>NC_073692.1:390961739-392249239 GCF_029784155.1 Uranotaenia lowii
AACTGTGAACAACCTTCCTGGCTAAGTTTCTCAAACATAGAGGCCAGAATTTTTCTCGAACACAAGCGGTGAGTAGTTGGGGTCCAGCATGCAACATGACGAGGTGGTAGTGGTTGACGATCAGCAGCGTAAACGGGTGATGATTATCAAGGATTATAGGATGCTTCCTTCCAACAGCAATCGGTGCGTTCTCTAAACGACCTCCGACGACCAGAATTCCGTTAACCAGTTGTGGGCGAAGCGATTTCAGCTTTGAAGTGTTTTTAACTTCACCCGTGTAATCGACAGCGGATATATCTTGAGGAAAACATTCTTTCTGAGCTAGTTTAACGAGTACTCGTAAAGCTTCCTCTCTTTCGGTGACTGTTAAACATCCTACGCGATGGCTGTTTCTATTCTTACAGTTGAAAGAAAATCTTCGGCAGAATGCGACTAGATCAACCAGTGAGGTGAACGAACTCTTCAATAAAAATATCTCATTCGGTGAATCCACTTGAGCGGGTCCAGCAACTGCAGCCTCTTCAAGAAGTGTGTGCTCAAACTCCGTTTCATCGGTACCTCCAGTTTTCGGCCATGCGTCATGTGAGAGTTCCAACCAATCTGGACCTCGCCACCAAAGCTCATGATTTAGTAGTTCTTCAGGAGTGGCACCACGAGACAGGACGTCCGCAGGATTTTCCATACCAACAACGTGATTCCAAACTCCATCTTTTGTTAAATGCTGGATTTCGCTGACTCTGTTAGCAACAAACATTTGCCACCGTGACGGTGGCGAAGAGAGCCAGCACTTCACAATGGTGGAATCCGTCCAAAAGAAACATTTCGCAGAAATTCTTAAACTGCCTGTCACCTTTTCGTATAAGTGGCTGAGTAAGAGGGCAGACGATAACTCTAACCTTGGTATTGTCATTTTCTTCTTCTTACGCTTGACATCATCCAGAGGTGCTACTCGAGACTTGGAGATCAGAAGATTTACCGAAATTATTCCGTTGGAACGCGTACAACGCAGGTAGATACAGGCCCCGTAGGCCTTAGTGGAAGCGTCGCAGAAGCCATGAAGCTCAACGGAGATAACATCCGAACCAAAGGCGACCCATCGTGGAACTTGTAAATTGGATAGTCCAGCCAAGTTGCTCCGATATTCCAGCCACCATTGCTGGAAAGGATTGGAAAGCGTTTCCGTCCAGGAACAGTTCTGCTTCCAGAGCTCCTGGAGAAATATCTTGGCCTGAACCATAACAGGACCGACCAATCCTAGGGGATCGAACAAACGGGCAAAGTCGGAGAGAATGATACGCTTGTTTATTTCTGTAGAAGAATTCCACTGAGGCACAGAGAAATGGAAGCAATCCGATTGTGTATCCCAAATGAGGCCCAGTGTCTTAATTTTAGTCTGCGATGCATCAAGCTCCAGGGAAATCCTATCGTCTCGGAGCTCGCCAGGTAGAACCGAAAGAACTTCTACGTTGTTCGAGTTGTATTTTCTTAAAAGCATTTTCGCAGACGACAATAGAGCATTCAGTTCACAGCATTTTTTGATGCTTTCCTCCTTAGTATCTGCACCCGTTAAACAATCGTCCATATAAAAATCTTCACTCAGAGTCTTGGCCGCAATAGGGTACTTCTTCTTCCCGCATTCCGCAAGTCGTTGTAGGCATTTCGTGGCTAGATAGGGGGCAGACGCGGTGCCGTACGTAACGGTAGTTAGTTCAAATGTCCTTAAAGGCTCATCTGGTGAATCTCTCCAAACAATTCTCTGTAGACGACGATCTTCGGGGACTACATTAATCATCCTATACATTTTCGCTACGTCTGCAACTATAGCGATTCTGTGCAATCTGAAGCGAAGAACTATGGACACTAAATCTTCCTGGAGTACAGGTCCGACCATCAGTGCTTGATTCAACGAAATTCCAGACGTCGTTGTAGCGGACGCGTCAAAAACTACGCGTAGTTTAGTAGTAGAACTTTCAGGACGCAATACGTGATGATGTGGCATGTAATATGGCGGCGGTTTTGATATATCTCCTTCCTCTTCAGCAATAACTTCACGCATATGATTAAGCTCCAGATACTCGTGAATGAATGAGCTGTACTCCTCTTTCAACTCAGGGTTTGATTTTAAACGGCACTCCAAAGACCAAAAACGACGCTCGGCTTGACTTCTTGATTCCCCCAGCAGACGGATTAGGAAGTCCTTCCTAGGGAGCTTAACAACGAACCTTCCAGATGAGTCTCTCGTAGTAGTATCTTCAAAAATCTTCTCACACTCCGATTCTTCCAGTGAAAGCGTACTAGAATTGTGGCAAGCTTCTAACTCCCAAAAACGAGTTAGTAATTCATTAACCCGTTCTTCGGTACAAGAAGCTGAAACAGTGGCTTGAACTCTGGATTTTTCGGAAACCTTGCCGGAAACAACCCAACCAAGTTGAGTATTCTGCAGTATAGGCCCAATGCTATCTAACTTGTGCTGCCCGTCCAACAGCAGATCATAAAAGACTTCTGCTCCAAGAATGAGATCAATACCACCAGGATTCTGGAACTCGGGATCTGCCATGGTTATTCCTGGAGGTATCTGCCAACTACCGATGTCGATCCTTTTCACTGGAATATCAGCCGTGACTTTCGGGAGAACGTGGAATTTCAAAGTAGAGCGGTAATCAGAACACCGTGAACCAATCGAAGCGAAAACAGACTGGGTGGAACAAGTTTTCGATTGCCCAATGCCTTTGACAGGAAGATACTCTCGATATCGATGAAATTTCAAAGACTGAGCGATCCTTTCAGTCATGAAACATAGCTGTGACCCTGAGTCCAATAAAGCTCGAGCTGGAATGATATTCCCGTATTCATCCCCAATTGTTAAAACTGCTGTAGATAGCAGGACAGTGTTCGGAAGAGTGGTAGGATTTGCGGACAATACAGAACTGTGGCTAGTAGAAGGATTATCTGTGGTACTTGAGGATGGGAGGTTATTCATGCTCGGGTTGGGGATGTGCGTTAGATCTGTCTGGTTCTGGAGAGTGGAATAAGGAAAAACTTCGTATGATATCCCTGTTTCGTTCTGTGGTGGCTGTTGATTCGCGCTTACATTAGATTGCTGGGGAACTCGTAACTGTTCTGAATTGAACTGCGATACCGGAGGGCCTGCATGCAGGAGGGTGTGATGACGTCTTCCACAATTTTGACAGGACCCTTTCAAACAATATCTCGCAATGTGGCCTGACGAAAGACAATTCAGGCACAATGATCTTTTCTTCACCACTTCTACACGATCGGACACTTTCATCTTCACGAACTTCATACATTTGAACACGGAATGCATAGATTCACCACAGAAAGGACACGTTACCTTCTGTTGTATACCGGGATGACCTACTGCTGGAAAACGAGACTGCCTCTTCACTTCCCCTTGAACAGAGTGAACTAGCGAGATGTTATGAAGTACCAGACATCTTGACTTCAAAAATTCCATCAATTGCCTATACGATGGAACCTCCTTAGAGTTGTGGTAAGATTCCCAGCGTTGTAGAGTAGCAGCATCCAGACGTTGACACACCATATGCTGAAGAATGGTTGACATCCCATCAGTTTCAACACCGACCTTTTGAAGCATCATTAACGTTGTCTCAAAATCCTTTACCACTCTATTAAGCTGATCATAAGATTCTTCACTCATAGGACTGACAGCAAACAATACGTCGAGATATGACTTCACAAGCAGCTTTCTGTTTTCGAAAGTGTTTTCGAGTGTTCGCCAGGCTATGGTGTAGTTAGCCGATGTCAATTCGATGGATCCTATTTCGATTAATGCATCATCTGTCAACGACGTTCGCAGATAGGTAAACTTGTCAATATCGGATAGATGCGCATTGTTGTGGATCATGCTGGTGAATGTATCACGAAAAGTGATCCAGTCCTGCAACTTTCCGCTAAATGTCGGTAGTTTCAATTCGGGGAGCTTAATTCTTGGCATTGAATCAACCGCTGTTGATGGTTTGACAGTTTGAACACTGGTACAGGAACGACTTTCGGCTGCTTCAAGCACTCCCAAACTATGCTTTATTTCAAAAAAACGGTTCTCAAAATCCTTGATGATGCGCATATTGACCTCTTCGCGCTCGCTGATTCGCATCGCACGTTCGAGAGCTGACTGCTCATCGTCGCCTTCCAATCCAACATCCATTTCCACATCGTCGGTGATCACCTCAATGTTTTCTCGCACTCGAATGAACTTGTCGTACACCTCATCCAGTTTCTGCATCCGATACTTCAAAGATATGTAATCTCGTTCCGCTTGGTATTCGTTCAAAAACTCTTGCATGCTGTCCATTAAGCTCCTCAGGTTCCGTTCCTGCTTCACCAGGAGCCGCAAGTCCTCTCGAGGCATGATTCACTATCCGGGCACGCACAACCACAAGATAATGAAACGCCACTGCACGGTATCACTTTTCCACTGAACAGCACGGTAAACAACGACGATTCGCAGTTGACAAACGAGCCACCAACAGAAGATCCAAATTTTATGTAACCGACTCTCACAGAACAGTATCGAAGCATGCACGGTTCAATTAACCAATGTTTCCTTTCAACAGCCTGATCCTCAGTACAGGTCAGCACCACAGACTTACCTGAGCACACAGTACTTAGCCTTTATCCTTTCTAACAACGGGCGATCGATTGGTAGCAAAATAAACAAGTCGAATTTTGCTATTTTCGGCAAATTCCAGTGTTCCGTGCGTCGACTGGTACCGCAAACAGCATTCAGCAGACTGCTATCTCCAACCACTAGGTGAAATTTCTGGTTTCTATTCACTTTTTTGCACTGTTCCCCAAATTAATTATCCCTGGGGGAGGGGGAGGGTGAAGTGTTACTCTGACCCGCGGGCGGGGGAAGGGTTCTTCGACCAAAGTTCAACACTTAACACTTTAGTACATCCAACATGGATCAAACTCAACACCTTTTGCGTTTTTTATACACTTTTTATAGCCCCGGGGGAGGGGAGAGGGAAAGGATGGTTGTTCCCGGGGGACTTCTCAGTACACTTGCCCCAATCTTTACCCACACCACACACGGAAGCAATTTCAAAAAAATGTCACAACCCCGTCAAAATCGCACAATTTTGTTGTAGGCTTTGCCACCAAAACGGGGAGGGACTATTGTAGAGGGGGGGAGGGGGGGTTTGTGCAGACAGTTGCTAAACAACAACACCCATCCGTTATCAATCCAACTTGTTCCCGCGCGCTATACCTAACACTTCAAATCAACGTTCAAAGCGATGCACTTTTAGGCAATTAGTTACTAATCACAATCACGGGGTAGAGCGGGTGTGCACTAAATCCCGCGGAGAAGGGTAGAAGATTCAACCAACTTTGATTTCTTTGCCTAACACACAATAACCCGACGTGATACACACAAAATGACGACTGGGGCGCTTGGCTTTCTTTCGACGGCTTGGCTTGGGTACACACAATAGCCGTTGGATGCTTTTTATTTTTCACCCGTTTCACTCCACACAGAAACAATTGAAGACCAATTAATCGACGCGCTTCTCTATCCGGTTCGTTTCGGACCAATTGTTGCAGTTTTGAACGACTTAATTTAATTTTCGGAATGAAGTAAGAAGCGCGGATTGACTTTAAATAACAGTTTGTATTTGGTCTTCAAAATTGGTCACTTTATTAGCTATACACAAAAACTTGACTTAGGCGTTTTGACTTTAGCTTTTATTCGCTTATGAGACTATGTCCGATCACTTTGACTGTTGCTTTTAACTGATTCTTTCGTCAGCTGATCGGCTGCCGATCAGCTGTGTAAATCAAGAGCGTTAGAAGATAAGAGCTCTTTTGCTCTTACAGAGAACTTCCCAGAGAATATTTGTTTGCTCTTTTTATGCTGTATCATTTTTCGGGGCTTATTAAGGTGGTTCAAGTTAATGCGTTTACAGTCATTTTTGTCATTTTTGTCATTTTTGTCATGTTTGTCATTTTTGTCATGTTTGTCATTTTTGTCATTTTTGTCATTTTTGTCATTTTTGTCATTTTTGTCATTTTTGTCATTTTTGTCATTTTTGTCATTTTTGTCATTTTTGTCATTTTTGTCATTTTTGTCATTTTTGTCATTTTTGTCATTTTTGTCATTTTTGTCATTTTTGTCATTTTTGTCATTTTTGTCATTTTTGTCATTTATGTCATTTTTGTCATTTTTGTCATTTTTGTCATTTTTGTCATTTTTGTCATTTTTGTCATTTTTGTCATTTTTGTCATTTTTGTCATTTTTGTCATTTTTGTCATTTTTGTCATTTTTGTCATTTTTGTCATTTTTGTCATTTTTGTCATTTTTGTCATTTTTGTCATTTTTGTTATTTTTGTCATTTTTGTCATTTTTGTCATTTTTGTCATTTTTGTCATTTTTGTCATTTTTGTCATTTTTGTCATTTTTGTCATTTTTGTCATTTTTGTCATTTTTGTCATTTTTGTCATTTTTGTCATTTTTGTCATTTTTGTCATTTTTGTCATTTTTGTCATTTTTGTCATTTTTGTCATTTTTGTCATTTTTGTCATTTTTGTCATTTTTGTCATTTTTGTCATTTTTGTCATTTTTGTCATTTTTGTCATTTTTGTCATTTTTGTCATTTTTGTCATTTTTGTCATTTTTGTCATTTTTGTCATTTTTGTCATTTTTGTCATTTTTGTCATTTTTGTCATTTTTGTCATTTTTGTCATTTTTGTCATTTTTGTCATTTTTGTCATTTTTGTCATTTTTGTCATTTTTGTCATTTTTGTCATTTTTGTCATTTTTGTCATTTTTGTCATTTTTGTCATTTTTGTCATTTTTGTCATTTTTGTCATTTTTGTCATTTTTGTCATTTTTGTCATTTTTGTCATTTTTGTCATTTTTGTCATTTTTGTCATTTTTGTCATTTTTGTCATTTTTGTCATTTTTGTCATTTTTGTCATTTTTGTCATTTTTGTCATTTTTGTCATTTTTGTCATTTTTGTCATTTTTGTCATTTTTGTCATTTTTGTCATTTTTGTCATTTTTGTCATTTTTGTCATTTTTGTCATTTTTGTCATTTTTGTCATTTTTGTCATTTTGGTCATTTTGGTCATTTTTGTCATTTTGGTCATTTTTGTCATTTTTTTTATTTTTGTCATTTTTGTCATTTTTGTCATTTTTGTCATTTTTGTCATTTTGGTCATTTTTGTAGTTTTGGTCATTTTTGTCATTTTTGTCATTTTTGTCATTTTTGTCATTTTTGTCATTTTTGTCATTTTTGTCATTTTTGTCATTTTTGTCATTTTTGTCATTTTTGTCATTTTTGTCATTTTTGTCATTTTTGTCATTTTTGTCATTTTTGTCATTTTTGTCATTTTTGTCATTTTTGTCATTTTTGTCATTTTTGTCATTTTTGTCATTTTTGTCATTTTTGTCATTTTTGTCATTTTTGTCATTTTTGTCATTTTTGTCATTTTTGTCATTTTTGTCATTTTTGTCATTTTTGTCATTTTGGTCATTTTTGTCATTTTTGTCATTTTTGTCATTTTTGTCATTTTTGTCATTTTTGTCATTTTTGTCATTTTTGTCATTTTTGTCATTTTTGTCATTTTTGTCATTTTTGTCATTTTGGTCATTTTTGTCATTTTTGTCATTTTTGTCATTTTTGTCATTTTTTTTTATTTTTGTAATTTTTGTCATTTTTGTCATTTTTGTCATTTTTGTCATTTTTGTCATTTTTGTCATTTTTGTCATTTTTGTCATTTTTGTCATTTTTGTCATTTTTGTCATTTTTGTCATTTTGGTCATTTAGGTCATTTTTGTCATTTTGGTCATTTTGGTCATTTTTGTCATTTTTGTCATTTTTGTAATTTTTGTAATTTTTGTCATTTTTGTCATTTTTGTCATTTTTGTCATTATTGTCATTTTGGTCATTTTTGTCATTTTGGTCATTTTTGTCATTTTTGTCATTTTTGTCATTTTTGTCATTTTTGTCATTTTTGTCATTTTTGTCATTTTTGTCATTTTTGTCATTTTTGTCATTTTTGTCATTTTTTTCATTTTTGTCATTTTTGTCATTTTTGTCATTTTTGTCATTTTTGTCATTTTTGTCATTTTTGTCATTTTTGTCATTTTTGTCATTTTTGTCATTTTTGTCATTTTTGTCATTTTTGTCATTTTTGTCATTTTTGTCATTTTTGTCATTTTTGTCATTTTTGTCATTTTTGTCATTTTTGTCATTTTTGTCATTTTTGTCATTTTTGTCATTTTTGTCATTTTTGTCATTTTTGTCATTTTTGTCATTTTTGTCATTTTTGTCATTTTTGTCATTTTTGTCATTTTGGTCATTTTTGTCATTTTTGTCATTTTTGTCATTTTTGTCATTTTTTTTATTTTTGTAATTTTTGTCATTTTTGTCATTTTTGTCATTTTGGTCATTTTTGTCATTTTGGTCATTTTTGGCATTTTTGTCATTTTTGTCATTTTTGTCATTTTTGTCATTTTTGTCATTTTTGTCATTTTTGTCATTTTTGTCATTTTGGTCATTTTTGTAGTTTTGGTCATTTTTGTCATTTTTGTCATTTTTGTCATTTTTGTCATTTTTGTCATTTTTGTCATTTTTGTCATTTTTGTCATTTTTGTCATTTTTGTCATTTTTGTCATTTTTGTCATTTTTGTCATTTTTGTCATTTTTGTCATTTTTGTCATTTTTGTCATTTTTGTCATTTTTGTCATTTTTGTCATTTTTGTCATTTTTGTCATTTTTGTCATTTTTGTCATTTTTGTCATTTTTGTCATTTTTGTCATTTTTGTCATTTTTGTCATTTTTGTCATTTTTGTCATTTTTGTCATTTTTGTCATTTTTGTCATTTTTGTCATTTTTGTCATTTTTGTCATTTTTGTCATTTTTGTCATTTTTGTCATTTTTGTCATTTTTGTCATTTCTGTCATTTTTGTCATTTTTGTCATTTTTGTCATTTTTGTCATTTTTGTCATTTTTGTCATTTTTGTCATTTTTGTCATTTTTGTCATTTATGTCATTTTTGTCATTTTTGTCATTTTTGTCATTTTTGTAATTTTTGTCATTTTTGTCATTTTTGTCATTTTTGTCATTTTTGTCATTTTTGTCATTTTTGTCATTTTTGTCATTTTTGTCATTTTTGTCATTTTTGTCATTTTTGTCATTTTTGTCATTTTTGTCATTTTTGTCATTTTTGTCATTTTTGTCATTTTTGTCATTTTTGTCATTTTTGTCATTTTTGTCATTTTTGTCATTTTTGTCATTTTTGTCATTTTTGTCATTTTTGTCATTTTTGTCATTTTTGTCATTTTTGTCATTTTTGTCATTTTTTTTTATTTTTGTCATTTTTGTCATTTTTGTCATTTTTGTCATTTTTGTCATTTTTGTCATTTTTGTCATTTTTGTCATTTTTGTCATTTTTGTCATTTTTGTCATTTTTGTCATTTTTGTCATTTTTGTCATTTTTGTCATTTTTGTCATTTTTGTCATTTTTGTCATTTTTGTCATTTTTGTCATTTTTGTCATTTTTGTCATTTTTGTCATTTTTGTCATTTTTGTCATTTTTGTCATTTTTGTCATTTTTGTCATTTTTGTCATTTTTGTCATTTTTGTCATTTTTGTCATTTTTGTCATTTTTGTCATTTTTGTCATTTTTGTCATTTTTGTCATTTTTGTCATTTTTGTCATTTTTGTCATTTTTGTCATTTTTATCATTTTTGTCATTTTTGTCATTTTTGTCATTTTTGTCATTTTTGTCATTTTTGTCATTTTTGTAATTTCTGTCATTTTTGTCATTTTTGTCATTTTTGTAATTTCTGTCATTTTTGTCATTTTTGTCATTTTTGTCATTTTTGTCATTTTTGTCATTTTTGTCATTTTTGTCATTTCTGTCATTTTTGTCATTCATGTCATTTTTGTCATTTTTGTCATTTTTGTCATTTTTGTAATTTTTGTAATTTTTGCCATTTTTATCATTTTTGTCATTTTTATCATTTTTGTCATTTTTGTCATTTTTGCCATTTTTGTCATTTTTTGCATTTTTTTGCATTTTTGTCATTTTTGTCATTTTTGTCATTTTTGTCATTTTTGTCATTTTTGTCATTTTTATCATTTTTGTCATTTTTGTCATTTTTGTCATTTTTGTAATTTTTGCCATTTTTGTCATTTTTTGCATTTTTTTGCATTTTTGTCATTTTTGTCATTTTTGTCATTTTTGTCATTTTTGTCATTTTTGTCATTTTTGTCATTTTTGTCATTTTTGTCATTTTTGTCATTTTTGTCATTTTTGTCATTTTTGTCATTTTTGTCATTTTTGTCATTTTTGTAATTTTTGCCATTTTTGTCATTTTTTGCATTTTTTTGCATTTTTGTCATTTTTGTCATTTTTGTCATTTTTGTAATTTTTGCCATTTTTGTCATTTTTTGCATTTTTTTGCATTTTTGTCATTTTTGTCATTTTTGTCATTTTTGTCATTTTTGTCATTTTTGTCATTTTTGTAATTTTTGCCATTTTTGTCATTTTTTGCATTTTTTTGCATTTTTGTCATTTTTGTCATTTTTGTCATTTTTGTCATTTTTGTCATTTTTGTCATTTTGGTCATTTTTGTAGTTTTGGTCATTTTTGTCATTTTTGTCATTTTTGTCATTTTTGTCATTTTTGTCATTTTTGTCATTTTTGTCATTTTTGTCATTTTTGTCATTTTTGTCATTTTTGTCATTTTTGTCATTTTTGTCATTTTTGTCATTTTTGTCATTTTTGTCATTTTTGTCATTTTTGTCATTTTTGTCATTTTTGTCATTTTTGTCATTTTGGTCATTTAGGTCATTTTTGTCATTTTGGTCATTTTGGTCATTTTTGTCATTTTTGTCATTTTTGTAATTTTTGTAATTTTTGTCATTTTTGTCATTTTTGTCATTTTTGTCATTATTGTCATTTTGGTCATTTTTGTCATTTTGGTCATTTTTGTCATTTTTGTCATTTTTGTCATTTTTGTCATTTTTGTCATTTTTGTCATTTTTGTCATTTTTGTCATTTTTGTCATTTTTGTCATTTTTGTCATTTTTTTCATTTTTGTCATTTTTGTCATTTTTGTCATTTTTGTCATTTTTGTCATTTTTGTCATTTTTGTCATTTTTGTCATTTTTGTCATTTTTGTCATTTTTGTCATTTTTGTCATTTTTGTCATTTTTGTCATTTTTGTCATTTTTGTCATTTTTTTTTATTTTTGTCATTTTTGTCATTTTTGTCATTTTTGTCATTTTTGTCATTTTTGTCATTTTTGTCATTTTTGTCATTTTTGTCATTTTTGTCATTTTTGTCATTTTTGTCATTTTTGTCATTTTTGTCATTTTTGTCATTTTTGTCATTTTTGTCATTTTTGTCATTTTTGTCATTTTTGTCATTTTTGTCATTTTTGTCATTTTTGTCATTTTTGTCATTTTTGTCATTTTTGTCATTTTTGTCATTTTTGTCATTTTTGTCATTTTTGTCATTTTTGTCATTTTTGTCATTTTTGTCATTTTTGTCATTTTTGTCATTTTTGTCATTTTTGTCATTTTTGTCATTTTTGTCATTTTTGTCATTTTTATCATTTTTGTCATTTTTGTCATTTTTGTCATTTTTGTCATTTTTGTCATTTTTGTCATTTTTGTAATTTCTGTCATTTTTGTCATTTTTGTCATTTTTGTAATTTCTGTCATTTTTGTCATTTTTGTCATTTTTGTCATTTTTGTCATTTTTGTCATTTTTGTCATTTTTGTCATTTCTGTCATTTTTGTCATTCATGTCATTTTTGTCATTTTTGTCATTTTTGTCATTTTTGTAATTTTTGTAATTTTTGCCATTTTTATCATTTTTGTCATTTTTATCATTTTTGTCATTTTTGTCATTTTTGCCATTTTTGTCATTTTTTGCATTTTTTTGCATTTTTGTCATTTTTGTCATTTTTGTCATTTTTGTCATTTTTGTCATTTTTGTCATTTTTATCATTTTTGTCATTTTTGTCATTTTTGTCATTTTTGTAATTTTTGCCATTTTTGTCATTTTTTGCATTTTTTTGCATTTTTGTCATTTTTGTCATTTTTGTCATTTTTGTCATTTTTGTCATTTTTGTCATTTTTGTCATTTTTGTCATTTTTGTCATTTTTGTCATTTTTGTCATTTTTGTCATTTTTGTCATTTTTGTCATTTTTGTCATTTTTGTAATTTTTGCCATTTTTGTCATTTTTTGCATTTTTTTGCATTTTTGTCATTTTTGTCATTTTTGTCATTTTTGTAATTTTTGCCATTTTTGTCATTTTTTGCATTTTTTTGCATTTTTGTCATTTTTGTCATTTTTGTCATTTTTGTCATTTTTGTCATTTTTGTCATTTTTGTAATTTTTGCCATTTTTGTCATTTTTTGCATTTTTTTGCATTTTTGTCATTTTTGTCATTTTTGTCATTTTTGTCATTTTTGTCATTTTTGTCATTTTTGTCATTTTTGTCATTTTTGTCATTTTTGTCATTTTTGTCATTTTTGTCATTTTTGTCATTTTTGTCATTTTTGTCATTTTTGTCATTTTTGTCATTTTTGTCATTTTTGTCATTTTTGTCATTTTGGTCATTTTTGTCATTTTTGTCATTTTTGTCATTTTTGTCATTTTTGTCATTTTTGTAATTTCTGTCATTTTTGTCATTTTTGTCATTTTTGTCATTTTTGTCATTTTTGTCATTTTTGTCATTTTTGTCATTTCTGTCATTTTTGTCATTTTTGTCATTTTTGTCATTTTTGTCATTTTTGTCATTTTTGTCATTTTTGTCATTTTTGTCATTTTTGTCATTTTTGTCATTTTTGTCATTTTTGTCATTTTTGTCATTTTTGTCATTTTTGTCATTTTTGTCATTTTTGTCATTTTTGTCATTTTTGTCATTTTTGTCATTTTTGTCATTTTTGTCATTTTTGTCATTTTTGTCATTTTTGTCATTTTTGTCATTTTTGTCATTTTTGTCATTTTTGTCATTTTTGTCATTTTTGTCATTTTTGTCATTTTTGTCATTTTTGTCATTTTTGTCATTTTTGTCATTTTTGTCATTTTTGTCATTTTTGTCATTTTTGTCATTTTTGTCATTTTTGTCATTTTTGTCATTTTTGTCATTTTTGTCATTTTTGTCATTTTTGTCATTTTTGTCATTTTTATCATTTTTGTCATTTTTGTCATTTTTGTAATTTTTGCCATTTTTGTCATTTTTCGCATTTTTTGCATTTTTGTCATTTTTTGCATTTTTGGCATTTTTGTCATTTTTGTCATTTTTGTCATTTTTGTCATTTTTGTCATTTTTGTCATTTTTGTCATTTTTGTCATTTTTGTCATTTTTGTCATTTTTGTCATTTTTGTCATTTTTGTCATTTTTGTCATTTTTGTCATTTTTGTCATTTTTGTCATTTTTGTCATTTTTGTCATTTTTGTCATTTTTGTAATTTTTGTCATTTTTGTCATTTTTGTCATTTTTGTCATTTTTGTCATTTTTGTCATTTTTGTCATTTTTGTCATTTTTGTCATTTTTGTCATTTTTGTCATTTTTGTCATTTTTGTCATTTTTGTCATTTTTGTCATTTTTGTCATTTTTGTCATTTTTGTCATTTTTGTCATTTTTGTCATTTTTGTCATTTTTGTCATTTTTGTCATTTTTGTCATTTTTGTCATTTTTGTCATTTTTGTCATTTTTGTCATTTTTGTCATTTTTGTCATTTTTGTCATTTTTGTCATTTTTGTCATTTTTGTCATTTTTGTCATTTTTGTCATTTTTGTCATTTTTGTCATTTTTGTCATTTTTGTCATTTTTGTCATTTTTGTCATTTTTGTCATTTTTGTCATTTTTGTCATTTTTGTCATTTTTGTCATTTTTGTCATTTTTGTCATTTTTGTCATTTTTGTCATTTTTGTCATTTTTGTCATTTTTGTCATTTTGGTCATTTTTGTCATTTTTGCCATTTTGGTCTTTTTTTTTTTCATTTATATCATATTCGCCATTTTTGTCATTTTGGCATTATGTTATTTGTTTTTTAGGAGTTTTTTTAAATTTTGTCGTTCGTTCGGTTTATTGATTTTTTTAAAATTTATCTCATTTTCGACCGATTTAAATTGTAAATCATATGTTTGTTGTGTTCCAAATTCTTTATTTTCAATACTTGTTACTTTCCTGATTATTTCCAATCGTTCAATATTGTGAATTGATTCTTCAAATTTCAACTTATGTGCATACACGATAGAAAAATTCTTTCCAATCACCAGAAGCATTCAACAGGTCTTATTTCTTCTTTCGAAAAAAAAAATCATAATCGGATAATACATTTAAGCAGCTTGCAATCGAGCCTTTCTCAGTAGGTATCCAATCAAACGTTGTCGTTCGGGATTAAAATGTGGTTTTCCCTCAACGAGACACGAGCAAAATCGCTTCTAACCACAAAGTGATTAGTTCTGCTAACAACGTTTTCCACCACACGGAAACAGTTCAGACATGCTTTCGGATTATTAAGATGCTCCTAATCGATTTCTGTTATCCGAATTGTTAATTGACATCGGTCTATTTATTTTTAAATTTTGCATTTGACATATATCTTGCATAAAGTTATAACGGTACAGTCTTGAGAAGAGAAAAAACACTCACCGGTATCATCAGGTGTAACAATTTTGTGCACAATTGACTGTGTTGAGAGTTTTAAAATTGCTTTTGGGTAATTATCATTATCAGTGCTGCTGCAAGCGTTCCCATGACTAGAAAACATTCGTCGAAGAAGCTGAGGAAATTCCTCACTGCATCCAAAAGCCATTTCAGGGGAACGTTCAGAGCTTCCGAAGAATGTGGCTGAGCGGGTACTCCGATGTCGTTTAGCTTCAGCTCTAAGAATCCATCGTCTAGAGAAAATGAGGGGAAGTAATCCCCCGTTCTTTGGCGGGTCCAATAGGTTGAACTGTTGCCACCAAACCAGGAAGTATAGCTGAATTGATAGATTGATCCTCGAATGAACTTGGGAGGTTTGTCCGGGATGTGTGAATTGTCCAGGAGCTTCAAAACTGCCGGTTGTTGTTGTAATAATCGCTGAACCAATGAGTAAATCCATTTCTGTGAGCTGAGTTTTACGTTAACGGCGTCGTAGAATTTGAAATCGAACCTTGGAAAATAAACCCACGCATAGGGCATCGATCCTTCTTCGTTCCAAGGCTTGTATTGGAAGCCATACTCCGACCAGGGTCCGGCTAAATCATTGGAATACTCCAAAATGATTTCCTGTCGTTTTGATCGCATCTTGACCAAATGTTGCCCATATTGATTGACAACGTACAAACTGTGCAGTCCGTTGTATGGTTTTGCTAGGATCGAGTTGGTAAGAGCTGTGGGTTGCGTCAACCGGAAGTGCGGAACGATCGAGCCGAACAAGACTGCGAACGCCGCTAGAGTTGGCAGGAAGAGCTGCCAGTTCTCCATCAGCTTGCGTATTCCGTCAGCCTTAGAGAGTGAAGAAATATAAATTTAAAAATATGTTGAATTCTTCGTGTTACAATGAAGTTGCTATAAACTAGAATTCGTTAAACGTATACCCACCACATTACTCGCACCGGTTTGTTGAGCCACCAGCTTTAGGAATTTTTGCACCATGAACCCAATGACCATCAGTGGTGCCAGCTGGAGCATTATCTGCATCATGTTGAGGTACTGAGATCGATTGAACAGCAATTTGAACGCCAAGCCTCCATCCTTAACTCCAACGCCGAACACGATCCAAACTCCTAGGACCACAACGCCAGAAAAGATCTTCACCATCATTCCTCCTGTTTTATCCGAGCTTTCTCGTTCTCGAGCTTTCCACATTTCCTCCTCATCGATCAAGCTTAGCAGCAGTGTCAAAACGATCAAGCTCAAGAAACCATAGTTTCCTGAGCCGATGATGTTCAGGTGTAAAAACACCTGCCACCAAATCGAAAACAACCTCACTTTTTGATTCGGAGCGAAGAACAACCACGAGCAAACTAGCTCACTCACATAAACGTAGATTGTGCTTAGCTTGTGGATTCCATCTGGTTGCTGGAACGTGTACCAACTGTAGGAAGTTGGCAAAGGCATAGTTTCAAAATGCCGCTTCAATCCGCTCAAGTCCCACCAATAAGGACAGCCACTGGCCAACTTGACGGAACCAGACGCAAAAACGAACCGAAACAGGAGCCACTTCATCAGCAACAGTGCCATATCCTCGATAGGTCCTTTTGGGTCACTCAACTTAGAAGGAGCCAACAAGATACACAAAAACCCTGCTTCCAGCAACAATTCATCAGATTGCTGTCGAAACGATTGCGTAATCTGAACCAGCGAAAAATACAGAGTCCACAGGGCGATGAAACTTTGCAATCGGCATAGATCCTTGAATACGAGCCCGAAGAATGCAATCACGCAACCGACCAGACAGAACAGATCGATCGCGGATTGGGTGTCCAAACCAAGTAGAGGTGCTAGCTGCAGAAGATTGAAACGTTCCTGGAGGGTACCGTTGGCCAGAATCCGATTAGCAGGTAATATTCCAGCATTGGTGAAGAGACCTGGAAAGAAATGTGGAGTTTTGATCATGGAAAAGGTGAATTGATACGCTAAATAAATAAGCTTATGTAGCTTAACAATAGTTTTACAGAACTCGTCATTTTGACGGTTTTGAAATTATATTTGCCAAATTAGAAACCCTTAGTCCCCAGGACAAATCTTTCAAACTGTTAATTAATATTTCAACGAGATGAGCATTCCTTAAAAATTAGTTTTTAAAATGGTGGATAAACGAGACCCCATAGTGGTCATATCACCTCTTATTAACAACTCCTTTCTCATCCTCCACGTGGTGCCGGATGGGATGCGAGTAACCTAAGCGAAGATCGGTGCCCAACGCCGGTGGATGCTTTTGTCGCATGCAGACTGAGAAGGTGGCCGCACGCCTCTGTTCCCCAGGTCTGTGGCGGCGTGCAACAACAACCAGCTTAGTCCAAGATGGTAGCCCCGTAGCAGGATAGGGACCTTAGGCTAACAACCTACTGCTACCGATTTATAATATTTTTAAGGAATCCGAAAGAAATCACCGACCTGGAACTTTGGCGACGACTTTTAGCATGAAAACATGGACACGAATTGGAACTTGGAACGTTTTAACCCTTGCTTAACAAGGCAAGCTGGCTCATCTTGCTAGAAAAGCTAGCTGCCTCAAACTAGAAATTCTGGGACTGAGTGAAGTCCGTTGGCCTAAAACATGAGAACACATAACACAGTCCGGGCATGTCCTACTTTACTCTGGCATACGAGGAGAACATGCTACTCGGGAACGAGGAGTTGGTTTCCAATAAGTCTACAGGCCCATGCGGCCCTCGTCAGATGGGATCCGATAAACAAAAGAATAATCGTAGCCAGTTCAGAACACGTGTTAGAAACCTTTCAATGATCCAGTATAATGCGCCAACTGACGTTGCCAGTTGGTGGAGAAAGAGCAGTTTTACAGTCAACTGAACAGCGTGGTTGATAAAAACCCCGAAGGGTGACATTCAAATCCACGGTGACTTTATCGTAAAAATTGGCTATGTCAATCAGGACCTTGAGCTCATCATGGGGCGCCATGGTCTAGGACAGATGAGCGAAAATGGAGAGCTGTTTGAAGAGTTTGTGGCATCAATAACATGGTGATCGGTGGAACGCTTTTCCCCCATCGACCAGCACATAAGGTCACTTGGGTATCTCGAAATGGCCGAACAGACAATCAAATTAACCACATCTGCATGAGCCGAAAATGGAGAAGGAGCCTTCTTGATGTCCGCAACAAACGAAGCGCAGACATTGCATCTGACCATCACCTCATCCTTGGCGAGATACCACTGAGAGTTGCGCGTGTCCAATAGCGCGAAGAGAAAGTCGGGTGTCAATTGTCAATTGTCGGGACGTCCGAGAATCAAGAGGTGGAAAGGGCATACCTAGAACAACTAGAATCTCGAGCCTCGAAATTGCCGACAAACGGAACAGTCTAAGAACAGTGGTGTGGAATCAAGAATGCTTTTATCACGACGAGCCATGGTACTCTTGGTAAATTCTAAGGAAGAACAAGTGAATGGATGTCGGATGAAACCTGGAGAATGATCGATGATCGGAGAAAGGCAAAAGTCAGAATTGAGCAGGCATGTACCGGGTCAGCCAAAGCAGCCGCCCGCTTACGATATACGGAGCTGGAAAAGGCAGCTAAAGGAGCTTGTATTTAAATAGACGAGACAAGAGAGCCTGGACAAACTTCTTAGCCGAAGAGGGAGAGAGAACCGCCAATGGAGATATCCGATTACTTTATAACGTGATTTCAAAGTAGTCGATGATTCCTTCGAATTCAGCCACAGTACTTTATGACATTTCTCGCCGCCTTAATGGTGCAAGGACTAATGCTAGAATTCCGCTAAAAGACCGAGGAGGTCAGTTATTGACCAATCGAACAGATCAGCTCAAACAATGGACTGAGCACTTCGAACAACTCTTCCGAGAAAGTAAGTCAACTTGGAAGCGCCCTCGCTGGCCAAATGTGTCTTGTCACCGCTACTTTTTCTTATCGTAATGGATAAGATTCTAACTGGATCGATCGACTGTGCACCGAACCGAGGATCGCCGTGGAATCCTTCAACAATAGAGCAACTGAACGACCTTGACCAGACAGAAGATATTGTTTTGCTCGCTATAAAACAACTGGATATGCAGAGCTAACTCGACGACCTCACCAAATGCTTCTAGGTAGCAGGTTTCAATGTCAATATCGGAAAGACCAAGTCAATGGAGATGGCGCTAGAAATCGAGATTCGGGAACGTAATGGAGATGGATTGGGCACATGCTGCGAAAAGATGAGAACGAGATTTGCAGAGAGGCGCTTGAATGGAATCCAGAGGGATATCGAAGGAGAGGCAGAACCAGAAACTCGTGGCGATGTAGCCTAGCCGCCGAAGAATAAACTGCCTAAGAGAGTTTTGCGCCTGAGACCAAGTGAAGACGGTGACTCCGTATCGTCAACAATAGAGGTCTTTTACCACGGTCCTATGCGCCATAGAATCGAATGATTTTGAAGGAATTCAACGTTCAAAATTCTGTATGCTGTAAGATTCCATCCATGAGATCTACACTCTAATTCTCCTTGACTCAGATTTGAAGGAAAACAATTCAAAATGCGCCAAAACTGGGAAAACTCAAAGTTTGATTAGAGCGGCAAAACTCAGAAATGAATTTTAGGGGTTTTCGCGAAATCTGAGTTGTTTTCAATCAGGCATTTTGAAGGAGCGTTTGAACGGGCTGAGCCAAAACAACTCAAAATTTTATAAAATTTTGCAGCAGAATTTATTGGTATTTCGGATTTCAATAAAAATGAAACATTTTTAAACATGTTTTAGTAATCAGACATCCATATTTATTCAAATATAATTCACGACGGAAGCGAGAGAATCAAAATTTTCTAGGATTTGTTCTGCTCCGAAGAGGAAACATCGTGCCGTTTACGATGGAGGGACCACCAACACCGGAGTAAGTCCTCCTATTCCGGAAGGTGCTAAGAGTCCCGATATGGGCCGAGTTGCCGGTCGTGGTATGCCGCTTCCATTGCAGGTGTTCTGGCTGGAACCGGTACGTGGAGTGGGAGGTTCATCTCAGCAGAATATGGCCCTGATTGAACGTGCAAATCAAGTTCCGACACCACCACAAATGCTAATAATAAAAATAAAAAAATAAAAAAAATAAAAAAATAAAAATTTGATGGGAAGAAAATCTTCGTTTAATTTTTCATGAAAATTATAAGCACATCAAATTTGATACTAACCTGGAAAATTTTCTCCAACTTTTTTCTATTGATCTTTCTAATCATCAAAACAAAAAAATAAACATTCGTTTTTAAAGCGCTCTGAATAAATTTCATCTAGAGCGGGTGAAAAAGTGTGCGTCTTCGCTAAGTCTCACGATTTCAAACTCGCTAGATGAAAACAACTCAGAATTTTGATTGATACCAATTCAATTGTTTTCATCTTCATACATGGTGCGAACCCTGAACCGAAATTATTCAGTCTCTGAATAATCTAAAATTACCGTGTAGTTTTGGACTACTTTCCCAGGAACGCTTCACTAGGCACCCAGCAGTGATGTCAATTAAATTTATTAATTAATGCAATAACGTAAAAGCTGCATAATTTTCTGTCGATTTTCATAGGACAGATGCAACAAAAAAAAATTAATAACGAACCCCTACGATAATCCGTGCTTATCATTTACATTCCAATATTTTTCTGGAGTGGAATTATCGTATCATTTTTGTATACACCCAAAATAATTTAGAAATATTTTTTATTGGATTTTTCACGTAAAGTGATATTTTGTTGCATCATTTCGATTCTACGTGAATCTTGAGTAACCAGAATTTTTCAAGTGCGCCCTGATAGTATTAATTTTACTTCTACATAATTGCCTCTTGAATTTTACATAAAATCTAAGGTGATGCTTTAAATGATTTTCAAGTATTTTGTTTTTTCCTCAAATTCTCATAAAAAAAGGTCTGACAGCTGACTTTGTTCGTTCTGTGGAAAAATGTTTGAGAAAGTTTGGTTTTTTTTCTGCCTAGGACCACACTGAAAACGGCGACTACTGTCAGTTTCCTCAGGATTATTTGGAAGTTGTCACAATATTCGGGATTCGTAGCTGAATAGATTTACTGTTGATTTGGACAGTGAAATTGAAATTCCTAACCAAATAAATTGTTTTTTTAGGCAACGAAACGTCCTTTTGCTCAAATTTGGTGTTAGATTTCCGAACATCCTGATGGAACCGAATGCCTGCCAGGGATTATAAATCGACAAATTCTTGACAGATTCGAACAAGGTAATTTGCTTTTTATTCATAAAATTCATTTTTATTTATTCCATTCTTTTGTTATTTTTACAGGGATACTCAATTGAATCAGAGCCGGAACACGGATCGTTGCAGATTTTTTGTGACAAACTGATGGTGTTTTGTGTGTATTGGGCGAAAAAATATTAAATAAACTTTATCTAAAAAGAAATTTCTTGATTTTTTTCAAATCAAAATAAAAAGGAATACCAAAGAAACGAGTAAATCAACCTAAAATACATTTCAATACTAAACGAATTTCACGAATCTTTCGTTATGTCATCAAGTCATACTCACTAAAAAATCACGTAAATTTTAGTTGTTGTTCATTATGCATAGATTCTTATAGGTGCGTCTTTACATATTTTTTCCGTAAAATCTACGTGCAAATCAAGTGGATAAATATTATGTATAGTTTTTCACGTAGCCGCTACGTGTTGATTATGTTGCGTGTAAGATTAGTAACAATCAAATGTTATGAGAAAAGACGGTAAGGAAAAATTATTAACATAAATTGCAGAAATTAGATTATCATTGAAAACATGGGTGGCCAAACCGTGGCCCATTGTTATGAAAAATGAATTATAAATCTCGCGTGAGCTTTCATTACGTCGTATGAAAAAAAAATGTAAGCAAAAAGTTTTATTGCGAAAAAATATAACAACTGACACAAACAAGTCGCAATTTCTTTCCATTTAGGATATTTGTAGCCTAGACAACAAATTCTATATGTGAGATACAAATTTTAAAGTTGTTTTGATAACTTTTGCAGCAGATTTCTGTGAACTCTAAAGATATTTCATACGACGTAATGAAAGCTCACGTGAGAAATATCAAATGGAGCAAAATCATTATATTTTTTAACTTCTTGAAAATTCAAAATTTAAAAAAATCTTCCAAGTTATTTGAAATTTTTGCTCTTTAAAATTTGAATCCAATAATTTCGTAGCTTTGGAGGCAGTAGAAAGTCGCTTTATTGTATATCCGTGCGAACTATTCAATGTATATATTTATTCAAAGGTTGAATTAAAAACATGATATTGGAATTTGACACACATTTGAAGATATTGAAAAGCATCGTGAGCGCTTCTATGCATTTAGAACACAATTTTCCATTTACGTAAGTTTATTGCCAGAATCATTACAAATGAAATACCAAAAAATGTGCTGTGATATCCAGTTAAAGAATAAATACCATCAGTTTAATCTGGAAGAGCATCTTTTATAAACTTGGTTTATAAAAACTGGGAATTTCAGCCGGAACCAGTAAAATTGTGATGTTCTGAGAATTTTCCAAAAAATTTAAAAATGTTTCATAATGGGAATGTGAAAAAAATTTTGGGTTCAACTGGATGTAATAATAACAAAGCTCCTTTAAAAGCATTGAAATATTTTTCATCAGAATTTTAGAAAGTTCACTGAAGTTTTATCGGAGACGTGTGGCAACAACTATTAGAGATAAATATGAAGATGAAAATCAAGTTTACATGATTGACTTCGTGTGTGTTAGTCATAATCACCATTCGAAATTGTTGTTTCTTATCTCGCAAAAATGTTTTAACAAAAAAAAATTCACGAAAAAAGGCTATCAGCATTACACTAGTCAAAAGGGTTTCCTAATTATTTCCTTTCTCCCACACTCCCAATGATTTTTTTTTGCAAGGTTGCAGAGGTGACTTCGGTCCTTAGGCACAAAGTTGTTCTTTTATATCTTTCTAATTTTCCCTACTTAATTATTGACTACTTGGACCTGGCCGGCATCGTTATCGATGTTTAAAGAGAGAGCATCAGTTTTGTGCATTGTGAATGTTTAGTCAAGCTCAGGTTCTGAACAAAATTGATGGCCCCGAACTTGTTCTACTGAACAACGCCTGCGATCTTCAAATCCAAATTGTACTGACTTGTATCTCCTTAAGGAACATTTCGGGTTCAATGATTCAAGGTGGAGGTGAGTTCAAGCTAAGCTCAACTAAGCTGATTCATATAACGATAAGCAAACTCGATTTTTGGAAGATGTTCTTCACGTGATACATTTTCGATTATTTTAAGCTGTACGAAACTGACAGCTCTGGAAGAAAATTTTGGAAGCCAAAATTTTTACTTTTGTGATGTGACTCGAAAGAAGTCTCAAATTGTTAAAATTTCAAAATAAGGTTGTGGATATCGTTTTCTCAACACTTTTGATAATCCTTTAGATTATTGATAATCCATGATTTCATATAAAAACCTTATGTAATCAAACCAGGAAAATCATCATTTTCAACCGAGAAAACCCGGAAAAAACTTTGAAATTTCAGAAGGAAATATCACTAGCAAACCTAGATTTTTTTTTTTCGTTTCAATAATAGTAGTTTTACAATCTTTGTACGATTCGCGACTTGATATCAACGTTGTAGTTGGCGAACAGTTATTGAAAATCTTGTGTTCGATGTTTACTCTTGAGCTCTAACTCACGGACATCGCCTTAGGAAGCAACTGACTTGCCGACTGAGCTCTATCACAAGCCTGAATATCGCTTTTTCAAATGAGTATAGCAATTATTGATCAAATTAAATAAACCAATCTTGAAATTGTTAGTTCATGCCCATACGATTATGTTAATTCTATAAAACATTGTTTATTGAGTACTGGAAGATGTTTGTTATTCATTGAGATTGAAAATATTTCTGACGTGTATAAATTACAGCATCAAATACCATGACCACGACCACGAGTCATTTGCATTCAAACTCTGAAACATTTGTACAACTTTTAAATGCGTTCTTCTTTTTAATTTTACTTAATGAAATATGATGAAAACATACCATATAAGTATGAAAGGAAAAAAAAATATTGACAAGAATTTTTTGAGCTGCCACCTGACAATGTTGGCCACCTATGGTTTAAACGTTCGTGGAAATCAATATGGCTTTTACAAAAAAAAATTTCAAAAATATTAGATTTTATCCATGAAATTCTTTGCATATTGATAGTTTTTACTTCTAGATCGTCTTTAACA
Source organism: Uranotaenia lowii (assembly GCF_029784155.1). Classification (NCBI taxonomy): domain Eukaryota; kingdom Metazoa; phylum Arthropoda; class Insecta; order Diptera; family Culicidae; genus Uranotaenia; species Uranotaenia lowii. The sequence continues at coordinate 390,985,660 of NC_073692.1, forward strand.
CGATCATCTTTTTACTGGTATGTTGCAGGAAGTCTCATGTAAAGGCATGGCTTTTTGGATGTGTAGTTTTTAAATCTTAATTTAAATATGAGGATTGAAATGGGTTTGCATCTTTTATACAACTAACAGGTGCTAGACAAATTATCTTGAGCCGGTATGTGCAAATTTTCTCATTTAAACCGTTGCTTCGCTGTATCTTCACATAACGTACCCCTACCAATCTTTCCCTCTCCAATTTTCATTACATACTTTCATAAGATATACGTTCTTAGAAAATCGAGAAGCTCATTCAAATTATATTAAAGACTAGCTGAGCCCATACGAACTTCGTTTTGCTTTCAATTTAGAATACGTGAACATTTTGAATGAATGTCATTTTATAGGCGTTTTCCAGATGCAATTCCGAATGCATCTTTAAGCAATAATTGCAAAAATGTTGAACACGTTATATGTAGGTTCACTTTTTTTGTCGTTTGCTACTAAATTTGAAATTAGGAATCACTCCCGTTTATTAATTTTCGTTTCGATGTGATACAAACTCACGTTATTATTGCAAGGCAAATTTGACAGTTAATAAGACCCCCTTTATTGTCGTTTAATACAAATATTGAAATCAGAAATCAATTGACCGTCCCAACCCCAATAAACCGTGTATAAATTTCGACTCGATCGTTACACATCGGTGGCCTCTTTTCCGAACATTGATCTCTGAAATTCGTTGCCCTTCCTTCAAAACTTCCGTGTGCAAATTTTCCAACCAATCCATTGCATAATAACGTCAATATCGCAAAACATAAAACAGTGAATAGTTTATATGGACGTCCTCTTTGGCCGACCCTTGATCCAAAATTGGATAATTGGAATCAGTTGTTCGTCCTTAATAATTTCTATGTGCAAATTTTCATCTCAATCCGATGTATAATAACGTCAATATCACAAAAAAAAATGAAAAGGTAATATGGACGCCCCTTTTGCCGGTCCCTTACATAAAATTTGATACCTGAAATCGTTTGCACATGATTCAAATTTTTCGTGTACCAATTTTCATCTGAATCCGATGTATAATAACGTCAATATCGCAAAAATAGTGAACAGCTAATATGGACGACCCCTTTGACTTGCCCCTTATACAAAATTTCATACCGGCAATCGTTTGCGTGTCCCTAGAAATTTCCGAGTGCAAATTTCCTTCTCAATTCGATGAATAATAGCGAGAATATCACAATAATATTTAAAAGTTAATATGGACGACCCCTTTTGCCGACCCCTGATTTCAAATTCAATAACTGAAATCGATTTCTTGTCATTCGAAACTCTCGTGTACCAATTTTCATCTGAATCCGATGTATAATAACGTCAGTATCACAAAAAAGCGAACAATGAATATGGACGACCCCTTTGGCCGGCCCGTTATACCAAATTTGATACCGGCAATCGATTGCCCGTCCCTAAAACCATCCAAGTGTAAATTTTTATCTCAATCCCATGTACACTAACGTCAAAATCACAAAAATATTGAAAAGTAAATATGGACGACCCCTGACCCAAAATTCAATACCTGAAATCGATTTCTTATCTCTCAAAACCTAAATGTGCAAATTTTCATCACGATCCGACGAAAAATAACGTGAAAAACGTATGGACGACCCCCTTCAGAAGGGGTCAACCGAAAATCTGAAAACATTTTTCATCATTCATGGTCCTAATGAGCATCCATGCCAAATTTCAGCTCTCTAGCTATTAAGACGGCTGAGTCTATAGAGGACAAACAAGCAAACAAACCCACAGAAATTGCTTTTTAAATATATAGATAAGAGTCATACATCCATGATTTAAAAAAAATTAAAATGAAAAAAAAATAATGTTAAAAAAAACTTTTTAAAATATTGTATTTAAATGTCTGAATTGAATAAACATCATAGTTTTAAAATCCCCTGGGGTAAGAAAATACAAATTCAATATTCCAACCTCAAGATGATCTTTTGAAATCATAAAAGTGGCACCACTGACACACTGTTCACAGTAAAGTGGATGTACATCGATGAGAAATGAGCTGGCCTAGCTAGGAAAGTGACATACTCTCCCAACAACATGAGAGCGGTCCGCCAAAGCATAACGAAAACAAAAACAATAATACAGCTGACGTATCTCACCGGCTACGTTCTCCCCACTTTTCTAAACTGTTGCGGAATCCCAAAGACGTAAATATTTCGTAATCCAATCGATAAAACAAACTTTTTTGGCCTAAGCTTACCTTCAGCTTGAATGTAGAAGCTCAAAAATGCCACCAGGTAGACCCCGCACATGGACCTCAGAAGCAGGTTTCGAATCACGGGTGCGGGAGGACGATTTTTCTCGTCGGTCGATGTTTGACCATCAGGATCGGTGTCCTTTTTGGTTGGAACGACATTTGTTGCATCGACGACATTGCTGGAATCACCTCCGCTGGGTGATGTCGTTTTCATTGCACTTTTTTATAGCTATTTCACACTTTTTACTGAAATGGCAAGATGCTGTTTGGGTATGTTTGTTCGTGTTTGGAAATGTATGTTTTTAAAGATTCTAAACTTTTATTATCACTTGGAACACTTTGCAAACGTAATGCGACTTGGGTTTTTCCTTCGTTCGGGGATGTTTTGTTTCGTGGGTTGGAGATGTTGATGTTACGACACTCTTGAGATCTGATACCTTCTTGGTTTTTTTTTCTATGTTTGCTGCTGTTCCTAAATTCTTAACCAGAAACAGAATCCAAGCAGCCTGCGATAGGCAACCCACACAGAAAGTTTATTCCTATTTCGTTTTCGCTGCTCACAACGCAGCTAGGGAGTAGGTACTTTTCGATGCAGCGTGGTGAGTTCCTCGAATATTTCAGAGCGCGACTCGCAGAGCATCAGAGAGCCCAAAGATTACGATAACGATTATGGCTCTTTGTGGCTCCTGGAGGCGCTCACAAAAACTTTACGACAAATCGGCGGAATGTTGATACCTTTTTCTTGATAAAACACCACACTTTTCTTCTGTCAACCATCGGCTACACACCGCCAGGAAAGCAAAGGGTCGTTGAGACTTTTTAAGGTCCCCAAGAATCGTCGTCACACGGTACTTGCTAATGGCAAATTTTAAAAGGCTCCCAGAGGTATAACAAATTACGATTATTACCGACAGGTACTTGTAATTTAGTATGCGACCAAACTCAACAACGATTGAATCAACAATGAAATTTCAACGACACATTTGCAGGTTTTCTCGGATTTACACCCACTGACTGGCCACCGGACCTAGACTTTCATTCCGAAACGGAAAGATAATCCATTTTGAGAAAACCAGCAGTCGTAACATTGAAACTTGACACCTTCCGTAGTAGCCAGCTAACTAAAAATGCACTACTTGGACATGCATGGACGATTCGGACACTAGTTGATGATTCCCCCAAAATCAAATTCCCAACTCAGTTCTTACAACACTCCCTCCATCACCATCAGAGTAGTAATTCGATATAGAACGTTAAGCCATCCGTAGCGAATTTGAGGAATCTATCCTCCCTGGTGCATTTATACACCCATGGCAATATCATCGATGTGTATCGATGGCTAAGCCCGAAGGTTAGCAGTTATGAAACCATATTTCTAACCTACTTCTAGAACCTCGGTCAAGTGTGTGGTTGTTATCTAATCAGTGGATGAAGTTATATAAGCAGAAACATCACCAGCAATGGTTGGATCCTCCGAATAACCGTTATGGTTTGATGGTTTTCCTTTCCGAGATGGGTTATTTTATTCTGATAGTTTCAAAACTCATTTCAATCTTTTTTCGAATAAGTTTATCCATTACTAAGCTCCGTTGAAAAGAGAACGATATAATAACTTCGTCATATGCAAATATTAGTTCCAAACTTCTTGATATTCTTAGTGTAACGCAACGTATCACACTGAGTACATCTTCATGGTTTTCAATGGTATTTTGAATATTTTTTCGTTTAGTTGTTTTTTTTTATTTTTTAAAACATGTTACTTTTTAGTAGAATTTTCAGAACCAGCAATAGAATATGATGGACAAAAGTTATAAATGGTATATGTACAGCAGGGTGGCTGGCAATGGATGTATGAAAAAATTCAGGATCAAACTTTGAAATCCGACCAAATACATTTTGTACATTTATCCCAAAAAAACTGACCTGTGATAAATTTTAGCTCAATTGGACTTGATTTCAGGGTGCCTCAAACTGCTTCCGGGTTTTCAGTTCAATGTTTTTGCATTCAAATATCATCAAAGGAGGTGATCAAAGGAAATATGAAAAATCTAAAAGTTAATTTCAATGAAAATCTGCTGTAATCTTGGATTTTCTTTTGTCGAAAATCGACTATTTTTTTTTTTATTATCACCAAAAGGTGGAAATTTTAGTTTTAACGACAAATGGCTTAGAAACATATGAAATGTCGAGATCTGGTATTATCTTAATATTTTTCTTTAATTTGACTTAGTTGGTTTTCCGAAAAATGATCGGTTTTCTGAAAAAAAAGGCTCAATCTCAGAAAGTCGGTTTTTGACCAAAAAATGTTTGCTCAAGATAACACCAGATCTTGACGTGTCATGCATATCAAAGCCAGTTAGCATCGAATTTATATTTAGATTTTCCGAATTTCCTTTGGCCCCCGTTTGATGATTTTTAAAATTTTTAAGTCGATTTTTGACGAACTTTTTTTTTCGAGACATCAGCAAATTTCGACATTTAATGCATTTTTAAGTCATCTGGTATCACAATTAAAACTTCTATATTTCCTTTGGTCTTCCCTCCGCAACTCTAAGCGCTTTGAGGCACTTCTAAATTGGGTATAATTGAGCTGAAATTTTACCCAGGTCAGTTTTTTGGACTAATCTACAAAATGTTTATGGTCGGTTTTCAAAATTCACACTACCAACACACAAACAATGTTCGCCTAAAATCGAGAAAAAAATGTTTACATTCCAAAACATGGGTGAGGGAATAAATTCTACAGGGACAGAAAAGTTGCAGGAATTTGTGCCAGTCTACAATATAGCCAAGCTCAGATTGTCATAATTTTTTCCGCCCATATTCGACCCGATTGGCTATTTTGTAAAATCCTGAAAAAAAAATATCAGCCGAAAATTTGGGCAATATCCTAGCAGATTTGAGATTAACTTAGGAATAACTCAAAAAAAACTTGCTGACAAAAATGACAAAAAATACAAAAATGACAAAAATGACAAAAATGGCAAAAATAACAATAATGACAAAAATTACAAAAATTACAAAAATGACAAAAATGACAAAAATGACAAAAATGACAAAAATGACAAAAATGACAAAAATGACAAAAATGACAAAAATGACAAAAAATGACAAAAATGACAAAAATAACAAAAATGACAAAAATGACAAAAATGACAAAAATGACAAAAATGACAAAAATGACAAAAATGACAAAAATGACAAAAATGACAAAAATGACAAAAATGACAAAAATGACAAATATCACAAAAATGACAAAAATGACAAAAATGACCAAAAATGACAAAAATGACAAAAATGACAAAAATGACAAAAATGACAAAAATGACAAAAATGACAAAAATGACAAAAATGACAAAAATGACAAAAATGACAAAAATGACAAAAATGACAAAAATGACAAAAATGACAAAAATGACAATAATGACAAAAATGACAAAAAAAACAAAAGTGACAAAAATGACAAAAATGCGTATTTTTTTTTATCGAAACACATCGGCAAATTTGTAATCGTGTAATCTTTTGAAAATCTTTTAAATCTTTAAGATAAAACTTTCTGAACAAATTTTATTATGAGCCACAGAATTAGAAAATTAGATAAGTCAGTATTTGTTTCTCTATGCAAATAAAAATGAAGAAATCCGGGAAAAATCCGGGCTTTTTCAACGAAATTCGGGCAATCGGATCGTTTCCAAATTTAATATGAAATATTCGGATAAGTTTGGGTAATAACCGGGATAGTCTGGGACTGGCATTATGAATAAGACATATTGAATTCCCGGAGATAAATAAAAAATCTAGCTATTTCTATTTAAAATGACTTAAATTAAATCGGCTTAAATGTCAAAACCCTTAAATTCTAAGAAAAATGACAAGAATGAAAAAAATTAAAAATATGAACGAAATTTCCAAAGTAAAAATACGGTAAAGAATGACAAAAATGCCAAAAACAACAAAATTTAATCAAAAACAAAAAGACGATTACGGCTTATCAGATAAAAAAAAATTAACTTCAGAAAAGTAATAAAACAAACAAGGTAATTAAAACTTTCAAAACAACAATCATAAGACATACGAAAAAAATATCAAAACTAACAAATTAAGAAAAATAACATGAACAACAAATCGAAATAAAGACAAAGGTTTAAAATAAAGAACAGAATCCGAAATAGAACAAAAAACTAACATAACACATTGCAACAAAACTCACAAAAGGTAAGTATACACGGAGATAAATACATAGATATATCAGTGAAATTACGCTTCTACAGGAACATTAATAAGGTTGTTTAATTCTGACCCGGAAATTCGATCAAGCCAACCACCAGATGATAAGTTGCCATAAAAGGATAAATGGATGATTTAGCGATCACATTGCTAAAAATCCATCAGGAATTTTTTGTCAATCATTCGTATGGCTATTTTTATTATAAACTAGCTGACCCGTTGTGCTTTGCTACACCTTCCAGAAATAAATGTAATTTGTAAAAAAATATTTAAATTTAGATTTTAGAGAGCATTTTTTTTAAATCAAACCTAATCATACTTCAGAACAAACAACTTTGAAATGAGAGCTGCAGCTGCAGTTCTGAATTGCAATTCAAAGATGGTATATATTATTTACTGAAACTTGATCTCAAAACTCGTTTTTCAAGATCTGAAATTTGTACTCTGTACCCAGAAAAACCTTTTTAAATATGGTCCCTTCTTTGAAAAGCTCTTTATCTTAAATTTACATGGGAGCTCTCCCATCTTTTTCAATTTTGTCCCCCACTGCTTGAAGAAGGTAGGCAAATTTAACCGGCTCGATACCCAAACAGCACTTATCATGGTAATGAAAAATATATTAAATTTGTTATGAATTAAATACAGTGCAATTTTTTTTAATTCACTACGGTAAACATATAAATATTTAAAAAAGTGTCAATGCATATATATTGGGGCAAGTGTCAATGCAATTCTTATTTACAGGTGCGTCAGAGTAATGGCTTTAAAATCGAGTGCTGTTCAAAGGGAATGACCTTCATTTACAAAGACATTTAAGAATTTTCAATATCCGCTGCAGTTTCAACATTCGGAATACCCCTTATGGTCTTTCCAACATATTGAATCATTTTGAAGATGAATTTCTTAAAAGTTCGACATTTGCCCTTGCCCCACCGTGTAAGTTGACAGAAGGGAATATTGTTTTTAACACTTTAAGGGTAAACTAAAAATTTCTCTTAAAAATTCTGCGTCCAGTTGAATATCAGTTCTAAAGTCTCGCTTTTCAAAAACGAAGCGGATCAAGTCTCTTTTATGCAGCCATGTAACACAAAAACACTTTTCATGTTAAGTACGTACTTGAATTGGTATGTAAGCAAAAAGTACGATGGTTTTTTCAGAATTATTTAAAATAAAAAGCTCCCATTTTCATTTCTAAATTCGATTCAGTTGTGTATTTGTGCCGAAGTAACAATATCTAGAAGAAATTTTTAATTGTTTTTTAACAGAAAAAGTTGAACGTTTGAACATGTTCTAATGTTCCTTGAATGAAAAGTCGAATGCTACCTACATTAACACGAACTAAATATGGAAGTATTTTTGCAAATCTTTTAATTGGTTTTGATTCGATTGATAAAATACCAATCCGTGTCACATCTAGGCGTCATTTATTACCACGTGCTGTGTACAAATCAAATAAGCAAGAAAAAAACACATCTAGGTTGCATATCGCCCCACGTGTTTGAGAAACAGGCGCCTTATTGTTAAATTTTCCAGCAATCAATGAACAGTGTGCTTTGGTTACTATCCTCTTGCGACGACGTTTGCTCGCCCATAGAGACGAAAAACAAACCCCTTAATGAAAATATGCTTGGTTGAGAAATACGCGCCAAAATATTCCTACTGATCAGTATGCTATGCCTGGGTTACTTTCCTTTTGAGACGTTGGCTCGACGCCTCGACCATAGAGACGAAAAACAAACCGCCCAAAGGAAAAAAAAATCTCAAGAAAATGGATGTCATGACTTTAATTTGTTTCGAAAAACTACAAATTTTGTATGGAAGCCTCTCCTTCCTTCAGTCGGATGAAGTTTTGACTATTACAGAAACCATCCCCGGCCTCAAAAACCCTCAGATGCCAGTTTTGACGATGATCGGTTCAGTAGTTTTCGAGTCTATAGGGAACAGACAGACAGACAAACATTCATTTTTATATATATAGATGCTGCTCCCCGGGAACGTGGGACATCGTAGATTCGAAATATTAATGAAATTCATTTTACTCTTTAAAGCTATTCGGGTCAATATGACCCGAAGCGCACATTTCAAACATCTTGACATCTTTCCAATGATAAAAATGAAGAACTGCGAATTTTGACAGACCAAGTATGTTCTATGAAAATGATGATCCAGTTAACGACAAAAAATTAAAATTTAGAATTTTGAAAATCGGTTCATTGGAAAATGAAATACAGATAAACAAAGCAAAAATTGGCTGTCGCCAAGTAAGATTTTTTTCTACCAGAAGATCTGAGATAGCGGTCAAAACTTTTATTGGACCTCAACATATCTATACATTGTCGAATAGTTGAATTCTGAATATAATATGATCAAAATCGGTAAACATTTACAGCCAGGAGAACGCCATCAAACTACAACTCATATTTCCCCGATACGGATATTTTGCGAACGGCTTTGGAAGGTTAAACAGATAAAATGCATTGTTTTTCCTTTTCGTTTTTAATGAAACACATTTCTTTTTTATTTTTTTAATTAAAATAATATACAAGATCAGTGGCATGATTTTTCATTTTAACCACTGCACTGGTTGTTTTTTTTTTGCTGCAACTGGTGGAGCCACCACCATGGCCGTATAACAAAATGCTGTTAATTTTTTTTTTTGGTAGAAGTTTAACAACCGGTGCCCTGAATGGAGATAAAAGCTCTTGTTAAAATATGATTGTGATTAAAATTTTAATAATTTGGAAATACTATTAAACTAACGTGATATGAACTTGTTAATTTTTTTTTATTCTACCTTCTGGATTGGCTTTCGGGGGTCAAAGTACGCCCTTTCTATATGTAACTGAAATAATCAATATATTTTTTCAAAAGAATAGGTGCGAAGAATTAGAGAGCTTATTTCGACTTATTATGGGGCGCTGATCCCAAAAATGTATTTAGTTCTTTTTTTAATCGGCTCTTTTTCCCAGGAATAATTAAGAAAATAACCAAAAATTAATTGAATAACTTGTATTTAGAAAATAAAGTTTTTAACTTATTGGTCAACTTTCTCGAAGACACCGAGTAATATTGACTTCTGAGATATAAATTATTGAAGTCTTTCTTCGTTAATTTTTTTCGAAATCTGCAAAAATGCTAAATTTTTATGAAGTTTCAAAGCCAATTGAAACTAATTCCTAGATTTTTTAGTTTACTTATGGATAAGACTAGAAAATTTGTTAGAGAATTCCAGCATGCTGAAAAACCAGCGGTTTGCCAAACACTTCTTTTTTCAAAAATAAAAAATAAACTTTGTTTCATTTCAGCCATATTATTTACATTTTATTCAAGTTTCTGGCTCATTTATAAAAACAAAATAAAAAAAACATGGGCTTTTTTTAATTTCTTGCTTACTTTTTGTGAATATATGACAAAAAAATATTTTCACGTTTTCCCGAGATATTTTTTTTATAAAGATCTATTTTCTAACAACACTACGCAAAAGTCTGAGTCGACTTGAGGTTATTTTTAAATTTCTAAAGCCCTGTGGTCTAAAAAGCTTTGTTTTGGTTCAAAACTCATGAAAGTTTTTTGCAAAATTTTAAAATAACGTTTACATGAGTAAATTTAAACTTTTTCATTTTATGGTAAAATTGACTTTTTTGTACTGAAAATATACCTCGTTCTTGTCGCTTCTGCAAAGTCGAGCTTGCTTATGGTTTTTGTACCAATTTACAAATTATTTAAAGCAGTTTTTCCAATGAGCAACTTTGCTGAAGACCGTAACTTCGTATTTTATTAGACAAAAAAAGTCTTTTACAAAGTTGTTCAACGGAAAATTTCCTTTAGAGAATTAATAAATAGTACAAAAACCATTAGCTGACTCGGCTCCACAGAAGAAACAAAAACGATGTACAAAATATTCAATACAAAATATTCCATACAATTATAAAACTTCAAATTTACTCATGCCTCGTGACTTAAAAATTCTGCAAAAAAATCATTGATGAGTTTTCAACCAAGGCAAAGCTTTTAGACACCAGCGTTTGAGAAATTCAAAACTGACCCCAAATCGACTCGGGCTACTACGCAATAAAAGTTTAAAAAACAATATTTATTTCAATTTAAAAAAAATATTCATAACATACATACATGAGTACAGATTTAATATGACAGGATAATTCGATGCATGAGGAAAAGCCAGCATTCGAAAAACTATATATCATATGAACAAATTATCTGTTTAAATAAATGCTTTGTTAGATTGAAAACTCCTTTTTGACAAAACAAGCTTTAGCTTGTTTATGACTTTTTTTTATTTTTAAATTGAACTCAGACATAGTTTCAAAAACTATTTTGAAACAATTATAAATATATGCCTATTAAAATGAGTAGGAAATGCCGTTAGAGATGGCTACTGACAGAAAACGACGAATCACAGGTAGGCATTTTGTGATAAGACATTTAACAGTACTTTCTTCCATGAAAATGTGCAAATAAAAAAAAGAAAAATCTGATTTAAAGTTAATTTACATGGAGCATCTACTTTTGGGATACATGTAATTCGAACTGATTTGGTTTTCTTTTGACAGAAATGGCAAAATGGTTTGAAATTTGCCTTGAAGAAATAGTTCAAATAAAAAATATTTCGTTGAAGCAAAATTTTGCAGCACTTTGAGTATTCGACTTATGAAGTTTAATTTAAAAATGATGTTCTCGAGGATAATTTCTTTTTTAATGTGCGTTAATAAATATTAGAGCGAGATTTTTGCTCTCTGAAGCTGAGATCATTTATAAATAGAACAGTTACGAATGCGTGTATCTCAAAAATCATTCGTTTGATCGACATATCTATATATATAAAAATGAATTTCTGTCTGTCTGTCTGTCTGTCTGTCTGTCTGTCTGTCTGTCTTTCTGTCTGTTCCCTATAGACTCAGAAACTACTGAACCGATTTGCGTGAAACTTGGCAGGTGGGGGTATTGGAGGCAGGAGAAGGTTCCTATTGTGGTTTGAGACCCCTCCCTCTCTCATGAAGGGGGGGAGGGGCCTCCCAAACAAAAGACAATTTTTTGCATAACTCTAGCACCAATCAAGCAAATGGTATCAAACTTGGCATGGGGTGGTATTTGGGAACGGGGAATATTTCTATGAACATAAGGTACCCCTCCTTCCTTTCAGTGGGGTGATAGGAAAGGGGAAGGGGGGCTAACTTACAATTTTTCATATAACTCGAAAAGTATTCAAGGTATTGGAACCAAATTTGGCATGGGAAGGTATTTTGATATGAAAAATATTTCAATGATTATTTGAGACCCCTCCCTCTTTGCAGTTGAAAGGGGGAGGGGGCCTTTTTCATATTTTTTTACATAACTCAAAAACTAATAAAGCAAATGGAACGAAATTAGGCATGGGAAGGTATTTGGATACGAAAATTATTTCTATGATTATTTGTGACCCCTCCCTCTTTCCAGTAGGGAGATATAAAGAGGGGAGGGGCCCTTTTGAATTTTTTTATAACTCAAAAACGATTCAAGCAAATGGAACCGAATTTGGCATGGGCGGATATTTGGGAACGTGACATGTTCTAATGATTGTTTGAGACGCCTTCCTTCTTCCAGCGGGGAGCAAAGAAAAAGGTGAAGATTCATACAGTTTCTATTGCATAACTTAAGAACGACAACAGCAAATGGAACAAAATTTGGCATGGAACTACATTTGGGTACGAGAAATGCTTCTATGATTATTTGGTATCCCTCACTCCTTCAAAAAGGTGGATGAAAAGGGGGAGAAGAGGTCTCCCTTACAATTTTCAGTATAACTGGTGAGCTGATCGAGCAAATTGAGCCAAATTTGGCATGTGAGGGTATTTGGATACGAAAAATTTTTCTATTATAAATCGAAGCCCCACTTTTTTCAGCGGAAAGATATAAGGGGGAAAGGGGGGCTTCCATAGAATTTTTTGCATAACTCGAGAATTATTAGAGCAAATGAAATAAAATTTGGTATCAAAATACTTTTGTGAATATTAAATTCTCACCCCTCCATTCAATAGGGAGAACGGAAGGGGGGATGGTGGTAATTTAAAGCATAACTCAAGAATTTACAACGCAAAAAAATCCAAATTAGGCATGGGATGGTAGTTCAATACGAGAATTTTTTTATGTCAAACAATTCCTTTCTTGCAGTGGGATGATAGAATTTGGAATAAAGGAAGGGAGAGGAAAGCTTACATTTATCTTTTTTTTACAACAAAATCCGAGAAATGGGCAAAACTTAACATGCAAAATCATTTTTGTATGATTCTATGATTATCTGACACACTACCTCCTTTCAGTGAGTAGGTACATGGGAGGAGGGAGTTGAGCCAAATACAATTTTGTTAGCATAAGTTCTCAATTTATGCTAACGAAGCCAACAAATGGAAACAAATATAGCATGGAAAGGTATTTGGCTACGAGATATTTTTCTATGATTGTTATAGACCCTTACGCTTTACAGTGTAGAGAGGAGAAGAAATTTTGTTGTAAAGCTTAAAAATTTATCAACAAATGGCAGTATATTTGATATGAGAGGATTTTAGGGCTCGAAAAAAATGTGTATGATTATTCAAGACCACGACCTCCATTCAGCAAGGGGTGAGGAGAAGGACAGGGGGGCTCTCTTATCAGTTTTTTAGCATAAATCCAGAACATACAAAGCAAAAACATCCTTATTTTACAAGTTAGATTGTTTGCGTACGATTGATTTGAGCCCCTCCTTTTTAGGGCGACGCTTAAAGAAACAGATTAAAATTGTCAGATCTTTAACACAAATTTATAGATCAAGATTCAGAAAATAAGTTAAAGACATCTTTGTGTTACAATTCGAAACTCCAGCTGCAGCTCGCATTTTATAGCGGTTGCTTATGAATTATGTTATAACTTTATTTAAAATAATGCCAACAAGACAATAAGAATTTGAATAATTTCTGAAAATATCATTTGTTTTTAAAAGGTGTAGCAAAGCACACCGGGTCAGCTAGTTTCCTATAAAGGAAACGAAGGTAATATTATGATAATTCATGAAAAAATTTGAATTTTTTTATCGGTTTTTGTAAGAAAAATTTCTACTTTCAGCTAATTGTAAAAAAAAAATCTGGACATTTCAGCGATGAAAATTCTGGTATGAGACTTGACTTCTCTGATGACCTTTAACCGAAGTTGCCGATCATGTGCTATACTCCAATGCTTGATTTGTGGACATTTTTGACAATGTTTGCATACTTTTCCACCACTCATACATAGTTATTCTTTGAATAATCAACGGTCAGCTATCAATTTGATAAGGATTGATTTTGAAGAAAAATGCACAATTTTTTTTTCTGTTCCATTGTAAATATTAAAAAAACGCGTAAGTTATAAATTAAAAAAAAAAAAGGTCGGATGGTACTTTTCACAGCCAGCAAAACGCTGTCGAAATTCAATTCCAAAATGGTTTTAAAAGACCCATCTAAAAAAAAATTTGAACATTCACTATAGTAAACCAAATCTGATGAAATTATAAATTTTTTGTAGGTAAAAAAATCAGATTGAAAATGCCTTTCCCCAAAAAAGCTGAAAAACACCAAAACGAATCCATTCTCCATCTGAAATTGTTCTGTGATCCCTTGATGAATTTTGAAAAAAAAAATTAAGAAGACAAAACAAATAGAACATTTTCAGTAGGAAAACCGCTTAAATAAACAGTTGCTTAAATGGCTTGAAACTCACGCTTTCGTCTTGTTTATCCAAATTCTTTTAACACCCATTTTTTATTTCTTAGAAAAAATATAAGACAACAGATCGAGTCTTCCGCTTATACTGAACCGAATGATGTTTTCAAAATGAAATTACAGTTGCTTGAAGATATAGAGCAAATAAGAAAGTAGTATAAGACGGTATTTTTGGGATGTGTGTAGTGAATTAAGACTGTTTTTAAAAAATCAATTAACTAAGATAGATAGGAGAGATTGAGAATTCTTGATCCCTGGGGATACTTGATTCCTCAGCTATATCTCGAAACCGAAAACTTGAAATGTCTTATATAGACCAAATGTGCAAGAAAAATTTGCCAAATAGAACAAAACAACAAACCTGTTATCTAAAAAAAACTTAATTTTAACTTTTTGAGCTATTGCGTTTAAAAAATCAAACGATGAGTTACTTGAATTTTTTTTTATCACTTAAAAAAGTTTCCCACACGAAAAATGGAAATTAAAATATTTTTCCAATATGTTAATCATTAATCGTCGCCATATTTTCAAAGCATTAGAAAACTCAAATTTTTAAGATTTTTTTTTTTCAAAATGTTGTTTTTTGCCAAAGCTTAGGGCACCCTGATAGAAGGATCAAGTCTTCTTTAATGAAGGATCAAATCTCCATTAACTTTCAAAATATTTCAATTTTGTGAGTCCCTCGAAAACGCTTCAAACTACGGGTTTGAATTCCAAAAATATATGATGAAAATAAAAAAAAAATAAAAAAAGGATCAGGTGTCTCCATCCTCCCCAAATCCAGAAAAAAAAAAACATTTTTAAATAAGTTCAACTTCAAACATTAGAGTGGAATAAACGATTGAGTGAAAATAATACTGTAAATGTAATGTTTGAAGTAAAAGAATTAGTTAAGCATACTGAATTGAGAATTACGAAATTAAACAATCTTGAATTTAAAGTCTGGAATTTAAAAAAAAATTGTTTTGCGATGAATTTAGTTCATGACTCAACGTCGTCATATGAAAATCCTGCAGACAGGAAAAAAAATCAATATTAAACGTAGCACTGGGTACGAGTTTTATAGACTAATTATAAAGCGGAAATCAAAACACTTGGGTTTTGAAAATATTATAAACTGAATATTCAAAGTACATTTCATGAAATGTTAGGATGAAGTTCAAATATTGTTGAGCTTTAAATAAAAATTTCAAATGGTATTCGAAAGTTTGGAAAAAAATAAAACATATGGAAATATATAAAAAAAAAAGTTCAGTTTCTAATGTTCTTTTCGCACCTTGCACGATCAACTAACGTCGAACTTTTTTTTAAAATAATTTCGAGCACTCAAATGGTTTTTTCCGTTACAATTTTTGCAAATTATTTATCGTTGTGTTTTTTGACAACTTTATGGTAAGAGAAAAGGGTCACAATTAATCAATTACAGACCCCGTTCGATTTTGGCAACATGCCCGTACATTTTGTGTTGCCAAAATCGAATGTTGCCAGAATCGAACTGTTTTTTTTCTCAACTTTTTTTTTCAGTTATTGTTACAAAATAACTGTTATTATTATCAAACACGTTATTTTAGGTCAATTTTCGACCTTTTTCAGTCGTTTTTTAATTTTTTTCATCATGTTTTTAAAACATTTTCCACTTTTCTTGTTGTGTTTATAATTTTTGTTTTAATTTGTCATATTTGCTGTTTTTGTCATTCTTCATCATTTTTTGTTGTTTTTTGTCATTTTCAGTCTTTTGCTTGAATTTGTTTTTCAACTTTTTGAATTTTTCATATTTTTGTCATTTTTGAGTACTTTATACATTATTTAAAAAACTTTTGATTTTATTGTTGCATTTTATCACCATTTCAGAATATAAAAACGTATTTTTGGTATTTGTCTTAATTAAATTGGTCCTGTTATAACGAAAACTAAAAGGTAATGTTGATTCTGAAAACCGTTCGATTTTGGCACATGTGCCAAAATCGGATGTTGCCAAAATCGAATGTTGCCAAAATCGAATGTTGCCAAAAACGAACGAGGTCTGTATAATGTCTGAAATAAGTTATATTTTTTTGTAAACCTATAAATATCATACTTTAAATTATGTATTCAATACTGGTTTACATATTTTCAGACTATAGAGATTCGAAATTTAAAGCTTTCTGATTTCTTATTCAATGGAACTATTATTATAGGGACGCAATTTTAAAGAGACGATAATTATATTGGCAGAAAAGATCAGATAAACTTAATCTGTGTTAATTGCATTTGAAGATCCCATAAAAGTAACAAACTGCACAAGTGTGCAGTTCCAACGCGCACCGAGACCTATTGTTTCATCTTCAGTCTAGAATTGTTTACACAAGAAATCCAATTAAAACTTTTCGCCAAAACTAAACTCCCAAAGTTTAACAGGCATCAGCAGCAACAGCGAACATCAGTATACATCAACATATACTACTTAGCGAGAAAGATGGTTAATCAATTTGTCAAAGTTGAAACAACAGGAGATGATTGAAGCGAAGTAAGGCGGAGTTGAGGGAGATGCTTCTGGAACAAGACGTGGTTGTTCCAAGCTTTTCCAGTCATTTTAGAAAAGAAGAAACTGCAATGGAAGAAAATCGAGAAAAATTTCGAGGAAGCTTCGTAGCAGAGGAAATCATCTTTTCAGCTCTTGATGATTGAGTTAACCAATTGGAGAAAGTTAAATTCTATAACAGAACCTTTTAGCCTACTTTTTAAGGGAAATGTGATATGCTGATAAAATTGAGAAGAGTAATAAATTTAGTTTACACAAACATTAAATTTTTATTTCGTCCATCTTTTTTTTCAATTGTCGTCATGCGTCACTAAAAAAAATTCGATTCCGAATCGTCAGCATTCTCAGATGACCGAACCTTCCGGAATCGTGTTGGTTTTTGGCGAGTGGGAAACCTCCGGTCCTCGTGGGTCCATCGGCGCCAGCTCACCGGGTCCAGATAGAGGGAAAAATTTACTCGGAACGACCCGACCTGGAATCGAATCCGGCCACGCCATTCCGGGCAAAGATACCAACCACTGTAATTTCTATTAAATTTGTTGCCAGAAACCGCACGCTTAGAGCGTTTGTTTTTGGCAACAAATCGTATCGGTCCGGAACAGGACGGCACCGGCTCGGGACAACTGCATGATGGATGAAAGCACGTCGGGTGGCCCGGGGTGTTCTGCAAAGGGAAAGAAGAAGAGACAATTGTTTAGTTTTTTTTTTGTTTTTACAATGGAATGAATATTTAGGATAATTGGGATGACTAAGGCTTTAACAAAGGCGTAATTATTACGAACACGTGTAAAGGAATGTTTTAATAATAGTTTAAATTCTTTTTTCGAGTTGGAGAAATTTAACAAACAGCTGTTCAAAGTTTCATCACACGAAAATTTAACGAATTAACAGTTTATTGGAATAGAAAGAATCTTTGAGAAGTAACAAAATCGATCTAAAATTTCCAGACAAGACTAACCATACTGCGTAGTAGTTGGCAGCCATCTTGAATTCCTATATCATACTCGATCACATGTTTTCCAAAGCAACTAATCACCGTTTAATAGTTTTAACAACAAAAAAACACAATCAAATTATCACTTAGCAAAATGCAGAGTTCACTATACTTACATTAGATGTTAATCTCGGCCACTCCTTGCTTCTGCTATCAGCTTCAAACAAATCTCACTGGTGGTTTATATTGTAGGACAAACAGGAACCCTGAACGTACACAATTGATTGGGTTACGACGCAAATTTGAGGTAACGGGCAGGCCGACGCCGGCTTTTATAGACGCTTCTCTTTGGCCGTCGCACAATCGATTTTAAAAATTTTAAAACCGGCCGGTAAAAGTCTCCACAGCAGCGTCGAATGACAACAACTGAGCGTCTCTCTCATCTCACCAAGCAAAATCGGCGAGAGAGAAAAATTTCTGCATGACAATGGCTTCGGCGCCATAACTATTATGGGTATTTATGGCTTCCGATTTGAAGCTTAGATTTAAAGTTTTTTTTGGCAAATATTCAACTATTAAACTCTTATAGATGGCATGTAAGTTAAAAAAAAATAATAACAAACTTTTTTACTCCAATAATAATCATCAGTGAGAAGTGAGACGATCGAAAAGGAGAGAGAGATTAACATTTCTCTCACTTTCGTAAGTGTTGCCAACTGATATTTATTATTTTTAGATCAAACTCTGCGCAAAAATATTTGAGAATGAAAATTTTGTTTCCGCTATTTCACAATGTTTTAACAAAACAGACCCCGTTCGTTTTTGGCAACCTTCAATTTTGGAAACAACATGACCTGAAAGTTTTCGTTATGATAGTATAGACAAACGCCATAAATACGTTTGAACGTTCTTAAATAAAACTACAAAATCCAAAATAAACAAAAAATTATAAAGTGTAGGCTCTTTCGTTTTTTCTAACCTATTTGTAAAAATAAACCATTGTTATTATAATTAATTTAATTTTTCGTCACTTTTTGATAATTTTGTGTCATTTTCTGTTATTTTTTATCAAGTTTTAGACACATTTAAATCGTGTCTCGTTTTGTTTTGAATGTTTGATACCTATTTAAGTCATATTTGTCTGTATTAACCATTTGCATTTTTTTTTTGGATATTTTAGTCATTTCTTTTCTTTTGTTTATATTTAATTTTAAGATTTTTAAATTTTTTATGTTTTTCGTCATTTTGGAGTGCTTTATAATTTTTTTAATGATTTTTTTTGTTATTGTTACTATATATTATCAACCTTCAAGAACTAAAAAAACGTTTTTATGTGTTTGTCTAAATTATTTTGGTTCTGTTATAGCGAAAACTTTATGTAATGTCGTTCCAATAAACTTTCAATTTTGACATATGTTAAAAAATCGGATGTTGCTCAAATCAAATGTTGCCGAAAAAAGGGGTTTGCACTCAAATATGACAAAAATCATAAAAATTCTTGAACATCAAGAAAAAAAACTCAAAGAATAAAAAAAAATTATAAACAAAACAAGAAAAGTGCTAAATGCACAAAAACATGATAAGAAACAACTAAAAATGACTGTAAATGGTGAAAAATTGACTAAAAATTATGATAATGATAATTATAATACTTTAATTGTAGATATAAGTAAAAAAAATTGAAAAAAACCATTCGATTTTGACAACGTTCGAATATGGCAACACAAAATGTTCGGGCATGTTGCCAAATTTGAACGTCTGTACTTCTATCACTGCTTCTATTCTGGAGGAAAATCACGGAATATTTAAAGAACGTAGTGTCAAGCCCGCCCTACTTTAGTATTGGTACAGAATGTATCGCCACAATCACGAAAAATCTGTTTATTTACTAGGAAGTTTGCCTTTTTTGTTGATAATTTGAAGAATTTGCTGGAAATTTTCCACTTTTAAAGCATGTTATTCTAGAAGGATTCTTTTTATTCAAGATTGGTACAAAAACAATTGGATTTTCGGGTAATTATTATATAAAATAGACCATCGAAGTTTGATTTTTTTTAGATTTTTCCTACTTAAGTTTACAAAACTTTAAAATTAGTTCAAAGATTCCCATGAAAATGTTCAAGTCAGTGCAGTTTAAGATCCATATTACAAAAAAGTTATCAAAACACAAACTTTTATACATACAAATCCACACTTATTTATTGGCATATTAGAAAATCGAGTTAACATTAATAAATTGATGTTAATTGTTCCAAATGAGAATTGAATATGGTAAACCGGTTGGATAAAAATCATGATAACCAGTTGAACACTCAATAATTACCGACTAGACCTTTTAAAGCTGAATAAGTCTTCATTTTTGCACGTTTTAACTTCAAGATGACATTGCATTCATTAATTAAATGAGAGAAAAACATAATGCAATCTTCAACGGACCAACAAAATTCATAACATAGTGAAATAAGGCCTCTTTATTATATACAACATTATAAAAATGAAATTGCAATTCATTCTCGTTAAAAAAAAACGTGATTTTCATTTAAATTTCTACCATTCGCATATAAATTTTCGATACATTCGTTTTTGTGACGTCACAAAAAAAATCCAATATGGCTCTCGACACTACCTAATTTAAAAATTCCTTGTAGGAAAATTTTATTTATAAACTTTCTTGATCAACACCTATCATTATTTTTTTGAGTTTAATAATAAACAGAGAATATAAGTTTCAGAAAAAAAAAACTTCTGTTCAACTTTCTGTTATTTCAAATGTTATTTGAAGAAACAATTTGTTTAAACTACAAAAAAAAATCAATATTATACTGAGATGTTGAAAAAAATCGATTTTTTTTCTAAAATGTTTGCAGCTATTAACTGCCAGCTGAAGAAACTAAAATATGTTAGACCAAAAACGAAACCTAGAGTTTGTTTTGATTACGTAGTTTATATGAATCATAATTAATATTGAGTTTTTTACTGAAAACGATTGATAAACTTGTATTCTTTGTAAGGTTATATAAAAACTCGGTTTCATACCATCAATAAATAGATGCAAACCTAAATTTGAATTTAAGGCGTATGGCGTACTTTCTCATTTTGGAATGCCATTCAGTTCAAAGATCATTTGCGTTGCCCTGAATTTGCCGTTCATGGTACGTATTGGAACAATTTCATCATTGAATTTTGAGAACCGATTACCTATATACATTTTGTATGTTGGTTCAAAAAACTGACCTGGTTCAAAAAACTGACCTGTTCTTTTTTTTTCAGAGACATCTATCATAGATAAGGAACCCCGTGCAAACATTAAACTTATATCGGTTAAATAAAAAAAAATAATATTTCTTCTTTTAGAAATTTTTGTTAAGGCCCAAACAAACAATCTGACATAGATAAACTAAACTTTATTCAAATTAATCACTAAAAACTCTGCATTGTCTGAATAAACATGAATTCAAGAACGTACAAGACATGAAAGGTGTGTTACAGACTCCTCTTGATTTTGGAATGGTTCCATTTTTGCAAGTATACTTTGTGCTACATAGAACAGTTTTTTAGAAAAATAACCTAAAATTTCCCATGAATTCGTTCTTAAATGTTGATAACATAAAACAACAATATCAAAAACAAAAATAAATTTGATAAAGTTCCCAAAAAGGCAAATATTAGTTTTGATAGCAATAAAAAACAAATACAAATTAAAGTCTAAAATGACAAAAAATAATCAATACATAATGCTAAATTGACCAATAAATTGATACAAATTATAAATATGACAAAAGTAACAAATAATAAACACAAATCATAAAAGTGCTAAGTTAATCTGAAAAATTATGTTTAATGAAAGAATAAGAAAAATGGTCAAAAATGAACAAAAATACTACGTCCACAACAATAACAAAGAATTATTTTAGCAAGGAAGAGTATCATTTTTAAGGTATCATTAGGCATTTTTTAATTTTTTAAATACATTACACGTTATCGTACAAAGTTTACGACTTGACTCAAAATTGAAATTTCATAATTCATTTAGATATTTTAATGATATTTCAGATGTGGAAATAGAAAAGAGAATTGAGTATAATCGAAAAGTTCCTAATTCCTGGTTCGCGAACGTTTCAGCTAAATTCCTTAAATAGGATTTTTGTTCGTCTTTATTGCATTGAAAAAAATGGACAAAATATTTTTCACAACTCTTTATTTGGCATAAGAAAACTTTGCAAGTAGGAAAAACGTATTTGAAGTTCTGATTGTGTATAAAAACATCAGAATATAGGTGGCCCAAGATACCCCACAAGCTATGATTTGCAAATTGGTTGCGTTTGTGTGACTTATTGATGCTTCATCAAAAATTTCTTTTCTTCGTGAAAGATCATGACAAATTTAAAATCATAAGCATATGAGTATATTTTTGTTATGTTCTTTAGGTCTCCCACGGATGCATTTTGCGGGTCCTCATTGAATTCTGTAGGTACATTTTTCTAGGCTAAATAGTTAAATAAAAGAAGCATATGATGCGTACATGAGTCAACAAAATGTATAAAAACATGCTTACGCAAAGCGACGACGTTGACATTTGGAGATTTTTTATCTCAACACACAGCTGAGATATTTAGAGTGACCCACACTACCCCACTCTCCCCTTATAATAAAATAAATTTGAATGACTATTTCAGTAAATCTCGTCTTAAGGCGGGGTTGGGCATCAATACGTTTAATACAAAAAATCAACTACAATTTCGTAGAAGAGATTAAAAAAACGGATCAAATTTTTCGAACTGTTCAAACCAAGCAATGATCTGGCAACACTGACTTGAGAAAATCCTCCCTTGGGAGAGCGTCAAAGATCCGATTTCCTGGACTCACCTCTCACCAAATGAGCAGACGAAGCAAATTTGCCATAAACAACTGGTGTGTAGAGAAAATGCGCGGGGAAACACCCGGAAAGTGGAACGGCAGCTCACTTCTCATGGCGTCGCTCAAAGCAGATCTGAAAAAAAAACGTGGTCATCAATTTTTTGGTGCTTTGTTGATATAGCAATTGCAAACAATTATATTTGCAGCCTTTTGTTTATTGGGAAAAGAAGATTTCCTAGAACAACGAGAATTGAAAATTTCTTCTTCTAAGATGACCGATCGTTTTTTTGTTTAAAGGTTTTATTTTTTTTTCCAATTTTTCACAATCGAATGATGAAACTCGTAACGGAAAAAAGGTTATGATCAGGTAGGTACCAGTGAACGGGTTAAAAGGGTGGAATTGCGAGTTTCTTTTTTTTTATCAAATTAAGGATTTCAACTTGTTTCTTGGCATTTTGAATCTTGTAACGAGGAAGTTTAAAACTAGCCAATATTTATGCTTAGTTTGACCTCAAGTATGGTTCATACCAATAATAAATAATAATTAATTATTCAGGATTAACAAAAATATTCACAATACAGAATCGGGACAAACAAAAATTGGGCATTTAAAACCACAAGCTTTAAGTGTTAAATTAAACGTTAAGTTCAAGTTTAATGAAACAGTGTTAAAAATAACTATAATAATCTGGATCAGAAAAAAATAGTTCGCAACAAAACAAAAACCATGCACTTTACTCGAGTTTAATGTTTGGTTTAAATTTTGTTTTATATTTTGTTGACGTTGAGGAATTAGCATCTTTGCGACTAATTATAAATTTAAAATTGTAATATTTGACTTATGGTATATTGAGAATAAGATTTTTTAGCTGTAGCACAAAATAAGAAGATAAAGCAGTCTCATAATTAGATTTTTTTAGCTAGAGTTTGTATGGAGGTTCAAACTTAGTCTCCGAAACTTTATTCGAATGTGATTGTATAAAAATGGTTTAAAAATTAAATACATGATTTGAATGTTTTTATTGAGAATTAGGTGAAATTCTGATTTTGATTCGGAATCAGAACAATCAGGCAGAATTCTTACTTCACATAGGAAATGAAAATCCCTGACCTGCGATTTACCATATAAGGCTCTCAGAGCCAAAGTGGTATAAATGACAAAATTACGATTTTGAGTTCATGATGCAGAACGATTCTTCACATTCCAATCTAAATTGGATGATTTTTGATGATTTTAAATTTGATGAATTTTTCTACATACATTGAATAAAAAAACACAAATTCTCGAAAAATATATGGAAAATGGCCAATCACATCAATTTAAAAGCGTGTTTTCTCGATACAAGCTTTTCTTTACTTATAACCCTTTAGCTTCAAGGGCCTCATATGTTTTTCCAAAAATTTAAGCAATACTTTTTTGTATAATCTTTTGGATCAAGAAGTTATAAGTTGCATCTTGGAGTAAACTGCGAAACACAAGGATCTTTGAATGATTTATTCACAATAGTTTTGCTACAGATTAGAAAGGAGCTTAGCCATGTTTTCTTATCACTGTTTTTTTTCGGTTGAAAATTTCAAGAAGGTACGATAAAAATAAGTTTGAAAGTTCGTGTTTATTCAATGAAGAATATTATGTATAAGTTATTAAAAATGTATCGAAAAAAATCATCAATTTTCAAAATTGTAAGTCATCTTTTATGAATAATAATTTTCAAATAAGGCCTTCAGTTCAGTTTGATAAAGTAAAAATACTGTTTCCGCAAATGATGTTTCCATTTGAAAAATGTCATTCATGACACATTTTACGATTCATTATATTCAGAGGGATGTTTGTATAAAAAGTATCATAACATGGTTTTTTTTTAAAGAAATCTCTAATCTTTTCTCAAACTGTATTGTATTTACAAAAATACTTCTTTAGAACAATTTTGAAAAGTTTTTATCTGCCGGGTGTATTTAAGTTCATCTGATGGACACATTTGAAAAATCCGTCTTTAAGACTTACGTATCTGACAAACCGTTGCAAAATTCTACTTGGAAAAACTTATCAACATAGTATTTTGAAACTTTATCCAAACGATTGAATGAATGTACTAAATAGAACTCAATTTTGATGACAGACAAGTTTTTGTCAAATCTATCGTGTTGAAGAAAATTGAAAGATTTTAAATGTAGGTACATTAAAAACGGTGTAAGCTTTGTTTGGAAATTTCAAATTCGAAAATTTTTACACCTTCCTTAACGTTTTTGGATTTTTTTTTCTGCCAGAAATAACAATAAAAATTTTGGAAGCGATTAATGTGTCCTTTTCCCGGCAATTTTCCCATTCCCGGAAATCGGGAAATCTGGTGGCCTGTTTCCCGGAAATTCCCGGGATCCCGGGAAATATTCAAAAACATCTATATATATAAAAATGAATTTCTGTCTGTCTGTCTGTCTGTCTGTCTGTCTGTCTGTCTGTCTGTCTGTCTGTCTGTTCCCTATAGACTCAGAAACTACTGAACCGATTTGCGTGAAACTTGGCAGGTGGGGGTATTGGAGGCCAGGGAAGGTTCCTATTATGGTTTGAGACCCCTCCCCCTAACAGGAAGGGGGAGAGGGGCCTTCCAAACAATAGGCAATATTTTGCATAACTCGAGAACTAATCAAGCAAATGGTATCAAATTTGGCATGGGGTGGTATTTGGGAACGGGGAATATTTCTATGAATATGAGGTACCCCTCCCTCCTCTCAGTGGAGTGATAGGAAGGGGGGAGGGGGGCTACCTTACAATTTTTCATATAACTCGAAAACTAATCAAGATATTGGAACCAAATTTGGCATGGAAAGGTATTTTGATACGAAAAATATTTCAATGATTATTTGAGACCCCTTCCTCTTTCCAGTAGAAAGAGGGAGGGGGCCTCTTTCATATTTTTACACATAACTCAAAAACTAATAAAGCAAATAGAACCAAATTTTACAAGGGAGGGTATTTGGATACGAAAAATATTTCTATGATTATCTATGACCCCTCCCTCTTTCCAGTAGGGAGATATAAAGGGGGGAGGGGGCCTTTTTTATAATTTTTTATATGACTCAAAAATTATTTAAGCAAATGGAACCGAATTTGGCTTGGGCGGGTATTGGGGAACGTGACATGTTCTAATGATTGTTTGAGACCCCTTCCTTCTTCCAGCGGGGAGAAAGGAAAGAGGGAGGGGAGTTTCATGTAACTTTTACTGCATAACTTGAGAACTACAACTGCAAATGGAACCAAATTTGGCATGGAACGATATTTGGGTACGAGAAATGCTTCTATGAATAGTTGGTATCCCTCACTCCTTCAAAGAGGTGGATGAAAAGGGGGAAGAGAGGTTTCCCTTACAATTTTCAGTATATTTATAGAGCTGATCGAGCATATTGATCCATATTTGGCATGTGAGGGTATTTGGATACGAGAAATATTTCTATTATTAATGGAAGCCCCACCTTTTTTTCAGCGGAAAGAGATAAAGGGAAAAGGGGGGCTTCCATACATTTTTTTTTTGCATTTCTCGAGAATTAATCGAGCAAATGAAACCAAATTTGGCATCAAAATGAATTTGAGTACGAAAATACTTTTTCTATGTGAAACAGTTCCTTTCTTGCAAAAGGATGATAGAATTGGATGTATAGGAAAGTAAAAGGAGGCTTACATTTAACTTTTTTTTACAATATCTGAGAAATGGACAAAACTGAACATGGAAAATCATTTTGGTATGATTTTATGATCATCTGACACACCATCCTCCTTTCAGGGAGTAGGTACATGAGAGAAAGGAGGTGAGCTCAATACAATTTTGTTATTTATGCTAACGAATTTATGCTAACGAAACCAACAAATGGAAACAAATATGGCATGAAGAGGTACTTGGTTACGAAAGATGTTTCTACGAATGTTACAGACCCTTACGCTTTACAGTTTAGAGAGGGGAAGAAAGGAGGGCGCTCCTTATCAATTTGTTGTAAAGCTTAAAAACTTATTAACCAATGGAACTATTATTGATATCAGAGGATTTTTGGGAACGTAAAAATGGGTATGATTATTAAAGATCACGACCTCCATTCAGCAGGGGGTGAAGGGAAAGACAGGGGGGCTCTTTTATTAGTTTAGCATAAATCCAGAGCATATCAAGCATAAACAACCATATTTTATAAGTTAGATTGTTTGCGTGCGATTAATTTGAGACCCTCCAGACAGATTAAACTTATCAAATCTTTAACACAAATTTATACAGCAAGATTCAGAATATTAGTTTAAGTTTTGTTTGTGTCGCAATTCGCTTTATAGCGGTTGCTTATGAATTATGTTATAATTTGATTTAAAACAATGCCAATAAAATAAGTTTGAATAATTTTTGTAAATATCATTGAATTTTGAAAGGTGTAGCAAAGCACACCGGGTCAGCTAGTGTAATATATATGCACTTCAATTCAAATATACATAGCTTTTCGAACCTTTAGTGCATACAAGCCCATAATTTGTTCAAAATATACTCTTCATAATGTTTTTTAACTAATTGTTTATCAAATAAATCAAACTGTTTTCAACAATGATAAATTTGAAACAGTCAAACGAACTATAAAATAACCTGAATAAGTCTCAAGAAAAAATTATTCATGCAATTAAGGGTTAATAAAAAAAAATTTCTATTTATTTGATTATTCCAACCTGTTTTCGTTTTTTGCACACTTTACATATTTGCTTTTTATATGAAAATAAACTATGTATTCATCATTTTAAGGTTTGAAAATTTATCTGGCTTTCAAAGTCAGAAAGAAACAAGCGCATAAATGACAATTTCAAGAAAACATAATCTGCCTACCTGTTGCGCGATTTTTCATATATTTTTCAAAGAGGCTTTGGTTCAATGAAAACGGACTGGAAATATATATTGCATAGTCGAATTACATAATTAAATGGCTGCCAAATGTCTACTGCCACAGGAATTGGCATATCCTCAATGAGATTTGTATGAGTACATTTTCAAAAAATAAAAACAATAAGAATGGTTCCGGAGGCTATCAAGCTTTTCCAGAGAAACAAATTCATACATGTCGGGAATTCCCGGGAATTAAACTATGAATCCCGGGAATCAGGAATTCCCGAATTTTTCAAATTCCCGGGAAATCCCGAGACGATCACTCTAGAAGCGATCCATCCAGTCCTGAACTATCGCAACGAGTTTTAATTTTGTATGGCATTTGTATGGGAAAAATAATTTTTTTTATTCAAAAACTTCAGAGATGTACTGAAAGTTTCAAAAAATTAAACTTAGGATGAAAATATTTTTTTTACTCTGCTTGTACAATTCATGTGAACAAAGGACAAGCCTAACTTTTTCCACAGAAAAATATTCGATATTAAACACCAAAAAAAAAATTTTTTTTTTCAATTTTGAGTTGACTGCTTATTTGACGTAGGACGAGAATAAAAAATCTCAAAAAATTGCTTTGCATTGCCAGAGAATTTATTTAAAAACCTTTCCAAAAATATTTTATGAAATTATTGAAAGCTCTATCTAGCAAAGCTTGCC
Source organism: Uranotaenia lowii (assembly GCF_029784155.1). Taxonomy (NCBI): domain Eukaryota; kingdom Metazoa; phylum Arthropoda; class Insecta; order Diptera; family Culicidae; genus Uranotaenia; species Uranotaenia lowii. The sequence goes on from NC_073692.1 coordinate 391,013,741, forward strand.
ATTTTTAAATATTTTTCAATTGATTCAGCTGAAAAAATAATTATAACTTTTTTCATGAAATGCTTAGCTGCTCATCATGTTAGCAAAAATTTAAGCTTACCCGATCAGAAGAACATATCAAAATTGGAACATAAACCCATCTCAACGAGATATTATTAAATTATTCAGATAAATCTTCGTTTTGGTCGTTTTGAAAAAAAATGTTATCTATACCTCTATTGATACAATCAGTTGTTTTTTTCCGTTAAGCACGTAAATGCTTTGAAAACTTTTATCGGAAGTTTGAAGGTCTAATTCCAATACACCAGGCATGGCAAAAATAATATAATTTTTGAGGCATGGTTATGTGGTGGCGTGCGCGCCTCTCAACCTGTAGGTCGAGGTTTGAATCTGCTGGCTGGTACCCGAACTTTTCAAGAATTGTTCAAGTAGGAAACAATGCTTGAAAGTTTGTCGAGGGAGTTGAACATTGCATACAAGTGAATGCGTATATGACAAACATTGCATACCACCTTGTTTGCAAGGCTTATATGTTTGCATTTTTTATGGTCTAAATCCTATCTAATTGAGATAAAATCTAGCTATATTGCTATCAAGGGGTGATTTGATTCAGTTATGCTTGCATGGACTTTTTGTTATAATTTGATATATTTCAACAACCTACGACTACCAAATTATATCTCATTTTTATAGGAAAAAATTGAATATCAAAAAATCTCATCTTGATATAATTTTGTTTTTCTCTTCTGTTCAGGAAGTTTCAAGAAAATCGGTTCAATAGTCTCTAGGTTACAGACAAACAGACAGACAGACAGACAGACATAAATCCATTATTATAGGGGAGAATGAGGATACTTGATCCCTGGGGATACTTGATTCCTTAGCTATATCTCGAAACTGGAATGTCTTACAATGATCAAATGTTCTAGAAAAATGTGCCAAAATGAGCAAAATAACAATGTTTGTAGTTTCAAAATATTTAACAAAATAATTGTTTGAGTAATGGAACTTTGTTTGAAAAATTTCACAAAATGTAACTTGAAGATCTTTTTTCATCACTTTAAAATGTTCCTTACATGGGAAAATTATGAAAAAAATATTTGTTCCAATATATCAATCGTTCGAGCGTAAAATGAACTTCATAATGCCATATTTTCAAAGCAATGGAAAACTCTCAACTTTTTTCAGGAAAAGTTTTTTAAAATGTTAATTATGGGTACATTTGATCCCCTATAGTTGGGTACAATTGATCCCCCTTCCAAACGGCATATTCTTCTTCTGAATTGATCGTTATGATTGCTGATTACGAAATTACTAATATTTATCCAAAAACTAATATTTATCAAACAATTGTCTGAAGAAAAGAGCAAAAATAATTAATTTTCTCTTAATTATAAAAAATAGCGCCTTTAAGTATGCAATGTTCTTAGCGTTGAGACAAAGTGATAGAATTTTCTTCTTATGTCTGCTATAAATTGTGAAATGAGAACAAACATGACCAAAATAGTCAATTAACATTCTATCTTGGGGTTTTGTTTGATTTTTATACAAGGATTAGTGCTTCCTGAATAAAAGATCAAGTCTCCTTCAATAGGGGATCAAGTCTCCCCTAACTTCAGAAAAATCGCAATTTTTTTACTCCCACGAAAATGCTTCTAGTTCATCAACGGGTTCAAGTATCGTTCTAGTTTTTGAAGCATAGAAACTTGAAGTTACAAGCTGTCAGAAAATGTCAAAGACGGCGAGTTGCTAAATTTTTCCAAAAAGATATGGTGAAAATAAGAAAAGGGGATCAAGTATCCCCACTCTCCCCTATATATAGATGCCATTAATCCAGTTAAATCCGCAACACCAAGTGTCATTTTTGTTGAACTAAACGACTATGGTTCCTATATTATAGAATAGAATACATGTAGAAAATTGTATCCTGTTCGTTGCATCCTTGCATCCGGTTCAAATTAGTTCCAGAACGAGAAAAAAAAACCACTCACAACTTGGCACAACTTCCAACAAGCTTTCAGACAAACTCATTCAGCGCCCTCCCCACAACAACAAACGAGAATGAAAAAGTTTGACCGTTTATGCTTCCAATCTGTACCTCGCTCGAGGACTTTTGATGTCACATACTTTAACACACTTCCCGAATGGTGGAACATACTTAAATATATGTTACTGCAAATTATTTTTTAAATATTTAAACAAAGCGTAGAAAACACATTTTGTTTGTAGTATATGGTCTTAAACCGATCTCTAAATCTATTTAATAATCAAAAAACATTTTTATGGAAATATTATTATTTCATTTTAAATCGGGTATGCGACTCGCTTACCGGTAATGGAATGGCAGAGTTTTCACCTGTGATGCTGGAATAAATTTGCAGAGATGTTTTTCTGAAGCTGTTTGTTTGCATACCGCATGGTTGACGGAACACTTTCGTTTGCAATCTGAACAGTTTCCAGTTCAACCTTCTGGATGTAGTTAGAAAACGATGGAATCATCCCTTTCGTTGTAAAGTTTCTGCAAACAACAACTTGACACATCCTAAGTGATTATTGCTCTAGTTTTAACGCTCTCAGTCCTGTATTGAAAAACCAAAATTTTGAGATTTGTTTTGGAAATTATTGTTATTATTCCTGAAACAGTTTGATGAAAGCTAGTCCTAAATAATTTTTTTTTCAAATTCACTGGAAACATCTACCAAAAGACGATAACCTAACTCACATGTTCGGAAACCAGGTCGAGGAAGGACACTTTAGCGTCATATTTTTTAAACCTCCAACTACACCAATCTGGAAAACTGGCATGATGTGTCGCAAAGGCAAAAAGGATCACGATTGCAATCCCGTAAGTCCAACTTTGTAAATTATTTGCCCCAGTCGAAGGAACATCATCAAGAACCACTCCCATATTTACCTACACACACATTTTTGTAGGAAGGAGAACTCCACTTTTGGACCAGCCAGGCGCGTGGATTCCATTAATGGTACAATTTTGAGGTCGTTGTCGTCACAAATCCAGAAATGGACGCTTTTTTCGGCATAAACTTCCGGTAGTAGAGGTAGTATTGGCACTTTCCGTCGGCACCGAGCTTATACATATTTATGATAGGTTTGCAAAAGCGATGTGGTGTTCACTTTTTGGGATTTATATTCTGATAGCAGCGAGCGGCCAGAAAGGAAAAATCCCATTTGCAAACTTTGTATGGAAAATATAAATCGCTCCCGTTCCGATTCTGTGCGAATCTCGATGTGCTTGACGGCTTACCTGTAGGTTTCGTTTCGGAGAGTTAAAGATGGAAATGTGGACACTTTTGGGCTGGAGGAGAGCATACATGTACCTTTTATTTCTTGGGTTGAAAACCATAAAAAAGAGCACCGATGCATGAAGGGATGGAAATGGATGAGATGAATTTATCACCCAACCGCCACGCCGTCGCTGCTTTTTGGAGGACGAAATTTCCAAATCACCGACTTCGGAATACATTTAATAACCGGCATGAATCTTTAATTTATCGAGGGTCAAGTACAATAAAATGCGCTGATAATTTATTACGGGCTGTATGGTTGGGTAATGTGATATGTGATGACGCGTTTTGCAGTTTGTTACCTCATTCTCTATGTCCCTATGTCCCAAACATTCGATTCAAATATTCAAGAAATTTCATCTTAAAGAACTCACATAATTCCTTTTCAAGTATTTAAAACGAAAGTGTAATGTGTTTTTTTTATGTATTAAACCTTTACTACATACGAGCCCATACATGTCCTCGAAGATTTTTTTCATTTTTTTTTTTACTTAATTCAGAACTTTAAATGAATTCTAACAATTTCAATGCATTTTTATTAGCCGTTTCAAATAAAGATGTTACATAAAAGAATTCAATGCATCATTATTTCAATAAGTAATTATAAAACTTTTTTTTTAATTGTCTGAATACTGTAACTATTTAAACAATTAAAACGATTAATTTTATTTTTTCGGTTTAAGTTGCTTAGTTCAGTTATTCATGTTGATGGATTTTTTCAAATGGATTTCTGTTAATGCAGTACAGTGGTAAAAGGAAATGTAAATAACAGTTTTTTCGATCAAAACATAAACAACAATTCCCAGAAGAAACTATTAAACCATTCGAGACGGCGACTTCTTTCGAGCGCGTCCCCAAGGAGCGAAAGAAATTTATTCTTTGATTTGACCAGTTTTTATCTAAAAAACATGAAACAACGAAATTTTCAAAATTTAATCATAAATTCACAAAAATTTGTCCATTGCGCACCGTGTGTGCAGTCCGCTCCTCGATATAAAATTATTTCATAAATTTCATATTTCATTAACAAATAAACATTGAAAAGTCTAGGAGTCATCACATAATATTGCGTATATTCTTCTGAATAGCACCTTGAAAGAAGGGTGATTTGTCCAACATTTTATGAAGACACATCTGACGGAACGTAAAAATTTCATAAATTTCAATTAAATATAAAACTAGAATTAACCAGAATATTATCTGATTGTTTAAACATAAACCATGAACACGAATTAAAATCACAGATTATGATATTATTAGCGAATACCATATAGCTAAAATTTAATTATTTTTTTTTAATAAAGTGTTGAAAAGTAACCATTAATTTAAATTTTATTTATTATTCGTTTAGTTAAAAAACTACCGTCTATAATGTTTTCAACTATAAGATACAGATTTCTTCTTTGTGAAAGCAGAATTTAGAGTAGAAATACCACACCAAGGCACTATGGGGAAAGTGGAGGCCAAAAATAGAAAAATTTACATGCTTTGAATGACGTGTCTTGTAGACCATTTGATAGCCAGAGAATTCAAACCTAGATTCCCAAAATTTCAGCTGTCTGTGATGAAAACTCATTGCGCCACAGACATCAGTACTAGCAAAATTGTGAAAATTGAAGAATAAATGCATTTTAAACAATTGCAATTTTCTCATAGAATAATGGTCCAATTTTGGAATGTAATACACCGTTGGAAAGGTAATTGCCTGAACTTTAAAATGAGTTTAATATAAAGGTTACACTGTTAATTTAAATTAGCAAAAAATGGGTAATTATTGAAAAAAAATAGTTTTTGGCTCAAGTTGGACTATATCTAACGAGCAGGGCCGAGCAGTCTAAAGAGACCACCACCACATATTAGTTTGGAATATATACTATCTGCGGAACGTGAGTCCAGCTTCGGATAGCTGCGGATGAGCATTTGGCACAAAGTCGAAAAAATGTTGTTTCTTTTGTTTTTTTTTGTCAGTTATGATTATCGATTATGCAAGCATAAACCGAAAAAATCGAAACTACTAATTGTTACTAGTAATAACTTACTACTCTTATTGTAATTAAACCACTGATTAAACTACCTAAAGAAAATGTGCCAATTTACATTTTCTACCAACTAAACTCAGGTATATTCATTTTCCTAAAAACTATTATTGATGTTACCTACGTGCATTTAGAAGACGAGGACAATATTTTCAAATCATCAGCTTTAACGCTAACATCGTGTTTATTGTGCAGAAGATATTTGGTCTAAAAAAAATCTGAAAAGAATGGTTTGTTATAAAATGGAACTTAGGAGCATAGTGTTACTTTTTGATCCAAAAAAATCTCAAATAGTCAATGTCACAAAAGCGTTTGAATTTATCAAGGCAAAATATAATATTGATCTTGCCAAAGAAGAACGACTATTAAAAAGTTTAAGTACGTAGCACAACATTTTTACAATGCGTGCCAAAAGGTGTAAAACCGCAAACAAGAGTGTTTTGAGAAATACAATAGACACATTCCACGCGCTTGTACCGCTTAAAAGTGATTTTTATCAATTCACGTATCAGAAAATTTCAAAATTGTCTATAATTTAAATAATTCAAATCATACAAAACCAGCGGAAAAAAGAAAAAAAAGTTTTTTTTACACATGTTTTAGATGATTTTGAAATTCAATTTTTTTGTTGGAAAAAGTGGCTATTTTGACAACTTTTACAAAATAATTAATTTAAGTATATGGATGATTTTTTTTTCTGAAATATTTTTAGTATGTTTTGAAGCCAAAAAACACGGCTTCATTTTGTAAAAAAAGAATTTGTTTATTTCCAATGTAGTTTCTTGAAAGCGTACAAAAACAGTCGCAAATGAATGAAATCACGTCACAAAAATAGGGAACTTTTTAATTTTACGAGAAAACTACTAGATCCATTCAAGCCATTATAAGAAAAAAAGAAAGATTGCTTCAACGGAAATCTTTCACTACTTTAACTCCTATTCAGAAAGAGTTTCAACGAAGGTCCATGGAGTTCAACAGTGTCAACGCAGTCGAATTGCGACACAAGTTGACAAAGTTTGATATTGAACTAGTGTTCACTAGCTCTAATAATCAACTGAAATCCATCTTAGGATCGACAAAAGATCCAGTGGAGCTCCTTCATAGATCTGGTGTGTACATAATCAGTTGTTCCGACTGTGATAAGGTGTACATTGGACAAACCAAAAGGAAGTTGATTGATAGATTCGAGGAACACATGGCTATAGCTAGATCTGACTCAAAGAAGAAAATTCTTCCTTCACAGAATCCTAGATCTGCAGTAGCTTTACACATGTGTGAATCTGGTCACTCTATTGATCGAGGAAATGTCTCGCTGATCCGGTCTTTGAATAGTAATTCGCTCAAATTGGATGTTGCTGAAAAAGCATTAAAATCTTCAATGAAAAATCAGTTCATCTCTTAAACGGAGACACCGGACCAGGGCACACTTGGTTGTTCAAATTCTTAGGTAAAAAGAAAAACAATAATTTACCTGACAATGCCCAAAAACGGGTAGAAAATAATTTAGCACTACCAGAAAACACCCAGAATAGGGTAGGTAGACCCAAAAACAGACAACGGCACAACTGCCGAGCATTCGGAGGTTTTTGCTACCTAGTAGTAGCTTACCTAACCCGGACAATATAAGGGAGGGAAACGATACACATTCATCAATCGAAAACGTTCAATGAAGAAGGTAGTAAGTTGCTATCGAAATACTGGTATATGAACTTTTCATTTACCGTGGTTGAATTAAAAGGAATCTTTCGATTGCTTTGATTCAGTTGAATCATTCAACCAAGTAGGCTCATACCACAACAGAGTGAAAACTATAACATTTTTTTAAATAAAGAAATGAGATTTTCTTTGAAAATTTTTAGACGATTCTAAAACTTTAAAATTTATAGAAATCGGTTGGAATCTAGCTGAGTAACAACAGCGCAAATGAGTGAATTCACGTCACAAAATTTGATTTTTTGTTAAATTTTATATGAAAAATATGCTCGGAAAGCTGTTTTACCCTCCAGATGGTCGGATTTTTACAAATCGAGCACAATTTAGTTGATTTATTTTAATTAGTTCATTATTTTCAAATAAAAATACAAATAAAAAAAAATGTTTTTGGTGAATCTTTAAATGAAGACAGTAGTAATTTTAACGTGTGATTCCTCAATATGTTGCTATTCAAATGTCAATCAAAATAAGGAAAAAGTTAGGTGCAGATACTGAAAATTTATGATTGTAAAAGTCGGAACAACAGAATATCGTTTTTGAAAGTGTACATAAAATTTGAAGGCTCCAAAGAATGGTTCAGTATAACCACAGGTATAACTTTAAATTCGTGACGTGAATTCAGTCAACTACCCTGTTCTGTTTGAACTGAGTGAATTTACGTTACAACTTCAAATAAGCATAACTTCGTTCGTTGTTGTTCAATCGAAAAGTTACGTACATCAAATTGTGGGTAATTGTTTTCTTTACAACTTATTTCAAGACACCGATATTCTATTTCCAAAGAGAGAACAGGAAATCAAAGTTGTATGTACTAAAGTCCAAAATCGTTAATTCTAGCGTGAATTCACGTCACAAAAGTAATCAATCACAACAAAAACAACTTAAATTTTACAATGATCAAATTATATTCACTTTGAAGGAAATTCAATGTACGACCGTTTGTTACAATTTTTTTCATTTTCAAGTTAATTGGTTGACTTCTAGAATGATAACAGTGCAGAAAAGTCCGGAAAAGCGATTTCACGTCACGGTGGAATGTGTCAATAAGGATTGGCTCGACGGTCATTTGGAACTTACAGAGTAGGTACATCGCAGAAACACCTTCAACGTCAACCCTCTAGGACTTCAATTGGCGAAGATATATTTATGTCCACCAGTTCGAGTTCACCAGATCGAGAGTAGTGCTCCGGAAATAGTTCGTGCCAAGCCGATTTCCGTTGAATTCGATAGTGAAGAATATCAAGACAAACGGGAAAGATATGGACCTACGCCACAGCAACTAGCTGCACGACACTTTCTTAAGGATCTCCCACAGTTTTCGGACAGTCCCGACGGCCTGTGTTCATTTCGACTTACTGAACCACCACCAAGGCCTGTGATTTCTCAGAGGAGGAAAATTTCATGCGTTTGCAACGTAGTCTTTCGGGCCAACTAAAGAGGTCGTTCTAGTTCCAGCCGGTGTCCCTAGTGCTTTAGATACTTTGGAAACGATATACGGGAGGCCTGAGATGTTGGTGCACACATTGCTGCACAAGGTGAGGTCGGTTCCGGCTTCTAAGCCTAATAAATTTGACACTTTAAATAGTGACATTTGGATTAGTCGTCAAAAGCCTTTGTGCGGTCCTCGTCGCGGCCGAGCGGGAGCCTCACCTCAATAACCCATTACTTTTATTCGAATTGGTGGGAAAACTCCCACCCCATCTGCAACTAGACTGGGCAATATACAGGCAACGATGTACAAGAAAGGACTTACATACAAGGATTTGCTTCGAAAATATATCTCTATCATTGCATCGACTGCTTCGGACTTTACTATAAAAATTGATTCGTTCGACAATAAAAGTGGTGGTCGAAACGACAAATGGAATCAAAAAACTTCTGTGGGGCTCATATGACCGAAGAGACGTCATGCGAAGTAGAAAAGGCTATGAGCAGTGCTGACAGCAGTAGACCAGGAGAGGTTCAGAAGCAATCGCCATTTAAATATCAACCAACGTGTCCAATATGCAAGGATCCAGATCACCGCTTGAAAGAGTGCCCTGAATTCTTGCATATCAGACACATTTCGGTTGATATTTAAGTTATCCCCTTGCTTAGACCAAAATAATATAATACGACTGAAGAGCCGAATCGTCGCTGCATCGTACGCGTCCTTTACGCCCGATACCCTATAGTCCTACCTAAGCAACACCGTGTCACTCAGCTCATCTTAGAGGACTTCATGATAAATTTCTTCATGCAAACAGAGAAATGGTCGTTAACGAAGTGTGACAACGATTTCTCTGTTTCTCTGTTCTATGCTGCTATTGTCACGATTTGAGACTCCTATGGGAGTCCGGTCTCAAATCGTTCCCCAACCCGCTTCGTCGTGGCTTTCAAGTTTCCATACTCTTGCTCTTCTTCGATCGACAGGGGGCGGTGTACCTTCTGCCAGCCTCTACGTTCTTCTTGAAAATGTTGCTTCACGAGGTCATGAAGTTCTCGGTCACATGTACAATGTACATTCATCGATGTGGAAACTGGACTGTATTTTTCCTTTTCCCGTTGCACCATATACCGACCGACCCAATCGGAACTTTGGAGCAATGGGGGCTCCTGGAGGTCCTTCTCGTATCTTCTGTATTAAATTCACGAACAAGTCATCGTTTCCTATTAGCATCTTTGGGCGAATGTTCTCGTAGTCACGTACATACAGGCCCTGAAGATGTGGAAACTTCGTGGTTAATTCTCCAGTACGATTGTGAATTTCTGCCGCTTCAAGCACCCTCTCACTTGCATCGATACACGTTTTGATTCCTCTTCATCTCTAGTTACACTTGCCGTCCACTGTAAGCAGAGGGGTGCACTCTCTCCATCGATTTGCAATCGTCGCACGACATCCTCTCCCACCAACGTCGCAGAAGAGCCATCGTTCAGGAACGCATAATCGTCCACTGGTTCTCCATGCCCAAAGAGAGTTACCGGTAGATTCCTGTAGAACGTTGAGCGCCCACCGTGATGATAGTTGGTGACAGCCGTCATTTCTGTTACTGGACTTGGCTCTCGGCTCTAGCATGCAACAAGGTGTGATGTTTCTTTCTGCATCCCTCCATTTTACATGCTCTCGTGGAATTGCAAGGGCGGCGCCCGTGGTACCCTAAGCATATGTGACAAACCCCCAAACCTCCATCGGTCATCCACTGACAACTTCTTGAATTCATTTAGCTGCTGAATATTGTCTGATTCACGTTACAAGCTTTTCAAAACTATAAATTTTGTGAAAATTGATCGAGAAACAAGGAAGTTTTAGAAGAATAATATATAAGGTAATAAACAAGGTATAAAGGGTAAAGGTATACTCACCACATACATTTTTCGAAATCTAAAAACTTTGAAAAATATTATGATGGCAAAATATGTGCATTTTGAAAATAATAGTCATGTAAAATAAATTTGCGAAAAAAAATTACAAACCAATTAATAGTCATTTGAAGTCCATTGGCCCCCTCCGGTTCGTTAAGTGTTAAACAAAATACTTTATATTTAAGCAAAAATCCCAACTACATGATGACGTCAAGGACAGACGAGAAATTAGAGAAGATAAACTCCACTGAGCCTTCTTTCAGCATACCCGCGACCCGATGAACTTCAGGTTTCAAATCGACTCGATTATGCAGATGAATGCCAAAGTAATTTACCATCATATTTATAAGGTGAATATGGGCCAGACTCAGAGCATTTGCCAAGAATTCTTTCGCACTCCTTTTAAACTGCGGTGAGTACCGGATAAGGTAGGTATCATCATAACAAATTTTTATTAAGTTTTCTTCGTACTGGAAATCAGCAGAAGTTTTTTTGGTGTCTGGTTCATATGTGAACATAGAAAGACGCCGATTCACAACGGATAGCGTTGAATATTCTGCTAATGAAACTATGTTCGCTCTAAAGGAGCTGAAAGAAAAGGGAGGTACAGAATTGTCTTTGCTTCATCAAAAATAAAACGATTTGCATAAATGAGCCCACTTGCAAATTAAACTTGAGCAAGCAATTTTGAGATAAGTTGATTTTCACACAATTATCAAGTAGCTTTAAAGTAAATCGACTTGGAAAAGAGTGCTTGAATTGTATAAAAAAATAAAGAAGGAAGCCGAAGGCTTAATACAGTCCGCTGCGTTTCTAGAAAGTTGAAACTAATGTGTCATTAGGAATTGGACAACCAAAGATAAATTCAAATTTAAAATTTTATACAATTAACAGATGCCCATTTATATTTTTTTTAATTATCATCGTTTGATTTCCAATGTTTCAATTTTGAAATATAAAGTCTATTTCAGCCAAGAAGCACAACACACAGAACTGCACGAAATCAAATTTCTCGGCTATTTATTATGATAATTTTGTAAATCACTCTTTCGCTCGGTGTTTCTTGGCTCAACCGAGGACGAGCACGAACTTGGTTTATTCCGACATATTTATGCTTCGATTCATATTTCTCCATCAACGATGCAAAATGAGATTCCACCATCAAGGGGTTCCCCTAACTAGATACCTGGTAAGCTCACCAGCACAAGATAAACGAAATCTATGCTTCTTTCAGACAATTCTTCGCAATGCTTCGTAATTAATACGTTAATGGGGTTATAAATATTCATAACTCCCGCAATCCTTTCGGCTGTTTGAAGTGCAACTGGTATTCGTTGAGTTTGGTTACTTCTTGATTAAACTGTACGAGAGCACTGTATGAGGTGTAAATCTAAAGTAAATTCTAATTTAGAGCTTCAATCATCTACTTCAAAAATACTTTCTTAGAATATCCATTTCGTTTTTTTATGACATTGAGGGAAGGACCTTGTGATATTCAATAACATCAACAGAAAATAACAATTGAAATCACCGAATCAGATGTAAAATTATTACTTTGTCCACCATTCATTCCCTTGGGAATGCATAAATGAATTAATTTTTTCAACCCAGTGGGTCAGAAAGGCAGCGTTGGAAATAAATAGCGATCCCATAAATTCCATGCCCGTTTTATTCCTCTTTGCAACAAATGCTCGAAACATACACGCACACCTACCTTAAGGCAACCGATATTGTGCATTGAATCAGAACGAAAATTCAACTGTTGATCTTTTATCCCTTCTACTTCTGATAACTTAAGATAAATTTGGTCAAAACCCCAGAATTACTCCACAAAAATCAAGAAAAAAAATTTGAAAAAAAAATTTCTCATCAACACTTATCAGCAGATTTTAAATCGTAATTTAGACTTCCAAATAATTTCTCATGATTAGTTTAATACTTGTTCTAAAAATTTCGCTATAGATGCAAAAATAAAAAAATAAAATAGTGAGCGCTGAAGTGGTCTAGCGGATAAGCATACAAGCTTGTGTGCAATTTTGTTTTACATGCATTACTTGTATGCAAGATGAATTACATCCTGACTTGTACTCAAAATTGTATATGCGCTCCTGATCGGGTATGGTACCAAATTTTTATGAATGTTGTGAACGGTTTGGTGAGAAATGATTCTATGATTGTTTGAATCTTCTCCCGATTAGCATTGAAAGGATGGAAAGAGGAGAGGGGGCCCGTACAAATTTTTGAAATCCTCGATAACTGATCAAGCTAGGAGAATCTAATTTGGCATCCGAAGGTATTTGGATGAACGAAATATTCCCATGATTGTTTGAAGCTCTTCCCACTTTTCATTAAAGAAACATAAAGGAAGATGGGGCTTCATACAATTTTTCGCATGACTGGTTTAATACTCGAGCAAATGGAACTAAATTTGGCATGGGATGATATTTTGAAACGGAAAAAAGTTCTATAGTTGTTTGAGACCCCACTTTGATCCCAATAAACAAATAGGAAGAGAAGAGAAGGACACCACGGTTTTTGTAAAGATGTCGAGCGTTAATCAGTCGAAAAGCACCGAATTCGGTATGACGGTTGGATTTTTTTTCGGGCAGAACATTTCCAAATCTTCAAATTGAGAAAATTTTATTAGTTTTCAAGTGCTTAAATGTAGAAAATTGAAGTTTTCTGTTGAAAATATGGTGCAGATCTGAAAATTGATATTTTCTAAAGTGAAACAGTGCACGGGGCAAGCGCTACACCACCCAGATTGTACAGCAATGCCCAGATACTGCCCAGATGAAGGAAAATTTGCTGCTTTTTGATATTTGTGGAACATTTGAAGATGGAAGCTTTTATGGTGCTTTAATTTCGGAATATGGAACCGGTCGAACTCTGGAAAATTAGCCCACCCAAAAGAAGACCTTACAAGAAGCTTTGGTTCCTGCTAAACCGGCAGTTTTCCCAACATCATCGCAGTTAAAGCTGTTCCTGTGTTCTGAATCATCTGTAATCCCTTTGATTTGGTGAGCTCGTTCTTTATTATTTTTAATCTGTTTTTTTTTACTTTATGACTAAAACCCTACAGAATTCTATGAAGCGTTTGGCTTGGAATTAAGCGCTTCATTCCTCCCTTGTTCCTTGATATTTTGCAAAATCAAAGTTCCCGCATTCTTTGTTACCAACTTTGAAACTTGGACAAAATTTCCACCCACTCTTAATTTTTCGTCAACATCAACGGAGGTGTCAAAAACAAAAATAATTATTTCAAAATACTACATTACTCATTAAACTGAAAATACATTCTTAAAAAAAACAATTTAGAGATGAGCCTAAGAAATTATGAAGCGTATCTAGCACAAGAACATAGAGGTAGGAGGATATGAAGGGAAATATTTCATTTGCGAATTTAAAAGTACTGATCATTCAGAAAAACAAAACACTTTACATTGATCTTACACAGAAGCAAGCTCTCGATTTTTTTTTTGTTAAATTTTGTTAAATTAGTTATTTGAGATTTGATTGGATTTTAACAGATTTCAACTTTTGGCATACCTTCTGCCAACACTTTTATTTTCCCATCCACACCAAAATGGAACCAAAATTTATTAAAATAATACCACAAGAATAATTTGCTAAATATATTCTTGATGTTTCAACACAGCTGCTTCATTATAGATAAATGTGCATTATATTTTTTCCTGGCACAGATAATTTGTTATTTGGCATACATCTTATATATAAAAATGGAGGCGTTTTCTTTGTAACAACATCACGTATGAATGGTCGGTCGGAATGAAGAGAAATTTGGTATCCGAGGGTTTTTTGAATCAGAGATGGTTTGTATAATAGTTTCAAGAATCTCACTTTTTATAAAAGGGGTGTCCCCATACAAAACTATCTCTTCACATCTTCTTATATATAAAAATGGAGGCGTTTTCATTGTAACAACATCACGTATGAATGGTCGGTCGGAATGAAGTGAAATTTGGTATCCGAGGATTTTTCGGGTCAGAGATGGTTTGTTTAATAGTTTCAAGGATCTCACTTTTTATGGAAGGTACACAATACAAATTCAACTTTATTTGTTACGATTTCCATAAGATTGCGCGAGCACGGTGCAGTTAAGGACGTGTATATGAAATGAAACATTTATTACGATTTATACTTAAGAAGGTAAAACGAAGTTTACCGGGTCAGCTAGTTTTCTTTAAAATTTATTATAAAATTTTCAGAAAAACCGTAAACACAACCAAATCGTTAAAAAGTTGTGAGTAAACTTGAGAAATCTCAGCAAAATATGATTCAATAAAAGTTTTGTTAATTTTTTTTTACATTTTTATAATTAAGAGATAAGAAAATATTTCATTCACATAGTTTAATTTACTGTTGATTCTCCGGGTGAACTAATACAAATTTAATGCGATTAACATATCTCAAAGTCAATACATCATCGATAAGAATTGAAATTTCCTTAGTTTAGTGATGATAACATTGATTTAATTTTTTTCTAAATAAACAGTGTCAACCTCTTATTGATTATTCAAAACATTACTGTGTATTCTTTAAGCATTGAAGCTCTAAAGACTTCTAAAATATGAGGCAAAGAAGAGGAAAGAATCAAAGAGTTTTCAAAAAGGCATTTAGCATAGGAAACAGTTTGGAAATTTTTTTTGTCTTAATATTATAACATAATCCATTTTTAGTTGCTTTCCGTCTTCAACCATTAAAGCCCTTTTGCAAACTCTTTGCTTCAACAGGAATCAAGGTGAGGAAAAAGAGCTAGTTTATCAAGGAAGAAAATGGGGTGGTATTGATTTGCTTCCAATATATTACTCTATCCATTTTTATTGGAAGTTTATGAAATGCCTCATAGAAATAGGAGTTTCCTTAGGCAATGTCTAGGAGCGTAGGGGGTGTAGGACAATCATGATCGCACCATTTACCAAAATGGATCCAGATCTTTACCTTTAACCAACTAACACAACCCCTTCCTTGGATACTTGATTGGATTCGTGATGGATTCGTAGACGTATAGACGGTTTCCATAGTTTGTGATACTAACCTATTTCTGGTTCTGTCTATTTCAATTTTTTTTGAGTATGCAGGAGCGAGAGGTTGCCAGTTGAACTTAAAGAGTATCTTATTAACAATTCTTCCCTTTCCCCTATTGATTACTAGGACGTGGCCGGCGCCGTTATCAATCATATAAAAAAGGGAGAGCATTAGTTTTGTACAATGAGAACGGCTGTTAATCCCAAGCACCATTTTTTTTGACTTTGTGCAAAATTGATGGCCTCGATTAATCACGGAGTAGCAACCATTGGCGACGTGGAACTTGTTCTGCTTAGCCACGCCAGCGATCATGGAATTCGAAATGTATAGTTTGAAAAAAAAAATGTAAAAAAAGAAGTTTCTCTAGAATCGTTTTGATAAAAAAAACCTGTAATGAAGCATTTCGAGTTCAATGATTTAAGGTGGATATGAGTAGTCATTCAAGCTAAGCTAAGCTAAGCTAAAAGCACCGAATTCGGTATGGGACTGTATTTTAATACGGGTAATGTTTCTATAATTATTTAGGACTCTACTTTTCTTCCATTGAGTGAGATAGGAAGAGATGATAGGAGTCTCATAGATTTAAAAAAAATATTTAAGAAAACAAGATTCAATCTCTTTTGTTCAGTTTCCATCAATTTTAGAAGGTGTAGCCAAAAGCACACCAGCTCAGCCAGTCTATACATATACATAAAAATTAATTTCTGTCTGTCTGTCTGTCTGTCTGTCTGTCTGTCTGTCTGTTCCCTATAGACTCGAAAACTACTGAACTGATTTGCGTGGAATTTTGCAGATGGGGGTATTGGAGGCCGGGGAAGGTTCCTATAATAGTTTGGGACCCCTCCCTCTTTCTGAAAGTGGGAGAGGGTGTCTAATTAGAAAGGAATATGTCTTCATAACTCTGGAAAACTGGTAAAGCAAATCAAACCAAACTTGGAATGGGTGGGTACTTGTGTACGATGAATGTTTCTTAGAATATTTGGTACCCCTCCCTCTTTCCAGTGGGAAGATAGGAAGGGAGGAGGGGGCTTACCATAAATTTGATGACTTAACTGGAGGGCAAATCAAGGTAATGGAACCAAATTTGACATGGGAGGCTAGTGGAATACTAGAAATGGTTCTATAATTATTTCAGACCCCTCCCTCCTCCCAGTGGAGATACATGAAGGAATGAGCCCTCCTCATTTCATACCATTTTCATTGCCTAACTTGAAAACTATTCGAGCAAATGAAACCGAATTTGGCGTGGAAGGGTATTTGGGTACGATAAATATTTCTATGAATATTGGGTACCCCTCTCTCCTTCCAGTGGGGAGACAGAAAGTGAGAGGGGGCTCCTATACAATTTTCAGCATTACTGGAAAACTAATCAAGCAAATGGAACCAAATTTGCCGTTTGAAGGTATTTGATTACATGAAATGTTTCAATGGTATTTTGAGAAACCTCCGTTCTTCCAGTCGGAAAATTTTAAGAAAGCTCTTTTAAAATTTTTTACATCACTTGGGAGCTTACCCAGCAAATGGAACGAAATTAAGCTTGGGAGGATATTTGAGCACAATAAATGTTTAAGTGAATATTTGATACTATTGCATCCTTCCAGTGGGTTGATAGGAAAGAGAGCCCTCCTCTTTACAATTTTTCAAATAACTCGAGAACTAATCGAGCAAATGGAACCAATTCTGTCATGGGAAAGCATTTGGATACGCAAAATGGTTATTTGCTTATTTGCATTTTCTCCTTCAATCTACAGTTATGGAAGACGAGAGCTCGCAAACGATTGTTTTGCATAAACCAAGAACTTATCTAACAAATGGAACCAAAAATGACATGAGAACCATTATTCAATCGAGCAAATGGAACATAATTTGGCATGGAGTTGTATTTGAATACACGGAATGTTTGATCTTGATATCCTCCTTCCAGATGGGAGATGAGATTTATAACATAAAATGTGTCTATAATAGTTTGAACCTTTTCCACAATAAAAAGAAACAGCGAAGATTACATATTTAAAAAAATATTGAGGCATAAGTTATGAACATATGAAGCAAAGAAATCCAGAGTTATAAAAAGGATTCAAACACGGATTTAAAAAAAAAATAATTAAGTTTCCAAAATAAAAACAAATTCTATTTTGTTTTGAAGTAACTTTTCAATGATTTTTCTATTGAATTTTAAATTTTGTGCAAATTAATGAAAAGTTAAATAACTAGGTACTACAAATTTCAATAATTTTTGGACGGTGAAGCAAAGCACAATGAATCAGCTATTTTCCAATAAAATAAGCTTTTCAGATAGCTTGGTTTTAACCGGGCTTGTCAGGATTTTCTTAGAAAAAAATGGCGATCCGGCCTTGCTGCCAGGTTTTGAAGGACAGGATTTCGCCTGGAGATATTCAGAATATTTGCAAAATTCAATGCAAAGACTCAAAAATAATTGATAGAATATATGTTTTAAAAGCCAAATAACAAAATTTATGAAGCTAGTTTCATCAAATTTCAACAATTTTTTGAAAGTCTTAAATTAAATAAGAATGTTTTTTATATGCCTTCATTGAAAAAAAAATTCTTATGCTCAGCTTTCACTTTTTTCCTTGAATTTTTATACTCTTAAACCATGACTTTTGCCGGATATGCTCGGGTATTGACCAGTTTATGAGATGAAAACTTTTATACTCAATGTTTGAATTATGCCAGGGTTTTTAAAAATATGCCCGGATTTGTTCGGCACGAATAGGTTTGGAAAAATTCTTAGTACTTACAGAAACTCTCAAATAATTTCTCGATCAATTTGCTAGCATCTTTAGTGGATGATTTTGACAGGGAGTGCAGTGAAAGTGACGGAAAATTTATTGTTTACCTAGATTCAACAACCTTGTATGGTATCATTATCTGAGTTTTATGATTATTATTTCACATTCGAAACAATTCTGAATCTCTAGTAATTTACGTTGCAGAAAGTTCTTTTTTCATAAAAACGATCAGACACAGCACATTCTGATACAAGGTTGAATAAATGAAATTTTCTGATTTTACAGATAAGAAAATGGTTTTTAAAAAATCTGGTTTTATATTAATAAAATCAAAGTTGTGTGCTGTTTTCAAATTGTCATTCCAATTTGGTTGAGCATTTAATTCAAAATTTTATTCATGATTTTCGAAATTGATATGAATTATAGATATTGATATAGAATTTTTCCGATTCAAAACAAAGTTTGAAACCATCCTAAATGTTTGGCACATCTTTTTTTTTTATTTATTTAAAAAATAAATACATAAATATAATTACAATTTATCAATTCAATCTCATTGATATTGCTTGCTTGAATATGTTTCGTCTGTTATGCTTTCCCGATCAGGAGGGAAAAACAAAATTATATCAAGATAAGATATTTTGATACTATTTTTTTCGATTTAAATGAGCTATAATTCAGTACTCGTAGGATGTTAAAATATCTCAAATTATATCAAAAAATATATACGATCTTAGCTAAATTATATCAGTTTTTGATACCCTCCTATTAAGATTAAATCTGGTTCAGATAGCATAGTTTGATATTGGGCAGAACAAATCCTATCAAAATTATAACTTATCAAGATATGAATGCTTCGAGAAAAATTTCTAGTGGAATGTCAGTAGCCCACTCTATTTGCTAAAATCGTGCTCCATTTTTGGTATCCCAAAAATTTGATTCAATTTTATGAATCTGCTGAGAAAACTCACAAAGTACGGTTTGGGCCGTTGACTTCGATGTCCGTGTTTCATGGAAAGTTATATGCACATCAAAATAAGATACGGTTATAATATACCTAATAACAATTTGAAACAAATTTTTTATCGTTAAAAGTAAGTTCAATCCTATTCAAGAATGCCAATCAAAATAAGATATAACCAAGATTCAAGAAACTAAGAGTAGAAAATTATGAGAACAGTATTCTAACTGAAAAAGATATAAATATCTCGTTGAGATATGTTTAAGTTCTTATTTTGATATGCTCTTCTGATCGGGTTTAGATACTCAAAGTTTTTTATAAGCTATAAGAAACTTGAATTTT
The DNA here is from genome assembly GCF_029784155.1 of Uranotaenia lowii. Classification (NCBI taxonomy): domain Eukaryota; kingdom Metazoa; phylum Arthropoda; class Insecta; order Diptera; family Culicidae; genus Uranotaenia; species Uranotaenia lowii. Next base: position 391,033,242 of record NC_073692.1, read on the forward strand.
TGTTCTGATTGAATCACTTGCGACAAATAATTTCACTGACTACTAAATCTATTTACTTTTTCTGATTACTTAAGCCCCACGAACTGATCTTCATTGGACGCGAACTCCATGGTTTTCGAATATTTTCCGATGTAAGTTGGTCATCAACTGCTGGAACCGCCACTTTTTCCAATTCTCTCACCTCAATTTTCGAAGAGTCATCTCCGCTGTTGGTCATCTTCATCTGCTTTGCCTTCGATTTGCTTCGAGTTACTCTGTCAATCGAGTCACTCAACTGAGAGCTTGATATTTCGACGACACCATCATTTGGGTCCGAATCAGTAGTAGAAATTTCGGAATCCGCCTGGACATACGTTTGAACACTATCATCCTTTCTCCCGTTTCCGCTCACGTTTACTTTTCACCACGATGAGTTCTTCCTGGTTCGGATCGATACTCATTTCGGTATCCGATTCGTCCTCACGTTCCTCGATGGCTATCGACGATCTCGTCCCAGATGTCTCCTTTTGTGCACTAGATTTGTCATCGGTCGCCTGTTCCTTAGTAGTAATCCCCTCTGTGCTTTGATTGAGTGGTGTAAATTGGATCTCCCTCTCTGCGCTAGATAATGGTTCTATTGTAGCTTTCGGGTTGCTGTTCGACAATTTCGGTCCGCTAGCAAGAACTGCACTGTGGGAACTCAAGTGTGCCGTCTGAATTCTCTCGTTCACAGACTTTTTCTGAGGGCAGCCCGCCTTCAGATGCTCCGCACTACCACACAAGAAGCATTTATTGATGATGCCCTCGTAAAACACGCGTGCTCGTAAGTTTCTGATCATCACGTTAGCTGGAATTTCAATGTTCTCTTTAACCTCTAAATATACCGCGCGGACCGAGTTCCATATTGGCCAACCTGTTTCTTCGGCATATTTTTCTCTGACCATCCTTATAACTTTACCGAACTTTCCAATAATTTGCGCAATCTCCAGATCCTCAATTTCTGGAGGAAGATTAAACAAACGAACATACCTCAAGATTGCATTGGCAGATGACAAGGAAACCTGTGTGCTCTGCTGGCCTTCGTATTCAAAATCCATTGTCGGGGGTAAATTTTTCAACGTGTTCCGCATATCCGCCTCTGATTTAAACTTAATTACGATCGATTGATCCGTTTTATCTTTATACATAGATAACACTTTCTCCGGCGTTAGTTCCATTTTGGTTGTCATAAACCGGAATATTTGCATTTCCGTGGGCTCTTGTGATCCACGAGTAAAACGAATTCTTAGCGAATTAGCATACAACTTATTGTCTGCCATTTTGGCCAAATAATCGTTACTTTCACTACTACAACGGGAGAGATCAGCAAGCTGATATCGCGCACAATAAAAATCTGGAATAGTTTTATCCCAGAAACAAGTCCGATCTATACGACGTTCAGAAGCAAACTGATCTTCAGATGCGAAATTCTTATATTTATTTCTTATGCCGAGTACAATGTCAACAATACTTAAAAATTACGTACCGTAAACTGGGGGAACTTAGATCACTTTTTTATTAATTTTAGAATATTTTGGAAGGGGTTGCTTTTTCATAATACTTAAAAGTTTTAAAACACTTACTGAGGTGAGAAGTATAAAACATAATCATTAATTGCAGTAAATTCAAACGACGTTAGTGGTTATTATAAAATGTTTGTTACAAAACCAGATTTCGAGTTTCGGGGTAACTTTGATCACTATGGGTTTTACGTACCTCAACATTTTCAAAATTATTATTCTGGTGCAGAAGGCATAAACATTAAAAACAGTTATTTTTGTAAGGACTCAACTGATTTTTTCAACGTATTTTTTTAAAACAAATATACTCCAAAGATGGACAATGTAGCTGCATACATCTAGGGGTAAACATTATAAACATTTCTCATTTTTTTTTGGCCTAAAAACCAAATGAAATCTTGCCTTCATGCAATTCTCTAGGTTCTCTGAAAAAAAAAAAACATGGGAACAGTGCGGGGTCCCATGTTTTTTTATTCAAATTTAAACATTTGATAGGGTTTTAGCCATTTTTACTATACGGGCTTTCTCATGGAAAACCACCGTTTATTTTTTCAAAATCCGAAAATTATCACCAAATGACCATAAAAAAAACACTAAAACTGAACTTAAACAAAGAAAAAAGTTGAACTTTCACATAAAACAATCCATTTGCTCCTAAATGCTTAGATGTGTTCAGGAAAGATGTTTGTTTGTGAGCCTTCGAAAAACCATATATTTTAAGGTTTTAAAATTACATTTTCAATAATATCCAAAATTTCATAATAAGAACCAAATTAAGCCTATTTATAACTCAATTTATAGGCTTTCAAACGTAGTAAACAGTTTTAAGATATTTTAACTTTTTACATAGTTAATGATGATTATCTGCAAAAATTTCATATTGATCAAAGTTACCCCAGTGATCAAAGTACCTCCAGCTTACGGTACCAGAATTGAAAACTTAAAATCAAATTCATCATTTGAGATCCATGTTTTCTTTCAGATTCCCAAGACGGATTAAAAAAAACTGAAATACAAAATGAATTCAGATAGGAACTCAAAATATCCGAATTGAAATAATAGATCTATAGGTATTTAAAATAATTATTCAAAGATGATAATGGTTCTTTAAAACTCCTAGGTTCGGAAGTTTCAAATAAACAAATCACGTAAAAGACGAAGTTCAAAATATTCAGCGCATTTTTTGCAGAGTCAAAAGTCTTAAAAGACTGATTGTTCCGACGCAGTCACAGCAGTCAAAGAAAAACAATCGAGATTACAAAAACTCCAAATCGACTACGAATGTAAAGTGGAATAGCCCTAAGAGAAGAAATGAAATGTTATTATTACACACAAAACATGAATTTCTCCGAACACAATTTCACACAACACAAAACATTGAATTGCCAACACTGCACACTCACACTATAGTTTTAAGAGTGAGACGAAAAAGTGATAAGTGAAATCAAAGTCTAGCTGTAAGTGACATGTAAATTATTTATTTGCAACAATAAAGATCACTTTTCAAACCTATTCGCGCGCAACGGACGTGTTTTTTACCACCCGAAAGTTCGTTAGTTCTCGGCCTTTTGTTCGCTCCACCATCGCTGGTCTATTGATGACCCATTGTTGTTCCTGCTCACCCGATTTCGTCAGCCGTTTGGGACTCAATTCGTGGGACACTAACAACGGAATCCTGCGTCCGTACACTGATCATGTTAAAAAAAAAATCAATTATGACTTTACCCTTAACCTTGAAAAAAGTCATGATTTTTTCGCTCCATGAAAATGATTGTAATTTGTCCTCAAGATCATTGAACATCTGAATTTTTGTAGTGTAGTAACGCAATATCACATGTTGTTTGAAATTGTTGAAATAAAGATAACTTGTTAAATTATTCAATACAAAATGTAAAACAAGAAACTGAGATAAAGTTCCTCCATTCTTCCCTATAGAATGAAAATATTGAAATTATAAAAAAAAAATTATGCAATGCTTATAACGCTGGTCAGCGAAAAAAAAATTTCTAATCGATTTTTTTTTATCAATTTAAATAAATTATGCCCTCAGGAGCTAAACTGCGTTTATTATACACTAAAGTTTTACCAGATTGCATGAAAAATCAGTATTTTTTTTTAATTTGCAGGAGCTTAAAAATATCATGATTGAAAAATATAGATTCAAATTTTTCGTAATTTGAACTTCAAAAAATCGTTTTTTTATGGTTTGACTATTTATTTTAATAGTTTTGTTCCTGTGGTCGAGGTCCATAAAGATTGAAATGAGCCTTGTGATATAGCTAAGTTGACAAGTCAGATGCTTTCTGAGCCGATGTCCGTGAATTCGAGCCCAAGAGTAAACATCAATCACAGTTGTACCGGATATGTTTTTCAATGACTGTCCGTCAACTGCATCGTTGATATAAGTCGCGAATGACACAAAGATGTTAAAACGACTATAATCGAAGCAAAAAAAAATATTGAATAAACTTTAAACTTCGTGTTGTCCAGAGTTTAAAAAAAAGTCCATTTAAAAAAAATAGGCACAATGCAGATAGACACAAATAGCTCTTTAATTCCATTTTTTGTTGGTACTAACAAGGCATCGTAAGTTCCATTTCAAGAAACTCAACCCTGCTCACTACTGGCAGTGAAAGAAATATTATGCTTATTTATTCATTAACAGTGCCACTTACACTCCGACTCAAGCCCAGAATGGCCAAGGCATCACGTTGTTGTAACTTCCATCCAACATTTGCAAAACATTTCTTGAGCAAACTTGTTTCCTTGCACTTCTTTTAGGTACATTCCCCTCATCCGCCTGACAACACTCTGTTAAGGACTTGGAAGAGCTATATTCGTTCATGCAACATGTTTCCTGCTAATATACTCGGTAAGATTTTTTTTTGTTATAAGTCTCTTAAATGTGAACAAAATTAAATCTATCATCCTGAGCTGAAACTAAGAATTTTGGAAGAAATAAAACTGAGCAGAAAAAAAGTATACAAGGATGCATTTTCAAACTTTGTTGAGTTTCTGGTTGTTAATTTTTTACTTCTAAATTTTATTTTAAGTATCTCGACTCGTTCACCGGCTAGTTAAGAAAATTTTTGGAATGCAGTTTTTCATCTGATCCCAAATCTGCGCCCTGATGAAGGGGTAGCTTTAAGAAAACTGCATACAAGCTCTCGCTTGCTCGAATTCACTTTCGCGTCTTTCACAAGTATCCAATTTGCATATTTTTATTTTCGAGAAGACTGTTCCAGAAGTGCCCAGAAGTTGTGTTGGGGGTAGACGAAAGGGCCTGTTTCGTTAAGATGATGAGTGGTTCTATTGAGTGAATTACTTAAGACCGTCATTGCTCTGGCCCAAGGGTTGTTGTGAGGGTGGAAAATGTTGCGCTAACGAGTGGAGAAAGGCAAAAGTGGAATGCAAACGAACTGGTGGACCCATTCTGTCAGCAGCAAGAAGTTTTCGAAGATGCAAATATTTTTCTTTTTTTGGAAATTTTTTACCCATTCTACATCGCAAAGCTCTTGCTGAGCTTTACAATTTTCGGCACGGGGCATGCAGCTTGTATTGCCACATTCTTCAACCATTTGGGATGATGCTCGAAGGATGGAAGACGAAAAAGGGGGTGTAGATTTTCCCATAACTCATTGTACATCTCGGAAACTGTTAACTGCTTTATGAAAATGTGTGTATGTGTGAAGAGGTGTAAGAAACGGTAAGGGAATATTTATGTTCCCATGTGCATGGGTTTGTGCATGTGTGCTTTTCCTATTATGCTGTGCAGATAAGGATGATGGAGAATATTTATGAGGCCCTATTGCTCATATATTCCTTCCTAGCCGGAAACGAATTATCACTTCCTACCATCGGAACCCATCGGAGTTCCTGTATCTGAAGTGTGAATATTTTGCAAACGTTTTCACGTGTCGGATGTGATTTCGAGTCATGTGATCAGAGAATTATAGGCTTGAGCTCGATAAATTAATGTTTAATGCGGGAAATGAAACAAGTTACTTGATTTAAATTTAATGAAACGATTTTAAACTTTGTTAACCTGTGTTATCAGCTGTCGTATGTTATTTTATGTTGATCTAATAAATTTTCCCTAACATTAACCACTTCATAGATAGTTTCTGTTTTTTTTTGCAAATATAAGTATAAGTTAAAGATTTGTATTGGAATTCTAAATTCTTAAAATTTTTACACCTCCCAGAAACTTTTTTGATAGCTTTTGCAGTCAGAAATAGCAATAAAATTTCGGAATGTCCATTCATCCAGTTCTGAATTAGCACAACAAGTTTCAATTTTGTATGGAAATTTGTTTGGGAAAACAAAATTTTTCATTCATAAAATAGTCAGAGATGTATTGAAAGTTCCAATTACTATTACAATGAATAAAAAAATTCATTGATTCTTTCTGTACAATTAATGTGAAAATTACTCAAACCTTACTTGTACCCCCGAAAAGATATTCGATGTTTTACAAAAAAAAAGTTCAAATGTTGTTTATATAATTTAAGTATTTTTGACTGCTTATTTGAAAGCTGTGTAACCGTAAGATGAGAATAAAAAAAATTTAAAAAAAAGCTTTACATAGCCAGGGAATTAATTGATGAATCATGTAAATATCACCTTTGCAAAAATATTTCATGAAATTATTAAAAGTTCCAGCAAGCAAAGTCTGCCATTTTCAAATACTTTTTAATGGATTCCGATTTTTTATAATGGAATGGTTTTAACTGCTTATAATTTTTTTCATAGATGCTTGTCATATTAGCAAAAATTAAGCTTAAGAACAGTCAAAACCAAAAATCTAAGTCCACCATCATTTCAAGCTTATTTGAATTTTCTGGATAATTCAATATTTCTACTTCCATACACAAATTTTCATACAAAATTGAAATGCGTTGCGCTAGTCAATTGCGGAGTCAATCAAATCATCTCAAATTTTACACTGATGCTTTGTAATCCAAAAGGCATCGAAAAAGTATGGGAGCAAAAAGTCATTTTTTGCAGCGGTCGGGATAATCGGGAGGTCAGAATGAAATGAAACATTAACTTTGATTTTTTTGAGTCAAATATTGTTTTTATAAAAGAGAAAACATTAATACTTTTAATGGCATTGCGGCGAGACGAAATTCTAAGGTTGACTTTAAAATGTTGACCAAAAATCCGAGAAATATCCAGGCAAATTTGATCAAAACCCAGAAATTACACAATACGAACCAAGAAAAACGTTCTTGAAGTTTTTTATTTGTCATAAGCAGTTTTTTAATTGTATTTTAGACTTCCAAAAACTTCTCACGTTTATGTTTGTTATATGATTCAATCGTCGTAATTTTTATGATTAGGGGAGATGGGGGCATAATGGCCACCTTAAGGAAAATGCTTATTTAACCATAGAGAACAGCTGCAATATGTGAATTACATCATTGTTTCGTGTTCAGACACTCAAATAGTCTATTGCCTAATTGGATGAAACTTGAAAAAGTAGATAAAAACGTTTAAAAATGCATTTTAAAAATTTTTGCCGAAAGCTGAAAACCAGTCACTGTAGAGGCATAATGAGAAACCCCCGGAGGCAGTATGAGCACCATTAATGAAGGCATAATGAGCGTTTTCTGCCGGGGAATCTAGCAGCAAATTCGACTCGATGAAGTCAACTGAATAATAGAGCTACAGCTTGACTTGAATCATCTGTCGATTTGGCCTATTGGTTGGATGTCGGAGAGGTAATCAGTAGGCTCGGGTTCGATTCCTGGTCGAGGTGATTTTTTTTTTTTCATTTTATCATTCATGATCATGATTGCACTAAACGGTGAGGCGTAAATTCATTAAACAAAGCATTAACAAAATAATCTAGGTCTGTTTGTAGAATTCAAAGAATTAACACATGCTCATACATTATGTTTCTGGTGTTTTGTTTGACGGATGATGCTTTGATGCTATTAGCCGTATAATGTCACAATAAAAAAAATCAATCATGAATGGTATGTGCAAAAATCCCCTCGAACAGGGATCGAACTCGAGTCTACTGATTACCTCTCCGACACCTTACCAATAGGCCAAATCGGCAGACGAAACAAGTCAAGCTGTAGCTCTATTATCCAGTTGCCTTCATCGAGTTGAATTCACTACTAGATTATACGGCAGAAAATGCTCATTATGCCTTCATTGAAAGTGCTCTGTTCGCCTCTAGTGAACAAATTAAAGTAAAAAAGCGTTTTAAAATTGATTAAAGTGAAAAATCAAAAATTTTATGATGTTGAAAATTGAGAAACAATATGTAGATCATGTTGCAGTGCGTACATTTCAGATCAAGATGATTTAAAGGTCATAAAAGCTTATTTGGTGGTGCTCAAAAATTATAATATTTTCGTCACTTGAGAACCTAGCTGGTTATCTATATATATAAAACAGGGAGAGAGACAGCCCATACAGAAATGTGCGAACACGCAAAACTCTTCACTGGATCATCCGATTTGCATGCGATTTATTTTGTTGTGTTCGTCTTCACGCGAAGAATAACACAACGGAGAGATTTTTTCGAAAATGTTTTTGTGGAATTTTAAAATTTATTTTTAGTTTTTATTCGTATCAAATAAAAGTCATGGCACCACATTTCAATTTTTTTTCATTCGAATCACCCAGAGTAGGAAGGCGCCAAAAGCAATCGAGGCTTACTGATTCTCATCCATCTTTATGATAGAAGTTTTGGCGCCCATTTTCATAGTCAATGAACTCTTCACGTGACACCAGTAAAATGGATACTTGGATGTGATTGTTAAAACTTCTAATGGGGTGAAAAAAACGCTATTAGCCCGAAAGGAGCATATTTCCGGATACCTAGAGTCGTTTTTGCTTCAGGATCAAGGCAACTCAAACATTTTTTAATCTGATCAACCCAAAACATGCTGGATTGCCCGTTTTTACCAAGGTATGTTCAAATCCAGGATTTAGAGCGGCGTTATTCACTTCATTTGCTAAATTAAACAAACTTTGCTAAATCAAAGACTTCAACAAAATGATGATGAACGGTTTCAAGGAGCTTAATCTTAATCAATTCAACATCAGTTGATATGTTTCGATAAACAAACAACTATTCAGGTGTTTTTTCTTCCTGATTTTGGTTGAGTTGTTCTTGGATTTTGGCAAATTTTGGTTGAAAATTTTTAAAGCGGGAAAAATTCTGGTGGCCTTAATCTACCCCGTTATTTTGTTTTGTTTATTTTACGGCCTTATTGAAGAATGTCATATTAGTCAAGGAGAATAATTTTGAACGCTACGACTGGAATTTTTTTAAACATACTCTTAATTTTTTTTTGCAACGATGGTCTTATTTGAATCTAATTAGTATAGGTACATTTGAATCGATGTGAATGATTTTTAAAGATTTTTTCAGAATGTATTAAGTTTGTTTGGGAATGGAATTTTGTAAATTTTTTGATCATTGTAAAAAAACCAATAGGATGATTCAGAGACGTTAGAAAATCTACTCTTCTTTCTTCTTTGAAACTGAAGAATTTAAATAAGGTTATCTTTGTATAACTAAAACTCATAATAAGATTCAACGCTAAGTGTCAGAGATCAGAAACAGGAATTTAATTTAACAATATCTTCGAACACAAGAAGCTTTGAACATAAAAAAAACTTATGTCTCAAAAAAAAAAATTTACAAAGATTCAAAACCAATAAAAAAAAACCTTTCCAACCAGATAGGTATTACAACCAAAAAAAAAATAAATTTTGATAATATGTACTCACTCACCCATAACTATTGGTTACACACAAATGTTAAAAATTATTTATTTTGAAATCGAAATCAAAGTAAAAATCAAATTATAGATAAAACGTTTAAAAAATGTTATCACATATTCCTTAAGCCTCAATGAAAGTCTCCAAAATCTTTAAAAACGTAAATTTTCGGTGCCTTTAAAAAAAATTAAAACCCTCTAATTTGAATTTGCTGTGAAGAATTTGATTAAAATTATTTATGTTCTAATTTTATTTGACCAGAACTTAATAAATCCTGTTTTGATAAATATGTGCTAATGATAAGAGATGTGCCAATGATCATGTGCCGATGGCCAATTGTGCCATGTCTGCGAATTTCGTATACGGTGAAAAATACTTCTAACATGATTTTGGTGAAAAAAGAAAGACAAACTAAAACTGCGTGAATTGGAGACAAATCTTAACAAAACATTATTTGGCACACTTAGGGTTGATTGAAAATGGTTAACTATGTGTAGAATCCTCTGTTATCCAAGAAAACAAAAAGTAAATAAACTTTCAAGTTTTTCCCAGAAAAAAAGTCGCTTTCAGTTTTCGTTTCGCTGGAAATCAAGAAATTGAAACTAATAAATATTATGTTAACTTTTTGCCCCTGGAGAATTCAACAATTAAAATTTCTTCAAATGTAGGTATGGGTGAGGCAAAAAGGTTATTAAAGGGAATTTTAATAAATAAAAAAATCCGCGAAGCGAAAAACAACACATGAATCCAAGTTCGATACGATGGAAGCTCAAATGAACGTTTTCATTGATTAAATAGACACTCTCGCTATTCACCCAACTTGGGGAGTGAATAAAAATAGCTGTTGAGGAATGATAGAGAAAATACTTAAAGCTTTCTTTTTGATTGAGTTCTGTGTTAAGATCCACTTGATATAATTCGCAGAAATATTATAAAAATTGTCCGTTATTTTCCCCGATTCTTTTCATTTTTCGGTGCCAAACCGATTTCATGGAAATAAATAATCATTTACCATAACTAACATTTTTTTTTGGGAAAACTCAAAGGCTTAACAAAGTTTGCCGGGTCAGCTAGTTATTTAATATTTCTGTTAAGATGAAAAAGATATTTCTTTTTTGGTAAAAAATTAATACTATAGGTAGTACGAAACAAGTCCTCATGAACATTTATTCAAGAAAATACGTACTTATGAAGAAAAATGGAGTGCTCATTATGCCCTGGGTGCTCGTTATGCCCTCATCTCCCCTATAATTTTAAATGGCATGCTCGGCGGAATGAAAACTAGAGAGAATTAGGTAATTCTCTCTAGTTTTCATTCCGCCGAGTATGCCACTTAAAATTATAATCATGTTTATTTTTATAAAATTTGCTAAAAAAAATCGTTTTGAACGCATAAATTAAAAAAAAAATTTCAACACAACTTTTTTTTTTTGTTTTGGAAAATAAGGTTAACATATTCAAGAAAAATCCAGGCTTTTTTCAATGAAATCCGAGCAACAAGGCCGTGTCGGATTTTTGTCAAATTTTGTATTTAATATCCGGGCAAACCCTGATAAATCCGGGCAATCTGCCAACCTTACTCATGTATATTTCACTTATCCTAATTTAAGTTTCAAATGACCGAATCAATGTATACTAACTACTCATTTGAGTTTTAAGCGACTGACACTTGAAATTCCTCTGAATTCCTTCTTACTACGCCGGACACTTTATATTTTTAACATGCTCACTTAATTGCCAATTTCACTAAAATTGTCACATAAATTTAAATGAATGTACGGGTAGAGAATGTCAGCTATGTTGTGAAAGATTGTTTCAATTATGGGAATGTAACAGAGTTGTGTTTGAGCTGGTTGTTGCCGAAAAAAAGTAATTTAAAAGTTTCATTACAATTAGGGTAAGTTCTCCTCTTTGGACCTAAGGTCGTAAAATGCCGAAAAACAGAAATGACACATTTCGTTTGCATAGATTTAATACACTCCTATGCAAACAATGAACTCTTATTCTATCTTTATCATATCATACCGCTATTTGAAATAAAAAGTTATTCTTAAGAAATGTTCAACTTTTTTTAGAAAGTACTTTCTCTTTAGTGGTAAAAAAGACAGCTCTGTATGAAGCATTTCGAGAAATTAGAGAGATAAGGAATGAATCTCAGTATTTAACATGTCCAGTTTAAGTTTAAAGGTAAACAACCATTGCTGGGATGAATATGGATTACCATACTTTCCTGAAATAATAAAATTTCCTAGAATAATAGAAAACCAGTGGAAAAATAGGAAGATAAGTAAAGGGTCCAAAAATAGGACAATTTCAACCATTACGTACCAATTTTAGACCGGGTATTATATTTTTTTTTTCAATTCAAACCAATCGACTAATTAGGGTTAGTTTAGGTGCAAATTTTCATAAGGACATAATTTAGAACATATATTGAGCATTTCCATCATTTTTGTCTGCTTTAGGCATAGTACACACAATTACCTTCTTACTATCATGCTGCTGACAAATGTGCTAATGAGGTAAAAATTTGAGATATTCAGAAATTAAAGTGTTTAATGGAATTTGAATTTGAATTAAAATCGATAATATTAGTTCATGAGATTTTTTTTATTTAAAATTAATATCGTATTCAATCAGGTTTTGAGGTTTTTTCGAAAAATTTTACTTTTTACTGGCATTTTGGATCTAGGTTCAATAAAGGGCACTAGTCCAGTGCCGAAAGAGGGGCAATAGGTTCAAAATAGGAAATTTGAATCATCCAAACTTTTGTAAATCAATCAAAAACGTCAAAATCAAGGATGAAAATTCTCATTGAACCTTGCAGATAAGACCACTAACTATGAATGGGTTTTCTTATATCACAAACACCTGTCCTTGTATTAGAAAAACATGGGTTTATATAAACCACCGCTTAAATGGTTCAAAGTAGGGCAATTAACCCTATATACTTCCAGAGCCCAAGATTAATATCCTGTGAATCGAGCAACCCGTCATAGTGCTACTATTCGTCCAAATGAGTGTGCAAAACAGGAATCGGCAGAAGTTGTAACTTCTACAGAGCAACTATGTATAAACTTGCTACGGTTGGTAATCTTTGTTAGAATTAAGTTGAATAACCAAAATATTTAAATTTAACTTTTACTTTTTTCTCTGCTTTTTAAATAACAGTTTCCGAAAAGCATCCGGATGATATTTAAATTTGGTATTTTTCAAGTACAGTGCAAATAAACGTAAATATATATGAAAACAGAAAAAGCCTCGAAACATAATTAATTTATGTTTTATGATTTAAAAAAAAACCTCAACCAAAATTTTAAGAAAAATGCAAATAAGTATTATCAAGTCATTACTAAGAACCCATGAGTAAAAAACACTGTCTCTTCCCAATTCGTAAGTACATAGAAACTCTTGCTGTAAAAACCATTTTTTTCGTGTTGTTTGTTATTTGAAATTACTTCCAATACTTAAGTTCTGTTTTATTAGTTTTTAATTCATTGTTAGCTTATACCGTCTTTGTTTTCTCCCCTCGATCAGTGTTCCACCGTTCCCGACAAAAACAAACACAAATCGTCGCCAGTGTATTGCTACTAGAGTGTCCATTTCCCGGCCATTTTAGCGTTCCCGGGATTCGGGAAAACTGAAGATCCTTTTCCCGGGAATTCCCGGGAACCCGGGAAAAATTTAAAATGAAGATTTCAACATGAAGATTTTAATCCTCTACTGCGTATTAATTCTTATCAATATGGTATTGATAAATTTATGATTGTACCTAATATTGCAAAATATTTCAAACTTTTTTAATGCGTCAAAAATTCAATAAGCAAACCGAAGACCCAAGTACTTTATCCCAAAAACTGGTCTGATTCCGCTTCAAAAATTTGAAATAATTGAGAAAGATTTCTCACAATCTATAGAAGTTAGTCAGCTGAACTGTTATTCATCGAACATCGTAAATTTTCAGATAACTATCCATTTGTTTTACAATATGTAATATCTTTGCTGATGATTTTGATACTGTAAACAGTATCCGAAACGGAAGTTCTAAATGATGAGTGTTGTAAAATATAACATTTAGATTCTTTCCGTAGCGTTTTATTATTGGTTTTATAGAATCTATGGCATTTTTCACAGGCTTCGGGAAAATTTTACTGGCTTCGGGAATTCCCGGGATTTCTTAAGCGTTTCCCGGGATTTGGGAATTATCGAATTCTTCTAAATCCCGGGAATTCCCGACCGGGAAATCCCGGGTAGGACACTCTAATTGCTACCTCACTCACTCACACGCTCTCTCGCAACACTGACAAAATTTTCGGGGCAACACCGCCCGATGGCAGTGCAACACCAGGTCAAAACCAGTACAACACCGTCCGAATAAACAAACAGTTTGAAAGCACCTAGTGATGCACCAGTGCAACACTCGGCATAAACAAATACGGTATTATAATAGTTTTTATTGATTCCATTGTTTTTTTTCTTTCCCACTAAAATCTCCTTAACCTGATTGATCGATACTACACCGATCAGGAAATCTGAATTGTTTCTGTTTGTAATATGTGTCCTCTATGTTCACTTGACACTGTAATCAATTTGTTCGAAAACATCAATATCTGTACATGTACCCTAGAATAACATTAACTCTCTCGCAACACTAAACATAACGCCGAGAGAGTTCTCACATAATAGTGTAGTAAGCCATTTTAGATATAAGTTAGAATAGATTAGAACGTTAAACGAATCGCACGGATTTTTACTTCTACTATTAATAAATCAGCAATTTAAGTCCAATCAAGCGACTTCAATATACAAGTTCCGAAAGTCAAAGTGCAGTGGCAATACAATCGATCGCGAGTACTGTTTGGTGCTATCTCGCAAACAGACCCGAATAGCACAAACAAAATTCCCCCCCGAACGGGTGATCAGCTGTTGGTGTGAAGTGAAGACGACTTACCTGAAGTTTCTGCTGCTGGTGGATGCCGTCGCCTAAGAGACGGGAAGAAAACCCTCGAATACCGAACCCCCCCATCGGCCGAGCCCGAACATTTGGTCCTTCGAGCCGGATTCGAGGACAGGAAGCTCATCTGGACCAGCAGAGGAATCGAAATTCGCCATCTTCGGGAGCGCAGTAGCAGCTGTGGTTTGTAGTTGATCCACATCAAGGTAGGCCATTTTGTGATAATTTCACTTGAGAACTATAATCCTGGCCAAATATTCACTGCACTTACAAGCAATTTCACAAAATTTGGCGATAAAACAGCAACGAAATTCTATCAACTTTGTTAATTGTGGAATCAAAACAAACGACAGAATTACACTGCAGTACAAACATTTTGCAACACAGTACAGCGCAAAAGTTTTGCAACAAGGAAAAAATAAAATAACCTTTTTTATGAAATTGCATTTTGTGGCTAAAAGTCGGTTCAAGGCGGAAGTGCAAGTGCATTTAGGGTGGTGCACTCTACAGTGTCGTTCAAAAATACATCGACACTTGAAAAATTTAAAGTTTTTGAAAAAAAAATTGAATTCACTTCCAGTGGCCTCTGAGACACTGTGAAGCATTGCTGATACGCATTGGGGCAAGTGGCTAGACAACAGTACCGTACAAAAGTATAGCGAAACTGGTGGATTTTTGGAAAATTTCAATTTTGCTTTACCTGTTAATTTTGAGGCGATCGTTGCATTGCTGGGTGGCGTTTATACAAGTTGGTGACTACAGTACCGTCCAAAAGGACAGCAACTCGAATAAAATAAGAATATTTTGGAGATTTTTATTTACAAATCGCATCCGAAAAGTCAATCGTTGGTAGTGTTTACGATCGTTTTTGGTGTCAACAAGTGTCATTTGAGTGGTGTTGAGTGATGGCTAGCAAGGCGGAGAAAAAGTTAGCAGCGGACCTTCTGACGAGACGACGAGCGTGTGCTGAACGAGATGTGGTGGAGAAGTTCGTAGCGGATTTCACCTATGAACGGGATTGTTGCCAGGTTGCGGTACGTTTGGAGGCGCTCAACAAGTGCAACGAACTCTTCTTGAACGTGCAGAACGACATCGAGATGGGTGACAGCGAAGAACGGTTTGAAACACACCTGGAATTCCGTGCTGATTTTGAGGATCGATTCTGCAGGGCGAAGGGTTTTTTGCTGTCCAAACTGGAGAGTAGGGAGCATCCGTTGAGTTCGACGATCATCCACGCATCGGCTTCTCATAGCATGTCTTCCAGCTTTCATCATCGTCTGCCAAAAATCGATTTGCCGAAGTTTAGTGGAGATGAATCGCGCTGGATCTCGTTCCGTGATAACTTTCTCTCGATGATCCACTGCAACGAGGACATACCGATCGTCAACAAGCTGCAGTATCTGTTGCAGTCGCTGGAAGGAGAGGCAAGAAAACCATTCGAGTCTGTGGATATCCAGGCCGATAATTATTCGTCGACGTGGGATGCGCTTAAGAAGCGTTACGACAACAAGCGGTTCCTCAGAAAGGAGCTTTTCCGTGGCCTATACAACCTTCCACCGATACAGCACGAGTCCGCACAAGACCTCAACACACTGGTTGATGATTTCCAGCGACACGTTAAGGCTCTCGGAAAACTAGGGGAACCGATCGAGCATTGGGACACTCCGCTTATCTTCATCCTTTCAAAGAAGTTAGATTCGACGACGATTCGTGCATGGGAGCAGGATACTCGACAGAAGGACGAGGTGAAATACGACGAGCTCATCGAGTTTCTAATTCAACAAGTCCGGATGTTGAAATCCGTAGACAGCGATTTACAGCATCGTTCCTCAGGCTTTACCGTTTCCAAGGTGGCCGGACAAATCCCGAAGAAACCAGCTCCCATTCGATCTGTCGTGAACACAGCTACGTCCGAAACTCAATCCAGCACTTCGCCATGCCACTGTTGCCTAAGACAACATCCATTGCATCAATGTCCAGCATTTCAGCACCTGTCAATCTCCCAGCGGCGAGAGATCGTGACAAACAAAAGTCTTTGTTGGAATTGCTTTCGTGCAAACCATCAGGCAAGATCCTGTAAATCGAAGTTTCTATGTAGGATTTGTCAAGCGAAACACCACACCATGTTGCACGACCACCAAACAGCACATCTAGAGCAACCCACTACTGAGGAACCACATCCCGTACAAGCGAATCCAGGTTTTAGCGGTTCAGTAAACCCACCATCGATAAATCTATCCGTGCATTCAAATACGACGGTTCTATTGGAGACGGTCACACTGTTTGTTGTCGACCGATACGGCAGAAAGATTCCTGCTAGAGCTCTGCTAGATTCTGCAGCGATGTCCAACTTCATCACCAAGAAGCTGGCAAACCAACTCGCCACCCGTCAAAGGCCCGTGGACATCTCAGTTGCAGGAATCGGAGAGTCAGTGAAGCGCATCAAACACAAGTTAGCTGCCAAGATCATATCCAAGAACAGCGACTTCTCCACCACACTCGATTTCCTCGTCATGAAGAAACCAACATCCCATCTTCCCACATCCCCGATCGATACAACTGCCTGGAAAATACCAAAGGTTCCATTGGCGGATCCTCATTTCAACGTTCCAGCAACAATCGACATGATCATCGGTGGAGAATGTTACCACGAGTTCCACACAGGCGTACGCCACTCTCTTGGTGATAATTCTCCGTTTTTGGTGGACACCCTCTTTGGTTGGACAGTTTCCGGCAAAGTGGATTCCAGCTCCACCACCGCACCACAAGCGTGCTACCTCTCCACCGTTGATCAAACCCGAGAAACGATATCTAGGAAGTTCCGGCCAATGGAAACCACCGATGGGATCCAGAGAATGGAAGCTGAACCCTCCACCACTCAAATTCACGAAGGAGGATACATCGCCCGTCATTCCAGACTCAATTATCCGCAAATCACTCTTGGAGATTCTCGAACGAAAGCCACATATCGAAACTCCACCAGGAATGCACACCACAAAATCCTTGGAAGTCACGCTCAACCCGGAAATAAGCACCACATCGATGCTGTTGACGACAAACCACACTGCTATCTGCCACATCACCCGGTGCTCAAGGAAGCCAGCAAAACCACCAATGAACGCGTGGTATTCGACGGATCCTGTGAGCCCAATTCAGGGTACGCGCTCAACGATACGCTGCTCGTCGGTCCCGTCGCTCAACACAGTCAGCTGTACAACACTCCCTCAAGCGCCGCTAAGATCAACGACGAAGGAGAAGACGCTGCCTATGGATCCTGCTGCTACGTTGTCCCTTTGGTCAAGCAGCCGTCTGTTACCTGTCTGGAGTTATGCGCACCTGTTCTGCCAGAGGAGGATACTGATGGGCTCAGTAGGAGACGCGTTCCGGAAGTGCACATCACAGCTAGTGAACTGTTCAGGAATCTACATTCCTCCAACTTCCCCGAAAACCCTGGTTGGTATTACGACCATGCATGGCAATCCTCATCCTTTGAAAGCTGGCCTTATTCCGCCGCCTCGCGGCTTCATCCAGGTCGAGATGGAGTCATTAAGCCAGCCAAGCGAGATTGTCATCTAACTCACCGCCAGCAGTCAACAGGTCAACGCGACAACCCCGACAACTAGAAAGCTACAAAGACCGGTAGAGCACGCCGAACGTGCTCAACGCGCTAATGGAGCGCTAACAGGTGATTAGCGTTCCTATCATTCCATCCATATCGTTCGATCTACCGGGTCTTTGTTGCTTACAGTTTCTTAGACGTCCTATTGTACCCCGCCATCATCGAGATCCTTCTACAAAGACCGGCAGAGCACGCCGAATGTGACTCACTGCGCATGTCGAGCGCTAATAGGTGATTAGCGTTCCAAGTTGTCACATTTTCTTGTTCGATCTACCGGTTCTTTGTCGATTGCAGATCCTCTCCTACAACTTCATCGAGTATTCGTCAAAATGTACCAAGCCACCACAACGCAGAATCGTCCAAGATCGGTAGAACACGCCGAACGTTGCTCAACGCGCTTACGGAGCGCTAACAGGTGATTAGCGTTCCTATAATATTATCCTTCGCCGTTCGATCTACCGGGTCTTTTCTCGATTCCAGATCGCCCATTGTGCATCATAGCCAATTCCCCACGCCCACTTCGAGAATGGTCAACTCTATCTACGGCGTTAGCAGATTCTGCAAAGATCGGTAGAGCACGCCGAACGTGTCTCAACGCGCTGAAGGAGCGCTAACAGGTGATTAGCGTTCCTATAACTTTATCATACTCCGTTCGATCTACCGGGTCCCATTATCGTTCACAGCTTCTACACCAGTTCCAACGCTGAGACAAAGCAGGTTCTTCGATGTGCGACGTGCCCAGTGCGAGGTGCCTTTCTGACCAAATCGAGAAGAATGCAGCAGCCTATCGGACGCAAAGATGGTTGAAACAGCTGTTTCAAGGTGGCCGGAATGATCGATACTACACCGATCAGGAAATCTGAATTGTTTCTGTTTGTAATATGTGTCCTCTATGTTCACTTGACACTGTAATCAATTTGTTCGAAAACATCAATATCTGTACATGTACCCTAGAATAACATTAACTCTCTCGCAACACTAAACATAACGCCGAGAGAGTTCTCACATAATAGTGTAGTAAGCCATTTTAGATATAAGTTAGAATAGATTAGAACGTTAAACGAATCGCACGGATTTTTACTTCTACTATTAATAAATCAGCAATTTAAGTCCAATCAAGCGACTTCAATATACAAGTTCCGAAAGTCAAAGTGCAGTGGCAATACAATCGATCGCGAGTACTGTTTGGTGCTATCTCGCAAACAGACCCGAATAGCACAAACAAAATTCCCCCCCGAACGGGTGATCAGCTGTTGGTGTGAAGTGAAGACGACTTACCTGAAGTTTCTGCTGCTGGTGGATGCCGTCGCCTAAGAGACGGGAAGAAAACCCTCGAATACCGAACCCCCCCATCGGCCGAGCCCGAACACTGATATAATGTAATTTTACAAAAAGGTAATCGTATCTGCATGACGAAAAAATTACAATTATAATTACAAATGATAAATAATCGTTTTTCTTCTTCTTATTTTTCTTCTTATTCTTCTTAGAGGAACAAAGGAGCATTGAAGCTTGGAGTTCCCTGCCAAACGCTTCTTGTGATTATATAGGGTTTTGGTTATTTTGGTTTTCTCTATAAAATATAAATCAAAAACGGGAAATGTGATAAAGAACGGGCTCACCAAATCTAAGGGAAACTGACTGGATCAGGTGATTTTGGGGAAACTGTTGACTTTGCTTCTTTTGAGGAACCGAGGCTAACTAATACGTCTTATTTTTGGTGGGCCATTATTCCTGAGTCCTGTGCGGTTCAGTTTCTTGAACTTTAACAACCATTAAATCTTCCATTTTCAAATATTTCACAAGTATCACAAATCTCAATCAATTTTCCTGTAAAAAAAACTCGTCCGGTTTCTTCGCCCACAGCCTACTTCCATTCGAATGATATTCACAAATAAAAAAAGTTGATGCATCAACGATTTATCGAAATTTGATCTAAAAAGCATACATTTCAAACACACTTCACGCTCACTTGGAATTTACTTCGTCACTCATTTGAAATTTACTTTACTTGACCTTTCTTTAGTGAATTTTACTTGACGGTCACTTAAAATTCACATGAATTCACAAATGGCACAATTTCACTCAATAGGTCACTTACATTTTAAGTGAAAATTATTTCCAGTGTAGAAGAAGCGATAATTTGGTGAAGAAGGTAACCGGAGGGAAATTTGTGCAAAAGCTCAAACTGATCAGTTAAACTTTTGCTAGGCTCGTATTCAGTCATGTAGCGGAGGCAAAGCAATCACAGCTTCTCTTCACAGTCAGCCTTTTTATAGTTGGAAACCACAAGTGGTGGATCCCGGTTTATGGTTTGTATTCCTAGGCACAGCGAGCCACCGCGTTCTTCAAGTTAGCTACTCTGGGTCCATGGGTATAACGAGAAGACTCGTGAAATACTCCATGTATACCTCCTACTCCTACATACATAGACGAGACAACTTTCAGCAATACCTCTCATCATTACGACTCGAAGTCTGAACTCTCCTCTCACGACTTGAGAACCGACAACTCCTCGCAATGACTCTAAATTCCCATATAAACCTCTCCTCTTCGCGACTCGAGATCCAATCCCTCCTCGGACATACCACTCCTCTGCACGACTCAAGCCCCGATCTCTCTTCTAGCGATTTGAGATCTGACCTCTCCTCTTGTTCATTCAACACCTAATCTCTCCTCTTGTTAATTAAAGACCTGGGGTGAAATTATGAATCCTATTCGATTCGAGTTACCCGTTTCGAGTTGAACTCGAATCGAATTAGAAACAGTATTACGAATCTCGTTCGAGTTCTAAATTTTAACGTACTAGATTTCGAGTAAATCGGGTAGTAGATCATCTCGAAACGTTCCATTCGAATCGAGATCGGTAATGCCAAAGTTGGTCGAATCGAACGAAACTCGATTGTTTCGAGTTCCATAATCCCGCCCCTGATCTCTCTTCTTGCGACTCGAGACCCGACCTCTTGTCGTAAAGACTCGGGGTGAAACACACAAACCTCTCCTCCTGTAGACTCGAGGTCTGACCTCTCCTCTAATGACTCGAAGCCCGACCTCTTATCTTCAGGATTCGAAGTTTGCCACCTTTATGCTTTATTCCAGCTTTATGTCTTATGTCTTGCAAGCTTATCCTAGACTCGTGCCTGTCACAGCACACACGCGGGACTTAACCAAACTACTCGTGGGTATTCCCCGATCGTGGAATAACTCTTCCTCAACGGTTTCCACTACGAAAAAGGTAAAGTTTTATCCCAGCAACTTTGATCGTTGGGAACCGCACTACTCAGATACTCCCTGAAGGTGGAGCATCCTACGCAACGCGGCATCTGCTGAAGATGTTACCTTATCTTAGTAGCTTCAAACCGTGGAGTCGGACGCACTCTACTCGACAGCCCCTCGTTGATGGCGTCAACCTACTCCGACCGTTTTCCGGTCAACTTGAATCCTTTTGTAGCCCGTGGCTTTTTCTGCCCTTAGTGTGCCAGATCGAGAGCTGGTCCTGAACTCGCGCCTATCACGGCGATACGACTCGGATGTTTTCCGACAGTAACGATATCCTATACACCGACACGAGAGGCTCGCCCGGGATCGAGAACCTCTCTACTCAGATACTCCTCCTACACCCGTTCGCGGCGCACCCATGATGTAAAAGATGATGCAAAAGATGTAGTTTCGATCAAGCGACCGGACACACACTGCTCAGATGCCGACAATGGAGTCATTCTATACCGTTTGCGGACTGCCGTTGATTCCAGCTCCTCTGCAGGGCAGTTATGATCCGGGTGAACCCATCGCTGACCGCAAACCAAGTGTACACATCCTCTGCACCACGTTGTCTACTATCGTGTCGAGTCCACAGACGGCAATGTGTTTGTACGTATCACCGCAAACCTCAGACAGGCAAACACCACGTCTTCGGGTGTCTCCTCTCCATTACCACAAGCTGGGTAATATGACGATGTCATATGTCCAAACCGGTAGTGGTACTTCTTGAAGCATCCATGACCAGTCAGGAATTGCGTCATATGGAAGTCCAGCTCACTGTGTTTTCTTTCGATCCAGCTCCCGATATGCGGGATCAGACGATGGGTCCCCCTTCCTATGGTTGAGCTGTCCCCCAGCTGCTGCCAGTTGGACATTGAGTCCTCATTGGCGAGATCTCATACGTTGTGCGTGTCTTTATTGTCGTAACAATAGACATCCCCCTCCACAAAACATGGCGCCTCAGAACTTACAAACCGTCATATTTTGTAGAGCAGACTTCGGGTTTCAAAATACCCTAGAAAGCCAAGTCCATAAGGTTCAGGTCAGACGAACTCCCAGACCACTCCGAGTTCGAAATTAACTCTCATTAAATTTTTCGGACTCAAAAACTAGATCTTTCGTGAGCATTGATGTCCTGCTGAAAAACCACTTGCTGAAACCGAAATATGGACGTGTCCACAGTTTGAGGACATCTTGTAGAACTATTCCCTATGCGTAAATTGATTTATCTTCACTTTAAGGTGTTTGATTGATCTTCACCAGAGAAGTACGGCTATTACGGGTTATTCCGGCCCAGACCTTCAACAATGCAGATTTTTGTCGTCTGGTGGCCTTCAGTATGTCTGCCTAGCATCATGATCTTTTTGGTACTTCTGATCTCCAGGTATCTTCCCGGTTCAAGGGGAAATGAAAAACGGGTATTGGATAGCTCACAAATGTGTCTTTCGGCCGATTCATAGCCTGGCACTAGGTAATCAAAACACTATTTTTCACTATACAATATTTATTGAACTGCCGTTTTATATGCGCACGCACAGCGTTGACAGAATATATCCTCGCTGGCTGCATGTACGGGGTTGTTTGTTGTTTCCATCCTCCTTTGTCTTGTGACGGGATAAGGGATATGTTTTTTTTTTGGTTTCTTTCAAACAGACAGCAGTTACAAAGCTTGTTAATTCCAGGCGGGCATACAATCTTGTGCCGATTATTCCATCTCCAAGGAAATTATGATCTGAATAGAGTCTGATCTATGGGTGAATGTTTCGTAATAATCACTGTTTGCGTTATGAATTGGGATTGTTCGATATCAGTGAGTTTCCACCAGTTGAATTTCATGAATTATTTTATTAATTTCTAATTCGTCCGATTGCTCCCAATCATTAGTGCTAAAAATAGTACTTTTCATAAAAATTTAGACCTTAACATATTCTTACGCTACGCCCTTAGCTCTAAGCTTCACTACCAGTTATCATTTTGCTTTGTTTTTACCCATAGTTTTGTTCTCCTATAGCTAGACCGAAGCCCGGCCCTGATTCGATTGGAATTCGTAACGCAACGGCCCGGCCAGTCCCTCGTCATCCGTTTCCTCCAGCTCGTACTCGGCGTACCGTAGCCCTTCACCGGGAATCATTCCACCAGCTACCGGGGACCGCAGTTCGGCCATTTCCGAACAATCCATCAGCGGATAGCGATAACTGGCGTCCATGATGTACCCGATGTCCGACTCCGGGATGTCGTACTTCTGCGGCGGACAGTTGGTGCACATTCGGCTGGGCCCGGAAATTGACACACGCTCGTAGCACTTCCGGTCGGAGTCGCTCGAGTTTCCAGTGATAATGTCACCGTCCAGTTTGACCGCGATTTGAAGGGCCTGCAAGGAGAGAAACAGTTTGTTTAGGTTTCAGAACATTTGGTGAGAATTTTCTGTATACCTGAATCGCTTGTGCTTCGTCTCGCTTTTCATCCTCGGTGTTCATGGTGACGAATCGAAGAACCAGAAGATTCAAGGAAGCAGCAACCACTGCCAGACCGAAGAGAATGAAGATCAAGGCGAATGCCACGTACTCAGGCTTTTGGTTCAGGGCATTGTCCTTCTGCAGAGCCACCATATCCCCAAAACCAATTGTGGTTAGTGTAATAAAACAATAATACACCGAATCGAAGTAAGACCAATTTTCGAATTTGCTGAACGCAGCTGCTCCTCCAGCGATTGTTAGGGAACTCAGCGTCGTTACGACCAGAATCAAATCCACCTCCGACGCTATAGCTTTTTTGCAGTTGAATGAAGTTTTCACCGCATGAACGATAACACTACTAAGCTTATTGACCCGTTCGCCGATACTCTGGAACATGACCAGACCCAGAGGAATTCCGATGGCGGCATAGCACATGGTGAAAATCTTCCCACTCACGGTCGAGGGAGTCGAGTGGCCATACCCGATGGTCGTTAGAACCGTAGTGGCGTAGTAGAAGGCTCCGGAAAACTTCCACTGCTGGCCGGCCTTGTGCGGTTCCGACTTCATGATTACCGTTTCGATTACCTTGAAATCCTCGGCCGATATGTTGTACCTCGAAATGAGTACGCTTTCGATTGCTAAAAGATGGAAGATTAAATTTAGTGGAATAATCTTGGTCGGCCAAACCCTCTAGAAGCCAAGTTGAGAGGCTGATGGATTTTAAAAACTGAAATAAATTACTGCTCAACTGATCAAATATCACAAAAAATGTCATAGTTTCACGTTTCCCAATAAGGGGATTTCAAATGGATAAAACAAACAAAATTTATCGGTTATTATTAGCATGAACAAATTCTCATAGCAATTTGCAAATATCTTCTGAAGAATCTCTGAAGTAACTGTGTGAAGATGTCAACGTCTTTGCGCATTTTTTTACAATTGCTTACGCAGTGCAGCACTGAAAAAGGAATCAACTTCTTCCATTGCTTGTATTGAAGTTCATGTAAAAATATTTCAATACTGCTGATAATCTTTCTCAATCTCACCAATTCTAAAAGCTTTCATGGAATATTTGAACGAAAATCTGATACTTTCAAGATGACATAGTCCCAAACAATTCATAAAAAGTTAACCCTACGAAACATTGTTGTCGATGGTCGGAAAACATAATATTTTTGTTAAAAGTTCTAATCATGTCTCAAATATTATTTTTCGATAACTTTTTAACGATTTCAACTTTTGTAAATTAGGGTTCTTCAGGGTTCAAAGTCATTTTTCCCTAGCTTACCATTTAAAGCCTTCCAGCGTTTTTTCTCCGTTTCCGACTCGAGGGCATCGAAAACGGCCGCTCCGATCAGCAGATACGTGAATGTGCACACAATCAACGAGATTGTCCGGACGTTTTGCTTCTTCATTGCTTTGGCTAACTATATTAGTATAGTGCTTCTTTCTTAATTATAGACTTCTAAAATTGGTATCTATAAAAAGGTGTACTTATGGTGAACACGGAAAACTTGTGACCTGTAAAAACGGATGTGAATTAGCATACCATAAAAGCAAACATCAGAAAAAACTCTTACGTGATGAACACTTTTGCACTGAAAAATGGAAGCGAATTCCTGACATTCAATATCCTTGGCCTCTGGGAGCTGTCTCGGGGAAGTTCTTTCTTATCTAGCGGCCATGGTGAATCGTTAAGCACCAAGTACCATGTTTCGACCAGCGAAAGATTGGTTCCGCTAAACTATTTGGCACTATTTTCCGTACAAAATTTAATTCCTCTTCAACAGAAGAAGTCTACCACTCGGAAAAACCTATTGCAGATAATTTATCGATCGGTTTTTCCTCTCAGCGTTGTTTCACATCATACTGGACCAGATTTTGACAGTTCTGACCGAAGCTAGAGCAGCAGAGAAGGACGGTTTTGGGAGATTTTTCTTTGTTCCCGTTTGCCCGAAGACCCGAAGAACTTTCCCGCGTTTTCCCTTCCAACTAATTCAGGACGCAAGGGCGCATGCCCCACGTGGCTCCATCCACGTGCTGTCACAATCATCTGGATTCTGCCGTGTGACGGATAAGGGTTAGAGACAAACGGCAGAGATGTTATCACGCGGGATGAATGAAACGATAAAAATCTATGACGTATAAGAGTCGCGAGTTTTTTATGTGTTGCCTGTATTCTAACGTCATTCATCGATAAATTTAGCACGTCATACTATATGGTTTTCTGTCGAACCGTTTCATTTGAAAAAGGATATCTTATTACAACTTGAGACTAAAAATAACTTAGAACTCGACGTTCGTCAGTTGAATCCTGTAATGTGCATCGATTGGTTATGGGACTTCACATTCTATAATGCCGTAGCATTGACACAAAATATCTTCACAAAATGAGGGCTTTTGATATAGCAGCAGTTTCTTCCTGAGCCGCTGTCCGTGAGTTCGAGCCCAAAGTAAACATCGATCACAGTTGTACCGGATAAATTTTTCAAAGACTGTTCGCCAACTTCATCGTTTATATAAGTCGCGAATGACAAAAAGATGTTAAAACGATCATAGTCATAAAAAAAAATCTTCACATAATGTGGCATGAAGACTGTACTCTAAAAAAGTGTAACACTTTCTTTTGAATCTACATGGATAGTAATTTTATGTTTAAATGTTTACATTTTTTGATTATCTGTCGATAATAGGTTTCGAAGTAACGGTCTTCGACAAAGTTGTTCGGCAGAAAATTTCCTTTAAAGATTTAAATTGGCATAAAAACCATAAGCAAGTTTGTTACCATAGACGAAACAAAAATGATGTTGACTCTAATTCATTAATTCATGTAAACGTCACTTGAAAATTCTGCAAAAAAAAATCATGGATAAGATTTGAACCAGAACAAAGCTTTGGAAACCCCAAGATTTGAAAATTTCCAAAATTATCCCTCAGTTTGTTTCCACAATAGCTTGGTTCTAAATCCAAAAAATACATGGTGGAGAAACGCGAGATCCGTGATACATCAGCTGAACGGGAAACTATCAACCTGCCTCGCTGAATATCGTTGACTGACTGTGGCTCACGACACGACAAGACCGGCTCAGCCGTCGTTACTCGTGTGCAGGGATGTCAACCTTCCAGATTTTGTCTGGATCTTCCAGACTTTTTGACCTCCGGCCAGACTTTTTTTTTGGTATCCAGACTTCCAGATTTTAAGTATTTCTTCCAGACAATTCCAGACATTTTTTGATTGACAAAGTTTTTTTTTCAAAATTTTAATCTATTTTGGCATTATTGACTACTTGAACTGACTGTGGTGGAGTAGAGTTGTTCGAGCTCACTTCGCTCTTATCAACAGCCCGGTGGGTTTTGTTCCCACCAAATGACTCTGACCAAGTTTGAATCATAATCGTCCGAATTCGGACGAAAACTGTCTAGAATTTGACATTACTCGGTCCGAACGTGCATACTGGGTGAATTTGGAATCATTTCGTCCCGAACTTGTTTCATCACTGCGCTGTGTGAAAAGGCATATTTAAATACAACGCGACCAGCCGACGGCCATTCTTTTCTTGGTGTTTTCGTGGCATGAAAACACGCGTTCTTGCGTCCCGTCCGCGGAAAGTGACTGGTTTTTCGGGAATTTTTGAGAAGTTTGAGACAGAGAAAGTGCGGTTTCGAAATGGTAAGGTTTGCTAAATTTTTTAAATATGCCCGAGCTGATTTATTATTTCAATCTGAAACCTGAGACTTAAATGAAAAGACTGTGTTGATACTTACGATTTATCCCGGAGAAATTCCCGGACCCGTTTTCTTCGCGACCACGTTCGAGCAAAACCAAAACCGATTGTTTTGGTTTCGTCCTCTTTCGTCAATTCGCATATTGAGAACAATAGCGGTTGACAGTTAATGATGGTCAATGATGATGACAACAATATAAATGTTGTCATCATGCACGCTAAACTCAGCCAACACAGCAAGTGGTTATGAGTTACCCTGCAGTGTTGGCAGTTTATTCTGGGTGGTTAGCCCAGAATACGATAGTATTTAAGGAATGATTCTGAGTTGAGAATCACCTAGGTTAAGCGACAAGATTGTTATCGCTATAGGTCTAAGTTAGCTTATAAGGACTTGACGAACAGAAATGAATAAATGGTATCTCATTTCCAAACCGATTCCCTGTTGCTAAATCATTGAATTCAACAGGTTATGGGCCCAGATACGTCTGGTGAGGAAAATAAGAGATAGCGATAGAGGGGTACTCTAGAAAAATTATTCGAAAACTTGCGGTTAGCAAGTCCAGGAGCATTCCAGCCAGCCAGAGGTCCGAAGAGGTCAGCCAGAGGTCCCACGAGGTCATCCAAAGGTCCCAAGAGGTCAGCCAAGGTCCGAAGAGGTCAGCCGAGGTCATCCAGGAATCAGTCGAGGTCCGAGGTGGTCAGCCAAGATGTCCCAAGCCCAGGTCCCGAAGAAGGAAGCGAGGTCCACCAGGAATCCGGAGGAACCAGCAGCCAAGGAACGATCCCGGGAATGGTCGGTTTCCGAGAGGGTTACTCTCGACTCCGCCAGTTGCCCAGCCCGGGGAGGGCCGTCTTCCGAGAGGGGTACTCTCGATGCCGTCACCAGTCACGCTGCGGGTAGCATGCTTCCATGCTGCGAAGGTCTCCTCCCGGCCTTCTTTTCGACGGCCGGGAGGAGACCTTCGCAGCATGGAAGTGGAGGATTGAGCGCCGATTAGTCGCTAAAAACCTCATCCACACCATGGTGCGAACCCCTGAGGAAGACGACTGCGCCATCCCAATGAAGGAGCCCGCAGAGGAGGAACGGCGCCTGGTAGCCCTCCGGAAGCGCAAAAACGAGGACTCCGAGGCACTTGACGAGATTGTGATGGCCGTCAACAACATCGTCCTTAACCGCATAATCGGGGTACGATATGCGAAGGAGGCCATGGACATCTTGGTGAAGACGTACCAGCGCGTTGGCACCTATTCTTGGATAGCGATGCGCGATAGGCTCCATGACCTCAAACACCGGAGGAACATCAGATCGTTGAGTCAATTGTTTGAGGAATACGATCTGATTGTTCGGGAGCTTGAGCGCATGGGTGCAAACATCCCGGCGGATGAAAAGGTTCACGCACTGATCTCGGCGGTTCCCAATGATTACAACCATGTCAAAGGGGCTTTGACCGTTCTACCGATTGCGGACCTTTGCGCAAAACCGATACTGGAGCTGAAAAGGATGTTCCTGGACGCAGAGCTAACATCCCAAAGTCGAGGGGATTTTCCAACAAGGAATGCAGCACCAAACTCCGCGATGAAGGCCCGAAAGGCGGAGAAAATCATTTGCTTCGGGTGTGGCGAACCGGGGCACTACAAAAATCGTTGCCCAGCCCAACGTAAAGGCCGACGTGGAAAAATTATGGTGGCCGTTGAAGCTCGACGCTCAACTGCTGGGGTTACCAGCGGACGAAAAGAGCGCAGGGTCAGATTTGTCGTCGATTCCGGCGCCACCCAGCACATGGTCCAGGATGAAGGACTTCTCCAGGACGTCAGAGACCTTGCCGAGCCCGTCATTATTGAAACGGCTAAATCTGGCGAGAGTTTACGTGCGAAGAAAACTGGCAAAGTTGTTTTGAAAAGCGTAGTTGGAAAGTCAATAAAGCCCATAATACTCTACAACGTTCTTTTTATACCCGAACTGGAAGAGAATTTACTCTCAGTTCGAAAATGCACCGAGAACGGGAAAAGGGTGATTTTTCTGGGCAACCAAGTTCGGTTCGAATATTCTGGGGAGGTGTTTGCTGAAGGAAAAATCATTGACAGCTTGTATTGTCTTGATTTTCTGTGGTCTGGTCAGTCTCATCGGAAAGCGCTGCTTGGAAGCCATACGACGACACAAAAATGGCATATGAGGCTAGGTCATCTTGGTCTCGCGTCAGTACAGCAGCTGGTTCGCGACAAAATGGCAGAGGGTATCTGTCATTTACCAGCCAAAACTGAAAACCAAGCTGTCTGCGAAAGCTGCATGGCAGGAAAACAGACAGCCAACAAATTCAACAATGCAAAGCTCCCTCGGTCGGTTAGACCACTCGAGCTTGTGCACTCCGACGTTTGTGGGTACATGGAGGTGCCGACGTTTGACGGGTTCCGCTATTTCGTCACCTTCATCGATGACTATACCCACTTCATGGTCGTGTATCTGCTCAAGCACAAGAGCGAAGTCTTCGAGCGGTTTAAACACTACGAGGCGATGACTACAGCACGCTTCGGTCAGAAGTTGTGTAACCTGCGATGCGACAACGGGCGTGAATACATCAGCAACGACTTTCAACGACATTGTTCTGAGAAAGGAGTTCAGATGGTATTCACGGTCCCATACACTCCGCAACAAAACGGCGTCAGCGAACGAGCCAACCGAACTCTGATGGAAAAGGCAAGGGCGATGCTCCATGGCAGCAAGCAACCGAAGGCTATGTGGGGCGAAGCGATCTTGTGCGCTGCGTACCTGACGAACCGGTCACCAACACGGGGTCTTGTGGTTAACAAGACTCCCTATGAAATGTGGTTTGGTCGAAAACCCAGGCTGAATAATCTTCGGATTTTCGGGTGCCCAGCGTACGCAAAGATTCCGAAGGAAAAGCGGCAAAAGCTCGATGCTAAATCCAAACGACTCGTTTTCGTGGGCTATGCTAACAACGGGTTCAGGCTTTGGAACGAGTCGAGTCGATCCATTGAAATTCATCGAAACGTAGTCTTCGATGAAAC
Organism: Uranotaenia lowii; assembly: GCF_029784155.1. Lineage (NCBI taxonomy): Eukaryota > Metazoa > Arthropoda > Insecta > Diptera > Culicidae > Uranotaenia > Uranotaenia lowii. The sequence continues at coordinate 391,063,568 of NC_073692.1, forward strand.
CAGCATGATGGAGCATGAACAAAACTACGTAGAGCCACTCCCATCATCCATCGAGAAGCCCGAGGTTTCTACAGAGCCAGAATCAACATTTGAGCGGTTAGCCAATGTTACAGAACAACAAAACACTGTCGAGCGGTTAGCCGAAGTGTCATCACCCGAACCCACATCCGAGCGGTTAGCCGATGTACCTGTTAATCCCATTCAAACTGTGAGCAACAGTGCGATTGAGGATCAAGGTTGCGAAATCTCATGAGATTGAGATTTTTTTGAGTGAGATTTTCCCTTTTTGAATCTCAGTGTGATGTTAGGTAATCTCATCGTGAGTATCACAAGCGGTTTTTGTCTTGAATGTCAACGCCTGCTCAGCCTGAGAATCACGAGCAGAAAAACTACTTTTTGGAGGGCAGAGTTGCCATGGAATAATATTTGTGCAAGCGCTTGAACAATGAAACAATGAAACAAGTTTTATAGTTCAGAAAAAGCTGAGCATACCACAACTTTTTAAAAACTTTCATTTATACTTGATGAATGTTAAAGGCCAGTTATAAATTTTTTAAACATTTTTATAGAGAACAAACTGTTAAAAGCTCAGTATAATCAGGTTGATGATAAGAATTCGTTTTTTTTATATCTGTCTAAAGCAAAGTTGCGAAATCTCGTTCAGTTAAGATTTTATCGAGTGAGGTTCTTCCTTTTCGAATCTCAGTGTGAAATGTTAACGTTGATTGTGAATGAAGTTTAGATTTTAAAACATCTTTCTGAAGAATGTACTATCATGACTTGTAAGAATCTAATTATAATATATAATATAATATATAATATTGATTATAATAGTCTTAGTTTAATGAAAGTTTTACAGGATGAGCAAAAAGTTTTTAAGACCAAATATGTTAATCAGTCTCGCTCGTATTCAGAGGATTAAAGACATGCAAGTTATGAAATTGTATTTCCTACAGTAATGTACTTTTAAATCTCTTAAAAACATTGATGCAAAGTTTTGCAATCATGGAAAAGAACCGAAAACATTGAAATGCCCTAGCTCAAAATTCTTCAAAAAATCCCAATGGCTTAATTTGCTTGCCAGAAAAAAACATTTCAAATCTTCTGGACATTACAAAAAACCATTAAAAAATTAGCAAAATCTGAATAGCTAAATATTTGATTATTATAAATACTAACACAAAAAGTACCGCAAAGACAACTGAGCTGGGAAACACTAAAATTCAGAATTAAAATTATAAGGATCCACCGGGCATAATTTTACAAATTTAGTATCTTTGATTTACCGAAAGTTTTTTGTCAAATTTGCAGAACAAAGTTTTATGATTTTATTTATAGCATTTGAGTTATGCTTCGCTTTTACTTGTACCGGCAACCTTAAAAACGAAGTTGAAATTTATAGGTAGCTATGTAGAGTTCTAATATAAATGAAGAAAAAAGTTTCTTAATCTTCCAAACCAATTAAATTTTAATATATAAAAATTAAAAGAAGATTGTTACCAACGAAAAACCATTCAAAATAAAACGCATGGCATCCCAGCTTATGCAACCGGCTGGAATCGACTACATATGAAAAGCATTTATGAACCAAATAAAAAGTAATAGAGAAATATCAAAATTTTCCTTTTCAAATGAAAGCGGAGGTTTGTAGCTTCTATCCTAACGGTTAATCTTTTTTATTTCAATTTAAAAAAGACATTTTAATGATTTTTTATGCATTTTAAAGATTTTCTTTTTCAAGAGAAGGAAAGCCGGTTTTATTTACACCGGCTCACAGATCTTTTTCAAATATTATCTCGACTCAATGATGTTTGAAATTCCCGCATGATGTTTGAAATTCCCTGTGGGAAATTTCTGAAGTAGAAAACATGATCGTTGCACAAAAAAGTAGGATATGATTCATACCAGCCTATCTAATGTCCGATAAATTCAGTTCTTCTATTAAGAGCGTTTCCAGATGATTTATAGAATTCTAAATAGAAAAAAGAATATGACAGAAATAATAATGTGCCATTTAATACTAAGATTGATCAATATTTTTGTACTACCATTTGGAGTAATTGTAAAATCGCTTCTTTTGTTAAGCGGCCTTACTTCTATTTTTTTGATTTTTATCTTATGAGCTTTAAGACACATGCATCAGAAATAAATTGTTCTTTAATTATCATAGCTGGATTTTTTAACGATTTTTGAGTACGTTTAAAAATTCCCTTTAAAAGAAATTCGTGAAACCCTTGGAAAAAACACTGTTCAATTTTAGTAAAATGGCTAGTTTGGACTGTTAATTGATCATTCACAGCCCAGTTATCTTTTTGAAGTGGTCTTTGTGAAATCGGGAATGTTAAGATTGGTTTCGAAAATTGGTTTTCTCTACGGTTGTTCCGGATCTCTTACAGTCTCTAAGTGACTATTACTGTCAAAAATTCTGCAGAAAATTGCACCACCAATGAGAAGTTTGGAACAGAGAAGGGATGTCAAGGACCAAGGACGTTTAAAAAAAGATCGTTTGAAAAGAGAATTAAATAAACGTTGAAACAAAGGACAGCTTATATTTGTTAGAATATATGATCTTTATTAATATTTCCAAATTTAGATATCCTTCACTCGTACACAACATGCTCTGAAGAAGGGATCGCATGAAATTTGATGACTGTGATCATATTACAGTTCAACATATTTTTTTTTGTATGTCAACAGCCGAGAAAATACAAAAAAAAAACCTAAAAAAATCTGAGTTTTGATCTTTTTTTTGTCAAAATTTCAGCCCTTGAGAGTTAAAACAAATATCGATTTGATTTTTCTATTTATGTATTCTATGCTTAGCTAACTAAGCATATTTAACTGATTTCAAATAGCCAGAAAATCGATTAGAAATGTTGCTTTTAATCCCATATTATGTTGCTGCTTTTAATTTTGAAAACCGACAAAGCGTCAACGAGTGAATTTTATATTTTTTTATTTAAGTCGTCTTGACTATGAAATTATGTTAAAAATTGTTCAGTACCAAAGCACCGTATTTGCAAATAATATTATAAAAATTAAAGTGTTGTTCTCAAAATTTATAAGGTAGTGTGTTGTGTACATAGACACTTTTTAAAACGTAGGTACCACGAGCTTTAACTCTTTCGTTATTAAAAAGTTTCAATAAGCTCCAATCATTAAAGCGCTCTTATTTTTTTTATATTGAAGCGTTTGGAGTCGTTCAACTTGGCGTGTCGCTAGTATGAAAAGCTAATTACATTATATGATACATTCAAATATTTGTCGTCAAAAAATAGTAGGGAAAAAAGTGGGGAATATAGCTGAAGATTTCTCTAATGGGATTCTGGATTTGTGATTTTTTTCTAGATGTGATGCTCAGCGAATTTTGTTTGACATCGAAAGCTTTGAGCATCACAACGAAATTCATTGTGCTGCTTAAATGATACTCATCACGATGAGTATCAACTTCAAATGATAATCTGAAATCTTGCAACTCTGTTGAGGATGAACCCGGCGAAAGCGACTATGAAAGTAGTGCAGAATTCCCAGACGATGAGGACGACGATGATGTACAAAATTCCGTCGACCCGGAACCGGCGCTGAGACGAAGTCAGCGAACTCGAGGAGTTACTCAGCGGTACGTGGCCAACGTAGCCGCTGTTATTGATGAAGAGCTACCTCAAAACATCTACGAATTGAAGCGCCGAGACGACTGGGAATCCTGGAAGACCGCCATTGACGAGGAGATGACTGCCTTAGCAGAAAACAAGACTTGGGAAGCGGTCAGCTTACCCACAGGTCATAGAAAACCCATTCTATCGAAGTGGGTGTTCACCATAAAGGATGACGGTCGCTACAAGGCACGATTGGTTGCAAAAGGGTGTTCTCAGAGACCAGGACTGGACTACTGGGAGTGTTCGCACAGTCTTGGCGTTGGCAAACGAACTCCACATGGTCGTTCATCAGATGGACGTCAAAACTGCATTTCTTAACGCAAATTTAGAAGAGGTTATCTTCATGCAGTTGCCAAATGACGACATCGGCAAATCGAAGGTGGTTCGGCTACAGAAAAGCCTGTACGGCTTGAAACAAGCGGGCCGTGCTTGGAATCAGCGATTCGACGACGAGATACGAAAACTTGGTTTCGTTCCGTTGAAGAGTGACTGCTGCGTTTACCGATCCTGCAAGCGAGGGCTCATTCTCATCCTGTACGTGGATGACATCCTGATTTCCGGCAAAGATTTATCAGAGGTTATCTGGATAAAAACCGAGCTTGGAAGGCTATTCCAAATGAAGGATCTGCTGGAGGTCAAGACTTTCTTGGGAATGACCATCAAGCGAGATTTCAGCAAGAGCATCATCGAGATTTCGCAGGATACGTCGAGAAGGTTTTGCAGCGATTTGGTATGGCCGATTGTAAACCCGTAGGCACACCACTTGACACCAACGTTCGGTGGACAAAGCTGGACGATGGTGAAGTTATCACCGAACAGCCGTTCAAGGAATTGATCGGTTGTCTCCAATATCTGGCGACATCTTCAAGGCCAGATATCTGTGCAGCGGTTAGCGCACTGAGCAAATACCAGGCCAGCCCGGCGGATAGGCACTGGCAAGGCCTGAAGCGTGTTCTGCGATACCTTCGAGGTACGACCGATACGGCGTTGGTATACCGCAGAAACGCGAAACCGGAAATACTCATCGGATATGCAGACGCAGATTTCGCTAACGATTCCGATGATCGAAGATCTGTATCGGGCTATGCGTACATGATCTTCGGGAATTTGATTTCGTGGTCAACGAAACGTCAGCAGACGGTCAGTCTCTCATCGACCGAAGCTGAGATTGGAGCGCTGTGCCATGCGGTGAAGGAAGGTTTGTGGCTAACAAACTTCTTGGATGAATTGGGTGTGGTTAGCACTCCTTTCACATTGATGGAGGACAACATCCCATGCATCCAGTACCTGCAGGAGGCGAGGACCCATCAGCGGATGAAACACTTGGATGTCAAGTACGCGTTCATCAGAGAGATCATAAGAAGCGGTCAGCTTTCTTTGCGACATATCTCAACTGAGGATCAGCCAGCTGATGCGTTCACGAAGGCGTTACCAAGGGCGAGGCATGCGAAGCTGTTCAGCACTCTCAATTTGCGAATTGAGGGGAGGTGTTGATACTTACGATTTATCCCGGAGAAATTCCCGGACCCGTTTTCTTCGCGACCACGTTCGAGCAAAACCAAAACCGATTGTTTTGGTTTCGTCCTCTTTCGTCAATTCGCATATTGAGAACAATAGCGGTTGACAGTTAATGATGGTCAATGATGATGACAACAATATAAATGTTGTCATCATGCACGCTAAACTCAGCCAACACAGCAAGTGGTTATGAGTTACCCTGCAGTGTTGGCAGTTTATTCTGGGTGGTTAGCCCAGAATACGATAGTATTTAAGGAATGATTCTGAGTTGAGAATCACCTAGGTTAAGCGACAAGATTGTTATCGCTATAGGTCTAAGTTAGCTTATAAGGACTTGACGAACAGAAATGAATAAATGGTATCTCATTTCCAAACCGATTCCCTGTTGCTAAATCATTGAATTCAACAGACTGATATGATTTCTAAGTCAGAATCCGAAAAACTCAGAAAAAATTGTTTAATGGGCATATTCCCCAACTCGAATCAGTTACTAGAAACGAAAACTCTGTAATCAATTTACATTTGTTTCTAGTATAAACATCACAAGTAGTTATTAAAAATTCATAATAATGTGCCTACGTAACATTCCAAACTGGATCATCTACATACATCACAACTTATCGAATTTTACGCCAGACACAAACGCTTCAAACTTTCCAAATCAAATCAGTACTATTTTTGTTTAAATTCAGCAGCTATGTTGTTAAACATATATTGTGAAATTGCAAAAGAAATTGAAAAACAGTTTTAGACGTTTCATAGCCATTGAAACGGTAGACATTGACTAATTCAACGTCGCAATCTAGGCTCTGCTAAACTTGGCTGAGATTTCTCAAAATGGTGTTAGTTGTCTTTAACGAATACATAAACATTGAAACCTACGATGTCTTGTTTAAAATCGTATGTACTCAAGTTATGTTATTTAATGTTACAAAAATTATCTCGACAAGCCTCGTTGGACAAATGCTCGACACGAAGATTTAAATAATTTGCTTTTTATATTTACAGTGTTTTTCGGTAATCTATAACTTTCGGTCAAAATGCCCTAGAATCCACTGCATGGTTTGCATTCAAGTTATTTTATAGACAAATTAATTCACGCTGTGAAAATATACTTCAAAAGTCGTTCTTAAAATATCTTTTACTTTTACAATTTCTCCTCCGAGGAAAAATTCTAAATCCATTTTTTAAGCTGAATTTTTTGCATTACTTGATAGAAAGGTTTTAACAATGAAAAAAAGTTTTTCAATATTACCAATCTAGATATGACTGTATGCAATCAGAAAGGAACAAAATCTTTAACTTTTTTTTTCCAATTTGGATCCCGATAACTTTTAATTTATGAATAATAACAATAATAACAATTTATAACAATGAATCTGCGATTTGAAATAACAATTTCTAAATGAACCTAGATTCCGGAATATAAATTGCTAAACAGATGGTTTATATTCTGAACTTTTAATTTATGATATAACGTATTATTTTAAAATTTTAGTATTGAAATAAGCTTCTCAACACCTGGGTAGGAGGATAGAAACTCGCTGCATCATTTTTCATAGCCAAACATTGAGATAGTGGTTGATGTGTTTCGATTTCAAGGATTTGTGATGTACATTACCAACCAAATGCATTCTTATTTTTGAAAAATCATTTATTTTGGCAGAAATTAACCCAATAACTGGATAGAGCTGTTGAAACTTTGCATTTTGGAACCGACAAAAGCTCAACGTGATATTATTTTTCAAATTTTCTAAAAGGAATGATAAAGCTTAATACAATAACCCAAAGAAAATAAAAGAATCAATGTTTGCACTGGTCGGTGAAATGATCAGAAAAATTTGATGTTCGGGCGTTTTTTTCGTTTTTCGATTCTATTCTCCCCGACTAGCTCAACACTACAATGTTCCAGACATTTATACCCATTTCCAGACATTTCGGCCCAATTGTTCCAGACATTTTTTGAAAATAGGTGGCAACCCTGCTCGTGTGTATGTCGATGTAGAGAATACCGACGGGAAAAGGCATAGCGGCCGAGAGAGTGTACTGCTTGCAATAATCGGCTACACATCTCTCCTCCACACTAAGAAAAAAAAATGATAAAATTCTCTCGGTTTCAAATCTTGCCTGCCATTCTATTTTTTTACTTATCCAAAAATTTTCGCTCTTAATTTTTTAAGTATTCGAAGGTTGGCCTCTTAAAAGAAGAGTTGAGAGCCCGTTTCAACTTTTTCTCTGTTAAACCTCCCGTCGCAAACTTTAGTCAGTTAAGAATTTCACCTCCATTTTGCTTTTGTTTCATTATAATTTTTTAATGGTAATATTCAATTATTATGTAACAACACAATATTTGTTATCAAAGTCAGAATATCTTTCGAGATTATAGAAAATGAACTGATCTTGATTAATATAAGTATTTTTTTTTTCCTCTCTATCCTCCTACAGCTCCTTCTAAAGTGGTCGACAACCTCTTAATCTGCTATACTTGCGTAACAGCATACAATGTAGTAGAGTCGGCCGAGTATTCGGCGCCGAATACCGCCAAAAAACCGTTAAGCCGAATATTCGGCTCACCGAATAGTTGAGCTAAGTATTCGGCCGAATAGGCCGAATAGGCCGAATATCTACTACACACTTGTAAAAGTTTTCAAATGACTTTGGATAATTTATAAAATACTAGCTGATCCCATACGAACTCCGTTTCGCTTTAAACTTGGAATATGTCATGAACAGTTTGTATGAAAGTCAATTGCAAGCATTTTCCAGATGCACTTCTGAAGTCATTGTTGAGTAATAATTGCAATAATATTAAACGATCACTTTCTCTTTCGTCTTTCGTCTGCTACTAAATTTGAAATCAGGAATCAATTGACCGTGCCAAAAAAACCCCGTGTATAATTTGCCCTTCCCTCAAAACTTTCGTATGCAAATTTTCAAAGTAATCCATTGCATAATAACGTCAATATAGCTAAAAACAGTTAAAAAATAATTCATATGAACGACCCCTTTCGTCGACCCCTGGCAAAACATTTGACATCTGAAATCGATTGCTCGTCCCTGAAAACTACCGTGTGCAAACTTTCATCTCAATCCGATGTATAGTCACGAAGATATTGCAAAAATATTGAAAGGTTAATATGGACGACCCCCTTTGCTGGCCTCTTACACTGAATTTAATACCTGAAATCCATTGCTCCATCCTCAAAACTCTCCTGTACCACTGGCCCCTTACACTGAATTTGATACCTGAAATCGATTGCACGCCAATCAAAACTATCGTGTATATATTTTCATCTGAATACGATGTATAATAACGTCAATATAGCAGAAAAAGCCAACAGTTTATATGGACGACCCCTTTGACCGACCCCTTACACAAAATTTGACACCTGAAATCGATTGCTCGTCTTTCAAAACACTCATGTGCAAATTTTCAACACGATCCGACGAAAAGTAACGTCAATATTGCGAAAACAATATTTGTCTTGTATGGACGACCCCCTTCAGAAGGGGTCAACCGAAAATCTAAAAACATTTTTCATCCTTCCTGGTCCTAATGAGCATTCATGCCAAATTTCAGACCTCTTGCTCTTAAGACGGCTGAGTCTATAGAGGACAAACAAACAAACAAACATACAGAAATTGCTTTTTATACATATAGATGGAAAAGTTTACAACACAATCATTAAAAACTTATGGATTCAGTTTCAGCAAAACATCTAAGGGGTATCCTCTTATCTTTCACTGTAGATCGTACAGGAGAATGCAGACAAGTGTCACTTTATCCTTTGATTTTAGTATATTTCTCATATTCTGGATATATTCAGGCTTGCCCATAAATCCAGCGAAGATTCCAGATAAATCAAATCTGTCCGGGATGTCCAGATGTTTTAAAATGTTTAATGTTTAATGTTTAATGTTTATTGTTAGGAGTACGTGTTTTTTAAAACATCCCGAATTTTGTCAGATTATTTGCTAAATCAAATAAAAAACTCAAATTTCTCCAAACTTTTAGTTTTAGTGTTCTATAATGATTTTTCAAAAATTTCAAAATAAACATAAATTTTGCCCTTTTTAATATTTTTTTCCAAAATCGTCTCGAATGCCTGACCATGATACGTGTGATTAAAAGTATAGTTTGCTTAAGGTTAAAGATCATCTATCTTTTCAACAACTATTTTGAAGATATCTTGCTCAAATTTGGCCTTCATCTAATTCAATGTTATTGAAGCAAATTCAAATAGCTTGGCGGCACCTGTTTCGACATTTTTATCCCAGTTTCTATAGGAATGCAATCTCTTTGAGGATAAACGCTCTAGAAGCGACTAGTCATCTGATGTCCTTTCAGTAATTGGTGACATTTTAAAAATCAGAAAGACCCCTACTTAAAAATATCTTGTAATTCATCATCCGATATTATCATTCAGTTGAAAATTATCGACTAAAGCACATGAGGAGCCTTCATATGAAAGAAATTGAAAGCATTGAAATAATCCCTTAAGTTTTTTTTCATTAAAACTCAATAGAATATTCGACCGAATATTCGGCCTATTTGGTACATCTCTACAATGTAGTGTATTTTATTGTATTTTTCTATTTTCCAATGTTGTTGTTGTTGGATGGATAAGCTTGCGATCAATCAAACTTCAATCGGAACTCCCATCGCGACTGGAAAATTAAACCTTTGATTGGAACTCCCATCAGTAAAATACGAAAATACTATAAATTAACCGTCAAAACACTCTTCACGATGGACCTCCCGATCCAACGAAAATTATAAAAGTTAACCTTTAAAACACTCTTCATGTTGGTCCTCCTAATCCAACGATAATTCGAAAAGTGAACCTTCAGAACACTTTTCATGTTGGTCCTCCCGATCCAACAAAATTTCGTAAAGTGATCCATCAGAACATACTCTATGTTGGTCCTCTCAATCCAACGAAATTTCGTTAAGTGCACCTTCGGAACACTCTTCTTGTTGATCCTTCCGATTCAACGATAATTCGTTACATGAACCTTCAGAAAACTTTTCATTTTGGTCCTCCCAGCTCAACGATAATTTATTACGTGAACATTAAGAATACTCTTCATGTTGGTTCTTTCGATCCAACGAAAATTATTAAAGTGAACCTTCAGAACACTCTTCATATTGGTCTTCCCGTTCCAACGATAATTCGTAAAGTGAACCTTCAGAACACTCTCCATGTTGGTCCCCCCGATTAAACGAAAATTATAACAATTAACCTAGAGAACTTTCTTCACATTAGTCCTTCCGATCCAACCAAATTTCGTAAAGTTAACATTCAACACAATCTTCGTGTTGGTCCTCTCGACCCAATGAAAATGATTAAAGTGAACCTAAAGAACACTCTTCATGGCGGTCCTCCCGATTCAACGAAAATTTCATAGAAGGATTCTTCAAAACGCTCTTCATGTTGGTCCTCCCGATCCAACGATAATTCGTGAAGTGAACCTTCAGAATACTCTTCATGTTGGTCCTTACGATCCAACGATAACTCGTTAAGTGAATTGGCTACATAGTTTACAATTGGCTATAAGTTATATTGAAAGAGAGCGGAGGCTTTTGAAAGCATTCTTCGCTGTATATTTGGCCGTTTATTGAGTCAAGCATTATGTTACACTTACTGATTTGCACTTCCACAGCCACTTCCACTTCCACCTCAAGAACTCAAGTACATATATTTTTTCTTTTTTTTTTCTTTTCAATCTTCTCCGGAGCATCCTTACGAGACTTATCAACGAAATATTTCTAGCTAGAGATTAGCTAGGTACCACTGAAAAGTTTGTTTTCAACCATTTTTACCTTGTAGAAATGATGTCTGCCATGTTTCTTAGTCAGCTGGACGAACCAGACAGAAAAATGACCACGAGTAATTCATTTCTGGTGTAAAATTTTGGATCAGGGGTTGGGAAATGGGGTCGTCCATATTAATTGTTCAATGTTTTGCTGTCGTGGTCACGCGTCAGATTTTGTTCAGATTTTAAACACTGGAGGATTTAGGGGCGGGCAGTTGATTTTAGGTGCACAATTTTGAATCAGGGATAGTAAAAACGGGTCATACATATGAAATATTTTCTGTTTTCGCGATATTGTCACGATTATTCATTGGATTGAAATGAAAACAACTACATGCGAGTTTTACAACACCGGCAATTGATTTCAGAAGTCGAATTTTGGGGCAAGGCGGCAAAATTTTCGTGCAGGGATCGGCAATTGTTCAATGATTTTGCAAAAATAACTTTACCATGCATCGAATCGAAACAGAAATTCACTCACGGGAGTATTAGCAAAATGAACTATCGATTCCTGGGTTCAAATTTTGAATCAAATGCCAGGAAAAGGGATCGTCCATATCCATTTTTTTCCTCTACAATTAGGTTACTATGTATCGGATCGAGGCGAAAATTCATACACGGGAGTTTCACGAACGCCGAATCCATTGCTGATTTCAAATTTTGTAACAAAGGACAGAAAAAAGGGTCGTTCGTATCATCTGCTTAAGATTTTTGCAGAAGTTTTTCTTTATAGCATCACAGATAAAAACGGGCAATCGAATTCTAATTTCATATTATCAGTTTCATGTCCTTGCAATCATTGCGTGATTTTGCATCCGAACAAGATAAAAATTCGTACACGGGTGTTCTCAAAAATTGTTTAACATCGTACGCAATATTTTCGTTAAATGCATCTCAATTTCATCTTACACACACTCATAACATATTAGCAATTAAAAGCGAAACGGAGTTCGTAGGATATCAGCTAGTTTGCTAATTACTTAGTATAACTAGCTTATAGCATTGCTGGACAAAATAAACTGTAGGATATCTCAAAGCGCTAAATGATGCGATAAAAAAAATTCGGATATTTGGTTGATTTAAAATTAAATTTGAACCGAAAATTGTCTTTCTGGGACTTTAGGATCGGCAAATTTATAAGGCATGTTTTGAGTTTTCTTTGAAAATAAATTAAAACTCGCCTCCAACCATTTCAACTAGAATGGCCCGTTTGTTTCTGCAAGAGTGATAAAATATAAGTTAAATTTTGATAATCATCACTGAATTAAAAAAAAATATTTAAAAATAACTTTACTAATAAAAATAACAAAAGCGAGAAAAGTGAAAAATAATAACAAAAATAACAAAATTCACAAACAGATAATTATGACAAAAAATGGAAAAAAAAAACAGAAAAGACTACCTATTATTAGTTAAATTAGAAAAATCACAAAAACAAAGTAATGAAAAACAACTTAATTCTGATCAGTATATTAAAAATGTTCGCTAATGCATACATTCTTAAGAGTATATCTGCAGTATAAAAACTATGGATGGTATGCCCCCAGTATTTTGTTACTTGAAACGGATGAAAATGTTATTTGAAACGGATCTCCATCCTGACCGGTATTTCGCATTTTCAAGCTTCAACGGTGTATTACCAATTTTGTCGACTTCTTTTCAGCTCAAATTTTGGGTTAATACCGTAGAAATTCTTCGCCCTTTAGGGTGTTTGATTCCGATGATCAAATGTAGATTTGGCCTATTAACAATTTGTTTCATAGAGCGCCAAATTTGCAACAGTTTTTGTACAAAAAAAATAAAAATCGTCTTAAAAAAACCTTGATGTACACATATTTTCTGTCACTTGGGATTTCGGATGCACAAATGAGTTTAGGAGTTCCAGTTATTTCAGTATTTATTGTTAAATAAAATATATAAATATAGGACAAAAATATAAGAGCTTTAGTTACTACAGTTATATCCACGTGTTCGTTACATCATGCTACATACATATGTAAATATAGTAGGTAGGTAACCTTGATATTGGAACATAAAAGTAAAAAATCATACAAAACCTTTTAGACTTTGTCACATTGTTGAACAAAGTGTTACAGTAGCGATGCGAGTTCTGCTCGAATCATCGGCCGTTTTTTTCCAGATTATTCTACATACAACTAATGTTTTTGTGTTTCGCATAAAACTGGCACCATGTTTCGGAAAACAAACCTGCTTTTCCGATGCACTGAAAGCTGCTATTTAGTTAACTGTGAAGCCTCTGAATATGGTTTCTGTTTTAATTTATGTTTCTATTAATGGCTCAGGTTACAAGTTCCATGGCTCTGCTGATAAAATCTTTTATTGCACAGCCGTTTGGAAGTGTAGGTATATGATTTCTATATTCTATTTCGATAGCTGGTATGCTATTTATTTACGATATAAAATCATCACATTAAGTTGGCTAAAACAAAATACGAATAAAACTGTTGACTTGGCTAAAATTAAGAAAAAGGTAGAGCACAAAATTGTCATATGGATAGTATTCCGTTGAAACAACAACATAAAACTTGCTTTCACTAATAAGGTTGCACATCGGTTGAATAGAAAACTTTCTTCGGAAGCTTTGATTCTAGGTTCCTGCCTATCTTCGAATGCTAGTTTCACCTCTACTTCAGTGAGGTTTGATAGCTACTGCTGTATAAGAACACATAGTTGTCATTTGTCGATCATGCTCACATGCAAAATCGAACCAGGGTGTACAAATCTCAATCAAACTCGCATTCGCTATTCGTTCACACTTTTTTTGTTTTTTCTCCTTGTTTTTGGTTAAAATGGTAACTCTTCGATTTCCGGAATAAGATATAATATCAGTTCGGTGGCAATCACAGTAGGTTGCGGCTAGATCTCTCATTCACATGTCCATGACCGTATATTCGGAGGAGTGAGCCGGAGGTTTGCTCAGAAGCAGCGCGGCTGCCTCAGAAATCAAAGCCTGCTGCGCTTGGTCCGCTTCCGGTTGCAGATACGTTTCGTCGCTAGGCAACTCTTCGATCTGAATCTGGGAACACTGCCACTGAGGCTGCATTGGTTGCTGCTGGTGTTGGTGATGATAGTGATGGTTCTGGTGGTAGTGGTGATGGTTGTTGCTATTGGCGCCGTTGCTACTGCTATTCAGGTATAGGCACGGATCAATCAGCTCGTCCAGGTCGATCATATTGTTTCCACCGTACGGGTCGGTGTAGAGGAAATCTAGAAGGAATGAATGAGATTATTATTTATATTTTAAATTATTAAAAACGTATATTTGTAATCAGAATTAAAACCATTGTACACACATATCAAATGGAACATGCTGTTAGTAAAGATGAAGAGACATCGATCAGTTGAGGATCACGAGAACATCGTACTGTTCGTAGATTCCTTGCTGCTTATAATTACGTAATGTACAAATGATTAATAAGCAACAGTATTAACATTTTAGATAAAGTTCAAATGCATCTTTGTTCTCTGAACTTATCAAACATGAACTACATTTTATACTAGCGCAATGTAAACTAATCTTTTAAAGGTTTTAATTTGTACAGAAGAAGTTCCTTCTCAGCGTTCGGCAAGATCGGTCGCGTTTTTTCGTATTCAATTCTCTCTTAAAAGGCTAACGATCCCCAAATTTGTATGTGTGCTGAAGTTTAGCGCGAATTAGTCATGAGTCCGTCTCCCGGAGACAATCCTGATCGGACATTACCCGAATGGTTGGACCCGCAGAACCTGCAAGACGCTTCTACTACCTGTTTCTAACAGCAAAGCAAGGACACAAACTACCTAACCCATTTGTCGTGGGCAAATCTATCGAAAAGCAGTCAGGAAAAATTGAAGGCGCGTTTTTTGATCATGTTCGGAAATGGTACGTGATCAAACTACGGAACAAAGACCAAGCAAGACATTTGGCTCAGCTGAATCAACTGCTGGACGGAACTCCTATATAAATAGGAAAGCGCCCAAATCTGAACCAACGCAAGTTTGTGGTAATATGTCAAGAAGCTAGTGACATGACTGAAAAGGAATTGCTTGTTGAACTAGCATCCCAAAAAATTACGAAGATACGACGAATAATAAAGAAAACAGCAACAGGCATAAGCGTAACACCAACTATGGTGTTAACAATAAACAGTACTGTTATCCCAGAGTATGTGAACTTTGGACTCTTGCGAGTCCGTACACGAGTGTATATTCCTCAACCCTTACTGTGTGGACTTTGTTTCACATACGGCCATCCGAAAAAAAACGTTGCCCAAACGAAAGCAGATGTCGAATTTGCAGCAGCTCGAAACATGACAGCAGCGAATGTTCCGATACGAAATTCTGTCACACATGCAAAGCCTCTGATCACTGGCCATCCGAACGAACTTGCCCCAAATGGATAGAGGTATCTGCTGCTCTTCGTATGAGTGTTGAGCAAAATATTCCTGTCACTGCAGCCCGCCAGCAAATCAAAACCACCAACAACCCACAGAGCTACGCTAGAATCACCCGATCTGGAAACGTTCAACAAATGATATCTTCACAAACAAACCACCTGCAGCAAACACAAGAAAGAACAACACATCAGCAGCAACAAAAACGAGATCACCTAACTTCAGCATCTGGACAATCAGCAATCCATCTGGAAATAGTTAGTCTAAGAAACCATCCTCTGTTGCTCTTCGGCAAAGCGAAACCACTCATAAACCCAACCTTCCCAAACTCTCTCCTTCATCCTCAAACCTTTTTCAACCCCCTAGCAATAAGACAATTGTAAAAAAAGACCTTCGGATCATAGAAATTTGTAAAAGTGAATTGGCCCAATAAATATTAATTGAATTAAAAAAAAAATATTTGTACAGAAAAAGAAATCGTACGACAGCGACGAGCTGGAGATAGTCAAAGACTGTCTATTTCAGCTCACTGATGACCGCAGACAATCACACCAGCCTAAAGATCCGGCGGCGAATGATCAACGGTAGTCGTGCTCACTATGAACTACACAAGCAAATGCGGTCGAGAAGACTGATGGCGGGCTTTCGATCATATCCGATTTAAACTGACATCAGACGACATTTTATACGATCTTTTCATTATGCAGTTGGAGTTGCGATTCTCAACACCATTTTAAACGACTTCAGTTATCATTTCTTTGTGGGAATCTAAGACGTGGAGGAGGTGTACTGATTGCAGTCGTCAACAACATCGACACAGTTTCGGTCGTAATTCACGGATGTGATCATCTTGAACTAATTGTTGTGTGGATCGGGAATCGGTGCCGATACACATACCTGGGTTGTGTATACTTTAGGCCAAATAGCGAAACTTATGCTCTTGATCACATAATAAACATTGCTACTACCCAGGATATGAACGTCGTAGCTGGGGATTATAATCTACCCAGTTGAAACTGGAGATTTGATGAAGATTCGAATGGGTTTGTGCCGGTTAACGCCTCCACTGAGCAGAAGCTAGCTGTGAAAGAATCAACAATAGCTTCTGGATTGTCTCAGATGTGCTCGCTCGTAAACGCAAATGGAAGAATCCTTGATGTTGTACACCCACTCCGGGCAATTTTGAGCACTGGCAGACTTCACCATCCTTCTGTTTTGATAGGGCATTAATTTTCTAATGAGTTTAATGGGCACCGCAAGTACCCACCAGCAAAATTTGGATTTTGCGCATTGTGCAATTGATCATGTCATTGAACTGTTTATGAACATAAACTGGCAAGCAGAGCTTGAAGATCTAAGCGTAGATGACGCGGTACCATAATCAGTGGGAGATTTTACGAGCGCACACACAGTCAGAGAAGCAAATCGAGCAGATCTGATAATTATCACTGGTTTATCACTTGTTTAACACGTTTGTCGCCATGGGACCCATGTTCGTGTGACGGGTGTATTTCCTGGGAGGCCCCGTCACATCAAAAACGTGTGACGCTCTCTTACTCAAGTTAGCCGCTCAGTTTAGTCACGCGTTGCAAATAGTGGAGTTCTGCCTATTTGCATTCTCGCTCCGAGAATTTCTTTGGGTCCGGCTAGTAAACCAACCAAAATGAGCGTAGCGACGAACGTGTTAACACTTAGCAATAAATATGAGAACGTGATGACTTCTCTTTCCAATGATTCCCTTTCCAATGCCGATCAAGTTAACTTGTCCGAAATTATTTTCTGTCGGTCAGTTCTAGTTCTGAGAATATTCTCCGACAAAACTGGAAACGATCGAATGAACAAACGCACAGAGAGTGCTTTTTTAGCAATTTTCGTCCATTCTGACTCTCCGCGCCCTTCGCTCCAAGCGAAATAAGGATTGTATCAAAAATTAACTATAAACATATTTGGGCCTTCTACTTACTAACACGTGAACGCACACAACTGTGTTCACCTGTATGTAGCGTCTTGATCTGTCAAGAGTGAACCAGCGCTTTGTTTATGTTGAAACATTCGTTTCTCCCAAAAGATTT
Organism: Uranotaenia lowii; assembly: GCF_029784155.1. Classification (NCBI taxonomy): domain Eukaryota; kingdom Metazoa; phylum Arthropoda; class Insecta; order Diptera; family Culicidae; genus Uranotaenia; species Uranotaenia lowii. The sequence goes on from NC_073692.1 coordinate 391,081,022, forward strand.
TAAAATTCGTGTGTTGGACACTTGGATGCGAGAGAAGGGCATCTTGATGAATGAAGTGGCGAAACGTTTCGGCATTCATCCGGCGAGCGTAAAATCCATCATCCACACGTTCGAGGAACACTATACGTTCGATAATTTGCCAGGAAGAGGCAGAAAACCAGGACCATCTGACCCAAATCTGGACCGTAAGGTAATCAACCTCATCAACCGGAATCGATCGATGTCCATACGAGATTTGGCGAAAAAAGCTGGGACATCGATCGGAATGGTACAGCGGATCAAGAAGCGAAACAACCTGAAGACATACAAGTAGCAGAAAGTGTCCAAACAAACGGCAGAACAAAAATGAAACTTATATAAAAGAGGATTCCAGTACTATTCCGGGACCACAATTCTACATTGCAGCTATTGGGGTGGATGTGAGTGACCACGAGATGTAATTGTAATTGTTTTCATGCTTTATTAATTTAACGTCAGCCCATCGTTATGAAATCATAGTTAGGGTCAAGGAAATGATATCGACTGAGGTGGAAAAATTTGGCCAGAAAGTGCTTGTATGGCAGGCAATCTGCTCTTTTGGAATGAAATCAGCGAGTTTCTTTACAAAAGGAACAATAAATGCCGATATCTACCAAAGGGAGTGTTTGCAGAAAAAGTCGCTGCCACTATATAAGAAACATACGACTCCATCATTGTTCTGGCCGGATTTGGCGTCAGCCTACAATGCTAAATCTACTCTTAGATGGTTTGAGGATAACGATGTAGATTTCGTTGAGAAAGATATTAATCCACCAAACTGCCCCCAACTTCACCCCACAGAACGATATTGTGCTATCGTCAAGAGAGTTTTCAAGAAGGATGGAGACAGAATATTCGGCAACGCGAAACGCTGCCTTCGATCCTTTGCCTTTGATCAGTATATTTTGAACATCGAACGCAACTTGAAACAAGATTCTACTTCTTTCTTGAAATATATCAGTAGTCGCTGACTCGGAAACTTTATTCCTTTATTTGTAACGTTTCAAGGACGGACATCAGAAAGCGTTATGTTTTTTTTGTTTCGATTATAATCGTATTACCATCGTTACGGCCCACGCGACTTAATCAACGTTGCAGTTAGAGATCGTTATTAAATAACTCATCCGGTACAACTGTGTTCGAAGTTTACTCTTTTGCTCGAACTCGCGGACATTGGCTCAGGAGACAACTGACTTACCAACTGAGCTGTATCACAAGTCTTCGAAAGGATTCTGCTGTTTTTTTGCCGAATTTTTTAGTAGCATGTACAGATCACTCTCTTCAGACTTCACTAATGGTTACTTTACAATATTTCCAAACCGCGACAATGGACTATATTTTTAGACCAGGAGGTACTTTTTTCGAAAGGTTTGGAGCCAGATGGGATCCCAACGTAGTTGGTCTCTAGAATAGCTGTCTCGCAGCCCTTATTTTCAGACCAGGAGGTAATAAAAGTGCTGGTATCGATTGATTTTTCGAAAGGATCGAAGTCAGATGGGATCTCATCGTAGTTGGTCTCTAGAATAGCTGTATCTGTACCACTTGCCCCGCCACTCTGCTTCATTTTTAATCTTTCGATCTGAAAGGTGCCTTTCCAGCGCTTTGGAAAATGGCATCAATTTATTCGATCTTTAACTCTGAAAATGCTCATCGTTTGCTCATTCTTTGCTGGTTCTTCCAAAGTATAATAAGTCTTGATGTACGAAAGATTTTGTACTGCAGCTGTCCCGGATGTCCACCACGGCATTGTCAACAAAAGCTCAACATTGACCGAAACATATAAAAAACTGCAAGTGGACTCAATATACATCGATGTCGTCAAGGCCTTCGATTAAGTTCCACACAGCATCGTCATACGGCTTTCCTGTATGGGCTTTCCTGTCTGGGTAACAATATGTTTTTTTTAACGAACACACACATATAGGATCTCATTGAAACTACATGTTTTTTTGAAGAGATTTAAATTCTACTTAAGGCTAAAGCGTACATCTTTCAAGGGTTTCTTGTAAGCTTGCCAGATTGCCCGGTCCGGCCCGGTTGCCCGGATATCGTGAAAAAAATCCGGATATTGCCCGGATTTTTTCACAATTTTTACAAAGGAGCCAAAAAAAAAATCAAAGTTTTTGAGTAAGTTTTAGCAAAATCGATTAACGGTATGGAAATTTTCAACCTTTAAATATTTAAGTGTTCCAAAAAGTTTTTGGAAGTCTGCAATTACATTAATAAAATATTAATTTCATTCTTTTGCATTTTTTCTTTGCTTTTATATACAATAACACATAAATTTTGACCGGTTTTTGGATTTGAAAAATTGAAATCCATGCCCGGATTTTGCCAGTTTTTTTTGATAAAATGCCCGGAATTGCTAGGCCCGGATGGGAGTGGAAAAAATCCTGGCAACCTTAGTTTAATGGCTAGCATCGTACTAATGCTAACACCACCAGCCCCCAGAAAGTGAAGTATGTATGCCGTGACCGAGACTCGATCTCATGACCTCTGGCTCAGAAGACTTAAACGTTGTCGCGATATCTGCTTAATCGTCGTGGTTTTATAAACATTCGTGGTACTCACTCTTCTGTTTTCAACATGCCGTCTGCTGTACCGCAGGGCAGCCACTTAGGGCCACTTATCTTCGTACTGTTTATAAACGATTTAGCATCATTCTACTGTTTGCTGATGATTTTAAAGTTTACTGAATCATAGATTCGGTAGTGTATTGCGCTGCACTCCAAGATTACATCGACAGATTACTGGCATGGTACGAAATACATGGAATATGGAATTGAAGTCAGTGGCGGAAAGTGCTTCTTTAGCTTCTTTAGGAGTAGAGCCTCAGTCGTCTACGATTCCGCTTTAAGTTGAAGCCCATTCGAAAGAGATACCACCATACAAAAGCGAATGTGCTTCAAACTTTGCTGGTGAAGATCAACAGAATGCCCAAAAGAAGTAAAAATCAACCACTAAACGTAACGGAATCTAGTTCTAAGGAATGTCAATGAACTGAGGTAAACGTAACTTTCGACGGTATAAACATTTTCAGGGTTCATTCCGATTTTAGAGTAACTGTTGAGCTAGCCTGACCTGACCTCTATGAACCCAATTTCCTGTCATTCACTTTCATCATTTATGTCATTTTTGTCAGTTTTGTAATTTTTTGTCATTTTTGTGATTTTTGTTATTATTGTAATTTTTTCTTTCGAGTTTAATCTAAGATCTTGACAAAACTTTCAAGCTGTTTGCACTCCAAAAATTTTAGAGATTCAGTCTCCTATAAAAGCTCCTTGATCTAGTTTGTATGGCAAAATATACAAAAATAAAAAGCCTTCCAAAATGCTCTAACACGAAAAACATTAACCCTTCGTTTCATAAAGTAACAAATTTGCAACAATTAATGTATGGAAAAAGTGAAAAATCGTATTTTATTTTAAATTTTTTTCTTGATGTACTCATTATTTCAAACTGTAAAAAATGGTTTTTAAGGAAAAATAAAAAATCATGAAATGAAGGGTTAAACACAAAGCTACCCTAACTACCACCAGCTAAACGAAACCACCAATTTACACACACTGCTGCAATAGCTACATAAATCGGAAAAAATAGGACAAAGACAAGAGACATACACACTGATTCATGGACGAAACCCAACTGTGCCGTTTGCCGGAGGATCGTGCCTCCGACGACGTCAACTCCGCCTGCATCGTACCTGGCTGTGTTGTTTCCCACTCGCTGTCGAAGTCCAGCTGCTGATTCAGATCCCGCTCGTGTGTCGTGTGTAGTGCCGGGCTATCGTCATCGGTCATGTCGAAAATTTCCGTCACCTTGACCTGAAATTGAGATTTTTTAAAACGGTTACTGGAAGTTTCTTGTAAGAGAAAACACAATCAACCAGTTACAAACCTTATTGTTTTCATCCATGTAGTAGTACGCATACATCGCATCGTTGTGCGAGGTGGCCTGCAGAATATGGTCGAATGTGTCGTAGTCCGGGTGATCCTCATTGACTCCGTCCGGATGGTCTCGGCCCTGCTGTCCCGAGGACGGTTCCAATTCGTTGTGGAAACTGTGATTGCCTCCGGTCGTGACCGCTACCAGTTCGCCCTCCTGATCCACCCGCACATCCAACAGGGATCCATATCGTTGGCTGAGTCGTCTCGTTTGCTTCGCCACCAGCTGACTTCCGTCGGCCGAGTACTCGGTGTACGCTATCTGGCACTGGACGTTGGCAGCAATCTGTAGATGATTAGATGTTGTGCATGGACCAAGGGATGATGTAACAAGAAGAACGAGTAGGTACGTTTGATTGAACAGATTCAACGATCAATGGTGGTGTTTTGTTGTGAGGATGAGGGAAGATTTTAAAAAGGATTGTTGGTTTTGGTTAATAACTACTACGTTTTCTACGCGGTTCCTCTAACTACAGAGAATCACACTTAGCGGTTCTTGTACCTGTTGCCGTCGCCGCACCTTGACCAGGATTGTGTTGAAAGTTCGCAGCGCGAACTTACTCACGGACCACAGCTGGCTGCCGATCGTGGGGGTCGCTACCATTAGTCTGCAATGAGAGATGATATCAAATGGAGTTTTAGTTATGGAGAAAATTATCATTTTGTTCAGTAGGTATTTGAATTAAAAAGTACATGATTATATACACCGAGATTTGATGATGAAATTAAACTATTGAGGGTTTTAAATTTTTTTGTTCAATAAATAACTGAATGATTTTTTTTTAACGAAAACCGGTTTCACTCTGAATATTTAGTGATAAAACCCAATTCCTATATATATATTGTGTTGAAAACAACTAGTTTGAAGTTATCCTGCTCAAATTCAACCTTCATCTAATTCGATATGATAAAAGCAATTTCAATTTGCTTGACATCTGTTTCGACATGTTTGTACCAGATTCCATAAAACCCAACCTCTTTGATGATTAACACTCTAGAAGCGACAAGTCATCTGATGTCCTTTCGTTTATTTAGGTGATTCAAATGCATTTTGAAAATCAGAGGGACCCCTTCTTAAAAGAGATTTTGTAATACATCTTCTAGTTATAGCAGCTGGTTGAAACTATTCGACTCAAAAACATGAGGGGCATTGAAGTGGAATAAATAGAACGAAATTGAAGTAATCACTTTCCTTTTTTCATTAAAGACTCAATAGAATATTCAACCGAATATTCGTTTGGCTAAATAGTGGAAAAGGTCACAATTCGGTATTCCGCCGTTGGCACTGTTCGGTACATCTCTAGTTTTCATATTTCTGAAACATCATATTATGATAAAAGAATTCCTTACGCAGTACATCCAAAATTATGTTTGCAACATTGCATATGGAATAAAAGTATACGAAAATTATCATCAATTATATATGAATATCGTTATTTGCCACTAATTGAACTTTATTTTTCTATTTTATCATTTTTGTTAAATACATGATTTTTTTTATCATTTTTGTCATTTTTGTCATTTTTGTCATTTTTGTCATTTTTGTCATTTTTGTCATTTTTGTCATTTTTGTCATTTTTGTCATTTTTGTCATTTTTGTCATTTTTGTCATTTTTGTCATTTTTGTCATTTTTGTCATTTTTGTCATTTTTGTCATATTTGTCATTTTTGTCATTTTTTTCAATTATTGTCATTTTTGTCATTTTTCTCAATTTTTGTAATTTTTGTCATTTTTGTAATTTTTGTCATTTTTGTCATTTTTGTCATTTTTGTCATTTTTGTCATTTTTGTCATTTTCGTCATTTTTGTCATTTTTGTCATTTTTGTCATTTTTGTCATTTTTGTCGTTTTTGTCATTTTTGTCATTTTTGTCATTTTTGTCATTTTTGTCATTTTTGTCATTTTTGTCATTTTTGTCATTTTTGTCATTTTTGTCATTTTTGTCATTTTTGTCATTTTTGTCATTTTTGTCATTTTTGTCATTTTTGTCATTTTTGTCATTTTCGTCATTTTTGTCATTTTTGTCATTTTTGTCATTTTTGTCATTTTTGTCATTTTTGTCATTTTTGTCATTTTTGTCATTTTTGTCATTTTTGTCATTTTTGTCATTTTTGTCATTTTTGTCATTTTTGTCATTTTTGTCATTTTTGTCATTTTTGTCATTTTTGTCATTTTTGTCATTTTTGTCATTTTTGTCATTTTTGTCATTTTTGTCATTTTTGTCATTTTTGTCATTTTTGTCATTTTTGTCATTTTTGTCATTTTTGTCATTTTTGTCATTTTTGTCATTTTTGTCATTTTTGTCATTTTTGTCATTTTTGTCATTTTTGTCATTTTTGTCATTTTTGTCATTTTTGTCATTTTTGTCATTTTTGTCATTTTTGTCATTTTTGTCATTTTTGTCATTTTTGTCATTTTTGTCATTTTTGTCATTTTTGTCATTTTTGTCATTTTTGTCATTTTTGTCATTTTTGTCATTTTTGTCATTTTTGTCATTTTTGTCATTTTTGTCATTTTTGTCATTTTTGTCATTTTTGTCATTTTTGTCATTTTTGTCATTTTTGTCATTTTTGTTAATTTTGTCATTTTTGTCATTTTTGTCATTTTTGTCATTTTTGTCATTTTTGTCATTTTTGTCATTTTTGTCATTTTTGTCATTTTTGTCATTTTTGTCATTTTTGTCATTTTTGTCATTTTTGTCATTTTTGTCATTTTTGTCATTTTTGTCATTTTTGTCATTTTTGTCATTTTTGTCATTTTTGTCATTTTTGTCATTTTTGTCATTTTTGTCATTTTTGTCATTTTTGTCATTTTTGTCATTTTTGTCATTTTTGTCATTTTTGTCATTTTTGTCATTTTTGTCATTTTTGTCATTTTTGTCATTTTTGTCATTTTTGTCATTTTTGTCATTTTTGTCATTTTTGTCATTTTTGTCATTTTTGTCATTTTTGTCATTTTTGTCATTTTTGTCATTTTTGTCATTTTTGTCATTTTTGTCATTTTTGTGATTTTTGGCATTTTTGTCATTTTTGTCATTTTTGTCATTTTTGTCATTTTTGTCATTTTTGTCATTTTTGTCATTTTTGTCATTTTTGTCATTTTTGTCATTTTTGTCATTTTTGTCATTTTTGTCATTTTTGTCATTTTTGTCATTTTTGTCATTTTTGTCATTTTTGTCATTTTTGTCATTTTTGTCATTTTTGTCATTTTTGTCATTTTTGTCATTTTTGTCATTTTTGTCATTTTTGTCATTTTTGTCATTTTTGTCATTTTTGTCATTTTTGTCATGTTTGTCATGTTTGTCATTTTTGTCATTTTTGTCATTTTGTTATTTTTGTTATTTTTGTTATTTTTGTTATTTTTGTCATTTTTGTCATTTTTGTCATTTTTGTTATTTTTGTCATTTTTGTCATTTTTGTCATTTTTGTCATTTTTGTCATTTTTGTCATTTTTGTCATTTTTGTCATTTTTGTCATTTTTGTCATTTTTGTCATTTTTGTCATTTTTGTCATTTTTGTCATTTTTGTCATTTTTGTCATTTTTGTCATTTTTGTCATTTTTGTCATTTTTGTCATTTTTGTCATTTTTGTCATTTTTGTCATTTTTGTCATTTTTGTCATTTTTGTCATTTTTGTCATTTTTGTCATTTTTGTCATTTTTGTCATTTTTGTCATTTTTGTCATTTTCGCATTTTTGTCATTTTTGTCATTTTTGTCATTTTTGTCATTTTTGTCATTTTTGTCATTTTTGTCATTTTTGTCATTTTTGTCATTTTTGTCATTTTTGTCATTTTTGTCATTTTTGTCATTTTTGTCATTTTTGTCATTTTTGTCATTTTTGTCATTTTTGTCATTTTTGTCATTTTTGTCATTTTTGTCATTTTTGTCATTTTTGTCATTTTTGTCATTTTTGTCATTTTTGTCATTTTTGTCATTTTTGTCATTTTTGTCATTTTTGTCATTTTTGTCATTTTTGTCATTTTTGTCATTTTTGTCATTTTTGTCATTTTTGTCATTTTTGTCATTTTTGTCATTTTTGTCATTTTTGTCATTTTTGTCATTTTTGTCATTTTTGTCATTTTTGTCATTTTTGTCATTTTTGTCATTTTTGTCATTTTTGTCATTTTTGTCATTTTTGTCATTTTTGTCATTTTTGTCATTTTTGTCATTTTTGTCATTTTTGTCATTTTTGTCATTTTTGTCATTATTGTCATTTTTGTCATTTTTGTCATTTTTGTCATTTTTGTCATTTTTGTCATTTTTGTCATTTTTGTCATTTTTGTCATTTTTGTCATTTTTGTCATTTTTGTCATTTTTGTCATTTTTGTCATTTTTGTCATTTTTGTCATTTTTGTCATTTTTGTCATTTTTGTCATTTTTGTCATTTTTGTCATTTTTGTCATTTTTGTCATTTTTGTCATTTTTGTCATTTTTGTCATTTTTGTCATTTTTGTCATTTTTGTCATTTTTGTCATTTTTGTCATTTTTGTCATTTTTGTCATTTTTGTCATTTTTGTCATTTTTGTCATTTTTGTCATTTTTGTCATTTTTGTCATTTTTGTCATTTTTGTCATTTTTGTCATTTTTGTCATTTTTGTCATTTTTGTCATTTTTTTCAATTTTTGTCATTTTTGTCATTTTTGTCATTTTTGTCATTTTTGTCATTTTTGTAATTTTTGTAATTTTTGTAATTTTTGTAATTTTTGTAATTTTTGTTATTTTTGTAATTTTTGTAATTTTTGTAATTTTTGTAATTTTTGTAATTTTTGTAATTTTTGTAATTTTTGTAATTTTTGTAATTTTTGGCATTTTTGTAATTTTTGGCATTTTTGGCATTTTTGTCATTTTTGACATTTTTGTCATTTTTGTCATTTTTGTCATTTTTGTCATTTTTGTCATTTTTGTCATTTTTGTCATTTTTGTCATTTTTGTCATTTTTGTCATTTTTGTCATTTTTGTCATTTTTGTCATTTTTGTCATTTTTGTCATTTTTGTCATTTTTGTCATTTTTGTCATTTTTGTCATTTTTGTCATTTTTGTCATTTTTGTCATTTTTGTCATTTTTGTCATTTTTGTCATTTTTGTCATTTTTGTCATTTTTGTCATTTTTGTCATTTTTGTCATTTTTGTCATTTTTGTCATTTTTGTCATTTTTGTCATTTTTGTCATTTTTGTCATTTTTGTCATTTTTGTCATTTTTGTCATTTTTGTCATTTTTGTCATTTTTGTCATTTTTGTCATTTTTGTCATTTTTGACATTTTTGTCATTTTTGTCATTTTTGTCATTTTTGTCATTTTTGTCATTTTTGTAATATTTGTCATTTTTGTCATTTTTTTCAATTTTTGTCATTTTTGTCATTTTTCTCAATTTTTGTAATTTTTGTCATTTTTGTAATTTTTGTCATTTTTTGTCATTTTTGTAATTTTTGTAATTTTTGTCATTTTTGTCATTTTTGTCATTTTTGTCATTTTTGTCATTTTTGTCATTTTTGTCATTTTTGTCATTTTTGTCATTTTTGTCATTTTTGTCATTTTTGTCATTTTTGTCATTTTTGTCATTTTTGTCATTTTTGTCATTTTTGTCATTTTTGTCATTTTTGTCATTTTTGTCATTTTTATCATTTTTGTCATTTTTGTAATTTTTGTCATTTTTGTCATTTTTGTCATTTTTGTCATTTTTGTCATTTTTGTCATTTTTGTCATTTTTGTCATTTTTGTCATTTTTGTCATTTTTGTCATTTTTGTCATTTTTGTCATTTTTGTCATTTTTGTCATTTTTGTCATTTTTGTCATTTTTGTCATTTTTGTCATTTTTGTCATTTTTGCCATTTTTGTCATTTTTGTCATTTTTGTCATTTTTGTCATTTTTGCCATTTTTGTCATTTTTGTCATTTTTGTCATTTTTGTAATTTTTGTCATTTTTGTCATTTTTGTCATTTTTGTCATTTTTGTCATTTTTGTCATTTTTGTCATTTTTGTCATTTTTGTCATTTTTGTCATTTTGTCATTTTTGTCATTTTTGTCATTTTTGTCATTTTTGTCATTTTTGTCATTTTTGTCATTTTTGTAATTTTTGTCATTTTTGTCATTTTTGTCATTTTTGTCATTTTTGTCATTTTTGTCATTTTTGTCATTTTTGTCATTTTTGTCATTTTTGTCATTTTTGTCATTTTTGTCATTTTTGTCATTTTTGTCATTTTTGTCATTTTTGTCATTTTTGTCATTTTTGTCATTTTTGTCATTTTTGCCATTTTTGTCATTTTTGTCATTTTTGTCATTTTTGTCATTTTTGCCATTTTTGTCATTTTTGTCATTTTTGTCATTTTTGTCATTTTTGTCATTTTTGTCATTTTTGTCATTTTTGTCATTTTTGTCATTTTTGTCATTTTTGTCATTTTTGTCATTTTTGTCATTTTTGTCATTTTTGTCATTTTTGTCATTTTTGTCATTTTTGTCATTTTTGTCATTTTTGTCATTTTTGTCATTTTTGTCATTTTTGTCATTTTTGTCATTTTTGTCATTTTTGTCATTTTTGTCATTTTTGTCATTTTTGTCATTTTTGTCATTTTTGTCATTTTTGTCATTTTTATCATTTTTGTCATTTTTGTCATTTTTGTCATTTTTGTCATTTTTGTCATTTTTGTCATTTTTGTCATTTTTGTCATTTTTGTCATTTTTGTCATTTTTGTCATTTTTGTCATTTTTGTCATTTTTGTCATTTTTGTCATTTTTGTCATTTTTGTCATTTTTGTCATTTTGTCATTTTTGTTATTTTTAACTTTTTTTTTATTAGTTGGTCTTGAATGTCATTTTTGCCATTTTTGATGGTTTGGTCAATTTTGTTTATTATCCAATATCATGAAAAACCCATAAATATGTTTCTTGTTTTGCTTGAATGTAGTGGTCATGGATCATTTAGCTTGATTGCTCGAATCTCAAGACCAGTTGTGTTTTTCCAATCTTATCATCTTTGGAATAGGAATCATTTCAGCGCAGTTTTGGCATAGGATTTGCGCTGAGCGGCATTGAAATTTTGAAACCTCTTATTCGGGTGTAGTTCAAAATTATCCCATTCGGTAAAATACTGCAAGTGTCCGTTTGATCCGCCGTATCCGTTTGAGTCAATTCTTATTCGGGTTTACAATCAAATTCTTACAAATCATACCTTTTACATATCATAACTTTTACAAAACTTGCATTGTTATGCAATATGAATATATTTACAATGATAAAATCGCAACAATCTTTGCTGATGTTAATTGTTTTTTTTTAACTTTCAAGAAACTCTTCAGCTTCAACTGTTTGCTACGATAACCTTAAACGAAACAAAGATTCACTGGACAAAACACAAACAGACAGCAACGCGTGTCCCAACAAGAAAGCGACCCCATCGGAATCAATCAAAACACCGCTTACCGCTGGAATCGGGACTACACCGCTTACCGCTGGAATCGGGACTCGAGTTCCCGTACAATCGGACCCATCGCTTCGTAATCGCCGGGAGAGTTCAGATGAACCCGGACGGTTTGGTTACAGGTCGAAGCATGTCTAGCAGCCAAGGCTCTCTGTCGCCGAGCCAAACATCGCTGACAGCCCAGGTTAATCGGACCACCTTCGATCGCTTTCGAAGTAGAGGGACACACAATGTTTCCGAGGACTTTGTACTGGAACTGACGACGTTGAACGTCCGTGCCGTTGGCACTGACAACGTGTCCCAACAGATGTCGAGGGTTAATTTTGGAAAGCTTATAGCTACTATTGGATTTTCTAATAGACATTTATACGATGTAGATGAAGACGAGTCAACTTTTTTTTTGGTAACGCCGACAATTTTATCGAAAGTAAACCTTCCACCATTTTAAATTTTCAACAGTTTCAACAAACGGATAACACTAATGAAGGTAGTATGTACACAAAGACGAATAAATCGGTAAACTTACTTGGTCAAGGTGGCACAAACGATGTCCGCTGGCAGTGTTGCCGGAAGTGAAAGCGCCTTCAACAGTTTGGCACCACGATGGCGAAACACCCAATTGAGCAGTCCCTTGTTTGCCTGGTCCACGTACGCCTGGAACACTGTCAGCACCGTATCGGGCATGCTTCCGTCCAGGGCGTTCTGTCGATGTTTGGTGCATTCCTTACATTCGCTACATTCCGGGTCGTATTCTTCCAGCAGTTGTTCCTGTAGCTGTTTGGGTTGATCGGACACGCAAAAAGTAGACTGCACCGATAGGCATCTGGTGCAACTGATAAGATTATTTCGGTGCAGAAAATTTAGCGCATCGTCGAAGCCCTGCTGACAGAAAGAGGACAGGATTTCCGGTTTCGGTGGGAACAAAATCCGTCCGAAGCGATTGATGTTCTGCTTCGAGAGCTCGATACTGGTGTTGGCCCAGTTGACGTGGAACATCTGGGAACTGTTGTCCCGGGGACAGATGTCCGATTCGCCACAGAAGGGGCTAACGGTAACCGTGTTTTCGTCCAACGTTGGTAAGTTATCCGAGAAGGCACCGTCCATGTAGCGCACCCCGTGAAAACGGGGCGGCAGAATGCCGGAGAATACCGGAATGAAGCATGCACACAGCAGCGCCTGCAAAAGATTGGAAAAAATACATTCAGTTCCTCAGATTCTTAACTTTCAAATGACGCATTCGCAAAGGAACAGCATTTTTGGGGCACATGTTCTGCTAACTGATTATGGGAATTTCAGCGTTTTGAAATCGATTTTGTTTATCATCTTTAGTTTAGTAACTTACCTATACCTGCTGTAACTGTTCCTACGAACTACAAGTTTCCGCATGTGGGACGAACCACGCTTGGCCTACTAATGTAGATTCAACTAGGTATCTCGATCTACCATCTCAGTGTTGAACGAAAATTTGGTGGGTATGTAATGATAATGCTTCTTAATAAAATTTAACCTGTTCATTTTCACAATCTTTTATTTCAGTTTGTTGGTTGTTGTTTTCATAGACTTGTATTCTACGAGAATTAAAAAAAAATTACTTGCCAGTCGGTCCAAACGTTTCGAGCTACTTTTGGCGTTTTGTTCCTCCTTAGTGGCCCTTAAAATTCATCTTTAATTTCTTCTTACTTTTAATCCGTCTATAAACATTTCATAATCTTAAGATGTCCTTACTAAAAAGGACATAACTGTTCACCGATAAGATCGATAAAATTAACGTCGATAATATTAAATTACGATGATTAATTCCACATACTAGAACATTTTGTTGTTAAGAAAAATCTCAAAACACATACATATTTTCCAGCTTATCGATAAGTTTACGAATCTTCAAAGAACAAACGAGCATAAATTGCCCTAAATAAGCAAATAAAAACTTTTCCAGCAAAAAAACAAATTAATAACCTTCGAAGCGGTAAAAGTTGCAAGTCAAAAGTATTTTGTTTAAATTTTAAGACCTTAATATTAGTATAGGAACGAAATTTTGAACAGAAAATAATACATAATCATGATATTTTATTTTCCTGTTGGGGAGAGGTCCACTGCGACCATAAAGTTGATCGCTTATTATTTTTATTATGCTATGCTACTTGACACACGTGCACATCACACACATCATGATATTTTACTTTTACGTTCTTGTGTGGGGCACAAATAAGTCAGTAGAAACATGCAGACCTCTAGAGCGGCACTCAAGCCACACCAGTCTGACAGTGAGAGCGAAGCCGACCGATAGCAGCTTGGTGTGTGTGACGCAGTGCGTTCCTTGGCTGAGATGTATTATACAACTGTGTGGGTGAGTATCAACTCGACAGTTGGCTGGAGTTGGCTCTGAGTGGCCGCGTCAGTAGGAACACGCCAGCCTAGCGAGCTGGCTGCCATGGCGTGTGTTGTCGGCATATGACGATGGGTGGTTTCCTTGGAAGTATCGTGCTACACATTTGGCGACCGACAGGTATTCCACGTTACAGTTAAGGAAACGGAAGAAAAAGAACCTGTTACGGAAACCACCCATCTGAAAGTTGGACAAAAAAAAAGTGAATCCGGGTTATTCGAAGAAAGTGAAAGAGTGACCAGTGTTGCCAAATTAACGAAAGGTATTCAGTGAGCAATGTAAATGTTGAAATTTTTTTTTTGAAGACTCCATTGCAGAACAATATTTTTGAAGAAGTGTTGGAAAATTCCCAGTTTAAAAAAGAAAATGGAAGATATTGAAAAAAAACTGATTCTGAAAATATCGATGATTAAAAAGTAAAGCGTGTCGGGAGGACAGCTTTGAGAAGTGTGTTGGGAGGACCACTTCAAGTAACAAGTTGATTAGCGAGTCGGGAGGACAGCTAAAGGAAAATGCGAGTTGGGAGGACCGCATGGACAAAAAAAAAGCGCGTCGGGAGGACAGCTTTGGAAAGAAGTGTGTTGGGAGGACCACTTAATGCAGCAAGTGAATTAGCGAGTCGAGAGGACAGCTTAAGAAAATGCGAGTTGGGAGGACCGCATAGACAAGAAAGCACGTTGCGAGGCTAGCTTTGAGAGGAAGTGTGTTGGGAGGACCACTTCAAGCATCACATGAAATAGCGAGTCGGGAGGACAGCTCAAAGACAATGCGAAAGAAAGCGTTTTTAAGAGGTTTGGGAAGACTACTCTTGACAACATAAAAAAAACGAAGTGTGTTGAAAGGATTTGAAACAAAAACTGAATTATCGAGTCATGAGGACTGATAAAAAAAACTTGCGCCTTCCTGTTAGAAATACCGTATAACAAACAAAAACAGCGCACTAGGAAAACAGATGAAATTCAAATGTGTTTAGAGGATCGCTTTGGTAAGCATGGTGGAAAAATAAAATAAAATAAAGCGAGATAAAGAAGCTTGATTTCCAGAGTTTGTTAACAGAAACACTAAGTCTTTACAAAGAAAATTGGATCAAAATCTGAAAGGAAGTCAAATTGAAAATACCCAACGAGAATAAAATGAAACATTTGAGAACATTCCATCAGCAACAGTTAAATTTATACAGAGTGTTGAGAGAACCACTAGACTTTGAATGGATAAAATAAATCAAGCCTAAAGAGCAGCTAGAATATTGAAAAGTTTTACAAATAATTGTTCGAGTTTTAAATAAGTAAATTAGTCCATTTAAAAAAATAAGTCGGGCTAGTTCAAAAAAAATGTACAAACTAACAACCTGAAAATAAAATTTTCTTAAAAACTGAGCAAAACAACAACAACAAAATTGTACAAGCAATGTAAATTAGAGAACGCAAAAATAACAAAAAAAAACTAATCAAGTTGTGAAGAAAAAGAAGTCTACATTAAGAAGAAATCGAATGTGAAAAAAAGAAAATGCTATCATTTGTAGCAGAGTTATTTTATCAAAAAAGTCTTCGTAGAAAGAACATGAAAACAAAAAAGTGATGTTAGGGGAAGAGCTATAAAAAATTAACATTTAATCTAGACTAGTAGCGAGCAAGTCTGTTCAATGGTTAAGGTTTTTATTTTGCACTGTTTCTTTAGATTTGAAGAAAAAAAGGGAGGACGCATATCAGTGAATAAGAGATGTGGCTCTGCAAGGAATTAGTTTATGGATAATCTAGTCGAGACTCGGTTCGGAAAATATTGTTAGTAAATACTCGGGTGGTTTGGAAACTCGATTTAGTTTGAAATTTGATTATCGAAAATGATTATTTAAAAAAAAAGTATAACATATCGAAAAATGAACAAACTGGCAAGCCTGCCGCATTGAATTGAAGCAACGATGTTCTTCTTCATGCAAAGCCTACGGTTGAATACGTATGGAAAATCCGGTAGGCTGTGTATGTAGGAAGCTACGGCTCGCAGTAAGTGCAGTGGGCATTGTTACCACATGAACATATTTATAAATATAATTACATATTCATGGACTTATTTTTGGTACAGATTCTGTACGTATATCTGAAAGATTTTATTGAAATTTAGTGCAAATTTGTTCAGATTTCCAACATTCTTCGAAAGGATTACTAAGCAGAATGACTATATTTGATTATAAAAAAAGACAGCACTACAACGATGACATAGTATTAAATTATCTGATACAATAAGGCTAGAATCAAATAATTTTGATGTTTTAAATACTGATACAACAATCAAAATACACAACTGTTGCTTACTTCTGCATGAAGAACTCAAAATATATTCGGTACAGATTTTCGTCTAATTTATACGGAGAAAAAGATTTTCAATGGTTGTACAGGTTTTGAAGTGGCAACGCTGGCAGTGTTGTAGATAAGAGTGAGAAAAATAGAGAAATAGAAGGTTCGCTCTAACTGCTGTCATCGTGCTCATTTATTGCTCGAGAGGCAACCTAGGTTCGCTCGAAAAACGGACGGAGTCGCCCTGAGAAGAAAGTCAGTTTTGCGAGAAGTTCACCAATACTCTCAACGTTGTTGTCAAAACATTAAACAGCTGTTTTTGGCTGAAAGCAAAACAGTTGAAATAATGAACGGGAAAATGATTATTGCCGCGATTTTGAACCTCTCAGCCAAGCAAAATCGTACTATCTGCTGTCCAGTGCAATCCGGACACGAAAAAAGGCAATCCGGATGTGAAGACCCGAGTGAAGAAATCCAGAAGGGAGAACAAAATGACAGCTGCATGTAAACATTGCGCTCGTTCTCACGCACACCTACGTATGGAATAACTCGAAACCCGAAAATCATTTTTTTATTCTGACGGTTCCAGATCCAAATCCGGAATCGAAAAAAAATACGCCATTAGGTTCAACATGTTTTTGGAGAGTCGTGCGCTTGGTTCCATGAATCTTTTCGCCTGAGCTGCTCCCTCTGCTGTTCTCCAATTGGAGACAATAGTGGTGCTTTCCCAGTTCTTGAGCTCCATATTCAAGGCACTCCTCGATACTCCGCAGAAAGGTCAGGTCCAATTAACAGGCCCTGAGATCCTTTCCTAGCTAGCTGGTCTGCTTCTTCGTTCCCTAGGATACCGCAGTGCCCTGGAACCCAGAACAAAAATACTCTGTTCCGTATGGCCAGGTTTCTTAGTGCAACAATACACTCCCATACTAGCTTGGAGTGACATGTGAACGAACTTAGTGCTCGGAGAGCAGCCTGGCTGTCAGAGAATATATAGATATTTGTGTATTTGTATCCTCTTTTCAAACAGGCTAAAGTGCATTCTAGAATTGCTTGAACTTCTGCTTGGAATACTGTTGGCCAGTTTCCCATCGGAATTGAGATCCTGAGTCTAGGTCCGAATACCCCTGCCCCAGTTCTATTATCCATTTTTGATCCATCAGTAAAGAATTTTATCGATCCGGAAGGAACCGCAGGTCCACCTGACTCTCACACGTCCCTATCGTTGATAGTTACATTGTATGGTATGTCTAGATTGAAAACGGGTTCCATCCAGTTATCGTTCTTTACAATGAGTGAGTTAATTTTAAATATCTTCAGGATTTTTAGGTGTCTTGTAAGATCTGCCTCATAGAGAGTTTTGTTTTTGGAGAGTCTCAAGGCACTGCGTTCTGCCTCTAGCTCAATAAATTGATGTAGTGGCAGAATATTTAGTAGTGCATTAAGGGCCGCGTTTGATGTGCTTCGCATGGCGCCAGTTATAGCTAGGGTTGCTATTCTTTGAAGCTTCGCTAGTTTCATTCGGGTCGTAGCTTGCACAGTTTTGGTCCACCATACTAAGGAGGCATAAGAGATTTTTGGTCTTATTATAGCTGCAAATATCCAATGGATAATTTTCGGCATTAATCCCCATTTTTTCCCTACTCCTTTGAGGCAGACCCACAGAGATACTGTAGCCTTGGCTATTACATGCTCTAATTGTGGGTTCCATGATAGTTTAGAGTATTGTATGATTCCTAGATATTTCACTTGTGATTCGAAGTTTAGCACTTTCCCATCTAGTGTTTGAGGTTGCTGCTAGCTGAATGCTATCCCAGTAGTTTTGGAAGGGTTAATGTTCAGTCCCTCTTCCCTGCACCAGAAAAGTGCGTAGTTAAGTGCAGATTGCATTCTATTTGACAACACATTCTCATATTTTCCCCGAACTATTATAACTACGTCGTCTGCAAAGCCAAAGCCAAGTCTGCAAAGCCAAACTTCGCACTTGATCTGTAGTATATTCACGCAAGATTTTCGCGATTAATTTATATTAATCAGAAAGGAAATTGCCGATTCTAGTGGTGTAATTACATTAGCGATGCAATACTATGCACAAATGTGATAAATATAAATCTAAGAAAACATTATAGGGTTTCAAAAATTATAAATTTTGTAAAATCGGTTAAGAAACAAGAGAGATATATTGGATTTAGTTAGAAGTGTCAAATTGACACTCCAGGGAATGTAACGGGTAAAAATTTCAGGGGCGGATGAGGGTTAAAAAACGACAAAGTTTTGTTTATTTAAACAGTCCGCCCTTAAATATCAATCCTATTCAAAAAATCTCTCGAATGTGATTTTTTTGAAAGCTGTATGTATGTATGTTGGTAATCCACCATGGGTGCACGGATTCACCGCAGTTTCTGCCAAAGTATGGGTTCACATACATTCCTTAGATTATTAGGTTCGACAAATCTCCAATGCAGCGCGCCACCATACCCGGACCCCATGGCATCGTATGAACTGTTATGTGGTGAATGTATGTCGTGTGTTGATGTAGGTATATTTTGGAAGAACGAATCAATCAGGTGGGCTAGTTTACTTACAGGTATTCCGGCATCCGTGTATATACCTGGCCAGCTGACAACTGATTGACCATTCCAATTATATAGTCAGTTATATAATGAAACACATCTTACCTGTCGGCCCGCTTATGGGATTCGAACCCAAAAGTTTTTCTTGCCGATACCGGGAATCGAACCCAGTACGCCTGGCGTACCAATACCAGACTCGCGCCAGCCTATCCACTAGACCACATCGGCGCTAATTTTTTTGGCGTACCAACACCAGACTCGCGCCAGCCTATCCACTAGACCACATCGGCGCTGATTTTTTTGAAAGCTGTAGCTCGGAAATTACCCTTCTAGTGTAGCCGTAAGAAGTAGATTATGTCGGTGTGATTTTTGAGTCGGAAATAGGCTGAAAAAAGGCAACCACAATTCACTTAAAATCTGCTGTTCAGCTCTTAAACACCTTCATTTAAAGAAATTAGATAGCGAAAACCATATGAAACATCAACTGACGAATGAACAACAAAATTTGCCTTTCGCTTCTTTACTTTTCTATCATGTTTTTTTCGAAAACCTTTCTTAAACTTTCTAAGCTACTGAAATACTTATCAACAGATTTTCTTCATTTATAGAGAAAGAGATAAAGAAAAAAAAATCTAGATCTTCACAAGGAGATCTCGACTTATGGATTGAGTTTTGTTATTTCAAAACAGCTAAAATAATCGTACGGTATTTAAGATAAAAAAAAATCAAGAAGGTAAAAACAAACGCTCAAAAAGCAATATACAAAAAATTTGAAATTCTTTTTTTGTCATACAGCCCGTGCTTGACAATCAGATATTTGTCGATCGGACCGCTCGGTAATCTGGCGTTTTTAGGATCTAAAACCAAACGCAATTGGTACTCTGTACGTTTTGTTCAAATAATTTTATTTTTATTTCGACATTTTCTTGAAAGATAATAAGCTCAATCGTCTCGTCGAACAAATTAACAGCATCTTGTCAGTTTGCAACCAAGATGAGATTTGGAAATCAGTTAACGTTCTTCATAAAAGTCTTATATAGCATTTGGAATCCTGGAGAAATTTTTCTTCGGTGGTATGGGAAGTTTTCCGTTGAATTTGTTTTCTTTGTTGTTCTGATTTAATCGGATGAAAACCGAGCATTTTTTAATCGTCAAATAAAGTCCTCACTGTTGAGATTATGAAATTAAGTTTGTGTTTCTTGAATTGAATATTTTAAAAATAAATTTGCGTTACCACCGTTCTGATCAAGTATGAACATCAGATGATGATTTTAAAAATGCTTTGAATACTGATAATAATTGTTATGTACATAAAAATTTCTTTCAAAAAACTTTTTTGTTTTCAAATTTTTCAATTATTGAATTCCCTCTCTTAATGTTCCTTTTCAAATCCATGAAATCATTTCACAAATTTTCAAAAATTCAAGTTCTTCTTTCTTATTTTGAACATGAGTTCAAGTGAACCAAATTTTCAAGTTTGTTAGAAAATATTGTTGTGAACCGAGAGCTGAGTGTTTGATTTTATTTTAGAATTTCGTATATAATATGAATATTTTTAGGTATTTATTCGAAGGAGCAACTCTATTTAGTTAAGAAGCATTTTCTTCATAGACTTTAATATATCTTTTTACAACCTTTACATCCTTTTTTGATTCTAAACTTAATTCCTTTATAATGTTTCTGCAATTATTTTAAAAAGTTATGACTGTTTTAAAAGTTGATTTTGATTTCTGAGTCAGAATTTTGGTTTGTTCTATGAAGTGATGATCAAAATAACATCAAAAAACTAAAATTTGAGTTTAAAAAATCGGTTCGTTGAAAAATGAAGTACAGCGAAGCAAAGCCATAGAAAGATGGCTATAATTATGTAAGATTTCATATTGTACACGAAGATCCGAGATAGCTATCAAAACTTTCATTGGACTCCAGCATATTTCAACATAGTCGGATGAATATATTCGTGATGATTCAAAAAATCCAAGATACACTGAAATACAGCAAATTTTTCAACAATTAGAAGTATTTAAAAAAAAAATTTATGACTGTTTGAAATATTTTAAATTGTTTTGTTTTGGAATGTTGAAATATTAAAATAAATTTATCACACAACGAATCTTATATCATAATAATCAGTTAACATTTTCAGCCAAATTTAAAATATGAATTTGTGATTAGTATTCATAGCATATGATATATTTGAGACTAAGGGGTTTAGACATTATTTTTAAGATTTTTATAACCGTAATATAAGACTACATCTCGCGACCGATCGTAAAATTTTGTCAAATTATGACTTATTTAATCTGAGCATTCATGAATTCAAATTTGTTGGTATATTTATTCTTAGGCCCGGAAATATTTATCTACTTCAAATGATAGTTTTATGCGCATAACAAACAAATGAACCTCGATAGCTTTTAACGGCTGTTCAAACCAAAAAAATTATGCGTATTTGTAGAATTAGAAGAGAACAAATGAACCTCGATAGCTCTTAACGGCTGTTCAAACCAAAAAAATTATGCGTATTTGTAGAATTAGAAGAAAAAAATAAAAGTCACAAAACTTCGTTTAGTTTTTTTTTTTTTTTAATTAATTTACCTCTTGTAGTATGCATTTTTATGATATAAAAATTTCAATGCATCATATTAAAATTTCAACAGGTTACATCGAAAGTATATTTTTTTATATAGGAATAGGTGTTTGGAAAGAATTGCACCAAAGTTTGAAATGATAAATTTTATCAGGTTACAATAGCAAATCTCCATAATTTAAAGTTTCTAAGCTGTACTAGTTTTAAAAATGTAATGATTCAGAAGAAAGAAAATCGCGTCCTTTGCAAATAAAACAACGAAAATCTGTGGCGATTTGAAAAGGATAATGAAACTGAGTTCTTATCAGGATGAAATGTATCTTAGCGATCACCATTATTTGTAGTGGATAAAATGAAGTGCGGCTCTTTCAAACTTGGAAATTTCCTTTATTTGCAATTTTTGGCTCTTTTGTCTCAAAAGGTTGCCGACCGCTGGTATAGTATAGTATAGTATAGTATAGTATAGTATAGTGTAGTATAGAATAGTATAGTATAGTATAGTATAGTATAGTATAGTATAGTATAGTATAGTATAGTATAGTATAGTATAGTATAGTATAGTATAGTATAGTATAGTATAGTATAGTATAGTATAGTATAGTATAGTATAGTATAGTATAGTATAGTATAGTATAGTATAGTATAGTATAGTATAGTATAGTATAGTATAGTATAGTATAGTATAGTATAGTATAGTATAGTATAGTATAGTATAGTATAGTATAGTATAGTATAGTATAGTATAGTATAGTATAGTATAGTATAGTATAGTATAGTATAGTATAGTATAGTATAGTATAGTATAGTATAGTATAGTATAGTATAGTATAGTATAGTATAGTATAGTATAGTATAGTATAGTATAGTATAGTATAGTATAGTATAGTATAGTATAGTATAGTATAGTATAGTATAGTATAGTATAGTATAGTATAGTATAGTATAGTATAGTATAGTATAGTATAGTATAGTATAGTATAGTATAGTATAGTATAGTATAGTATAGTATAGTATAGTATAGTATAGTATAGTATAGTATAGTATAGTATAGTATAGTATAGTATAGTATAGTATAGTATAGTATAGTATAGTATAGTATAGTATAGTATAGTATAGTATAGTATAGTATAGTATAGTATAGTATAGTATAGTATAGTATAGTATAGTATAGTATAGTATAGTATAGTATAGTATAGTATAGTATAGTATAGTATAGTATAGTATAGTATAGTATAGTATAGTATAGTATAGTATAGTATAGTATAGTATAGTATAGTATAGTATAGTATAGTATAGTATAGTATAGTATAGTATAGTATAGTATAGTATAGTATAGTATAGTATAGTATAGTATAGTATAGTATAGTATAGTATAGTATAGTATAGTATAGTATAGTATAGTATAGTATAGTATAGTATAGTATAGTATAGTATAGTATAGTATAGTATAGTATAGTATAGTATAGTATAGTATAGTATAGTATAGTATAGTATAGTATAGTATAGTATAGTATAGTATAGTATAGTATAGTATAGTATAGTATAGTATAGTATAGTATAGTATAGTATAGTATAGTATAGTATAGTATAGTATAGTATAGTATAGTATAGTATAGTATAGTATAGTATAGTATAGTATAGTATAGTATAGTATAGTATAGTATAGTATAGTATAGTATAGTATAGTATAGTATAGTATAGTATAGTATAGTATAGTATAGTATAGTATAGTATAGTATAGTATAGTATAGTATAGTATAGTATAGTATAGTATAGTATAGTATAGTATAGTATAGTATAGTATAGTATAGTATAGTATAGTATAGTATAGTATAGTATAGTATAGTATAGTATAGTATAGTATAGTATAGTATAGTATAGTATAGTATAGTATAGTATAGTATAGTATAGTATAGTATAGTATAGTATAGTATAGTATAGTATAGTATAGTATAGTATAGTATAGTATAGTATAGTATAGTATAGTATAGTATAGTATAGTATAGTATAGTATAGTATAGTATAGTATAGTATAGTATAGTATAGTATAGTATAGTATAGTATAGTATAGTATAGTATAGTATAGTATAGTATAGTATAGTATAGTATAGTATAGTATAGTATAGTATAGTATAGTATAGTATAGTATAGTATAGTATAGTATAGTATAGTATAGTATAGTATAGTATAGTATAGTATAGTATAGTATAGTATAGTATAGTATAGTATAGTATAGTATAGTATAGTATAGTATAGTATAGTATAGTATAGTATAGTATAGTATAGTATAGTATAGTATAGTATAGTATAGTATAGTATAGTATAGTATAGTATAGTATAGTATAGTATAGTATAGTATAGTATAGTATAGTATAGTGTATATTTTTTATTAAAAAATTGTAATGAAAATATTTGTTGAAACATACAAATATCACCAAACTTTTGCTTATAAATACACTAGGAAGTGGATGCTCCTCAAACTTATCCATACTAAGTTTTTTTACTCATCAATAATCAGTATTCGCTGATATACTAACAATATGAAAGGTAGCGTATTTGACAAAAATAATGTTATTTTCTACGCATTTTCAGTAAACGGTAGGTAGCCGGAAGTAACCTTCGGTCCCAACGGTCCAATCACCGAGCGAGTACTGTATCTGATTTTTATCAAGTTTAAGGAAGTGATAACGCATGATGCAGTTCAAATGAAGCACCGTGCGTTTCCACACAGCCGTTTATTTTTGCTGACAGCGATACACATTTGGAATTATATGGCAGTACTAGATCAGGCAGGCAGCGAACTCTTCTAGGTACTAGATTTTTACTTCAATAACGCTCATTCAGAATAGTGTCTCTGCTAAAAGGAACCAAGCGTTACTTCTCTTCCACTTTCATCCCCTCTTTCTCCTTAACCATTCCACAACCTACCTGCAGCAAATCTTCACGGCTATTAAACTGTGACACGATCACATTCTTCCCGTCGTACACCCGGGTCAGGGAGATGTGCAGCTTTCCGTTAACGCGCTCGTGTGCATCCGGTGGCAGGAACTTCTGTAGTCCCTCCAGCAGACAGGTTTGGATGTTGAACCGAGGACTGAACGGTCCCAACGAATGGCTTCTGGCTTCGTTAACGACCCGAAAGAAATCCGATGTCATTTCACCTGCAAATAATAATAGGGAGAAAAATTTGAAATTTTAGAGGTTGTTTTTCAGTGGATTTTCTAACTCTATAATGACTTATTCAGTGGCAAATTTATCATCCCTAGGATTTTTTTTTCTCACGGGTCCAAATGACTTTCGCTTTATCCAAAAACCAGTTCCGACATTTAAAGCTTTGCTAACCATCGATGATTCAATCGATTTATTGATGCCAAATCGTCAAATCATAAAACAGTGTGTGCATCGTCGTTAAAGACCAACGTTGCGGGGACGACCGTTAAAAAAAAATCGGTACCGAATTCGTAGAAGAAGCATGCAGTCAAGAGAACGCTCCCAACATCAAACAGGCTTCTGGCTGCCATTGATGACGTCACGCAGACACACCTTTCTCGATTATGCTAGGCAGGCAGCGGCACGTCGCTTAACCCATGCTTGAAAGGAAACGAGCCTCCAAAAATTCACTGAGCATAGATAGAAATAACATAAAGGAAAACCAGACTCAGCAGAGACCTTCATTGACGGCGTGAGTTGAGAGATGGAGAGAGAGCATAAAAATACTAAAAATAGCAACTTCCTAGCAACGTGCTCCGGTGCTTATGTATACAATATTGTACATAAGCGCCCAGAAATCATACGATGTTTGCCGATTGGTTTGTATTGGTGAAACTATGCTTTACGCACTGAAGCATAGATAGGGTTACCAACTATAAGTATTCCAATGAAAATAATATTATGGAAAAGCTACAACTTCGTAAATGAAGGTACTTATGTCTATATTTGTATTCAATGGATTCAATGTATTGTATGGATTCAATAGGCTCTCGTTTCTGGTAACTCTAAGCATAAAGGGTCTGTTTTTGGACTGGAACCTCAAAACGCACAAACTAGATCTGACAAGCAAGCAGGTCAAAAAAATGCCGAATTTTCGAGACTTGTGCGATTGTGCGTGCGTGTACGTTAGGCAAATACAACAACTACAAGAAGAAAAAACAACTAGATAAAGAGGCGGAAAACATAACTTTGGAGGCCCGTCCGACTTCGGAAATCTTCGGCTAATGTACCCGGTTCGGTACGTTCGCTGACCGATACCTATTTTTAGCCCAAAGGGCACCCGACTAACACGTAGCGCAGGCAAATTTTTGATAATCTCCTCGGTGGGTTAGCTGCCAAACGTGACAAACAACAACAACCCAGAGATCTTTGGGAGGAAACCTGTATCTGAACCGTCGTCTCGTAAGTTATACTCAAATGCGTAGTTTATGGCAGGAGAAGCCGCACCTCCTGACCTGCCCCCATTGGAACGCCAAACTGGTTGAGGTTGGGAGCATGTGTCTATTTTTCTCGAAAATATCGCATTTCAGTGTGTGCCCTGTGTAGTAGTAAGCCTACTACAGCTGGTTTGCTGAGTGCGTAATGCTCGAAAACAACATCATCCGAGTAGGCGAGAGACGCGCCATCACTTTTCGAGGTCAACAGGAATTTCGCCGTTTATGAATTTAAATTGAAGCTTGTTATGCGAGCATTCTTTCTCGCAGTGGGCATATCCAATCTCCATAGTGCGATGGATAGACCAGCCCTTTTCGACTGCCTACCTACTCCAAATGTTTCTTTGTTTACTCGTTCTGTCAAATGTTTTTGAATTCTCGGATTCCTTTTGCGGTTTGTCCTTGAGAGGTCGATTACATCTCGATTTTTTTCTGGGTGGATATTCCGTCAATAGGTCAATGAATCAGGAACCGGAAGCCAAAAATCGAAGGACGGAAATGACACGACTGGTAAAGTGAGTTGCTTTGGAATGTTCATCACGACATCGTCGTTAACGACTAGTGAGTGGAGGAACGTCTTCGTTGCAATCGAAGATAAAATTCTCTCATTTAAAATTACAACCATTCGGTTCATTAAAATACAACCATTCGGTGATAAAAAGTTTCTATATTTCTGTAAATTCTAAAGATATTTCCGCCAAAAACGTGGTTTAGAATACATCACAAGAATGTGATAATTATTACCATACATCTCGTTTCAAAATAACACTACTTCAAAATTTTAACTCAATAATTTTTTCTAAAATATTGGATATTTTTATTTGAAAATGGTTCAATTAGCGTGGAATTAAAACGTATTAAAAGTATTTCATGTTATCATTAGGTGATAAAATGCTAGTATGTATATCGCAGTAACAATCAAACTGAAATAAAAATACCACATGAAATTGGATCAACATTCAAATCGTTCCATTTCAAATTTCCTAAAAATACTTAAATTAAAGAACGTGAATGATTTTAAAGTAAAAGATAATGCAGAGAATTTTTCTTCGCGTTCAAAAAATTATTTGGCGATGAACTCGAGCATCATCTTAAAACCAGGCGCTCTTATGTGGGGGGAGGGGATTGATTTTCCAAATTTGCCAATGTTCATTTTGAAAAATCGAGTGGGGAAGAGTTTGCAGTTTCGAATTAGACTTGTATTTTGTAAGTAGGTAGGTGTACTTTGTAGGTGTACTTGTAGGTTTATATTGAAAAAAAAAAATAAACCAGAGAAGAATGGTGAAAACTTGTAACAAATTATCTCAATATACCTACTTATTTTGATATTTTTTCATAAAACAATTTGCGAATTGCTCTCATTCGTCTCGGCCTTTAAGCTCGCAGGCTCTTCTTTCCTATCGGGGGAGGGTGGTACGAGTTGAAAATAAGGCAAGAAAGAATTTTATGAATTTTCCAACTGAAAAAATTCAAAAATTCATACAAGGTTTTGATACCTTTTGATGTAACATTTTGACTTTTAAAAATTATACGTAAAGAAACTCAAAACAAAACTTGGGTGGTTTGTGTTTCTTATTCAAATGTTCTTAGAAAATAAAACAAATTTAAGCTTTTATGATGGTTTAAAATTAATTAGAAAGTAAAATAAGAGAGTGTTTTTGTATGCTCCCAACATGCTTGTAAAATGCAACATATTTGTAAAAAATATTATTTGATTTTTTTTTCAATAAAACTTTGATCTAAGCTCTAATTAACAGCTTAAGAAAGAATTGAAGATCTAAAAACAGACGTGATAAAGTTTTTCTTATTGATGATCTGCCCCCATAATACGGCAACTCTAACTTTTGTTTTATTCTCTAAAATCAGAAACGAAATAGATTTTTACAAAACTTCAGCTTTGTTGTATGAAAGTTAACAGTTTCTAGCATTTCTAATGAAATTAGACTGAAATATTTTCGAAAAACAGAAATTATGCGTTAAACATAAATTGGCGGGAATTTCAACATAAAAATTATTCCAATGTATAAAAAACATATTCACTGCGAAAAATGTTGATAGAAAGATAATTTTCGCAAATCGTATATTTAGTAACTCTCAAATTATCACTTTCAGAACTCTTTAAAGAATCTTCCGAAATAAATGTCATTTCACAAATGAAAATAAAACACACATTTTCGTAGAAGAAAATGTAAAAAAACAATACACAAATAATATTTTTCCTAGGCATCTTCATATCACAGCAATACTCTGACTAAAATGTTAATGATTCTCATTTCGCAACAATTCTCTTGGAAATCCGAACATTTAATTGAGAAAAGTGTTGGCAATTGCTATGAATTTAAAACTTAATATTGTAGTATTTCGCAAAATCGTGATTCCAAAAGATCAAATTTTAAACTATTCTTGTTTCGATTCTTCAATTTCTTAGTTTAAATTTAATTATTAAAAAAGATAATTAAAATCATAAGCTTAGGTGTGAAGTTTTGGAACATCATTTTTTTTATTGAATGTTAAACTCTTATACTAGATTTTTGATTTTATTAGAATTGTATCGAAATAAATAGAAACAAATGTGCAACGAATGATTTATGAAAATCATATATTTTCTCCATGCACCAAATATTTCCAAACTTTTTGTATAATTATATAATTTTTATAAATAAATAATAATTTTTTGAATCAAATTATGAAGATAAATTTCTCTTCAAAATTATCAATGTTATTGTGTAGACGAGCTTAAAACAGAATTGGCGAAATAATTGGTGTGAATCTTGAAATCCAGCCGTGTTAGCTTAGCTTAGCTTAGCTTGATTGACTACTCACATCCACCTTTAATCATAAATCTTGAAATCCAGCCGTGTTGGTGAAAAATTTGAAAACATCTTCCGAATTTTCAACTTGAGCAATTGCCTTGTTTTCGAGAAAATAGTCGAGTGATGACGGGATAGTTTTAAAAATTAAAACATAGGCAAGCCTATGCATGAAAAAAATGATTTAAGAAAAAAAAATCTGAACTCGATTTTTTATCAGATTTTGTGCATTACCTCAAGTTAAACATAAAAGTACTTTCAGTATTTTAAAAAAAATTAAATATATATCATAAGACTTGTACTAAATAGTGCGAACGACTGAATACCAACTATTGACCATTTCAACTGTTTGGTGAAACGAATATCCTGAAATAAATAGTCATAGCAAAAAAAGTGGACAATGCGCTTCACATAAACACAGAAATTTCACGCAAAATGATAGATTAATTCCCTGAGAAAGATGCCAATCAGCATCGAAACGTAGGATCAATCAAAACATTGTTTCAAGAAAATAAAGAATGATATGGCGAAAAACAATTACATTGAATCATCCAGTCGATCACTCTTAAAAACCTCATATATAGCAACCTTTAACATGAAAAATTGAAAATAAGCTTAAAAAGTGTTAAAAAATTTCGTCTGCATCACTGAATATTCTGCGGAAAAAACCATTGTGAGTCATACTTTTGGGGGAAAAGAATTAATGAAAATAAATTTCATTGTGTTACATGAAAAACAACAATGATTAATCGTTATAAAGGCTAAAAATAAATTTGACCCTTGGAGCCAAAAGGGTATAATGAAAGACGTAAAATGCCACAGTAAACAAGCCTTCGAAAAAAAAGATTTATTAAAAAAAAAGAGCTTACTTCGAGAAAACACATTTTCAGTTTGATGTGATTGCCCTTGTTCCATACAGTATGTATCTAAAATTTGTATTTCTTTTTTAAACAAAAATAATTTAAATCAAATTCCAAAAATCGAAAAAAAAAACTTTGATAGAGTTTGAATTATGAAGAATGGTT
Organism: Uranotaenia lowii; assembly: GCF_029784155.1. Classification (NCBI taxonomy): domain Eukaryota; kingdom Metazoa; phylum Arthropoda; class Insecta; order Diptera; family Culicidae; genus Uranotaenia; species Uranotaenia lowii. Next base: position 391,110,493 of record NC_073692.1, read on the forward strand.
TCACATTAATAAATCAAAATTGATCAGTTTTGCTAAGTCGAGGTATGTACAATCAAAGTTCTTTAAAAAAACGTTCAAAATAAACATCCTTTACAAACAAAGTTGTTTTTTGTGTGTGGATAAAACTTAAACTAATTTCTGTTTTTAAAAGCTGTACTTTAACGTTCAGAGCTTATTTTTATTTCTTCAGGTGGAAATGATGATTTTTTATTTTATTTTTAGATATTATGGAAATGTCGCTAGAGTGAACTTAAAAGATTCCTTCAGGGCCCGAGGCAAACCACCCAACGTTCCAATGAGGGATGTGTTAGCTGTGATATTTAGACTTAAACTTCATTTTCGAAGTGTACCTTTTCCTTAATCCATCAATCTTGTTCTGTAATCCATTTATTTTTTTAATTTTTTCCTTATCTTTCTTGTTATTTGTAAAAAAAGTGATGAAATAGATTTAAGATAACAATTGTAATCATACAAAAGCAGTTTGGCACCCTTAAAGCCAAAAGGTATGAGCCGTTTCATATAATGAAATTATAAAAAAAAGATGCAAATGCACCTTCTTAGCTTAAATCGTCTAGATAGTTTCGGTAAATTTTATTTATAAAAATGGGCTGTAAAAAATGCATTCTGTAAAAATCGGAGCTTGCAATGAAAAACAATCCAAGAAATCAAAAATTTGAGATTATTTAAAATTTATAATAAGATTATGAAATTATTTTATCAGCCTTATCTGTGAAATTTAATATTTTTTAAGGGGGGCGGGGGGGGGGTAGGGTCTAACGGGTATAAAAAAAACACCATTTTCACGATTTTTTTCTAGAGCTATCGTTCAAACAAATGTATTCAAATTTTTTGCATTATACAAAGCATTGTTAAAAGAACATTTAGTAATTTTTTCGTAGAAAAATATTGAAAAATGAGCCGGTGACGGAGCACTTTCGAGGATGCCTTTTAGAAAACAGGATTTGCGGTGGACACTGTATCTCAGCACAGAATCATCTGAAGTCAAAAAATCAGAGCAAAATATTTTTAATAGATGTTTTTCTGGACCCCAACGTTTTTATTTTACTTAAAAATATTTTTATGAAATTTTTGTGGCTGGCTTATATGTAGAAAATATGTTCCAAATTTGAAAACCCAGTCTCGTTCGAGCTTTCAATGAGTACGGTTCGTTATTCGTTTTACTACGGGAAGTGGATTGAGGTTTACAAGTCGTTCGTTTCGTGCGGTTTTTATAGTTTGCGGCAAGAAAAATGGAATGGAATATGTGTTTTTCTTAAAAATTTCCGAATAATTATAAAAGTGCCACGGGTTTTAATAGTTTTGAGCGCCGTTATCAGCGAAGAATTTATGGGTTTGCCTCGAGCAACCAAGCCGAGCGGCTGGGCTTTATTTTGCTACAGAAAAGTTTGTTCAACTATCTATGTGTTCATGTTGAATGAAAATCAATTGATAGTGTGTAGCAGTGTGCGCATTTAGATTAAAAAGTTTTCTAAAATTTAGAAAACAAGCGCCTTACCCGAAACGTGAATCATGCGCCCGGTGAGAAAAAAAAGGGTTGAGCTAATTAGAAGTGCAAGGGAGATGGATAAGTGAAGGGATGGGAAAGGTGAAAGGTTACGCGCTTCAACTGGATAGCCACGTTCATACATGCTCGACCATACGACCAAACTACTGATATTGGAAACTTCAATTAAAAAAGCTTTAATTTTGGAATCTAGAATTCATCCTCACCCAACAACCAACCAATCAATCACGGTTTTTCTAGTGCATATGCATTTTATTACTCATGGTCATGATGCGATTTACCAGTGCGGCAACTTTTTAGTTGTATGTGTAAACTATTTTCCAGATTGCTTTGATCGGGCTCAAAATTTTTGAATCTCGTTTAAAGAGTTGAAGCTATGAAGCCTGGTTCCCCCCGATGTGTGAGGGACGCGATTCACTAGGTTCGGTTCGAGTTATTAATAAGGCAAATAAAACTTGCAAAATTCGGAAGAGAGAAGTGTGAGCAAGTAGCGAAAACTGCTCGAAAACCTCCTCCGTGTTGAGCAGTTCGGAGACACATAGAAAATGTGTCGTATTATAAATTCGTAGTTAAAAAAATATCATTTGGATTTCGACTAAAATCATATTAAGATATTTGGATATAGCTACTCGTTTTTTTTTTTAACTTAACTTAAGCTAGAAATAATCTCTCAGGAAGGTGAATTAAATTAAATTCTAGGAGAAATCAATCAATGGGGTGGGTAGAGGGGGCGGGTTTAGAAAGGAGGTATAGTTTTTCGCTTGAATATTCGTCTTGTCAGAGTGCAAGAGAAGAAAGTGTTATGGTCGTGTCGTATTTCTTCGTAAACTACGTCTTGAGATTGAGACCTCTAGAAAAGGCGATAAGATACCATGATTAGTGAAAATTGGCGGGTTGATTAAATAGCCGAGAAAAAGATGTAATTTAGGAGTAGAAGCGTTCTATACGGATGGGCAGGCTAAATTATTCCCGGAAGCTGTGTTTCACGCGATTTTAAGTTTGCTTGCCATTTTTAGCGAAGATTAATCAACAAAGCCCTGCTTTTTAAATGTATATGAAAGTGGAGGGCAGCATAACATAGACAAATGTATACAACGGTCCGGTTTTTATTTTCGTGGTGGAGTCTAGCGTGTGGTGTTTGAGGGGATGGGTAGAGGGCTGGATTCGAGAAGTGTAGTGATTTTACATGAGGCGCGACGCATACCTATCAGTGTGGGGTGAGCAAGTTATGGCTCTGAATCTTTTAGAAGGGTGCCAAAGATTTGGTGTAATGAGAAGACAGAAGTCATTTGCAAAGAATACAGTGAAAATTAATTTAAAAAACGTTGATCTGCTGCTGACTAACGGGCAGAGAGGAGTTGTGAAGCTGAACTATGGTGAGATCGTTTCATTGATACCATTGAATATTATATAAATTGTATTTATGAATGTTCAATCAGTTGCCAGCTGACCGGGTATATACACGGATGCCGGAATACTTGAGTAAATTTATAAGATTAAAAATGTTATAAATTTTCAACTGGTTGAGTAGCTGATTGATTCATTCCCCCAGAATATACTTACATTGACACGAAATACATTCACTCCATAACAGTTCATACGAAGCCATGGTGCCGGGTATGGTAAACGCTGCATTGGAAATTGATCGATGTATCTAAATAATGCAAATGAATCCATACTTTGGTCAAACTGCGGTGAATCCGTGCACCCATGGTGGATTACCAACATACAACATACATACATACAAAATATGTTCCAAATTTGAAAAGAATCGGATAAGTAGTTTTCAAATGACGATGTCCACGGACTTTAAAAAAAATGTGCTTGTGCAAAACGCGTTTGAAGTTTCTGCTCTTGCTTTCTTGCAGTATTAGATAGGAGGAGATAAAGGCTTATAATTTCTACAGTTTTGCTTCAATTGACTTGAAAATTTGACACAACATTCTTGAAATGTTTTACAATAAGAAAATAAAAAAAATCGATTTTTTGAAAGTGTTAGACCCTACACCCCCTCCCCCCCCCCTTAAGAAAATTTCCATCACCTTGATCAACTTTTACACAGACCTAGAAAGCCCGGGCATACCTAAACCAATGTATCTCGTGTGAGCTTCCATTACGTCGTACGACACAAAATGTAAACAATGAATTTTTTTTCGAAAAAATACATAAACTGATATAAACTAGTCACAACTTCTTTCCATTTAGAATATTTGAAATCTGATCAACATGATCTGAAATAAAAATTTTAAAGTTGTTTTGATAACTTTTGCAGTAGTTTTCTGAAAATTCTTCAGATGTTTCATACAACGTAATGATAGCTCCCGCGAGGTACTCATTACCTATACAGCTGAAGGATAGGCATTCCGGTACAATAATGTGCTATATTTATTCTAAGGTTTGAACTCATGGTTGTCAGTTCGAAAGGCAAGTGTTCAACTAACGAAGCTAAGACCACAGCACTGATGGCGATAATTTGACAGATCTTACATATCCAAGTATCAAGTTGTGTATTGCTAAGCATTTTTCGATGCTTCATGCTTGTGTTATGAATCTGTACCTAAAATAATGCTGCGTATTTTACTACTAAATGGAGTTAACTTCTTTCTGCACTAAACAACACTTAAATTTGCAAAAAGTAGCTAAAAAATATGCATGGTCTACATAGTTCAGAAACATTCTCTAAATTCGATTTTAGATCATTATTGTTTAAGTTTTCAAAAGTTCATGTAACTTCTGTTCAACCAAGTTTTTCTTGGGCGTAATGATATGATGCCTAATCGGCCCAAAATTTGACGGGTCCATTATGCTGATTGATCATCGGCAATAAACGTTTCTGCAGGCAATCCTTGATATAGTTATGGGTGTTCATTGTTTGCGATGTGACATACGGGCTAGATATTTTGCCGCACTCGCATATTGCCTACCATAACCTTCTTGCTAAATTTTTCGGTGAAAATGGCCTTCTCCGTTTCGGGGATATCCTTGTCCTTGCGTACAGTGAAGTATTGTGGCCCAGGAAGGGTTTTTTAAACCAATTTCACATACGTTTCATCGTCCATGGTAATGCACCCAAAATTTTGGCAAAATCTTGAATCATACAGTTACCGGGCTCTTGGTTTGACAGAAGTGACTTAATTTGGGTTCCGTTTAGGTTTTTTTCTGCTTCCGGTACGTCTTTGTAGTGAATATAAGGAAATAGTTGGAAAATATCAATTATTGAAAAGAAAGATTCATTAAGATTTTTAGAATGTACAGAAAATATTATTAAAGTGAAATCCGTGAATATGTTTTACCAAATTACCAAATCCAGTTAAGTGTGTAGGAACTTGACGAAGATGATATTGAATTGAGAAACACATCGAAAGAATGAGAGCGGTCATATCGTTTATGCATGGTGGAAAAGGATCGCATATGACTCGGCAGTCTGTTAACGAAACTTGAGATGAACGGTCGCGCATCAAAGAAGTGAAAAAAAAAACGAAAATTTTGAGTAGTTTCTAATATTTCATAAACAAGTACGACAGTCTTGAGTCCAAGTCGCCCTTTAACACGCATCACGTTATACGTCGAGATCCCGACTTTTCTCGCCACATCCCGAACGGAAGCCGATGGTTTCTATTTGTAAGCATCCCTGACCTTTTTGTCGGTAGCAGAACTTACAGGACCAGATTTTCGACCAGTTCTCGGGTCATTTTCAAATGTACAATCACAGACAAACATCCTCTGCTTTGGTCAATTTTCCCAATGAGAAATTACTCACAGTACATCACTTGGGCAGGATATTTTTTCTCTTCTCCTGGGTAACACCACGCATTCTGAAATGTTATCACAAACTACATGTTTTTTATGTTACCACGTACAGAAATGTGTAAACAAAAGGACGCAGCCAGTAGGATTCGAAAAAAGTATTCGATTCAAAATGACAGTTAACTTTAGGTGTGCTTATAATTTCTGTAACAGTCTATAATATTCAACGTTTGTATTTTGTACAAGTATCCGCAAAAAATTAATAGAAGGTAGACCGCGACTTGAAGACATTAGTTTTTTTTTCTTAGTTGGGGATTATTGTCTTCCTATTTTTTTACAACTAATTTACAGTCTGCAACTGTGAAATTGTTTTAATAACGGACAGTTAGATGAGTAATATCACCAATGACCGCTAGAAGTTAAGAATTTGTGTATGAATTCTTAGTTCTCATTAAGGAAAAACATCTTTTGAAAAGATCCGGGTCTGCTTCATCATTGCAGGGATCGCAAAAACGCAAAGAAGCTTCTAATTTCAGCCTTTCTCCTGTTTGGTGAGGTTGCATCCCCGTATTAGTAAGTAAGTACCTATTTCCATTTAGAAACATACACTTCCTTTGCTTTACTCAATGAAACACATCCTTCATTCAAGATGAAGTGTTATTAGAGTTGTCGGACGACTTGTAAAACTGCCTTAAGCTTTGCCAACGGATAAGCTCGAATGACCAACATTAAGTTGCTGAACTGATTTTAACCTTGCCTGAGACATCGAAAGAAACATTATATCTTTTTCGTCGCAGTAATGACGCCATGGTGGTATGTGCACATATTTTTGAATTTGTTAAGATTGAACCAACTCTAATATGTGTTGCCTACTTGGTTGAATAACTCTACAAAATTAAAGCTACCGAATGATTTCGATTGCTTTGATTCAGAATGATTGTCCTAACGTAACCAAATCAATTTAAATAGCTCGATTATTTTAAAAGTAATTCATTTACTTCTTCCTATCCGGATTTGCCTATCAAAAATGGACAACCACCGACATCGAAATTCCAACCCAATAAACTTGCGCTCGTATGGTATGAGGAAATACTGACAGTGAAATGGAAACTTATCTATAGCCTCCTACGTTAAGGTTGGCTGCCGCTTCCAGTAAACAATAACAATCGCGGGTAAGTTGCTGGCTTGCAAAAATTGATGTGCTGAGTAACGACGACGTATGTCTACTTGCAAAAACATTGCATTCCAAGGTAAGACACGCATTGGCCAGGGTCTGTCGCTTGTAGGCTTACAAACTTACAAGCTTCGAGTGGTCCGATTTGAATACCGTTGGTGGAAGGAGGAAAGAAATATGTTTATGGGTACCAACTGGCAGTTTGTCTTCGAGAGAGGTCACTATCAAGTTTAATATTCTTGTACGTTTAAATTTGTACGCAAAATTTTGAATAAGTATTACGTTTGATGTAGGCTACAAATCTTTAAAACTGCTTGCTTAAAAAATATTTATTGTTTTCGAGTCAAACCAGAATGCAAAAAAATACTTATTCAGAATACTAGGTATAAGGATCTGAAAAATTTATAAGAGAAGTTACATGGAACTGGTAAGTTTTGTAGAGTATCCTATATTCTCAAATATCACCATGATAATGCACGAACAATCTTCAAGTGAAAAAAAAAATGAACGCGTGATTAATGAGTTCAATGTTTAACAGTTGAACTGCGTAATTCTAAACATCTTATCGCTGATGTACATAGATCAATCAACTCGTGTGGGGTTCTTTCAACCTACGCACCATTATTAGGAATTTTATCAACAGAATTTCTAATCTAAAAAAGTACAATTTACACATTTTATCAGCACAAAATTTGCCGAGCCCATTGTTGCTACTGATCCGAATGTGCTTTCCCATCCATCGTTACCTACATCAACAAACGGGTGATGATGATAAACTTTGGTAATGAACGCTTCAGCATACGCACCACGTTTGAAGGCCATTTCAGATAAAGTTGCTTGCGCCTCAAGATAACAGGACTTTCGATCGAAGATTTTCAGCATTTCTTCGATATCAACTGAATGTAGTGATATAAACAAGTTGGGATTTTCGATCAATTTTTTTAAGCTAAATCTCAGCAAACATGAAACCGTATCAGAAATGATAACTTCAGTCGTTTACAATGGTGTTGCGAATCGCAATTCCCACTGCACAGTGTAAAGATCGTATAAAACGTCGTCTGAAGTCAGTTTAAATCGAATATGCTAGAAAGTCCGCCATGCTTGTAAATTTCGAAATGATTATGCTCCCCCGTAGGCTTCAAGTGAAAAAATCATCGCATGCTCATTCTACAACCAGCAGTGCATCAAGATGGCAAAAAATTATTTGGGAATAGAGTGATTTTGACCAATGAGAGAACGAGAAAATACTGTCATTGGAAACGATTTGAAGGCTATGAGAGCAAAATCTTGCGCTCTCTTGCATTCTTCCAATAGGTAAGGTGTCGGATAACGCCCAATTGGTGTAGTTTTCGTCGCTTTAGAAAGAAATTAAACTTACGTATGTATTTTGCCTCCATTTTGGTATGTAAATATAGTTTTTCAAACTTTCATACGATCATTCTATAATGTATATGGAACGAGTATCAAAACAGCGTAAGAATAAAGCTACAAAAATGTTTGCTGGGATGTTATTATTAATGTTTTTATCCATGCTACCGTCTAAAATTACCTAGACTGATAAGGCAACGTATAACTTCTATCCCGAAGACACTATTTTTTTTGTCTGCGTTTACACGACTTTGCCTAGGGCAAATTATGGCCCAACTTAGCTACGACAATATTTACAGAATTTGCTATTCAAAAGTTTTATCCGTAGAAAAAATTCACCAAAGTTGACCCTTCTGGCATCAATCTAAGCACCTTCAAGCTTTTTGAAAGTGCCAAACTACCTTATCAGAAAATTTCTTATCATTTTGAACAGTGCGTCAAAGTAGGCTGGCTTAAAAATCGTATGATCCTTCGGGTCATAGTCAGTTGATGTTTTAGCTTCAGCTCTTTTTTTTTGTAACTCATAACACCTAGGTATACATATTTAAAAGTTTACGGGGTGATTATAACCCTATTTCAAATTGCCATCAATCACATGTTCTACCACACGCAAACTATCGCACACTCTTCTACCGCTCAAAGAGATAAGCAACTGAAAAAACGCAATTAGAAAAAAAAACTTGCGCAAAATCATTGACTAACTTTGGTCGAATCTGGGGCCGAGCTCTCTATTGCCGCCTCACAGACACGGGGTTCTGCCAATTGATAACCTTTCCGAAGACCCCCGATGACGAGAAATGATGTAAACAAGCAGCATCAGCTCGAAGAAGTTCGACGATCGAACCATGCCTTAGCTAGCAGTTCAGCAATATCATCCTCGTCAATCGATGATGTGGAGATGCATTCATGAATTTACACGATTGACTGCATTTGCGGTATGAGTTATTTACTCCTTTACGCCTTCGATTTTCGATAGAGGCTGAGAGGAAATAGAATAAAATCTGAATTGAAAATAGAAAAATTTGAAATACATACTTAAAACGTCATTAAATATGTATGGTCAATGCCAAGCATCTCTTCGTATCTTAACTAGATGTGTGACATAAATAGGATGATAGCCGAACACGCCTTAAGTTGAATCATGGGGAAACAAGAAATAGTTGAAAAAACTTTTTTTCTAAACTATTTTAAACGGCAGACACTTTGAAGAGATGTCAGATTCTCAATTCATTTTGTTTTTTACTTAACCAGATGCAAGTTTAATTTACTGAGTGTTCAACACGGCTAGAACATTTTAATATTGTTTTATGAAGACTTTTCCATGGCATCCAATTTTTAAAACGATTTCATTGTAACATAGGAAATGCTTCATTTATTGTGTGTTTTAAAACAGCTTTGAAAGTTTTGCTAAAACTTGAATAAAACACTTTCTCAAGAGCATTGTAAAAAAGTTACAAAAGTATTGCTAAAGCTTCAATAAAACACATACTTTCCTGTTTTTATTAGGGCTTTTGGATTTGTTTTAATAAAGCACTCAATGCGCTTTTGAAGCTAGCGTTCAAGTCAAGTTGAAAAACTGTTGTTTTATTGGAACATTGGATGTAGCTATGATAAAACTAAGTTATAGATGATTTGACAATCGAGACGAACGTATACACGCTTAAAGTTTTTTACCTTTTTTGAGATAGCATAACCTGTTTTGAAAGGATTATCACTCAAAATTTAAAAAACGGGCTCTCAAAATGATATAAATTAACACAGCTAAATTCATTTGAAAAATAAAAACAACTTTGTTGCATCCGTATTCAAATTTCAAAACAACCGCAAATGTCCTCATCATTATTCGCTCAATTCTTAGGGTTCGAATAAAAGCACACTGTGGATAAACGTATTTTATGATTCGAAAAAAATTAATGTATTAGACAATTAATTTACAAGTACGCTGAATAAAGTACTTGTTTTATTTATCTCTGTCTCTCAATGCAAAGTTAATTTATATTTACGTCATCCAATCCAGAGTTGACAAAATAAAATATTTTTCGGATAAGCCACCCTTGAAAATTTCTAGAAGACTGCAGCCACCGGCTTCTCCTCAGCAAAAACGGAGAAATTGAGCTTCTTCACTAGCGGAAATGCTCATTCTAAGCTTTCATCAGCCTTAACAAGTTTCAGATAATATAGTCAGAATGAAGATCACTAGCAGTGACGGGTTAATATTTATCTTTGAAGCCAGGCTTTTGATGACAGAAAATGATCTATTCCAAAACAGTCTAAGATTGTTTGCTAACAATACCTACTTGTTATTTAAAGATAATTGACTTTCCTCTTATTTAAGTCAAAAGGAAACAAAACAAAAAGATGCTCGAATGCCTTTTGCAAAGCAACAAATCGAAATGTTCTCATTAATTGCGACAAACTTCTCTTACTCAAAAATGCATAAATCCATCATGAGCGTGAGAAACTTCAAAGGATGCTGTGATTCAAGGTATCTTTAAACCATTTTAAAACTTTTTATTGAAATTGTTTTATTATAAAATTGTTTCTAATTGGCATAAAACAATTTTAAAACTGTTGTACAACTGCTTTAAGATTTTCAATATCAACTTTCTGAACGCCATGTTGATTGTGAAATTCAATCGAAATTACTGACGCCATCTTGTTGGAAATAATATTATAATACTTAAAACTAAACATTTTCTACAAATTGGACAATGTTTGCGGTACTATTTGTTGTATAGGTAATGAATTTCAAAGCAAAACAAAAATTGCATCAGAGATGTGGTCAACCTTGATTATCTTTTAGGCGCGCTTACGTTTTTATGCTATTTCGTATATATTTCACCAGAAATATGAGGTTGCAGAAAGTTTCATGCTAAGATATATTGAAATATTTTTAAAATAATTTGAATGGAATCTTCACAAATCACCAGATGCTTGGGAGAGCAAGAAAGCTCCCACAGTAAAATTTCTATCAGATTCCACAGCTGCCATCAGATTCCATGACGTAGTTTAAAAAGAGCTGTGGATAGTCTTAAGAGAGCTCTAAAGGTATTCTTAAAACTATGTCTATAAGTGTAGAGAATATAGGAACTAATGTAAGAACAAAGTGAAACAAAAATAGCCTTTTTGGATAATTTAAATATCTTGAAAGCTTATATGCTATGAGAAGAACATTAATTATTGAATTAGTCGTACGTTGTCTGTGCACTAACGTGCCTTGAACGAATCCACGAAATATCTGACACGGAATACTGTGGATACACAAATACTAGCTTAAAGAAATTCGTTCGCTCCGACATCGTGCGAGAGTTGAGAGCGAACTGATGCAAATCGTATGAATGTATGTGTGTAGTCCAAGCAGACTTGGTCTCGCTTTCCGAACAAAAACGATGAATAAAGCAGTTGATAAAGCATAGTTGTAACGGACGGTTTATCGAAAAATTTGGACGCCGGTTTTGAAGAAAAAAACAGCTGAAAATGAGAAGCGACAAATCCACCGGACACGACAATGGCGCAGTCAACGCTCCTAAGGAAGTACAAGATGTGGTTGGCTAGTTTCTATGAATGGTGTGGATGGAAGTTGGTGATGTTTCGATAGTGCTAAGCGGCCATTTTGAATCGGTGAAAAAGTGATTGATGTGTCGAAGATTCTGATTAGCACGTTTAGTTTTATTGGTCGCTTCGATAGTGCTAAGCGGCCATTTTAAATCGGTGAAAAAGTGATTGATGTGTCAAAGATTCTGATAGCATGTTTGGTTTTTTGGTCGCTTCGAGTTGCGATCGGTCGAAAAAAGTTTGACAAAAGATTTTTCCCCGGTAAGCAACATGTAAGTGTTGAGATTCAGGTGATTTCTGTTGACCTCGAGTGGTCTATTTTCGGCTCCGAGAGGCCAGGCTTGCTCTGAGTGGCAAGTAACAAGAATTCTGAGCGATTCTTGTTGACCTCGAGTGGTCTAGTTTTGGCTCCGAGAGGCCAGGCTTGCTCTGAGTGGCAAGTAACAAGAATTCTGAGCGATTCTTGTTGACCTCGAGTGGTCTTGTTTTGGCTCTGAGAGGCCAGACTTGCTCTGAGTGGCAAGCTACAATAATTCTGAGCGATTTTTACTGACTCGAGTAATCTAGTTTTGGCTGTGAGGGGCCAGACTTGCTCTGAGTGGCAAGAAACAAGAATTCTGAGCGGTTTGACCTCGGGTAGTCATGTTTGGTTTTTCAGCGTTTCTGTAAAATTTTGTTTGGATAGGCAACTAAAAAAAAGGATCTAGAGCTATATTGAAGGCTTTCGAGTTTTTTAGTTCTATTCTTGTGCGATATGCCAAAATAAACAGTTGAGCTGGTGATTTGAAAATCTTATCTGAATATTAGAAACTGTATTCGGGAAATTCAAAAAGACTTTGACTTTTGGATGGGGGATAATGATCCGGAACTTTAATAATACAAAACCAAATTGAAAGGCTGTATCTGACCTACTCTTTAAAAAGCATGAAATAGCAAGACTTGTTTTGAAAGCATAGTTGAATATTGGAAATGGCGAAGTCTGAAAGATTATCTATCATTTAATTGCAAAATATCAGTCGAAACCAATTATATTTTAAAACACCTAGGTTTGAAATTTTCTAATGAAAGATAGGGTAAGTGAGCCTTAATTTGGCATGCTCCTTATCTTGGCCTGCCAAAATGCATTTTGGTGTTTTTGATGTCAAACATACGCCAAAAAATGAAAAAAAAATCAAACATAACAGAAAATCGCATATTGCAACATTCTGCATAGCATTTGTTCACATTTGAATTCAAATGACTAGGAAATAAATTTTTTTCACATGACAAACTGCAAATAAAATTATGATCTTCGGAAAAAATCTTAAATGAACCTACCTTGCTAGTGCATCAGCCAACTTCGGATTGATTTTGTAAACACACCTCTTCACGGAAAAATCACTAAAAATCACCGTTGGTTACAGCGAAACATGGCAAAAAATATAAAATTATTATTTACTCCAAACTACGTACATTTAGTGATGCGCGAGCGCTCAAGAGCCGCTCATTTGAACCGGTTCTTTAAAAAGAACGAACGACCCGTGGCTCTTAAAAAAAGAGCCGCGGTTCAAAAATGAACCGTGACCCGCCGCTCAACACCGATTGAAATATTTAACCGCTACAATATGCAAGAGCGGAAAGTGGAGAGCCGTCCGTTCTTCGAATCAAACGAGTCCGGGTTCGTTCGTTCTTTCCAAAAGAGCCGGTTCAAATAAACAGCTCTTGGTTGCTCTCCCATCACCATACAAGCAATACACAAACTGAAGAGCGGAGAACAGCAGAAATCCGTTCGTTCGCTCTCCCGAACCAAAAGAACCGAGGTGGGTGGTGGGTGGTTAAAAAAGAGCTACAGGACGGCTCGAAAAAAAACCGAACAGAGCGTCCGAGCCGAGCCGTTTATTTGATCAAATTGAACGGCTCTCCATACTCCGCTCTTGCCGTTCAGATTGTGAACCAGAGTTGAGCGAGTCGCGGTTCTTTTTTGAGCGGTTCTTTTTTGAGCGGTTCTTTTTTGAGCCGTTCTTTTTCGAGCCGTTCTTTTGCGAGCCGTTTTTCGACTCTTTTTTGAACCACCACCCAGCACGGTTCCTTTGGTTCGAGAGAACGATCGAACGGCTTTCTGCTGTTCTTCGCTCCTCAGTCTATGTTACCTGTGATTTGATGGGCGAAGAACCAAAAGCTGCTAATTTGCTGCTAATCAACACACAAAAGAGGGATGCGCTGGAGTCTTTGATTTTTCAGCCATATCTCGTGTTCCGTATACGTATTCGTATACAAAATTAACAAAATTCAGACACTCGAAAAATGTGAGCCTATAATGTAATTTTAACTTTAATTTGGCTAATGTGAGAAAGCTGCTAAAGTGTGCTAGAGATAAATGAACGAAAATTGAGGACTCCAGCGGACATGTTTCTGTGTAACTGAACATGTTTTTTTATAACATTAAACATTAATCCCGAGTTTATATTCGTAGTAGAAGTTTAATACGTAATGTTGCTTTGAATTTAGCACTTTTAAAAAAAGTTATTTATAGTTTTCATTAAAATGCTAGATATTTTAAAATATTAATTACAATTTCATAATATTTATTCAATGTTCAAAAATAGTTATGGAGTGAGTATGTCCACGTGGACATGACTCAAACTCCTACCCCCCTCTACATGGAAATTTCCAAACCACCCTCCCCTCCCCCTCCCCCTTCCCTTAGGTTCACCACGTGGTATGTGAACGGGTCCAGTGTTAGCCGCGTGACACGGTTCATTTTTGAGCCGTTCAAATGAACCGGCTCATTGAATTGAGCGAACGGCTCTGAGCCGCTCATTGAAATGAGCCGTTTTGCCCACCTCTACGTACATTTTTATCTAGAATTTAAGAAAATATAAACATTTTTTTTGCCTAATCTTGGCATGTAATTCCACAAATAGAAGTATGTATGTATTTGTGAAAACGACATCAGCAGGCAGCCGGCGGCCGTTTGTCGGCCGACGGTGCACAGTGGTCTGGAAATTGAAAAGCCGGTCAAAAGTAAAATTAATGATTGAAATAAATTTAAAATATCATGAATGTATTTTGGACTAAAATTAATTCATTTATCTCTAAAGTCGACTCAAGCTTATTTGGCATCTTAGTTGGAATTATAATGCTACAACTTGAGCTGCTCTTTTATGGTAAATTTCGAGAACTTTTCTTCTCAATAAAATTTACCTCTCAATAAATTAATTTAACGTATTTTGATTTAATTTGATTTGCTGCATATGTGTCGCTTTGAAAGAAATTGTTATAAAGTTCAAATTATGACACTCTAAATATTATGTTTATTCAAAAAAAAATATTACACTGCAATGTTGGAATACTATGTTGTAACGAACTTGAATTTTTATTGTTTGCAGTTTCATGTGAAATCAAAAATAATATTTTGACCAATTTTATTTTTTATTATAGATCACTGTGCATCAGCAGGAGGTGATGACGTTTGTTCTCGGTAGGAAAGGAATATGCGAAAGAAGCGCTGCCGAGTTTGGGTGATGATTTTGCATGAGTGCGAGTGGGATGCAGCACGAATTTCAGCCAGCTTTTGAATTTGCTGTTCGCTTCCATTGCCTATAGTTTCCAAACGAATGAGTGAGATGCAATCTATTTCTATCAGACTGGCTGGAGTGTGCGAAAGTTTATCTTGTTTTGCTTTCCCGGTGTACGCAAACGATTGCTAGAAAATTCCTAAGGGCGATATTTTAAATATGTATGATTAAAAGAATCTTTCGCTGACTTAAGTTTTAGCTTTAGCTTGCTTCTTGCCTCGACTATAATAGTTTTTAAAAGGTCGGTCCTCCTTTTATGGGAGCGAAATAAAAAAAAAATGTACATTTACTATCTTATCTAAGAAGTCGTTACCCTGTTAACTTCACTGGAAACATATCTATCATGATTGCATGTTACAGATTTAGCAAACGATTTGTTTGCTTGATTAATGAACATATTTATGTTATGTTTATGCCATAGTTTGGAACTTATAATAGAAGTTATGAATACACAAAAACTGAAATAATCTAGTAATGCTTTTTGACGTAAGATAAAAATTTTACATGCAAATATCAATTAAAAAAATTGATTGACATTTCGTACTTCCGACTTTTTGAAAACAATACAGAACATTGATGTGCTTCCTTCCGGGATATTTTCAATGAATTCGTGGGGGCTGTTGTTGTATTAGTGAGGCAAGTTTTTCCTAGAGACGGCCAATTTAAGGAACTCATAAAGGGCCAAAATTCGGCGCGGGGGCTACAATAAGGAGCATTTCGATCAAAAGTTTGATCAGGTTTATCTCAAATTATCAACCGTTTTCAAGCAAGGACATATTTTTACTGCATTTCAGGCTAGTAAGCAATCATATTTGTCGAAGGGCTTTTGAAGGTACACATTACTGGTAGACTGCAATCATGGGAAATCTAGTCAACCATGCCTTAGGGGCCAAGATTGGGTACATTCACCCTAAGCATAAACTTTTTTGCTTGATTCTGAACTAGAGATCTTTATTTTGATTGAAGTTCAAAATTGAATCTGAAATTCAAAATAAATTACGACTTTGAATTTGAATGAATCAGAATTTATGATACCTACTTTCAATGTATTTGAGATGTGGTTAAGCCACGAATGAGCCTAAAACAAGATTTCAAAAACTAAAATATAAATTTTGATATGCAATCCCAATTCGAATTCTGAGTTCAAGATGTATATTAGTGGTTTTAAAGAGAACCTTAAAATTATGGATAATTGATCTGCTTTTAAGTCGGAAATTCAACGTCTGCATTAGAATCTTGAAATAGATATTTGAGTTTGTGATTCCAATTGCGAATTATTATTAATTTGAAATTCAATCATAATTCAAAACTTAGCTATTTAAATCTAAGTTTATAATTCGAGTCTGTTTTGAATCTGAGAGAAAATATTGTTGCAAGACAGATGAGAATACAGTCCAAATCGTAGACATGTATCAACAAGAACAACCAAGAGGTGAAATTGAATTCAAATATGGAATATATAAAATACCTACAAACTAGAAGATTTTATGAGTCTGTTATCAAATCTGAGGTCATAAATTTGTGAAGAGAAAAGTTTGAAGTTTGAACATGGAATATGCTTTTCAAATCCAAATTGAATGTTGATTCTGATTCTGTGTGATGTGAGTTATGTAAGAAATCTGCTCCTAAACATGTCACTCAAGTGAAATCCAAGAACTTGAAATTGATATTAAAGTATAGAATCAAAACCTGGCCTGTGACTTGATTTAAAATTTGAATCTACTACGGAATAGTTTTATTTTAATCATAAATCCCAAGATCTGTGCTGAGGACCTGAAATTATCCAGTATTCCAAATAATCATAAAAATTGGACCTTCAATCTTTAATAAGAATAAGAAACTGAATCCGTAAGAGAAAATGAAGCAATGCAATGAATTTTACGCATACCAACTGCATATGGAATCTCTTCTTGGAATCTCATGCTGAAGTGATAACAAAAAAAAAATATATTTAATTTGATACATCTGATATGTGATAATAGAATCAAAATCTGCGTACGGAATAAATTAAAAAAAAAAATCTCAAACAAAATTGATATCGGATAACGAAAGTTGTATCATCGACGAGTCGAAAGTATAAAATTTAATACTGTATCAAAATATTGAAACCGATAGAAACCGAATGACAAAATCTTATTTAAATATCTAATCTGAATTTGTGATACAAACTGGAGATCTTAACATGAAGATTAATTTTACTTTCTAAAATTTGCATGTTATCGAAAACTTTAATCTGTTTATAACATTGCAATTGAAAAAGTTGGACATCGAAGTCCAAAAATTCAAAATTAAAAAAAAAAAGAGAATGAAAATGTCTGAAATTTTTATCTGAAATCCTGAGATCTTAATTTATGTCTAAGTTTAAGCTCTGAAACCAAGTCTTGAAACTGAAAACGTTACTTGAAACCGAAAATTCCGTTCAATTTAAAATTGTGTGTGAATTCTAAGTCTGAAATAAATAAAAGTTTAGATGAACGTGGAAAATGAATTGGATTGAATATATAAAATTAAAATAAATGTTAATATGGAGCCTTAGTATGAAATCTGAGAAGAGTGGAACTTATATCCGCTAGGGAAGATTTACTAAAGAGTCCAAAGATGAAATACAAATATGAATTTTTCATTTTAAACATAATCGAAACTTGAATGAGAACATAATATGAATAATACAAAATTTAAAGAGTAGGCAAGGAGAGGGATGTAGAGAATATAGGAACTAATGTAAGAACAAAGTGAAACAAAAATAGCCTTTTTGGATAATTTAAATATCTTGAAAGCTTATATGCTATGAGAAGAACATTAATTATTGAATTAGTCGTACGTTGTCTGTGCACTAACGTGCCTTGAACGAATCCACGAAATATCTGACACGGAATACTGTGGATACACAAATACTAGCTTAAAGAAATTCGTTCGCTCCGACATCGTGCGAGAGTTGAGAGCGAACTGATGCAAATCGTATGAATGTATGTGTGTAGTCCAAGCAGACTTGGTCTCGCTTTCCGAACAAAAACGATGAATAAAGCAGTTGATAAAGTATAGTTGTAACGGACGGTTTATCGAAAAATTTGGACGCCGGTTTTGAAGAAAAAAACAGCTGAAAATGAGAAGCGACAAATCCACCGGACACGACAATAAGGTCGTATGAAACTATTCTGTTGGATGTTTTACTATAGCTTATAGAATTAGTTTTAAAGACGGGCTAACTAGTCCATATGTTAGCTTTAAAGTAGTTGTGCTAAAGCATAGAATGCGCTTTGGCTTATAAAGTAGCTTAAGTAAATAGTCTTAAGCAAGCTGTTAAGGTTGGAATAAAACTTTAATTGTTTCTTGGGAGGGGCCTATTCAGAGTATACGTGTTCACCACATGTAAGTTTCTGACCAACCAAATTTCATTGTTTAAGTTAAGGTAGTGCCACCTCAATGCCGAAAATAAATTTAAATAAATCAATTAAAAAACGGTGGTTAACTTATCCTAGAAACAACTATAAACATCATAATGTAAAAATCCATCACCAGCTGATATTTGATTACGCTTCCATACAATATGTTTACATCGGGAAGCACGACATGTCAAAATTCTCGATAGAATTAATTGGTGATAGCACAAGCAACACTGGATATTTTCAGAGGTTGCCACCGTCCGCGCACAGTTCACTGCCGGTTCGAAACTGAGCGCATTAAGGAACACAAACAGAAAAAAGTTGGTAAAATGAGCACTGATTTGCAAGGCTGATTCTCCGATTGTTAAGAAATGGTTCCAGCTACGATAAAAAAGACGGAGAGGATGGAAAAGCGCAGATTATTAAGGCTGCTGCTGCTGGTTGTTTGATCCTCCGGTAAATAAGACGGGGAGACTAGAAAGCGCATATCGTTAAGGTTGTTGGTTTGATTGTTTGTTCCTACGGTAGATAAGAGGGACAGATTCGGTAGCGCAGATTTTTTAGGCAGCTGCTATGATTGTTTGTTTTGATTTGGCTTTCCGGTGAAAAAAAAAACCGGATTGGCTTAGGAAGCGCAGATTTTTAAGGCTGCTGCTGCTGATTGTTTGTTCCTTCGGTAAATAAGACGGAGGGACTAGAAAGCGCATATTGTCAAGGTTGCTGCTTTTATTGTTTGTTCTTCCGGTAGATAAGAGGGAGATGCTGGAAAAGTGCAGATTGTTCAGGCTGCTGCTGCCGATTGTAAGTTCCTGCGGTAAAAAAGATGGAGAGATTCTATAGCGCAGATTTTTTAGACTGCTGCAATGCTTGTTTGTTTTGATTTGGCCTTGCGGTGGAAAAGACGGATTGGCTTAGGAAGCGCAGATTTTTTAGACTGCTGCTGCTGTTGATGGTTTATTTTGGTTTGGCTTCCGGTGGAAAAAGATGGAATTGACTTAGGAAGCCCAGATTTTCAAAGCTTCTGCTGCTGATTGTTTATTTTGGTTTGGCCTTCGGTTGAAAAAGATAGAATAGGCTCAGGAAGCGCAGATTTTCTAGGCTACTGCTGCTGATTGTTTATTTTGATGTGGCCTTCCGGTGGAAATAATGGAATGGCTTAGCAAGTGCAAATTTTCAAGGCTGCTGCTGATTGTTTGTTTGATTTGCCCTTTTAACGAAACAGACGGATTGGCTTCGGAAGCGCAGACTTTCAAGGCTGCTGCTCTGATCGTTTCTTTTCAGTTTGCTTCCCCGTGAAAAATATTAAATTGGCTTAGGAAGCGCAAATTTTTGAAACTGTTGATGCTGATTGTGTGTCTTGATTTGGCCTTCCGATGGAAAAATTTCGAATTGCCATAGAAAGCACAGATTTTAAAAACATTTTGCGGCTGATTGTTAGCTTTCACAGTAATCGAAAATTACCGAGTTTGGTAATTTTTTTACCGAAATCCTAACATGTGTAAACCGTTAAACTGTTCGGTAATGAAGAATCGATCTACCGAATCGAATCGAGAATCGATTTACCGATGTTCGTTTATTTTTTTACCGAAAAAATTAACGAATAGTTTAACGATTTACACATAGGATTTCGGTAAAAAAAAATTACCGAACTCGGTAATTTTCGTTTACTGTGTTGATTTGGCTTTCCGGTGGGAAGGACGGAATTGGCTTAGGAAGCGCAGAATTTCATGGCTGCTACTGCTGATTGTTTATTTTGACTTGGCCTTCCGGTGAAAAAAAAACGGAATGGCTTATGAAGCGCAGATTTTTAAGGCAGCTTCTACTGATTGTTGATATTGATTTGGCCTTTCGGTGGAAAAAGATGGAATGGCTTAGGAAAATCAGATTTTTAAGGCAGCTTCTGCTGATTGTATGTTTTGATTCGACTTCCCGGTGAATAAAGGCGGAATTGGCTAAGGAAGCGCAGATTTTAAAGACTGTGGCTGCTATGTTTTGAATAGGCCATCCGGTGGGAAAAGACGGAATTGGCTTTGGAAGCGCAGAATTTTAAGGCTGCTTCTGCTGATTGATTATTTTGACTTGGATTCCCGATGGAAAAAGACGGAATGGCTTAGGAAGCGCAGATTTTTAAGGCAGCTTTTGCTGATTGTATGTTTTGATTTGGCTTTCTGGTGAAAAAGACAGAATTGGCTAAGGAAGCGCAGATTTTTAAGACTGTTGCTGCTGATTGTTTGTTTTGATTTCGTCATTTGGTGGCCTCACTCAGACATGTCCATCACCCACAGGAATAGATCAATGACTGACTTTGTTTAGTTTGACGTATATGTGTTTGACAATCTAGCCAAAAATACCAAAACCCTATATCAACAAGCCTGAAGCAATAGAAGCTTTTATACATATATATTTTAGGTGGGGATAGGGATTCATTCGATGAATGAAAGAAAGAAGTGTGTTTATTATCAGAAAAGCCAAGATACCGAAGTACCTACGTATTCGACCTTTGCCCATCTAGGCAGATGGGAAATATCAATAATTATCTTATCGCACATCTGAACGAGCGGGACGCTCCAATTTTTGCAACCGTCCACATCATCAGCGGAAATGACTTATTTTGCTTTATTTCACGTAAAGCAAAATGTATAAGTAAAAGTGTGGCTTCAACGTTTGAATCATTTCTCAATCACTTTTACCAGCTGATAAGAGCGTTTCGATATTTAATGCTTTTGTTATTTTTAACTCGTTCTTTTTTTTACTTAGAAACGTCGTTGTACTTTATAACTATTTTTTACATAAAAAAAGAAATTCAATTTCTTTTTTGACCTACATCTGAAATCTCAAGCAAAGTGCTGAAATCCCAGAAGATTAATAACCCAGTTTATAAGAGCTTGGCGTTCGAGGAACTCAAAAGAGCTAGTTTCTTGTTAAAAGTCAATGAAAAAACCTTGCTGTGTTATTAAAACACCCTGTCAAGTGGCGTGGTACTTCAGATTTGCCCGTCACGCGATCCAGCTTCCGCGGTATTCGTAAACAACTAGGAGTAAATAACTATTATGGCAGCGGCCGCCAACAAGTGCCCCTGCCTGCTGGGAGAAGAAAGGGTTCTTCATCAATTACGTCAAACAGTCGTGCTACAATCGCTTCTTATCAGTCGTTAAAGTCGACCTGGCATGAAACACGCACATACACATACATCGGGATTACTCGGGGCCGAACTTCTTTATACGGATTGAAAGGAACATCATCCGACCGCGTTCGGCTCCAGCTGGAATCGTGTGACCGTGTTACGGTGTGACAAAGTAAGTAACTAATCGAAACTCTCGGGTCGAACCCTTTGAGGGCCGTTTGTAACAAAAGTTTCCGTGAGTTTTTTTTCTTTACCTCTATCGGATGCTGTCAACCGCTAAAAAGTTTGAAAAACACATCCATTAGCCGGGCCGGAGTGTGGATTTACGTCAACTTTAAGCCAGTAGACGCATACCCCTCGTTTACGGATCATCTACAGAGGGTGCCGAACGGGTTTTTCTACCAATGAAAGCTGTTTCTCGAACTACTCTGATTTTAAGGGGTAAGGAGTACAATTATTCACAAACGACTCTTGTAACGACATGGCTTAGCCACGCTCGAGCGAGTCACGTGTTGCCACTTTTATTAGCAAAGTGGTGTAAGCTTCCCGGTTCAATGCTTCAACTGGTTAATTTCCTTCGACTATTGCTTAGAAACATATTGATGATCGAACCACCAAATAATGACGTTTCGACAGTATTGAAGCAACATTTCAAACCGTAGGGCGACATCGGAACACACCTTCCCAGTACAAGGTCGTCCACTTTCTGGTGTCCTATTGATTCGACTGAGATCGAGCCTCTTTTTTTCTTAAACCTTTGAGAAACCCTAAGCTGATCTAAGCAAGATAGCAACTCACGGTGTGGGACTTTTCTGCGCGTCACACTACTTTGACGCCATATGTTTTTGTCCCAAGCCAAATTATCGCGTTGACGAAAAGTTGCCAACCAAGTTAAAGATAAAGCTAAGCCGTGGCCACGTTTGCGTGTTGACGTTGACGTTGAGGGCACGTGGTGCCCTGTGTGATGCGGCAAAGGGCGGGTAAATGTATAGTGTTGTTTCTTATTCAAACTCCGGCCGTTTTGTGTCTGTGTGCGGTGCTGTTTGGTGGACTGTGCGCGCGCTCTGTCTTGGGCAATCACGTTCAATCAAACGAGTGTCATGAACCGAACTGGTAAACAACACGCGTGGCCAATCATCATCGGGGCCAGAGTTAGGGACACTAGGTTGGTACTAGGAGCATCTGAGTTTGTAGTTTTCCTAATGTCGCATCTCGATTTACGATAGTGTTGGATGAGCCTTGAAAAGTCCGCTGGGTTCAACAATTTATATGTTGTGAATCAACAAATAAATAATTTATGTTTACACTATCGATTCGGGAAGGATTTTTTTTTTAGACGAATTTCACGCCATATCGACACGAAGTTGGCATGACCCTCTCAGAAATCAATGAAACTTTGTGGGCAAAAAGCAACTGCTTCGTTGAATTGATTGCACTGATTTCGAAGAAATGAGAGCTTAGATTGTAATAATTGAAGGTGAAAGTTAATGGAAATCCTACACTGAAAAAAATGCAAGCTAAAAACTTAAAGTCGATTTAAAAAATGGCCATCTCAGAATTCAATTTTTTCTTTGGTGGGGAAAAATATTCTCTACAACTCTTCAGAATACCGCAAAGTGAGCACTTTTAAAGGAAAAAAAATCGGAACATCCAGTTTCGCTTTCATTGCTTATGAAATGCAAGTTTCTAGGTCACCTGGAAAATTAACACAAAGCCAAGGGAAGTAGGCAAACTAAAACACACCTTCAAACAGCTGTTTCTCCATCGTGTATTAGCCCTTGCTGTTGCTCCTCCAAGTGTGCTTTCCTATCATTCAGTAAACATTGACCAACTTATAAGTCACTAACAGGAGCAAACTAACAATGAGAATGTTTAGGCCAACCGGGTGATAGTGTTCCAGCCACACTGTCGTCAGGAACTTTTAGGGTTTCCACGTTTGACCGTGAGCAGCCGGCATTGTTGGTGATATTGAACGCACTTAAAGAGACCTTTCCGCCATCCAGGGACACGTGTTTGTACACAGCCTTTAGTCACTGACAAGTTCAAAACCGGTCACTTCGTCATTGTTGTTGACCGTCCAAGTCCATCTGACCGCCCGGAGCCGCAATGTGTTCACTATACTATTTCGAATGCAACGGGTTGCATTAGCCGGTTTCATTGATGGTTTGTTTTTCATCAATGATAACAAACAAATAAAATCATAGGCAGGGCAACCGTTTTTCTAATCGATTTGTGTTAATCCTGATTTCTTCGTGCCCTCTTTTTGTAGTCTTTCTCAAAATGGAGCGGAAACGAAACAATCGAGCGCGAGATACAGCTTCTGAATAAAGAAACCACTAAATGAATGGGATCAAATTAGGTAGGTTGTTTATTTGCTGGAACGTTCCTGACATACCTCAATTGATCAGACGCTCAGTGCCGTCCCACCTTGCCTGACATTGTGATAAAGTGATTTCACACATTGAAACGGTTAATGAATGAACCTTTTACTCCACTCAACATTGAGTAGTGATAAAAGGTTTAAACACAAACTGAAAACGAGGCTTTCAAGTTGAAGGCAATCTTAGGCATCTAAAACCTTCGTAACTTTAACAAAATGCTTTTTTAGTTCCGCAATGATTCACAAACTTTGAAATTCACGTATTTTTTTTTTTTTTAAACTTAACATTCAAATCTAAAGCTTGCTTGAGATAGGATTGGAACAAAAACAATTGCCTGTACTTCTATTTTTTATTATCGAATTCAAGATTTTTTTTTATACAAATGTAGCGTTTTCTTCATACTTTTAAGAAAAAAAAAATAATAAAATTATTCGTCAAGGTTTCGAAGAAATTTTCGAATGGCGGCGCATACCTTCTTCGTCCATCGTTTTAGCTATCTTATTCCACCAGATCTTCATCTGATTGATGTCTTCGACAACCTTTCCCTTTGCCTTGAGTCTCCTCTTCATGATTACCCAGAGTATTTCTCAATAGAGGGCGGAACTGGGAGCAGTTGCGTGGATTAAGTTTTTTCGGAACATTCTGGCCCCCTTTCTCTGGATACTATTCTTGAACGACTTTGCTGCAATGACAGCTGGCCAAATCTGGCCAAAATATTACGAAATGGTCGTGGGATCGAATGAACGGCAAAATTCGTTTTTGGAAACAAAATTTTTTGCCACAGCTGCCCTGCCAAATCATATATTTTCGAGCAAATTTGTCGGCAAATACAAATTAATTTTTTTCTGGAGCATTCCCCCGAGTCGTTGCCAAGTAAAATTTTAGACCTGGGATTTGCCCGAAGGAAGCCTTGATATAGGTTTCATCGTCCATCAGAAGTTAACCGTTGAACTTGGTCAGCACCTGGTCGAAAAGCTTCCGCGCACGGATTTTGACCACACTAGTTATTCTATTTTATGGTCCGATTTGGCTGTTTGCTAGCTCGATACGACCTTATTCCTTCCCGGAGTCGAATTCTCCTCACGGTACCTACTGCGGGCAGTACCGAGTTTTCTGGCCAAATCATGGTCTGACAGATGAGAATTCTTCTTAATCATCTTCATAACCTCAGCACGCAGTTTCCGGTCATGAGTTCCACTCCGGCGATTGGCTTGAGGCTTCCGAATCGTCGTCAATGTTTCCCTCTACCGTTTTATAACGCGCCATACGGTTTTTCTGGGAAATTTCAGCTGTTTTGCTAGCCTAGAGGCAGATCACAATGGATTTTCCAAATAACTGTGCACAATTTGTTCCCTTCTTTCGGCTTCCATGTTGATTGTTTACAAAGTACAGTCGATTTACGGAATGTCAAAAATACATACGTGAAACTGAGAAAATTCCCGACACGTGGGCGCCAAGAACTTCCAAATCCGTTCGCCAGGAGCGCCATAATATGAGCAAAAGTTTGTTTCAATTCTAAATTAAGCAAGCAATGAAGAAACTTATTCCTTTTAGAAAAGGCAACGAAATACTAAGCGTTTGATAACAAGTATAGTATTATCTGCTCTGTCCAAGGCCCAATGAGTTATTAGTTGGTAACTCATGGACTTTTATGTTATCTTTCATTTCATCAAATGTAACAAATTAAACACAAGGTTTAACACAATGTGTGTGCCTTATACACATTGTTTTAAACCTTAGGGACCAATTGAAGTTAACGGCTCTATCAGGGAAGAATATGTTCTTTCAGTGAGAACATTTCAAGAATAAAATATAACAGATGGATAGGAGATTAGAAGAGAATGATCGATGTTGAAAAGTTGCATGATTATCTGCGTAAGTGATAACTGGGCAATACCAACTCTATCTAGCATTACTTATTTAACAAAGCTATTCCATACTAAAATAAAATAAAATATGGAACTTGTTACTGAAAGAATATATTATTTATCGATAAGGCCATTAAATTAACTTAAAAATACAACTCATGGTAAATAATTACTTTTACTATACAGAATTGCAATTGGCATTTGCTGTTATTAAAATTCATAAACTGTCCCTGTTATCTTTTTCTTGGAATTCATATTTTGTCCTATCATCATAAATTACAAAAAAAATACTTATCTGGACCAGCTAAATGAGAAGTTGATTGGATTACACAAAGGATTACATTAGTTCTGGAAAATTTTCGTTTCCTGACTTCAATTGTTTCGTTAGATTTTGATTTAGCCTATCACCTCAAGTTTTTATAATATGAAAGGTGAAAAAATACTACATGAAAGTTTAAACAGATTTTAAATACATTTAATGTTTTTTAATCAAACAACGAATCAGAACTGCCTTGGTATTTCAGTTTCAGAAAAACAACTTATTGAAAAAAATTAAAATTCTACAAGTTTTTGAAATGTTAATAGATAAAATACAACTATACTTGACATCCTTCAAGAAATATTTAAGATTTCAACTCATTTAACAACTTTGTTGAAGTCTTCAAACTTATTGTTTTGAGGAATATCAAGATTACATATGTGTTAAAGCTTTTAAAAAGTTACGTCAACGTTCTCGTAAATTGCAGAGTTGCCAAACATTTACAAAAAAAACATCGATAACTTTTTTGTATTAGAACTTCAAATTATACGCAGCCCTGGGGAAACATGATCATTGAATTTTTTCGAATGTCCTATAGTAAATAAGTTCACAAATAGGCTGAAACTGATACCTATTTTCATAAGCTACCTTTTAGGATTGTGATATAGCTCAGTTGACAAGTCAGTTGCCTTCTGAGCTGATGTCCGCGAGTTCGAGCCAAAGAGTAAACATCGAACACAGTTGTACCGGATAAGTTTAAAATCGCGAATGCCAGAAAGATGATAAAACGATCATAATCGAAACAAAAAAGCTACTTTGATAACTAGAGCTGATGGAAAAATTAATTACGTATTGAGAATCAGGGTTCACAAGTTATTCAAAATTAGTAAATAAATTCTTTACACCTCGGGAAAATGTTGATTTTGTTGCCTTGTGTATTGCCAGATACCTGGCTGCTTTTGGCTTTGTCATTAGAACTAATTAACATAAATAGCTTAGCTTTGCTTGTTTGACTACTAATATCCATCTTTGGTCTTTGGATCCGATGGGCTCCAAACTATTATATTTCAATAACATAAATTTATTACATTATATTTTCATAAGAATCATCGTAATGCACTTCGAATTCCACAATCGCTGACGTGGCTAAGCGGAAATAGTTCCACATCGAAAATGGTTGCTACTCCGTGTTTGATGTAGGCCATCAATTTTGTACCAAGTCCAAAAAAATGGTGTTTGGGAATAGCAGTTCATACTAAATGTACAAAACTTATTCTCTGCCAAAAAAATATATATAAATTAATAACGGTGCCGGCCACGTCCAAGTTGTCAATGAGGATAAAAGGAAGAAACGTCAGTTACTCTTTTGGTTTGACTAGCAACCCCACGTTCATGCATTTTCAACAAAAAAAAATTTAAACCGTCTGAAGCAGAGTGATTTGATCGTTCTTTATGTCATTATGAAAAAACATCATAGAACAGCTCAATGAGACAACATGAACATTATGGACTCATCGTTAGTTAATTGTTAATTCTATTTTTGAAACATTTATTCAGCTTATTACTTTTATGCGAACTCTTATAACTTTTATATGAAAATGATTTTCATAGTATAAGGAGCTGTCTAAGCGAAAGGGAAGAATTTTTATTTTTTAAGCTCAGTATAATTTTTTTCCGAACTAAGATTCCCGTTTTGGTTATACTGGCATTTTTTGTGTAAAGGCTCCTTAATATTTAAACTGTTCTTTTGATAAAACCATAATTAAGAAAGAGATCAGAAACTGCAACTTCGATATTCTAAAAACACGTCATTTCTGTCTTAATTACTCTCTAATTAGAATTTTTATTTGACGATATGCCATAAACTTAAATAGGACATATACCTTCTTAAATCTCTTCTACAAACTCTAGATTTGTTCGGTTTTTTAATAAATTCTTGCACAAGAAAAGACATAGGAATTGTTAGTGTGGACAAGCAAAGAACTAAAATATTTTTGCTGATACTTTTTTTTATTTTTATCGTGTAAACAGATCTATGGAAAAAGAAATTGAAGAAAAAAGTGAATATAAATAAGAGAATATAGAAGAAGAGAAGAAATCAATACATTTAATCTGGTGATTTTGTTTTTTCATTCACAGAAATTCAGAGCTATAGTCTAAAAAAATAAGTTAGCATTACTTTGTTACTGATAAATTCCCGGTGAAATAAATGTTTTTTTTATGATCCTAAATCAATATTATCTTATTCCTAAAAATCATTACCAGGTTTCATCAGCCAGAAGATAAGGTGGAAATGATTGATTTTGCATCACCTAATCAGTCATGCATAAGGTTGCCAGAATATTTTCAGCATGTATCCGGGCCAGACAAATTCGGGTAATTTTTTATGAAAACCTGGCAAAATCCAGGCATTCGATTCCATAATTGACGACCAAAAATCCGTGCCATATCCGGGCAAATTTTGTCGGAACCAATAAATAACTCAACAAATATTAAGAAAACAAATAGAAAAAAAAATTCACATAAAAAGTTATCAATACATTTTAAATTGTATTCAAGGCTTCCAAAAAACCTTTCATGATTATTTTTGCAAAACTAAAAATTCCGTTTTGGAGGCGTAAATGAAAAAAATTTCAACTCAATTTGTTTTTTTGTTTGTTTGGATTTGCCAATAAAAGGAGTGAATCCGGAAAAAACAGGCTTTTTGAATGAAATACGGGCAACTGGGCCGTTCCGGACTATTCCTCAACATTGAATTAAAAATTCGGGCAAATCCGGATAAAACCGGAGAGTCTTTCAACCTTAGATTACTGATGCATTTTTTTTAAATATTACCTTTTTCTTATTTTACGGATCAGAAACAAACAAACTTATTTATGCCTGAATTAATGTGTATTTCTTAACCGATGTTGTCATAAATTTTTCACAATGTAGGAGCACGAGGGCAACTGATTCACGTGAATTATACTGAGCCAGATGTAATTGATAGTATACTAAGATGGTTGAGTCATATCATTCATCATTCATTGCACTACTTAGCAAAATTCACAACGACTATGCTTAACGTAAATTCACTAAAAAGTATTTGAGTTGAGGCGGAGGAGTTGAGATTAATCAATCTAACAAAAACTTCGGCAATATATCATGGGTGAGTTTTTAACCAAAATAAAGCTTTAAAGACTTCAGGCTTCCAGCAATTAGAAAATGACTCCGAATCAACTCAATCCAATCTACAGGAATATTCTTGTAGAAAATTATTACATCAACAAGAAACAAACAAGGAAATTTCTGAGGCGCACCTAACGCCACATGAAGACTATTTTTAAGATTAACTTCTAATCTCGAAAGATTAGAACATTAAATATAACAAAAATAAAAATAACCTACCAGTGTGCGTTTTTTTTTTTTTTCAGAACAACCGGCCGGCAAAACCGGTGAAATTTCGATGGCAAAATACGCAATAAGTTTGGTCCGATGTCCGTCTCAATGGAAGAAAAAGACGAAAAAATGAGGACCAAAGTTCCCCGCAAGGTTATCGCCATCATAATTTACCCAAGCCTAGCCATTGCAAAACTGAGTAATGCGATGTTTGTGAGCTCTTAACTCTGACCAAAACACATGCAGCTCGTTCGTCTCTTATTTTGTGTGCCGGCAGTTGTTTTTTTCATTTGCAATACACAGATTTAATATTAGAAAATTATCAATGCAAATTAATACCGTCACCATCCTGATTGGCTGACTCAAAAACCCTCCGCAAAGCACAATCTTATCAACTGGGTTCAAGCAGATCGATGATGGATTGCTTGGGCTCAGAGCTGTGACAGGTTGTAAATTGCAAGCCACTATTAATCCACCTCGGGGAGTTGGGTAGGAGCCCTTTGAGTTCTTACTCTATATTTATGGTTCTATGCCTAATTGTAACAAATTACCTTTTCTCGAGATTTTTTTAGCAGAAAAGTTGTTGAAGTCTGAAAGCATCATTGTTCCGTATCTAATTTTTCTTGTCTTTTCTTTATGCCGAACAAGCAGCGAAGGGAAAACGTTGGGGGCATATCTGAAAGGTTTCGACTCCCTACAGGTGCATAAAGCAAAGTCGGAGGATGTAATTATGTTTTATACATTCTAGGTAGTCGATTTTGTATGACCCGGAACGGTACAAGACCACAAGAAGGGTCCAGATAGTGCCGGCAAGCTTGAAAAAGAAATCTGACTTCAAAACGAAACGTACAACCCATAAAGTCAAGCTTAATGAACGTATCTCTTTGTAAATTTTGACGAACTTTATGCAGCATCATGTACGATTTTCTTTCAAAGTTGATGGATTTCTTTTGGACTTGTTTGGCATTTTTGAACATTATTGTATTGTTCAGTTTGGAATATGTTTCGTCATATTGTGATGACATTTTTTTGCATTTTTGTAAGCCAAAAACTGCCGATACTATTCCACAATCCACAATAAGAAATCTTTCTACTCACCTAGAGGCATATCGCACAGCAAACAACATGCCGCCAAAGCCCCAGCCGAAGCTCCACTAATCCGATGCAGCAGCAAATGGGGAGCATACTTCTTAAAGGCAACGGCCACCCCGACATGATAGATTCCCAGGAAGCCACATCCGGCGAACGAAAGATTCATCTTTGCGGCCATAAATGTACCCAAACTGCCCGATTCGGTTTAGCTCCCGAAAGTCACTAATTGAACCTTTTCCCTGCACTGAAGCTCTTAAAACTGACGGTCGCCTTTAAAGCTTAACCCCGGATCGAGGTTTCTTCAAGCAATCACTTCTCGCTGAAGCCTTTACTTTGCCGTATGTATGTGGGGACAACTCTTATCTCGATTTTCAACCGTTGAAAGGTCGTAAAATTTCCTCTACAGCGTGACTTTCCTCTACTCAGCTGACACACTTGAAGAGAGGCACACTTGCACTTGACACTGAAGAAATAAGAATTCTGATTCACCCCCAACAAAACAAAACCTTTAACTGTTTGTTGTACTGATTTTTTACTTCCTTCTACCTAAAACGTCGTCGAACTTTGAACACAATCTTTCAATTTTTTCCAACTTTCCACTTTTATGGGTCCGTTCCCAGATACGATTCACTGCTTCTTCTTTTTTCTTTCTCTCTTACGAGTCCACACTTTTTAAGATCGTACGAATCTGACGTCGGAGGTGATGCTGATGGCTTCCAGAATTGTTTACATGATTACACGGCTGTGAACGAAATGGGAAAAGAAGATAAAAGCAATTAACATTCGGTTGATGGTGAGCTTAAGTCATTACGAATCAATGGCAGTCGTTGTTGACCTAAATGTGGGGAACTTGTCTTTTGATGAAGAAAATTAAAGTTAAAAAAGAAATGGAAAAAATTAAAAGATACATACTTAATCAATAAATACGCTGATTGAAAACCATTGAAAAGCGCCTAAAGCTATGCAATCATCAGAAAAAAAAGCTTTTAGTAGAATTTTGAGTTAGGATTTCAGATTGAGATTTTTGTTATTTTTAAATAATTTTTAATGATTTCAGATTCAGATTTCAGATTCAGATATCAGGTTCAGATTTCAGATTTCAGATTCAGATTTCAGATTCAGAATTCAGATTCAGATTTCAGATTCAGATTTCAGATTCAGATTTCAGATTTCAGATTTCAGATTCAGATTCAGACTTCAGATTCAGATTTCAGATTCAGATTTCAGATTCAGATTTCAGATTCAGATTTCAGATTCAGATTTCAGATTCAGATTTCAGATTCAGATTCAGATTTCAGATTCAGATTTCAGATTCAGATTTCAGATTCAGATTTCAGATTCAGATTTCAGATTCAGATTTCAGATTTCAGATTCAGATTTCAGATTCAGATTTAACATTCAGATTTCAGATTCAGATTTCAGATTCCGATTTCAGATTCATATTTCAGATTAAGATTTCTCAAAAGGAAAATCTACAGCACAATTCTGGTGATTAAAAAATGTCAAAATAATGCAAAACGTCATCACACGTGTTTTTGTTTACAGCTTCGATCAACAGTTAACAGCTTTCATCTTCTACGCAGTTTTAACTATCTTTTTGGTAGTACAGCTGTTCTTGCTTAGCGGCTCAATAGCAGTAAATTTATTCACCTATTTTTTCAAAAAAAAAACTTTTATATAACAAATTGTTCAAGCTCCTTTTTTACCGATAAAAAATGAATAAATTGCACAATGTCACTCGAAGGAAACCGAAACAAAACCAACCTTCAATCGAACGAATCAATTTTTGCTTGGTGATTCGTCTTCCCGAAAAGGAAAGATGAACAAAACAAAACCTTGAAATGGGATTTGTCCGTGAAAGTGCCGCCCTTCAGTTCTAAACAAAGTCACTTCACTTAAAACGTCATTAAAATTTGCAAATAACGCGTTGAAGGTTGTATATAGAAACACTGAGACAACAACCGATTAGGAAGTCTCACTTATTTAGTCTTATTTAGCAATCCGCAAACCGAACAACGAATGGTCACCGAAAGTCGAAAGCTGGAACAGAACTGGAAGCTAGCCGCCGACAGGAGCTATCGTTTTATACTCTTTCTATGAACCGAGTGGGATTGTTTATGTATTTTTCACAGTGTGACCATCATCATCATCATCATCAATTCATCCATCGAGCGATAGGACGGGTGTTGTGGAAGTCCGATTACAATTGCAATTTGCGATCGTTTTATAGCTACACACTACTGAAGACATGAAAATACTGAGACTGTTCGGTTTTAGTAGACTCCGGGCATCAGACACAAACACTCAAAAGGTTCTAATCTTTGAATTCCGCTATCTTCATCCATTTACTACTAAGTAGATGGGTGTGGGTCGTTTGAACAAGAGACGTCAGACGTCCATCATCGAAGTTTACTAAACATCTGCCAAGCACACATTGAACCAGAATTGGGCGAATCAATCGGACGATTAGAGGGAAAGAGTGTGGCGCGTCTTGGTCAAATTGTAGACAACATTTGTAGCAAATTTTGAAACAAAAAAAGAACCCCACTCGTTGAAATAAACACGGTTATTCCAGTAGGAGTTATCAGTGAAGTCTTCAATGGGTCTCCGTTCAGGATTTATGTTGATAATCGAACTTGCTTTTGCAACCTAACTTTCGTGATTGTTCGCGTGTTATCTGTCATTTGATGCAGCGAAAATAACGCCTAAAAACGCACGCTTTAGACAAATTGGTTTACAATTTGTTGTAACGGTATATCTAATCATTCCTGTTTGAAGTTTCCAGAACGATGGTATCGCGTGCACAAACTTTTGATGTGATAGTCAATTTGAAGTACTCTTGCGTACATAAAATCAAACGATCTTCAAAAATAAATAAACAATACAACAAAAGGTTTTAAAGCGCTTATTTTTGTTTTATTTCTGAATTAAAAAAAAAATATATGAAATGAGCTATTGAAATTTGGGATTTTTTTTAACAATTTTACCATTTGTTTTCCAAGGTTTTTTTTACAATGATATACGTACCGCGTTAAAAAAAACTGTGCAAAAAACTGTGTTAATTCCCGAAAACCGTGTAAAAAGCCGCGTAACAAAACCTTGGTGTACTTTAAATACCGATTGGACCATTCTGTACGTACTAAGTTTCCAGGTGCCCAGATTTGTCTGTAAAACACAGACTTTTGACCCTTCGTCCAGATATTGGTCAGACACAGATTTTGTGTAGATTTATGCTCATTTTACCCAGATTTTACAGACTTTTAAAATTGAGTAATAAAATCAATATTCATGTATCGGATATGACCCGTAAGTTCCAGATTATACTAGAAATCTCGGTTGTATGCATTGGTGTTTCACCAATCATTCCATCAAACTTTTTTTTTACTTATATCGGCTTGGTACATGGTAGGAAACTTTGTTTGCTATATAGTTCTGAAATGGAAAATAACTCGTATACAAAACCAATCCAAACTGCACACCCCAATTTTCTGACCTTATAGAGTTCGTCGGTGAGAAAGTCTTAGCAGTTCCTGCGACCGGGTTGTTCTTAACGGCAGGATCGACAGTAATTCGGGACAATCCACGTTATTCTGCATGATGTCGAAAATGAAGAGCCGTTGTAGGAAAACGCGCCTTAATGCCAGCGTCGGTTTATTTAGTAGTAAGCACCGTTGTTCGTAAGGTGGGAGCTCGAATCCGTTGTTCCATGGTCGATGACTTAATGCGTATCGGACAAAGCATCGCTGTACTTTCTCGATTTTTTTTTGATTGTACCGCCTGATATGGTGCCCAAATTTGCACTCCAAATTCTAGAATGCTGCGCACAAGAGCACAATGCAACAATTTTATGCTATAGAAATCACTGAAATACGTTGGCATGTTGTACACGAAACTCATAGGCCTTTGTAATAGAGTGAACGTAATGGTAGTGCATTTGGTAATGTTGGAAGCCATACGCTTTTATAACACCAAGTGAGAAGACAGTCAATGTCCTTTTGGAGAGCACAGCAATCGACTAACGAAAAGATTGTTCGGGAAATTTTGAGATCATCGGCGTACAGCAGTTTTTTCGACTCAAGAATAGTATTCAAATCATTGATGAAGAGGAGAAATATCAGAGGTCCCAGATGACTCCCCTGAGGCACTGCCGAGGTTATCTGAAACGGAGACGAGTTAACAGAGCCCAGTCGTACGAAAGCAGTTCGACCTACGAGGTACGAGTTTATCCAGTTGCCGAGCCAGTCCGGAAACCTCAATCGCCGATTTTTTTTTTCTACAGCCAAATCATGCGGTACCTTATCAAAGGCTTTACTCAGGTCAACATATACGGCGCCGACTTATTTACGTTTATCTAGCCTATGAAACTTTGCTTTTTCCCCAGGAACGGGTTCAGCCCAGAAGGGGCTGCCCAGCAACACCCAGTCCCTGGTCTAGAGCCACGGGGACTAATGGGTTTGGGCGCTCAAGGCCTCTTTTGTTCCTGGGTCTCAGGGCGTATGTTAGGCTGGGGGAGTTTTCGGATGGGTGGATTCCTACAACAAAAAGTTACCTTGGTTTCAAATCAGATGTATTCGGCGAATTCTCGATGAAAAGTACACGGGGTCGGGATGATAACGGGACAATCGTCTCACTCGGTCGGGTCGTCTTGGTCGCACGCACTGGGCGACGCCTGGATGGAACGGGAGGAACGGCGCGGTACCACGCACCACACTCACGGCTAGTTCGGTCTCTCTCCTCGGCTTGGGTAAACCAACCACGCGCTATAGGCTATGCGCGCACCTCGGTCTTCGACTCCACAGTCGCCTCACTCGGACGAGACGTGTTGATGGGACGGGAGAGGTAGTGCGGTACCACGCACTACCAGCTGGATGATACGATCTCTCTCTCGACTTGGACTGGCCAACCAGACTGACTAAGCCACGCGTAGTGCTGTTTTACGCACACCAGGCTGGCTGTCGATGGTCTGGTGGACACTGCTAGCTAGGCGCGCTGGCTTGGCGCGCACCTCGGGCTTCGATAGGATGCTGACCAAAATGACCACCCACACCATGGAGAAGGGATTCGGTCCAAGCTGGTCTCTGGCTGCGGCGATGATCGGTCCGAACTACTCAAGCGGTTTGCGTGCTTTATTGCTGATGGACACACGTGCTGGTTTCGGAGTCGTTTCAGCTTCGTTAGGCACACACCACAAAACAGACACACTAAGGTTGTTGTCGCACCACGGATCGTTTGCTGGGTACGTCTGCCTTCGATCACTGCCGGGAACCAAGAGACTTGGTGATTTGTCTCGCCTCAGCAAGAAACCTCGGCTCGGCTCTGCTTGCGTTTTTCCAAAACGCGTGAATCTTGCGGCGCTGCGTTATAGGCGTACGCAAGTCGTCGAACCCATGTGCGTTTTGCTTTCGCCTACTTCGCAGTTTAGAATTCGCTGACCGCGTGTTCGAATTTGAATCCACCGTTGCGTTGCCCTGAACTAGCTGTTAACAATTTCACAACCTAACTCCGACCCATCAATTTAAATCATAAAAAAAAACAACAAAAACAATGTTACCGAGTTGGTAACACCTACCAGCTAATTTAGTAACGTACGTCATGAGATAGGTGGTCGTTGATCTACGTTTCATGAACCCAGTTGGATCTTCAGAGATGGTGTTTTCTCAGTTTGATACAGCACATCGTAAACGAGGATCTCAAAAACTTTCGGAAACAGCTCAGAATCGAAATTCCTTGATAATTTTTTGCTCTATTTATGTATGTTTCCAGCTTTTTGAATTGGGGTTATCGAAGCAATTTTCCAGGTCCCAGGAAATACAGCCTCCCCCAACGATTTGTTGAAGATGGTCAAAATAGGAGCGGAAAGAGAAGCCAAATTTTTTTTACTAGGAGTGATGGAATGCCAACCGGTCCAGGTCCTTTCGATCAAACCAGTGCAGCCATCTTACGAAAAACATCATTCGAGGGAAAAGACAAAGGTGTTGAGTTATCACTTAACACGCTCTCAAAGGAAGGCGCTCTCTAAGTCACGTAATTCGTTTGCGATCCATGTTATCGCCGTTGTGGATCTTTTTCCTCGCCTTTCGAAGCCGGTTGCGCAGGTTACGAAGTTCAGGATTCAACCAAGGTTGACGGGTTGCAGTACGAGTACTCCGTTTTTTTTAACTGAGCATAACCTAAATCCAAATATCACGTAAATGCCTGGATACAATATATATAAAATATTCATGAAAAAAAACTCTTTAGATTAACAAATGAACAAACCAATAACGTCGCCGGCCAAGTCTGTGTAGTCGATAGAAGAAGAGAAGTGCATCACATGTGATGATTTGTTTTGCGGTGGCCAGCTTTACGTTATCCCTCCACAAATCTCATGCTGATTTTTGGTAGTATAGTTGATGTGGCCTGAAAATCACTTTGGTGAGTGATTTGGCCACTTTAAGCCCATCCTTCTATGTCTAAAGGTTTAAAAATTCCATGAGAATTCCTAGCCTTAATCAATCAGAAATTTTGTTCGACTTTAAATAACGACACCGAACCTGTTAAGTTGTGTTATTCGAGTTGAAATAAATCCATCAACACTTGCTAGACTTGTTTAAACAAAGTCATTGAAGGGTTAAAATCATAAACTTTACAATCTTGCCGGTATGCGCGAATAAATTTTAAAGCTTATTATTAAAGAAGTATTAAATACTGTGAGTATTATAGATTTGAAATGATAGCATATAAATCATAGGAAGAAAGTTGTTGAAGGTGTTGAAAAGAACGAGGAGCAGTTTGAATAGAAGCTTGACCACATACTAAATTTTTGTTCCCCTCCAATGTATCGGAGAAGAAGTATCGAATTAAGGCGGCACTTCGTTCTGCGATGCAGTTGATTATGGATGGTTCGACTGCCATGTGGATACACGTGTGCTAAAAGGACAAAAAAGTCAGTATATGGTTGCTCTGATAAGCCTTCTATTGAGCATATCGACCAATCCATGGCTAAGCCGATTTCTTTATTTCGTTTTGCGCGTACACTTTAACTGGATTGATTCTGACGGTCAACGGTCAGAAATCTAGGCTTAACTTTTTCGATTATTTTGAACGATGTTTTGATATTGATTTTTGTAGCCGATTTTTTTTTGTTATTTTTAAGGGGAGAGTTCACCGTGAATTTGATTTTGGGAATTTTGAGCGGCAACGTCGGTGAGTATTCTAGATTTGAAATAAAATTATCGCAGAACGAAGGGCCGGATCTATTCGGTACTTCTTCATCGATACAGTTGATTGGTGAAAAACGAAAATATTCAGTATGTGGTCAAGCTTCTATTCAAAATGCTCCTTGCTATTTATTAACACTTTAGTAACTTTTTTTCCGTCTATCATTTCAAATCTATAATACTCACCTAAAAAGCCGTTCAATATTTCCTAAAACAAATTACTGTGAATTCTTCCCTTAAAAATTAAATACTGTTTTAAATATTTTTGGGTTATTTCAATTCGCCTAAATATTGTGAAAATAGTAAAAATCTATCGACTGGTTAGGTAATGAATAAATTGATTTTCGGCGATTTTAGTCACGAAATAATCTTTCAACGATTTTTATTTCTTCATCCGACGTTTCGGCATTTATTATGCCTTTTTCAAGGAGTTAAAATTTCTCGTTTTAATTGTCCAAAAAGTTTTTTTCGTGACTGAATTCGCCGAAAATCAATTTATTTATTGTGAAAATATTTCCTTGAAGAAAATTAAGGATTTAATAGAGGTGTTCTAGAAAGCTAGGGGTTTTGTTTGACTATAAGTTTTCCTGGAGAGCCCATGTTTAGTATCTGAAAGGGAAATGCCAACAAAGAATCAATTTTCTCCAATCAATCTCTCAATCAATCACCTGGTTGGGAGGCCATCCAGTAATTCTTGAAAAACTATACCCAACAACTATTCTTTCAGTGATGGGATATGGTAGCTTCCGTTTCCAGAAACTTGTCAAATCTCATCTCATCAAAATCGAGCGTATATATCGCTGTCTCCGCATCGCTAAGTGTTGTATGCCCTCAACCAAATCCTATCGGCTTCCCTTAAATTTTGGCGACATCACACTAGCGCGAACCAAAATGCTGATGATACAGCACTGTTCTATTCAGGGAAATCTGCAAGTTCTATAATAGATTATTTAGAGAATGATTAAAAGCTGCTATCAACATATTTCAACATATTTTGTTTCGCTCGTCGAGGAAAATAATACCACACCACAGGGACCAATATATGAATCAGTTTGTCATACAAGAAGTACATAGCTTCAAATACTTAGGTATTTATTTAGACAATACTCTTTCGTGGAAAAGTCATATACAAAATTTAGAAAAAAGAATTTCACCTCTCTGTGGAGTGCTCTATAGATTAAAACACTTTGTCTCTCAACATGTTCTGTTGGAATTTTACCATGCATTCATCCACTCAGTATTACACTATCTCATATCAATTTGTGGAAGAGCATCTCAATCACATTTGCAAAAACTGCAATCTCTGCAAAACAAGTGTTTAAAAAATATGTACAGGCTTCCCATCCCATATCCAACTAAACTCATTTACTCTTCCAGTTCTCATAACATTTAACCTTTAGTAGATCTTTGTGATTTCCAAACCATAATGTATGTTTTCGATAATCTGCACCCATCAAATACCATCCAAAACCTGACCTTTACTACTGGAGTAAGAACACACAACACGGGTCGATAGGTCGATAACTACTTTAGGAGAAGAATTTCCTTCATAGGATCAAGAAAATACAACAACTTACCCAATGAATTAAAAGAAATATATAGTCGCCCAACTTTCAAAATAAAATTGCTTCAAACATTTAAAGAAAAACTTAGACGATAAAACAAGTCGAACAAAGCTAGTCTTAAGAAATTTTTAAATTGTAGCGTTAATCCTTTGTAAATTTTAGTTTAGATGTAGAATGTTTTAAAATTATTTTTTTGTATAATTTAAAGTGAATCTCAAGGAAATCTCTTTCCATTGAGATTCATAGTTGTAAGGTAGTTAAATTAGTACCTATCGTATCATTTCTTCGCACTAGATTATTAACATTTTGAGTTCTCAGCATGAGTAAAATTTTGCTCACGTTTTTAGTTTAATATTTCTTTGTTCAATTGCTGGCTCAATCGAGCATTTTGATGTGGGGGAGTTGGGTGGGTCGCTACAAAAAAATTTCCCCATTCTTCCAAAAGAGTTAACGGGTTGGGGTTCAACCTCTAGTTTAAGCATTTTTCACGTAACTCTTTCACCAGTGCAATTTAAATTACCATAA
Organism: Uranotaenia lowii; assembly: GCF_029784155.1. Lineage (NCBI taxonomy): Eukaryota > Metazoa > Arthropoda > Insecta > Diptera > Culicidae > Uranotaenia > Uranotaenia lowii. Next base: position 391,150,193 of record NC_073692.1, read on the forward strand.
CAACATACACACAATAATGGTGTAAGTGAAGTGAAGAATGATTTTCAATGTTTTAGTGCGATGATGTGCTCAAAGCTTGAATGCAAAGCTGCGATGTTAGAGAAGAAAGCTGCGAAGCTTAGATCTCATCTCGCAGAGCGGCAGCATCATAAACATTGTGTTGGCGTTGCCAAAAATTTCTTCGAGAGAGCAGAAGCCCGACTATATTGATACTTAGCGATCTTTGCCTTAACGCATACCATAAAGTTTTGGCAGGCAACCTCCCACTAAAAGATCGATTCAAACTATGGGACGAGGATGAGTTGTGTCGGTGGTTTCACTCGATTATCCCAAAGGTTATTTAGCCTCAAACCCTGGTTTAATGTGTTGGACCTAAGTCGGAATTTTATTCGTATATTTTCCCGTCTCATGTTCAATCATTGTTCCTTAGATGCGGTACTGTATCGTTTTGATATTGTTGGCAGGAGTTTGAGTAGTTGCGGCCAATTTGACCATGCCATCGAGCAAATTTTTCGATCGTGTGAAGGAAAACCACCTCTATTTTCTTTCGAAAAAGTGCTAGACTTAGATAATTACAAGTTTGGCTCCCCAAACCTAAACCTTTGAGCCTTGTTTTATAAAGATTTATTTTAAAACACATTTAAAGTTGTAAGATGAAAAATTAAAAAAAAAAAAAAGAAAACAAGGAATTTTAAATAGAAAAACAATATCTGATTCTTAAGATTTTGTCCGAGATTTTTTTTTAAATTTTTGAATAAATTTTTTTATTTAAAGCCTCTCTACTGAGCACCACTGCAGTCCGAAGTAACGAAACTTGAAATACATTCCATTAAACGGTACTGTGTGTAAAAACCTGAAATCTGCGTGTCACAAAGTTTAATGGAATACGACACGGATGACATGATGGCAAATTGTTGCCAAGCCATCATCCCAAACAAGTGGGTATCTACGATGCAAATCATACACCGTTTGCCTAGGTTCCGATTAACGTTGACAAACTAGCGGTACGCCACACAACCTTTTAAGCTTGAACTAGCTAGACACTGTAGGGAGAAGTGTTTAATCGATGACTTAGAAGTTCGCTTAGATAACACGGGTGGAAGTTACGCTATAGAGTTAAACAAACTGTTCTAGTTGCATTCCTGATGGCGATCGACCTAGTGCGAATGGATTGTATAATAATGATAATCGACTCGGACTAAACCCCCTTCAAACGGTTGAAGTATTGTTGTGGATTAGATTTTTTTTCCAAACTTCATTTCTCCTAACAGTCCGTTGAAAGATTTGTGCATTGTGGTGTGCTACGGAAAAACCGGAGAAACACCTTATCGCGTTTGTTTTGGCATTTGAAGCCTACAACGTGCGTCAGGGAGCTTTGCCTTCGGAGAGAAATTTTTTTCCTGACTACGGTTGTCGGTTGTTGGTGTTTACTTCAAACAACGGAAAGCGAAAACAGAAACACAGTGCAACAGAAGCATCTGTCTATTTTTTTACCCTTACCCTGCGTGTTCCAACCGCTCGCTCCTAGAAATTGTTTCCCCTCTTCCAATTCCAAGCGAAATTATCATTTGCACCTTCCGATGTAGCGCTATGGAGGCAGTTATTTCTTTTGGTTTGAGGAGGTGACCAGTTGTTAAGGAAATGTTTACGATATTTTTTATTGGGGTGGATTTATGCACATTTTCTAAATAAGTTTTAATAAACAAAATCTTTGCTCAAAAAATAACATTTTCAGGGTCAAATATAAAACTGGTAACCCTAACAAACATTATTGGCAGGAACAAACAGAAATGTTTTTTCTTCCGTTAAAACAGGTAAATTTGATTTGTTATGTATGTTATACGTTAAAAAAGTTCGATAGAAAGGATGGAAAAAATAAGTAAACGTCAACTAAAAATTCGATTTTGTGTCAATTGCATTATTTTTTTCTAGCTGTGATCACATCATCAACACAAAATTTCTCAAATGTGGAATATTTTAATTGAATAAGTTTGATATTTTTTGAATCAATTGAGATTGAGATATCAATACTGGTAACTGGTTTCGTAAACCGTATGAGCCGATACTAGAAATGTGCCCAGATCGTAGTAAATAAACACGCGCTAGGAGTGTTCCAGAATGAATGTAAACAACTTGCCCGAGTAATTATAACATTGTACAGTACCAGTCTCCATAATAAGTAACAACCTGGCTTCGACCGTAACTATGAAAGTGAAAAGTCTAGTTATTACACACTGGAAGGAGCGATTTCGATCAGGAAACTAATTAATATCTCATTAGAAAAGGTCACCACCGACCTATTGCCCCAATCGGCAATTACCGTATTTTTTCTTTTGTTAAACATACACACATTTCACCCCGTCACGAAATTCTTAATTACAGTGACTCATAAATAAAACTTAATCACTCACCCGCAATACACGAAAAATCAACCGTGGAAAGTAGGAAGAAAACCCCAAAACTTTTAGCACTAGTAGCAATGATAAGCTTTTTTTCTTCTCGTTATTTTCACACCGAACGATATAAGTAAATATGACGTGAAAAAAGAGCGCAATATTTTCAACTATCCAACGCGGCAAAGACAGACACGCTACACGATCAACAGCTCAAAAGTAACTGACTGGCCCATTCCGTTCGACAGAGCAGTACTAGTACAGCAGGGCTGGGTTGGTGTTTCCTCCCTTGTTTTCCATTTTCATCCATTGGTGTTTGCATGGCATCAGGGGTGGTTGGTGGAAATTTGTTTGTGTGAGTTTCTCGCTCCGTTCTCACCAGAGAGAGGTAAGCCAAATTTATGCTGCATACGTTACTCATAGTGCGAAGCATGAAATTGAGCATAGAAAAAATGGAGAAGCCGATAATGCTCAACATAAGTCGAAGAATATCGAGTTAGATCATCCTTAGCTTGTTTTTGAAGAATTTGATATAATTTTCAACTGAATAACCCACTAAATAATGATGCAATTTTTAAACAAGTCTCCAATATTTTTGGTAAATTATACATTTTATTTTAAAAAATGTGACATAATCTATGGATGATTAGCAGACACACCAACCCTACTGTAAGAGGTACTAGACGATATCGGAACGGGATCTTAGCGCATTCTAGCGGAGAATAGCAAAGGTTGTTTTAAAGAGGTAGCAGTTCTTTCGAATAGCCAAAGTTCAGTGATGCTCAAATGAATTAAAATTTGAAGCACTTAGATATCGGTGTTGATCATGCTGAACTAGCTTCTATTTGTATTTAAAATGTATACAACAACAGATTCATCACATGCTTCGATTGACTTTGGATATCCAAAAGTCAAGTTGGAAAAGCCACAAGACCACAACAAAACTTAAGGCTTCGGTCAATCATCTTTGATGTATCTTTTGTGCTGATAAATGCTGACGAGTATCGTTTGAAACTTGGATTATGGTTTTTTTTTTTAATTTTCTGGATGTTTTCGGACTAAGCTAAGCTTGACCTTAAATCATCGAGCTCGAAACAATTTTTTAAATATATTGTCGAAATGGTAAGAAAAATGGATACAGCAATTTTCTGCATCTTTGATTCAATCCAATATTCATATTTTTAGCTGTTCTTAATCTGATTTGAATGATTTCGAATCCCACGATCGCAGGCGTGGTTCAGTACAACGAGTTGCACATTGCCAATGATTGCTATTCCGTAATTGACCGAGGCCATCAATGTTGTACGAGGGTCAAAAGAATGGAGATCATAAGCTCATTCTCAATGTACAAAACTTATGCTCTATCTTTGAACATCAATAACGGTGCCGGCCACGTCCTAGTAGTTAATGACAGTTGAGAAAATAGATAAAGGGATGAAAGACATAAATTTGCGGTTTAGGACCGAGGTCACCTCTGCATCCAAGCAAACAATTTTGTTTGGGAGTGTGGATAAAAGGATACGGTCAGGAAACACTTTTGACAAGTGCATGGAGCTTACAATTTTGACATGTTTTTCAAATCTCTAAATTTAACAAAAAAAAACTCCTAGATTAAATTGAAAAAAGCGCATTACTCGTAAAGTTTCATAAAAATTATATCGTAATTAAATTTGCAGTGCTGATACTGTGATAAAAAAATAAAATCGGTAAGATCATGCTCCATGCTCCATTGATGCAACTATGTATGAAAAAGCACTTCCTACAATGTATATTTAAAGACCAAATAAGAGTTCAATATTCCCACTTAACGCTTAATGACTTAAACCAATACTTTTACATCGTGTTTTAATGGACTTCCGATGTAATTTTTGGTTCTTTTGCTATCTAGCAAAAAGTACATAAACAATTGATGATAAACAAAGCCCTTGTACCGTGAATTGCAAAACTATAACTAATCAAAATTTTTGAAAATATCATCAAACTTTTAATGAATGAAAAACGAAACTAAGTTATGCAGAACCATTTGAAGTAAATTGGAAAGAATCAGTTATTTTCCATCCGACCCGCTGCATCTTATGAAAGGACAACATGAAACAAACTCACCGATGAAAAGTCAGGTTTTCAGGGAATCGTTACAGTAAGTCCAGATCATCCGTTCCCGGGCCATCTGGGGTCGTTTTTAAAGAAATTTCAATCGAATCTGACCAAGCTTGAATGTTCTCAATAAGCGGCACCTCCATACTTTTCAAACAAATTATCTTTATAATGCTTTTAAAATCTAAATTTGTCTTCAAATTTTAAATTTTTCCGGAGCTTCTGTCATCAACGTCCTTTTTCAACCACAGACTAATTATTTTCAAATTTACATGAACTTGAACATGAACTTGAACATGAACTTGAAAATGAACTTGAACATGAACTTGAACATGAACTTGAACATGAACTTGAACATGAACTTGAACATGAACTTGAACATGAACTTGAACATGAACTTGAACATGAACTTGAACATGAACTTGAACATGAACTTGAACATGAACTTGAACATGAACTTGAACATGAACTTGAACATGAACTTGAACATGAACTTGAACATGAACTTGAACATGAACTTGAACATGAACTTGAACATGAACTTGAACATGAACTTGAACTTGAACATGAACTTGAACATGAACTTGAACATGAACTTGAACATGAACTTGAACATGAACTTGAACATGAACTTGAACATGAACTTGAACATGAACTTGAACATGAACTTGAACATGAACTTGAACATGAACTTGAACATGAACTTGAACATGAACTTGAAAATGAACTTGAACATGAACTTGAACATGAACTTGAACATGAACTTGAACATGAACTTGAACATGAACTTGAACATGAACTTGAACATGAACTTGAACATGAACTTGAACATGAACTTGAACATGAGCTTGAACATGAACTTGAACATGAACTTGAACATGAACTTGAACATGAACTTGAACATGAGCTTGAACATGAACTTGAACATGAACTTGAACATGAACTTGAACATGAACTTGAACATGAACTTGAACATGAACATGAAATTAAGCTCCGAATCGCCGAAAAACGCTTCTGAAGGACAGAAACCGCATTTTAAAGTTGTGATCCCAAATAAAGCTCAGAATCCCCGAAAAACGCTTCTAAAGGTCGAAAACGCATTTTAAAGTTTTGATCCCAAATTAAGCTCAGAATCCCCGAAAAACGCTTCTGAAGGCCAGAAAACGCATTTTAAAGTTTTGATCCCGAATTAAGCTCAGAATCCCCGAAAAACGCTCCAAAGACCAGAAAACGCATTAAAAAGTTGTGATCCCAAATTAAGCTCAGAATCCCCGAAAAATGCTTCTAAAGGCCAGAAAACGCATTTTAAAATTGTGATCCCGATTTAAGCTCAGAATCGCCGAAAAACTCAGCTCAGAACGCCGAAAGTTGTGATCCCAAATTAAGCTCAGAATTCCCGAAAAACGCTTCTGAAGGCCAGTGTGGTGGTTGCTTATACTAACAGCACAATGTAGGCTTAGTCATAGCATAGCATAGCATAGCATAGCATAGGGTGACTACACACATCTTGCATTGGCTGATACACGAGGTACAACAAATGATCAATCCCGACACGAGATGCCAAAACAAGTATCTGGGTTCAATACTCGTTTAAAGTGCTGATATTGAGTATTAGTGTGGTACCACAATGCACACCGTGGCAAGTCAATGTAATCATAGAAGGGATGGTCTGAAACAGCAAAATAAACTTTTCAGGTGCAGAGAACTCATACGACCCTACATACAGTGGATGCTGTTTTCAGACAGGAGAGGGGAGGGTTTTTTTATGTTTACTGGAAATCATACTTGGCAAATAGGATTGATGAAAAATAATGTTATGATTTACGAATATATACAAAAACAAATAAACAAAAACAATGGAACAAGCTCACCAATTTTGTGATGTATCCAGCTGTGTTCATGGGGGCCTTTCTAAGATGTGGAACCAACTGTCCACCTTTCGAAAAACTAAGGTCAATCTACGCACATTAAATAACACTTTATTTCTACAAATCTTCACATTTAAAAAAAATTGGTTCAATTTTCCTTAACCGAAAGAAAACTGACATGAGCAAAAAAACAACAGCACAATGTAGGCTTAGTCATTTACCAATACACCACCCACTCAGTAAGTCGTCTCAACAAAGTACGATCACGAGGTGCATGAGCCGACTTGAGCATTCTATAGTAGACCATCAAGCGTGATACATGTGCATGGGCTCGCTCCCACAGCCAGAAAACGCATTTTAAAGTTGTGATCCCAAATTATGCTCAGGATCCCCGAAAAACGCTTCTAAAGGCCAGAAAACGCATTTTAAAGTTTTGATCCTAAATAAAGCTCAGAATCCCCGAAAAACGCTTCTAAAGGTCAGAAAACGCATTTCAAAGTTTTGATCCCAAATTAAGCTCAGATTCCCCGAAAAACGCTTCTAAAGGCCAGAAAACGCATTTTAAAGTTTTGATCCCAAATTAAGCTCAGAATCGCCGAAAAACGCTTCTGAAGGCCAGAAAACGCATTTTAAAGTTGGGATCCCAAATTAAGCTCAGAATCTCCGAAAAACGCATTTTAAAGTTTTGATACCGAATTAAGCTCAGAATCCCCGAAAAACGCTTCTGTAGGCCAGAAAACGCATTTTAAAGTTGAGCTCCCAAATTAAGCTCAGAATCACCGAAAAACGCCTCTTAAGGCCAGAAAACGCATTTTAAAGTTGTGATTCCGAATTAAGCTCAGAATCCCTGAAAACGCTTCTGGACTTGTCCATAAATTAAATTAAAAATTAGAGATTAGTCAAATCTGGCTTACATATATGATCAAATATTGTTAAAAAAAAACCTCCCGGATTTTGAACGGTTTTACTCACATGGTTTGTTGATTGAAATAAAAATACTCATTTTGGCCCAAACAAATTTTTAGAATTAAGTTAAACAAAACCAATTGGATATAATTTTTCACAATACTTTGGAACGATTCGAAAGCTGTAGATGTGCTTCGAGGAAAAAATTCCTATTTGTTTTAAAAAAAATCTAGTAATTTTCATTAACTGAATTGATATGATTTGGAATAATACCTAGCATTTGTTCAGATCTGCCCCACTTTTGCCGGATGTGTATCTAAATGGAACAAATAGAAGGAAATTTAAATAACCGCTTTTGTTGTTTTCTAAATATACTACAGCATGTTTGTCTAAATATTCGGCCAAATATTGGTTTCAACAAATAGTTGAAAAAGTCAGTATTACGTACGTACATCTCTAGTACAATACTTTAAGATATATAAATTATGAAGTACACAATTAGAATTCTCAATTGATTGCTGTAAGCTTGAATAAATTTATTGTGGCACAAAATAACGATAGTCCAAACTGTGATTCCAAAAACCAAAAGGCTTATAAAGATAATATTCAACCAAATTATTAACATAATGATTGATTGCACATTATTTTTTCTTTTATGAAGTTCTCATTGAATGAAAACTTCGAATCTTTAAATATGCCTTCAAAGTTTTAAATTTTGTTAAATAGTATGAAAATAGTTTTATAGTGCTCTACAAAACTGTTGTTGAAAACCACACAAATTAGGACCCACATTTTTAAGAAATTATTTAAAATATTCTTGCCAAAGCGCTCTTTTTAATTTTCACATCTTGTAATTAACGATACGGTTGACGGACAAAAATTGAAAAACCTTACAATTTAGATGTCTAATCTGAGGCTAGAAGATCCAACCATCCGCTTGGAAGGCTAATATTCTACCAAATGAGCTAAGGAATACGAAATATTCTGAAGAAGGCTTTTATCACATCTTAGTGAAAATAAACTTATGAATATAACGGACATGTGATATACAGTTTTTTTTTGATAATATCGTTTATTTGGAACCGCTCGAACCTTTAGTTTTATGGAGCCAGAACCAATTTTTGTTTTCACAATCAAACTCTCAGAACTAAGACTAGGTTAAAAGACGAATTGAGGGAAGAGGTAGTTAAATGCGAAGATCGATAGATTTTAGAAATAGATATATCGCGACATAAAGTCTAAGTCTGTCGCAGCCAACACATCTCTCCCTGGAACGTTAGGTAACAAACAAAATATGTACATAGCTCAGTTGGCAAGTCAGTTGCCTCCTGAGCCGATATACGCGATTTCGAGCCCAAGAGTTAACATCAGAGGAAGCTGTACGGGGATAATTTTTCAATAACTGTTCGACAACTTTAACGTTGATGTAAATTCAGGAAGGTCATAAAGATGGTATAACAACTATAATCGAAACAAAAACAAACATTTGAACAAAATTTTGTTTTTTTTATCAATATAACAAACCTACATACATAAATCAGGAGTCCTGTTTTTGTCCTTCTTTTTAAACTACTTTTCAGTAGTCTGTAGAACAAAATGTCCTACCTTTTATGGTTAATTTTGATAAGCCTATTAAAACATTGACATCACATTGATATATTCCAACACTCATTATTAGTCATACGTATGCTAACTGTGCTAAGGGTGCTAAGGGTGCAATTGAGATCGAGAGAGCATTTTTTTGATCATTTTACGATTTTTTGGAAGCTGAATTAAAAGGCCGCTGGAAGCTGAGTAGAAGATCATTAGAAGATCATTAAATTTTGAGCTGTATAGAACTTACTTCATATCAATGATAAGCCCGAGTAAGCATTTTGTACCTGTTGTTTTATGGGACTTTTGGTTGCTTGGGACGTCATACTATCGATAGTCATATTGAAAATTAATTTAAAAAAAAAACAATTCATGTGATAAAATAAAAAAATTCTTATTTGATTCAAGAATACAGATTCAATATTTAATTTCATTTTTATACAAAAATTATGCACTAAACAAACCTAGGTTTGATTCGATATTCTGAAGATTTTTTTAAGTCAGGAAATTCCTTATTTAGTTAACTACCAGAGCAAAATTGCACTAGAATGAAATAGGAAGCACTTCTCTCAATATAAAAAGGCGTACCTACACAGCAAAAAAAAAGTGTAACGATGGACGATGTAATTCCTGGAGATAATGTAGTATTATGGATTTATGTTGAAATAATACATCTATACGATGTACACAATGTGAATACGTCGTGTGGTGTAATATCAATGTTTTCTTCCATTGACGTTCAAATTGTATTCATTTCAAATAGATTGAAACGGATTACGGACCTCAGCTGTGTATGTTTGGATTGTAAGTACTACCAAAATTGAATAAAAATGTAAGCAAACCTATAGCTTCGAATATAATTTCCGTATTTTTCATTTTTAGGAAATTTGGCCCATTTTGTTACAGCTGTACAATAAATATCAGATGGTTTCAAACCGCCAGGTTCATCCTGACGATGTAATATTAAGTAACATTTGCGACTCAAGTTATGTGCAGGTATTTGATGCAATTTCACAATACTTTTTTTGCTGTGTACACAAATGAAAGAAATAAAAAAAGAACTGTGATTGTACTTCTAAATTTTCCTTTTTTTTAATTAAACTACAAAATTGAACCATCTGCAGTTAATATCAATGAAACATTCATTGTTCGACACTTAAACAAAAACTTTATTTAGATATTTTATGAAATTATTTTATCGACTTTATCGGTGAAATATTCTATTCTTTGAAAACTAACAAAAACACACATCTCAATGAAACTTGACTTTTCTCGAAGAGATTCCTTAAACTTAACACTAAGCGTACATCTTTCGAGAATATAAAGGCTAGCATCTTACAAATGCTAAAACCACCAACCCACAGAATGTGTACTATGTATGCCGTGACCAGTAATTGATCTCATGACCGCTGGCTTAGAAGACTTGAATGATCCTCTAGACCACGAGCGGCGGCTGTCAGAGGATTTCGGTTGCCAGAAAGCTTACGAACCTTTGCAGACGTATTACAGACCACCAGGCGACAGAAACCTGCTTTATTGAAGGTCTTTGATGGAATCATCCTTTACTACCCTGAGCGAGGTCAACCGATTACCCTGAAAAGGTGAGGATCACTCAATTTACGTATCGGAAATAGTTTTAAGGCATATCCTTGAACTGTGCATAGTTACGTCCCCATTTTGGTTTTAGCCAGTGGTATTTTAACAGACTCACAAAAGGAAGAAAACTAAATTTTTGAAGGTTAATTTCGAGCTAGGAGTGGCTGGTGAGTAAGGCTATCCTGAGCCCTATGGGCTTGGCTGTCTAGGGTTGAACATGTTTGAAAGTTCTGAAGTGGCAAACCACTGCAAGCTTTTTAGAATTTTCACCTTGAGCTTCTGCGGTTAAGCTCGAGGAAAAAAAATCGAATTGCACCAATGGATTCTGAAAATATGATTTGTTTTGAAGTATATCTTTGTACATTTGAATGAAAAAGTGTTTTTTTATCAAATTATTTGATAGTTCCAATGTGATACATTGCCACATCAATCATAACATCATAAATTGCCGAACCCTGTATACCAACCAAAAGGGATAATCTACAGAACCTTCAATGCTCCCCCCTCAATCTTATACTGGAGGCATCAAAACCATGAATTTCCAAATCATTACTGAAACATTTTTACCATCATATCACTTTTTAAGTTCCGAGTACGAGTTTGTCAGTATCATCTGTTACCAGAAAAAAGTTCATTCGACTTATTCGATTCAACCTAAATATATTTTTCAATAATCTTTCTATATTACGTAAACCTAATCTTATACGTATGATCAACATATTTACTACTAAACATAAGATAATTGCTCTAAAAGAGATTAAAAGCTCCTATAGTAATAGATGTTTATTTACAACTTTTAATTTTTTGGAAAGTACCGCTAACAGAACTGATTTCTTAGGAATACATTGCAAATGAAGAAACTCAACAATCTAAAGATTTTTATAGCTATTCAGAATTAACCAATAAATCAAAGCTGCGTAGTTTGCGGTGGAGTAAGTGGAGTCCAAGCCCCACTAGAAACTCGTCCAGGGCTCTGCGAGAGGGTTGCGGCCGATGGACCACCGGAATGCGGCACAGCGTCTCCATCCGTAGGCGAAGTCGATAGACCCGGATGATGGTGATGGTGTCCTTGACCGGGCACGATTGCCGAACTTCCAATGGAAACACTAGAGTGACTCGGTTCCGGTGAGTGATTATTCTCGGCAGCATAGTGATAGTGGCTGGACGATCCAACGGGCACAAATCCACTTTCAACGGGGATTGCTGAAGGATGGTGGGTGCTGTATTGTATCGGAATTGGTGATGAAGTTGGAATGGGCTCGTGGCGGTGGTGTGACGAAGGAACAGATGTTAGCTCCGTTATTTCCGGTGAATGGTTGTAGGCACTAGAATTGAAGAATTGAGTTATAGACCCTTGACATATGTCGTTTCTTAGGAATATGTTACCTTATGTCTCCGATCATGGGAATGTACTCCGCAGTTGGATAGTGATACGAGCTTTGGTATACACCGTAGTCTCCAGCACCGTGCCAGGACGTAGAGTATCCAATATTGGTGATTGTCGGTGGATTCAGTGCATTACCGTACAGTTGATGATTTGGTGAAATCGTTGGAGTCGGATGGTACAACTACAAATTCACAAAATTTTTAAAAATTTTTAGTTATGAATCAAAATAAGACTTTACCTGATGTCCTGAGGAAGCGTAGATTTGCTGCGGGGAAACACTCGGTTGGTAGACATCGATTTGTGCCCCGGGTACGGTTGTTGGTGTAGGCCCATACTGACTTTGGTGGGAATGATAGGTTGGTGATGAGTTAATATAATTAGGGGAACCATTGGATGGAGTTGGGGAGATGTTTGGACCAATAGAGCTCGGACTTCCCGGATTAACCGTCTGACTGGTCCAATATGAACCGGAACTAGGGGCAGGTTGCGTTTGCCAGGCACTTGGATATGCTGAATAAACCGGTGAAGGTACCGATTCGATGGGTATGTAAGTGGGTTGTGGAGATGTACTACCGCTAGCATTTCTTGACCTTTGAGTAGTGTACGGCACCACCCGATTAGTCCGTATCGACGTGTGCTGATATCTTTCTGCCGACGGATGAGGAGACTGGGCTGTGGCGTAAGACGGATGGAAGTTCAGCCAACCATAGGTGGAACTTTCGCGGGAGTAAACCGAATCAGGCCGTTCCTTCGCATCCAGAAAAGCTTTGGCGAAAGGATTGTATTTGATCTTTAACGAAGTAACCTCTTCGTTCTGGTAAGCTGTCACAGCTATGAATTGTGTTTCCGGGAAAGGGTAGGTATGCACATTGCGCTGTTCTCGTTGTTCTGACACCACCTGAACCAAATGCACCCGTGGTTCGTATTTGTGCAGTGAGTTCAACATGATTTGTCCATTTCCGTTGGTTTTATTTGTCAGCTTCACCTTGGCAAACGAGATAGGTTCTTTCATCCAGTGTTGCCCAAAGTTTGGTGACTCGGGATGCACGTAAACTGGGTTCGGAGGGGGAGCTTCGGCTTTTCCTCCGGCAACCTGATAAATTGAGAAAAAGTTAAATTAACGGTTGATTAGCTGCATAAATTGAAGTCATTTAAATTAGAAAAATTTAAAAATCAAGAAAATCAGATAAAGTGGCAAAATGACAAAAATGACAAAAATGACAAAAATGACAAAAATGACAAAAATGACAAAAATGACAAAAATGACAAAAATGACAAAAATGACAAAAATGACAAAAATGACAAAAATGACAAAAATGACAAAAATGACAAAAATGACAAAAATGACAAAAATGACAAAAATGACAAAAATGACAAAAATGACAAAAATGACAAAAATGACAAAAATGACAAAAATGACAAAAATGACAAAAATGACAAAAATGACAAAAATGACAAAAATGACAAAAATGACAAAAATGACAAAAATGACAAAAATGACAAAAATGACAAAAATGACAAAAATGACAAAAATGACAAAAATGACAAAAATGACAAAAATGACAAAAATGACAAAAATGACAAAAATGACAAAAATGACAAAAATTACCAAAATGACAAAAATAACAAAAATGACAAAAATGACAAAAATGACAAAAATGACAAAAATTACCAAAATGACAAAAATAACAAAAATGACAAAAATGACAAAAATGAATAAAATGACAAAAATGACAAAAATAACAAAAATGACAAAAATGACAAAAATGACAAAAATGACAAAAATGACAAAAATGACAAAAATGACAAAAATGACAAAAATTAAAAAAATGACAAAAATTAAAAAAATGACAAAAATGACAAAAATGACAAAAAATGACAAAAATGACAAAAATGACAAAAATGACAAAAATGACAAAAATGACAAAAATGACAAAAACGACAAAAATGACAAAAATGACAAAAATGACAAAAATGACAAAAATGACAAAAATGACAAAAATGACAAAAATGACAAAAATGACAAAAATGACAAAAATGACAAAAATGACAAAAATGACAAAAATGACAAAAGGAAGTGAGTGATTTCTTGAATGTTCAAATACGATGTTGATTATAATTAAAAGAAAAGGAATTCCAAGATTTGAGGTAAATATTGATAGTACAAAGCATACACCAATTATGTTAAAATTGGGCTTAAAAATTAAGCATGCTACTTTGAATCATTTTTCGATTTTTCAAAGATTGATGAAAAAATTATGAGAGATCAAATAATATACTAAAAATAAGTGAAACCTTTATAAACGTTCAAGTGCAGTAATAGTTTCAAGTTTCAAGCTCTGGAATGGACAAAAGCAAGAAGCTTATTTCTACTTATCAAAAATTTAGTTTTATGGGCTTTTTGAAGTTTTTATTTCCAGAATTGGAAAACAAAGACAACCAGAATTAAAATGCTTCAAAATATTATATTATTTTGATTATAAAATTCGGTAAATTTATTGTAAAAACCAATAATATAAATTTTTAATTCAATTTATTGGCCCTATCAGTCAAAGTTATCTTCTTTTAGTAAAAATATTTCAGGGTGAAAATTGCAATATGTTCCGTGAGAAACCAATTGATGACGTGTGATGAAAATGCTTCTTATCAAATTGGACTTACTCATTTTCAATATTTATTCATTTCTTCATACTTTATGGATACTACAAATTTGATAATTCTGAACATTTTTGAAAAAAAAAATTTTAATCAAATTCTTACTACGTTTTTAAAGTCTTGTTCTTAAAATTTTATTGATTATTCAAGAGACAGCATTTTGATACCTATGTTTTATTAATTGATTTGGTAGCCAATCTCTTCCTGAAATCGAATCTTTTGTCAAATTTTGTCTAAAACCTACAAGTTTAAGTTGAAAAAAGCTTTTCGCCTATTTAAAAAATTTGTTGAAGTCTGCCAAACAATTTACATGCTTTCAAAAATATCTCCAATTCAATTTAGTAGAAACGTCTTAAAAAACTCGTTAAAAATATATTTTCTGACAGAATGGGGAAAAGTAAACAAATTTAAAAATTCTATAACTTTTTTTCACAGGAGTCAAAATTACATGCGATGGGAAAATTGAAAGAAAACTATATGATATTTTTTTTGTCATGTTTGAAAGTTTTATCGGAAAAGTGCAGAATTTCTACATATTTTTATAAGGTTAAGAGCACCAAAATAAATGAAAATAAGCTTTAAAATTCGTTGTATCGCAGATTTTTTTTTAATTGTTCCCTTGTGTAATTTTTTAACCCTTTTTAAATGTGGAGTGAAACATTTAGCAGAATAAGAAACACAAAATAAAAGTGAAATTGGTTTCTTAAAGAATATTTCATATCAGCGTAAAAATTGTAACAATATAAACAATTATTTCAATTCATTTCATTTCGTGAACGTAATACAGTATCGCAGAATGAAATGTCTTAGGCATAGAGTTACATAGGACCAAACACCACCTGAGACGGGCCAATTTCCTGACAGGTTTGTTAACACTTATTTTTTAATTTTTTAATTCGACGTTACTAAAGTACATTCATGAAATCAATTCTGAAAATTTTACTTGGGAAAATCTCTGTGGGGATAAACCCCTTAAAAACCCCTCCGCACGGATTATTTGTGATGGAAATCTTGATAAAAAGAATCTTGGATTAAAAACAACCTAAAATTCCGGAAATTTTACTGGTTTAGTTTAGAATTAAATAAAAACAATTTGTTGACTATTCTCATGATTTTTCATTTTTAATTCCCTTATCAATAATCTTGTAGATGCACTATGGGGTTTGAGGCGGCAAAAAGTCAAAAAATGAACTTTATTGGATCGCATTTTTATTTTTACTTGTTAATAACTTAATATATACCCAGTGTATCAACTCATAATCTTGGATACTAAACGTACCATAGACATCAGACTTTGAAAAATTGAAAAATATATATGATGAAGAAAAAAAATTAAATCACATATATTTCTATGGAAAACATTTTTTCTTAACTCACCACTCACCAAATTAAAGTTTATATTGAAAGTTTTCATTTGAACCATTCACAATTTTTACACAATAAATTGATCTTTGATAAAAATGAGTAAATAAACATTTTTTTCAAAAATCAAAAACTTTAAAGCTTTTCCAAAAAAGCCACGCATTGTCCCGTACTCTTTTTACTATCATTATCTATTTACAATCTAGTTGAAGGACCTAAAAATACAATTAAAAAGAATCAAGGTACCCCAAAGCACCGTTTTTTTACTTTTTGTCTAATAAAGCTGAAAATATCTTGTAAATGGGTAATTTTTATTCATTAATAGTTATAAATTCAACAAAGTTTATGTTGGTTTGAAGGAAAAAAATTCTGATGATTGATCAATCATTTCACACATTTTTCTCTTGAGTTTCATGAAATGTCTTGATGATATTTATCATTAAATTATCAATTAGTCCAAAACACGGCTTTCAAAAGAAATAAAAAGCAGGGTCAGAAATAACACAAAGCATCCTACTTTATAAGATGTTATAATCATTCTTTTTGCCACCTCATTGTATGGAACTGTCCCATAGTGAGATGGTGGCTCACAAAATTTAAAAAAATCTTAAAGATCGAAAAACTCTGAAATGTTCACTTTTACATTTGCAGTATGATTTTACTTTGAGATTATCGAACGCTATCTCACGTGGAAAAGCAGACGAACTAAATCTTTGGCGGCCATTTTAGAAGATTCTTCCCAACGTTTTCCAAGAAATGGACCGACTGATCTGAAACTATGGAGGCCTCAGCTTCTGGCCGTTCTAATTAGCGCCTCGGGCTTGCAATTGTTTTTCTGCTATCCGCGTGCATTAATTAGCATTCTGCAAATAGTTGTGTTACGTTACGGAATAAACAAGTCGGGTTTAGTTCTCCTTCGAAACGACGACGCCATCGATCTTGGCAAAGATGATCGGAGGTGATGAGAAAATACGATACCTTCAAAAGGTTTTCTTTAAGGTTTTTGTTTGTAGGGAACAAAATGAGCGAAGCCACCAAACAGGCCCGAGAAACACAATAACGTCATGGCAAAAACGTGCATCTGAATCGCTTGAGAGGAAAAATGTAAGTCCTATACGCGCCGCTTAAGCTGTGCGTCTCCACTTAAAGTCAACACCAGCCGTCGTCGTGTCGTGTCTCCGCGATTTGAGGCGGAACTTCTCTTTCCGTATTCAGCTAGGAAGATACAGTTGAACTAGCATATTTGTGCCTCTAAACCGATGGGCAAGATTTATCTAAGGTTTTTTTTTTTGCTTACCCATTCACCGTTGACGTACTTCCAGCGATGCGAATCTACTTGGGAAAATTCCAGCAGCACCGTGTACATGGCCGTTGGGTCCAGCCCTGTAGCGGTCACCTTCACCACCGGAAACATCCGCCTGCAGGAGGAGAGATTGAAATGGCATGAGAAAATGTTCCACGGACCTAACTGTTGTGTAAAAAGCTGTTTCAATGACGAAGAACCACACTTATTTTTTTATTGTTTGAATTTTCAACGGGTCATGACTTATAGGCAGAACATTTAGAAATTACAGTTTAAGATGCCCCAAATTTGTATGGGAAATTCAAAACCTGTGAAATGTTATGTGTTGCAGGCTAAAATGGATCCTAGGGCTAGTACAAAATCTCATGCCAAATTTGGGCCAGATCGGATCACGGGAAGGAGTCGCTCAACGAGCCTGAAGCTTGTATGAGATTTTGAGACATTTTGTTCGGGAGAAACATGAAAAATCAGTTTATCATCAAATACTTTGGATTTCTTTCAAAAAAGGTTTTTCTTAAAGCCTCGATTTTGACAAACATTTCATCCGAAGACTGCATATCGATAAGAGTTAAGATAAAAAAGTGATTAAGCTTTAAAAATGGGTTTACTTTTTTAAGGATGGTATTCATCACTGTTAATGAGTCGGGGCGGTCGAACATATTGACGCCTCATTAACTGTGATGACTACCATCCTTAAAAAAAGTAAGCCCATTTTTGAAGCCTAAAAACTTTTTTATATTAACTATTATCGATATGCAGTCTTCGAATGAAATATTTGTCATAGTTTAGGCTTTAAGAAAAACCATTTTTGAAAGATATCGAGCGACACACATAGGAGTACTCTATGGAAAAAGGTGGCCGAAACATGTTTTTCTCTTTAAAATGATTAAAAATATTTTTTTAACAAGTCGCGAATGCCACAAAGATTGTAATTCTTACTTTTGGTCTATTTGGGTCACTCGCTGCACGCTTAAAAAATATTTGTTTTCAGGGGGGTAGGTAAGCAAATTGGAAGCAAACCAGCCGATTAACTATCTGAAATGATGAAAAATACCATTTGTATAACACAAAGTAATTGTTTAAGGAAGTTAGATGCATTCGTGTTATATGTGAAATTTTTCCCGGCGGAGTCCGGATGATAGACTTCAACACTAATTTGTAAAAAAAAAACAATATAAGTTTATTTAAAAAACATTGCACTATTTTGTTTGGCTTCTCTACTGTGTTTATCGAGAAATGAACGCAATTTCCACCACAACTTATTGGTCATATTAAAACTGAAGATTTGTAGAAAAAAATTTGTTAATAGTCAAATTATTCTGCGTGTTACGCAGCCTGTAATTGTACGTGTTTACACCCAATTTTGGAAGACAAAATTTATAACTTTGATACATCAATGTTTCGAGTTATGCCATTACGAAATCACTATACCGATGATGGTTTAAAATCGACAATACTAATAAACAACATCTATCAAACAACCGAAAAACTTTAAAAATAAATAGATTTTTTTTTATTTCGAGGCTTTGGCCAGGATTTGGGGTAAAATACTCCTGTGTGCGACGGGAACCAAAGTTATTGATGAAAAACTGGTTTTTCATGTCTCAAAATCCCATACAAGCTTCAGGCTCGTTGAGCGACCCCTTCCCGAGAACCGATCTGGCCCCAATTTTGCATGAGATCTTGTACTAGGCCTAGGATCAACTTTAACCTGCAGTGCATATTTTTTTCAAAAGTCGGGTCATTTGGGGCACTCTAATGGATTTGCTTTTTAAAAAAAAGTATGAAACCCACACTTTTCCCGCATAAGTTGTGTACATAGCACATACTATTGTAAAAGCTTGCAAACCTCATAATCAAAGTAATATTAGCAATTTTCAACTACACAACAAATTTTTTTTTGTTTGATTTGACAAATAAAGTGAAAAAATCCGGGCAAAAGGTTCGGAACCTTTTTCAATGTCATCCGAGCCGGACTGTTCTCAATTTTTTTTTAAATATCCGGCCGAATCTGACAACCTTATTTTCAAGTGTATTAATAAATATCGGAACAGTCTACATTTCCCGAGACCCCCTACTTGAGAAAGGGAAGCTGCCAAAATTTGGAATCGATAAGTCGCACTCATTTCAACGATTTCTTATCTTTTGAAGGGTTCGTTTTTTGCCCCCATGGGCAACCATGGACTACGCGTCGCTCATACTATGTATATGGAAAATACCAGGTAGGCCATAGCGCTTAACCTTACTTGAAAGCTTGAAAGCATGCTTGCATGACAACAAAAATAGTTGTAAAATACGATTCTTTTAAAAAAGTATTCAGATTAAAGATTGATTCTTCAGGGTCATCGGAACTTTTTTTTTGCATTGGGTTTTTCGGATCTGAACCATGCCTGACCTGAAACTTTGGCAACGTTTTTTAGCATGAAAACACGGACACGAATTGGACTTGGAACGTTTTAACCCTTACCCATCAACCCAGCAAACATAAAATCGCATTAGAAATAATAGCTAAACTCGTTAATAATGTTAATATGAATCGCAATTCCTACCAAAAAAAGAAAACGATCGTAAAAATGGTTACTTAAATTCTACCGACTCAGATATGATAAAAGTCCGCCATGTTTGCAAATTTGTTCTCCAGCGTGGGATTCAAGTGAGAAAACAACCATGTTTTTCTCTCTGCGATAAGCATTGCAACCAGATTTCTAAAAATCAGAGGATTGATTTGGATAAATTGTCCAATGAGAGAAGCAGCAACTATTATCGCTGGCAACGGTTTGCATACATTGAGAGCAAAACTTGCGCTCACTCGCATACTGTCAGGATGTACTGTATAAGGTGTTGAATATCGTTCAATTTGTTCAACACTCATTGCTTAAGCCAGAGGTTAAAAAAAAAGTATGTATATTGCTTCCCATTTGGTAGGTACAGGCTGTTTTTTCGAGTTTTATAAGATGATTTTATGTTTGTTATTAAACGTATAACAAACTTTGTTGAGAAATATACGTACAAAAATGTTCGCTGGGGAGGCAAGCTGACTCAACTTGTTAGAAAAGCTACCTGCTTCAAGCTTGAAATTCTGGGACTGAGCGAAGTCCGTTGGCCTAACACTGGAGAACACAAGACACAGTCCGGGCAAGTACTGCTTTACTCTGGCATTCGAGGGGTACGCGCTACTCGGGAAGGAGTTGGTTTCCTGTTAAGCCCGTAGGCCCATGCGGCCCTTTATAAGATGGGAACCGATAAACGAAAGAATAATCGTAGCCAGATTCAGAACACGGGTTAGAAACCTTACAATGGTCCAGTGTTATGCGCCAACTGACGTTGCCGATTTGCAGTAGAAAGAGCATTGGCTCCGACAATCAGGACCTTGAGCGCATCATTGGGCGCCATGGTCTAGGACAGATGAGCGAAAACGGAGAGCTGTTTGTAGAATTTTGTGGCAACAGCAACATGGTGATTGGTGGATCGCTCTTCCCCCATCGATCTGCACATAAGGTAACTTGGGTATCCTGAGATGGCCGAACAGAAAATCAAATTGACCACATCTGCATCAGCCGAAAATGGAGAAGAGGCCTTCTTGATGTCCGCAACAAACGAAGCGCAGACATTGCATTTGACCATCACCTCGTGCTTGGCGAGATACATATGACTGAGAGTTGCGCGTGTCCAACGGCGCGAGGAGAAAGTCGGATGTCAAAACGACGTCCGCCTGTTAGAGAACCCAGAGATGAAAAGGGCATACATTGAACAGCTTGAATCCCGAGCCTCGGAATCACCGACAGACGGAACAGTCGAAGAACAGTGGTGTAGAATCAAGAATGCATTTATCACGACGAGCAATGGTACTCTCGGTAAAGTTTGTAGAAGACCAAGTGAATGGATGTCGGATGAAACCTGGAGGATGATCGATGATCGGAGAAAGGCAAAAGTCGGAACTGAGCAGGCATGTACCGAGTCAGCCAAAGCAGCTGCCCGCTTACGATATGCGGAACTGGAAAAGGCAGTTAAACGAGCTAGTAGACGAGATAAGAGACCCTGGGCAAACTCCCTAGCCGAAGAGGGAGAAACAGCCGCCGCCGCCAATGGAGATATCCGATTACTTTATGACATTTCTCGCCATCTCAGTGGTGCAACAACTAATGCAAGAATGCCGTTCAAAGACCGAGCAGGTCAGTAATTGGCCGATCAAACAGGCAGAACAGGCTGAAAAAGAAGCGGCAATCAAAAACATGAAATCCAACAAAGCACCTGGGATCGATTGCATCTCTGCTGAAATGCTGAAAGCCGACCCTGCCCTATCAGCACAAATGTTGCACCGTCTTTTCGCTGACATCTGGGATACTGTAACATTCCCGGCCTACTGGATGCAGGGTATCCTCGTAAAGGTCCCGAAGAAAGGAGACTTGACAGAGTGTGGTAACTGACGACGCATAACGTTGATCTGTACGGTTGTACTCCATTTACCCGAAAACCATTGCCCAGAATGAAAAATCCCCAGAATTCCAATCGCCAGAAAGAACCATTCCCCAGAATTTTTTTCCCCAGACGAACCATTCCCCAGAAAATTTTTCGCCAGAATGTACCATTTCCCAGAAATTTTTCACCAGAATGAACCATGTACCAGAAATTTTTTCGCCAGAAGGACCATTTCCCAGAAAATTGAAAACATTTATCCTTACTAGAAATTATTTAAAAAAAAGGATTTGTTACAAATAAAAATGGGGTTTCATAACTTTATTCTTTTGCGGCAAGGCCGCAACCAACGAGGATGAAGGGGCTGAGGCGGCACAAAGCCGCCGAAGCTCCCAAATCCGAGGAGGCCGCCGACCCGCCGTCGGAAGCGGCGGCCCTAAGGCATTGGTCTAGGTCTGCCGGGGCTTCCTAGGTCTGCGTGAAAGCTAGGGGTGATCCCTTAGCCCCGTCCGCCACGCGACAGCGTGAAGGACAAAACGTCTTTCAACTTCGAACGCGCAGCGTGAGGAGTCGGATACCAAAACGGTTTTTTAAAGGACCATGGTAAGCATTGAATCAATTAAAGTACCCAAACCATAAACAAAGCACAATATTGGTTCTAAAATAAATTTAGTTGAAAAATTTCAAAGTCGTAGTTTCATTTAAAAAATCATTTTGAAAAAATTAATTTCGAATCATATGAAATATTCAAGAATTCATTAGAAAAAAAAACAAACAAAAATACTAGGGGAAAAAATCTGGGATTTGTGCCATTCTGGTAAATGTTCCATTCTGGGGAAAAAAATTCTGGGAAATGATCCATTCTGGGAAAAAAATTTCTGGTAAATGGTGCATTCTGGGGATTTTTTTTCTGGGAAATGGTTCATTCTGGGGTTTGATTTCGGGTATTTGTCATTCTGGTAAAAATTCATTCTGGGCAATGGTTTTCGGGTAAATGGGATACAATCATCTGTACAACCCTCAAAGTACTCAGTAAAGTGATCCTGAAAGGGATCCAGGAGGAAATAGATGCTACCCTCCGACGGCAACAAGCTGGATTTCGATCCGAACGATCATGTGTGGACCACATCCCAACGCTATTATTCGTATTATTATTCGTAGGAACAAATCAACGAATTCCAGGACTCTGTTCTGCTGGTGTTCGTTGATTTCGCTGCCTGCGGAGTATTATCCTTGTTGGTGACCTGGTAATTGGATCTCAAATGAGGAACTACATCGCCGGTGTCATCAAAGGGCGCTAGAAATTGAGATTCGGGAACGCAAGTGGAGATGGATAGGCAACACGCTGCGAAGAGATGAAAACGAGATTTGCAGAGAGGCGCTTGAATGGAATCCAGAGGGACATCGAAGGAGAGACAGGCCCAGATACTCGTGGCGACGAAGCCTAGCTGCCGAAATTCGAACTGCCAACGAGAGTTTTGACTGGGACCAGGTGAAGATGCTGGCTCCGGATCGTCAACAGTTGAGGTTTTTTACCACGGCCCTATGCACCGAAGGATCGGTGTGGGAACATTAAGTAAGTAAGTAAGTAAGTGCCTAAGTATATTTCAAACATATAGTCCAAGTCCATCACAGCTAACACATCCCTCACAAGAACGTTGGGTGGCTTTCCTCGGGCCCGAAGGGAATCTATGAAGTTCGCTCTGGCGACAAGGTGGTCCTTACACGACCAAACAATATGCTAGATGTCATGGTAGCCTAAGCCGCAACCGCATAAATTGCTGCCAGCAATATTTATACGATAGAGCACCGCACTCAAGGAATAATGATTGGACATGAGACGGGAAAATATACGAATAAAACCCTCGGCCCACCCATCTGCGCTGCTATCGAGCAATGTGAGGGGACCCAGACAAAGGTGATGGAAAACCAACGATATGATAAAGTGGTCAATATATCTCGTATCTTTTTAGGGAAATGCGGCGTGAGATTTCGTGGTCTTATAAAGCGGATCGCTTCAACAGAGCTGAAACTATCAGTTATAATATAGTAGTGTTCAATAGGTCGTGTGGCGATACTATCCAGAGCGCAATGACCCGGATCGGAAAATTGGACCAAAATCGGTTGGAATTCAGTCCGTTCAACACGTGAGTCTGTTAGAAATCTGCCCAGAAATCCAACCGAATTCGGACGAATTCAGTGATCTGGTGATACAACTTTCCTGACGACGCTAAGTTTCTGCGATTGAGCTGTCAAAATAACCAAATAGTCAGGAGAATCTACGATGTACACAGAACATGGTGACTGGAGACTGTAAGAGGCGTATGAGATTCCGCTGAACACTGCAAATCCTGTTGATTTCTCTTTAAATGATTAATCGGTAAAGTACATTTTATCAGCATCGACGTTTCTTTATTTAGCTTCGAAAATCCAAATTAGTTGATGTTGGGTTACTGAATGAAATTGTTTCTAAAGACCTCTTTTCTGTCACACCTAACAAAAGTTGGTTTATGAACTACATTAAGAATTTTTAAATCAGTTATGCTTAAAAATTTCCATTTAATTTATGCCTCTCAGATCGATGTCTGAGCTACCGCATACAAAATGTTGAGCATTAACATCACAGCCTATTACAAGAGGAATATTTTGTGATTCACAGCATGAAATTAAATATTTAAATCATCCGTAGGGGATGTCTCTTGCCGTCAGATTGGGTATAAATATTCCACTTAAAGCTTTGTTTATAAATATACATGCACGAGGAATTATTCGGGCATTAGTCATTCCAATTATAATTTTTTTTTTTTTTTATAACTTTGTTTATTTGAAACGGCTCATATCGAAGGTTTTAAGGGGCCGTTCACTAATTACGTAAGCACATAGGGAGGGTGGGGGGGTTTCACATTTGCTTACGATCTCTTACTAGGGGGGTAGGGGGGGTTTCCGAAAATCTTACGTAAGAAATGTTACATTGATAATTCGTCACAGCCATACGAAACCGTATTACTCAGGTTTTATTTTTATTTCTCACTACCTATTTGTTTGTAATTTCTGATGTTATGTTGTTAATCTTTAAATCTGTTTTAATTATTAAAAAAAAAGTTGCTGGTTCTATAAAATTAATAGAGAACCAATTCAAACCAACATGTCACCAGAAACACTGAATCACATTATTTTTTGTATTTGTATTTGTATTTGTTTTATTAATAATCATGTAACTTAAGATACAAATCTTTTGAATTGTTACAATTTGAATTTCGTTAGCTTATACTCGTTCCTTACGATTTTCATATTTGTTTTAACAATATTTTCAGAAAACCTGTCCTATGTTGTGAACCTCGTCAGCAAACGCCTCTTAAAACTAGATCTCGTATGAGCAGATTTGATAAAGTATGGGAGATTATTCCATTTTCTAATAAGCAGAGCTATGATGTGGGATAAGAAAATTTCTGGTTCGCAAGTTTTTCAACGATACAAGAAGTGAACGCAAATAATCTGGATTTCCAGTTGAATAAATTCTGTGAATCATTTCACAAGCACGAATTGCATACAATTCTTCGAACCGACACCCAATTAAGTTTGACTGAATATGCGAAACATGGCTAATTCTCGGAAGCCTATAGACATATCTAACGCACGCATTTAATGCAATGCGCAATCGATTTACTGATTGAGCCTGAGCATTCAGTATAAAAAAAGAACAATAAAGGAATAAAGGATAAACATACGCTTTAGAAAGATCGTCGCTATTCGCTTTTCATCATAACAATCTTTTTAATTGAAAAATTTATAGGAACAAAAAGGTGGTGCGTTCTGACACCACGATTTGCAAACATTTTATTTCGACTTCAGAAGTCTTTAAAAATCGATATGGAGGCTTTAAGATAATAAATTTCTAGACAGTTTTTTCAGTGATACCAACCAAGCCATTACCAACTCTAAATTTTAAAAACTATTTACCAAACAAAATCGTAAAACTTTATCCCTTATCGCAGAAGTGAATCTCAGCTTTTAGGTTAATTAACAACATGATTGTCGTTAAAAATTTTCGCACAAATTCTAGTAGCATAGAATAATATTATTGTTTAGATTTTTATGATTTTTAGTTCAAAAACAAAAACATTTTTCATGGTACCTTGTGCTAACCTGATCACGTGTCATTTTCTTATAGAATTAAAAACGTAAGATCTTACTAGGGGGGGAGGGGGGGTTTTGAAAAATCTTACTTTGTCTTACCAGGGGGGGAGGGAGGGTTGAAAATTTCCAAAATCGTGCTTACGTAATTAGTGAACGGCCCCTAAAGAGCCAAACCCTTGTTTTTGTATTTACAATTCATACATTGTATAGTTGAAGAAAAAAAGAATAAAGAAAAAGGGAAAACAAATTTATACACGAAGATCTATAGATTTAAAGAAAAGGTATAATTCGAACATGTAATCTAGGTCCACCGCAGCCAACACATCCCTCACTGGAACGTTAGGTGGTTTCCCTCGGGCCCGAAGGGAGTCTATTAAGTTCGCTCTGGCGATAAGGCGGTCCTCACAAGACCAAACAAGATGCTCGACATCATGGTAACCCTGGCCACAACCACACAAATTGCTGCTAGCGAGATTTACACGAAAGAGTAACGCGTCTAAGGAACAATGATTGGACATGAGACGGGAAAATGTTTTAATAAAATCCCGACTCAGGTTCAATCTATTGAACCAGGGTTTAAGGCTTACCTTTGGGATAATCGAGTGGAGCCACCGACCCAACTCATCTTCGTTCCATTTGCGCTGCCAGTTGACAATAGCGTTTCTCCGGACCAAAAAGTAAAATTCGTTGTAGGCGATTTGACGCTGATAAGTGTCGCCTTCAACTGCACCCACCTTTGCAAGAGAGTCTGCCCTCTCATTACCCGGTATCGAGCAATGTGAGGGGACCCAAACAAATGTGATTGCAGAACAGCGTCTAGATAAAGCACTCAACGTTACCCGTATCTTCTCAAGAAGTTACGGAGAGTGCTTTCCGGGCCTTATTGAACGAATAGCCTCAATAGAGCTAAGACTATCCGTTACAATATAGTAGTGTTCAACGGGACGTGTCACTATACAATCAAGTGCACAATGAATAGCTGCCAATTCCGCGATGTATACTGAGCATGGAGATTGAAGACTGTAAGAGGCACTAAAATTTTGGTTGAACACTCCAAACCCAGTACTTTCGTCTATCAGGGATCCATCAGTAAAGTACATTTTATCAGCATCGACGTGTCCATACTTTGCATCAAAAAGCCTAGGAACAATAAGACAACGATGTTGTTCCGGTATTCCACGGATTTCCTGCTGCATGGACAAATCAAACTGGACAGAGGAAGAGTCGTAGTCAGAGTGAAAAACACGAACGGGAGAGAACGACGAAGGATTAACCTGCATAGACATGAATTCATGATATATAGTCATATAGGGTAAATGTACCCGACCTTGGCACCTAAGGCATGGTCTACCCTTTTTTTCAATATTCCAACCTTCCTGTTGAGTGCACCATAGAACATCCTTCGAAGAATTTACTTGCTAACATGCTTAGAATTCAACAAAAATATGTTTTCTCTATAGAACTTTCATTATTGTGAGCAAAATGCATGCAAAGTACTCACTACGGTGCTCCAATTACTTGGCCGCCGTACCAATTGTTTGCCGTTTCAATGATCCGATTCTTGGCCACCAGCAATGTGCAATAGATCTTTACCAACAATGCTCAATTGACAGTTAACAGAATCGTTGGCTATTCTGAATATAAGGCCACTGACAGAATGACGTCAGCTGAGCGTAAAGTTCTATGCGACGATGGAACACCGGGCTTCACTCATACAACAAAAAGGCTTTTGAAAACATTGATGAAATTCGGTTGGAAAGGAAGCAAAAAAAAAGCTTTCATTTCAAAAAGTCGGAAGTCCAGAATTTCCACAAATTTTTTTTTTTAATTTTTGAAACTTTAAACTTTTTACTCAAATAAACAAAGTGATGATTATAAACACCTCAAGTTGTTTCAGAATATTTGTATATGAACAAGAATCATTGGTTTATGAATGACAACCAAACCTTCATCAGGGGGACCGATTCAGAAACGAATTATGTCCGCGAGTGGTTTGAACTTACTTTTTTTTATGAACATTAAATCCCTTTGATGAAATCTAAACTAACATATTATGTAAGAAAACTTTTTAAACTGAACACTTCCAAAATTTCTCCAATATGTATATAGTAAGTTACTTATGAAGGAATGATAAAATCAATCAAAGCCAATCAATCTAGAAAAAAGTATTTCAGATGGCATGGGCTTATCAAGACTAGCCCAGTTTTTCAACGTAGAGATTTAAAAAAAGTTGGTGTGGGCCAGCTGCCAGAATATTGAGGTAACATATCCGTTTCTGGCCCCGATTGATTCACATTCCTCGAAATTTTTTAAAGAGATTTCACAGTTCATCACTTTTGCGAAGTTTTTTACGACTTGAAAGGAAGTAATACTGAAAGGTTTGAGCCGTGTCAAATAAACTAATTATTACAAAAAAAATGACTTGAACGTGGTTGTTGTGAAAGTGGTATTGTAACGTTGAATTGAAATATCTTATTTTGAACTATTCTCATCGATTAGATTTTTCCAAATATTGGAAAAATTGCTTGGATTTTCTCAGTTTTTTTTTAATTTCCTGACTTGAATGCTAACTGGACAAATTCAGGAATGCTAAGCCTAACGACAGATTCATTTACGAAATTTATATCGTTCTGTGCATCATGATCTGTTGTCATTTATAAATCATTGTTTAAATTTTTCCTTCTGAGTTTTTATAGACCATAAGTTGATAGTAAAATACTCTAAGAGACTTGCGATTGCAACACATAGGGTTATTTTCACTACGAAACAACTATCTTCATATTGTGGAGTTTGGTTTCATAAAATAAGAAATTGAAAAATTCCTTGAATGGTATTTTAAAATTTTGCCCTTTTGAATTTGTTAGCTGAGATTCTGAGCTTCTAGCAAGAGCCATCTCGAATACCCGGGGCGTTGCGCAGTGGTTTGACACGCCAAAAAGATGTTAGAATGTAAACCTTGCTAAAACATTTTTTTTAATTCGACTCACATCTACTGTTATAAGGAATAATTGGAAAGAAAACGATATTTTCCTGAACTTCCAACTTCTGTTTCCAGGAAAAAATCCGAACAAAAATCCACAAAATTAAATCTGAGTATTTATATGGTTCCCAAGCAATAGAAAACGATTCCAAAACTCAATGAATTATGTATTTTATATACTAAAGTCATAAATTGCCATTGATCTAACAGTTTTTAGGTAAGCAAAACATCTTAAGTCTTGCGAGTTGCTTAATTTCACTTAATTTTTTTTTATTTCGAACCACTGTGTTCTGTAGGAGACCACGTGGCTTTTGCTCGGCAGACTGCAATGCAAATGCTGTTCTCACGCACACCAATGTACCATCGATTCATGGTTCCCAAATAGCGATTTTTGCATTTTCAATGCTTGGATATGACTTTTAGTCTGTCGAATCTTTTATGTTCTCCAACTTATTTCGATGCTTAAGTTGATAGAAACGGTCTTATCATACAACCCGATTAGTATGAAAACATTTGTGCGTTGTTTTAAACGAATTTTTAGGGAAAACATCAGCCCAAAAATACCTCTTTAATGAACATGAATTTTTTCCAGCTTCCAACACTGGTGGTGTATGTCGATTGAAGTTGCATGCCAAGAAAAGGAACAAAATTAGTTTTAAATTTTTATTCAATACCTAAATAAATATTAATTCTTTTGTCTTTCTAGTATTTTTAGATTTTTTGCCGTGTTTAACTGTAGGCATGAGTATTTATTGCAAATTTTTCAAATGAATGTCCGCGTTTGAAATCGCATGGGAATTTAACAGTTGCTCTAGAAAGGTGAGTTCATCTGATTTTCATACGGTGATTTCCAACATAATTGCCTCGGATGCAGATCGAAAAAAATTAACTACTTCAATAAAGTACAAACAATCAAAAAATTCGGTATGCAGAGATTTGAAACAAATTATTATCTTCGCAATGAAAATATATTCAAAATGTTTTAGCTCAATTTGGACCTAAAAAAACATGAAAAGACATGTTGGCATGCCAAGATAAGGACCATGCCAAAAAAGGGCTCACTTACCCTACCTTGTTTGAAGATTGTGCTCCAGAAGCTTTTCAAAATTTGCAATCACCAATGGGTTCATGATCTCACACCTGATGAGGAACCGGAGAGATAATGAGTAAAATCGATCTCTCAGTGGGAGTACGCCTGCCAAAACTTCAAGACTCATTGTGTGCGTTGAGGGCATACAACCCAGGGCTATTCGTAAACAACGATATTGAATACGCTCGAGTTTAATGAGGTGTGTTTTGGCAGCTGATTGGAGACAGAAACTGCCGTACTCCATTACCGAGAAAATAGTTGTTCTATAGAGTTTTATTAGATCTTCTTGATGGGCTCCCCACCAGGTGCCGGTAATTGTTCGGAGAAAATTAATTCTTTGCTGACATTTTCCTTTCAGATACTCAATGTGAGCTCGCCAGGTGCACTTGGAATCAAACCAAACCCCAAGATACTTAAAACACCTCGATTGAGTGATCGTTCTGCCTAGGAGTTGAAGCTTAGGTTGAGCAGGTCTATGTTTCTTAGAAAAAACAACCATCTCCGTTTTCTGTGGAGAGAACTCAATCCCAAGCCCCAATGCCCAGGATGACAATCTGTCTAAAGTATCTTGTAAAGGCCTGTGTAGATTAGACTCTGTAGATCCTGTTACAGATACTACATTGTCGTCTGCAAGTTGTCTTAGCGTACAGCCTTCAGAGATACAACTGTCGATGTCACTTACGTAGAAGTTATACAAAAGAGGACTCAAACATGAACCCTGAGGTAGGCCCATGTATGAAGTCCTTCTTATTGCAATATCTCCTTGCGCAAAGTTAAGGTGTTTCTCACAAAGCAAACTGTATAAGATGTTGTTCAATAGAGGAGGCAGACCCCGGGAGTGCAATTTTTCTGACAAAACCTCTATCGAGACTGCATCAAAAGCTCCCTTTATGTCTAAAAATACCGAAGCCATTTGCTCACGTTTTGCATACGCCATTTGTATCTCTGAAGACAGCAGAGCAAGACAATCGTTTGTCCCTTTGCCCCTGCGAAACCCAAATTGAGTATCTGAAAGGAGGCCATTTGTTTCCACCCATTTATCCAATCGGAACAAAATCATTTTCTCCATCAATTTCCGTATACAAGACAACATCGCTATTGGACGATACGAATTAAAATCGGACGCAGGTTTACCAGGCATTTGGATTGCAATAACTCTCACTTGTCTCCAATCTTCAGGAACAATGTTATGTTCCAAAAATTGATTAAATAAATTTAACAAGCGAAATTTTGCAATGTCCGGGAGATTTTTCAACAAGTTAAACTTAATTTGATCAATTCCCGGAGCCGAATTGTTACATGAGAGAAGAGCAAGTGAGAATTCTACCATGGAAAAGTGAGAGTCCAGTTCACTCCTTCCTGGAGGCACATTTCGAATTATTTTTTGCACAGGTGTGGAATCTGGACAGATTTTTCGAGCAAAGTTGAAGATCCAACTATGGCTATATTCTTCGTTCTCATTAGTTGAAGTACGGTTACGCATGCGTCGTGCCACTTTCCACAAAGTACTTAAGGACGTTTCTCGTGACAAACCTCCCACAAAATTACGCCAATACGCCATTTTTTTTCCTTTGATTAACTTTTTGAATTGATTTTCAAGGGAAGAGTACAGTTGGAAGTTGTCAAGTGTACCATGCTTTCGGAAGGCTTTAAATGCATTCGATTTTTCGGCATGCAATTGGGAACACTGGTTGTCCCACCATGCATTGGGAGGTGTTCGACGAATCGATGAATTTAGGATGGGTTTCGTTTGAGATTGAACCGCACTTTCATAAATCAAGCGAGCAAGGAAGTTATATTCCTCCATGGGTGGTAAGCCAAATACACGATCTAGGGCTGTCGTAATCGTATCTGCATATTTCTTCCAATCGATGTGTCTTGTAAGGTCATATGTCATATTTATTGTGTTTGAAGAGTTGACCCCATTGGGGATTGTAATTTCGATAGGCAAGTGATCACTACCATTAGGATCATAGACCACCTTCCACTGGCAATCCAATGATAGTGAATTTGAGCAGAGTGAGAGGTCAATAGCACTTTGTCTTGCAGGAGGTTTAGGCACTCGTGTTTTTTCACCCGTGTTCAATACTGTTAAATTGAATCTGTCGCAAATGTCATAGATTAGAGTGGAACGACTATCGTCAACTTGCTCTCCCCAGACAGTTCCATGTGAATTGAAATCTACGAGGATCAACCTTGGCTCAGGGAGCACTGAGCATAGGTCCTCTAGGTGACTCGGATCCACTGCAACTCTCTGAGGCCAGTACAAACTGACAACACATAAGTCCTTACCTCTTATAGTTGTATGACAAGCAACCGCTTCAATTCCGCCTGATAAAGGAAGGTGGATTCTGTTAAAGGAGTGGCGCTTATTGATCCCCAAAAGCACCCCTCCATAAGAATCGTCACGATCCAGACGGACAATATTAAAATCGTGGAATAAGATGTTAGATTGAGAAGAAAGCCAAGTTTCGGACAAAGCAAAAATATCGCAATTAGTTCTATGAATCAGAAAGTTGAACGCATCCATTTTTGGAATAAGACTACGACAATTCCACTGTAAAACAGTGATATCTCTGACCTCTCGGACTTGATTAGTCATCGAGAGAGAGATAAACACTGAAAGAAGGGGCCAAGTTTGCATCAATTGCTGAAAAAATGTCTTTATCATGGGGAGCATTGAAGTAACAATATTTCTAACGGAATCAGAAACATTAAAGGACGAGAATATTCCGTTAATAATGTCAGATAGTTTAAAAATCCCGGATATATTAGGTGTTGCCGACGAAACCACGTTCAATGTTGGAGTTTTGGATGTTCCGGCGACAGCTGGGTTATTTGGTGTCGAAATTGTCGCACGGAATCCAGGTGGAATTTCTTCCGGTTCATTTTTTTCAGTTGGTTTATTGACAAAACTGAAGGCTGGGGAAACCGCGGGGGTTCGTCTTGGAATTTTAGCAGAAGACGCTTTGGTACGCTTCCTGGAGTACCCTGATAGAACGAATGGGCGCCCTTCATCAGCCGAATCTGAATCCACTACATCAACTGACAGAGCATCGAAAACATTGTTAGATCGAGTGGGGGTCGGAGGAGAGGCGTTCTTTAAAATGGCTGCATAAGAACGATTGGATCGTTCTTTTAAAGAACGCCTCTGTTTATCCCAGCGGCTTTTGAATGCCTCACACAAGGAGATATCATGAGGTGAGCCTCCGCAATAGACACATTTCTGCTCTATTGCTGAGCAAGCTCCAACCTCATGACTTTCCCCACACTTGGGACAACGCGTCTTGTGACAGCAATGAGACGCTGTGTGTCCCAATTTAATGCAATTTTTGCATTCCATTGGGCGAGGCACAAAAAGCCGCACAGGAAGCCTTAAAATCCCGTCTATCAAGACATAGTGAGGGAGGGCGGTACCCTCAAAGGTTACACGAAATGAGGCTGACGGTGAATATTTTTTGACTCCATTTTCGGTGGTAGCAATCGAGAGTTGACGGCAGTCCAGGATTTTAACCGAGGTCGAATCGAGGCTCTTGAATTTGCCCATCCCTTTAGCCAAAATATATTCACACGTCAGGCTCATTTCAGTGATCACGCCCTCAATCTCTACATTTCGAGACGGGATGAAAACGTGATACTCTAGCCTGAAAAAGTCGCGAGCAACAATTTCATTTGCGGCCTTTAAGCTAGCCACAATGACCCGCAATTTGTTTGGTCTTATCCGAGACACTTCGGTTACGGAGGACCACCTTGCCAGATCTTTTGTTATCTGTATGAAATTCAAAGGTTTCGATTTAGGCCGGAAATAAACCACCCATGGACCAGAAAAAGACGAGCCCTCTGGGTAGACCCTGAGTCGGGAAGACTTCCCAGCAGTTTCGACAGAATCCATCAAAACTGCCCGGTGTGACCGCCCGCCTTCGCTCATAATTTATTACGAAGACTAAAAAGTCCACCGTAATAAAAAATGTACGAAGCTACACAATTCGAAAAAAAAGATAAAAGAAAGTAATAAAGGAAAAGGGAAATGAAATACCTGAAGATACATCAATGAATTGAATCAATTTGTTGTGGTTTGGTTTCCAGCTATGCCTCTGGTGATGTGGCTTTAACCAATGCAATGGCAGCTACCTCGTGGCTCGTTGGCAGTGTCGATAGTGCTTCCGATCAGCAAAACACGATTTCCAATCGGATCTAGGCGTCCTCCGTCTTCGTAACCCGCTTGCGGCAACCAATTCCGAATCCTTCAGGTGTCCCGACGGTTTACACTCCCGGACGAGTGGGGCAAACAAACAGCACGTTTTGGGGGATGATGGCTTTGGAGATGTTGTTGATGGCAACAAATAAATTTCTGCTCCGAGTGCCGTTGCTGTTCGGCAATTGACGACCGAACCAGAAGATAATTAACCACACTTTGTAGAAATTGCAGCGTTTATTGAAAATAAACTTCACTTCAAGTTTTGCTACGGTAGCGAGAAAAAATGCGTCCGTACAAGTCGAGCTACTGCGATCGAATGATTCCAATTATAATGAACACAGTAAAATTTTGTTTGAGCAAATTCCCAAAGTAAAAAGTTCCATTTCGGAAATAGGGTTCTTGGACCAAGGCGATTGATGCAGTTCCATTAAGGATTAATCGACCAAAGTTCAGTGAAGCGGTTTCTATCAAAGAATTTCACACATAATTCCATCACACACAAAAACCACGGTACCTTCGAAGCGACTTTTTAGACGCATAAAGCGAGGTGTAAAAAAATATTCTTAATGTTTAGCAACATTTGAATTTAAAAAAATATCTTTTGTGTCCTTTTTTTTTTCGTCTTGAGCAAAAAAAAAAACTTTTTTTTTATTTTTAGAACAGCAATGAAGTTTTTTGGTTCAATTTCCTGAAAAACATTAAATCTTTGTACGGTATTTCAATTACGAGGTATGTCTAAGGAACTGTACTAACTAAGCAAACTTGACCTAGAATATCTAAAATGGACAGGCGAAAAATTAACTGGAAATTTGATATGAATAATTTTATAAACAGTGAATGACTATTTTCCTTCCATTGCATTGGAATAACGCGATTGAAAATAAAAACGATCGATGCCATCGTTCAGTAAATTTTCAATATTGACACAATTTCTAGAATGAACAAACATTTAAGCCGGATTAGGACTGATCTAGTCTCAGAATGCGTCAGTGCTGAGTCTGGGTTTAACATTTACGTTAACCATTTCGTGGAAGATATAACTTTTAAAAACGGATCTGAGAAAGCTAGATGATTGGCAGTTGAAAACAAGGGAACTAAACAGTTAACCGAATTGAAATCCGGACTCTAAGTTCAAACAGATGATGAGACTAACGGTGAAGCGAGAAAAACACGCCCTTCGAAAACTTACCGGCCATTTTTGGTGACAATCATTTCGTTGGTGAGATTTTGAAACCGCAGCCACAGATCACGATCATCTAGCGTGACCGAGAGATTCCTTTCGCTGGCTCCGCCGCCCCGTCCATGATGACCGATCGATGATGATCCGCCAGATCCGTTGCTTCCTCCGCTGCTGCTGCTGTTCCCTCCCGTTGCTGACGTCGTAGTGCCCCCATTTGTCGAACCCGTCATCAGTGGATCGATGGCGGACAGAATGTGTGACGTCGCCATCTCATCCACCGAGCGCATTCTGGAAAGAGGTAACATTAAAGAAAAAAGAATTGTTTAACTTATTATTTGTATGTATCTGATGAAAAAGGTTTTTAATTTAGATTTTCTGGTTCCAAGTTTTTAGTGTCCATTCTGAAATCTCAGTTTCAAATTTGAAAATATCTCAAAGCTTAAGAATCTTATAAGTTTCTTGAATCAGTAATTCGTCACATAACCAACTTTTATCATGTGCTGCTCAATCCGTGTCCCATGGCAATAACAAAACAGGTTTGTGGGAAGAGACAAGTTCTGGAAAATTTAGCAACAAAAAACATGAACAAGCCATCAACGGCAAAACCCAAACAGATCCACTCCCTCAAATGATGCCATTTCGAGAAAAATAAATTAAGCACAGAAAATGCACAGCACCTAAAGCACAGTCAGTATAAACTCTCCTCGCCATCACTGTTCGTAATGATTTGTTGACATTTTGTTTGTTGCGTCATGAGACCGAGAAATTTGATTTCACGGTTTAGAGGAATCGGTTTAAGAAACCTTTCAGTTGGTTAAGAAACTTTGAACTTTAAACGTTGGAGACGGTGGTAAATGTAGAAATAAATAATGTAGGGAACTGTTGGGTTGCGATTCAAAAGAAGAGATTTATGGTCGCTATTACCTTCCAAACTTTAAGAAGAGTGGATGGAACATTTTGGTGTTTGTCAGTTGAAAGTTGCAACATAAAGCATGGATCTTCCTAATTCTGGACATACTGTTTATTATACCATAGCGCTCCTAGTTCACAGACTAATACAGACAGGACACTCTTTCCCAGGTTTTCGCTAGATTTATGAGCAATGTCGGCACCAGAGGCGCATCAATCGCACAAAAGATATCTAAGCTAGCGATGTAATTTTGGTCAAATTTTAATCTTAAAACTCAACCCAGACAACCATAAGTCGTATTTTCTTTTGCAGATTACATCGTATAGAATGTTATTTATACTCATTTTCGTATATCTGCTCCTACAATGTGCGGTCCATGCATATTCTTTATCATATTTAAAAGCATTGCATGATTTTATTACGACAAGAAGTATTTATGTACATATGAACTCGACCTTTGTGTACGACAATTCGCAAAAAATCCGTGGAACGACCGATATACGGTGATCAGCCGTGATTGAGAAGTTTGGTCGTGCTATGCATAAAATAATTCGAAATAAAAAACGTATATAACTGCATTGATTCGTAATAATGTGCATGCAATCGTATACCTTTGCAAATTAATTCGCATGTCAAATTTTCGTAAAACGTATTTACTGGCAATCGTAAAAGAATACAAAAAAGTTCAATAAAATCGTTTATGGTAATGGGACATCGATGATTGGAATCGTATTAAAGGAGGCTTAAAAATGTTGGTCTATTTTTAGATCATCGATGACGTGTTCTACGATTTAAAAGATTTAGGTTATAGAAATATACGATTTGCTTTTGATTTAATGCCTTTGAAGAAAATCCCCTTGAATTTATATATTCCAGATAGCGTCGAGGAACCATCATGAGCTGCTGATCGAATCGTCAGGGGATCAAGTCCAGGCGCTAACAGTAAATTCATGAACGTGAAAAAAATCAGCAATCAGTCAAATAATAAATGTGTACGATGTAAACTTGAATTTGACAGCAAAAACACATTTCTTTGAAATAATCTTATTTCTATTATTTTTTGGGGATGAATAAACCAATTGGTTTAAAATCCCAAAAAAAAAAAAAAATATTTTTTTTCAACTGACGGAAAATGAGAGCCCTGCACTCAAGTCGCAAAAGACGACCAAATAAGTCGTCAAACTTTCCATATTGTTACGAAAAATGTCGTATATTACAACCTCAATCATCTATATGATTATGTAAATTGTCATAGTATATTCCAAAAAGAATCAGGGTAGTCGTAAATGTTGCGCATGATAAGTCGTGCAAATCGTAATTTAATACAATCCAAATCAAGAATATGTTTGCTAATGTACCTATATGGCCTCCAAAATGATACGTATATACTGGTTTTGCTACATTATATACGATATGTTTACACGTATATTTGCACGTATATTTGCGTTGCAAATTCGAAATACCCAGCAAATGGTTGTCTGGGAAGTTGCTATGGATCGTCTGTTTTTGTTTGTTTGATAGAGGTACCATGAAAAGTGCCAAGTTTAATACCAGAGTTCACTCAGCAGAAAAAACGGGAAACATCTGTTTGAGAGCGGTAGGAGTCCTTTGGCCGGGCCAAACATCGCAGCAATAGTATTATTTGATTGCATGAAGCAGAAAAAAAAAATTTTCATCGGTAAATTATTAAGGGTTCAAATTATTCAAAAATATATTTCATTCTAGCTTTCCGATGCTGGTCACATTGAGAAACAATCTCTGCCATGTACTTCCGCGAGCTTCAAATTTTATCGGGCAATCCGTAGACGATCATCGCGTGGACCATCCGGGACACCAGAAAGATCAGTCTGAAAAGTGCCTTCATTAACAAAACCGCTATTCTACTGGATCCGGATCTATTTTACAGGGATTTTCGCCTAGGTTTAGAACCTAGTTATACTAATTTCTGAATAGAAATAGCGAGGAATGTGCGGTATTTGGCAGCGGAATGTTCCTGTATGTTTTTTTTAAGTTTTTGTCCCCTCTGCACGTCGAAACTGCGCAGTTTGGATGAATATCCAAATCCGCATGAAGCATCAATTTCAAATTATCAAATTTATTATAAACCACTCATAAATTATATTTATACAACACAATGAAACCTACATTTACTTACTATTTTACATTTTCAAGTTTGCAAGAAAGAGTTCTGAATTGGAAGCGTTTTTTTTTTTAATTTAGACGCAATCGATTTTGAAGAGGGAGCCGAGTGGTTTTTTTTATTTCATAACTTATGATTTTCCTCCCTAACATTTTTGAAACTTTTCTGCCTTGAAAATTTGAATAATAATTCTCGAAGGTGTAGCGAAGCACACGGGATCAGTTAGTAATAAACACAAATAGAATGACTGAGCTTTATTTCAAAAGAAAAATATTTTCCAATATATGTTGGTAAACCTAAACCTGCATTGCATCACCGATCTAGACTGTGTTCACAAATTTAACCCGCGCGTTTGTTGGTCGGATTGACCAGCCCCGGTGTGACCAAACGATCTGCCTTGTGTTCTTGACGCATCATGCATGGGCCTAAGCAGACTTGTCAGCACATCGACGAAGTCTGCGATACGCGTTCTGATAGCGCCTGATAGCGCGCAGTTAGATCCACCGCTCATCGTCGGAACCGGAATCCAGTGTGAACCTAAAAAACAAAATCGGCCATTCATCCTTGTGTGCATGGCACCGCACTATACGCGAGGCTTGATCATTTGGGCAGATCTTTGCCGAAGCTCTAGGGAGGGATAGAATTGAGTGGTACTGCGCTTCTTTCGTCCCATTGAGGCGTCGTCAAGCATACCATCTACTTCAACTAGTCATCCACCTGCTGAAAAAACAAATTTCGATCAAGGAAAATGTACAATATTTACTATTTCGGAATTCTCTGTCTCCTTTAGCTGCTTACTTCCGGGGATGTTCCGCTTTCACGGAGTAAGTTCACTGGCAATATCGGCAACCGCCACATTTAAATATTAAACGATTTTGAGGATTTTCCCACCCGAGTTTGTTTATTTTTTGACTGATCAATATTTTCCATGGCTACTTCGACAGTTGTTAAGGTTTTCAATGGTTAGGGGCAATGTCGATACCAGATGGCAATACAATCATGTAAGAGAACTTTTGCGAAAAATTGGAAAGAATTTTCTATGGAGAGTCATGTCTGTATTAATCTGTGCCTAGTTTTCGGATCTGGAATGTTTGACAGTACTTTGTTCAGAAATGTTTCCTCAATCAGTGCTGAAAATTTCATTACGATTTGTTTTGTTCCAAAAAAATTACACGTGATGGAAGCCGCGAGACAAAAATTAATTTTGGACACCCACGTCAAAAACCCGACGAGGTTGGGTTCAAAAATCGCAAAATCTGTAAAGATGGTCAAATCGACCGTGTGCAGCGTTCTCAAACGTTTGTAGCAGAATGTAGAAGCCAAAGGATGTGCCCTGAAGTTATACAACAAGATTCCAACGAATTACGACGGATGCATCCTCATGGATGACGAAACGTACGTGAAGAAGAATTTTCCCCGGATGATCAAATTCGTTTTTGCCGATAAGTTTGCAAGAAAGTGTTTGATCTGGCAAGGTATTTGCAGCTGCGAACGAGAAACCCCGGATTTTGAGAAAAACGAGACCATGGACTTCGAAATGTACAAGGAGGAGTGCCTGAAAAACGCTTTTTTCCGTACATTAGATATCACAAAGGACCAGCAAAGTCTTTGCCAGATTTGGCAACCTGCCACTACAGCAAAGAGGCACTAAAGTGGTATCAGGCCAACGAGTGAATTTTGTCGAAAAGGACATCAACCCACCCAATTGCCCTCAATTCCGTCCTATCGAAAATTTTTGGGCAATTGTCAAGCAGAAGATGGAGAAAAATTGCAGGACTACTCAGGATGCAACAGAGATGAAGAGCTTTTGAATGTGTGCCAACTTTGAGTTAAGTTTTGAAAATGTACTGTACTGTAAAAAAAAAGTTTCATATTGAACTGAATTCCGTCCTATCGAAAATTTTTGGGCAATTGTCAAGCAGAAGATGGAGAAAAATTGCAGGACTACTCAGGATGCAACAGAGATGAAGAGCTTTTGAATGTGTGCCAACTTTGAGTTAAGTTTTGAAAATGTACTGTACTGTAAAAAAAAAGTTTCATATTGAACTGAGAAATGTATGGGAGATAAAGGCATAACGAGCATCCGGGGGAAAATAAGCACCCCTTGTTTCTACAGAAGTACGTATTTTCTTGAATAAATTTTTATGAGGAATAGTTTTGTAGTTCCTCTAGTATTAATTTTTCAGCAAAAAAGCAGTTTTTTTTACTCTTCACTGAAATATTTAAAAAAAAACCCAACTTCTCAAGTGACGAAAAAATTCAAATTTTCAAGCACCAGAAAATAAGCTCTAAAGATCAATAAACCATCTTGATCTATAATGTACACTCTACTCTACTACATGATATAGGTACACATTGATCTTCAAGTTTGTTTGTTGAATTGAGGCGAACAGAACATCATTGATCGGCGCACGATGGACATTTTCTGCCGTAGAATCTACAGTGAGCGAAATAAGAATATTACCACTATGTGTTTTGCTTGTTAAAATATGAATGATTGAAAATCACCGAAATTTTCTTCTACAATTTGTTTTGAATTGTTTAACGGATAAATCAAGCATAAGTGTCACACATCACAAAACAAAAAAAAATCATCAAGGTTACTTAATGTGAATTTCTTGGACCGATAATGGACAGAATAATTTTGTACTTTCCAATGGAGCTTGATGGTCCAGACGACTAGCAGTATCATTGGTATGATTTGAAATCGAATCGGAAGTTGAGATGAGCAGAAATTTTGGCAATGATATATTCTTGTGCTGGTGATTTCTTTTGCGAATCCGGAGAAGGTTTCTGCAGCGTGAACTTCAATAAAACTGGGTTTGGTAAACTACCTCGAAATTATGAATATGGACCTAAATAAACCTGTAAAATTAAATTTGAATCTTCATTTCATCATTTCATCATTTCATCAATGACTTGAAACTGCAAAAAGTGAGGTTTACTGAATAAAATCTAAATTTTTGAATTCCAACCTGTTTTTTTCTTATTCAAAATAAACCCATTATGTTTGTTTTATCATTTTACGTCATTTTATTAAAAAAAGTAAATAATTTGGTAAAGAATTACAGCTCAAATGTCAAATTACTTTGTTCTAGAAGAGCATCTCTTGAAGCCCCTTTTTGAAACCTTCGAAAATCTATGGAATTCTAGAAAATTCCTCAAATTGTAGTTTACTATTCAAATAATTCATAGAAGCATTATTATTCACTTTTACATAGTAAATTTCTAGAAATAATCTAGTTTATGTTGAAAAACACAAGTGGAACTTTTCTTATTTCGCACCCTTTTTTCATACTTTTGGTCCTCAACGTCAATGGCAACGTCCAAAAAAGTAAACTTATGTTTGATATATCCGTTGAACAATTCAAAACAAAATGTCGAAGAATATTTCGGTGATTTTCAATCATTCATATATTAACAAGCAAAACACAGAGTGGTACTATTCTTATTTCGCTCACTGAAGTAGCGAATTTGTTTCGATGGAGTCAAGTCAACTGAATCAGAGTGCCTCCAGCTACGGGCGGATACATATTGAGGAAAAGTAGGCAAGGGGTACCAAAAGTTTCTCATTGGTGGGGGGGGTGGAGAAGGAGGGCGTTTTGTCAGCGAATTGTTCGCCTACCATACCTACGATTACGATTGCCTGTCACAAGATGGACGATTCCGTGCATTGGTATAAGAACACACCTGAAGCTTTACACGCCTTGAACTGAATTATAGAGTTGCAGCTTGACAAATTTCATCTGACGATTTGGCCTAGTGGTAAGGTGTCGAAGAGGTAACTCAGACGACTCGAGTTTGAGTAACAGCTAGTCACATAATCGGCCGAAAAAGTACCAGAAAATAATTTAATAGTGTTTGTGAACTGTTTGTGTTCTACAAACAGGCATTCATTATGTTGTTGTTGTTTTGCGTGGTGAAGGCCAAGCCTCACCATATTGTGCAAAGTACATCGATCATGAATGGAAAATGAAAAAAAAAATCGCCTCGACCAGGAATCGATCTCAGGTCCTCTGAGTTACCTCTCCAGTACCTTACCACTAGGCCAAATCGTCAGAAGAATTTTTTCAAGTTGTAATTCTTTAATTAAGTTGACTTATAGAGTTTAAGTCGCTGCTAGATTCAACGGCAGAAAATACCCATCATGCCCCGATTTATGGTGCTTATATACTGCCCCAGTACACAGTGGGATGGTTCCATACAAAGGCTGGCCAAGCAAAACCATGTTCTTGTAAATGTGAAAAAAAAACTGTAGTTTTCATAATTTTGGGATGCTGAACACGAATTTGGCATCCATGTTTAAATATTTCAGAGCCATTTCACTATTTCTAATATTAAGAAAATTCATTTTTCGTGAAATTATTAGATCTTTGATTACTGGGAGCTTTTCCTGTAGAAAACGTGTTACAAAGTTTAGGAACGACCCCTTGATTTTAACTAATCTTGCTTTTACAAACCATTTTCTCACATTTAAAAATTACAATTAAACTTTTTACTACAAATTAAAATAATCTTCATCTTCTTCATTTTATCCAGCAAAACTCTAATAATATCCAACTTCCTTTTTTCTTGAATTAAATTTTTTCCAGAATAGATTTGCAAGGCAAATACATATGTTTCTTTTGCTCAACACAGCTGAAAATTTTCAAAACTATACGCAATTTAAAACACGAGTGATCTACTTTTTCACCAGTGTGATTAAAAAACACATGTAAAGACTTTTAATTTTTTTGGTATGAACTTAATTTTGTATGATATACGTTTACACG
The DNA here is from genome assembly GCF_029784155.1 of Uranotaenia lowii. NCBI lineage: Eukaryota > Metazoa > Arthropoda > Insecta > Diptera > Culicidae > Uranotaenia > Uranotaenia lowii. The sequence goes on from NC_073692.1 coordinate 391,193,173, forward strand.
CCCTGATCTAAAAACTATTTCTCAATATAAAATTACATCGAAAACCATGTAAAACACGGCAGATCCATTGTTTTCCTTTTTTTTAAAGTATTTTTTTTTGTTTTGATTTGAGATGGTGGTTTATAGTGTGAAAAGCCAAAATTTTGCTTGCGCAGTTAATGTTGTATTCATCCCGGCCAGAATTCTTTCAGAATTGTAGGACAGGAGACAGGAGCTAGTTTTCGACAATTTTTTAAGGAAAGGTTTATCTTTCTATTTGTTGGCTCAAGCTATCTTTGTTCATATTTTTCTATTTTTGCTCTCCCACTTTATTATACATTGAATATAAAAATTCTTCTAAATAAGTTGTTGAATAGAAGTAAATTAATAACTTAAAAGTAACATTCTAAATCACCATTCAAATTCAATGCCATCGATCAAATAAGGATAATTTTGAATCACGATAAAACTCCCATTTTATTCGATTAAATGCAACGTAAAAGGAATCAATGGATGGATAAGGCTATGAAATCAATCTTTTCGGTAATTTATTTTATATTTTTACTAACATTTAATGAAATTTCATCTGTTTTTTTAAACTGTCGAAAACTAGCGCTGAAAATTCACCTAATAATCTGTTTTTCGACACCTTTCTTCTTGGGCAAATATTCATATTCCTGAGCTAACAAATAAAAATATGCTTGTCGAAAACTAAAATTGAATGTTGAAATCTAGACCATCTAGAAGTTTTTGTAAAAAGATAATAAAAACTTTGTTTTGGAACTTTTGATCAATTTAAAAGGTAGAGAATCAAGAAAAAACTCTGATTCATATAACCAATCATATTTGAAATGAAAAACTTTAGCAATTAATTTATTTACATGGTTTTTTGACAAATCAAGCAAAAACAGTCGAATTCTAGGTATTTTACCCTATTATAGTAGGTTGGATAGATGAATTAAAAAAAAGTGAATCTAAAAATTTTCTTTCAATTGCAGGAACGGTAGATTATTGCAATTAAACACAAAGATCAAAAGACAAATCAATGTCGACATTTTGTGATGTTTAGGAGATTCCAATTACTATGATGTTCTGGAAGGATTCGATGATGCTGCAGACACTGATCGGCAAAACATCGTCCTGCCGGAAGTAATTGAAAACAACCACAATTCTAGCTGCCCGAGATAATTGGTGTTTTTTTTTGTATGTAAAGTAGCGGAAATATATGTTAAATAAAATGATTCATGTGGCGTATTTATTCATAAAAAAAATTTGTAACATTAACGGTAATGTATTTTGAAACTAATACCCCTCTGTATTTTTACACGAAGGTTTATGTCATCCGATTTCGTACATTATTTTCGAACTGTATTTACACGCCTTAAAAATTACATCCTAGAATAAAATACACCGTGGTAGAATTTTATATCAAAATCGATGTTCCGTTTTCGTGCTTCGTTTTAGATCTAAAATTGCACAGATTTTTCTTGCTGTGAAGAGGACAGTTACATTTATTCATACATAATTTGTTGAAAACAATTTAAGATATTTCTAATTGTGTAGTATTCCGGGTGTTTTAAGCTCAACGTTAAATAGAATTAAGTATTTAATTTTAAAAATTATCAATTTTTGCCAAATCGAAACGAATGTCATTGAAACTATAAACTACATTTGATTCGACCAGAACGCCATCAGCATGTTTTTGAGACACTCCAACTTCATGTGCAAATATTTTAAAGTAGAGAAAAAATCTAAAATGTTTACGAACCAAAATCGATAGTTTGTAATCCAAGGAATTCATTTCACTCAATCATACTCATTTTTTCGTTCTTGTATATGATTTATATGAGATTCAATTTTTTTTGCTTCTAAATTTTCTCATTACGCTCAGTTCGGTCTGGTCGATGCCCGGCCATTTAAAACTCAAATAATTCTTATTCTTAACAAATAATAAGAAATATTATTGATAGGCTATGATATCCTGGATTTAAGGTTATTGATTATTCTTGATTTCACGTGTAGTTTCGAACTGCTTATTGAGTTACTTAATAGGGATAATTAAAAAAACTAATGAGCAACTTGTAGCCGGTTAAAAATTCATATTTGGCTTCGAACTCACTCTGCTAAGCCCATTGTACAAAAAACTTGAAAGCGCGCAAAAAAACTTATTTTGTTTTTGTATCTCATAAAATAAACTGTGTTCCGGTTTCATTTACATACATTTACAAACAAGAGCGGAGTACCTGTAAATGAGCTTTGGTTCAGAATTCTCTAGTTACTATTTCACTGGAATTTCGCATTTTAATCAGTTTGTGTGATAACGAATTTCTTGATCAACAATTAAAAATGGGATGAATTGTTTCAAGTATACTTAATTGTTATGGCATCTCAAAGATTCATTTATGGACGACCCCTTCGAACCCTTTTGTATACAGTCACAAGCAGAGCAAACTGTGACAATCAGGCTTTTTTACAGAAAAATCACATTTTTGTCGAATTTTTCAACACTTAAGGCAGAAACACAATACAGCGTCGGTCGTCGCGTCACGTCAGCGGTCAACGCTGTCGATAAGTACTAAAACGCGGACGCGACGCACCCGACGATTTTTGCATCACAATTCAGCGTCAAGAGACATCTAAGATGTCTCTTGACGCTGAATTGTGATGCAAAAATCGTCGGGTGCGTCGCGTCCGCGTTTTAGTACTTATCGACAGCGTTGACCGCTGACGTGACGCGACGACCGACGCTGTATTGTGTTTCTGCCTTTAGCCTGCTGTGATCATATTTTACTTTAACTATTTAATAAAAGAGATTTGTTATGTGATGTGTTTTATACAACATTTTATTAGCACTTCAAGTTTATACAAAAAAAAAACTAAAATATTATTAAATGGCTAACTCAAAAAAGACAAATCATTTTGGCTGATTGCTAGCGATTTCCCACTGTGTAGTGGGTTCTCAACTTGCCCAACACAGTGATTGATTGACGTTATTTGAACGCATTTATCAATGTTACTATCGACTTTAAAAATTTCCTACCAGATACGAAACGAACTTTTTTTGCGCCTGAATAGAACCAAGGATGCAACTCACTGATCCAGTGAAAAACTCAGGCTTGAAAAAAAAATCTTTAGAGAGAGGCTAACGATTAAAGTCGATAAATTTTTTTTTGAGTAATTTGAGATTTTATAAAAGTAATTTTTTTTCTACAAAGTACACTATCTGACACAAATCATTTTTAAATAATTTACAGAATTTTAAAGGTTCACGTTTTAAAATAATTAAAATTCTATGTTTTTCGAACCAAAGTATCAAAAGTATCTTCGACGTAAAACCAATAAAGTTTAACCAAAATTATGAATATTGACAAAATAAGTCAAAGTTATGGCAGTATGAGAAAAGCGGATAAAAAAAATCAACAAACTAAAGTCTGTTTCACATAGAATCTAGTCGCATTTTTCCATTTCATTTTGGAGATACCGTTTTCCGTTTGAGCCACCACAATGGTGTGTCGCGTCAGTGACAGCATTGTACTAAAACGCTTAACTTGTTCTAAACAGCAGCGTTCTCCAGCGTCGACGTTCTTGTTTTGAAATAAATCAAAATTCCAGCGCGTCAGCAGGGTTTTTAATATTTGTTATTTATGTTTTTTGTTGAAGTTTGACACAAATATTCTCAAAAATAAAATTATCGTCATTTTTCTGTGTTTTGTAATGTTAGGCACCCCGAGTTTTGTCTAAAAAATTCTGCTTGTCAGCCTTGTCAGTGGACGCTGTATTGTGCTGCAAAAAATTCCCAGTGCGTCGCGTCAGCGTTTTAGTACTCAACGACAGCGTTGACAGTAAATTCGGTGCTGCAACGTTACCGGAAGACTCTTATGGTGGATCGAGCAAAACAAACCAGGCGTTAAAGTGGAACATATGACCGGAAGCTGCGAGCAAAGGTAATTCGATCAGTTCACAATAATCCTGGAATCTCCTTGCGTGATTTGGCGAAAAAGTTCAAGACGAACCACAGTACAGCTCGACGAATTTGTTTGCGAGAAGGCTTGCGGTCGTATCATGAAAGCAAACACCCCAACAGAACAATACCTGGTTGCCAAAACCAGGACAAGGAAGTAGTACGAGAAAGTGTTAACCAAGTACAACGGATGCATTTTGATGGACGACGAAACTTACGTCAAAATGGATTTTGGACAAATACCCGGTAACAAATTTTATCTTGCGAAGCGTAAAGGGAATGTTGCGGGTAGATTCAAGTTTGTTTTCGCAAATAAATTTGCTCGTAAGATGATGATTTGGCAAGGGATCTGTAGTTGTGGGAAGAAGACTAAGGTTTTCATCACTGAAGACACAATGAATGGAAATGTTCACAAAGAAGAATGTCTCCAGAAGAGAGTTTTGCCATTCATTCGGTCCCACAGGTCCGGTGAAGTTCTGGCTGGACCTGGCAAGCTGCCACTACAGCCGGGATGTCGTTTAGTGGTATAAGGAGAACAAGATCGATTTTGTTGAAAAAAGTATCAATCCACCAAACTGTCCGGATTTTCGTCCCATCGAGAAATATTGGGCAATAGTTAAGGGCAAACTGAAGAAATGTGGGAGAACCATGAAAAAACCCGCTCAAATGGAAAAGTGGTGGAACAAGATGGCGAATGAGGTTACCAGCAGTACTGTGCAGAAAATGATGGGTGGTATCACAAAAAAAAGTTCGAAAATTCATCAAAAAAGCTGACGAATGATTTTTATGTATTTTTTTTTCCTTAAAGTGCAATAAAAACCTTACAAAATGACATTTTTACTTTCGTTGTACGTTATTTCTTTGCGGAGAAACGATCTATTTTATCCGACCAGATTCTATGTGAAACAGACTTTATTTAAGAAAGATATTACTCAAAATCAATTCAAATGCAACAAGATTTCCAATCAATAAAAGTTTTTCATAAACTTCATTTCAAGTGTATAGTAAAAACTGCTTATACCTAATACTATTTGAAATTGGAGGGAGGTGTCAATGTCTTTCTTAAACTCAATATTAAAATTTCCATGCAATCAATATGTTTTGTTCGTTGAAAATACAAGTTTAATTAAAAATCTTCAATGAGTCGATTGCATTTTTATTTCAGGCAATTTTAACAACTGAAGATCGTGCTGCGAAAACAAAATAGTCACATCATTCTGCACCCACGTGTCAACAAACATAGGGGTTTCCATTTTTTTTTTAACAATTGATTTTAGAATTTATGCTACGTATATGATAAGCACTGAATCGCTACTGTTGCATAAGGGTTGAAAGCCGTGATAAGTACAATTAAGTGATGGTGCATTTGTTATTCAACACTAGCACTAAGCTTTTGTGGAATAAGGGAAAACCTGAGACACCCTGGGGCAAGTTGTCTTATGAAAATAAAAAAAAACAGATCATGACAGGTATTTGGATTCCAGTTGTGGCAGAGCAATACGAAAAGTCAAGGACATCAAGTTTTTTTTCTTCGTTTTGTGCATTAGTAAAGGAATACAGTGAATTTTTATTAGAAATGTTCTCCATGAAATGATAAAGCGCCTGAAAAAACTAGACTGAACCCAGTTCCGATACCTAGAATTAACGCCTTGAAGCTTGATTTGTTGATCAGAAGCTGCAGCGGACCATATATCCCAGTCACAGAATCATCAACCGTTTCGATAAAGCACGAATCGTTTATCAACAACAATGCCTATCACGTACCTACATACGTCACCAACTAAATCGAAGACAACGACGACGTCTTCAGCTGAGAAAAACCTGGAACCTGTTCCGCGACAGAACACATATATAAACACCCAATTAACACCATCTCGGCAGCACATCTTCCAGCAACCACTTAGCAACATCGACCAAAACTGATACCATTCAAATTGGGAGATAATTTTCGGTTTCTTTGCCGATTCGACCCCGATATGAGAACAACATATAATCCTACAACACGGTCGTTGCGGGCATCATCATATGTAGGATTTTGGTCAATCATTCACATAGAAGATCAAGTGATTGAATCAAACGTTAGGAGATCATAAGTTAGTGTATTCGTGTTGCTGATCGTCACTGACCTCGGTTGGTGCATTTTCCTTCTTTTCTCTGTTCAAAGTGCCGAAGTTCACTAATAATCTGAAGATGGTAGAAGAGGGGTGTTCCTTGGGTATCACTGAGAAGGGCAAAATGCTGACGGACGGATTTACAACCTCCTGCGGAAATGTCTTAATCAATCCGAGTAGCTTTGGGTCGCGATGCCAAAGCCCCGAATTGTTGGTTACCTGGGACCCAAGCGGGAGATGATGGCGAATTGGACCCATCGATCTCGAACGTGTCGGCAAAACGGGCTTCATCTCAAAGGGACAAACACAGAAGCTGTCGAGAGTTGATTGTCCATAGGTGTTTTATTGGAGGATCGAAAATGCCGCAAGCTTTCGGAATCCGTTCGTTGGTCCGTCGTTGGGATTTAAATTTTTATTGTACTCATCATCACGAACGCGAGCATCGCTTCAAGAATGAGAGATGCTCAAGGGATCGGTGCTGCCGAACGATGTCCCACAAAAAAAAAGAAAAATAGGTATTTCTCTTGACCCAAGCCCATTGATGGGAACTTTGACTGCGGGTTTTGTTCGGTTCATGGAGATCGAAGCCGGTGCAAATACCTACACACAACCTGGATTCATGTCCGAGTACGATGCAAACGCACACAATATCAATATTTTATTGTTTATCGGTCTTTTATTGGAAAATATCATTTAATTTTTATCGTTTTATGGCGCGCTACAGTCTGTGTCTTTGTTTATGTGGGCTAATTGGGGCTCACCATTTGCCGATGCTCGAATGGACTGAGATGAATATTGAAGATCAGTGGCAGGAATGAATCAAAAACTCATTCCATATTTCATATTCCGTTGACTTTTGAGCTTAAAAAACTAAAAGATTTTCTGCATTCAATAAACCTTTTAAAATAAGATTTGAATCAGCGAGTAAGGCTTTAAATCCAGACATGAAATCTTAACGGAAGAAGATTAACATCTACTTCAAATGCAAATGGCTTGTGGACTTTACAGTAGGGTAGCTAAACATTTCCAACCCTCTACTTACTCCTCGATGTTTTTTTTTGCATTTGATCGCATAATTCAGTACTGATAAAGAATTCAAATGATATAAATGCATGAAGAAGTAGCAAAATAAACTTTAAAGGACACGATAATCTTAAAAATATCACAGATTCAATTTGGATAAAATTTTCCTTAAAATTTTCTCGAAATTCCCGTTTTCGCAGATTTGGAAAAATTAAACAAAACGAAAAGTTCAAAAACATTTATCTCAGAATTCAGAATTACTTGCTTTCTTAGAAAAAGTTGATCATTGAGTTTAAAACATAATTTTCAAAATAATTATAAAGTTTTATAGCCTAGTACAAGGTCTCTTGCCAAATTTGGGCCAGATCGGATCACGGGAAGGGGTCGCTCAACGAGACTGAAGTTTGTATGGGATTTCGAGACATTTTGATTGGAAAGAAAATCCAATTTTTCATAAATAACTTTGGTTCCATTCTGCCGTTTTCTATTTAATACGACTTTTCTTAAATCTAAAAATAAGACAGATTATTCATCCGAAGACTACCTTTCGATTAGAGTGTCAATAAAAAAAAGTTATTAGACTTCAAAAGTGGGTTAATTTTTTAAAGAATGATTATTGTAGTAGTGGGTGTATCTGATTATTGTGTGTGTACCTAGTCATTTTTACAGCTTTTTTCTGTGATGACATTTGATGTATCACACCCTTGAAAATGTAACAATTTCGAAGCTAACGATTTTTTTTAAACAAGTTCACAAAATAAGTTTATAAGTTAACAAAATTAAAAATGATGTCTTAAAAATGACCTACTTTAAAAACAGGGTGATTTTTTTATAAGTTATGAGTAAAAAGAACTGTTGGAATGGGGGTTGGTCATATGGAATGAGCCAAAGCATTGTTTCTTTTTGAATTCAAAGGATCAAATTAAAAAAAAAAAAAAAAACAAACAAACAATCTCAGCAGAAAATTTTATATGAATAATATTTCATAGATCAAGACTTTCAAAACTACATTTAAACCATATCGGTTGAGAGTTGAGAGATATATGTATAGCGATTTTATTTTTTAAAATCAGAACCATAGAATTCTGAAAAGTTTAAAGCCTTCGGGTCTAGATATGTAAGATTCAACTGAAATAATTATACTTCCTTCAAGTCATTAAAAAGTTACAAACTTATACCCTTATGGCTTTTTCCAATACCGAAAATAGGGGATTGGGAAGAACGTAAAATCGGTAACCGGTAAAACATATCTCGATAATACCGGTCTTCAGTTTCGGTACTAATGGTAGGGGAAAGTCGGGTAAAACGGACACCCTAAGGTACATAGATTCGCAATAGAAAATCAGTTACTGCCTTTTTCATCGCAGTCTTCAATCAGATAAGTAGTTTAGGTTGTTTGCCATCACATTAACCATTTGCATTAGTAAATTTCCTTCATCAAGACTGTTTTTATAGCAATCTAAAACATGCTTGCAAATAACAGTTTTTTTATAATGGTCGATTAAAACGGACAGGTAGAATATTGCCGAAAAAATATTGTACTAGTACATATTTTTTGTGAAATAGGCATTTGATAATGAATTTAAACTAAAATGTAACCAACTGGTCCGAAATCGGTTGCGGAGCAGTGTGGTTTTTGTAATTCCGTTTTGAATAGGGCTGTTTTCACCAGGGATCAACTTTTAGCAGTTTTTATGGCCTGTTTGAGATACTGAGTACGAACAATTTTCAAACGATTTTGACCAAATTTGGCACAACAAGAAATTGTTGATGTCATGAGATTATTTAAAGATTTCCATAAGTTTACTTTTTTGTAAAGGGGGCTCCTATACAAAATTTTCAAAAATATGATTAAATTAGAACAATTTTGAAGAAATTTTGTCAAAATTTAATAAACATAAGCGTTTTATTATGATGAGATGATTTATTGATTTGGAATGAGGGCTCTCTTACAAAATTTATGGTGTGAAGTCGTTTTCAAGACCGGGAATGGTTTCTATTACACTTTTGAATCACTCCGAATTAGAAAAGGAAGAGGGGGCTCCTGTACAAAATGAACAAGATATCAACAAAATTTAAAAACTCGCCGAAGTATTTTTGTTAAAATTTCATGAACGTATACGTTTTGACATTATAAGATGATTTATTGAATTCAAAAATAAGTTTTCACAAAACTGGATGATATATTAATTTTTGGCAGAGGACTGTATTTAGAATCGATGGATTGAAGGATAACACAACGCTTCAAATTCAAGGTTTTTTTTCAATATATATTTTACTATTTCTCTTTACACTTTACAACTTGGAAGGTGCTACGATACTTAAAACGACTCTTAAATTCAACTCACTCTCTTGCAACGCTTTATTTATACGCGCATCGAACCTTTTGGAATGTTTCCGCCCCGCGCGAACTATTATACAAATGATGGTTCTGAAACCTCCGGTGAACGCAAATTGTGGGGAACAAAATAGAAATTCTAGAAAATTCGATACATGTGGGAATAATTATTTTGCAAGAAATTCTACAATTTTCCGAAACTACAAAACTCTTCAAGCTAAGGACAATTGGCTTGAACATATTGTATATATTGACGCTTTCCATTTAAATGAATGAAGACTCTCATGTTCAATAAATGTAATATATATGTTAGTAATAAAACTAATGTCTCAGTTTGGCACCCTTTTTAATCATGTTAAAATTTACCTGCATCTAAATACTTCTCCCGCTTAAAAAAAGGGCAATTTTTTTTATTGTTGAGGTTTTTTTTTGTTGCATTGAATTTTCCTCAAGTTACGTTGAGACTCAAGACAATCAAGAAGCTAAGATGCCATGAAAAATAGTTCGCTTTTGAATAATTATGAAATTTAATTAAAAAAGAAGTTTATTTAAATTAAAACAGTTTTAACGAACTTAATTTTTTCATGAAAGGGGTAGCAAAGCACACCGGGTCAGCTAGAAATGTTTTAAAAATTGCCTTTTTCAAATAAACTAAAGAAGCTTTTTCAGACTACATCTCTAATCTCGGTATCGGCATGAAACTTTTTGGGGCCACCGCTTAAAGCTCTAAAGAAGAGAAACTAACCCTACTAAAACATTATATTTCTAACAGTTCATTAAGTATATGTTCGCACACACTTTAGCAGAAATTGCGGTCATTCCGTACATCCATGGTAGATTATGGATACAGGGAGACAATTATTCTTCCCATTCCAAATCGAATCAACCGAACATCTGTAGGTACCAAACTCTCTTTGGAATCTAAGCTATTAGGTTTTTTTTTTTTTTTTTTTTTTAATAAATTTATAATTATTTGTAAAGCGGCCCACCACACTCCCCCATACCAAGAGGCTCGTTTGAGCCCCCTGGTAATGGACGCTTTCTGTTGGAATTTCTTTGAAAACCCAGGTAAGTCCAGATAAATCCTGCAACCTGAAATTTTTACTAAACAATAAATAAAACAACATTTTCCCTTCGTTTATTGTGTCAAATATTTTTTTGATTTCACAGCGGATCAAACCATGTATTTCTTAAATCTTTCTCTATATTTTACGATACAATTTTTCAGTTCCTACATAAACTTTTGTTGATTACGATATTTGTAAAAGCTACTTTAATTTGCAGTCAGTGATTTAGATTTTTAAATTTTCTGAATCAAAGAATCGAAAGACTCCTTTTAATTCAACCACGGTAAATGATTGCTTTGATTCAGTTGAATCATTCAACCAAGTAGGCTCACAACACAACAGAGTAAAATGTTCTCAAAACTTTCGATGTTTATATTTTTGATTCTGACAATTCTATTTTTAAATTACCCTCTATTCAAGCTAATATCCTGAATTCTTGTAACAATGCAATAAATCCAGAGTTTTATTAAGTGATTATGTGACATAAATATTTCTATTTATGACATAAATATTTATATTTAAATCTTTTCTAAATTTTGCAATAAAGATACAATTTTTTATTTGTTTTTCTCAACGGATTCATAGTCCAACTAGTAGATGCTTTATATTTATTTTTAATTCATGTTTTCAATTTTATATTGACCAGCTGAAACAGTTCGACTTATCAAGTCAAAATTTCTTTTGTTTACATTTGATCTGATAAGAATCTTATTCTGAATTTTGCGTTCCAATTCAAAAGTATTGTCAAATCATTTGAAACTGTTTTTTTTTTTTGTGTAAAAGCTATGAAATTAGAATAATCATTTGAATTTTGAGTTATAAAGTTGGTATTTCTTATTTTGGCTCTGGTATCGCTTTTGAATCTCATTTTTTTTTCTCTATTTAAACATTTTTACAATTTATTTTTGCTGAATCACCAAACCGGAGTTTTCGTCAACATTTCATGTTGACCTGACATTTGTCAAGCATTTTCCAAGTGTCGAAACCAAGAAAAATAATGGGTTGCAATTGCCGAGCCGTCTACTGAATTGATAAGACATTTGTCATCGTCGTTGGTTGGCAAGGTTGCCAATTACCAGCGCCAATATTTCAGATTTTCACTGCTTAGCCATTATTTCCTATATCATGATTTGAAATTATGATTTGATTTGATTTGAGACCTTGAGTTGTGATTCTGAAATCAACCGTTATGTATGTATCTCATTCTAAGTTTTAATTTAACTAATTCATAATCATCATGAAGGAAATAATGATTCTATTTTTGGTGAAGCACTAACTAAGCGTCCACAAAAAATTGAAACTATTTAAAGTCTCATTTTTTAAGTTTTTTTAAGCTGATTGTTTGGATATAGTTATAACGTTTATAAAAAAAAAACTCAACATAAATTTGAATTTAATTGATCTTATCAGAGTTGTTACCTTCGAAGAGTTGATTAACTCTTTCCCAATGTTTTCCCATGATGTAATAACAATCGTTTATTTTAAGATACCAGATACATACCCGGCTTGATGTAGACATGGATGGGTTTTTTGAAACAGCACTACCTTACATTTGCCGCTTTCAAACATGACAACAATCATTTACAAGAAAATAAAAAAAAAATCAAATTGTGTCTGAAAGGTGATGAAAGATAATAAAAATTGACTAAAAATTATCAAAAATTGGCAAAAAACAACAATGGCTCATTTTTAGTAACAAGTTAAAAATAAACCCCTTTCGATTTTAGCAACACAATAGTTTCGAGCGCGCAAAAATCGAAAGCGGTCTGTGCTTCTTTTATTGAAGATATAACTGTTATATGAAAACAATAAACTTTCAGTTGCTTAAAATATAAGGAATTCTTTGGTAGGTATGGCTTTGAAAAAAAAAACTTTTTCGAGGGTCCCCCGAGAAGGCTAAATCTGGCCCTGGGTACCGGAGATAACAAAAAACAATGACAACATTTACGAAGATGACAACATTTACGGAAAAAGAGCACGCGAGCGTCATCGGAGGCATCCGGAACTGGCTGAAGGAATTTCTTGTAGTATTGAAGAGTATTGAAGTCGTGGGAAAGGAATTCGGTCTAATCTTGAATATTGTTATATTCAGTTGTTGCCAATGCTCCAAACATGTAATTAGTTGTTCAGGTTGTTCGTTTTAAAGTTCAAATGCATTCTGTGTAGTATTTCAAGCAATGTGATTTGAATTGAATATCCATTGGTAAAATTACACCAATTTAGTAAAAGATTTTCATGATCCATTTGAGAAAAACACTTTAAACGTTGGGTCAATATTGCCCCATATTTTTAATGCACTTCTGTTTCAAAATTGAAAAAAAAATGTATTGAAAGATTGGCATAAATAATTTGTACATTGTAAACTATAACCTCTACCATTTCGATTAATCAATTTTGAAAAAAATTAAGTTCCAATGGACGATGCGGATTAAACACTTTTGTAGATAAATAGCGTCTCGGTATTTTTAACACGAGCTTAATTCGCACCCAAAAAGTGTCCAAACCATGCTTCCTATCTATTTTCCAATAAACATGCAAATAATACTCACTGTGACTAACTGCTGCAAAGGAATACGCCTTCAAGTTTATATGATCTGGTAGAACTTGTAAACCGGGTTTTCTTATCTGCCGGAAGGTGTCGAAGATCACACTTTCCTTCTAACAATAAAATCTCCGATAAGTCTTCAGCAAGCTCTCTCAGGCTTTACCTCTCTCTCCGTAAGGGTCCAATCGTTCCGAATCTGGCCAGCTGGATGGCGTTAGGTGACCAAGCCTTTTGAATCGAGTAGTTGTTAATAAATCTTTTGTCGCGTAGGCAAATTACTATTTATCACAATTATGAGAATTAACTCCTGCTTAAGAACCGGTGAGGGTTGTTTGTTTGTAGTTCACACCCTGCGAAATCCCTCGGGAGATGAGGAAGAACGGGGAAACGGGGGAACTTCCGGTGCCAAATTGAGAACCACCTGCTAAATGTACCACAAAGCTCTGTTTCGTTAACTAGGTGATCATTGGCCCCCGACTGACATCGCTCAGGTCACACTTCACCCCAAAGTGGTGTTGTACGCACGCTAGAATCCGCACCACCGTCTTAATTTTTGATGCTATAAATTAATTAACAAACAATTCCTGGTTGCACTCACTTGAGCCTCATTCACCGTTGATAGTAATAATGCCGCTTTTTCCGATCGTTAAACAGCTGCTCCTTACAACCGCTTACACAAATATGGACAATTTAAATAATACTCTTTATAATAACACTATGGACATACACTAATTAATTAGTATAGGTTTGTCAAATGTTTTATAAATAAATAATCGGCGGACGAAATCACTTTTGCTACACTGGCGGAGCTTTTCTTCACTTAAACCATCTTGTTTGAGGTATGATCAGCGAACTTCCAACGTGCAAATGTGTTTGCAAATTTTCACTTTCAGCCGCTTCGGTTTCACCAAATCAGCATCTAATCAGGATCATAACGAACTAAAAAACTCGACTCAATCACCCGTTAACCAATACACACTCTGAAGTCACGTGAAACTACCGAATGGAGTGGAAATTAACCGCTCAAAACCGACGGCATCGAGTTGTGACCGCCTCTCGAACGACCGCAACGAAACGACTTGAACGCAACGACAAGCAACGAACAACCACCTTTGCGCGATGGCAGACATCAAGTGTGGAAGACAGACAGTTGTCAGTGATCAGCCAGTAGGATTTTTCTGTTTAATCTTCCATCTCGCCGTTTCAGTGAAGGCGAAGCGCATCGACATCACACACGAGAAAAACAAAAATGGACGAGCGAAAGGGTTGAGCCGCTGCCCGGATCGAAAAGGGATAGCAACAGTATCTCGCTCGACGAGGAGAGAAGGAAATATTGAGAACATTTGGGACAATTCAGGTGAAATAGACAAACGGTTTTGAAAGATTTGAAAAAAAAATCAATCGATAATAACACTAGTATACAAAATATTGAAAAATCGTGAAACTCATTCACCGACTAAAATTTTCAATGTGAAATCGAGCGCTAAATCCGAAATCGATATTCAAAAAAATCTCAGTAGAACAGTTTATGAGTTTGCTCCAAATATGAAATTAACATTAATGCGTAACATTAATTTAAAGCCTCTTTTTTGCATATTCAAGTTGAATAAATTTGCTAGCGCTGTGCTTCATCTTTGCGTATGATCAACAGTATTGTGGATATAAGTGAATTTATGTTATTAAAATGACAAAAAGAATGAAAGAAAATTTTCTTTTTGACAAAACTAACATAAATGACAAAAAATGACAAAAATGACAAAAATGACAAAAATGACAAAAATGACAAAAATGACAAAAATGACAAAAATGACAAAAATGACAAAAATGACAAAAATGACAAAAATGACAAAAATGACAAAAATGACAAAATGACAAAAATGACAAAAATGACAAAAATGACAAAAATGACAAAAATGACAAAAATGACAAAAATGACAAAAATGACAAAAATGACAAAAATGACAAAAATGACAAAAATGACAAAAATGACAAAAATGACAAAAATGACAAAAATGACAAAAATGACAAAAATGACAAAAATGACAAAAATGATAAAAATGACAAAAATGACAAAAATGACAAAAAGGACAAAAATGACAAAAATGACAAAATGACAAAAATGACAAAAATGACAAAAATGACAAAAATGACAAAATTGACCAAAATGACAAAATTGACCAAAATGACAAAAATGACAAAAATGACAAAAACGACAAAAATGACAAAAATGACAAAAATGACATAAATGACAAAAATGACAAAAATGACAAAAATGACAAAAATGACAAAAATGACAAAAATGACAAAAATGACAAAAATGACAAAAATGACAAAAATGACAAAAATGACAAAAATGACAAAAATGACAAAAATGACAAAAATGACAAAAATGACAAAAATGACAAAAATGACAAAAATGACAAAAATGACAAAAATGACAAAAATGACAAAAATGACAAAAATGACAAAAATGACAAAAATGACAAAAATGACAAAAATGACAAAAATGACAAAAATGACAAAAATGACAAAAATGACAAAAATGACAAAAATGACAAAAATGACAAAAATGACAAAAATGACAAAAATGACAAAAATGACAAAAATGACAAAAATGACAAAAATGACAAAAATGACAAAAATGACAAAAATGACAAAAATGACAAAAATGACAAAAATGACAAAAATGACAAAAATGACAAAAATGACAAAAATGACAAAAATGACAAAAATGACAAAAATGACAAAAATGACAAAAATGACAAAAATGACAAAAATTACAAAAATTACAAAAATTACAAAAATGACAAAAATGACAAAAATGACAAAAATGACAAAAATGACAAAAATGACAAAAATGACAAAAATGACAAAAATGACAAAAATGACAAAAATGAAAAAATGACAAAAATGACAAAAATGACAAAAATGACAAAAATGACAAAAATGACAAAAATGACAAAAATGACAAAAATGACAAAAATGACAAAAATTACAAAAATTACAAAAATTACAAAAATGACAAAAATGACAAAAATGACAAAAATGACAAAAATGACAAAAATGACAAAAATGACAAAAATGACAAAAATGACAAAAATGACAAAAATGACAAAAATGACAAAAATGACAAAAATGACAAAAATGACAAAAATGACAAAAATGACAAAAATGACAAAAATGACAAAAAATGACAAAAATGACAAAAATGACAAAAATGACAAAAATGACAAATATGACAAAAATGACAAAAATGACAAAAATGACAAAAATGACAAAAATGACAAAAATGACAAAAATGACAAAAATGACAAAAATGACAAAAATGACAAAAATGACAAAAATGACAAAAATGACAAAAATGACAAAAATGACAAAAATGACAAAAATGACAAAAATGACAAAAATGACAAAAATGACAAAAATGACAAAAATGACAAAAATGACAAAAATGACAAAAATGACAAAAAATGACAAAAATGAAAAAATGAAAAAATGACAAAAATGACAAAAATGACAAAAATGACAAAAATGACAAAAATGACAAAAATGACAAAAATGACAAAAATGACAAAAATGACAAAAATGACAAAAATGACAAAAATGACAAAAATGACAAAAATGACAAAAATGACAAAAATGACAAAAATGACAAAAATGACAAAAATGACAAAAATGACAAAAATGACAAAAATGACAAAAATGACAAAAATTACAAAAATTACAAAAATTACAAAAATTACAAAAATGACAAAAATGACAAAAATGACAAAAATGACAAAAATGACAAAAATGACAAAAATGACAAAAATGACAAAAATGACAAAAATGACAAAAATGACAAAAATGACAAAAATGACAAAAATGACAAAAATGACAAAAATGACAAAAATGACAAAAATGACAAAAATGACAAAAATGACAAAAATGACAAAAATGACAAAAATGACAAAAATGACAAAAATGACAAAAATGACAAAAATGACAAAAATGACAAAAATGACAAAAATGACAAAAATGACAAAAATGACAAAAATGACAAAAATGACAAAAATGACAAAAATGACAAAAATGACAAAAATGACAAAAATGACAAAAATGACAAAAATGACAAAAATGACAAAAATGACAAAAATGACAAAAATGACAAAAATGACAAAAATGACAAAAATGACAAAAATGACAAAAATGACAAAAATGACAAAAATGACAAAAATGACAAAAATGACAAAAATGACAAAAATGACAAAAATGACAAAAATGACAAAAATGACAAAAATGACAAAAATGACAAAAATGACAAAAATGACAAAAATGACAAAAATGACAAAAATGACAAAAATGACAAAAATGACAAAAATGACAAAAATGACAAAAATGACAAAAATGACAAAAATGACAAAAATGACAAAAATGACAAAAATGACAAAAATGACAAAAATGACAAAAATGACAAAAATGACAAAAATGACAAAAATGACAAAAATGACAAAAATGACAAAAATGACAAAAATGACAAAAATGACAAAAATGACAAAAATGACAAAAATGACAAAAATGACAAAAATGACAAAAATGACAAAAATGACAAAAATGACAAAAATGACAAAAATGACAAAAATGACAAAAATGACAAAAATGACAAAAATGACAAAAATGACAAAAATGACAAAAATGACAAAAATGACAAAAATGACAAAAATGACAAAAATGACAAAAATGACAAAAATGACAAAAATGACAAAAATGACAAAAATGACAAAAATGACAAAAATGACAAAAATGACAAAAATGACAAAAATGACAAAAATGACAAAAATGACAAAAATGACAAAAATGACAAAAATGACAAAAATGACAAAAATGACAAAAATGACAAAAATGACAAAAATGACAAAAATGACAAAAATGACAAAAATGACAAAAATGACAAAAATGACAAAAATGACAAAAATGACAAAAATGACAAAAATGACAAAAATGACAAAAATGACAAAAATGACAAAAATGACAAAAATGACAAAAATGACAAAAATGACAAAAATGACAAAAATGACAAAAATGACAAAAATGACAAAAATGACAAAAATGACAAAAATGACAAAAATGACAAAAATGACAAAAATGACAAAAATGACAAAAATGACAAAAATGACAAAAATGACAAAAATGACAAAAATGACAAAAATGACAAAAATGACAAAATTGACCAAAATGACAAAAATGACAAAAATGACAAAAATGACAAAAATGACAAAAATGACAAAAATGACAAAAATGACAAAAATGACAAAAATGACAAAAATGACAAAAATGACAAAAATGACAAAAATGACAAAAATGACAAAAATGACAAAAATGACAAAAATGACAAAAATGACAAAAATGACAAAAATGACAAAAATGACAAAAATGACAAAAATGACAAAAATGACAAAAATGACAAAAATGACAAAAATGACAAAAATGACAAAAATGACAAAAATGGCAAAAATGACAAAAATGACAAAAATGACAAAAATTACAAAAATTACAAAAATTACAAAAATTACAAAAATGACAAAAATGACAAAAATGACAAAAATGACAAAAATGACAAAAATGACAAAAATGACAAAAATGACAAAAATGACCGAAATGACAGAAATGACCAAAATGACCAAAATGACCAAAATGACCAAAATGACCAAAATGACCAAAATGACCAAAACGACCAAAATGACCAAAATGACCAAAATGACCAAAATGACCAAAATGACCAAAATGACAAATATGACATGATTTTTATTCAATGTTATCGGTTTTTTCAGTTTTGTCACCGTTTCTTAAATTTTTTCAATTTTTTAGTTTGTCAATTTTGGCAATCTGCAAAATTGGTTATTTTTCTTAGTTTGTAATCATTAACTTTATAAGTTTCATAAATTTCGTCTATTCCGTCAATTTGGTTTGTTTTGTCATTAATGTCTATTTTTTCAATTTGGTCAATTTGGTCTTTATACCAATTTTGTCAATTTTGTTGTTTTTATCAATTAAGTTCATTTTTAAACTTTTGTAAAGGTTTCAATATTGTAAATATTGATTTTTTGTCAATATACTTATTGTTTCAAAATTTTGTCAAATTTGTCGGTTATAAAAAAATATCATAATATCATATCTATTCATAATATCATATCTAAAATATCATGCACTATTCAAAAGATAATAAATTGTTTAAAAAAAATAAAAATAACGAAATTGCCCTCGTTAGCAATATTGACAAAAATAACAAAACATAAAAGTTAACCAAATTGACAAAAGTAACTGTTGGTACAAACTTTTCCAAAGACATGACTGAATTTTTGACAGCTTTATTGATGTGCTCCAAAACTAAAATATAATAATAATGATAAATATTTCTGAACATTATTTATCAAAGTTCTCAAACTCACTATTTCAGTGGCCTTCTGCGGCTTGTGTTCGATACCAACAATCTTACAGCTTAGGTTCGATAGATGCCTGTGTTGAACAAAACTTCAGTATACATGTAAAGAGGCATATATAATGACCAAACATTTACGCTATGCTCTATCTCGCTTTTCTGGTGATGAAGGAAAGGCCTATCTACAGGCCATGTAACAAAGTATTACGATGACGTAGCGACTATATAGTTGATGGAAAACGTTTTCAAAACCTTCTCGTTTCCTATACATGGAGGTTAGAAAAGTTACGTTATAAACGTCTATAAGAGGAAATTAAGCAACCAAACCTACCAATTGGAAATCAAATCACTTTCACGACTGCTTGTACCGCTATTTATCTACTGCTGATCTTCACAAGATCCCAACTTAAACTCCAACTAAACTTCAACTTCAACTAAATGTACTTTTACAAAATAATCCAACCACTCGTGGCAAATTGCTGTCATTGCTGTCGTTCACCTCTGTCTACATTCTACCCTCACTAGTTCCGGTTTTGCTATCTGTCAGTTTAGCACTTGACAGTTCTCCTGTCACAGTGACTACATCATTTTGAGACTCTGTTGCCCTCGCAGCAACAATAACAAAACGCGACAAAAATTGTCAAAATTTTCAAAATCAATAGTTTATTCAACCGATTATTGAAGCCTACGCTACCGCATCGTATTTTACGAATGTAATTTAACGTAATTATTCTATCAAGTCAGGGCTTGTGATATAGCTCAGTTGAAAAGTCCGTTGTCTCCTGAGCCGATGTCCGCGAGTTCGAGCCCAAGAGTAAACATCGAACACAGTTGTACCGGATAAGTTTTTCAATGACGATCCGCCAACTGAAACGTTGATAAAGTTGCGAATGCCATAAAGATGGTAAAACGTCTATAATCGTCACTTTTTCACTTCAGAGCATACCCAAAACAAACGTTGAATTATTTGAAACACATATGGTTGGGCTTCATTTTTTTTTAATTTAAATTCAAAAATTACACACAATACGTTCCATTTGGTTCGAAATTTTCAAGAACGAACATGCTTTTTTCTGGAATAATTGAAAACATACTTGGAAAAAATCTCATAAGGTAAGTCTCATTTGGTGCAAAGATTTCAAATCCGAACGTGCTTTTGCTGAACTGCATTAAAAATGTTGGGAAATTGAGGGCGACGGCCAAGATGACCATAACTCCATTTTACGATGCGTGCTGTTGTTCAAACAACCTTCATTTGATTTCTAAAAAAATCACACATGATAGGTCTAGTTTAGCTCAAAATTATCTAGTCCAAATCAGTGATTTTCTGGATTGTTTACAAAGTATAGGGGAATAAGGGGTTAAAAAGGCACTATATTTCCGTTCGTAAGCTCGTGTGGCATCTGAAACTATGTGAAATCGATTTTTCATGAATTTTCACTAAAGAAAAGTTTATTTTCATAGATTTGTTTAATGCAGGACGAAAGATATTGAATTTCTTCGTGGTTTGTATACTTTTTCCCCATTGTGCGTTGAAAATTGTTGGCCGTCCATAGTCTAGAGCAGTGGTTTTCAAAGTGGTCCCTACCGCCCCCTTAGGGGCGTTGAGAGCTTCCAGGGGGGCGGTGAGCTCAATTTTGAAATTTGGGGGGCGTTGGAAGGGCTCAGGGGGGCGGTGAGATCGTAATTCACATTTTCACAAACCACGAAACAACGTAGATTTGAGGCTCTCAGAACCAAAGGGGTATAAGTGACAAAATTATCGATTTTGAGTTAATAATGCCAAACAGTTTTTCATATTCAAAACTATATTTGGTGATTTTTCGAGATTTTTAGAATTTTATTTAAGTATTTTTACGTTTGATAGAAAAATCAAAAATATCGGAAAATATATGGAAAATGACCAAACACAAAAACTTAAAAGCGTGTTTTCTCGAAATAAGCTTTTATGCACTTATACCCCTTTGGCTCCAAGGGCCTCATTTGAAAACGGTTGAATTCAATACTAAACAATGAAATTTCGTTACAGAACATCAGGTCAGGCTTAAGACTAAAATATCGGTAAGCTGCATGCAAATTTATGTTCTAGTATTCAAATTTTTTTCAGAAAATGTATCTAAAAGATGTTTTAATATAGTCACAGATTTTTTATACTCTCTACATGTTAATCTTGTTAGTATGGTTGTTTTGGGTTATACTAAATAAGATTAAGTTTAAATGGCAAAACTTGATAATTTTTCAAATCTATTGTATTAAAAAAAACTGGAAAACAGAAATAAAAACCTTCGAAAAAATCTGTGTAAAAGGGTGTTATATCATAACTTATATGTGATTTAGTGATAGCTCATTGGAAAGAAAATTTGAAATATTTTTTTTAGGTAAGAGAATTTTAATTTTAAGTTCTTACTTGTTCATCTTTATTTCAATTGTGCCATTTGTAATCGATAAACTTTTAATCTATTCGGTTATCACTAACATTTCCGGAATTCAGTTATTAAAATCAATTTAATCTTGAAGACCATGTGAAGTCATAACTGGAGCCGGAATCAAACTCAGATATCAAAAAATCATACTATTTTTTACGTTATTTCACCGGCTGGAAAGTATTCATATTTTAAGTTTGCATTCAATAATTCAATTTAATGGTGAATACAAAATGTTGTTGTATATGATTTTATATCAAAACGAACTAATAAATCAGTTTAAGTAATTGTTAACTAATTTTTACATTAAATTAAATGTTTCCTGGAGGTTTGAAGCAAAAGCTTTTAAGTTTTTATGTTAGGCCATTTTTCATATTTTTTGTTCGAAAATTTACATTGTTTTCGGACGAAATAGTATGTAAATAAAATTCTAAAATTCTGAATAATCACGAAATATAGTTTAAAATATGAAGAATCGTTTGACATTATAAAATTAAAATCGACCATTTTTTACTCCTACCCCTTTGGCTTCGAGGGTCTCATATAGATTTGAATGAATTTTGAGTTAAGTCTTACAACAACATAAAGCCATAAGCTTATGGTTTTCCATAAGCCATAAGCTTATGGTTTTTCAAAGAACCAGATTATCATTTTTTTAAGATTTTCTAAAAAATTGCCCAGGGGGGCGTTGAGCTCAAAAATTTTGTAAAAGGGGGCGGTGAATGAAAAAAGTTTGAAAACCACTGGTCTAAATGATATTGATCCTATTAATGAGGAAAATGTAAGGTAAAGACCATTCCGTGCCAAAGTCGAGCGAGGTCTGTACCCGTCGGAATACTTCAGTAATTTCTTTTTTTATTTTTCTCAATAATTTCAAGTTATTTTTGACAGTTCTTCACATTGCTCAAATAAATAAATTCAATAAAAAAAGATCATAAATATAGGTCTTATAAGGTTGCTTGACAAAAGTATCGAAATTTATTTTCACCACAAGTTTTTTCCGTAATTCAATAGGATTAATTATTTCATATCCTAGTCCTTTCCAACAAAAACTCCATTAAAACATCTCAAGATGTTGCATTCACTAAGCCACGCCCCGCCTCCAACTCTTCCGTTAGCTCAAGGGAGACAGAAACATTTTCATCCTAAAGCGCAGCACAATTCAAAACATGGCATCATAAACCATTATGGCCGTTGTCTCGACTTACCGTTGAACCGGCAACCTGAGCTTCTCGGTATTCTCGGCTGTTTTGTTTTTCCACCACAATTGGGTCTGGGTCTAGGTTTGTACCAAGACCTATCGTAAAACAAAACACGCAAGGTAATTATTACCAGCGGGAGAACAATTTAACGCAACTGTTTACGATCGTTTGCAACCTTCTTTTTTCGGGTTTGCTACCGCATAAACGGTATTTTTACGCTCAATTTGCGTTTGGATTATTGGATAACGGTTTGAAAAAAAATGGAGTTTTAAAAAATTAATATTTAGAACTGCTGTATTTTAATCAATTTTTCAGAAGCAAAAAAAAAATATTAATGTAAACAGAATATCTTTCATCTTCAAGGCTTCGAAAATTTGGTAGGTACAAATGTCTTGTGCCGAAGTATGCCAACCGAATGACTTCAACGTACATAAAACGACGAACCCACTTTTAACGGTGTGTAAACATTGACGGTCAGTTTATTTTTTTAAAGTTTCGTCCGCTTTGCTAGCAAATATTGCTCTTCCAAATCAAGTTTGGCCATAGCCCCGAAGAAAAAGACTGATTGTTTGTATAGTTTCGTTTCAACGATTAAACAAAACGAAATTCCACTTCCATTCGGATCGATCTTATTTAGATGTGTTTTGAGTGCATTTTCACTTGCCTACTTTTCAGCTTAACCGTTTTCCAAAAAATCCAATTCCACGCGATACAGTTAACAAACGGCCAGCGGGCAAAATACGTGAGCGTAGAGGGAAGGCGATCAGACTTCTCCGTAACGAAGATTTGTCCAAACATGATACTGTTTCTTAAAATTTCCTAATTTTAACAGCAAACATTTGATGTCACGAAAGCCGACCACGTCGTCGACGTCGTCCAAAGCTTGTCGAGTCAGTCGGCAGCCATCATGCATCACTTGGAACTCTGCGTCTCCTAAACCTTCCGTCGTCGTCACTGGCTTCTCTTTACTGGCCGGTTGGCGGATTATTCATCGCTCTCGGATACTTGAGCAAACTAAACATTCCACTCGATTCGAAAGATTTCGAAGAAAGCTGATGCTACGAAATAATCAATCGAACAATCAGAAATAACAAAAAATAATTAATTTATCTCGAAACTCAACTTTGCAAAAAAAATTTCATTGTTTAAAGCATTATTCTCACTAGTGCATGTAATTTTGGCACTAACAATACGAATGAATAGTTTATTTCATAAGTTTGGTTGTTGGAAAAGTTTGAGGTGTAATGTAATTGGATACTCTACTCAGCTATCATGAAATCGTAATAAAAATGATAATCCAAATCGAATATTTAGACATTTTCAATAACCATCGTAAACACGTTGGTATTGAGGGATTTTCTATCATTCATTTACCAGCTTTACCCAAAAAAGTTGAATCGGATAGCAGTTTATCAATTCGTATATATGTCTCAAAAAAGTTGAAAATATGCTAGTTCGTCATTAACGTTTTGAGCTATCTAAAAATGAACTGATTTATGATAAATGGGCGGTACTTCATTTGATACTCTATCCGGTCTCTCCCTTTCTTTCTTCGGTTCGTAAAAAAAAAATCTCACCTAAACAGCTATAGGGTAGATCATATCAACTTATAAATTGGCATCGTGGTAAGTATCGGACAGCGAACTCCGAGGACTGGAGTTCAAATCTCGGTCGAGGAAATTTGTTTTCGTTTTATTTAATTTTCTATACCTAATCTTTTATTTTGCTTTTTGTAGGGAAATCAAATCGTTGGAATCTTATCATTGATAGTTTTGTAAGTTGAATACAACTCTCTTGCTCCTGTGATATACCTTCTTAAATGTTTGCTGGGTAATATGTGCTGTGAGCCTACTTGGTTGAATAATTCTACTGAAACAAAGAAATCGAATGATTCCCTTCCATTCCACCACGGTAAACGGAAAGTTCAGATACCGGTACTTCGATAGCAAATTACTTTCTTCTTCAGTGAGCGTTTTCGATTGATGAATGTGTATTGTTTCCCTCCCTTATATTATCCAAGTTAGGTAAGCTACTATTAGATAGCAAAAACCTCCGAATTCTCGGCAGTTGTGCCGTTGCCGTTTTTTGGGTCTACCTACCATATTTTAGGTGTTTTCTGGTAGTGCTTCTTTAAGAAGCTTCTTATCTGTTAGAAGATTGGTTGATTCAACAACACAATGGGAGCGCTTGGAAACTCAAAGTTAGAAACTACAAGAAATTGGTGGATTTGTGTAAGGGGCAAACTTTCTTCAATTTTAGAGATGTGTTTTATAGACATACAAAGAGGACATTAATGGCAAACCGTCTGTCTCCATTCTTGTGTGAACAGTTTATGGCTCATTTGAAAGAGACTCTTAAAAATCAAGATCTATTACTCGAAAATGATGGAGATACGTCTATGACATTTTTGTGTAGTAAACAAAGATTTTCTTGAAGAACTTCTAACATCTATAAACGGTTTGCATTTTTAGTAGTATTCCGTCTTACGGTCAGGGAAGCAAATCGAACAGATCTGATAATGATAACTGGTTTATCACTTGTGTAAAGCTTAGCGATAAATATAAGAACGCGATGACTTCTAATCCCTTTCCAATGCCGATCAAGATAACTCGTCCGGAATTATTTGCTCTCGGTCAGCTTTGGTTCTGAGAATATTCTCCGACAAACTTGGAAGTGATCGAAAGAACAAACGCACAGAGAGTGCTTTTTCTACACTGAACCTCGAAAATACCCAAACTTGAGAACCTTCCCTACCATCCCGAATGAAAATCCCTTCCTACAGGTTTGGCTATTGACGGCTTAGCCCAAAGTTTAGCTTTTGAAAGAGAACCCCCAGAATCTGATACTGCAATAAAATGGAAACCAAAAACAAAAAAAGACAATGCGGGTTCGGGAATCAGACCCATAGGAGAGATAAGGACATAATGGCCACCTTAAGGAAAACGCTTATTTAACCATAAAGAACAGCTGTAATATGTTAATTACATCATTGTTTCGTGTTCAGACACACAAATAGTCTATTGCCTAAATGGATGAAACTTGAACAAGTAGATAAAAACGTTTAAAAATGCATTTTAAAAATTTTTGCTGAAAGCTGAAAACCAGTCACTGTAGAGGCATAATGAGAAACCCCCCGAGGCAGTATGAGCACCATTAATGAAGGCATAATGAGCATTTTCTCCCGGGGATTCTAGCAGCGAATTCGACTCGATGAAGTCAACTGAGTAATAGAGCTACAGCTTAACTTGAATCGTCTGACGATTTGGCCTATTGGTTAGATATCGGAGAGGTAATCAGTAGGCTCGAGTTCGATTCCTGGTCGAGGTGATTTTTTTTTCATTTATCATTCATGATCATGATTGCACTAAACAGTGAGGCATAGATTCATCTAACAAAGTAATAACAAAATAATCTAGGTCTGTTTGTAGAGTTCAAAGAATTAACACATGCTGATACATTATGTTTCTGGTGTTTTGTTTGACGGATGATGCTTTGATGCTATTAGCCGTATAATGTAACAATTAAAAAAATCAATCATGAATGGTATGTGCACAAAAACCCCTCGAACAGAAATCGAACTCGAGTCTACTGATTACCTCTCCTGATTACCTCTCCGACACCTTACCAATAGGCCAAATCGACAGACAGTCAAGCTGTAGCTCTATTATTCAGTTGACTTCATCGAGTTGAATTCGCTGCTAGATTCCCCGGCAGAAAATGCTCATTATGCCTTCATTGATAGTGATCTGTTCGTCTCTAGTGAACAAATTAAAGTAAAATAGCGTTTTAAAATTGATTAAAGTGAAAAATCAAAAATTTTATTATGTTGAAAATTGAGAAACAATGTGTAGATCATGTTGCAGTGCGTACATTTCAGATCAAGATGATTTGAAGGTCATAAAAGCTTTTTTGGTGGTGCTCAAAAATTATAATATTTTCGTCATTTGAGAACCTAGCTGGTTATTATTTAATATTTCTGTAAATATGAAAAGGATATTTTTTTTTGGTGAAATATTAATACTATAGGTAGTACGAAACAAGTCCTTATGAAAAATTTGCTTAAGAAAATACGTACTTATGTAGAAAAAAGGAGTGCTTATTATGCCCTGGGTGCTCGTTATGCCCTTATCTCCCCTAGCTTTATCAAAATGATAAATTTTTCTAACGAAACTTTCCTACACCAAAAATTTTTAGCTTATTACAAGATCATTTTAAATTAAAAATAAAAATCGTTTCTAATATGTTATGCCATAAATAGAAATAGAAGAAAAACTCGAAAAAAAACGTAAATACACTGGTTTATACTGAATAATCAGCTAACTTTTAAAAGCAGGTCTGATCAATGATTTATCTTATTATAGTCACAAAAAGTGCATTGAGGTGCTTCCAAAATCACATCACCACTTCGAGTTTCAGTTTCAGTTAAAACAACATCTAGACGTGGTTCGATTCTCACCTCGAAGGTCGGGGTTCGATCCCCAAGCTGGGCAAGTTTTTTTTTTCAATTAGCAATTTGATACTTTAGTGACCATTCTGATGCGATATATGTTAGAATTGTAGGAAAGAAGCAATTGGGCAATTTGTCGAGTTTGGAATCCGGCGCGTGGCATCATGGCGGCGGCACCATGTACAGAACATAGTAAATAGTCAAGATAAGGTGATATGAACCGATGCCAGGGATGCAATTGGGATAGAGAGAGATTTTTTAGCATATTTTACGATTTTTTGGAAGCTGAATAAAAAGGCCGCTGGAAGCTGAATAGAAGATCATTAAGACTTGATTTGGAACATGAAAGTTTCAATTAGAACTTAAATTTTGAGCTGCATAGAACGTACTTCAGATCAATGATGGGACAAAGTAAGCTTTATTGTACTTATTTTGTGGGACATCTGGTTGCTTGGGATATTCAATAATGTTAATGATGTTCTCAAGCATGATGGATTCGTTCACTTCAACCTTTAAAAGCTCTTAAAGTTGCATCTATGAAAGTAAAATAAAAATATTAGGATATGTTCAAATTCGTTCTACACTAGAGTTACCATATCCCGCGACACAAAAAAGAGTACATCGAAATCATTTATCCAAAAAGTCAGGAGAAATGTTAAACAGTAGAACTCCGCTTATCCGGGTCCTGGTTTTTTTTAACTCCCGCGTTGTCCCAGCCATCATGTTGATACAAGATTATATCGATACAGATACAGATTGTATCGAGCATTGCGCCCAGATGGTACGCAAAAGAATGTACATTAGAGCCCCGCTTACCCGAGGTAGTCGGGGGAGGGACCACCTTAGATAAGTGAAACCTCGGATGAAACGAAAAACATTGACAAACCCTTTTGCTCTGGTATTAAAAACGAACACACACGTATAGGATCTCAGTGAAACTTTATGTTTCTTTGAAGAGATTTAATTCAAACTTAACTCTACGGCGTACCGTCAAACGGGGTATCATGCAAAAGCAGGGTTAGATGCAACATTTGTATACCACAACACTCATTCAATTTTTTTTTTTCAATGTACTGTAATGAAGTTATCATTGAATGATAACAAATTGATGATGACATAGTATTTAACATCGTGAAAAAGTTTTTTAAAGTTTTTGATTCTCATAAAAAATTTAAAAAATCGAACAATAGATGTACAAATTTTTACATTTTTCGATGCCTTCAAAAACTTTACCTAGTATGACGGATTGGCTTAATGATATCACCTAAAAACTTTATATTGCTTTCATTATCCTATACCAAAACTGTTGGTGTGTAAAAATTTTTCGGACAATCTCTAAATTTTTTTAAATTAATATTTTTATAATTCAGTTAGCCGTCTGGGGCAAAATGCAACAAAATGCAAATCAGAACTAAATCTAGTAAATCGCGTTTCCATATGCTGAAATATGATTGTTTTGCATTATGTTAACATCAAAATTTCATCCATTCTAAGATTTATTTACATGATTTAAAATAATAGAATATTTTGTAGTATTTTTTACCCCTTAATGTATGCAGCAGATTAACACTATTTTCTTGAAAACATTTTTTTTTTTTTTTTTTTGACAGGGAGTCGCAGTAAGCCGTACTTGAGAACGCACGTGGTTTTTCCGGCGTCGCGTTTTTTCCGTCCGTTTTTTTCGCGAATAAAAAATGTTGGTGAATTCGATTAAAAATCTAATCAATTTTTTGTTTCAAGTACAAAATAATGGTGAAACGTGGTGAAGCTATTAACAACTAAGATGCAGAGAAAAAAGTTCGCAAGTTGTTCGGGAAATTTAGAGGAAAATAGGTGCATTTATTTCAATTAGCGGATCTTACCGCTAACTCCGGAAAGCAAAGCGTTTATTTTTTTTGTGCTATCATCAGAATTCAGCGTTAACGGGATGTAAAAGTGCTTTTTATGCCGTATGTAAGTCTTTAAAAAACGATGCACGTGTTTTGTGAGAGCAAAATGACCGGAAGTGTAGTAGTAGTTTGAATAGACGAGACTATGAAACGAAGAAAATCACAAACTTAGTGTAGTGGAAAATTCCAGCTTTAAAATGTTCAGTTTATTATTAACAATACAAAAATTGTTATCTTCAGACGAATTGCTGTAGTGCTTCCACGCAGTCATCGCCAGTGTGATTTTTGACTCTAACTATTGCTACCCTCTGAAGATTTTTTTTTTTGCAATGCGATCTGCATTCATTAAATCAGAAGCCGGTGGATGTAGGTTCACTAAAAGTGTATCGCAGCGCATCTTGCATAGTACGATGTCCATCTACAATTGTCTACAGATTGGTGAGCTCGTTCCTGTTTTCTCTTTTTTTATAAGCTTATATGATTTAGCAATTGTATTTAAATTCTTCATCAATCCTATCTGCCAAGTAGGATTTCCTATAAAACAACCTTTCCCCTTCCTATCTGAAAACAGCATCCTGGGTCGTATGAGTTCTCTGCACCTAAAAAGTTTCTTTAGCTGTTTCAGATTATCCCCACTATGATTACATTGACTTGTCGAGGTGTGCATTGTAGTACTACACTGATTTTCAATGGCAACACTTGAAATGAGTTTTGAATCCAGATACTCATTTTGGCATCTGGTATTGTTCTTGATAATTAGTTGTACCGCATGTATCAGCCAATGCAAGATGTGTGTAGTCACCCAATGCTATGCTATGCTTTCTTGAAAACATTTTTGACAGAAAAAATGTTAAAATTCAATTCGAACCAGGGGCGGTCCTAGAGTCGGCTCTTGGGGGGGGGGGGGTGATTTTCCAAGTTTCAAAAATCAGTCAATATAAAGGAACGTTAATATCTGGTGAACAAAAAAACAATCATTTGAGTGAGCGAAAGGAGAAGGGAGGGGTTGCGGGGAGAGGGGGGAGGTTTATCCCTTTATAAAACAACTGCGAAAAAAAAATTGATTTTTTTTATTTGTAGGTATATCTGGTATTATAGAATTGTCACTTGAGGAGCTCTTTAAAAAATTTCTCGTTACAAACGTATGAAAAAAATCTCGTTTCAATGAAAAAAATACACACGTTGTTGAGAGATGAACACGTAGAAAACAAATTCAAGTTATCTTCATTTTTTTTGCTGAGCTTCTAAATATAAGCGCTCTGGCATTTTATAATTTATCGGAAGTATTTTACTTTTTACCTATAAGCCCGATAAACAAATAAACAAACATAACGGGCATTGAATTCTTCATTGGGGTATTTTTCTGAATCGTGATTTGGAAATTTAGTATTATAATTTTCAAATTTGGGAACACAATATATAAAATCAACACTTTAAATATAAATTAATTGGAAAAAAACGATTATCAAAATCAGTTTCTAAATTCTGAAACCGAATTTTATTTGATTTGCTCTTGAATCTAAAGTTTTCATTCAAAATTTTCAATTTTATTCGTATTACAACAAATAAATTACATAGAAAAGGGATGAATCTTTGTTTACCTTCACATAAATACTAATTTTTCAAATAATTTTAAATTATAAAGAAAATTATGAAATGAAGGGTTAATTCTGAATGTTAATACCCTTCTTTAGTGAACAGTCTCAATCATTTGCAATTGAAATCGGTAGTATCGGTGACATAATTGCTGTAGATCTAGAAATCCAGGAGTGTTGGTTAAAAATCACCAAAAGATCTTCTGACTGTTTTGTATGAAAGAATGCCTTGTTGCCGAAAAAATAGTGGAATGATAAGAAGATAGTTTTAATTCACAAGGGAAAAATTAAAACCGTGGCCATCTGATTTTGGAAGCTTTTTGCGTCTAAAACTCGATTTTTTTTTTGTCTGTTTTTTTTCCCATCTTATTTTCTGGCATTGAGTAATTTTAAAACTTAGCAGTTCAGAGTGAAATCGATCAATGTTAATTGATGAAGTAACTAACCTGAACAACAAAAAATATGTTAAATCTTTTCACTATCCTTTATTCATTTAACGATGCAGATCAGAAGGAGGAATGCTAAAAAGTAACAAATTCTCGGAAAAAACAATACAGATTTCGTCTAGATAATCTTTGAATTTTACAAAATGGGGAAAGATACTTACTTCTTTAATTTTTTCTCATGGTACATGGTATCTCACAGTCTTTATAAAAATTGATCATTAAGTTAATACCTTTTTCCTTTTTTTTTTCTTTTTTTTTATATATATTACACTTTTGCTAAAAAGTGCACAAATTTCTCCAATTAGCCTTGTATTTTGAAAATTTATACCGAAAAAAAGAGCTGATAAAATAATACAAATTTGCATTAAGAGCTCCGAAAGAAGTTGAAATCAGTTTTCAAATTCTTTGCACTTCGGAAAATGTGAATCTTGTTTTCTTGTGTTACAGTTTTGAATGCAGATTTTGGGTTCTAGAGATGAATTTGAATCTCTATCTCCAACACCAATTCCTGAAACAGCTGATATAAATACTTTTTTGTTCCTTTTTGGCACTAAAAACTCATAGGAAACACAAAAGTCATAAAACGTAATCTCTTTCTTCGATTTATTGTTGCTGGAATCTCTTGAGAGGACTTTTTTAAATTTAAACTCTTACTATGAATATTTTACATTCGATTTCTGTTTGGCAGTACTTGTATTTTTTTTACAGTCTTCCATAATATGAATGTTTGATGTGCTACATTTAAAACTAAAATAAAAAAAAATAAATAAAATCAGATCTAAAATTTAAATTTTTGTTTTTGAATTTCATCATATAGGTTATTAATTTTAAGATTTTAATTCATATTTGAATGGTGGATTAATTGAAGGTGAAAAATTCTCGCGAAAGAGAATCTTTACTGTGATTCAGAACCTGATTTTTTTTATTTTGCAATTGAAGGCAATAAATGTATGATGAAAGAAAAACAAATTTTGAAATATTTCAGTGTTGTAACCATTTTCACCCCCCTATATGACCTTTCCAAATTTTTCATTTCATTAAAATTCAAAACAAAATCAAGAATTCAGAAGCCCTGAATTTGAAGCAAATACTAAAATTTGTTGCGATTTGCTCGTGTTAATTGAGACATATGAGGGAAATTAGTGACAATTTAAAAAAAAGTTGTCCCTACATTTAATTAATAGCTAATTCCAAATCAACACTCAACAGCACACTTTTGTTGAGTAAATTATCAACAAAAGTTATTTGGTATAATTCAGTCCAGGGAATCCTATGTCACAGCTGCTTTAGTTTGGTGGACCGACTTTTTTTCAATATTGAACCTTTTAAGTGATAAATTAACTGTTTTGTTGAATAAACACCCCCACGGAGTGAAAAATTTTAAAATTGGAAAGCACTTCTACTAAGAAAAGTTCCAATTTTTTATAGAAATTCGAGCTTTTGCGAGAATTTTGTATCGGATTTTTGCCGCTTGGGGGGGGGTGATCACCCCGATCACCCCCCCCCCCCCCCATAGGACCGCGCCTGATTCGAACAAAACCAAAAATTACTGCAATTGGTGCTTTATGCGTCATGACATCACAAATGTTTTAAAAACTATAAATTTTCAAACCTTTTCATTTGATTTTTCATTAATTACAGAGTTTGTTGCAACTTACCCCTTTTTCTTAGTAGGATGCAATCGCATGTTTTTGTAAATTTAAAAATAACTGGTAAAACCAATAACTTTTCTTACTACGTCAATTTAGTGTCCCATCAACCTTAAAACTTTTGATGTACAAGAGGTATGATTATCTGTAAGCATTAAGATTTTAGAAGCCTTTGAAGTTGAAAATTGTTGCATGTTGCCGCAGTTGACGGTACATCTTTCAATGACATGATGGCTAGCATCTTACAAATGCTAAAACCACCAGCCCACAGAAAAAGTACTATGTATGCCGTAAATGAGATTCGATCTCATGACCGCTGGTTTGAAAGATTTGAACGTAGGCACAATTTTCCCGTATGTTTGGATAACGTTCCGCTATTAAGCCTACCCCCATTCTGATACCTAATAGCTTAACGATATATCGCGATGATAGAACACATTTTTACATGGATTTTTGATAAAGATGGTGGCTCGAATAAAGCGGAGGATGGGATAACCGGAGCCTGAGCGGGATTCTACTGTACATATTTCGTGCTATCAGAGGTACCTAAATGTTGTGCTTATTGATTACTATTTGTATACTCGCGCTCACCTGTATACAACGACTAAAATGCATGTTTTTTTAGAAAAAAATATGAAAGTAATTTGTTGTTATCTGTATTCCTTTTGTAGTTTTTGCATAAGATATTAAACAACTTCATAAAGAGTTCGGAGTAGGCTCTGGCTGGATACGACGCGAAAAATTTATCTCGTGTCAAAAATTTTAAAATTTGAATAGTTTTTTAATATTTTTCAATCTACAAGTGCAGTTTTGAATTAGTGTTGAGTGTTTTTTTTGAGGATTACAGGTTTTTTTTTGATTGTTGGCTTCCTGATTCGGATTCGGCGAAGATTTCTCGGAATACTCTTTGCTGGAACTGTGCCTGAAAGGGGCTAGTTCTACGCCCTCCGGACTGTCCCTGGATCCTATTTCTTTACGACCGGCGGGATGTTTAAGATAAGTGGTATTTCTATAATTCCGGATAATTACTCTGTTAATGATACTAGTTACAGTTAAATTGAAGGTAAACTTGCTCAGTAACAATTTGATTGTCCGACAGGAAATTTCATTTTGATACCGATAACGCCAAACAAATTATTTATTTGATCATTTAATTTCTTTTTACTTTGAGTTGTTCTTTGTTTAAATGTAACTAATTTTATGTTACTTAATCAAGATTACCTTAACTTTATTGAGCGTTAAGAATCAGATGCAAGATGAACGACCTCATTTCTCTAGCAATCGTACATCAGAGTTCCTTACAATTGAAGTTTTTCATATTGCTAAAAGAGTTCATTTTGATTTATAAGTTATGTTGTGGAGTAAGTATTTTTTTTTTAATTTGACTGTTATAAATTGAAAATTTAATCGACCCAAATGTTCAATACTGTAACGGTGCGAGATTTTTTGTTGATTATACGGATTTCAATAAATCTAAGTAAAGAAAAATGGCTTACAAAATTGATTTATGTATGAAGTACTTTGAAGGATAATTTGTTAGAAACATTTCCATGTGGATAATCAATTGTTTGAAAACTCATAACACTGAAATAAAAATAATGGCAAAACTCAAAAATTAATTTTCAGAACGAAATGTGAAATGTATAATGAATTACCAACATGAAAATTTAGTTATTGATTCCGGAGTTTGAGTTCTATTAACAGTTTTTAATAGGAGTAATCCAGTATTTAAAAATAATAAAATGTTCTGATTGATTAGTAGTTACTCGAATTGGTAAATCGAAAAAAATATCATATCTTTTCAAAAGTAGCAAAAATTTGAACATTGCTTTGTACATGCAATGAAGCTCAAAAAGAGGCAAGGAGAAGAAAGAATTGAAGAATTTTCAAAATGGTATTAATCACGAAAAATAGTTTGAAAAGTTTTTGTCGGCATATTATGAAAAATACATTCAATTCAAAAAAATTGTTTTTTTTTTCAACCGTTAAAGCCTTTTGATAATTCTTTGATTAAACAGGGACCACTGTTAGGGAAAAAAGCTAGTTTGGTAGGGATGAATTGTGGATGGTAATATTTTTCTTTCAATACTTAACTCAATATATATTTATTTAACGTTTATCGAATGCCTCGTAGAAGTAGGAGTTTCCTTATGAAATGTCTAGGAGCATAGAAGGTGTAGGAAAATACGATCGCACCATTGGCCAAAATGGATCCTGATCTTTACCTTTTTCTAACACACACACCCCTTCCTTTGATACTTAAATATAGATTCGCAGACGTACAGACGGTTTCCATAGTTGGTGATACTTACTTATTTCTGGTTCTGACTATTTCAAAATTATTTTTGGAGTAAGCAGGACCATGAAGTTGCTAGTTGAACCTAAAGAGTATCAAATTAACACTCCTTCCTTTTCCCCATTGACTACTAGGACGTGGCCGGCGCCGTTATTAATCATTTCAAAAACGGAGAGCATGAGTTTTGTACATTGAGAATGAACTGCTAATCCCAAGCACCATTCTTTTGGACTTTGTGCAAAATTGATGGCCTCGATTAATCACGGAGTAGCAACCATTGGCGACGTGGAACTTGTTCTGCTTAGCCACGCCAGCGATCATGGAATTCGAAATGCGCACGAATTGATAAAAAATAACAAAAAAATCATCTTTTCTTTTGAAGTATGTAATTAAATAGCACTACCATCCCCTGAAACAATTAAATAGCATTTCGAGTTCAATGATTTATGGTGGATATGAGTAGTCAAACAAGCTAAGCTAAGCTAAGATATTAAACAACTTCATAAAATGGAAGAACATCGTTGGTTTTTCTAATCAAATGTCCTTCAACAAATAAAAGAGTACATTTGGTAAAATTTCACCAAAAGAAGAGTACGCCCATTTTTTGATCGAAAAAGAGAACATGTACTCTTAAAAGAGTACGTATGGTATCCCTATTCTACACTAGATTTTCCCATCCGACGGAAGTACCAACTTCCTTTCCTGTGTGGTCTATTTATCTGACCACCATAACCTTCTAATTGCAAGTGTTTCACCAAGGATATTTCGAAAAACCGGTCGCCACCCAGGAAACCGAGAAAACCCTTACCCTTATTTCCAGCTTGATTACACTTTCAACCTGTCGACCTTTTCCGTCGGACACCAGTATCAACCACTCTGACCGGTCACTTATGACCAGCTTTTCCAATGTTACATGTGTACAGTGCGCCGCCACCGGCCGGAATCCGGTTTATTGAAAGATCAGCACAGTTTTCTCCGGAGGCCAGGTCGTCCGAAAAGATCAAAGCACGATGCCGCCATTTATTCAAATGCTTCGGTCATATCATGGGTTAGTGGTAGCCGAAAGAACAAAATGCCGCGATTGAGGAGAGGAAAAAAAACGGAGAGATGATCTCCAACAATCCTGACCCACCGATCGTCTTTCGGTGAGAGGTCGAGGAAAAAGTAGCCAACCTTCCTACCTACCTACTGGTCATATATCAACAAAATCACCCAAATCAGTGTATTCTGATATGAGGAAAAAGTGCGACTCAAAGGCCGCCGGTTGGAAGCCAATCGGTCACTTCACAAGAAATCTCCAGCAGACTTAAAACGAAGCAAAAGAGAGTAAATTTATATGATTTAATAATTTTATTGCACGCATCTCCGGTGTTTTTGTTTTGTTTTCATAGTTTCTGTTCCTTCGATGATGCAGATTTTGTTGTTTTCTCCCTGCTTCTTAACCCTATAGCTTACTGTCCGACTACCGTCGGCTCCCGCACCTAGTCCAATTTGAACCGAACTCAATATACGAGCATGCATCCTCGAAAGGATCAAAAGTCCCTCTCGTTCACCACAATCGTTCGCAGGGTCCGAATGGCGGACAGTTTTGCTTCCGCTTCGGCCGTCAGTTTGTAGCAGCCTCGAATGTTCAGATGCTTCAGAACGTGACAATATTTCACCAGAAGGTCGATCGCGTCGTTGCTGATTTGAGGACAATTGTGCAGTTTTAGGGTGCTCAGTCGGATGCAACATTTGGCCGCCACTTCCACGCACTGGTCGTTGACATTTGGACATTCGCTGAGGTCCAGAATCTCCAACGATGGACAGTTGAGCACGATGCTCTCCACTCCCTGTTCGGTTATCTGAAAAGAAATAAAGTGGAATGATAATTTTTAAATAAACTTTAGGATGGATTTAACTCATATATCTTCAATAGTAATAATGAAATTGATTATAAAAATATTTGGTTAAACGATGTTTAGTTTAAACTATTGTGTAATTTAATATTTCTAAAATTATAAATTTTATTTTTGTCGTTTGGATTAACTGAATAAATTTTTTTAGTTGTCTGTCGAAAAATGCAAACAGGGATTGAGTTTCCGTGCTGCTTACAGCTTATCCAACTGTTTGCTAAACAAGAGAATTGTTAATGCCGACGGTTGGGAAAACCACCTATGTATGTATGTATATGTATGTATGTATAATCCATCCAACGACCCCCTGAGCTGGCAGGTATGTTATGCAAAAGAACCAATATTAATCCGTTTGATTAATATTGTTCAATCGCGGGTGCTGGTGGTGTTAGCTCTATTGAAATTCCAGAAACCCATTTCAGAATGGCAACTGCACATTCCGAGGTAACTTTCCTTGTCAATAAGCCCCGCCTTATCATAGCCGCATGACCAAATGGGTCATGTAATTATGATTAGACTTTCTATCTTTTATTGTTGACATATCCAGGTACTTCATATAAAGCTTAGTTCTTTTAGAAATGGGACACTTTCATTTGCTAATAGCTCGTTAACTAGTTATTGGATATTAAAAATTTTGACAGCATTTTGTTGCCTGTAAAAAGTACTATTCGACCTATTTTTTTCAAAATTTAAAATTTACGCGTTTTTGAGATATGTACGATGCAAGAGAAAAAGAAAAAAATAATTTTGCACAGTTTCCTTGAAAATACGTCATCATCAAATTGATAGCTGACAAAACCGTTGATTATTCAAAGAATTACTGAGTTTTTGTGGTGGATAAGTATGCAAACACTGTCAATAATGTCCACAAAGTTCAAATCAAGCATTGAAGTGAAGCACATGATCGGCAACAACGGTTAAGGATCATCAAGGAAGTCAAGTCTCATACCAGCATTTTTAATTTTCAATAAACGAAAAACTAAGGGTAGATCGCTGAAATGTTCAAAACAATTTTCTCCGATAAACTGAAAGTGTTGCGTAGTAATGACTCATTGAAATCCAACCTCAAACAACCATTTTTTGATAGTTCCAAAGCTCTTAAGCTGTAAAACCGATACCGAAAAAAAAACGTTCAAAAATGTGGTAAAAAATAATCAAATTTGTTCATTTCGAAACAACTGAATCCACTAAAATGCTTCCAGTTTCCAGTTTCCAGAGAAGTATTGGACCAAAAAGTATCAGAAATTGAAGAAGGAGGGTGAAGCCACCTTAAATATAGATTTTACGAAGTATAAGTTGGAGAAACTGATCAATACCACGACTGAAAAAAGTGTGCGTCGGCCAATGGGAGATACCAAGAATAAAGTAGAAATTTCTTTAACAAAAAACGGTAAATATTTTTTTTCAAATTTTTTCATGAAAGATCATAACATTACCTTCTTTTTCTTCATAGAAAGTATTTGGTTCCAACGAATGGTTTTTGAGATACAGGCATTCGTAACTGTCCCATTTCTAAAAGAACTAAGCTTTATATAATTGCCTAATTATATGAACTTCGCACCCTAATATGTCCAATAAAAGAAGGACGTGTATTTAGTTTATGTTTGAATCTTTTATGATTTTTATTATGTGTGTTATGGATGGAGATAAATAACGTGAGAGAAATGGACGAATAAATTTATAACGCAAATATTTAAGGATCGGAAAAGCTGTAATACAAACATTATGAATATATTTCTTTATATATATATTGAATATATTGTTCGTGATTGTTTTTGAAATCTGAAATAATAAAAAATAGATATATATCTACACTACTTCATATTAAATATTTGGCTTTGTATGCTCTTCATAATTTTTTGAAATACGTATCTCTATATTAGATCCGAAAACATTACCTGAATGGGATTGGAATTAAAAGTTAATATTTTACTATGTTATTCATGAATTTGTTTCTAGAAAACTCCTTCGGGACCGAATACGAGAATCCTCGTTTTTCCGCTTGCCATGAGTGTGCCTAACTTAGAAGCATTATTCGATGTTATAAAGTCAATCATGAAACTATATTCTACAAAATTAAACACTACACTTAAGGTTACTACAATATTATTTTTTAAATTTGGTCCAGTGGTTTCTGAAATACAGCATGCCAAACTTCGGCTTCGATATGATCGCGGACAATAATGTGTGCATAATTCATGACATAATGAGAATTAGCAATCAGAATAGCAGGACGGAACTACAGAAAAATGATAATTCGGAAATGTATGATTGTAAAAATATGTGTATTCCATTTAATTGCTAACATAGTTATTGGTGTAAAGCTGAAATTGGAATATAAGAATGTTAAACAAATTCTCAACTCAGCTAATCATTTGATTGTAATGAATTCATCATGCTTTTCAACGGATGAATGTTCAATGTTTTTCTATCCTGAAAGTTTAAGAATTGAATAGTTATGGTTTTTGTAAGAGTGCTGCCAAAGAATATAATTGGAAAAAAATATTATTAAAAAAAATACATAATACATTTAAGAACACAATAAATTATACCGACTCAAATGAAACAGGTAGTTAAAATGTCTCTAAAAAATTATAAAAATAATTCATTATTATGTATGGTGTATAAATATTATTTAACATTGACTTTCCAACGGTAGGTAAGAAAGCTGTTAGGAATTATAAATCATTAATCTATTAATCAATTACAGTGATCCAATGGGGATTGAAACAACTTCATATCAATTCATTATAAAACGTAATCGGTAGAAAAAAATCCTTGAAAAAAAAGTTTGGTTGGATTAGAAATAAATTACTGAAGAACAATAGTATTTTAAAGAGTATGTTGCTTTGAAAATGAGAAAATAAACATCGCGTTTCAGGTTCAGCGTCCTGCAGAACGATCCAAAGTACGCACATAAGCATAAAAGGATCAAAATTGCAATTCGAAAATGTTCTGCTTTCAAAAAATTAGTTCCGAAAAACTACAAAATATCCGACTGCTATGGAGATCCATCTATGCGAGAAAAATTTGAATGGAACTATTACAGCTACTCTATTTAAAGACATCACTTCTAAGATTCTAACAATGGAGCTAAAATACTCAGATTTGATAAAAAATCATTTGCTGTCTAATGAAAATTAACATTTGTGATATAATGCAAACACTCTAATCATCCAGTGTTACTTGTATCGTTTAATCTACACCGGACAATAAGACTAGATTGTTTCAAAATCCTGTAAATTTAAATACAAGTAATAAAAATAGCTTAGACATTCACTGAGTGTTTTAAAATAAAGCGTATTCAAAAAAATAATAACTAAAAATAACATTCAAACACTTATCTTTTTCTTCACAAAGCTGCATAACCTTTTCGGATATGTAACGAAATGTATTTTCGGTGTACATATTGAGCCGTTCTAATGAATTCTCTCCTTTTCCACTTTTTCGTCTTCAGCGCTGACGTTTTTCAATGCGTTATTTTTCGTTTTCCGTCGTACCAGTAACGCTGCGCCGAGGGGTATCAGAATTTTTTTTTTCTTGTACACGTTACGAAGAACTAGTTTTTATGCTATGCTTTTAGAGAAAAAAGGAATCTTGGCAGCACTACCACTTATTGGGGAACGAAGTCGAAACCGGAACAAACTAAAACTTTTATCTACTGCAATTGAATGATAGCTTTATCGCTAAACAAGACACTGATCACAAAACTGGCAGGAACTATGAACAGAGAGCGGTTTTATTGCTATGCAGAAACATCACTTCATCTAATCACGCATATTTTTCGACCTAATAAACGATTTTGAACACAGCCCGAATTTAACAACACCTTACTACTGGCAGAGATGCCAGTCCATCCCCCGGTTGGGAAAACCACCTATGACACTTAAACTGATAAATAAGAAGAGCTTATAAGCACATCTGGGTTGGAACACTAAATGTTTTGAGCTTAAAATATTTATCCAGAAGAAATTAAAAAAAAACAATATTGACAAAAATGACAAAAATGACAAAAATGACAAAAATGACAAAAATGACAAAAATGACAAAAATGACAAAAATGACAAAAATGACAAAAATGACAAAAATGACAAAAATGACAAAAATGACAAAAATGACAAAAATGACAAAAATGACAAAAATGACAAAAATGACAAAAATGACAAAAATGACAAAAATGACAAAAATGACAAAAATGACAAAAATGACAAAAATGACAAAAATGACAAAAATGACAAAAATGACCAAAAAGGACAAAAATGACAAAAATGACAAAAATGACAAAAATGACAAAAATGACAAAAATGACAAAACTAACAAAAATGACAAAAATGACAAAAATGACAAAAATGACAAAAATGACAAAAATGACAAAAATGACAAAAATGACAAAAATGACAAAAATGACAAAAATGACAAAAATGACAAAAATGACAAAAATGACAAAAATGACAAAAATGACAAAAATGGCAAAAATGACAAAAATGACAAAAATGACAAAAATGACAAAATTAACAAAAATTTACAAAAATGACAAAAATGACAAAAATAGCCAAAATTACAAAAATATTATTCATAAATTTCAAGGATTTTCAAAATTATAATTTTTTTTTAAGTTTATAATTAAGATTTTTTACTTTGAATTAAAAAAAGATGATAGTATTGGTAATTTTTGTTGAACTTACCCAACTTAAATGTAAAAAAGAGCCAATTTATCATTTATTTTAAATTAAATGGTGCATCCAGTTTTTAAGCTTTTTTTCCTCAGATTTATGCTTTTTTTACCTTGAGAGCATAGGAGATGAAAGCTCAAATCAGAGGAAAAAAAATTATAATCTGAGGAAAAAAGCTCGAATCTGAGAGATGTGCTCCACACGAATTGTATACCGTTGCCGGGATCTGGCAAGAGCAAATCTTCACTAAGAGGCGTGCACACTCTTTTGAGCCGTAAACTGCACACACTCTGCTTCTGCTTCCGAATAATAAATGTGCGACACTTACTTACATGAGTGATGTGTGCTCCGTCAGTGTGGCTCTTAGTGTTTACACTTAGAGAAGTAAAGTTTGTATTTTAGGAAACAGTCCTTCGCATCGTAACGAAAAAAAGATCTAGTGTGTCTAACAGTGTTCGGCATCGCTAACATAAAAATTAGCGCTGCTATTTGAATCGCTAACTCAGTCAAAGTTAGCGATCGCTTATTAAAACCGCTAAATATGCTAAAAATAAATCGCTTAAACTTAAAGCGCTAACTGTTGACCAAAAAACTTACACCGTAAAATTATGCATATTTTATTTTGGTTTCATGTTTTTCGGACATACCATACACATATATCATCGGTAAATACAAATATGTATAGTTAATTAAAATTTCTAACAACATCACATAAAAAACATTTATGTTATTATATGAACTCTAGTAGAATGAAAATCGAAAAATAGGAAATGATAGGTGGATAGTTGAAGCTGAGGCGCTTGGAGAAGAAACATCGAAAGGTGTTTTGAAAATGTAAGTCTAGGGCATGTGGGAGAAAGCCAGATCCAGATCCCGGCAACGATATACAATCCGTGTGGAGGACATCCCTCAGATTGTAACTCTCCTTTCGTTACGCCCGCTCAGTCACAAGAGATTCCCCAAGTTCCCCAGGGTTGGCTCAAGCATACCTTACTTAAGAAGATGATAAGAGGAAGAGAAAAATCACACTTTAGTTACCGAATTTCTAGATTTTATTCGGCACTTCTATCCCTATCATGCCCTAACGTCCCTAGCTAAGTTTTTACAGATTGACTAACGTTTTACGTGTATGGTGTCAGTGTCTGG
The DNA here is from genome assembly GCF_029784155.1 of Uranotaenia lowii. Lineage (NCBI taxonomy): Eukaryota > Metazoa > Arthropoda > Insecta > Diptera > Culicidae > Uranotaenia > Uranotaenia lowii. The sequence goes on from NC_073692.1 coordinate 391,236,276, forward strand.
GCCCGCCGCTGCCGATGACCGTCTGTTTGGAACACCCGAGGTATCGATCGGAAGGTTTGGGGTCTGCTTGGGTTCGCTCGGATTCGGGACCGGATCCTTCAGTCGTACTCCGAAACCACGAGGCCGTCGGAGCTTTGGATTCGATTTTCCCAACTCCTTGCCTGCGATTTAATGACCGCGTCTTCGGAGCCTGGATTTCATGGTTCGGCCACCAATGGGGGATCCCACACCGGCTTTTGGTGAAAAAGACGTGAAAAAGACCTTGTGCCGCAACCTACTCTTTTCTGTTTCTATATTTTGGATTTTTATTTTGTTTTAATTTCTTTGATTGAATTTTTGATTGCGTTTTTAGTTTATTGGTTGGCATTTTGATCTTAAAACTACCCTATTTTGCTAAATCGGTAGAAGTGTGATTTTAACGTTATGTTTAGTTATAAATTAAAGAAAATTGAGAAATTTACAAATGAACAAGTGAACGTACAAATACGGACGGTTACAAGATTTAAGCTTTTTTCCTCAGATTTAAGCTTGTTTTCTCTGATTTGAGTATTCATCTGCTATGCTGATCGGTTGAATTTTTGCTCGATTAGGTGTGTTGGTACACATCTAATCCATCGGGTTGATTCTGTATAGGAGCTGCGATTACTTCGCCCCCCCCATACAGAATTAACCGCTGCTGAGCAAAGATTCAACCGATTAGTTTGAGCTTTCTCCCACATGCCCTAGACTTACATTTTCAAAACCACCTTTCAATCGGATTCCTGGCAACGTTACACGATTTGTCTATGTATCGTGTGACCAACATCTTTTTAATAAGTGCTGATGAATCTCGTTTTTAAGCTTTTTTTCCTCAGATTTAAGCTTTTTTTGCCTTGAGAGCATAGGAGATGAAAGCTCAAATCAGGGGAAAAAAGCTTAAATCTGAGGAAAAAAGCTTAAATCTGACAGATGTGCTCCCCACGAATTGTATCGTTTCTGGGATCTGTCCATAACAAGTCAAACGAAGTCATGGTGTCGGGTATGTGGTGATTTGCATTTTGGATTCGCCGAACTAATCTACTAAATAATCTACTAACTAATCTACTAACTAATCTAAAGAATGTAATTCAGCACATTCGTTGGCGATACTGCGGTGAATCCGTGCATTATGCATGGTAGATTATCTATATACATACATACATAATGAATTATAGCTGAATATTATAACTTAGATTCAAATATTTTACGCAGTCATGATTTTTTTTTGAGTCCAGTCCGATGCTAAATCTTCAATCAGTTTTCATCCAGTCCGATGCTAAATCTTCAATCAGTTTTCATCTTTTTAAAATTTGCGTGATAGAAATGATACTCTAATGATAGGAGCATTGTAAAACGCAAATCTTTTCAACAACAACAAACCAACAAAAAATCGAAGGCTAAATGAACTTAATTTTTGATGACAAATAACCTGAGATGATTTGGGGTCATTTTCGAATTTCTGAAACTATAAGGTTCAAAAACCTTTCGATTACGGCCTTCGACAAAATTGTTCAGCAGAAAGTTTTTCTTTAGAATATTTACAAATTGACCCAAAAACGATCTTTCTGTTCCAGAGTTTAAAAAAAATCATGATCGTTTTAAAAAAAAATAAATTCTTCCGGATTTCCCGTTGAAAATAGCTCTGATTTTTCCAAAATTTATTCACTTCTGGTATTGTTTTTCGACTGGATGATTTTTAATTTTTGGAGATTGAAACGGCTTATTCAGTCATTTGTGGGAATAAAAACGAGTTATTTTTATTATTGTCCAAACGTTTCGGCCATTTATTGTGGCCTTCTTCAGTGGGTAATAATTGTCAGGTTCGTTTTTAGTCTAATTTTTGTGGTAACTACAATATTTAATTACCACAAAAATTAGACTAAAAACGAACCTGACAATTATTACCCACTGAAGAAGGCCACAATAAATGGCCGAAACGTTTGGACAATAATAAAAATAACTCGTTTTTATTCCCACAAATGACTGAATAAGCCGTTTCAATCTCCAAAAATTTATTCACTTCGTTTGCTAAATCAAACAAAAAATTCAAATCGAGTCATTTTAATTTTTCATCTCTGCGTCCCAAAACGATTTTTCCGCAAACTTTAGCAAAATAGTTATTAACGGTTTTTGAAAGACTAAAACAAAATTTTAATCTCAATAATTCAAGAGTTTTTTTCTTGATTTTTATTGAAAAATTCCTCGGTTTTTTCCAAATTTAACAGGATATTTCTCAGATTTTGGGTATAAGATTTTGAAATCATATTCCTGGATTATTCCAGATTTTTAGATCGAATAGCTAGGATTTGCCCGGCCCGGTTACATGCGGAAAAAAAATCTGGAAACCTTAAATATACCTAACAGTTCAAATTTAACCAAGTAAACGTTTCTTCAAAATTCTACAAAAAAATCATGAATGAGCTTTAAGCCAAAATGAAGCATACAATACTTCAAAGTTTTCAGATATTCGAAAACGATCACAAATCGACTCTGTCTAATGACCAGCTTAACAATCCCAAGGCATTCTATATATCTAATGATTTCATCTTATTTTGATATGAACTGTTCCGCAGAATCTTTAAAAAATACTGTGTTTAGTAAATATCTCAACCACTTTAAAATCCATGATCTGATTGAAGGATGCTAAAAATAGTTTGATACTGTTTAACTTCGATTGGATTCTTCTTCTTATGAATGTTACGAATGAATGTACTTTGCAAGAAGTTAATCTGCGTGGCACAAGAGCATATCAAAATCATTACTCAAACCTATCTCAGCTAGATATTCATATCTGATTCAGTTATAGTTTTGATATGAGATTTATTGTGTATGTTTTTTGTTTAACAGAACTATATTTATTTTTAATAAAAACAATTTTAAAAAATGTACTTTTAAAAGCTTTTAAATGAAATTTATGGATTAACCTATTTGCATGAAAATAAGAATTTTAAAGACATGGTTTTATTTATATCTTCGATCTGTCTACTTTGTTTGACAGAAGTATAAGTCGAAAGAAAAAGGCTGGAGAGTTCAGTTGTTTTTTTTCTGTTTTTAACTTGCCTAATTTATTGGATTTTGGAAGCCTTAAAGCCTTAAATTTGAATTACTAAAAGTATACTTCTATCAGTAATAATACGTGAGTTTGAAACAAAAATATGGGAGTTAGCAGTCTTCAGATAGCGGAACTAAAAAGTAGAGAAATTTTTTAATTCGCTAGCTCAATAAAATTTAGCTACCAAATTAAACCGCTTACAAAAAGTTAGCGAAAAAAGTTAGCGATTAGCGGATTAGCACTTTGGTGCCAAAAACTGGTGTCTAATAATCTAAAAGCCTTCACTCTAATTTCACTCCGAATAGCTCTCATTCTTATGGAAATCTGTGTATGAGTAAAGAGCAAGCTTTATGCTTTTTAGCAGGCCCAAGCCTAATAATCGCAAGCGGGATCGTTACGATCCCTCTGGCGATTTTAGTTAACTATGACGATTAATGTTAACTGGTCTATGTGTATCGTCACTCTGCTCCAATCGACCACTCTTACTCCGCTCTTTTAGGGATGAATCATCCCATTTATATAGAAAAAAAAACATTCATTAAAATTTGCCAGGCCAGGATACTTGCTTCGAAAAATAAGAAATACTTACTCTAGGAGTCCCCGAAATTTCTATAAGTGTTAAATTTCCGAGCCATAATTTCAGGGGAGGCCCCTATACTGTTTTATTTAACGGTTCAATACAGATTTTAAATTTAATTTCAATTCTGGGTGTCTATAACTAAAAGCAGTGTGATTTTAATTATGTTATTTTTTGTTCCTCGGGAGGGAGGGGGCCTGAGCCTGGGAGCCACAGTTTATCAGAAAGATAATGAATATCTGCAGTAGTTTTTTTATGAAAAATATGAATAACAGAAATTGCTTGAATTAGGACAAAAATTGTGAGACGACATTTTTGTAAAATTATTTGATTGATTGCTAGAATATAAAATTGGTTCAAATAACTAATTCTGGGGATACTTGATTCCATCGCTCTATCTTGAAAATGGAATATCTTACAAATTTTAAATGTTTTAAAAAAATATGCCAAATGCTGTTATCTTTAAAAAAAATTAAAAATTATTTTAAGAGTTATTGAACTTTGTTTGAAAGATTTAACAAAATTGTTTTGAAGAGCTTTCTTCAACGCTATAAATTGTTTCTCACATGAAAAAAATTTGAACAATTTTTTTCATTCCAATATCGTTAAAGAATAATATGAACTTCTTAATCCTATATTTTCTAAGCAATAGTAAACTATCAATTTTTTTAAGAAGAAGTTTTCCAAAATGTATGTTATGGGTAATTAATTTGATCCCTAAAGCCCAAAAAGATAAATTTTTCTTTTGAACGGATCGTGATCATTGGTTATCATGAAATTACTAATATCTGTTCAATAACTATTAGTTAAATTAGATATTTAATGTCTATCCAGTAATTATCTGTTAAAAAGGACAACAAATTCTGTTTTTATCAAAAAATTAGAAAATTATCTTAAAACTGAAAAATTGCGCCTTTAAGTATGCAATGACTCTAGTGTAGTAGACAAACTCTTAGAGTTCTCTTTGTCTGATACTTATAAACTGTGAAATAAGAACTTATATGCAAAAAATATTCACCGGATCTTTTATCTTCGGTTTTTACTAGATTTTTGCATAGGGTCAGGGCAACCTGAATTAGGGATCAAGTATTCTTTAGTAAAGGATTCAGTCTTCTGTAACTTAAAAAATATAAAAAAAAATTTAGTCTCACGAAAATGCTTGTAATTCATCTACGAGTTCAAGCATCGTTAAAACTATAAAACTTGAATATAAACTTAAAATTACAGGCTACCAGAAAATGCAAAAGACGGTGAGTTGCTTAATTTTCTCAAAAAGATATGATAAAAATATGATATCAACGGGTCATGTATCCCCATTCTCCCCAAGGGCGCCGGGTATTTTTTATGATTTGAATGAAAAAAAACTAATAGCAGCTAATCATTATTAAAAATCAATTAAAAATTCTCAATACCAAGCGGAAGAAGATTTTTTAAACCTCTGTTATTTAGTGTTACTTACCAATAATCGCGCCAATACCAGTTCCTTCAGCTCCATCAGACGGAACTTCCGCATAAAAGTCAGGTTTGTAATTCGATAGCACCCAGACAGGTTCAAATATCGCAACCTTTTCAGGTTTTCTATCGAAAACGACAATCGCAGATCCCAGATCGAGATGGCACATTCCGGCAGATCAATTCCCGTCATACCGGCATCCGAAAGCTAAAAGAAAAAGATGTTTTTTTTATTTTTATTTAGAAATAACTAGATAGGCGGTACGTACCTTAGCGCAACAATCCACGTTAAGTTCCTTTAAACCAGACATGTGATAGAAAATATACTGTATTGATCGATCGTTAATGCAATTGGAACAGCCTCCGAGATCCAGCACTGTTAAATCAGTAAACTCGAAGGAAATTTTGGTGAAAACTACCTCACCAATGTTGGTTAGCAATCCCATGTAAAGTTTGCTTAGCCGCTGCCGATTGTGCGTTAGCAGCCCTCCTATAATCCCTATATCGGTGATCCGTTCGCAGTTGGTGAGATCTATGTGTTTCAGTTTATTCAGCTGTTTGACGGAAAGTATTCCGTAATCGGTGATCATCCAACATCTATGCAATATTAAGGTTTCTAATAGAGGCATTGATTTCGATATTTGTATCAGGGCGCTGTCGTGTAAAGCTAGCGACCTGGACAGATCTAGATAAGTGATCTGGTTCTGAAGCTGGAATAGATCTATTACACCTGCATCAAAGTTAGGTATCCTATCACAGACTAGAAGACTCAAGCTTTTCAGCTCAAGGCCTTGGATGTCAGCCAATTGCCGAAGGAACAGATTATCTACTGGCGTGTCGCCCAGAAATAGATGCTTCATTGCGTGCCGATGATCGGTCACATATTTGAGAATACGCCCAAGCATTTTGAACCGCGTGGCAGCTTCGATTCCTTTGAAGCAATTCGAGACATCTAGTGAATCAAGATTTGGCGCCATCTGTACTAAATAATCGAAATGATGCTCGTCGAGTAGATTGTTACTGGCTAAGCTGATGTGACGCAGCTTCGGAAAACTGGGTGTGAATGTAACGGTGAGGTTCTCGATTCGTTTCCACGTTTTAAAGAGATCTGGGCAATTCTGAATGATGAGCTTCTTCAGCCTAAATGTATATCGTAAAATAGCGAGCAGTTTTTGTTTCCAAATCACACAATTATCGATGATCAGCTCTTCTATCGACTCCCCGAACTCGGCCCAGAAATCGCTTCGACCTCGGAAGGTGATCTTCGTTAGCTTTACGACACCGAAATACCGAAATGCCGTCAGCAAACTGCGCAGCGGATCACAGTTGTCCTCGAATTCGATCTCCTGGAAGTGAATGCACATGGTACGCATAAAGAACGGGTGCCGGGATCCGTTGTAAAAACTTCGACACACGCGGGCATACATTTTGACATCGGTCGGGTTGAGGAACTTCATCATGTAAACCATTAGCTGTTGAAAAAAGGATCAGAACGAATGAATTATAAGCCACATATCATTAATACCCAGTAAGCGCGTCCTCTCAGAAATCGACAGAGTATGCAAAAAATTGAGAGTTGAGTCACCGAACTTAGAATAAAACGGTTAACTTCGGCGACACTCCAAGAACGCAAATATTTTCATTCGGTTTGTCCTGCCGAGATACCTAGAGGCAACAAATACGAATGCGTATATGCGAAATCAGTTTGAATCGTACACTCGTACGGTGTGGTCGTATTTTGTTCCCGTGTCCCGTGTGTGCTTTCAATCGTGGCTGTCGACTTCTCAGGCAGGCGAACACGCGTCTCGGAGGGAAACATACAAACACGATTCGGATTGTGTTCGTGTGTTTCTCTGGAGGGCGTGTCTTAGCTTAATTCGTGGCACTCACCCGAGGCACGCGTATGGTGTGTTCCTCTCTAACGATGTGATGATACAAAATCGCCAGAGAGATCGTTACGATCCCTCTGGCGATTTGAGTTACCTCTCTGCCGATTCAAATTTACCGGGTATTAGCTAGATCTTAATTTTGTATAGGAACAACACTTTGACTAACAGATTATTTCAAGTATCACTAGAAAAATAAAGGTACAGCTATGCCCATAAAAAATGGGAAATTTTGGATTGCTGCACACAATAGCCAAGAATATGTCAATTTTTTTTATTTCATTCTCGAAGTTTTGTGAATTCTTTGATTCTATGAACAAGTATTTTGAAATAGCTGGCTAACTTTCTTCAAAATCGATTCACAGAACTCAAAACGTCACTGCTTTTCAATACGTCCTGAGCAACGGGCAATTTCACAGGTTAGCACGTGAAATCTAAAAAAAACAATATACAACAGTTGTAGACAAGATTGACAAGACAAAACAATGAAAAACATATTGATAGGTACCATTGAAAAACGAGATTGAATACACTTAACAGTGGATAGTAACCTTTCTTACAGTCTGTTAATTATATGTGGACACATGTTATACCCAATCATAAACAAATGATTGATTTCCTAATTCTTAAACATCTAATTATGATTAAAGAATTTCTAACGCAGTAAATCTAAAATTATTTGAATCACTGAATCCTTGTACATCCTGTACAATCTCGTTTTTATAAAAAAATTTCAATAAGTATATTTTTTTTTAAATAAGCATACGATAACTTAAAAATAAAAATTAAGAATTCAATTTTAAAAAGTTGCCCAAAAATGTGTATCAAATGATTTTACGTTTGTCCGGATTGACCTCTGAATTGAAGAAAAAGAGTAAATTGAAAACAAAATTATGTAAAACAACAATCGCTGGAGAAAAATACGATTCATTACGTATGGTCCAATATTCGGTCGAATCAACAATTGATTTTTAAAATTTTAGTAATTTTGACAATTTTAAAAATTTCGTGAATAATTTCAATTTCATCTTTTTGGCAGTTTTTTTGTTGTTTCGATTATAGTCGTTTTACCATCTCTATGGCATTCGTGACTTTATCAACGTTGCAGTTGGCGGATCGTTATTGAAAAACTTATCCGATACAACTGCGTTCGAAGTTTACTCATATGCTCGAACTCGCGGACATCGGCTCAGGAGACAACAGACTTGCCAACTGAGCTATATCACAAGCCCGGTCTTTTTGGCAGTTTTGTTAATTTAGTTAAGTTTTTGCAATTAACCTTTTTACAATTTTATAAATTTTTTTCAATTTTATCATTTTTTTTCAAATGAATGATTTTTTGTTAAATTTGACCGATTTAAAAAAAAATAAAACAAAACTACAAATATTGACAATATTAGGAAAACTGATAAAAATTCGAAAAATTTACCGTAACATTAAAAAATTAGCTTAAATGATAAAACTGTTAAAATTGACAAAATGAACATCAATGACAAAACTGACAAAATTTCAAAAGAAGACAACATCGAAAAATTTACCAATTTCAAAAAAACAAAATTTACAAAATTGAAAAAAATGCAAATATTGACCAAATGCTAACTGTAACAAAAAAACAGAATTAACAAACATTATTTATAAAATTTTATAGCATTCAATAATTTGAAAATTCAACCAAATTAACAAAAGTGACAAAATTGATCAAATGATAAAATGAACAAAATTGACATAAATGACAAAAGTGATATTTTTACAGTAATTTTCGTAATTTTTGTCATTCAAGCCATTTTTGTCATTTTTGTCATTTAAGTAATTTTTGTAATTTTCGTAATTTTTACAATTTTTGTTATTTTTGTCATTTTTGTCATTTTTTGTCATTTTTGTCATTTTTTGTCATTTTTGTCATTTTTGTCATTTTTGCCATTTTTGTCATTTTTGTCATTTTTGTCATTTTTGTCATTTTTGTCATTTTTGTCATTTTTGTCATTTTTGTCATTTTTGTCATTTTTGTCATTTCTGTCATTTTTGTCATTTTTGTCATTTTTGTCATTTTTGTCATTTTTGTCATTTTTGTCATTTTTGTCATTTTTGTCATTTTTGTCATTTTTGTCATTTTTGTCATTTTTGTCATTTTTGTCATTTTTGTCATTTTTGTCATTTTTGTCATTTTTGTCATTTTTGTCATTTTTGTCATTTTTGTCATTTTTGTCATTTTTGTCATTTTTGTCATTTTTGTCATTTTTGTCATTTTTGTCATTTTTGTCATTTTTGTCATTTTTGTCATTTTTGTCATTTTTGTCATTTTTGTCATTTTTGTCATTTTTGTCATTTTTATCATTTTTGTCATTTTTGTCATTTTTGTCATTTTTGTCATTTTTGTCATTTTTGTCATTTTTGTCATTTTTGTCATTTTTGTCATTTTTGTCATTTTTGTCATTTTTGTCATTTTTGTCATTTTTGTCATTTTTGTCATTTTTGTCATTTTTGTCATTTTTGTCATTTTTGTCATTTTTGTCATTTTTGTCATTTTTGTCATTTTTGTCATTTTTGTCATTTTTGTCATTTTTGTCATTTTTGTCATTTTTGTCATTTTTGTCATTTTTGTCATTTTTGTCATTTTTGTCATTTTTGTCATTTTTGTCATTTTTGTCATTTTTGTCATTTTTGTCATTTTTGTCATTTTTGTCATTTTTGTCATTTTTGTCATTTTTGTCATTTTTGTCATTTTTGTCATTTTTGTCATTTTTGTCATTTTTGTCATTTTTGTCATTTTTGTCATTTTTGTCATTTTTGTCATTTTTGTCATTTTTGTCATTTTTGTCATTTTTGTCATTTTTGTCATTTTTGTCATTTTTGTCATTTTTGTCAATTTTGTCATTTTTGTCATTTTTGTCATTTTTGTCATTTTTGTCATTTTTGTCATTTTTGTCATTTTTGTCATTTTTGTCATTTTTGTCATTTTTGTCATTTTTGTCATTTTTGTCATTTTTGTCATTTTTGTCATTTTTGTCATTTTTGTCATTTTTGTCATTTTTGTCATTTTTGTCATTTTTGTCATTTTTGTCATTTTTGTCATTTTTGTCATTTTTGTCATTTTTGTCATTTTTGTCATTTTTGTCATTTTTGTCATTTTTGTCATTTTTGTCATTTTTGTCATTTTTGTCATTTTTGTCATTTTTGTCATTTTTGTCATTTTTGTCATTTTTGTCATTTTTGTCATTTTTGTCATTTTTGTCATTTTTGTCATTTTTGTCATTTTTGTCATTTTTGTCATTTTTGTCATTTTTGTCATTTTTGTCATTTTTGTCATTTTTGTCATTTTTGTCAAACTGATAAAAATTCGAAAAATTTATCGTAACATTAAAAAATTAGCTTAAATGATAAAACTGTTAAAATTGACAAAATGAACATCAATGACAAAACTGACAAAATTTCAAAAGAAGACAACATCGAAAAATTTACCAATTTCAAAAAAACAAAATTTACAAAATTGAAAAAAATGCAAATATTGACCAAATGCTAACTGTAACAAAAAAAAACAGAATTAACAAACATTATTTATAAAATTTTATAGCATTCAATAATTTGAAAATTCAACCAAATTAACAAAAGTGACAAAATTGATCAAATGATAAAATGAACAAAATTGACATAAATGACAAAAGTGATATTTTTACAGTAATTTTCGTAATTTTTGTCATTCAAGCCATTTTTGTCATTTTTGTCATTTAAGTAATTTTTGTAATTTTCGTAATTTTTACAATTTTTGTTATTTTTGTCATTTTTTGTCATTTTTGTCATTTTTGTCATTTTTGTCATTTTTGTCATTTTTGTCATTTTTGTCATTTTTGTCATTTTTGTCATTTTTGTCATTTTTGTCATTTTTGTCATTTTTGTCATTTTTGTCATTTTTGTCATTTTTGTCATTTTTGTCATTTTTGTCATTTTTGTCATTTTTGTCATTTTTGTCATTTTTGTCATTTTTGTCATTTTTGTCATTTTTGTCATTTTTGTCATTTTTGTCATTTTTGTCATTTTTGTCATTTTTGTCATTTTTGTCATTTTTGTCATTTTTGTCATTTTTGTCATTTTTGTCATTTTTGTCATTTTTGTCATTTTTGTCATTTTTGTCATTTTTGTCATTTTTGTCATTTTTGTCATTTTTGTCATTTTTGTCATTTTTGTCATTTTTGTCATTTTTGTCATTTTTGTCATTTTTGTCATTTTTGTCATTTTTGTCATTTTTGTCATTTTTGTCATTTTTGTCATTTTTGTCATTTTTGTCATTTTTGTCATTTTTGTCATTTTTGTCATTTTTGTCATTTTTGTCATTTTTGTCATTTTTGTCATTTTTGTCATTTTTGTCATTTTTGTCATTTTTGTCATTTTTGTCATTTTTGTCATTTTTGTCATTTTTGTCATTTTTGTCATTTTTGTCAATTTTGTCATTTTTGTCATTTTTGTCATTTTTGTCATTTTTGTCATTTTTGTCATTTTTGTCATTTTTGTCATTTTTGTCATTTTTGTCATTTTTGTCATTTTTGTCATTTTTGTCATTTTTGTCATTTTTGTCATTTTTGTCATTTTTGTCATTTTTGTCATTTTTGTCATTTTTGTCATTTTTGTCAATTTTGTCATTTTTGTCATTTTTGTCATTTTTGTCATTTTTGTCATTTTTGTCATTTTTGTCATTTTTGTCATTTTTGTCATTTTTGTCATTTTTGTCATTTTTGTCATTTTTGTCATTTTTGTCATTTTTGTCATTTTTGTCATTTTTGTCATTTTTGTCATTTTTGTCATTTTTGTCATTTTTGTCATTTTTGTCATTTTTGTAATTTTTGTAATTTTTGTCATTTTTGTCATTTTTGTCATTTTTGTAATTTTTGTAATTTTTGTCATTTTTGTCATTTTTGTCATTTTTGTCATTTTTGTCAATTTTGTCATTTTTGTCATTTTTGTCATTTTTGTCATTTTTGTCATTTTTGTCATTTTTGTCATTTTTGTCATTTTTGTCATTTTTGTCATTTTTGTCATTTTTGTCATTTTTGTCATTTTTGTCATTTTTGTCATTTTTGTCATTTTTGTCATTTTTGTCATTTTTGTCATTTTTGTCATTTTTGTCATTTTTGTCATTTTTGTCATTTTTGTCATTTTTGTCATTTTTGTCATTTTTGTCATTTTTGTCATTTTTGTCATTTTTGTCATTTTTGTCATTTTTGTCATTTTTGTCATTTTTGTCATTTTTGTCATTTTTGTCATTTTTGTCATTTTTGTCATTTTTGTCATTTTTGTCATTTTTGTCATTTTTGTCATTTTTGTCATTTTTGTCATTTTTGTCATTTTTGTCATTTTTGTCATTTTTGTCATTTTTGTCATTTTTGTCATTTTTGTCATTTTTGTCATTTTTGTCATTTTTGTCATTTTTGTCATTTTTGTCATTTTTGTCATTTTTGTCATTTTTGTCATTTTTGTCATTTTTGTCATTTTTGTCATTTTTGTCATTTTTGTCATTTTTGTCATTTTTGTCATTTTTGTCATTTTTGTCATTTTTGTCATTTTTGTCATTTTTGTCATTTTTGTCATTTTTGTCATTTTTGTCATTTTTGTCATTTTTGTCATTTTTGTCATTTTTGTCATTTTTGTCATTTTTGTCATTTTTGTCATTTTTGTCATTTTTGTCATTTTTGTCATTTTTGTCATTTTTGTCATTTTTGTCATTTTTGTCATTTTTGTCATTTTTGTCATTTTTGTCATTTTTGTCATTTTTGTCATTTTTGTCATTTTTGTCATTTTTGTCATTTTTGTCATTTTTGTCATTTTTGTCATTTTTGTCATTTTTGTCATTTTTGTCATTTTTGTCATTTTTGTCATTTTTGTCATTTTTGTCATTTTTGTCATTTTTGTCATTTTTGTCATTTTTGTCATTTTTGTCATTTTTGTCATTTTTGTCATTTTTGTCATTTTTGTCATTTTTGTCATTTTTGTCATTTTTGTCATTTTTGTCATTTTTGTCATTTTTGTCATTTTTGTCATTTTTGTCATTTTTGTCATTTTTGTCATTTTTGTCATTTTTGTCATTTTTGTCATTTTTGTCATTTTTGTCATTTTTGTCATTTTTGTCATTTTTGTCATTTTTGTCATTTTTGTCATTTTTGTCATTTTTGTCATTTTTGTCATTTTTGTCATTTTTGTCATTTTTGTCATTTTTGTCATTTTTGTCATTTTTGTCATTTTTGTCATTTTTGTCATTTTTGTCATTTTTGTCATTTTTGTCATTTTTGTCATTTTTGTCATTTTTGTCATTTTTGTCATTTTTGTCATTTTTGTCATTTTTGTCATTTTTGTCATTTTTGTCATTTTTGTCATTTTTGTCATTTTTGTCATTTTTGTCATTTTTGTCATTTTTGTCATTTTTGTCATTTTTGTCATTTTTGTCATTTTTGTCATTTTTGTCATTTTTGTCATTTTTGTCATTTTTGTCATTTTTGTCATTTTTGTCATTTTTGTCATTTTTGTCATTTTTGTCATTTTTGTCATTTTTGTCATTTTTGTCATTTTTGTCATTTTTGTCATTTTTGTCATTTTTGTCATTTTTGTCATTTTTGTCATTTTTGTCATTTTTGTCATTTTTGTCATTTTTGTCATTTTTGTCATTTTTGTCATTTTTGTCATTTTTGTCATTTTTGTCATTTTTGTCATTTTTGTCATTTTTGTCATTTTTGTCATTTTTGTCATTTTTGTCATTTTTGTCATTTTTGTCATTTTTGTCATTTTTGTCATTTTTGTCATTTTTGTCATTTTTGTCATTTTTGTCATTTTTGTCATTTTTGTCATTTTTGTCATTTTTGTCATTTTTGTCATTTTTGTCATTTTTGTCATTTTTGTCATTTTTGTCATTTTTGTCATTTTTGTCATTTTTGTCATTTTTGTCATTTTTGTCATTTTTGTCATTTTTGTCATTTTTGTCATTTTTGTCATTTTTGTCATTTTTGTCATTTTTGTCATTTTTGTCATTTTTGTCATTTTTGTCATTTTTGTCATTTTTGTCATTTTTGTCATTTTTGTCATTTTTGTCATTTTTGTCATTTTTGTCATTTTTGTCATTTTTGTCATTTTTGTCATTTTTGTCATTTTTGTCATTTTTGTCATTTTTGTCATTTTTGTCATTTTTGTCATTTTTGTCATTTTTGTCATTTTTGTCATTTTTGTCATTTTTGTCATTTTTGTCATTTTTGTCATTTTTGTCATTTTTGTCATTTTTGTCATTTTTGTCATTTTTGTCATTTTTGTCATTTTTGTCATTTTTGTCATTTTTGTCATTTTTGTCATTTTTGTCATTTTTGTCATTTTTGTCATTTTTGTCATTTTTGTCATTTTTGTCATTTTTGTCATTTTTGTCATTTTTGTCATTTTTGTCATTTTTGTCATTTTTGTCATTTTTGTCATTTTTGTCATTTTTGTCATTTTTGTCATTTTTGTCATTTTTGTCATTTTTGTCATTTTTGTCATTTTTGTCATTTTTGTCATTTTTGTCATTTTTGTCATTTTTGTCATTTTTGTCATTTTTGTCATTTTTGTCATTTTTGTCATTTTTGTCATTTTTGTCATTTTTGTCATTTTTGTCATTTTTGTCATTTTTGTCATTTTTGTCATTTTTGTCATTTTTGTCATTTTTGTCATTTTTGTCATTTTTGTCATTTTTGTCATTTTTGTCATTTTTGTCATTTTTGTCATTTTTGTCATTTTTGTCATTTTTGTCATTTTTGTCATTTTTGTCATTTTTGTCATTTTTGTCATTTTTGTCATTTTTGTCATTTTTGTCATTTTTGTCATTTTTGTCATTTTTGTCATTTTTGTCATTTTTGTCATTTTTGTCATTTTTGTCATTTTTGTCATTTTTGTCATTTTTGTCATTTTTGTCATTTTTGTCATTTTTGTCATTTTTGTCATTTTTGTCATTTTTGTCATTTTTGTCATTTTTGTCATTTTTGTCATTTTTGTCATTTTTGTCATTTTTGTCATTTTTGTCATTTTTGTCATTTTTGTCATTTTTGTCATTTTTGTCATTTTTGTCATTTTTGTCATTTTTGTCATTTTTGTCATTTTTGTCATTTTTGTCATTTTTGTCATTTTTGTCATTTTTGTCATTTTTGTCATTTTTGTCATTTTTGTCATTTTTGTCATTTTTGTCATTTTTGTCATTTTTGTCATTTTTGTCATTTTTGTCATTTTTGTCATTTTTGTCATTTTTGTCATTTTTGTCATTTTTGTCATTTTTGTCATTTTTGTCATTTTTGTCATTTTTGTCATTTTTGTCATTTTTGTCATTTTTGTCATTTTTGTCATTTTTGTCATTTTTGTCATTTTTGTCATTTTTGTCATTTTTGTCATTTTTGTCATTTTTGTCATTTTTGTCATTTTTGTCATTTTTGTCATTTTTGTCATTTTTGTCATTTTTGTCATTTTTGTCATTTTTGTCATTTTTGTCATTTTTGTCATTTTTGTCATTTTTGTCATTTTTGTCATTTTTGTCATTTTTGTCATTTTTGTCATTTTTGTCATTTTTGTCATTTTTGTCATTTTTGTCATTTTTGTCATTTTTGTCATTTTTGTCATTTTTGTCATTTTTGTCATTTTTGTCATTTTAGTCATTTTAGTCATTTTTGTCATTTTTGTCATTTTTGTCATTTTTGTCATTTTTGTCATTTTTGTCATTTTTGTCATTTTTGTCATTTTTGTCATTTTTGTCATTTTTGTCATTTTTGTCATTTTTGTCATTTTTGTCATTTTTGTCATTTTTGTCATTTTTGTCATTTTTGTCATTTTTGTCATTTTTGTCATTTTTGTCATTTTTGTCATTTTTGTCATTTTTGTCATTTTTGTCATTTTTGTCATTTTTGTCATTTTTGTCATTTTTGTCATTTTTGTCATTTTTGTCATTTTTGTCATTTTTGTCATTTTTGTCATTTTTGTCATTTTTGTCATTTTTGTCATTTTTGTCATTTTTGTCATTTTTGTCATTTTTGTCATTTTTGTCATTTTTGTCATTTTTGTCATTTTTGTCATTTTTGTCATTTTTGTCATTTTTGTCATTTTTGTCATTTTTGTCATTTTTGTCATTTTTGTCATTTTTGTCATTTTTGTCATTTTTGTCATTTTTGTCATTTTTGTCATTTTTGTCATTTTTGTCATTTTTGTCATTTTTGTCATTTTTGTCATTTTTGTCATTTTTGTCATTTTTGTCATTTTTGTCATTTTTGTCATTTTTGTCATTTTTGTCATTTTTGTCATTTTTGTCATTTTTGTCATTTTTGTCATTTTTGTCATTTTTGTCATTTTTGTCATTTTTGTCATTTTTGTCATTTTTGTCATTTTTGTCATTTTTGTCTTTTTTGTCATTTTTGTCATTTTTGTCATTTTTGTTATTTTTGTCATTTTTGTTATTTTTGTCATTTTTGTCATTTTTGTCATTTTTGTCATTTTTGTCATTTTTGTCATTTTTGTCATTTTTGTCATTTTTGTCATTTTTGTCATTTTTGTCATTTTTGTCATTTTTGTCATTTTTGTCATTTTTGTCATTTTTGTCATTTTTGTCATTTTTGTCATTTTTGTCATTTTTGTCATTTTTTGTCATTTTTGTCATTTTTGTTATTTTAGTTTTATGTCATTCAATCTTCCTTCTTTTATGACCTTGTTCTATCTTGTTTTTTTTAGATTCATCTAACTTTGTCATTTCAACTTTTTGATTATTGTTTGTGTCTTGATTTACTTTAGTTAATCTGATTTGGTTTTGTTTTATTTGGTTTAATCTTATTCTTACTAGTCTGATGTTGTTTTGTCCAGTTTTACCCTGGTTCATCTCATTTTATTATGTTGTACCTCGTCCTTTCCAATTATCGCTACTCAGTCCCTTAAAATTATTCAAACTGATGCCGTAACAAGATCCAACTATCTTGATTACAAAATTCTCGAAATGAATTCTTTCGAACAAATCCGTTTGTTTAATACAACGTTTCAATCCCTCAAAATTGCATACCACATGTTTTTCATAAGTCAGGCTGCTTTGAAGAAGTTGCAAAAGAAAGAGTAGAAAAATTGTCTACGAATCCTTTAATGTGGCCAATGATGCTAACGTACAGATATTTCAGCGAGTTAAACATAACGATTTCTAAGCTTAAGGTCGAATGTTTAAAGAAGAATCATCCAAAAATGAGTCCAAACGTCCAAGGAAGTTGGAATTCTTTTTTGGTTGGATTTGACATGATGCAATCCGCAAATTGATGTTTAAGTTATTAATAATACTGTTTATGTAATTTTTAAAAGCAAATTTAAAAGCAATGAAAAGTTCCCATGATTTGAAAAAAATGCTCAAAATAGCAGCAATTTATTTCTTTTTCTCTTCTGCTTTCAACACTTTCTCAATATCCATTTCACAAACTAACGAGGTTTGTATATTTAAGCATTACATTACTCGCAAGTTCTTCAGGGTTTTTTCATCAATTTTTTTTTAATCGAAAGTTATTCTCAAAAGATATTGCTGAGTTTTTTTAGTACAATCTAAATGTTGTTATCGCCGTTATCGGAAATAAAGTTCAGTTTTTATTCACAAACACACCCACCTCAAAAGGTAACTCTTCGAAAAACGGCTCAAAAAAGTATAGGAAACCATCTTCTGGGTTCTCATGATAGGTACGTTCGATTTCTGGCTCAAAAACACGTTCTATACTCATATTCCGTGACGAATTGAACACGCGCAAACTATGTTGGTGCCGTGCCAGCAACTAATTTATCACAAGTAGAAAACAAAATGCAATCAATTCCGATCACTTGGCGTCTCACTTATCACAAACACACGCGACGCGGCTAGAAGAAGATATTTTCGATGTGACACTGACGACGCTTTCTGATCGACTGAGCGCGAATCCTTCGTAGTTTCAAGTTCAAGTTAGGTCTTCTGAAATGTTGAGGGGGTGTGGTTGTTCGTGTCCTTTCGCCATATTTGACTGCCAATCTGCGAGTGTATCGTGTGTTTGCTGCACTAACGAAATTTAATGAACTTTTCACTTTGCTAGGGAGGAAGTTATTTGTTAATATCCCATGTTACTTATTGGTATTTGTCAAGATGACCTCGTTGTCCAACGCCGAACATGCATCGTTCGCCTAGTCAACCCATTTAAGCCACGGGCTGGCGCTTAGTCGTTGATCAGTCCACGTATAGGATGGATGTAAATCCAAATCCGAAACAAGATTCTAGTGAGCTGAGTTGTGAAATGGGATTCATCAATGAACGAACGGTGCCGCCAGCGGAAATTCCTGGCGCAAGCGTACCATCAGAATCAGCGTCCCCACTAGCAGCGAATGAATCAAAACCCTCCTCGAGGAGGAAACATTCTTCGAAGAGCCGTCAGTCGGAAGAAGTAGTGTTGAAGAGCGCATTGAAGAGCGGTAGTTCAACAACGAAGGCAAATAAGTGTGTCAAGTTCGGCAATCCTCTGCAAACCATCATTCCAGAGGCCAGTGTTATTCAGAGAGCGAGGCCCTACAAACCGGGAACCAAGGAACGAGTTTTCTTCTCACTGGAAGAATTAAGGGGTAAAACTGTCCGCAAGGAGCCAACCCTCCTTAAAGACATAGAGAAGGAACATGTGGTGTGGAATTTTCAACACGAGATGCCAGAACCAGAAATAGTTTGGCCCAAATATATGGAACCGACCAATTGCGACGGGTTGTTCACTCCTTATTTTGATCTGCTGCCGATGGAACTGTTGATTAAGATTTTCAAAAGACTCAACTCACGAGATAGACTTTGTGCAGGCACTGCTTGCAAACGCTGGATGGAAGCTGCTCATTACTACAAACCTTTCCAACAAGATGTATACTACAACTTTGATAGAGTTCAGTATGGTGACGATGTAGGACCCTTCAAACATTTCAGCCAAGGAAGAGGTTTCTATCGTAAGCTTGTGTTTTCCCAAGTTGAGTTCAACGATCGTTGCAGTTTCTGGACCACCCATGGCATTAATATAACGGAGCTAACCCTTCGATCTTGTGTCATCAAGAAGGATGTATTTCTAGCCATAATGAGAACCATGTTGGCGTTACAGCGCTTGGAGCTGATGCAGTGTGACGAATTATTCAAAAATTGGACGTTGGAATCAAATAACCAAGAGCCAATGTTCCCATTCTACATGCTGTGCCTCAAACATCTCTCCCTCTCCGGCTGTGATTACTTCAACGAATACCATTTTGAGAGGTTCATAATCATGGCCCCGAACATCATATCGATCGATGTGTCCAACTGCTTCATAAACCTCTATCTTTCCCGACGAATCTCGATGCTCGATCGAGTGATGAAACTGATCAGTCGAAATCGTTACATTATGCAAGCCATCAACCTCACCGACACTCCATGCGTTGATGAGATCACGTGGCACACACTCTGTGAAATCGATGATCTAGAAATCACCCACCTTACGATTTCCTACACAGATCGAGTACCCCTGAAAAATCCGGGCATTAAACGCCTCTTCAGCACCCAAACCAAACTCACCTATCTAGATTTAACGTCATCAACAGGTATAAACGACGCCTGTTTAGTTATTCTAGTAGAAAACTGTCCCCTCATTCACACCCTCAAGCTACGGCGCTGTTGGTTGATCAGCGATGAAGGAGTCGAGAACATTCACACGCTCAAACACCTGCGGATACTGGACATCTCCGGGTGTGAGCGTATCAGCGATTACGGAATCAATCACGGAATCGTCGCCAACAAGCGCAGAGAGATGCACGAAGTATATCTGGCCTTGTTGAACAACCTTTCGGATACGACGCTCTACTACATGGTGGCCAACTTCACCAACCTACAGGTGCTGGATCTGGACAGCTCCAGTAACTGCATTACCGACTGCGTGATCCAGTATATCGCGTGCTATCTGGATAACCTCAAGCATTTAAACCTCATTGTCTGTACTAAGGTAATTGCCTTTAAGATTTTTTGATGTTGTATTTGTTTCCCGGTTGTTCCTTTCCATCATTATAAACCAAAATTCATTTTCAACAGTCTAAGATTATTAAACAAAAATGTTGCGTTTTAACTTATTTTATATTCCTTTTAAGAATAATATTTTACTGGCATTCTCAAAGTAAAAATCTCTAGGTAGCGATACGAATTGAGCTTCACGATCCGACATCAAGAGGGCTGCAAAAAGCAAAAACGGCTAGCCTACGCAACATCCATTGCAACCGTTGAGATGTAATGCTTAAATTTAGCGCGTAATTCACAAGCATTGTCTTGGCGTATACCCGAAGCCAACCTCATTGGGGGAGGTAACCGAGAAGCCTTCTTGCTAGCTGGTGACCCAGAAGTCGCTCCCTTAGACTCGGACACTGATCACAGAAGTCACTCGTTGAAGCTTGAGTCGAAGTATCGTTTTTTTTATAAATTCGTAGTCGTTGAAGTGGAAGTTGTGTACCGCTATCGAAAACCCCAAAGCCGTTGTGGCTGGCGATCTCCGACCCTGTTGTCCCGCACATTAGGCTTGGTAGCAGTAGTAGGAGTGCCTATTGGTTGTTGAACCTGGTCCTTGGAGGCTCAATTTCGTAATTCCGTATTCTTAACAACCAAACCAAACCCTCGGGTTCACTGTTAGCTTTCAGCTTATGCTACTTGAATAAAAACATAGGAATCATTTCAACGCTTAAGTACTTTTGTAATATCTCGTCCATAACAATTACTAACTCGTGGATGCACACATTTACTAAACCGAACTTCTAAACACTCTTGAAAGTTTAGCAAGACTAAGTTGCCGGAAGTGGTGGCATTTCTGCCTTTAGAGTTGGCAATTTTTACCGGAAGTGCTGACATTTCTGCTTTCAGAGCTGGCAATCTTTGCCTGAGATGCTTGCATTTCTGCCTTTAGAGCTGGCAATCTTTGCCGAAAGTGCTGGAATTTCTGTCTTCAGAGCTGGCAGTATTCGCCGGAAGTGCTGGCATTTCAGCATAGAGAGCTGGTAGTTAGTGCTGGCATTTCTGTCTCAGAGCTGGCAATCTTTGCCAGAAGTGCTGGCATTTCTGCCTTTGGAGCTGGCAATCTTTGCCGGAAGTGCTGGCATTTTTTCCTTAAGAGCTCTAAATTTTTGCCGAAAGTGCTGGCATTTCTGACTTCAGAGCTGGCAATCTTTGTCGGAAGTGCTGGAATTTCTTCCTTAGAGCTCTAAATCTTTGCCGGAAGTGATGGCATTTTTGCATATAGAGCTGGCAATCTTTGCCGAAAGATAAAGCATTTCTACTTTCAGAACTGGCAACCTTTGCCGGAGGTACTGGCATTTCTGCCATCAGAGCTGATCATTTTTTTCGGATTTTCTGGCATTTCTGCCTTCAGAGCTGGCAATCTTAATCAGAAGAGCTGCCATTTCTTCCATTAGAGCTGGCAATCTTTGCCGGAAGAGCTAGCATTTCTAGTTCCAGAACTGGCAATCTTTGCTGGATGTGCTTGCATTTCTGACAGAGTTGGCAATCTTTGCTGAAAGTGCTCGCATTTCTGCCTTCAGAGCTGACAATCTTTGCCGAGAATGCTGAAGTTTCTACCTTTAGAGCTGGCAATCTTCGCCGGAAGTGCTGGCATTTCAGCATATAGAGCTGTCAATCTTTGACGTAAATGCAAGCATTTCTATTTTCAGATCTGGTAATCATTGCCGGAAGTGCTGGCATTTCTGCCTTCAGAGCTGGCAATTTTTGCCGGAAATGCTTGCATTTCTGCCTTTGGAGCCTGCAGTGCTGGCATTTCTTCCTTTAGAGCTGGCAATCTTTACCAGAAGTACTGGCATTTTTGCATATAGTGCTGGCAATCTGTGCAAGCTCTTTCAGAACTGGCAACCTTTGCCGGTGATACTGGCATTTCTGCCATCAGAGCTGATCATTTTTTTCGGAAGTGCTGGCATTTCTGCCTTTGAAGCTGGCAATCCTTGCCGGAAGTTCTTGCATTTCTGCCTTCAGAGCAGGCAATCTTTATTGGGAGTGCTGGTATTTGTGTCTTTAGAGCTGGCAATCATTGCCAAATGTGCTGGCATTTTTGTCTTCAGAGCTGGCAATCTTTATTGGGAGTGCTGGCATTTAAACCTTTAGAGCTGCCAATTTTTGCCCAAAGTGCTGGCATTTCTGCCTTCAGAGCTAGCAATCTTTATCAAAAGAGCTGTCATTTCATCCGTTAGAGCTGGCAATGTTTGCCGGAAGTGCTAGCATTTCTACTTTCAGAACTGGCAATCTTTGTCGGAAATGCTGGCATTTCTGACTTCAGATCTGGCAATCTTTGTCAAAAGTGATGGCATTTGTACCTTTAGAGCTGGCATTTTTTGCCAGAAGTGCTGACATTTCTGGCAATATTTGCCAAAAGAGCTAGCATTTCTGCCTTTGTATCTGGCAATCTTTGTCGGAAGTGCTGGCATTTCTGCATTTTGAGCTGAAAATCTTTGCCGAAAGTGCAAGCGTTTCTACTTTCAGAACTGGCAATCTTTGCCGTAGATACTGGCATTTCTGCCTTCAGAGCTGGTAATTTTTGTCAGAAGAGCTGCACTCAGAGGAAATCTCATTATAAATTTCATAAGATACATCTTATGAACCACTTTTTTGCGTCCAAACTAATTTTTCATAAGAGTCTTATGAAATTCTTTCAATTTTCATACGATGTTCTTATGAAAAATAGAAGAAACGGCATTGTGAAAAAATGATGAACACATTCATTCATAGCATCAGTTTTTTTTTCATCATCTAACAATACGAAGCAATCGCCAGTTCATAGTTATTATAGTTTTCCTTCAATGTTAAATGTTATTGTTATCTCCGGAATGGTAAGTTCGATTTGATTTTTTTGGTGTGAACGTTGTACTAAAATACATTATTTGTTTACTTTTCAGCAAGCTGATCTGCAAAAAACGAAAGGTCGGAGATTAAGATGCGGCAAAAAAAAACTTTGATGGAGCCGTCTGTTGATGCGCTGCTGATGGTGACCATGAAGGATTTAATTTTAAACAAATTTGGCAAACAATAAAGTGAATGTTTTCAGCATGAAATATCGAGAATTTTTCTTATTAGAAAGTGATTCACTGTTTCCATAAGAATCTCTTATGAAAAGCAACAACCTCTCATTGAAGTAGGCGTTCATCTTCAGAATTCATTCGCGTCATAAGACAATCTTATGGATTTCATTAATTTTTCTTATGGCGCCACTTCATAAGAGAATCTTATGGCATACATAATAATATTTTTCTGAGTGTGGCATTTCTGCCTTCAAAGCTGTCAATATTTTCCAGAAGATCTGGCATTTCTGCCTTAGGAGCTGGCAATTTTTTTTCGAAAGTGCAGGCCTTTGTGCCTTTGGAGCTGACAATCTTTGCCGGAAGTGCTGGTATTTCTGCTCTTAGAGTTAGCTACTCTCTCTCTCTGCCACCTTTTTCAAACTTACCAGTAATCGACCGTTGGGCCACTTTCACTACCACTTTTTAATTCACAATGACCACCACCTTTTTTATGAAGAAAAATCAAGCAGCAGGTGATATTCCTCATTCTATTCTGTACAATAAAATGCAAATAATGTGCAAACCTAGCAGGATTGCCAATGTAAAACTTTTAGAAAGCGCAACAAAGCTGATGCCAGGGTGTTTTGTAACGCGACAAGTAGGAAATCCAATGAGAATATTGATTTTTCTCTGTATGAAGCAGTGATTTCTTAGCACAATAATTCGAAGATCCGTCCGAATTTGTGATAATAAACTAAATAATATCTTAATCGATGAGAAGACTATCATGAGCTCTTAATCCCGGAAAGTAGCAAGGAATTTTGTCTGTTGAAATTTAGGCATTCTCGCAATCCGGGTCATGATCTGTTGAGTTGGCTCCCGAAAGAAAGGAGACGATTCCAAGCAATAGCAGATGTAGAAAAGTGATGATTTGTAGTGAAAAAATGCGTTGCTTTGCTTTCTTATTGGGACGCAGAATTCCGCCCCAGCCCCATCAACTTTAGTGTACACAGAGAAGCCAACTATTTTCAGAAAAGTTTGGAGGATGTTTGGCAGCGCCTTATTTTCTATTTTTAAACTGTGACCCAGAGACGGGTCTTGACTCAAACATTCAAACAGCGAAACTTTTCTGTAGAGAAATGAATCCAACTGTAAGTCGAAATTTCAGGGACTAGACTAGATGAAAATAGATAGTTGGAGGATTTTGAAAAAATATCTGGAAAAGTCTGGATGGCGAACTTTTTCAACAATATCATGATCAGTATCAAAATCAAAATCGGAAGAGGGTTAGGGTCAGGGTTGGATTCAGGATCATGGTTTGGATCAAAATAAGTATCCGGATCACACGACCAAGATTCTGTATCTGAATCTGATCAGAGCAGGATAAGGATCAAATTCAAAATCGTGATCAAGTTCTGCCCCTTGACTGAGATCTGGATCAGGATCAAGATCAGGATCAGGATTAGGATCAGTATTATGATCAAAAATAGAGTCAATATCTGTATTCTGGATATCTGGATCAAGATATGGATCACGGTAAGAATCTAGATCTGGATCAATTTCAAGATCAGTATCTGATCGAGATCAGCATTAAGGCCGGTTAAGTTTCAGGATCACTATTTGGATCAGAATAAGGATCCTGTTCACAGAATCAAGATGAACTTTTGATCTGACTCTGATCGGTGCAGCATTAGAATTAAGATCAAAGTCGTGGTCAAATTCTGCTTCTTGGCTAAGGTCAGGTTACGGATCAGAACAAAGACATGAATTAGGATCTTGATCTGGATCAGTTTCAAGATCAGAATCAATATTTGGATCATAATGAAGATATCATCTAGATCAGATCAAGATAAAGATCAGGGTCAGAATCTAAATCCGGATCGGATTCAAGATCAGGATCTGATCAAGATCAGCGTTCAGGTCACGTTCAATTTTAGGATCAGGATCTGGACCAACATAAGAATCTGGTTAAGCGTCAGAATCAGAATCATGATCAAGTTCATGATTTCGATCTCGATTCTTATTTTGAACCATATAACGATCCTGATACAGATCCACAACTTGATCAGGGTCATGTTCTGAATCGTGATGAAGATTAGGAATAGTTTCTAGATAAGGACCATCATCACGATAAGGACCAGTTCCAGGATTCGGTTCTGAATATGGGTCTGGATATTGATCAGGACCTAGATTTGAATCAAGATAAAAATGATCATAATCATGTTAAAGGCTATTATCAGGATTAAAAACAGGATTAAGAAAAGGCTCAGGATTTGGATCTGGATCAGGTTCAGAATGTGAATCTGGATCAAGAGCGATACCAAAAACCTGATCAAGATCAGAATCAGAATCAGGATCAGAATCAGGATCAGAATCAGGATCAGAATCAGGATCAGAATCAGGATCAGAATCAGGATCAGAATTAGGTCCAGAATAAGGTTCAGAACTGCGATCAAAACTAAATAAAAAAAAACAGAATCAAGATCAGGATCAGAATCAAAATCAAGCTCAAAATCAGGATCAAGATCAATTTTTTTTTCATATTCTTCGTATTTTTGTTTAAGCTGAGCGAAGTTAGTTCTAGTGAATAATGTTGATTAAGCTGTGTTTGAAAATTGAACTGCAACATAACTTAAATAAATTATTTGTTTGACCCGATCTCCAAACGTAAATCATGTACCTACTTATTTATTGGATAAAATATAATAAAATACAAATTGTCTAATAAAAATTAATGATTCAACGCACAATCGGCCCCCAAGGGAGGAGTTTAGGCGATCATGTGTTTGAGATAATAAAAAAAATTTCTTATAACTCAGAACAAACTGGACAAAATGCACAAAATCGAGAATTTGAGTTACTTAAGATCGGAAATTTAAAAAAATCTTGAATACGAAAGATGATAGAATTCTCATCTTCTACAGTTTAACTTTCACTTTTCAACCTATTGCATTTTTGAATAGTTTATCAACGAGGAAGAATGACCCTAACGGGATAAACTCCTATCAAAAAAGAAAAAAAAATAGTTTATAAAATTTTCATTAAAAACTTTAAACTTTACTTATTTTCGCTTTCGGGATTTTCGACAAAACCAAAATAGTAATAGGTACTTCTAATGATTAAATAAAGGAAAAACTAAGAATATGCCTTGGCAAATCATCATAACATATGATACAAGTCGTGTTAATCATCCTAGCGGGATTAGGTTATCTTATGTAAAATTGTTTTCCTTTAATAAATTTTAAATTTTCTCAATGGAACTCCAACAAAACATAATCTTAAAGCTTATTAAATTCCCTCCACAACATATTTTTCTATTGTTACCATAGAGCAAAAGTTTTGAAATTCTGTATAAAAAGAAGTGTATTCGAAAAAAAATTGACTTTTTTGTGAATAACTTTTGAGTGCATGAATATAAATTGATGAAATTTTAAGTGAAGCTTCCTAGTAATGTTATTTATACGTGTACAAAATTTGGTGACAATCTGTCAAGTGGTTTTTGAGATAGCGTCCAATACTGAAGTTGACAAAAAATTTTTGGGCAGGATCACGAAAAATCCAGATAAGTTCCAGTGGGCCCGAAAATAGCTGTAAATCAACTATTTGACAATAGTTCAAGAAATCCTTGAGGACCCAAAAGTGAGAGCTTAAATTTGAATAAAAGAGTAGATTATTGATTCCATGAAGTGAGAGGAATATGAGAGGTAATAAGAGGTAATGATAATAATTTATGATAAAAAAAACCAATTTTTTCAGACTGGTTCGTCTAGCTGACTTATAAAAAGACGTGACTTCATTTCTACATGGTAGAAAAGCTGCCCACCGGTGAAATAAACAAAATACGGTGGTCAAATCGAGCGAAAATTATTTGTACTGCTTAGTGGGAAAATTTTGAAAAAGTTCGAAATAGACTGCAAAACGAACTCTTTAGCGGTCACCTAGCAGGTTTTCAACCAAAAAAATTTCGTTGACAAGTCTCGCCTATATTTCCCGGATATAAACAAGGAGAAAAAATTGAACAATTTAATGACAAGTACTTGAAAATTTTGAGATATTTTTAAAGTCAATCTTCAGGAAACAGCAAATGTAATAAAATAAAAATTAAAGCCA
Organism: Uranotaenia lowii; assembly: GCF_029784155.1. Lineage (NCBI taxonomy): Eukaryota > Metazoa > Arthropoda > Insecta > Diptera > Culicidae > Uranotaenia > Uranotaenia lowii. Next base: position 391,263,382 of record NC_073692.1, read on the forward strand.
AAAAATTTCTTTATTGGAAGCTATCTCAAAAATCAGTTGACAGAACATCACAAAAATTTTCATATGTCAACTTTATCGGGTAACTTCGCTGAAAATTTCATCAATTAACATCATTAACAACATAACTCATATTTGCATTAATGTAAACTGAACGCAACGACAATCATTATTTTATTTTAAGTGTTAAGCATTATTGATCTCAAATCCATTCGTTTGAGGACGTACTGCCCCGATGTATCCCTTTATAACATGTTCGGAATCAGCTGATACCTTCAACAGTATGTTAATTTCAAACCGTGAAGTTGTTACGCGAATCATTGAAAAGGTGATGTGACGCTACAGTGGAACTGATCTTTTGCATCACAAAAGCTCAACTTTGCATAATTGTAAACTGAACGCAACGACAACCATTTTTTTTAAAGTATTAAGCATTATTGATTTTAAACCCAATTATTAGAGGACGTACTGCCCCGATGTATCCTATAATAGCATATTCGGAATCAGCTGACACCTTCAACGGTATGTTAATTTCAAGCCTTGACATATTGGCGTTGTATCGTCCAATTCGTTATTACAGTTGACAGTCATTCTAAACGTGGCTATTGTTGACGTTTATTTCTAAATATAACTAAACCCTAATCAGCTTATGTAGTCTTCAACAATGCACGATGGGCTCGGCTCGAGCTGATGTAATCAATGGTATCTAAAATTCCCGATCAAGATGACGAAATGGTGTGTTTTTTTCGCGATCTACTACCAAGATCTTGGCAAAGATTTAAAACGTGACCGTTGTTGTTGACGTTTCCTCAAGAATCAAACCGCCCGTCGTGTGATTGATGCATTTTGTTTGTGGGTTGCATAATTGCCACAAAAACATTTCATGAACCAGACAGATGGGTAAAAGAAGCTTATTCTCAATGTCAACAGCGAATTTTAATTTTAATAACTTTTGGATAGCTTTTGTTATTTAACCTTATAATAAATTTCATCGTGTAGATATAACATCGATGAATACATTCGGTTCAACAAAATTCAGGAAAACCCCTGCTCAATGACTCGTTTAAAGATTACAAACACTCTCTCGAAGAACGATTAACATTTTCAAAAATAGCTAATAGGCATTCGTCGTGACATCGTCCTAGAACGACTCTCGAGCATTACGGCTTCCCAATCGTAGGTGGATCCAACCGTTTCAGTTGAGTTCTACCAGCCGACCGAAAATGGTCTTATGCAACCGAAAGGTTTGTCCGGTTTCAAAGCAGAAGCCCAAAGCTGCGGCAGCTAAGTTGCCCAATATTGAACCTCCGGAGCCGGCGAAACCTCCTGAATCAATCAGGCCCCCAGAACCGGACTTTGGCCATCTACCGATCGAGGTATTCTTGCTGCGTTTGGGTTGTGGTGATTTTTCTTAAATTGCGAAAATGTTTATAATTCTTCAGCTCCTTGTGGATATATTCAAATATCTGGAGATTTCGGATCGTAATGCGGCGGCTTACGTGTGCTGGACCTGGTACGAGGCGTCCAAGTATCTGGCCTTTGCCAGGCAGATGTGTTTACATTTGGTGGGGATCGAGTTCGATGATTATAAGCCACCGGTTTCGGATTTGCTGATGTGCCCCTACGCTTATCCGGTTCTGAAGTTGACCCGAGTTCGGCTTCAGGCGAGCTCTTTCAGCCGGTTTTGGTACAACTTTGGACCGTGGATCAATGAGATCTCATTCGAGAAGTGTATGATCTGGAGGGAGCGAATCATAAATGTTTTCAGGTTTATGAACAATTTGAGGACTGCTCGATTTGAAGAGTGTGATCTGCTGAGGGACGACCTTTTCAAGGAATGGAAGCAAACCGATGACGGATTGAAGGTTACTCAATTCGAGAATATCAGAAGCTTGAGTTTGGCTAGAAATAACTTTACCGCGCTACAGTTCAACGCGATTGTGGAGATGATACCAAATTTGACCGAGCTTGATCTTTCGGATTGTTTCAATCATTTGGATTCGGTAATTAAAATGCGCTTGTTGAACTGCATCGTGGCGTTCATCAACGAACGACGATATTCGCTTAAACACTTGAATTTGAGTGGATTTTCGGTTGATGATTTGTTTTTGAGAGGCATCGTAGATGCAGAAGGTTTACAGCTGGAAAGCCTTAATTTCATGTACCTTGAGTTGATGCCTCAACGTGATCCTGCCATTATAGACCTCTTAGGCCAGCAAGTCAACTTGAAGAAGTTGGATGTGTCTTATTCGACAGGAATCAATGACAAATGTGTAGCACAAATCGTGAAGTCTATGCCAAAGCTGGAAGTCCTAATTATGACAGGTTGCTGGAACATTCGGGATAAGGGAGTAACGCAAATATTCCAGCTACAGAACCTCAAAAAACTCGATCTTTCCAAATGTCGCTTCACGAAGAAAGCTATCATTGAGGGAGCTGTTACCAGTAATCGAAAAAATCTCCAGGAAATACATCTAGAAGAAATCGACACCCTGGACGAGGATTGCATAGTTCGGATGGGGGCCAACTTTTCCAACCTAACGGTGCTGAACATCGGTGGATCTTCGTCTTGCATATCGAACTGGTCTGCGCAGTACATTTTCTTCCACCTGACCTCGCTCGTCGAGGTCAACTTTGAACGAAGCACCAAGGTAAAGGATTCTCGCCAAACATGTTCTATTTTGAGAAGACCGATCGACGGAGACTGATTAGATCACAAACAAAGAAGAAGCATTCATCATGGGGCAGTTTAAATTTAAGTCCCATTGATTTTGGCATTCGAACAAGTTCTTTCAACGAGTTGTCAATTAAAAATTTGACTTTTAAAATTTAAAATATGTTGTACTCAGCGTGGAAGAGTCAAATAAAACAAATCAAAATCGAAGAATCTTATGATTTTTCTCAACTTCCGATGGAAGTAAGATCTAAATTAACATCTTAAAAATTTCAAAGTAATGATATGTTTATTCAAATCGCAGCTCTTGGTGGAGATCTTCAGGCATCTTCCGATGGCGGACATTGAATCGGCTAGTTATACCTGCAAAAGATGCTACGAGGCATCCTGCTATAGAGCATTTTGGCGGAATCGCTGTCTACATCTGAACAACGTAGATCTAGATGATTCCAAACCCCCGATAGCTGTTCTACTAAGTGGCTCCCAATGCTATACATCGATAAAACTTACTCGAGTGAAGCTCGGTTGTCTCGATCGTTTTTGGACCGAGTTTGGTGCTTACGTTGAAGAGATCAGTTTTGATCGATGTATGATGTGGAGGGAAAGGATCATTTCGGTTTTCAAGTTTATGCCTAACTTGCGGAAAGTACGATTTACGGAATGCGATCTTCTGCGGGATGATCTCTTCAAAAAGTGGAAATTTTTCGAGAACGGAATGGTCAACGTTTATTTCAACAATATCACACAGCTTAGCTTGGCGCGAAACCACTTTAGTGAACTGCAGTTTAATGTTCTGGTTGATATGTTGCCAAATCTTGCCGATATTGATCTATCCTACTGTTGGAGAGATTTGGACCACATTCAAAAAGTGTCCATTTTGAATTGTATTCTAACCTTCATCCAAAGACGTCAATATGACTTGGAAGGACTCAATATTTTGGGTCTGACTGTGGATGATATTTTTCTTCGAGGAGTTGTTAGATGCTATGGTTTATTTTTGTGTTCCTTGGGTATAACTTATACGGAAAAGTTACCCCTACTGGAGCCTGCCATAATAGAACTGTTTCAAATTCACATCAATTTACGCAAACTTCAACTTTGTGAATCGACAGGCATTACAGATTACTGTATCGAACAGATCGCAACTTTTATGCCTGATCTTGAAGAAATCAATCTTAACGGTTGTACGGGAGTTTCCGATAACGGATTTTTTCAGTTAACCAAACTTCGAAAACTCAAAATCGTTGATCTTTCAAGTACTCGGATTTCTAAAATGGGACTTCTGAATTGGTCTAAAAGTTGCAATTTCATACTCATGGAAGAAATTTATCTAGAATTACTCAACGAGCTTGATGATAAGATCGTAATTCAGCTGACGTCTCTATTTTGTAATTTAACTTGCCTAGATTTGGGTGGATCAGTCACCAACATTAGTGATGCTGTGCTTCAACACGCTTTTCATCTTCTTCAACATCTGATTCATCTTAATTTGGAAAGGAGCACAAAGGTTCTTACCATCAAATGTTGTTCATCATGTACCACAAAATACAAACACTCTAAATATTTCTATCCCTCCTGATAAAGCTCACAGATGCCGGCTTCACTGGAATCGATCTGCCCCAGAAGACGCTCTCCATTTGGGATATCGAGGAAACTTTCTCGATTGAACGTCTGAAGAAACTTCGTCTGCTGAGGTTGTCCGGGTGTTACAAGATAACCGACTTCACCCTTAGATACGCTTTGCGGTTTAAGGAACTCAAGGAGTTAGGACTTTCCCGATGTCATCAGGTAATCGAAAAATTCAATTCTTCATTATTTTTACTAAGAAAAACTAAACTTTAACAAATTTCAGATCTCCAAGCAAGGAATCGAAAAGCTGGTGACGAGCTGCCCAGCCTTAGAAACGCTGGACCTGAGCGAGTGCCCGAACATCAACGACAGTTGCGTGGAGCTGGTGGCGCAGAACCTGAAACGGCTTACCACCCTCAAACTGGCCAACTGCACCGAGATCTCGGAAACCGGATTGGATCACATAGCTCAATATTGCAAAAATTTGAAAGTAAGATTTGCGAATTGTTTTTCTGAAAATTATGAAGCTCTTCCACTAACTTCTGCCTTAACCTTTACAGTACCTATACGTGCGAGGATGCCACAAACTGCCACCGGATATAACGGAACGTTTATCGTGTATTCCTACATTGAGACAGGTTTACAAGTCATAATTTGAATGTTGTTTTCAATGTTGATATGTAGTGTTGTACATAGCATAAGACGTTCCAAATGTGTGAGAAATATTTAGTGAATACAATGTGAATGATCCCCAGCCATAGACAATCTTCCATTGAAGCTGTAAAAGAGTTCAAATAAGTGATATGATATAGGAATAGATTTGGATGAAGGAGCTTTAAAAACGTTTCTTTTCGAGTTAAGTTGGTAGTCTTAGATGAATACGAAATCTAACGAAATAAACTCTACTCTCAAAATATCAAACATGCTTTTTTAATTTAAAACGTGAATCAAACCAATTCAACATCCGTTTGTTGGAATTAATCATCCTATTACATCAAAGAATACAAGAATTATTGTGGATTTGCCTTTCATACTTCGTAACAAGACTTATTACAAACCTATACTGCCCCTTTTCGCATATGAGTACCATGTGCATTTTCATCGTTTTTGAATTATCGATGGAAAACGCTTCTTTGTGCTCCAATTTATCTATAAAACAAATTTTTGTTTGACCCCTGATGTGTCCCATGTGAAAAATTTTCGCATATGAGTCCCATGACCAAAATTCAGCGCCAAAGCTTACAATTGAAGAGAAGGATGGATAGAAAATGAAGTAAATCAATAATTTAATGCTTAAAACATTAATTTAGGGTAGATAAGGGCATAATGACCACCTTAAGGAAAACGCTTATTTAGCCGTAGAGAACAGCTATAATATGTGAATTACATCATTGTTTCGTGTTCAGATACTCAAATAGTCTATTTCCTAGTCCCCCCCCCCCGGGGCAGTATAAACAACATTAATCGGGGCACGATGACCGTTTTCTGCCGGGGAATCTAGCAGTGAATTCGACTCGATGAAGTCAACTGAATAATAGAGCTACAGCTTGACTTGTTTCATCTGACGATTTGACCTATTGGTGGTAAGGTGTCGGAGAGGTAATCAGTAGACTCGAGTTCGATTCCAGAGGTGATTTTTTTTTTTGCTTTATCATTCATGATCGATGCATTTTGCACTAAACGGTAGGCGTCATCATCAAACAAAGCAATAACAAAATAATCTAGGTCTGTTTGTAGAATTCAAAGGATTAACACATGCTCATACATTATGTTTCTGGTGTTTTGTTTGACGGATGATGCTACTAGCCGTACAATGTAACAATCAAAAAAATCAATCATGAATGGTATGTGAAAAAAACAATCTCCTCGAACAGGAATCGAACTCGAGTCTACTGATTACCTCTCCGACACCTTACCAATAGGCCAAATCAACAGATGAAAGAAGTTAAGCTGTAGCTCTATTATTCAGTTGACTTCATCGAGTTGAATTTGCTGCTAGATTCCCCGGCAGAAAATGCTCATCTTGCCCTTATTAATAGTGCTCTGTTCGCCCCAGGTCAACAAATTTAAGTAAAATCGCGTTTTAAAATTGATTAAAGTGAAAAATCAAAAATTTTATGATGTTGGATATTGAGAAACAATGTGTAAATCATGTTGTTGTGCGTACATTTCAGATCAAGATGATTTAAAGGTCATAAAAGCTTATTTGGTGGTGCTCAAAAATTATAATATTTTAGTCACTTGAGAACCTAGCTGGTTATTATTTAATATTTCTGTAAAGATGAAAAGGATATTTCTTTTTTGGTGAAAAATTAATACTATAGGTAGTACGAAACAAATCCCCATGAAAATTTGTTTAAGAAAATACGTTGTTGTAGAAAATACGAATGCTTATTATGCCCTGGATGCTCGTTATGCCCTTATCTCCCCTACATAAAAATTGGACGTATATTAGCAGAAATCACCTTCTTTGTCTTGAATCCAGCAGACTTTTGGTCAGTGTAATCTCCGTATCCGTAACACGCATTGAATTAAATGATGATGATGTCTGATAAATTCGCAGCAATTTCACACGAATGATAATAAAGTTTTGGAAAAACACTGGAAAACACATCCCACTTGGCGAAAAAACTTTAATTGAAAACAATTTGAATTAAGATCTTTCGATAACTTTCTTCTGTCATCAAAAAGAATGATAAAAAATGAAAAAAAAATTGTTAGAAAAGTACCTGCCACTTGCCGATAACTTTAGCACCAGAAACTCATTTGCGCATAATTTCTGTTCGAGGGTGAAGTATGGTGTTTTATTGAAATTTCTCCGTAATTATTATTTAGTATTAGCGCAAAAGTAAACAAAAGTATTCTTTGAAGTGTTTTCTATCCGAACTATTGATAGGTTTTACCAACAAATGATGCATACGATTGTTTTTATGAAAACAAGTTTCAAACTTTACAAGCGTTTTTCTCGGTTTGCAGTTTTTACACATAGAACTCATATGCGAATAGGAGCAGTATAACACATCCAAATGAAAATAGTTGAACTGAGGCTGAACTAAATTTTGACTAGTTATACCTATTCACTATGGTCTTTTTTACACGGGTTGGTTTTGCTTCATATTGCTCCTTAGAACGTTTCTTTTACAAGGTTCTCACGAATCAACACGGTTTCTGAGAGATTTTTTTTGTTTCGCATGCATAAACTGCAGATTTCGTACCGTGTAATAAAAAAAACCTATTGAAAAAAAGTTTCCAATAGATAGGAAAAAACACTGAGGAATTGTTTTTAAATTTTCATTGGTAGATATTAAGAAAAGATCGATCGTCCTATACACAGTAAACGAAAATTACCGAATTCGGTAATTTTTTTACCGAAATCCTAACATGTGGAGTTCGTTAAACCGTTCGGTAATTTTTTCATGGCCGAGAAGTGACAGCTGTCAAAATATACGGACTTTTTTCTGTAAAAAATAACCAAAACTCGGCTGATCATCTGTCAAAATATTGACAGTTGTTAACATGACAGCTCGTTATATTACCGAACAACCGGTATTGTTGAACCGAAATGTCTTTAATTATTACCGAAAGGCTGGTAATGTTTAACCGATATACTATACAAGCTAGTTAATATGTACCGAACAACCGGTAGAGTTTACCGAAATACCTAAAATTATTACCGAAAAACCAGTAATCATTATCGAAATATCTATAAATTTTACCGAAATACCGTAATTTTTTTACCGAAAAGCTGTAAAAGCTCGGTAATATTTACCGAACAACCGATATATTTTACCGAAATACCTGTAATTATTACCATAATTTCGGTGAATGTTACAGAAATCCAAGTAAATATTACCGAAATACCGGTAAGTTTTACCAAAAAGTTCGGTAACATGTACCGAACAACCGGCGACGTTTACCGAAGTATCGGTGGTTTTTACCGAAATTTTTGTAATTATTACCGAAATGCTGGTAATATTTACCGAAAACTGTAAAATTTTCGGTAATTTTTTTACGAAAGCCGTTATACACTGCCGGCCAAAAGTTTGGGATCACCCGCTAAAAAACATGCAAATTTTGATCGTTCATATCTCAGCCGTCTTAGGACATATTGCAAATCTTCTGATCTCATTTGAAAGATAATGAGCAATAGCTATTTCGGAGGTATTTTGCCTATAAATAATGTTTTAGTTTTGCACCTAAAACCTCACCTAAAGTTAGAACATTTTCAAAAAATCGCGCTCAATATTCAAAGCCAATCATCTCGCGTTAGGGTGAACCAAATTTCAAAATTGGAGTTGCATTAGAATCCTTATTCTATAATTCTCAAAACACAATCAAAAAATTTTGTGCACAAAATATTTTTCACAATCATAAGTGTGAATTTTCAAAAAAAAAAAACAATTAATTTCAGGTAAATTTTTTATGGCTATCACTTTAAAATATAATTTTTTTTATGAATTTATGAAAAAATCACAAATTCTAAGCTTTCAAATGCACCCTTCAGATCTGCAATACGATGCATGATGAGAAATTAAAGATATGAATGTTTTTGGCCGATACACCATACTGAGGGGTGATCCCAAACTTTTGGACGATAACTTAAGTGTCTATTTTATTAATTAAAAGTACATTCTTAAATATTTGCACACAATTTTTTGATTGTGTTTTGAGAATTATAGAATAAGGATTCTAATGGAACTCCAATTTTGAAATTTGATTCACCCTATCGCGAGATGATTGACTTTGAATATTGAGCGCGATTTTTTGAAAATGTTCTAACTTTAGGTTAAGTTTTAGGTGCAAAACTAAAACATTATTTATAGGCAAAATACCTCCGAAATAGCTATTGCTCATTATCTTTCAAATGAGATTAGAAGATTTGCAATATGTCCTAAGACGGCTGAGATATGAACGATCAAAATTTGCATGTTTTTTAGCGGGTGATCCCAAACTTTTGACCGGCAGTGTACGTTCGGTAATTTCACCATATGGTGCAAAGCGCATAACACGAGATGATTCGAGTTTCCAGAGGATACTTTAAGCAAGAAATTTCAATCCTGAGGAATACATATGGTCGTCAGAGACTCATTTAAATCGATGTAGTGCCGAAGTGCCTTCTGGAAAAAGTGCCCCTCACGTTGAACGCCGTGTGTTATTAAAACACCAACGTTTCCAAAAGACGCTTCAAGAGGAAATTTCAATTTTGATGAACACAGATGGGAATTATAGGCTCTGTCAAATCGACGTTTTTTGCTTTTGCTTAAAACGCCTTCTTGGTCATTTGTTATTCGACTCATTTCCCATAGCACGCCGTGAGAAATTAACCTCATCATTTTTTTTTTTTGGTTATTCAGTGGTCATTCCCGTCGCGAACATACCTATTTGAAAATGATGCCATCATGGTTTTGACTGTAGCTAGCGGCTATCCAAACTAGTTTTGAAAATATACCCTTAAATAGAGAAATACTGTGAGGTAATATGAAAAACTAAGTTAATGGTTTTTATTATGAATAACTGTCTACTTTACACACGTTTCTGTTATCTCTTTGTATTGCAGCGATAAGCTTCGTTGTGTCCCTAACCTAACCCCAAACCCAGTTAATTACACTGTCAGTTGGATGCTTTTCGAAATCGCAGAATAACTGTGGAATAACCTAGTTTAAAGCTCGAAGTACAAAGTAACAACGACACGGCCTGGCAGTCGAAGGATGCTGCTCTGCCTTCTGGCAGTCGACGATCGAGTTGAACTCGACAAACACCTTTCCATCATTTCCAGACTCCGAACAACACCGTATTTGTTGCATTCATCCTTAATGTCCTCCTGGTTTTTTTCGTACTCGTCTTCGTCCTTCAACTCAGCCGGTCTAACCGTATTCAGCAGGCAGAGCACTTTCGTCGGGGACCAGATGATCTCACGAAAGCATCGTTCGCGTTCACAACCGCGCTTGCTAGCACCGGATTTGCGGCAGTCTATGCCAATGAGATAAGGTGCGTTGGTTGAAGAATTCCATCATTTCCTTTAAGGTGCCACCAAAAGTGATGTTGCCCAAGTACCAAGTAGTAGAGTAACCGATCCAGGAAAATCTTGCGTTGTGGTTCGAAACCTGATGGCGAAACATCCATATACATAGACGGTTTCCTCCTTTCGTTATCGAGATCGTTTCAAGTTTTTAAATAAACAATAACTTGCACATTCTGCTCAGATATCAGAGTCATGGGCTGAAAGAAAAAAAAAACTATTGAAAAAGTTTAATAAGTTTTATATGAAAAGAGAAGTTACTTACTACCGGACAAAAAAATATTCGAAATTGATAGTGATTTAATTTTGAAAGTTTCTTTTTTTCTTATCACTCTTAAATGATGGGTGAAAGGTGAGGAATTGAACACAATTTTTTCCTCGGAGAAATTTTGCAGTCCGTTTATAGAACCAAGTGAAACACACAATCGAAATCAAATTTCAATTCAAGTTTGGTGGCAGAGGGCATATCCTTTGAGCCAAAGGGGCAGAGTGCCATAGTATTGAAAATAGTGAAACGCTAAAAATGCAATGTGATTTGTCAAAAAGATGTCAAATGCTTAGTTTTTATTCACAAAATCGTGTAAGGTACACCGGGGTAAGTGGGGACGGTGGCTATTAAAACAATACTGTAAACTATTTTTTCAAGCTTTTAATGCAGAATGTTAAATTTACTTGTAATCTATCCATCAACTGTAAAAGAGATACGGTTCCGACAATAGCGTATGTTTACGGTGTACCATGAATTTTTTTCAACATTTTGGACGGTTCGAGTAATTAAGTAACGTATTCAACCAAGAAAACACAAATTTGTTGAAAATTTTCTGAGAAACCAAAGGGAAAATATACCGTCCCCACTTACCCCATAAAGCGGGGTAAGTGAAGACACCAGCAGTTCATAACAATTTACGTGATAACTTTTTTCGCTTTTCGTCTATCAAGCTCATCTCTTCAGCATTTGCAAAAAACATGTTCTGCATCACATTTAATGCGATTTTATCAAAATCGATCTACTGCTGATTTTTTAAAGTTGAACTAAAGGAAAAACCGTCCCCACTTACCCCGGTGTACCTTATATTAAAGTTTTCCCAAAAAATAAATCGTTGAAAAATTTAGTATAATTGCCTTTTTTCCAAATTCTGTTATGCACGTAGCCCCCTCTGGCTATAAAGGACTATAAATGGGCTTGACTTTAAATTGCGGAACAATTCAATTTAGCAGAACTTCTTTGTTTGTAACTCATCGAAAGTATGTACGTAAATCAAAATGCGGATTCTTAGCAAATGGTTAAAAAAATATCTTACTGAGAAACTTCAAACGACTCATGAGATGAATCATCCAACCGGATGAAAATCTCAAAAAAAAAAAATTTTCAACGACTCACCCGTGTATAGTCAATTCCTGGATTCAACAATGTGAGGCTTGCGTACTCTTTTTTAAAGTTTGTCAATTTAGGTTGATGGTTCGATGTGTGCGCATTGCTTCCGTCACCCACGTCGTTCCGCTGATCCCAGTTTAATGGCAACCTGTAGTGAAAGTTTTTGGTTTTAGACATTATACAAAAATTAATGTTTTGCTAAGAATTTACATACCTTAAACTTCTGCCTTCTGATGCCTCGGTCTTCACCATAATCTCCTCCACAGCTGTAAATCAAAAATTTAAAAAAAATATCGAAATTGTAAAAAAACATCGTTTTTAAATTTCACCATTTTACTTATTTAAAATTAACTTTTTTCAGACTTCTGGTAATCTGAACAAACAAAACTTTTAAATTCTTGATTCGGGATTCTAGAAGAAAGTAAGAGTGTTTGTTGCAGATTTCAAGTGGTCTTAAATTATAAAATTTTGATTACTTAAGTGAAAAAGTGAAATTGCAAAACGAAGTGTCTTGGGAAAGGAAACTAACATTTGGCTTTTAGGTAATCTTTGTAGACAACTTCATAAATTAACAGATAAATTTTGAAGTTTGAAATTTCTTTTGAAAAAAGTAGGTACTTACCAAATGTTCGGCGGCCGTCAATGTCGCAACAGTTCTACTTGAGCCACCAGTAGGTACTACTGTCATTTATGGATGATTTGAACGGTTGTTTCATCAGTATGATGGACTGCGGACCAAGAAACAAGGTATGACATGGGTTCTCGCAAGAACGGTTTTTTCTACCTGCATCGCCGGAGGCATCCACGTTACCCATCTGCGGCAAAATCTGCTAGAAACCACTAAATCTTCCCGAGAATATTCCGTACCTGAAGGATTTACATTCATAAAGATAAAAACTGTTGGGAAAATCCTTCCCGGCCAAAATGAACCAATTAATCTGAAAGAAATGGAAACAATCATCTATCACTATTTCATGAAGTTTTCATGAATTATCTTTCTTTCGAGGTTCTGATTCTTCATAATTGGAATATGAAAATATTCCGTAAATTCACCGGAGTTTGAAAGAGAATACTTGAACAATTTTACTCACCGAACTCATTCGGAAGGACGCCTTGCTGATGCTGTCTCCTTCATCTTCCAAGGAGTTCGCATATCTGGGAAAGATTACAACATTGGAAGGTGCTGTTCCGAAAAGATGAATGTTAGAATTTCACACTGGAAATAAAGAAAAATGCGATCAACGGTGAGCTCCGATTCTGGTCAGTCCGATCCTGATAATTGAATTTTATTTGTTTTCCCCAAAGCTATCGCTTTACGGCATTCGATAAGAAAACAACACCAACTTACCCATAGCTTTCTCCGCATATTGTCATCAAATCGGTTTTAAAAGTCGGTCTTTGGCAAAGACTTTTAAAAAAAGGAATCCGGTACTTTACGGCACAACAAAAACAAAACAACCGCGGTTATATGAGTAAACGTATTCTTCTTTCTATCTCCGACCGCGGTACTCAAATTTCAGCGAAATTATTTTAAATTGACCGTCCTCGCGTTCTACATTATGCGACGACGATAATTCTTACCAGCAATTTAATTATTATCACATCAATCCAAATACCTCAACTCAACACTTGAAAACAAGACTACAAAAAATGGCGACTACTGCTATTTTTAGCGTTTTTAGCAGCCCTCTCCAGCACACGGTAGAACAGGGTAGAACCAATCGTAAAATATCGCGGTTATCAGAGAGAGAAAGTTGCACTCAAAGCTGCCAGAAAAGGACGCTTGAAATTTGACGCTTGTGATGACAGCGACACTGGTTTACCAGTTTCGGTGTTTTTTTACCGAAAATTTACGGCAAACCGATTTGTTTACATAAAAACAAATTAACTTCGGTAAATCAAGGATCGATTTACCGAACTCGGTAAAAACAAGACGTCAGATTGATCAATTACCGAGATATTTCGAATTACAGAACAGGTTCTGTAAACTAAATTACCGAACTCGGTAGTTTTCGTTTACTGTGCAGAACACGCTATGCTTCAAAGAATAGTATTCCATCACATGCTTCCGGTTCTTCATAATCGGCCGGGTTTGGTTACAGCTTCCAAAACATTTTCCAAGGAATAATTTGAGGGCACTGATATTCCGCTGGACCAAATAATGCTTGATACTGACCACGGCTGATTCAAAGTAGTGAGTAAATATTTGAATTCAACAAATTTGGCCAATATTAATCAGATATTTATTTTATGCCATCACATTCAATATTTTGATTAAGTGAAAAAATTAGATAACTATACGAAACAAACGAAATGAGTTAGACATTTTTTTTTCTCCATTGGCACAACCAATTTCAAATTTATTCGCATTATCTATGTTTCTGATATTGATACTCAACTTTTTTCAAAACTATTTTCAACCCAACAGCTAGCTCAAAGAATTGAAGGAAATGAAGCAGATTGAACCAGTCTCGATATTTGGATTCCTATTGTACTTCCTTCCTATGATGATCAGGTGAGATACCACAATTGGATGTTGTTAATGGAGAAAATAGAGAACTAAAGGCAGAGGTATTGTAAGTTAACTTAGACAACTCATCTATAAAAAGCCAAATTGAAAGCAATTTTCGATGAGTTTTTACGTTCCCCATATTTCTCATGATAAAAGAAATAATTGAGAACTTTAAGAGAAAAGCATGTTCATGGGTACGTAGTTTTCAGATGATATCTCCTCAATTTTCACTGAGTTAAGGTCAAGATAAGTTTCCCATTTAAAATTTATTTTAAGCATTGTATATGAAGATTTTATATGAGTTTTGATTTAATCTTTTCTGTTAAAAATGTAATCAAAATCGTGTACTTGAAAACGCCGTAATTTGTACACTCTGTTACATACAAATTAATACGAGAAATATTTCATTCCCCCTTATTCTGCGCCGCGCGTGAGGTGACGATAGTCGAGTCGAGTCGGAGTCACGTGAGTCTTGTCACCTTATTCTCGAAGCCGATGTGACAGAGCATATGATTTGTGCCTCACGGTGACTACTAGATTAGGATAAGAACTCAAAAAGTTCATTTTAATAGACGTTTCTCACCTAAAGCGACTACTGGAATCGGGTGACTCGACTATCGTCACCTCACGCGCGGCGCAGAATAAGGGGGATTGTCTTTATACGCCTGAATATAGACGTCGATATCTAGGATGACAAAAAAATTCTTCGTTCTTTCAGTTTGAGATTTTGACTCATACTAAAATTCATAATTAATCCATCTTTAAAAACATTGTTTGGAAATGGACACTTCAACTACAATTTCAATTGATTCGAGTTGAGTTTTATTGACTTAATTAACTTAACTCATTAACTTAAAAACCAATTTAATTTTATTTTTCTATCTTGTATGAATCAGAAAGCAAACAGAACAAAACCCACACAGTAAACGAAAATTACCGAATTCGGTAATTTTTTTACCGAAATCCTAACATGTGGAGTTCGTTAAACTGTTCGGTAATTTTTTCATGACCGAGAAGTGACAGCTGTCAAAAATTACGGACCTTTTTCGGTAAAAAATAACCAAAACTCGGCTGATCATCTGTCAAAATATTGACAGTTGTTAACATGACAGCTCGTTATATTACCGAACAACCGGTATTGTTGAACCGAAATGTCTTTAATTATTACCGAAAGGCCGGTGATGTTTAACCGATATACTATACAAGCTAGTTAATATGTACCGAACAACCGGTAGAGTTTACCGAAATACCTAAAATTATTACCGAAAAACCTGTAATTACTATCGAAATATCTAGAAATTTACCGAAATACCGTAATTTTTTTTACCGAAAAGCTGTAAAAGCTCGGTAATATTTACCGAACAACCGACATATTTTACCGAAATTCTTGTAAATATTACCGAACTACTGGTAAGTTTCACCGAAAAATTTGAAACCCTAAGTAAAACTTACCGATTTGTCGGTAAAATTTACCAAATTGTCGGTAAAATTTACCGAAATACCTGCAATAATTACCGAAAAACCGGTATTTTTTACCGAGTAAACTGAAAAAGTTCCGGAAATTTACCGAAAAATCTGTATTTTTTACCGATTTTGTTGTAATTATTACCGAAATGCCGGTAATATTTACCGAAAACAGTAAACTTTTCGGTAATGTTAATCATCGGCTTTATCGGTGAAGGTTATGCATGTTCTTTAAGTAAGCGCATTTCAAGATCATGGAAATTATAGATGGATAAAAAGTAAAATAAATGAAAAGACGTTGAAAATGAGAGAGTTGAATTTTATATAGAAGCCTTTCCAGCCCACGTCATAATTTTGTTTGACACCGATCAACTATCTTGAAGGGGTTCTGTCAGATAGAGTTGACCTACCACCCTAAAGAAGTTCACAAAGTGTTAAGTTTCTCTCAGCAAGTGTAGCTGGCCGTGAGAACGAATATTCGTTGATGACATGTTATGAAAATACTTCTGAATAAAATTCTACTCGCACATTTTCAAATTCTTTTAAATTTTTCTAATTTTGTATCGCATCTATAATTTTCATATTCTTGAAATGTTCTTAATAGAAGAACATAACTTTTATCGATAAAGTCGATAAATTGATTAATATATCCAAAAAATTTACAGTTTTCGGTGAATACTATCTGTATTTCAGTAATAATTATAAAAAAAATCGGTAAAAACTACTGTGCGTTAATATGAAACAATCAAAGTTATAGATATGTTTATGAATAAACACTTGTCTTTATTTAAGATGGCTGTTGAATTATTCATTAATTTTAACTTAGTATTACATTATAACGCTCAATGGATAATGCAATCTAAATTCAATTCTGATGAACGCAGGTGGGCATCAAATACTTTAACAATTTAATATTCTAAATACGTTTATTTGTATTTGAAGTTGAAATAAATTGACCATGACATAATAATATCAATTACTGCTTTTTATTGGCCAACTTAATAAGAATTTTATTTTTCTTAAATTTCTTATTTGGAAAAAATCAAATTTGAACGACTAATCAGGTTAATTTTCTAATTTGAACGACTTAAAATTAGTTATTAGTTAAAATTAGTAGCATGCTACTCGCAATACAGATCGAATACATTTTAAATTTCAACGTTGCATTCGGTTGACAAATGAAGAAAAAAAAATATTCCGGAAAGGAGTCTTTAGCCTGGGTGAAGTCGTTGGTGGTCGATTGGCCGCTCAGATTCTCGGTGCGAACCTTGCTCGATTTCAGCACAGTCTGTACAGCCTTGAAAACCACCTGGTCCTCGGCGAAGGCGTGACGTGTATTCTGTAAGATGAAAGACAACGTGAAACATTTCTTAAAACTTATTCAAGTAAACTAAATTTGTTTCGAGGATTTAAAGCAAAAAAAACAAATAAAGTACACAAGGGCAAGTGCAAACGGTTAGTTCAACTTTCATATGCCCTCGGAAATCTTTAGAAGTTCTCAGCTATCGTTCGTTGCATCATAAAACTAGTTTTTAACAAACTACTGTTGAACAAAAAAAAAATCAAAAATTATGGCAAAAAGAAACCGCACTTAAAAAAAAAAAGTTTGCCCGTTCCCCGTTGATGGGGGCAAAGTTTTTCAGAAAGTTCAGCTAGCTCGTGTGAAGTTTATATTGTAGTATGCCGGCAATGCCAGTTTGAGCGATTAAATAATAAAAAAAAAACAAGAAATTCCAATCGTGACTCATTCTTCTCCACTTACCGGTTCAAAAAAGGCATGATCCGGTTCTAGTCACGTCTATAAACCATGTGATCATTTCACCGGTCAGTCTGGTATCTATCATCAATCTTCGGATAGGTATTTGGTCTGAAACAATTGTTGGATAACATTAACATTGCACCTAAGGTTAAGTTTACTTAAAAAAACAACTCACCAAAAATCTTTCACCCTCGGTGTTCAAACAGCGTCGTTTCAAGTGTAAACCCGGAATGTTTGCAGTTAAGATGACTTCGCAGCAAGGGAGCGTCGAACTGCGAATTTTCTGCCGACTACCAGCCGAATTGACTTCCAGTGGCAACGATTGCATTTGCTGCTGCATCTGTTGTGGTTAGACGAGCATTTGTATTTGCTGATGTACCAACTGCTGGGCTTGCAATGGATTCTGAATCGACATTCCCATGCCTGGTCTGCGTTCATGACACTCGCGCCGTCCTCCGAATGTGTTGGCGCCGTTCGACTACTGGAACCTGCGTGCGATGGCTTGGCTTATCAGCCGAGGCGTCATGGAAACCTTACCGTCGACGATGTCTTTCGTCAAGCTAGGATCCCTTGAATGGGCACTTGAACTGGCCATGTATAAGCTGCAACAACTAAGCATCAATAAGCGTCAGGAAAAAACACAAGTTATTAACACTAAGACTTACCTTATTATCGGAGAAATCGGAATGTAGCCGCCGTATCAGGATTGGAAGGATTGTCCGGTGAACTGGCTAATAGGCTGTACAATTCCCTGTAGCTGCTGCTGGTGTTGCTGTTAGTGCTGTGCCACCCATCTAATCCGAGGAACCGCTATGTTTATAAATGCCGAGATTTTATTATTTATTCGTTAATATGTTCGCTATGGGAAGGCTAAAACCAACCAATACGGCCTGCCTTGATGCTTCGGCGTTGCTGATGGCATATAGAATTTTAGGGCGGCGTTTTGGTGGAAAGGCCAAAGATTTTTTTTTGCCACAACCATCATCACCAATGAAAAAAAAACTATGAGTCAACTTATTTCAATCTGTAGAATTTTTTTGTGAAGATATTACCCAAAAATATCCACGCGTTTCTGAGATATTTGGATTTAAGTTAGTGTTGATTTATAACATCATTATGCATGGCTGGGGCATGCGATGGCATTCCGATGGAACAGTAGATAGTACTGTTGCTGTTGGAAAAAGGGCTGATTCGGATGTTGTTGATTATGGGTTGATTATGACGCGAGTAATAGCATATTTTTAAAGGATCTGGATGAGCTAGTTTTGGAAATTATTCCGACTGGACCAAAACCAACTAAGTTGATTATTACAGCACATGATAAAAACGATGAAAACTCATAAGTACCGTGCAATTACTGCGCCATCATCAATGGAATTATTACCTTCATCTCCGCCTTATTCTCTACCCTGATTTGGGAACTTGGTTTCCATTTTCATCCGGAAAGTTAAAGTTACACCACTTCCGGATTATTCTACAAAGTTTGAAGAGAATTTTTCCAATAAAAGGAAGCAGCAATCGGATAGTAAAACGGATTTCAACTTCAATAGAAAAGAAACTTCAACAAGAGGACATTGGAAAAACATTTATCTCTTGCAAGGCCAAAAAATTCAAAAGTGAATAATATTGTTCTTAAAAACTCACCTCCTGCTCAAGTTCTGATTATGCTTTTCGGCGTTGTGTTTGGCGTCCTCGGAATTAATCAGATCCTCCCGCAGGATTTGGAGTTCCATTTCCACATGTTTCCGCTTTACCTGGCACTGGTCGTGGTCGCCAAACACGGCCGCGCGAGCCAATCCTCTCGCAGCCTTCTCCTTTGCCAGTTTCCGTGTTTTCGTTCTGCTGCTGCTGGGATTCCAATGACTGCCGACTGCCGATGAACAGCACCATCTCTCAGCCGTCATTCCATTTTTCAAACGAGTCACCTACAGAACCGTAAAGTACACTAGAGCCGGACAATTTCCGTCGGAATCTTTGCTGTTTGTTTCTAGGATTACTTTTCCTATACTTAATTTTCTCATCATCTCTATTAACGAAACACCTGAAAACAATAAATTGATGTTTATAAAACGTCAGCAAAACAACCATAACAGGAGGATGAATATCCTTCGAGAAAAAAATCAAAACAGCTAAATGGTCCATTTGCCATTGGGGACAAATTCCGAGATAATGTCAAACTATTCTTACCATTGCAAATGGATCTTTTCGATTGTTTCCCAGCTACCAGCGTTGTGGATGTTTGGCCGCTGGTTTCTCCGTCTCACTGTGTGGATTGTGACGCAGGAAAAATTCAAAATTTCAACCGATGTGGATGTTCAGATAGGTTCAGATAAAACGCCATTTTATACTTTCACCGCACGTCGAAACGCGAGAAAATTGCTAGAGTGAGATAGGACGCTCGAAATGGTGAAACGAGTGAAACAGCAAAAATTGACAGCGACACTTCACAGTTTTTTTTACCGATTTCGGTATTTTTTTACCGAAAATTTACGGTGAAGGGATTTGTTTACATGAAAATAAACGAACTTCGGTAAGTCAAGAACTAATTTACCGGACTCGGTGAAAACAAGACGTCAGATTGATCAATTACCGATTTTTCTCGATTTACAGAACTGTTTCTGTAAAATAAATTACCGAACTCGGTAATTTTCGTTTACTGTGCATGGTTCACAAAGATCAATATAAATATAAAATCAGTTGTTTTTAAAAGACAAAATCGAAGAAACGAATGAAAGAAAATAATTTGTAATTAAAATGTAGCTTTGGATATTCTTGTTACAAATGTAATTCGGTAAAAACAAAACAATACAAATGTAATGATGCTGGAATAAAACTAATTCAACGGATGTTTTAAAATCACAGATGACATCTCCAATAAGCAATGGCTTTCAGAGGGTATTCGGTTTTGGGTAAATTTAAGCACTATGAAGTAAAATTCTGAGGTTAACTGTATTTAAAATGTTCGGCAATTTTTACCGAACCCTGGAAAACGTTCAGTAATTTCAGCTTATGATGCACATCGCATAATATGAGATGATTCGAGTCTCCAGAAGATATTTCAAACGAATTTTTTTTTTTTTTTTGGAAATACATATGAACCTAAAAGGCTTTTATAAAACAATAGCTCAGTTTTTTATAGATTGTGAAATCGATTTGTAATCAGTAGTATCAGTTTAATATTAGATACATAGATTAATATCATTTTCGATACCCACTTGGCCAGCTTTGTAACAGAGGTTAAGCCAAATAGTTGTAATAAAAAAAAGGCTTTGTAAAATTGATGTTTTCGCATAAAGCGGAGATGTCTTCTGAAACAAAATTTTCGACAAATGTAATTTTTTGTCGGTCGGCATGAAGTATGACACGAGTCGAAAATATCGAGATGACACTATTGTTTTAGGCGAAAACATTGATTTGATGGAGCCTGGTCCATATGTGTTCTTCAGAATTGAATTTTTTTCGATTGGAATGTTTTATGGAGACTCGAATCATCCCGTGTAATGTGCTGTGCATCATAAGCTGAAAGGGCCGAACATTTTACGGGTTTCGGTAAAAATTTCCGAAAATTTTACAGTTTTCGTTAAATATTACCGGTATTTCGGTAAAAATTACTGAAATTTCGCTAAAAACTACCGGTTTTCCAGTAAAAGTTACCGATTTTTCTGTAATTATTACCGAAATTCCGGTAAGATTTACCGGCATTTGGAAAATATTTACCGGCATTTCGGTAATAGTTACAAGTATTTCGGTAACTTATACCGGTCGTTCGGTAAATAGTACTGAACTTTTACAGCTTTTCGGTAAAAAAAATAACGGTATTTCGGTAAAAGTTTTAGATAGTTGAGTAATAATTACAGGTATTTCGGTAATAATTTCAGGTTTTCGGTAATTTATTAAGGTATTACAGTAAATTCTACCGGTTGTTCGGTATATACTACCGAGCTTTTATAGTTTTCCGGTTAAACATTACCGACCTTTCGGTAATAATTACTGGCATTTCGATTCAACAATACCGGTTGTTCGGTAATATAGCGAACTGTCACGTTGACAACTGTCATAATTTGACAGATGATATTAGATATGATCAGCCGAGATTCGGTAATGTTTTACCGAAAAAGGTCTGTAATATTTGACAGCTGTCACTTCTCTGCCATGAGAAAAATTACCGAACGGTTTAACGAACTCCACATGTTAGGATTTCGGTAAAAAAAATTACCGAACTCGGTAATTTTCATTTACTGTGTGATTGATCACATACACTGAAACAGAAAGTTGAATAAATATATCTTTCCATAGACATTTTAAGATTTTTCATTTTACCTTTCTCCTGGACTTGCCGTCAAGTTTAACTTAAAAAACCCTATGGATAAACGCCCGAAAAGAAGCAGACAAAAGGCGGGCAGCTCGTCCGGAAAAACAGATTTGATGTGCCGTCAGTTCGACCTAATCGACAGGATTCAATACCGTTTCCAGCAGCACTTGATGTTATTTGATCGACACTAACTGAACTGCGTTTGATGGCATTCCCACATTGTGGTCCCGTTTTTATCATGCCTCTTTCGGCATGCGTATCGAATCCGTTCCAAGCTTTTTTTATTGTTATCGAGAACTATCATTCGCAATAGGCAACAGCAAAACATTGTCTGTTTGGAGTGAATTGTGCACTGTATTCATCGTTATCAAACCGAGCAGGTAGATTTCACAGCAAGTGGTGCTACAAATATCAGCCGAGACTTTACTGTGCTCTTGTTACTAACTCAGCCTGGGGACCCTTCGGCTACTGCTTCTTGTACTGATAAACTAGAAATCAGATTGGAGAAGTGCCAAGCACACAATATACGACAAATTCTGAAACATCGTGCATTTACACACGCTAGATTAAGTGGTATGGTGGTCATAGATTTCAGTAATACTTACAATTTCGAATCAGAACACGCTTCTGACGAGTCGGTCTCGTGAGCAGCATCGAGTCCAACCAAATCCCGCTGACCTGTTTGGCGAACTTACGGAATTTCTTTAGATGCCATCGTGATCCGAACTAAGAACAGTGTCACTGAGTTTAAAACATCGTGTTTTGTTGTAATATTCAAGTCTAATATAGAAAAACATACCAAATAACACTTTTTTCCACATATTTTCTGAAAAAAAAAACAATTTACCGACGGAAGAACGAATGTAAACATTCTTTTTTTTTGACATGTCCATTCGTCGCTTGCTTGCTCGAATGAAAACTGCTCGTTTTCGTAGTTTATCGAGCAGTACCACTGTTTTCTTTGATTTCGGGTAAATTCGTTTTGGCAAGAATTTTTTAAATTAAAGCAACGTTTAAATAAAACTTTAACTCAAAACCGACGAACATGGCGACCCTCGCTTGCTTAACAATTTGGCTGACGGCTTCTCGAGCACACGGTTGCAAAAGCGAGAAGGGGGATGAGAAATACTGCCATCGAATTTTGACGTTTGTCTTGAAAGAGACGATATTTTCAGTTTTACTTTACAGTTTTCGGCGTTTTTTACCGAAAATATACTGCAAAATGATTTGTTTACATATAAAATATCGAGCTTCGGTAATTCTAGATGTGGATTAATGAAGATCTGTAAAAATAGACGTCAGTTTATTCAATTACCGAAAATTTTCGAATTACAGGTCTGTTTCTGTAAAATAAATTACCGAACTCGGTAATTTTCGTTTACTGTGTGTGATTTAAGTACACATCTTTATAACTTAAACTATCTTATTGCATGCATATGTACTGAACAATGTTTAATTGAATAGGAATGGCTTGAAAGAGTACCTGAATTAAAAAGGCCTAGTTAAAAAGTAAATGAATCATTCACTAAATAGGAGGTTCCTTGCTTACGATTAACCGAAACATATAACTTGCAAGCAACTTTTTCGGAACTTTTGATAAATCGAAGAAATTTTCTCTTTTTTCTATCGGTTGATCCTCAATCATTTGCTTGCACCCTCAAAATCCCGTCACTTTAAAGGAAATCTATATATATAAAACAGGGAGAGAGACAGACCATACAGAAATGTGCGAACACGCAAAACTCTTCACTGGATCATCCGATTTGCATGCGATTTTTTTTGTTGTGTTCGTCTTCACGCGAAGAATAACACAACGGAGAGATAATTTCGAAAATGTTTTTGTGGATTTTGAAAATCAATTTTTAGTTTTTATTCGTATCAAATAAAAGTCATGGCATCCAATTTCCATTTTTTTTTTTCATTCGAATCACCCAGAGTAGGAAGGCGCCAAAAGCAATCAAGGCTTACTGATGTGCATCCATCTCTCTATAGGAAGTTTTGGCGCCCAATTTCATTGACAGTGTACTTTTCACGTGGCACCAGTAAAATGGATACTTGGATGTGATTTTCTCTATGGGGTTCCGCAACTACGAAGCATAGCAAAGCCTGTACGAAGAATATTGACAAAAATTGTAATTTTTTGCATCAGAATCAAGGCAATTCTAAGATTTTTTTTAGATGTTTGTTCGTTCACCGTTAATTTTTTTGAAATGTCATATTCTTTTAGCAACTCAAGCAATATGGCTGTAAAATTTCCAATAGACTCAAAACAACTTAATGAGATTGAATTTAAACATTTCATTATCAAATCATTTTTACTGAGTTTTGGTAACACATATAGAAAGTCATATAACTGGTAAAAGATCACTTAATTTATTTTTTGTTGATTTTATCCAGTTAGTTTGAGTATTGAAGGTTATTAATTTTGTGATTGCAAGTAAATTAAATCAATATCATAAAAACGAATTGTAGGATCAGGAAACATTGGAAAATCCACACTACCTTTCATGCTCAGTGGTTAATCAGAACTTTTGAAAAGTTTAGCTATATAGGACTTTATCTTGATATTAGATCCAACTCTCAGTTTCAAAAGTCAGAAAAAAGGATCGTAATCAATAATATCATCAAGTACTAAAAACATGAAAGAATATAAAAATTAAATTTTAAGTAAAAAGCATGCCACCTCAAATTTCGAACATTTAAGTATAGAGAAAAATTTGAACCAATACACAAAAATACAAAAAAAGTTTCATACCAGATATAAGATCTAAAAAAACAATCTGTCAAGCATAAGTAAATTAAAGAATATAAACACTTAAATTCGACCAAAAAAATAAAATCAAGATCAACGAAAATCCAGCTTTTAAATTAACGTTTTAATATAACTGAAAATCCACATTCATAAAGCCAAATTTAGAATATTGATTCAAATAACCAATAAAATTCAGAATTAAATTTAACTGTCTGGATTACAGTTTCTTATCTTACGATCATAAACTATAAATTTAAGTAATTTGTGAATATTTTGAATTTTTATTCCAAATACTCAAAATAGATTTGCTTTCATTCAGGGTTTGCCTGTTAAGAGAAAAATAATCTAAATACAAGAAAGTTTAAATTCTTTTTTTTTCTAAATTCTTCAATTCTTAGTGCAATTTGCCAATCCCTAACTGAAAATTGAAAAAAAGATAATGATGACACAAATTTCGAAGACATTTTTAAACATTATATTGATTAGAAAAGTGTTGCTGTAAAATGAAATGAATAGTAACTTATTCTGAATTGTTAAATATTTGTCAAACTCTGCTCTGTGAATTTACAATAAGATACAATTAGTGTATTTAGTGCAAAGTCCGAAAAAAGACAATTGAAATAATTAAAAAATAAAACAGTAATTTTATATTCATTATTCTTTAAATGTTCAGGGTCCATTTTTTAGTTTTTCTATTCTGACGACCATGTTTAAAGAAAACTGTAATGTATTTAAATACAGAGGTTAGCACACATCGAAAATACAACTCTATTTATGACGACTCCAGCAAAAAAGATCCTTTTTCTGTTGAAATCAATCTTCAACATTTTTAAAATACTTTATCAGATAGGAGTTTTTGAATAGGAATGATGACTAAACTAAATTGAAACTTGATAGATTAAGCGTTCTTAAGTTAACGGAACTGATCATTAGCAGAGCTTTATTATAAGCAACCTCAACAAGAAAATAAGTTCGCTAAACAAAAGTTAGTGAACTTATTAGAGCAAATCGTATGAGCGTTTTGTGTCACGAACTGCTGGTTTTGAATATGAATTTATGTATGATATTTTCCATTCCATTAGCGGTTTTTTGAATGAACTTAAAATAATGAAATTCGAATAACGAACCATAATTCTGGATTTTTTTTCTGATACAAAGGTATCCACTAGCTTTTATACACTTAAAAAGAAGGCTGACTAAGGAACAGTGCTAAAATTTAAAAAAATACTCAAAAATTACAGGCTTAACAAAGTTTGCCGGGTCAGCTAGTTAATTATAAAACTTTAAAACTGGAACAGAACCTTTTATGCTTCACAAATACGTAATTGCAATTTTAACCCAACATATCGAAAACGTGACAGTAATGTGACAGACTTACGGTGTTTACTCTAGTCAACTAAATCCGTCAAATATGCATAAAAATCTATAATCCCAGTCATCTCTTAAGTCCTAAAATATAATTTTGATAATAATGATAATTTGATTATTGCTTCGCATAAAATTATTATTATTTGACCAATAACTAATATATTTATCAAATAATTAATAATAAGATAAGATAAGATAATTTCGCCTATAAGTATGCAATGAATATAGGGTTGAAGACAAACTTTTGAAATTATTTTATCTGACATTTATAAGTTGTGAAAAAAGAAGTAAAAGATAGTAAAGGATGAAGTCACCTTTAATTTAAAAAATATCACGTTTTTTTCGTCTCACAAAAATGCGTCGAAATTCATCTACACAGCAAATTTCATTTTGCTGGAAACCAGCAAAATTTTGTTGAATTTTGTCCCTCTGGCTTTCCAGCATTTTTGATTGCTGGAAATTCCAGCAAACTAAATTACTGGAAATCCAGCAATGTCAACTGCTGGAAACCAGCTTACTCAATTGCTGGAAATCTACTTTTTTCATAAAACAACCCGTATTTTGTGGATTCAAAATCAGATTTTAACTTTAAACCGTCATTGCAGTCATATTTTTAAAAAGAAATTTGCTTAAATTTTTTTCTTCAGCGACATTTATTTAAATTTTTGAAGCCAAATTGAAATTCTGGACATCATGCTCCATCTGAAATAAAATCAAAATTATTTGTTTCTTTAACGAAATACTTTATTTCTTCGAAAAAAAAAATCTTTGGTTTAAATGCTTCATCACTGGAATATGGAGTCAAACACTTCGCGTGCAAAGAAAAATAATGACTAAAAACAAAAAAAAAACGAGCTTGACAGATCGAATGCTGCCTTTTCAACAATGAAGATTGCTAGACTTTTTTTTAGACAAAAATTTACTGTGATGAGTTCATGTATCGTTCTAACTTTTGGACTACATATACTTGAAATAATACGCTGACAGAAAATGCAAAAGTCGGCGAGTTGATAGATTTTTCCAAAAATATATGATACTATATGGGAAAATGAGATCAAGTATTCCCATTCTCTTCTATGGTTAACCGACTCTGACCCGTAAATGCAGACAAACCAGACAGAAGGTTACACAGAGCCCGTTCGTTTTTGGCAAGATTCGATTTTGGCAACTTTCGATTTTGACAAATGTGCTAAGGCTATGATCATTTAGTATCCGGGCAGTTACAAACGATTGAATTTTAAAAACTATTCATTTGATCGAAAAACTTTCTATGCAAGAAATGTAGGTGTTAATATGACATTTAATATAAAAATTTAAAAAAAATATATTTATCTATGATTTCAAGAAATAATCTTACTTTTCATAAAATCTCTTTTTTATCTTTGCACACTTGTGTCAGTCATGTATTGATCTATTATTTTTACCACAGAAGTAAAACCTTTGCAAAATCATGATATTTTACACAAACTCACATGGAAAAAGCAATTGGAATCTGGTTGGAACCTTTTCATTAGTAGGCATCTCGAAAAATTTGATCTCTTAAATCCGGTTTTTACATAAATTTCTTCATCCATCAGGACACATCTGTCACATTGCGTAAAAACCGGTTGCACGTGTTGCAATCTAAGGAACTCTTCACTATTAGTTATTTACTAGGCGTCTACTAGTCGGAAAACACTTTTTGACTGATGGGAATGGATTATTTGCATTATTTAAGGGGTCTGCATTCAGTAATCCTCAATAACCATAGACTTTTTACCATATTTAAGATCAAGGGTTTTATTCCGATGCTTGATTTGAACTTCGTGTGGATTCTAGAGTGGCTCCTTATACTTCTTAACCATTCGGTCCAAATAAGTATCAGAAAAAAAATCAACAGTTTATGAGTTTTCAAGTCGAAAATGAAGAGTTTCTGAGGCGCAAAATGCGCAAAAGTCGCGAATTTGTGCAAGATTATTTTTACCATGTCTTTTTGCATCGTAAATATCTCAAACACACATTAACTTAAAAATCTGGCAAAAATAGGCAAGATAGTCATTTTTATAATCAACACAACGCTGCTGAAGTTTTGCATATCCGAGCTCTAATAACGTAGCTATCAGCGAAATAAAGTGCCCGGATTCTAAATGATCATAGCCTTAAATTGGTGCAAAATTGGTACATCATTGTTTGAAAAATTGAATTAATTTAATTTTTGCGTTTCGTTGCTATATGTTTTAATCAAGTTGGGCGATATATTTTTTTTCCAAAAATAAGCTCTAATTCAATCAATTATTTGATCCAAAATTGTTTTTTTTCTAATGAGATTACAAATATTTACTTTAATTTTTTTTTTATTCCAAAAAATTTCATTGATAATTATTTATGTATATAGTCATCTGGGTATTGAAAAGCATGATAACGGTTTTTTTTTTTGTTTCTGTACAATTTTTTTTTTCATTTACAAAATGGTTTTATTAAGTCATTTTACTTATAAAGTTTTTATGTGGCGGGCGTATTTTTCCTAACTTTGGGTTAGTAAGAGGGGGGCCGTTCTGTACATATGTAACGTTTTAATTTTTTTTAGTTTTTTTTATGAAATTTCAAAAACTAAGCTTCTATACTGTCTGAAGAATGAACAAAGTTTGTTAGAAATTGTAAAATTGGCAATGCCATCATCATGAAAAAGAATGCTCTTGCATAATGTAAATAATGTATTTTTTTTTATTTAACAGGGATGACGGTCGACTAAAATATCAATTTTGTTCGAATGTAATAGCATTATTCAGTGTTTATCAAATCTTATTTCATATACTTAGGAAAATGGCTGATACTAAATTACCTTCAATACGTTTTTTTTATATTAAACGTCAACGTTTAACGGTTACTATGAAAATAAATATAAGTTTTTTAGTAAATTTTA
Organism: Uranotaenia lowii; assembly: GCF_029784155.1. NCBI lineage: Eukaryota > Metazoa > Arthropoda > Insecta > Diptera > Culicidae > Uranotaenia > Uranotaenia lowii. Next base: position 391,292,085 of record NC_073692.1, read on the forward strand.
ATATTAAATTTTAATTTCATTTTCCGTGTTATTTCAGCAAAGAAATAAAGATTTTTCTAGAAACTTACTTTTGAGATTGTAAATAACTGGTGTTGAAAAATAACTTGATCTTTTTTGTATTTAAAAAGTCGACTAAAGAAAAAATCAATCAAATGAAACGAAATCAATCTTTTCAACATAATAATTCAAACGTTTCTATTTTTTAAATCAAAACAATGAAGTATAGTAACACTTGTGATTGGTTTGCGATAGATTTCAAAATCCGTTAAACACGTATTGTTCTCCAATCCATAAATGTATTGTTTTTAATTGAGATTTTTTTAAATGTTGAAAAAATGTAGGCAGATTTTTTAATTAGGTTTTAGTACTGAATCATTTTTTCTTGATACCTATTATTCTCCATCTCAAACTAACATAAGATATCTGATATCAGATATCTTATGTTAGTTTGAGATGGAGAATAATAGGTATCAAGAAAAAATTATTTTAACTTATTTCATTAGGTAATAGTAGGAAGGTAGAAGAATAGGCTTGATAGTTTTGAACACACTAGTCAAAAGTGTGTCCCAATCATATACTTTAACCCAAACCTCAAAACAAAAATTGTTTTGCTAGAATGCAGAGGTGGCTTTAGTCCTAAAGCACAAGATTAATCTATCATCCCTTTCTACCTTTTCCAATCTATCCATTGACTACTAGGACGAGGCCGGCGCCCTTATTGATGTTTGAAGAGAGTGAGCATCAGGTCTGAGCATTGTGAATGCGCTCCATTTATTTGACCTCTGAACCAAACTGAACAAAAAGATGGATCGTGATCAATACTAACCACGAGTTCACTAATATTTATCCAGAATAAAATATTTATGCAGCAATTGCCTGATAACAAGAGGCATGAAATTTTGTGGATTTGGTGAAAATACATGAAGTTTTAAAATTGATTCTACGGATTATAGAATTTTAAGCAGTGTGGTTGCAAACCACTCACAATTTGGCGGAAAACAGCAAAAATACCGTTTTTGGTCAAATTATAAATGATTTTTTATGAAGGTCCAAGCCTTACCTGGTGGCTTGGCCTTCGAATTGCTTCTTAAGCTTCCACGGCCGATGGTTCGTTGAGGAACCTTCGTCGAACCTTCAGAGACCTTAAATGGTTGGCAATCCACAATCTCTTCAAATCAACCCCAGATGCATTCATTCCCGCTGCTGAAATTATTATTGTATACCTATAGTCATCTATGCAATGAGACACATCCTACCTGTTGGCAACTTATGAGATTCGAACCCAAAAGCTTTTTTGGCCGATACCGAGAAACGAACTCAGGTCGCCTGGGTTCCCAAGCAACCAAAAGTCTCGTTAAAAAGGTTCCATTACAGATTTGAACGGCATTCTATTCAGCCCACAAGTAAACGTTTAATCAGCGAAAACAAAAAAATAATTTTCCTCTCCTCTCTTACTTTGGTCACCACCAGCCCATGTGGTGCTGCCGGTTTCTCGGCGTCCATCTTTATTCCCCCCATCACCTCCCAAAATTAATCTTACTTAATTGTATTGTTTTTAACTTTGTTCGATACATGCCAGCACGCACGCCAGTTCTGCTACACAATTATTTGATTTGCTTACTCAAGCAATCAAACAACCTAATGGAAAAAAATTAGTTCTGGTACCAGATTTGAGCCCGATTCTCCGAGATGATAGCCGAACACGCTGCCACGACGCCACGCCTAGATGTTGCCTTACGGGCAGCTAAAATTTGAAGTGGTTATAAGCTTCCTAGAATACCAGAAAGGGTAGCCAGCGGCCAGCAGCAAAGATGCATGTTGATTATTACTAAGAAACATTACGAAACGGCGTATAAATCAATCATCCGTTAAAATAATATCGGTTTAAAAAAAATGAAATTCCATGTTTATAACTGTTAAGCATAAAATTATACAAATTCTTGATATAATCTTGATATTCAATTAATGAATTGCTTCAACTGACTTTCAATGTGTGATAAATTCGTGGTCAGTAAAAACAGTTGGACGAAATTATATAAAGTCAAAGTAAAACAATCATTTGCGAGTTAGCATGAAGTTGTTCTGAGTTGAAGTTTCAATATAAATTATACATTTCAACAATTTCCGAGCTCCAAAAAATGATTTATTTATTATATGCCCTTGTAATGGCGAACATGTCTCAAAAAGGCTATTTGAGGAACTTTTTGGAACTTCGAGTCCATAGAAGGCTATTTGAGACCCAATTTGTAACTTTTATTCTGAATGATGCAATTGACATGTCACAAAAAAGGCTTTTTGAAGAACTTCTTGGAACTTGAAGTTCACATAAGGTTATCTGAGACCTAATTTGTAACTTTTATACTGTGTGGATGCAATTGACATGTCACAAAAAAGGCTATTTGAGGAACTTTTTAGAACTTCAAGTCCATAGAAGGCTATTTGAGGAATATTTTGTAACTTTCACGGAAAATTCGGTACCAATTCCCTTTGAAACCTTTGTTCAGCGAAATTCGAACTTTGGAGGAACGAGTTTAAGTAGATATGAGACTTTTGGTTGCTTGGGTTACCAGACTCGTGCCAGCCCATCCGCTGAACCATATCAGAGCTATTGTCAGGTAGAATTTCTTTTAATCCGTAGAAAACCATAATATTTTTTTATTATCCGAACCGTAAAAAATGTTGAATATTCACAGATTTCGAGCATCGATCCGAAGAAGTGCTAAAAATCTTTAGATTTACGGGAGAATCCGCAGATCTACAGGAGAATCCGTAAATCTGGCCATGCAGGTTGTAAGCGAACATTTAGAATGCACTTTTTTTATACTCATAAATTGTGACTTGTGAAGCAATGAAACTAAAACATTGTTTGATTTTTGCGAAAAGATCAAGTCTCCTTCTACATTTCAAAAATTCATATTTTATTCATTTTGGAGCATAGTACATACATGCTAAATTTATTCAAAAATATATTAAGAATTTAAGAACAAAAGATTAAGTCACAGCATTAACACTTAAAGGCCCAACTTTTTCACTTTTGGGAAGGTTCAAGATCTAATCATTCTAATCCAGAAAACATGGTAGAAATGACCAAGCATTTAAAAAATTGAACACGTAGCTCGAAATTTTTCAATAAATAAAAGATAAATGGTCAATAAATTCAATCTCAACAATTTAAGTAACTCTACCGAATTTATTTGGTGACATCCGTATCAAGTCAATGAAAATTACAGCTGCTTGGATTTGGAGGATTGATTTTTTCACTCTGAGTTCTTAAGTGTTAAGGGTTGCAGTTCGCTGTTAGAAAATTTTTTGTACAGAACTTAAACAATTTTTCAACAACTTAAACAAATGATTAGGTACCAACTTAAATACATTTTGAAAACTTCAATGGCGCTACTTTTTTACAAAAGCTGTTATGCGCAGCGACTGGGAAAAAAATATCACAGCACCTTCCGTATAACAAAATTGCTTGGTTTACCAACACTTAATCAAGACTACGAGAAAAATATGTTTCCACGAAGACGATCCTTCGAGAAAAACTTGGCACGCGACTCGTAAACAATGGCACCAATAATACCCGACACTGGCGCTCATTCACTTCGCAACATTCAACCCGTTCAGAAGCAGCATTCGTAGCAGCTACTCGAAGAGTTGGGCTACGCAAAAATAAATAAATCTGTTATATCACTGAGTTTTCGTAATCGCCGAGTTTAGTTGATTCTAGTTTCTTTATCGTCCAGCGAACAAAAAAGCTTCTATCGAAATGATGGACTTTTTTATAGCCAGTAATCATCAGGAGCCAAAGACAGGCTTCGGTCAAATCCTGGACCCTCCACCCGATTCAGGTCCCCCGGGATTCAACGACCTACCCATGGAGGTGAGCAAACATGATTAAAAAAAAGTTGGTTACAGAGAAAATATGAATTTGGAAATTTTTCACAGATTTTACTGATGATTATGGACATGATATCGTTAGAGGATCGTATAGCGGCAGGTGAAACGTGCCGTCGTTGGCTGGAGGCGGCTCATTACTACACACCATTCAACGAACAGTTCGTGTTTCGATTTTCGAACATTAACTTCAGTGATTACGAGCCACCTTTGAGTTATTTCCTCAAAGGATTTCGCATTTTCCCCCGGATCGAAATGAGTTCGGTGATGTTTTATGGGAAAAGTGATTTTTGGCCAGATTTCGGAGAGTACATTCGAGACTTGTTCATTTCCAACAGCAACATTCAGTTTGAAGGGTTGATTTGGATTCTTCAGAACTCGCCGAACTTGTGTAAGTTGGGGCTCGAATCGTGTGATGAGTTGTTCAAAACGTGGGTTTTCGAAAACTCATATTGTTGCAAGCAGTCTAACTTTATACTGGAGAACTTGGTGGACGTGTCCCTGGCAAATAACGATTTTGTGAACGAGCTACAGTTCAACTGGATTATGACTATAGCCCCGAACATTACACATTTGAATATTTCCAACTGTTTCAAAATGATTCCCTCGGTGCGTCGCGTAGCTATGGTGGAGCACGTGATGCGCCTCATCAACAACAGGAAATTTCAGTTTCAGTCACTTCTGTTCAACGGAACACTTTCCATGGATGACATCTGCCTAAGTACTTTGGCACTCCTGGATGGGCTACGGTTGGAGAGCTTGGGCTTAACATTCTGTGATAAAATTCCAGTAGCAATTATCGATTTGCTGCGACGAACGCCGGATCTAAAAATCACGCAATCTCTCCAGTGGAAAGTCAGTAAAACGAAAAAGATCATGAAAGCCCCTGGTTTCATAAGTTTCATATCGACACAAAAATACTTGGAACATTTGGATCTTACATCGTCGCTAGGAATCACAGATGAAATTATGGATCTCATCATAAATTGCCTCCCAAGGCTGAGAACCTTGAAAGTTCGTCGCTGTATTCTGCTAACCGACGAAGGAATCATGAACATTGTAAAGCTGGAAAACCTGGAAGTACTTGATCTGTCCAACTGCGAGAAAATTTCCGACAAAGCCATGTTCAACGGTGTCGTCGGGCGGAAAATCAAACGACTGAAGGAGCTGTACCTTTGTGAGCTACCCTATCTGAGCGATTACACCTTGATCCAGGTGACGCTCAACTTCAGTATGATCCAAATTCTGGATCTTAGCTGCACCCCCAACGCTGCTAGTGACCCCACCATGCAGTACATCAACTTCTATCTGGTGCACATGCGGAAGCTAAACCTGGACAGCTGCAACAAGATCTCCGACGCAGGTATTACCGGCATCGATCTGCCGTACAACCCTTTGGAAATTTGGGATATTTCCGAGTCTTTTTCCATCACCCGGCTGTTCAAATTGCGTACCCTGGTGCTGACGGGTTGCTACCGGGTTACGGATCTTTCGCTGCAGAATGCCATGCACTTCGGCGAGTTGAAGGAGCTTCATATGGCAAGGTGCTATCAGGTAGGTCCGGTGGCATTTTCAGCTACATTTAAGATCGCTGCGTTAGCTGGAAATAAGTGCCAAACGATGTCGGGGATTATGTTCATAGAAATTGACACTTTCGAAGTTTTACAAATGTGTATCTTAGGGAGGCAATGGACGGATGGGGAAAATTTCATTATAGAATTTACAAAACCGAACAAACCGACAATTTGCAGGTTGGTCCAAAAAACGGACCTGTTCTAAATTTCAGCTTAATCAGACTTGAGTTATGGGTGCCTCAAAACACTCAAAGTTTCGGTTTATGGTCTCATGTCTCATGTCTAATATCTCATGTCTCAGGTCTTAAGTCCTTTGGTTCAGGTCGGAAGTCTCATTTCTCATGTCCCATGTCTCATGTCTCATCTCTCAGGTCTTATGTCTCATGTCTCATTTCAAATGTCATTTATCATGTCTCATTACTCATGTCTCTTTTCTCATGTCTTTTTTTATGTCCCCTATTTCATGTATCGTATCTCATGTCTCATTTCTCATGTCTTATGTTTCTAATGTCTCAAGTCTATTATCTCAGGTTTGAAGTCCGATTTTTCATGTCTCATATCTCATGTCTCCATGTCTCATGTCTCATGTCTCATGTCTCATGTCTCATTTCTCATGTCTCATGTCTCATGTCTCATGTCTCATGTCTCATGTCTCATGTCTCATGTCTCATGTCTCATGTCTCAAGTCTCAAGTCTCATGTATCATGTCTCATTTCTCATTTCTCATTTCTCATTTCTCATTTCTCATTTCTCATTTCTCATGTCTCATTTCTCATTTCTCATTTCTCATTTCTCATTTTTCGTTTCTCATTTCTCATTTCTCATTTCTCATTTCTCATTTCTCATTTTTCATTTCTCATTTCTCATTTCTCATTTCTTATTTCTCATGTCTCATGTCTCATGTCGCATGTCTCATGTTTCATTTCTCATTTCTCATGTCTCATATCTCATGATTCATGTTTCAGGTTTCATGCCTCATATCTCATGTTCCATGTCTTATGTCTCATGTCTCATTTCTCATGTCTCATTTCTCATGTCTCATGTCCCATGTCCCATGTCCCATGTCCCATGTCTCATGTCTCATGTCTCATGTCTCATGTCTCATGTTTCATGTCTCGTATCTCATATCTCATGTCTCATGTTTCATGCCCCTTCTCTCATGTCTCTTGTCTCAGGTCTTATGTCTTATTTCTCTTGTATCATTTCTCATGTCTCATTTCTTATGTCTCATATCTCATGTATCGTATCTCATTACTTATTTCTCATGTCTAATGTTTCTAATGTCTTGTTTCATGTCTCATGTCTAAAGTCCGATTTATCATATCTCAAGTCTTTTATCTCATGTCTCATGTTCCATTTCTCATGTCTCTGGTCTATAGTCCCGTTTTTTATGTCTCATATCTTAGGTCTAATATCTCAGGTCTGAAGTCCTATTTTTCATGTCAAGTCTCAGGTCACTGATCTCAAATCTCAGCTTCTAGTCTCATGCCTCTGATTCCACATCTCAGTACTAAAGTCTAATTTTTTAAGCCTCCCAGCTTAGATTCTCCCATGTTTTAAATCTACTATGTATGTATTTTTCATTTCAAAATAGGAAACATTTTTTGTTAGGTACAGTGTTTATTGCGAAAGCCTTGAACAAAGCCTTGTCGAAAAAAACCATGCCAAAAATTATCTAAGAAAAGATGGTGCTCTTAAAACATAAATATTATTATTTTTTTTCATTTTCGTCATTCGCCACAGATTACTCAACGCGGCATCCAGGCGTTGGTGGAAAACAATCGAGCCATCGAGTATCTGGACATCAGCGGGTGTCCACTCGTAACCGATAGTTGCATCGACATCATCACCAGCACCCTGAAACGACTGAAAACTCTCCGGGCCGATAAGTGTCCGCTCCTCACGAACGAATGCTTCTACTTTGTGAGCGTCAACTGCCAGTATTTGAAGGTAAGTTGCATAGTTTGTCCGAGGTCCCTCTATTTGCTGTTTCGATATGCGAAATGTTTACGTTGAACCTTATTTCAAGTTTCATTGCAGCATATCTCCCTCGGAGGCTGTCTGCGATTAACCCGGGTCAAGAAACGACTATCGGCCTCGGTACCAACCCTGCACGAGATCGAATGTGACGAATAGGAGCTCCGCGCGGATCAACTGATTTAGGCCTATTTACATTCGAGTGATTCGATCGAAATAAAACAAGATCTATTTTAAGTTTAGTTGTTTCCTTTATTTATAACCCAAACAATCCGAACCGAAACTGTCTAGCAGCAGGTTGATGATCGTGTAATCGAAGGGCGAGAAATTCTCGATAGTTCGTTGGCATCAACAGCTGATCGGAAACGGTGTCACGAAACCGTGAATCGAATCGTGAACTTGATCGATTTACGACGATTGCATAAACATTTGTAAACGCTTTCTTGGTATGCGATAATAGGGTTTATTTTTAAACTTTGTTGATCAACATTACCGGCATTTTGCAAGCATGTTTGTTCTATGTCGTTGAAGCTTTACTCATCGTCAAGAAAATGAATCTCGATCAAGCGAGCGAACGATCGATGCGCCACCTTCTGGGCTCATTTCCAATGACGATGAAGACCAGGATATTCGAAGTGTATTTTTAGGACCCGATTGAGTCGCCTAGTTCTGTTTGAAGTGATCGGACGGGAAATTTGCGCAACCGAAAGAGAAATCCATCCAAAATGCAGATGATGATTGAGAGTTATTTCAATCTGCATTTTTATGGATATGGAGCAGATAGTTTCTACAATTATAGCTCGGAGAGTTCTGATGAGGAAGAAGTTCAGCTTGAAGCCCTGGAAGAAGTTGATGATCGTGAGTTTCCTTTTGATGACGACCTGTTCTATATAAATGTGAAAGCACCGAAGATCAAAACTGGATGGGACAATCTTCCGATGGAGGTATAGCAAATAGATTTACGTGGTTGTTATTACTGATCCGTCTGACTTTTCCAGATCCTGATCCATATCTTCACCTTCATTCGGCCAAGTGATCGTAACTCGGCAGCTCTCACGTGTCATCGATGGTTCGAAGCACTACGCCACCCGATTTTCCTGAACGAAACTTGCTTTCACTTCGAACGGATCGAGGTTTGCGATACCCAGTCTCCAATTAGAATCTTTCTGGATAGCTTTCGTCACTTCACCAACATCAAGCTAACGAAGGTCAAATTTAGCGGTGAAACCGAGTTTTGGAACTGCTTTGGAGTTTACATTCGGGAAATAACATTCGACAACTGCGCACTAACTCAACCTGTGCTGATGAGCATTCTGGGCACGCTACCAAATTTAGAACGGTTGAATTTGGTCGATTGTGACGATTTGTTTAGACGTTGGCAGCCAGTCGATTTTCAAAGCATTCTCGTCTGTGAACGCTTGACGCATCTCGGGCTTCGTAAAATCAACGCGCTGACGGAGGATCATCTGAATTACTTAGTTGCAATGGCTCCAAGGATCAATTCATTAGAAATTTCGAAATGTCTCAAGGAAATGGAGGCCGTTAGACGTTATCAGATTTTAACGCACATACTTCGTATCCTAAAATTCTACAAACACCAAATGAGAGTTGTGAACTTCAGCTACACGATGTACGATGATTTGTTCCTTAAGCAATTCGCAGAAATCGACAACATGTCTCTCAGTAACATAAGCTTATCGTTCTTCGATCGAGCACCAATTAAAGATCCCGGAATCATAGATATTCTACGGAAGCACAGTAATGTTATTCACTTGGACCTTACTGCGTTCTTGAACCTTACTGATTTCGCCCTCATAGACATCACCAAATCCATGCCTTTGCTCAAAACACTCAAACTTAACGGTTGTTGGCTGCTTACAGATTTCGGAATATCTGAAATTGGAAAGCTTCGTAGGCTGGAAACTTTGGATCTGTCGGACTGTGATCGTGTGACTGATGTGGGTTTTGTAAATGCAATCGTCGATAAACCCCGCAATGCTCTGAAGGAGCTGTACCTGAGTATGCTTCCCGGAATAACCGAAGGAATGATTTTGAAAATTTGCATCAAACTGGTTTACATCACGGTTTTGGATTTCTGTGGCTCGGATTGCGTTAACGATACATCGATCCAATACATCTTCAGTAACTTAAAGTTCGTGAGAGTACTTCGTTTGAATGGTTGCGTTAAGGTAGGAATCGTTCATTAGGACTACATCGCATAGGGGTTCTCATTTCAATTTTTGTTATTACAGATCACCGACGCTGGTTTAACTGGTATAGATTTGCAACGAGTGGCGATAGACATCTGGAACATACCGCAAACTTTTTCGATCAATATGCTGGAGGAGCTGCAAGAACTTCAGCTATCCGGTTGTCTGAAAATCACCGATTTTGCGTTGAAGCATTCGTTCCAACTGGTAGCTCTCCGAGACCTCAACCTATCGCACTGTGTCGATGTAAGATCCAACAACCTTGCCTGCAAGACTTCCCTCAAGTTTAATGTCTAATTTTCGCAGATCACCCAGGACGGCATCGAAGCTCTGGTCCGTAAGTGTCCGTCGCTGGAGTCGGTCGATCTGAGTGATTGCGTTAACGTGACCGATTGGTGTATAGATTTGCTGTGTAAACATTTGGTGCGGCTGCGTAGTCTAAAGCTGGTAAGGTGCGCGCAACTGACGATCGGAGCCATTCATGCTATGGTGGCCAATTGTCTGTTGTTGAAACACGTTAATCTGCGAGGGTGCAGCAAAATTCCACGAACCGGACTGGACATGCTGGGGAAAATGAAATCCATTCGCAGCTACACGCAGTACATTTAGTTTGACCGTTTTGTTTACTTGTTTATATGTACATTATGTTCTTGTTTTGTTCAAATAAAATTTGTTAAGGGCCATTTCTGTTCCAAGCTTGGATTTGTAAATGTTTACCGGATTTATCCGGATATTTAATGCAAAATTAACTATGCAGTTTCATGTGATCCGAGTATGTAGGTAGTTATCACGTTATAATAGGAAAAATCGCGAAATTTGCCCAAACTACATGGCTTCGCAAAATGTGTGAGTTTTTGCGCTTAAAACATATTCAAAAAATCAATGGAATCTTAAATAGATTTCAGACGCAGCTGATTTTCTTCCAAGAAACATTACCATTTCCCCTTTTTGTTATGTTATGGCTATTGCAATATTGGGATAAGGCCCTGTATTAGGAATTAGAATTATATTTCGTAATCAGGCCCCCCGATTTGAATGGGTTTAAAAACAAATAGCCCGGATTTGCTCGACTCGGAAACATGCGATAAAAAATTAACCCGTACGTTGACGGAATTTCTTCGATATTGTAGAAAAATAGAGGTTTGATAATTTAAGTGCTTGATTGCTAAATTTCGAGCTAATTTTTCTAAGTCCAATTTAAGAATCAGTTTTTTCTTGAATTTTTCTGTAATTTTGAACATGATCAATTTACACTGTATAGAATATAGTAGATTGATTTGAATTTAATGATGAAATGAAGCTGAAAACATCTTCGTGAATTGATTTTTTTGGGTGATGCATCAGTCGATCATTTTTTTGGTAAACGTCCAATCACGTTTTAGTGCGTTTGTATACGTTTGTTTATAATTTACGAACGCCAGCATCATTAAAAAATCACTTCGACAAAAAAAATCAATCTACGTCTACGAATTTGTCGCTTGAGACACTTTTGCGGGAAACGGACTTATTTGTTTACATTTTTCGCTCATGCAAGGATGCCAGATATTTTAAAATATAAATCATAGACAGACCTGGACAAAAAATATAATGTTACTTTTTTGCAATATGTATAAAATTCTAGCGTAACATTTCAAAAGGGCGAAACTAGCAGTTAGCTCGAAACGAGAAAAACACGTTTGAAATTTCGGAACACCTATTCAAATCCTATTTAAAAAACCGATCACTTTTTGTTCAACAAAATCGAAAAGTGTGCATTATATTCACTTATTGTTCGATGGTTATCAAGAACTTTAACTTTTTTCACTAAATTTCTGAGATTTTCGAGTTTCGCCCTTTTTTGTTTTCGATTCCAATTACGCCTGCAAGTTTCGCCCAATTGATCGGACGTTTTTGTTTTGGTTTTGAAGTTTCGCCCATTGGTCCTACACGCAAAAAATAATTAGGCCGTTTTGTCACACACGGTCAACTCAGTTACGCCTATTGGCCCTGCACGAACAGAAAAATTAACCCCATTTTGAATGGGCGTAACTTCACGTTCCAACGAAAATGCATCAACAGGAAGTTTCGCCCAATTGAATTTTATCAATGTTTTGAAACTTTTAAGTGATTTTAAGATGAAACCGCGTTTATTAAGTAAAGCACAACCACGTACATTCGGAATGACCGTTATCTCGATTTGTTTACATTTGGCAGTTTCGCCCTTTTGAAATGTTACGCTAGAATTCTTTAAAAGGTTAATATTTCTAGAGTTTGTTCTGATTAAGTCGTTTAAGTCAGTGGGCATGTTTGAAAAAAAAAGAAATGTTTATGTTCTTAATCACATTTTCAATTACCGATTTTTTAAATTTCGAGGTGGTCTTAAATCTTTGCCTCATGTAAATCGCATCAAAATCTTCAAACATGGCAGCTCTGATTTTAAATTCAAAATACAGTAGCGGCTGTTGTTTACATTTCATTCAAGGATTTTTCGCGCATTCACGGATTTTTGGCCGTAATTTTATTACAATATAAATATTACTTTCTCTAATTCTTTTTGGATCAACTGTTTACCGTGGCCGTTCGAAAGTTAAGGAAATGACGAGTGAGGAAGTACGTTCGGTGCTGAGGAATGACTTTGATACATGCCGATTTTGCCTGGAAGCGGAAGTGCCCCTGCGACCAATCTACGAATCGATCCCAGGCAAAGCTAGCATCGTCAGCATCAACACCACCATCCGAACCGTTCTCAACATGTTGGGCATTGAGGTAAGACACCTAATAAATACTCATGAAAACATGCATTTATACACGGTGTTAAACATTCTTTCAATGGTGAACCTAAATTCTGTTATCGGTTTTAGGTGAGCCAGGATGATGGATTCCCAAATCTGATTTGCCAAAACTGCCGACAAATGATGATCTCGATCCATAAATTTTATGAAACCATGAAACAGTCATTGGACATATTGAAAAAGGCAAAATTACTGAAAGAATTTCCAGATGTGCGATTTGACGATGGTGAAAGCCCTGCTACGATCAAAAGTACATCTCCGGAAATCAATGATATTTCTGAGCCCGGGAAGTCTGACAATGACGAAGATGAATATCTTGAATTTTTACCTGAATCAGCAGTTCAACCGGAAGAATTGCCGCTAAAAGATGAAGACGAACAATTCGAGATGCTAGAGGAAACTTTCTCTGAAATCGCTGCCGAATCATTAGTAGAACATGCTGACCAGGAGGTAAAAGGCGAACCAGTTGAATTCGAAGAAATCGATTGGATGGTTGATACCGAGAGCGATGATGAACTAGAGGAATACATTATTGAAGAAATAGATGAAACAGCTCCGTCAGAAACAAATTCTGAACATCAGTCGAAAAAAGTTGACTCAGCCCCAACTACGAAAATTAAACGGACCCAAAAACGCAGGCCACATTATAGCCGTGTCTGTCCTATTTGTGGAATAGCATCCACATCGCTCAAGGTTCACATGTTAGTCCATACCAAGATTCGGGCCTTCCAGTGCGAACTGTGCGACAAAAACTATTACACCAACAATAAACTACAGACGCACATCAAAGTCACACACAACAAAATACGTGATTTCCAGTGCGAAATTTGCTCCAAAACGTTTGCCATGAAGAAAACGCTCAATGCTCATCTACAATCGCACGTCCAGGATCGGTCCCATGTTTGCTCCGTTTGTAAAAAAGGATTCCTGTTCAAGTGGGCTCTAACGAAGCATAGCCGGATACATACCGGTGAAAAGCCGTACGTTTGCGACATCGATGGGTGTGGCAAGACGTTCACAACTTCGTCCAATCTGAAACAGCACCAGAATACAAATTTCCACGCGAATCTCGACACCCGAACCGACATCTGTTTGGAGTGCGGCAAAACGTTTCAGAACAGATATGCCCTGAGGGCGCACATGAAAACGCATGGGAAGCAACAGCCACAGTCTTCGGGCGATGATCAATAAACTGTGTTTTATTGTGGAGAAAAAGTCTAATGTTTGTGAAAGAAACTGGTCTAGTTCAAAGAAAAAATGATTCTCTCATTCATTATTCAACATATTTAAAGTCGTTTAAAACAAATCGCACGTTGTCTTCGTGTCATCTAGGTAGAGCACGAAATTTGCAAAAGCAGTTAAATCTGAAAATATGAGAGTTGGGAATTTTCTATCGAAGTTAATTTCAAGGATTAATTCTATTAAAAATATTTTGAAAATGAATATTTAGTTTAACCAATGTCTGCTAATACCGCTTATACTAAAGAAATTAAAAAATTTTCATATTTCATAAAAAGTGAAATCGAGTGTTGCAAACTGCAAACCATTTTTTTAACTGGGACGATTGCTGAATCCATCTCCTGTATTCACACGCTTAAAAAATTTCAGACAATTAATGTTATTTTTCTTTTCATTGCGAAATGAGTGGCCAATTTGGGTTAAAACTGATAAAAGATAAAAAATACAAAAACGTGAAAATTGACATACATTATATTACAATGATGAAAAAAGAAGCAAAAATGCAAAAAAAATAACGAAAACTACATAGTGGAAAAAATATTAAACAGTCAAATATGATTAAAAATATATAGACATTATAAAGGTATTGTAAATGCAATAAACTTGAAAACCATATCGTGTTAAAAATGACAACTTCGACAAAAATAAAAATCGATTGTATACCGATTGGCATAAAAGTCGTTTGGCATAAAGTCGTTTGGCATAATGGCCGTTTGGCATTATGGTCGTTTGGCATAATGGTCATTTGGCATAATGGCCGTTTCCATAATGGCCGTTTGGCATAAAATGATCGATAAAAATTTGGAGGAAGCCTACTCACGCTTCGCGTTCGAACTAAAATAAAATATGGTCCTTACGCTTCGCGTTGCGGACCGGGCTAGGGGATTGTCCCTAGCTTTGGGTAAACCTAGAAACACGGGGCCTTCCTAGGGCTTTGAATAAACCTAGAAAGACGTGGCCGTCCTAAAATGATGGATCAAAATTTCGAGGAAGCCTCCTCACGCTTCGCGTTCGAACTAAAATGAAGTATGGTCCTTACGCTTCGCGTTGCGGACCGGGCCAGGGTATTGTCCCTAGCTTTGGGTAAACCTAGAAACACGGGGCCTTCCTACCCGAATACGAAAATATTGTAACATAACAGTACCTGTTGTAGTTATAAAACGATAAGAAACAGCGTAAAAAAACGTTTAGAAAATGATATCTGAAACCATAAAAAACATTGCACTTATCTTGAATTCCAAAACGACGGTCTGTTGAATGTGGCGTTAAGTTATGTTACTGTTTAAAACTGTTTAAACATTTGTATGGAGCGACTGTTCTACAAACAGTTGAGATAACATCCAAGAATCGTTCGTGGAAAACGTATTCTGGGCATCAAACTGTTTCCTTTACAGTTATTCTTAAAGTTATCTTGTAACCGAACATTTTCAGTTAAGGTATAACACGATTCGACAAAATGTTTCTACCGAAGGTATGCATACGTTTATTGGAATCATACATACGGGGACATGGCACGCACACATGTGCAAATTTTGATAAAGGGTTTTCGGATCTTTTTATGAAACCATTTAAGTTTTAATTTTTTAAATACATTTATTGTAGACTTACATTTACATGTCCATCCAATTGGGTATCAATCAGCTACGAATTCAACCGGCCAGAATTGTTAGGTGCTGGCAAGGGATCGACTAGAAAGGTCCCATCAGGCCATAGTTGCAGCAAAAGGATGCTACCGTTGTTCCTGTGCTAGCGGGAGCTTTGCTTTCCTTCCCTCCGTCATTTGGGCGATGGATGTGGTTCGACCTTTAAATTCACCCGCCTGACATTGCGGATCCATTTGCATGTGCATAGCAAAAAATTGCTATCGATGATCCAGCGTTTTTGTCCTTCGGATCACGATTGTGCGGGGAACTGAAATTCAAAATGTTACAGTCAATAAACAATAAGCGCTAAAGATTATAAGATTGAAACTTACGGGATCTTCCGGTAGCTTGCCGACTGCTGGGGGCGGGCTCCTCAACAAACAAATCCATGATTTGGTTTGTTGTTATTTCCGCCACACACCGTTTAGGTAAATACCTACGATTGATATTTAGGTGAATCCGTGATGGTTTCCGAAGAACCGACGAAAATGCGAATGGCCCGTCGTTCTGATTGCACCTGCTTCAGCAAGAAGTATTTACACTCTAGGCCGGTACAACCCAGAACCAAGTTAGAATGCCGCAAAATCGGATGAAACTGGCTCCCGACGAAATTAAGTTTGAGGGGGTTTTCCCAAACTTGAGAATAAATGTCATTCTTGTAACTTAATTTTGGGGCATGTAATGCGGCAGGGATTTTTTTTGGGATTTTTTCCTTTGATGACCTAAATATCAAAAGGGATTATAAAAATTTAGTTAAAACAATATTTTTGTTCATATTTCCTTTTGAAATTTTTTTTTTCTAAATTATTATTTTCACAATTCAAAAGTTTTCGGAAAAGGCAGTTTATGAAATTCGGGCTTGATTTATCCCAGAGCAATTTTCAATGGATGCGCCCAAGTAACCATAAGCACTAAAATCTAGCATCAACTCTGCTCTAGCGTCAGCTATAGTGCTTGATTCTGTGCATCATTTTAGCTCTGTGAGCCAGGTTTGGCGAAATTACCTGCTGCATTAGTGCAGAAACTGGTATAACCCTATAAAAGCACTGTTATAGCATTGGTTGATGCTACAAGGTTGGCGGGCAAAATGCAAATGGCGTTCGAATGAGGTTCGACCATGCGAAAAAAAATTATTTTGGATTTTTGTTCGGTTCATTTTTCGGCCATGATACTAAATTTGTAATTATTTTTATATTCGCTTATGCATATTGAGGAGATCTCTCGGATTGAATTTTCTACATGATATTTTTTTTATTTTTCAGCTGAAAATGACCTGGAATCGAACTCATGACATATGTGGCTCTGACATTTGACATTGACTCTGCCTGTGAACCTATCAGGTCCGCGTTAAATCTTTGAAAAAAAAAAGACCTATTTGAATCAAATTTCTAGCAACCGGTGCCCTGAATTTGCATTGATTCAGCATCAATCAATGCTAATGTGCTTTGGCCTAATGCCACTGTAGTGCTTACATAGTGCTTAAAAGCATTAAAGCAAGCTTGTGTGATGCCAATTTAATGCTTAGAAAATATAGCATTTGTTATTCTGATTTAGAGCAATGTTGCATTTCAAAAGCATTGTGCAAAGCTGATAGAATGCAAGTTGCATTTTAAAAGAGTGGTATAATTCTAACATTATGCAGCATAGCACTCGAAGGGCTGTTGTAATGCAAAATTGCACTTGATGTGCTGATATAGTGTAATTTAGCCTTTGAATGCTGGTGTAAAGCTATAAAAATGCAAAGCTTTAGTGCTTATGGTTACTTGGGCGGTCTGGAATTACAGGGTGCTGTTGCCATCATAAAGAAAGGAACTTAGCTTACATTTTGCTTTTTTGTTTTTTAAAAATCAATACGATTGATGTGCGGAACAGCCGAATTCATGTCAAACCGAAAACTCCTGGCGTTTAGGAACGGCACATGTCCTCACAACTTTGAGACTACCTAGCATTATAGTGCTATCCGAAGGTCGTGAATGGCAAATTCGGCGGTTGTTCCAGATCGGCCTCCTCTTCTTTTGGTTTTCCATTGATTTTTCTTTCTGCCGGAAATTCCATGGACTCATGATGTGAATAATTTTCTGGTAGATACGGCTTCTGAAGAAGGTAAATAAACGTTTTCTGGAAATCTATAAATTAAAATGAATGAATAGCATGATAAAATTGTAGCCAACTAAAAGCATTTTACCAGAAATTGTATCCGATACAACTGACTTTTTTGTTCGCAAAACGAAACCAACTGAAAATAAAGGGAATTTTTTTTGGGGTGGTCAGTTCAAGCTTCGAACTTTGATTTTGGTGCATTGACGGCAGCCCAAAATCAAGAACGCCAGCCGAACTTTGTTTTGATGCGCTGGCGTTCTTATTTTTGGGTTGTTTTGTTTCTGAGTGCACTCTTAGCCACTACAACCCAAAATAAAGTTGTAATGCCGCAAAATCGGATGAAACTGGCTCCAGGGCTTTTAAATCAGGGTTGAACAACTTTGACACAAAGTAGGCGCGGTGAAGAAGTGGGCACGGAAGCCAAAATTTTGACAGCCTATTACATTGTTTACGTTTTGTGTCAAAGAAAATCAATGAAAAGTATGACGAAAAAGTCGTGCTTTGGTAGTGGTGTTTTATATGACGTCACCACCAACTTGATGTAAATCTTTTTTGTTTTTGTTGATAAATCTAATCTAATCTAAAATAAAACAGTGGCTGTAAATGCCAAAACGGAAAAATAATCTCCTAGCTCCTCGGGCAAAAGCCGTGAAGCCCGATCTCCGCGCACTGCCTCCAGCAGCAGTGGCTACAGCAGCAGTTCCTCCTCCTTAACGCCCTCCCTACTGAAGCAGAAAGTTAAACTGGAACCTTTGCCGGACGCTTCGGAGTTGGTTGAATTGCTACCAACCATTTCCCAATTATCGCCCGATGCCGCTGAACCAGGTCGTGATGGATTGTGTATTTTCCAACAACTTGCCCACTTGATACTTGTATTGTACTATCAGTGAGTCTGTAGGTGGTGCTGACATTGAAATTGGTGAATTATTGTTAACAAACATCCCCTTTTTATCTCATATTCCACAGAATACTCCAAGGCCACCTGCAAAACACTTTATCTGCTGGACCCCCTCCGCATCAACCCGAAGCTGTTCGAGCACATCCTACGATCGTCGAGGGCAATCACCAGTGGCCCCAGGAGGGAACGATCCTCATCTTCCTCCCCGGGCTGGAAGAGAAAAAGAACGTTCACGAAGCCCTGCTGGATAGTCGCATGTTTGGCCCACGGGAGGATCGCTTCCTGCTGATACCGCTGCACTTGACGCTGAGCAGCGACGAACAGGCCCAGGTGTTCCGAAAGGCTTCCAAGGGAAAAAGGAAAATTGTGCTGAGTACCAACATCGCTGAAATTCAACCGGTGCCGGAGATTCATCGAATACCATTAGAACCATTTCTGTTGAGGATCAAAACGCTCGAAACTTTTAGAGGTCAATCGCTGAACGAGGTTCTGAGATCTACCATTGAACCACCTAGTGATGAGAACATTGATGCCGCCAAGAAACGACTGGTGGATGTAGGAGCATTCGATTTAGAGGAACAACTGACTGCTTTGGGTTATCATTTAGCAGCATTACCGGTAGATGTGCGGATAGGAAAGCTCATGCTGTTTGGAGCAATTTTTCAGTGCTTGGATAATGTGCTGACGATAGCGGCTTGTCTTAGCTACAAGAGTCCGTTTGTGTCTCCCTTCAATAAAAGGGACGAAGCAGAAAGTAGAAAGCGGCTGTTCGGTATTGCGAATAGCGATCATTTGACGATGCTTAACGCTTACAGGAAATGGAAGGAGACTTCGAAGCGCAGTCGATATGCGGCCAACTGTTATGCCGAAGAGAATTACCTGTCGACCAAAACGCTTCACACGATCGATGAAATTAAGCAACAGTTCTTGGAATTGCTGGTGTCCATTGGATTCGTTCCACTAGATTTTAGTAGTCGTCGGGAGAAATTTGTTAAAGATGAGCTACTCGAGCTTACCGGGACGGAGAGAATAATCGGCTCCTAGTGGCCATCCTATGAGCTGCCCTCTACCCAAACGTCATCAAAGTGTTAACCCCAGAGAAAAGCTTCATCAGTGGAGCGAGTGGTGCGGTACCCAAACTGCCTCAACCGTCCGATCTTCGTTTTAAAACCCAACAGGATGGATACGTTTTCTTTTATCCATCCTCGATAATTGCCACATGTGGCCACTTCAATTCCCCGTACCTGGTCTACCAGGAAAAGGTAAAAACGGTCCGGATCTACATTCGGGAAACCACAATGGTTCCGCTGCTTCCGATTCTTTTCAAATTTGGAACATATTTTCTACAAATAAAATACCAGAACCCAACGTTTTTCTTTTTTTGTTTTTTTTTACTTAGGGGAGATTTTACAAATAAAAAATGGCGGATTTTTTCGTGAAAAATCGTAGTTTTTACTTCAAACAGCCACAAAAATTTCATAAAATTTTTATAAGTTAAATAAAAACGTTGGGGTCCAGAAAAACATCTATTAAAAATATTTTGCTCTGATTTTTTGACTTCAGATGATTCTGTGTTGAGATACAGTGTCCACCGCAAATCCTGTTTTCTAAAAGGCATCCTCGAAAGTGCTCCGTCACCGGTTCATTTTTCAATATTTTCTATATATACGAAAAAATTACTAAATATTCTTTTAACAATGCTTTGTATAATGCAAAAAATTTGAATACATTTGTTTGAACGATAGCTCTAGAAAAAAATCGTGAAAATGGTGTTTTTTTTACCCGTTAGACCCTCCCCCCCCCCCCCCTTTATTATGTTGCCCATTGTACCTAAATTGTGGTGGCCACGCATCTTTTTGTTACTGCACAGAAGAGCCATTTTCTGCTGTTCACTTCCGGCTATGATTTGCTGTTGCTGTATCGTATTCAGCTGTTGTTGGATTTGCGAGCCGGGAGGTTGTTGCGGCTGATGACAACCGGTGGCCAAAGTCGAAAACTGCTGTGGTGAAGGTGTCATTATCAAATTCGATTGGTCACTGCTTAAAACTGGACTATGCATTATAGGTAAAACATCGAATATAGGAGTGGTAGGACTCATGGCGGCTAGATACTTAAACTGTTGCTTCCGGAAAGGGGTCCCCAATTCCGCCCCTGCACCACTGCCTGGAGTTTGTTCTACATTTGTTATACTAGATATATTCTGACTCTGTTGGAGCTGAGGTTGCTGTTATGGAGCATTCGGTGTATTGATTATATTCTGTATGAGACATTGAGAAATCTTATCTAGTGGAGTAGATAAATGACTACTGCTGAATAACTGTTGATGCTGCTGCTGTTGAAGCTAAATTTCGACGTCCGGGTTAATAATGAAACTGCAACCACCTCCTACTCCTCCTCCCCCACCTCCGCCACATCCATTTCCGAACCAAACCACCGATGAGTTTAAGGCCGTTGGCTGACTATCGGCTATCGGCTGACAAATATATCGGTGCTCGAAAGCTGAAACACTTCCGTCGGATCCGGTTTCGCTCCACGCTGGCATAGCTCGGCAACGATTGCCACATGAATGGGTTTAACTTCACCACCCTCCGGCTGGCATCGTTGGCCAGTGCCGCACGTTCAGTCTTTTGGCAGATCCTCGACGACAACTCCAGCGCAAAGCATCCGATATCGCCGAACTCTTTGGTCACTTCGTCCAGATGCCGTACCCGCAAGTGATCATCGTTGATTAGAGTGTGCTCAGCTTCTGAGCCAGAAGGAACAGACTTTCCTCGGATTCCGCTGTAGGGGAGAAAGATGTTTGAATTTACTGAAAAATTCACGAAACCAAAACAAATTTAAAATACGCACGCAACCGATATTATTCAGTCACTCAATAATCTCCGTAATACCTGCGTGCTTGATGCACTTTGATCCCTTCTTGTTTTGTAAACAATGTCATAGCATGGCTGAGTGGGCTTTTTGACATTTTACACCACCCTTATCTATAAGCCCTGGTGTTGTCATTCGGCAGGGATTTTTCGTTTTAAGAGTCGTTTATTAAAAGGGATTATACATAAGGTGTGTTCAACAAAACCCAATCGAAATCAATTGAAATGGATTGACAGTTGATCAGCTGTTTTTCCAATTGACTTCGATCGATTTCTATCAGGCTGCTGAATGAACAGCCAGACACTAATACTAACGCGCTGTGTTTATTGTCATTTTTTATTCGGCTGTGCACTATAAAAAAGCATAATCGTAATCGTCTTTAGATACTTCTATTTTTGTGTCAGCATTTTTTTCAATATCGACGGACGGAAACAATCCTGATGTGTTCGAGAGACAAAAAACGGCCATCCTGAAGTTGGGAGCAGGAACCGGCTTCGATAATGTACCGGGTCTACACCTTATGCGACAAAACTGATTCCCACAGCTGCAAGATCTGTATAAACCGGCAGCTCGAGTTCAAGTTCTTCAAGAAAAGTTCATCATATACCAATGTCGCTGACAAACCAACAACCCTCCTATATGTTAACAACAATGCCCGTAAACACACGGTAATAAGAACCGGCTCTGATTATATACCTGGTTACACCATTTTTGTTTTGAGTGAGTCATGGCGTTTCATTTTAATTTTTTTGGTAGCCATTGGTGACATTTTTGGTGCTGATAGGAAAGAATGAGAAAGGATAAAAAACCATTTCGAATTTGAATTTAATTGTTTTATTTAAATTTAAGTGCACTATTTACATAATTATTTAATATTCCATTAATCAATCTGCTTGAGGAGTACCTCATTTTATGTATCTGTAATTTTATTTGTATTTATTTTTTATAAATTTCATAAAACTTATTTTCTAAAGTTGTTTTTAAGGACACTGAAAGATGCCCTACTTAATGCATCACTAACAAAGCACCTCTGCATAGGACAGCACAGCGACGCCACATCGACCGACATCTTTTTCAGCACCACGGACCAGCACGACTAGCACAGCACCACCGACTCAGAAACCTGGCACAGCAATACCGACTCAGCATGACTGGCACAGCACCACAGACCCAGCATGTCTGACACCACCAGACCAGCGCGTCTAGCACAGCACCACCAACTCAGAATACCTGGCACAGCAACACCGACTCAGAATTACTGGTACAACACCACCGATCCAGCAGGGCTGACATAGCACCACCGATCAGCACACTGACTCCGCACGACTAGCACTGCACCACCGACTCAGCACACGACAGAAAACACCGCACCAAATGACATCACTTTCATTTCTTCTTATAATTTTTTCACAACAAATCAAATCAGCTGTTTTTGACAGAAAACATCTGCATTTGTGTTAGTGTAATAGAAATCGATAGAAACGAATCCTGCCACCGAGCTTGATCGTTTTCGATTGGTTTCGATCGATTTCGATTGGCTTCAATGAACGTCAATTGGATTAGTTTCGACCAAAACATTGGCTGAGTGAACAACAATTTACCAATCGAAATCGATTGAAACCGATTTCAATTGCCTGTTGAACACGCTTATAGTCAATAAGGGAAATTTTATCATTTAGGCTCAATATATTTATTTTATTAATGAAAACATGTTTCTAATCCTGCACCCAGGCCGGAATAGAGAACGCAATTTGATAAAAATTGAATCTTTTGGCATCGGGAAGCATGCATGCATTAATCCAGGTTCGTTTATTTGAGTTTGTAGAACAGAAAAGTTTTCTGTTTAACCTGTACAAATCTCGTATACCTGAAATGAAAAATGAAGATAATTTAGAAAAGCGATACCACTAGCAAGCAACTACTTATGAATACTATTTCTCACCTTCGTATAGTAACTGGAACTGGTGAATCTAGACTGGATAACTGGAACTGGTGAAAACTATGCTATCGTTACTGGAAATGATGGAACGGTTTTTGGGGAAATCTTCTCGTGATTTATTCTGTCACTGCAGTCTGTTCCGGGTGGCTCCAGCATAGTGCTAATTGTTAAGTTGGTCCCTCCTACAGTGGGTGGAAGTTCCGATTTCCCGAATAGTTTCTTCCTCCTCATGGCCTGCTGGGTTTTTTTTCGGAATATAGGTTAGATTTTTTTTAGTTACAATCCGACTGTAGCAGATGCAAAACAGCGTCTTATGAAGAAGAGACGTCCGGAGAATAAACGTTTCCTGGGAAATTCTTTAACAGGTTAAAGAAACCAGAAAGCACATATATATTAAAATAATACTTACAACCTTACAACCTCGATTGCGACTTTGGTTGTTGTTTGGGAACACAATAAAACAAATCAAAAACAAAGGGAAATTTTTTGGGGCGGTCAGTTCGGTCTACGAACTTTCTTTTTTGGGTATTGACAACACCCCAAAATTAAGAATGTCAGCTGAACTTTGTTTTGATGCCCTGGCGTTCTTAATTTTGGGTTATTATCGTTCTGAGTGCTTTTCTTTGTCCTCTTGCCTGCATGTTGTGTTTTCCTCGGGATTTTCTTTTTGCGCGAGCATTGTTTAGCAGTCTGCCACACAAAAAACATCGAGACGAATCCGAATGTATGGTGAAGAAGGCGACGGACGAGAGAAAAAGAACCGTGCGTGCATGCGTGAAGAAAAGTGAAAATTATCTGGTGCGAATGGTTGGTTAAACTCCCGTTGTCCCCGTGTGGTTGTTGCCTCTGGTTTTTGGTGGCGATTCATCGACGATCGCCCGTAATTGCCCTTCCCAGTGTAGTTTTTCTTCTTTTATTCTTTGTTGGGCTGTGTCCCGGATTTCTCCCGCACCCGTGGAAAATCGTAGCTAGGGAAGAGTAAAAATTGTCGAAAGGTCTCTTAGTGGCCCGTACGAGTTATTCCATCGAAAAAAAAACCAACTGACGTGGAACTGTATTTTCGTAGTGAAAACTTTTACGGTTTTAGCTAGGTAGTTCCGGAATGTATGTTGGTTTATGAAAACTGCGTATTAAAATTTCGGAAAACAAGTAAAGCTACTCAAGCCTTGTATTGGATCAAATTAAATAGCAGATAACGACTAAAGGACGCATCCGGATCTACGTAAACCTAGGATTTCCCAGGAAAAAGACGATTCAATATATCTCCGTCATGGAGGATTCATACCTTAAGGACCTGGAGACGGCTGCCCACATTATCATGGTATGTAAAATATGAAAGTTGAAGGATAAAATTTACTTCCTGTTATATAGGTATGTACTTTTCTCTGGGAAGCGATAGGAATCGCTACATTGGCAAAGGATCTTTACGACTAAAATGCATAAATTATGTTGGCCCTTGCAATAAACCCAAATTTAACGAATAACTTTGCCCAATCTTCCCAGATTCATTTCCCGTAACCAAAACAAAGCAACAAAATATTGATTTTTCATCCCTCCTGTTGTGCCCAGGGGATGGCCAAGCCCCATTCTTCTTCCTTGACCCCCACGAAAGAACTGCACACACCCACAAGCAGGAAATTCCAATTCCGACATACACAAGAACAACAACAAACAACCCCAACCAGAGCAAGAAAAAATCCAAGGAAAACAGAGAAAATTGTTCTTCCCCCAAAGCCCTGAGATTCGAGACGCTAGTTATAACAAAAGAAACAGACCTTTTCCTGTTACGAGGATCAGAAGCAAAAAAAAAAAATCGCAAAATAGCGCTGCTGCTGCTGTTGGGTTAAAATTCACAACGAGTGCCATCATCGTGTCATGGTGTTGCGCTCTTGTCGTCCCTTCATCGTTTTCACGATTCACAACAACGACAAACGACGGTGATGATGATGTCGATTGAAAAAGAGTGGAGACGTAGGTATTCACCTACCCACATGGTGGAAAAAAAAATGAGACACGCATCATCAATTTGTTGCTTTTGCTGTTCTACGTCTCGAACCTATGCGTTTCGTGCATAGGAAAAACTAAACACCCGTTATTAGAGAAAAGTGCTGTTGCATATGATTTGCGAAGCAATTGTGTTGTTTTCCAAAGTCGCATAGCTCGAAACTTTACGGGTTTTAGCCAAAACAATCTTTTTAAATTTGTTGGTCCTATTGACCAAATGAAACATAAAATATAAAAAAAAAACTACAAATTATGAAAAATATATTAGATTTCTGAGAGTGTCAGAACTCATTAAAAACATTAAAAAGCTCAAAAAAAAAAAAAATAAATAACAAAAAAAAACTACCCCATAGACAATAATTATTAAAATAAATATAATGAAAAAACCAAAATAATAAAAAAATATCAATAATAAAAATGGTCAAAATAATTTAAATGACAACAATGAAATAAAGAAAATTCAAAAAAAAAATACAAAAACCACAAAAAGACAGGAATAAAAAAAATGACAATTTCAAAAATTACAGAAAAATACCAAACACAAATCTGCTTATTTGGCAAAAATGAGAAAAAAAAACAAGATTGACAAAAAATACAAAAAATCTAATCTGACAAAAATGTCAAAAGTTACAAAAATAGCAAAGTTGCAAAAATGAAAGAAAATAACGAAAATAAGAAGAAATTTAAAAAATAAAAAGTAATGAAAATGGCAAAATTGCTAATTTGACAGAAATGACAAAAATTACAAAATTGAAAATTTTTTATGAAATATTGACAAAAATTACAAAACTGATAAAAATGATAAAAAATTAAAATAAAGAAAAAAAACCAACATGGAAAAAACGACATGAACGACAAAACGGCATAAATGACAAAAATCATAAAATGACAAAACAACCATAAACAAATTTACATGACATCAAAATAAAAATTTCAAAAAATAAAAATATTAAAAAATAATCGAAAATCATAGAAAAAAAAATTACAAGAAATCTAATTAACAAAAATGTTAAAAATTACAAAAATAGCTAAGTTGCAAAAATGAAAGAAAATAACGAAAATAAGAATATTAAAAAAATTAAAATAATGAAAATGGCAAAATTGCTAATTTGGCAGAAATGACAATAACAAATAACAAAATGACAAAACAGCCATAAACAAAATGACTTGAAAACTAAAAAAAAAATTTCAAAAAATTAAACAAAAATATATAAAAATAGGCAAATATAAAAAAATAACAAAAATTACACAGAAATTACACTTACGATAAAATGAGTAAAATTACAAAATTGATATTTTTTTAAAAGTCAAAAATGGAAAAAATGGTTCCAAAAAGGCAAAAATTACAAAAAATGACAAAAATGACAAAAGTGACGAAAATATCAAAAAATACAAAAAATAAAATATAACATGAATAAAAAAAGAAAAAAAAAGGATGGAAAATACAATGACTGAATTACAAGAATATTATATATATATTTTTTTTAATTTTTAACATTTTTTTTACTTTTGACTATTTTGATTTTTTTAATTTTTTTTTTCGTTATTTTTTTGTGTTTTTTTTTTTTAATTTTTCATCATTTCTTCGATTTTACTTTCAATTACTTACTTTGTTTTTTTTTTGTATGTTAGTGTAATCATTTGTGTCCAATTTTTTCATTTTTATTTTTTTTCTTTTTTTTATGTTAATGAGTTTTTTGAATTTTTTTCGTAGTTTTTTTTATTGTAAAATTTGTAATTTAAGTAAGTTTAGTCCTTTTTGCGAATATTCTGTTTTTGTCATGTTTGTCATTTTTGTCTTCTTTCATGTAAAGTATGCAGTTATCATTGCCAGTTTTACGATACTTTTGAAAATTCTGATTCTCGTAAATTTTTTAGAACCAAATTTTTAACTCTGATCTTATTTTTTTTTGTACCCACTATTTTGTTACTTCTGTAATTATTATGTAATTTTTTTGATATTCTAATATTTAAAACCAATTGCAAAATTACAAAACGTACAAAAAATTACAAAACGTACAAGAATTACGCAATAACGCAAAAATTTTATTCTTAAACGTCTTCCATTTATCGTTTCAAAGTTTTTACCAATAGGTACGTTAGCCTAGTTTAAAAATAGTTTTGAACGAATAGAACTCGAATTTTGACTTTACCAATGATTAATTTCCCGTTTTTGTCTCTTCTTCTTAACCCATTCCAGGCCCCTCCAACGGTGGTCACAAAAGAACAGCGGCAGCAGTCGGAACATATTTTTATGAACTTTCGCAAAACCAAATCGCCGTACGTGTTATGCCAGACCATTCTGGAGAAATCGGTGGTCGATTTGGTTCTGTTCGAGGCGGCCGACGTGCTCAAGAAGGCGATCGTTGCCGAATGGAAGTACATACCGGATCAGGACAAAAGCTCCCTTCGCCAGTACTTGCTGAACTATATCATCAATCGGGACATTCCAGTGTTTATCCGGGACAAGCTGCTGCAGGTTGTGTCCATTATGATTAAGCGAGTCAGCTTAGAGGATGTCGGTGCCGAACGTGGTCAGATCATTGAGGAAACTAAAAAGATGCTCACGTCCGGAGACATCAAACAGCAAATTCTTAGCTGCAGTATTATACTATCGATTTTGGAGGAATATTGTAACATCGTACGATCGGACGACACTGGTCTGACAACGTACGAGCACTTCCGGGCTAAAAAGCAGTTCGAAGAGACCGACCTGCTGCGGGTGTTTATCATGACTCTTCAAGCGATGGAGGAGTTGATTAAAGTATTGGAACCGAATAACTCTATGCATTTATATTTAATCAAGCAAATGCTGTCCGTGATGGACACGATCCTAACCTGGGGATTTCTGCTACCGAGACTGAACATTGTTCGTTTCTTGCAACGCTCATTATCGAAAAAAATTATCGACACATCTGAAACGGTCACGAAAGCCGTCCATGCGCCGCCACTGCGCCTACACGTTCAATGGAAGAACATTATCTTTGAACCGAAGCTGCTGGAAATTTTCTTCTACGTGTACTGGAAAATGCGCGACAACGAAGATCTACAACAGAAAGCGCTGATTTGTATCCTACAGTTGTCCACCTTGAAGGGACCCATCATCTATGACAACAAAGACGAAAGTGTTACGTATCTTGTCAACTACCTTACCCATTTTCTGTCCATGCTATCCACGTAAGTTTTTGCTTGCTTTTGGAACAAACGATATTTATTAAAATTATAATTGTTTTTTTTTTCTAGAATCGAAATAAAAGATAAGGAAGCTTATAGCTTTTCGTTGATTCTTCGAAAATTGTTGCAATTTTTGCCCCGAGCAGAAATCAAAGGACTTCCGAATGGATTGTTCGATGCTTATATGCAACAAACCCTGACAATGACATTGAAGTTCATAGAACTGTCGGCAAAAGAGGAAGCGGTAAGTTCGTCTTTTTAAAACCCTTATTGTTTTTTATCTCACGATTTTTTCAAATTTATTAATAGATGTCGCCGGATGAATCGGTCTACGTAGATTCACTCGGCAATTTGTTGGAAATTTGGTTGTTCATTCTCAACGACAAACAAAGCTACCCGGTAGAAGTGATGATCCCGTTCATCACCCAGATGTTTGAAAAATACGTCCAGTATCACCTGGCGGCACCGGATGGTATGCGTGGAGTCGGTCGAGATGAGGACTCTTTCGACGAAATTGCCGAATGTGAGGAAGGCGACCGGGAACGTTTCAAGGAGCAACTGATCATTATCGGCTTCTTCGGGCGGGAAATCCTCACTCATTCGCTGCCCCTGTTGTCTAAACTGTTGGAGGATCGAACGCGGAGTTTGGGATCGCAGCTGCATGTGCTCCATTCGACGAAAACTTTGGATTTGTCCAGCTCGAAAACGTTGGTGAATCTGTTCGAGGATATTCATTGGATTTTACTGATCACGGGCCATGTATTGGCGATGGAGGCAGACAGTGAGGTGGCTATCATTCCGTCAGAAATCTTGAAGCTGTCCAGCTTACAGGCTGCCAGCAACGTAACCGATGTGAACACCAGTTTGAAGTTATTGGCCTCACCTCATCAAGATATCCAGGAGATTCCTAACGCGGAAAACAGTGCCGATCTTGTAATTCGGTTGATTGCGGCTGGTTTTCGTTTGTGTGAGTTGGAAAAAAGTGCCATCGAGGTACAAATGTATCAGTTCCTTAGCCCAGAGCTTAGTACAACGTTAGTGTGGTTCCTAAAGCGTTGGTCTGACGCCTATTTGCTACCATATAGTGAGGATGGTTTGTGTGCCATATTTAAAGAAGCATTTGGAGCGAACACGGCGGGTTCCGTCTGGGTTATAAACTATTTGCTGAACAAAATATGTCTGAACTCGCAATATTTGCGTTCGGAACAATCGGTGATAGAGGAAACGTGTGATTTGTTCTTGGTGCTTTTGCGGCGAGAAGACCGATGCCGGGCCATTTTCAACTCCGAATTCTTTCGGTCCATCTGTGATCTTAAGAGTGTAGATTTGCCCGGAACCGTCAAACGGAAACTGCTGAAAGGTTTTGTGATGGTGGCTGCCAGTGTCGAGAACGATGAAATGCGAGCAGACTATTTAAGCAAGATTTTGCAACCGATTGAGGAGAAGTACAAAGTATTGATCTCGCATCAAAATTTCCAATCCGTCTATCAAAACGAGGATGTGAAGGTGCGCGTGATTGAGATATTGGAAGAGCTTAATGGCTGTGTACAAGGAGTTAACACAAAGTCGTTGACTATCATATTTAGTAAGATACAATGTATTTGTAATCAGTTGCCTACGTTTTTGGATCTCTATCACAACTATCCGGTAGGTTTATCAGGATGAAAAGTTGCTGTTCGTTTCCTAACATAATTCTTATATTGCAGGTTATTGTGGATCTTATTTTAGAACTAGTTTGTGAAATAGTGTCCAGCATTGGCAATGCATCCTCGGACAAGATGATACGAACGGCAGTACATGAATGCTGTTTCGCTGTGATCCGTATTTATGTGAAAAACAATTCCAATCGCGTTTCATTGGATGCTACCGATACGGATAACGTTCCACAGGACTTGATTCTTGTGCTGAAACTTCTGAGCCATTTGACCACCAAATCTATGTTTACCGATGATTTTGTCGGTTCCGATGATAACAATCTACAATCGTCAGAGATTTGCACCTTTGGCCTAACACACATTGTACCACTGATTACAATCGATCTGATCAAATTTCCAGATCTCTGCTTTCAGTACTACTGCACAATTACATCCTTCATCGAGGAAAAATCATACATAGTAAGTAAAAAACTTGGTTAAGTGTGAAACACCCATTTTTAACAAATATTTTAAATTTCAGATTCCTACATTGCATCCGGATTTGTTGAAACAACTGCTGGGTTCGATCGAACTAGGCCTAACGTCTTTCTCGTCCGAGGTCGAGAGCAAGTGTCTGGAGTTTCTGGAGACCTACGCCAACAGTGTGTACTACAATCAGGACCCGCAGGCTCCGATGGCGCAGCTGCTGCTTCCGTTCCTCAAGCTGATGCTGGATATGATCTTCGGGCAGAAGATCGATTTCAACAACACCATGGACTGGTACCGGGCTGTGTTTGTGATAATTTGCTGTTTCCCGGAGCACTTCAAGGAATTGCTGCAAAGCTTCCTGGCCGAGCAGTTTGGCGATTCGGTAGAGGCGGGCGCCGGGAAGGATCTGGCCCAGCAGACGGTGGTACTGATCAGTTCGGAGTTTATCAACAATCGGATGATGAAATCCAAGTTCGTCGATCGGTTTGACAAATTCGTTACCTTGGTAAGTACAATGTACAAAAAGTAAAAAAAATCTGATAAGTTTTGTTTAAATGAACTTTCTCGTTTTGTTTAACTTCAATAAACATTTCCTTAATTGTTATTATGTCTTACATATCTCAGAATGTAATATTCGTTGAAATTGATAGCAAAAATTCTCGTCAGTTCGTCGTTTTATGTGGCTCAAAATTGAAAATTTCTGGAAAATAATTTCCAACCTTTTTCTATTCATATCTTTTTCTTTCACCTTATCTTACTTATTCTACTTGAATGTTTGTTTAAGCGAAAAAATGAAATGAAACTGATAGCGAAATAAAAAGGAAACACCAAACAAACTGGGAAAGCTACATTAATTTTTAAAAAAGTTATACGCGCTTAATATACATTCCAAAATCTTCTGCTGGAATTATATTAAACGAAAAATATGTAGATCATTTTTAAAAATTGATGTGGAGGTTTATGCTAAAAATAATAATAAAAAGAATGCTTCTGAAAGTTCAGTCTATTTAAAATAAATCTTTAAGCAAAGCCGAAGGTTGAAACGACTTTGAAAAACAATATTAAAAACTGATTATTCACTAACGAGACTGTACCCTTACCACGCTTCATTTAGAGGAGAAAACCGGAATTTTGTATGTTTATTCCAGTGAAACATACTTTAGATTTTGTATGTAAAATCAATTGGTTCTTTAATCTCATGAGCACTTCATTTCAATTAAATTTCAATGTTCAATAATACAAACAGATTATTGTAACACGTTTAGCTAGGGTCGTCATACATATAGATAGAGATAGAATAAGAACGAGATGCAAAACGATGCGGTTAAATTTTAAAATATGCTATTTTTGTACATAACGAATAAGTAAGCGTTAAAAAATGAGTCTTCTAATTCTTTGTGATTGTTGTCGTTACTTACCTCATTAATTATTTCTTAAACACTGTTCTTAACAATCAATCTTTCCAAATAAAAACCTAGAATAGTGATTTTGACTATATCGAAAATACCTATTCAATAAGACACATTCGATTTTCATCGCACTAATTCCGAGTCCAAAGGCGTATGATACGTAGAAATTCACTTAGAGAGAAAAAAAAAACGCCCTAAACTTCTACCGTTCTCGTTTAAGCCTAGCACCTTGTGAAAAAAAGAAATCTTTCAAAAAAAATCATGGCCTTTCGCATTCTCTATTGCAATACATTCACAAATCGAGCTCACTTAGAAATGAATCTGCTACTATTTTCTCTAGATCTAATGAACTTACAAAAAAAAATGAAATTAAAAGGCACAAACTGTCGAACTATTCGGAATCATATTAGTAGTTCTATCAATTCGAACACACCTTCTTCGGGCTTCGGCGTTAAGTTGATTTGTTCGTATGTTTATGTTTCAACTTGTTATGAATGCGACCGATTCCTTTCGTTAGAACTTTTGTATGTTGAATTATTTAAATTAGTTCCGTACCCTAAGTTGCAACCGTACCCTAAGTTGCAATGGGTTAACGGCTGCGGTGTGTATGTTTGTGAAAATGATGGATCAACCCATCATTTTCCTGACAGTGTCGTTACACACAATCTTGTTAAACATGGTGTCATAATATGGCCTAAATTAGAAGAGGAGCTTGACATCTTTATTTAGTTTAAATTCAGCAGTAGGTTCAAAGATGTCTATTTTTTTTTCATGATCCATGTTGATAAGATGAATGGGAGTTGAAACACTTGCCCTCCCTTCCGCAGAACAATCGCAACATTTGGTAGTGAAAGTATCACAATTTACCATAATAAAAGTTGATACTTTCAATAGGGCATAATTCGTTTGGTTAGGTAGTTAGATGGTTTAGTCTTGTAGAATTAAAAATAGAGAAAACGTGTGAAAAGTATTACGATGTTAGGTAAAGGTTATGGTATTCGCCTCCCCAATGCTCTAGTAAGTGTGTATTTGCGGTTTATGAATTTCGTTGGCTTATTCTTAAATCAAGCATTTTACAAGAACTAGAGGCTCATTGGATGGGAATGCTGTTGTTGGAAAATGTTATATTTCATTTGGTAAGACGTTTTTTTGCTTTTTATTTAATTATTCATTTTTAGCAAATCTTTACGTTTTTCGGTTTAGTTTGAAATTCATCTATGGAAGTATATATTAGAATGTACGGTTTTGAAGAATAACAATGAGTAGGTAGTCCTAATTACTGATTTCGGGCATTTTACAATAGGCATGCGGTATATTTTAATAGAACCCCTATGTAGATTTTTTGTTAATTATGATGGATTTTAACATTCAACTAGGTGAGGTAGGTAGGGTACGGTAAGATGTGCTCTAATATCCATATTCTGGTAAATTTTCATGATCTCGTGATGTTGTGATAGGAATAAGGTAGCTTACTTCTACTATTAATTTGAGCTAGAATTTTTATTAGTTTGAAGTAGGCTTGCTCCAAAAATCAAAACAAACTCTCACATCCATATTTTGGTAAAATAGTATGATTAGCAAAGAAATGGAAAAACTCTAAAAAGAAAAACAAAAATTTCAAAATTTAGAAAATGAAAGGCAAAAAATTAGGGAAAAACAGCAAATAACACTTCAATTACTTCATGCAAGAACTAATTCCTTCCTTTATATTTCTTTTCTCTCCTTTTCTCTTTCTTTTATTTTCATATACCCCTGCGCATACGATTCGGAGTCATATGATGACTGGACCCCGAGACAACTATCACGAAACCCATCACACATTCCAGTGGAATTGGGGCGGAGACACGAAGCAGACGTTCAACAGACGACGACGAAGGAAGGAAAAACATATAAGATAAGTTAAAATGATTCCTTTAATAACACAAAAATTAATGTAGTTAGATGCGTGGGGAGTATGTAGAGGCCAGTCTCGAACCCGCCCATGTCCTTCCTCCAACTGGTATCGGGAGGGGTTGGTTTATTATCTTGAACTGCATTTTATCCATATTCCATGGATATAATGAAGTGCTTGATGGTTTAACCAACGTCTCAAGATCGCTTACTATTCTACGCTGCCTTCTCTAAACTTTAAATTTTCTTCTCCAAACTATTCTAATTTTCATTTCCAGCGTCAGCTCCCCGAGCTATTTAAACGCCATAAAAAAAAAAAAAAAAAAAAAAAAAAAACTTGTTATGAATGCGACCGATTCCTTTCGTTAGAACTTTTGTATGTTGAATTATTTAAATTAGTTGCTATAAGAGACTTAGACTTCTATGTTGAGTAATTGTGAACCGGTCAAGAGACAGTTGTACTATCATCCTTGTAACATAGATAACTTGAAAACAAAATCAATAAAATATGCGGAATGAACTCGATGTTTTGAAGCAGATCTTTACACGCACTTTTTGCATCGATTTTTTTTATTCGTATGATGGTATCGTGAAAAAAAGGTGAACAAAAAAAAACAAACAACTAACGATAAAATTTAAGCCAAGGGTAAGCAAAACTGACTTCGGGGACAGAGTTCAATGCACTATAAATATATTTTTGTATACAAGAGCTGTAAAACAAATGACACGTAGGTACGGAAACTTTTTTCGAGTCGGTTGTTGTGAACGTAGCGAAATCAGAGAAATTCGAAACATTGTATAGGTAACAATCTTTATACAAGGAGTTTATTTTTATTACCGTAGGAAACTTTTTGTAGAGGAGATATTTTTTTTACTGAATTGGAAAAACTTTTTATCGCTTCGCTGTTGAAGATATCTATGATTGAATCATGCACAGTTTAGGTATTTATAGAGGTAAACTTTTCAAGCTAGTAGTAAATCTGATGTACTTCCTTTTTTGTAACCCCATCAGAACGCGCCCCCTTGTTATAGAATTCTGTGGAAAAATGTAAAAGCATTTGGAATCACGAATCATATTCGTTCCCTGAGATACTTATTTATTATCAAATCAAATGTCCTGTAAATAGGGTATAAAACATACGTGAACTGAAATAAGATGTTATCAGTTTTCATTTGTACATTTGTAACCAACATTTTTTCAAAGTTCCCACTCATCAGATGATGATTGGCAGCATTTCACTAAGCCGTGGAATCAGCTTTCACATCACACTTCTTCTAAAGATTAAATAGAACTTCAAAAATTTACCTATTTTTTTGAACTGCAAAGTTTTGTTTCATTAATAATATTTTTGAGAAATGAAAATTCTTCATTGGCACAAACATACAGTAATACTCGGAAATATAAAACTAAACGCTATTTTTTCGTAAAGGTTAGATTTTTTCAATTAATTCAAATTCACAATCGGAATAAAAGTTAACAATTGCTAGCCTTTTTATTTAAATGGGAAATATGTTGTGAATTAGTTTGTTGTTAATTTATGAAAAAAATAAAAAATTGTTCACGTAAATTTTGTTTCCACTAAAAGTTATCGTTAAAAATAGCAGATGTCTACCAAAAAGTCCCTCATGACAAATTGTGACATTTTGCGAGCGCGAGTTTGACCATTATTAGAAACTATTCTGGGTGACCAGAACAAATCGAATGAACTGTTACGAAGAAACTAAAACAAAAATAAGATGACAAAATCGAAAACCATTCTGCACCATTGATTGACAGGTCGTTGATGTATTTCTACATACTTTCTAAAAGTACAAAATAATCATTAGTTTGAGCAAGAGAGTAAAAAAAACTCAAAAAAGGAAACCAAAACGCGAACGACCGGAAAAGCGAGCCTGAGACATGCGCTGCTACTACATATGTTAGATAAGCGATTTTAAACTAAATATATATTATACTATTATAATATTACACTAGCGACAAGTGATACTGAGCTGATCAATAGAGGAGAAAGCGAGAGAAATGAAGAGAAAGGAAGAAGTTAATAAATGAACTTAATATAATAAACGTGGGAGACAATCCTGGAAACGAGAGAGACATAATGGATTGGCAAAATATTGCCACATGAACAGTAAACACTGTCTTTTAATTTGTACGGATCCGAACAAGTCCACTCAGAGTTATCTAAAATAACCCGGGTCTCATACACGGACAGAAAAAACAACCTACTCTAGGTACTTTTGACGTAAATCGCCACTTCAGTGCAGGAACTTACTAGTAGGTTAAAACACAACAACCTAAAAGTAGGTAGTTAGGCTTTAAGGTACCAGTGGGTGAAAATGACGTACTTTGTTATTTTACCAAAAAAAAGCAGAAAAATGGGAAAATCGTTGAAAAATTCATGTTTAAATGGCATTCCAACCTTATTTCATGCTTCTTCGCAATGAAATGAAATTTTTTTTATTTATTTTATACATTTTTATTCATTTTATACCATAAAATTATCTTCTTAATGATTTCACATTGATTTAACAATAAATCATAATTCATACGAATCGATGTACGATCAATGATTCGGAGATGATTCACACTTTAGCAAAGAAGCTCAAATAATTTATGTTAGCAGCTGTTTTATTCTTAAATTCTACTAAATATATTTATAATGTTGACTTAGCTGAGTTTTGAAAAGTAGGGCTTGAGAAGTAAGACGTTAGAAATGAGATGTGAGACATTGGAAATGAGATGTGAGAAGTGAGACGTAAGGCATGAGACGTGAGAAGTGAAAGGTTAGACGTGAGACGGAAATGAGTCGTGAGACATGAGATGCATGACTTGAGGCGCGAAGAGTTAGTAGTGAGACATGAGACGTGGCAAGATAAACGTGAGAAGTAAGAAGTGAGGAGACGTAAGTCATGCGTACTGGGAGGCAATATTCTCCCTAAGATATCTTTTTATTTGCGAAAACATTGCATTGTAAAAAATCATTGCAAAAAAGTGGGATACCTCGAAGAGGGCTGCCAAGGATGAACTCCGGAGCTGCTTCTGTGCCTCACTCCATTTCGCCTCCGTTCGTTGAACCACACTGCGACGCAAGATTAGTAGCTCGGTCGGCTTTCGGCGTGGCTCTTCTTCGGCTGACCCTTCCGGTTTCCGGACCACCGGGCGTTGACGGTTACCTGGATGTAATATAATACCGGATAACCCGGCGTTGGTGGCTGCCTGGGCGTTATAGGTACTGCTCAGCTATAATGACGGGGTCTCTTGAGATTTACCTCGCTTATCTGTTAGCTTTCTACTAACTATCAGCAGTCATCTGAAAGGGTTCAAATCTAACAAACCTGGTTATAGTATGCTTGTTTCTCACTACGAGCACTATCGGTAGAACCGTATGGTATGAACGTTGTTTGTGGAGTCATTGTCGTAGCTGTAGCTCATCGCCTCAAATCCGAACTCTCGGCTCCGTCCTTTGGCCCCATTGCGCAGGTTTCGAAGCCTGCCTATGGCTACTCATGCGTATGCTGCGATAAGCGCCATCTGTACCTAGACCTTTTATTTTGCGCATGGCGTCGGTGGTATAAGGTACGGTCCGCCTAACTCCAAACAGCCTTGAACCGAAAAATTGTCTAACCGGAACCATTCGAAGGGCGTTAGACCAGATGCGAGATTGTCGGACTAGAGTCTTGGGAAGGTCGTCGGACTTGTACTATAGGAAGTGATCGAACCGGTGGCATTGGGAGGTACAAAATGGGAGCCAGGTGAAAATCGTCGAACTGGTGTCCAACTAGAGCGACAATATTTTGTCAGGTCAATTTCCTTGAAAAGTTGTCGGACTTGTTGAGCCATAGAAGGTGAAGAGCCAAAACTAGGGGAGATCGTCTGACGAGTACACGCAGAGAAAACTTGGATTTTGATACAAAACAAAACTGACTTTGATTCAAAACATTCAGTTTTTTGAATCAAACTCCTGTTTTCTTTGAATCAATGAATTATCGTTCTGATTCAAATGAATAATTTTTGAAAGAAAGAATTAATTTTTTGAACTGAATAATTTTGGACTTTGATTTTAAACAAATTCTTTGATTCAAAAGAAATTTGTTCAATTGCACATTTCGTTAAAAACAAAGTAAATTTTCTTTCAACCAAAGAAAATTGTTTTCAACAGAAAGGAATAATTTCTTTAAATTAAAATTTTAAACTTAGAAGATATTTTGGATTGAGCAAGAACCGAATTTCGAATGAAGTTTGTCCGGTTGTGTTGAAAATCAAAACTAGTGAATCAGAGATAGCTTTAGGAGGATTCAGGATGAAGAATGGTAAGTGTGTGTTAATCCATTTATCAAAAAGTGAATGTTTAAGATTTTATAAAAACTCTTGCATTACAGGACCACGGCAGATTCCGCCCCAAATCCAGCGGTCTGATTATCTTCGGCCCGATCTTCAGCGGTAATGACCAGTTGGATGACCACTAAAGCTAGCAACCGGAGCTGCTTCCGGAAGTCTATTGAGCGGCCCAACAAGAATGCCTTCAGGCCAAAATTTGGACCAAAATTATAGTGAACCAGTGTTAGTGTTAATTTTGTGAATAAA
Source organism: Uranotaenia lowii (assembly GCF_029784155.1). NCBI lineage: Eukaryota > Metazoa > Arthropoda > Insecta > Diptera > Culicidae > Uranotaenia > Uranotaenia lowii. The sequence goes on from NC_073692.1 coordinate 391,330,383, forward strand.
AATGAATTTAAAATGTAAATTCTTTCTTTTTATTATTCAAAATTCCTAATAGGAACTTCGGGACAACAGAAAATATTTCTTCCAATTGGAATAAAAGGAAAATTGTTCAATGAACCAATCCTTTTAAATCTAAATCTAAATTACATTGTAGCAAACGAGAACAACTTTGCATCAAATGGAACTGTTTTTTGTTTCAAAGCATTAATTTTTTGATTCAAAGATTTTTCAAAAGAAAAATTCTTTGAAACAAAGCAAAATGCCTTTGAATCAAAGGAATTTTTATTTATCCCAAAATCAAAGGAAAAAATCCTTTGTTTTTGAGGCACTTTCCTTTGAAATAAAAAATCTTTTCGCTGCGTGTATCACTGGATCGTCGAATCAGGAGCCAGTTGGACGTCATCGGACTGGTGTCATGGAAATCTATCGGACTGTAGGAAGGTGTACTGAAAGCACTGACCACACTGACTTGACTCTTAGAACAAAAATTCAACCATTTTCTGTCTAATTTTTTGTTGTCAGCTTTTGCAGGTTCGCAATACCGACGGCAGGTGGCGAACCTGAAAAATTTGACAAAAAATGCCCTGTAGGAAAAATGGTCCTGTTTAGCCCGATTTTATCGTAGAAATTGCGTGTTTTATTTTTAAAGTTGGGTGGCATTTCCTAACTGGGATAGCATTTCTTCAAATCGATCGATGCGCACTCTGGAATCGACATTGCGTACTGTTGGAAAAATGATTTTTTTTTTGTTTTTTTTTCTGGAAAAATTATCCAGAAAACGAAATCGAGTGTCCAGTCAGTATGGTCAGTGCTGAAAGGTCGTCGGAATAGTTCCATGAGAGGTCGTCGAACAAAAGTCACTCGAGATGAAGGCGTTTACCATGAATGGTCGTGGATCCAATGCGAAGAAGAAGGGCCAGGAGTAACTCGGGGATTATCGGGATGAAGGCGATGCTTACGGTCCGTTTGATGCGAAACCTTTGATCGTTGAGGAGGCGCCACCGGTTACTGTTTGAGGTAACATGGTACCCTAGTTTTAGTTTGTTAGTTAGATTGTCCCGATACAACGAATGTCAACATTATTATTACAACAGGTGTTGTATTCATACGCTCGCTAAGACTATCCATGAGCAAAAAGCGAGCTTGAGCGTGTACACCACATAGATTTTACTTATTGATTTGGTACGCCAAATAATTATATGTAATGTTTTTTTCTTGAAAAATATTCCAATAATGGTATTTCAACTGACAACTGTTTTGATTATACTTGTGATCAACCGTGGTTCCCATGTACTTAATAAAAAGAATATTTACCAACCACTCAACTTTTTCTTTAGGTTACAATTAGCCTTCTTTCTAGGCATGTTCAAGGCGGTATTTTTGCGTTGTGGTTCATCTCAGAGGAGATCGATCCTTGAATGCAAGTTGTTTACCGGAGGGCTTAGCCATTGGTAAGTCGTTGAGATTTATATTAGTTTTTTAAACCGATAATAGTAGAATATTTGATATGAAAAAAATTATTTCTTTTCGATGGTATTAAAGAGGCCCACATTTTCATAATGACGTCGCCTTTTTTCTATCTTGTTGAAAGTGAAACAAAATTTGGCTCTTTGAACCAGAATAAGAGTCTTATAATAGGTAGAGTTGTATTGTGTGATGCTCAAATATGTCAAGATGCTATAACACTTATAGGGCTTATGAACCGCCATCACCTCTCATCAGAGAGTGTGTAAGGCTGGCTGTTAGCCAATCGGTAGAAATGCAGTGAACCCCTATCAATCCCTAGGGTCGGTACGCTTACCATTCTGAACGCTATCTTGCAGGGAAATTCGGGATGACTAAAGTAGAACCCTTCGGTTAAAATGTTACCGTTTATTTAAATTTTTAATTTATTCACCCACCACTTTCTTAACTAATCTAACCTGGTTATTTGGCTACGGCTATTTCCTCTTCTCCTAAGTCGTCGAGCTCGCGTTCGTAGTCGATAACTTGAAGATTGGCAGGATGGTTGTACTCGGTCCCACCTTGGGTGCTGAACCAGGTGCCAGCAGTTCGTTGTCTATTTCCGGCTGAATCTGTCTCGGCTTGGCCAGAAGACTGAGCTGGACATAATTGTGCATTTAGCTCCTGAACAACGTCGAACCCTGTCGAACGTCAGTCACGACGGTTTTAGTATAAGCTTATCCAGTACAATACACAAAAATTAACCCAGTTGGGGCCGTCGGATTAGCCAAATGTATCACTACGAACGTTTGGTGAATTGGCATCCAGGAAGCAACCTGCCAGCGATTGTGCTCCACAAAATCATGACCGTGACACGACTTGTTCACAATAATAGCTATCTAATAGACTCACCCTTGAGTGATATTTTCTTTTGTTGTCTTCTTCATTTTTTTCGTTTTCCGATCCTTCTAGTGGGCTTCCCGCATCCAATAAGTCGGGTTTAGCTGACGCCGAGTGGGAGTATCTTACTTGTTTATTTTGTCCGTGCCCATATTGTATGCTTTATCTCACCTTCCAGAAGCCTCCAGAATCTACTGCTGCTGCTCCGAATCAACTGGAAAAGTTGTTGTTGTTGTTGTTGTGTTTTGGGTTATTTGGCCTGAGGAACGGTGCCTCATATAGAGTATTTCCTGAGACAGATTGTGGTAGGGTAGCTTTTTGTTTTTGTTTTGAAAAATGTAAACACCAACTGGTCGCCATTTTGATCTTTGATGATAAGCACTGTTCAATGCTTTCTTTTAAAAACTTCTTTAATTAAAAGCATCAACATACCTTCATGTCCCAACTTGTTATGAATTTACAAATCATTAAATAAAGAATTTATATTCTCCTCACCAAGGTGCGCTTGCAAAACCACTACAATTGCATTGCCAATTTTATTTCGTTACTATCTGGTCATTGAACATGCGTAATGTTGTTGTTATGTTTACCCTACCACGATATGCCGAGAAATGTAAACATGAGAAATCAGCTGTTCGTCTGACAAGTGGGGAAATGCCTTACACTGACAAATCATTTCACACTTTAGTGTGTCAAATTTCACACATTTTGGAAATAAGTAGACCAACACATTAAATGTGTGAAGGTACCGCTGCACACTAATGGGAAATACCGCTTAAGGAAACGAAATGTGTGCGTTTCACACATTATGCAAAAAGCGTTTAAAACAGGAAAATGTGTGAATATCACAAAACAGTTCAATTTAGGTAAACGGGAGGTGATAGTTAAACTTATTTTCATTCATTTGGATATTGAAACATCATGATTTGAAATCCAATTTTTTGCTTTATTAATTCTCGCACATTTTCAGTAATTATTTAATTTAAGTGCTGCGGGGGGAGCAATTCCATGAGCTTTTTCTACCAGCCAGAACAAGCCGGCGATACCAGGCCGGATCTGAAAGAGAAAGTCATGCATTAGTCGATTTATTTTCAAAATTTCAGGTGCTGTGCGGGTTTACTTGCCATTGTTCTTTCATGACTTGAAGCGACTTTAGGGATGATTGCTGCTTGGCTCGCGCATGACTGTTTGTGATTTCACACACTTTTTCCTTAATCTGTGAATTCGTATAATGTGTAAATTTCAAACTTGCATGGTGTGTGAAAACCACACTCGAGTTTGACAGCTCCATATATTTGCAGATAATGTGTGAAACTATTTTGCAAAATGTGTGAAATGATTTATCAGTGTATAGCTGGAAAAGTTGTTTTGTTTTTGTTACACGTGTTTTTGTTTGACATCTTACACTCTAAACTATAACTATACGAATTTTGCTCGATTTAACACAATCACCACACGCTCTAAATTAAACAACCACAATAACTTATTTCGCAGACACCAGATACCCAGACTGACCACTGAAGGCTGATTTTGGCGCTTGTTCCGCAGCGCTATCTACGGGTTATCGTGAAACTAACGGCAACATACACAAAAGGAAAATTCTCGATATATCACATACACATTTGTATTGTGCTATTTGTTTTTTTTACATCTAGCGAAGAACACGATCGTTGTTGATTACCTACTTTTGATAGAAAATAAATAACACGATATATTTCGAAAACCACTAAAGAACCTTTTTTGAATTTAAGCGCATTAACCAAATGTGGTTAGAATTCAACCATAAAGCTTTTAAAAAATACATCGACTTCGACAGAAATGAAAATTGACTGAAAACTTGAGATTTTCTGCTCCACTTCCTTATTGCGTTGTGGTTGAAAAATAACCATTTTATGACATCTTTGGCTTCATTTGTAAAGATCACTTTCAACTGCAAGACTTCGTTAACCCCGAAACCTCCGTCAAGAGTAAGTTCAAGTTTCCCGAGCAGAAAAATATTGTGACAAACCCAATTATTTGTAAATAGTTATAAAACGATCTAGCACTTGTTGAGAAAACGACATATGACATCGTATAAACATTCCACTGATTGTATATTGCAAAACTACAGTATATTGAATGTAGCTTTAAATTATATTACTGTTTAGAACTGTTAAATCAGTTGAAGGGACGAGATTCTTACAAAATTTTGTTGAACAATCTGTTTCAGTTAGAGTTTCTCAAAACCCTTCCGAACCATAGCCGAATTGCCGCATTTATAGAGGTTTACAAAAAATGAATAAAACAAAAGTAGACGTGATATTTACAAAATTTGTAAAGCAATGTTTTGTTAACAGAAGAAGCTTAATGAAAATCGCAACAACGAAATATACCATTAAGTCAACATCTACAACAAAAAACCGGTGACAGATTTGTATTTACTTTTTCCTCCAATAAATCCTAAAACTTCCCTTTCTATGAAAAATTTAGTCACATTCGAAAAATGTCTTCTTTTCAAAATATCTAACTAAACTTGGATATCAAACTAGTCCTTTTACTGCCCACTGGAAGAGGCAGTTGTGGAAAAAATATTTTTGTCTTCGAGATGATGCATTTTCCATCAAATTTAGTACAATTTCTAACAAAGTGCGTTGGTTGGCATAATGATGATTTTTTACAAACAATCTCAACTATCCGAGTCTGTTTATTCTTAGCAATTCTTTCCCTGTTCTGTAGTAAAGTTATTTTTTCATTATTATTTTTTTGGTTAAATTTCGAATCATTTTTTGAATATCGCACGTGTTATTGATTTTATCCATGGGTAAAATAAAACTAACGTGAATTCGTCACATCAAAATCAAAACATTAAATGAATTCACTCACACCCCGATAGGAAATTTGACAGTTGAAAAATTTCGCCGTTCACATATTTAGTTGGGTGCAGATTTAGTCTGGCTACGAATCACCCTACTAAATCAATGACCCTATTTAGTATGCCGATTAATCGGGCTACGCTTGAATATGAAAAAGGTGCCATACTAAATCGGCTGATGAGTAGGCTCACACAATTACGCATGATTTGGTAGCACAATAAGTTGATCGACGTAATCGGGGGGGATCGGTCAATTTAGTAGGGTTTCGTAGGACACTATTTAGTTGGCAAACTTTAAGCCTATTTAGTATGGAATGGTCATAACTGAATTAGTCTTTGACATGTGTTGTGTGATGGAGTTCATCGAAGGGAAAGCTTGGCCCACGTCAGTGCTCATCAGCAGTTTGTACGAGTGGTGAGCGAGTTTCTATCGGTTCCGTCATGACGACGTCAACCTGACCAAGCTCCCGGACGTTTGGCGGGCATGCCTGAAGCCGTAATCGAAGGTGTTCATGATTCCGATGGAGGCATCGCTGACGACGCCCTCACCGTGGGCCAGTTTCTGGATGAGGTGCCGGAGGTGAGTAGGAAAAAAAAATCGATGTTGGCGGTCAATCAATTCAGCTATTTAGTCGGATTGCGTAGGGTGGTAGGGAGAAAAATCAATTTTAACGGTCAATCAATCCGGCTATTTAGTACGATTGGGTAGGGTGGTAGGAAAAACAATCGTTATTTGAGGCCAATCAATTCTGCTATTTAGTCGGATTGAGTCGGGTGGTTAATACTAAATAGCTTGTTTGATACCCCTATTAAATACCTGAAAGTCGAAAATCTCTTCAACTTTATCGCCCTACTAATCAGGCGATGAGGTCGGTTCCTACACAATCATGCTACTCATCACCCTATTTGATAGGCCTACGAAATCGGCTTACTAATCGGCTGATGCCCAGCAAAAACTCCCATAAGCGACGTTGCAACAATAGGCCGATTAGTATGATCGAAAATCGGCCGACGCACCCTTCGCGAGCCGACTAAGTATGGTAAATAGTAGGGTGTATTTCCTATCGGGACAGACATACGATATTTGACATTCCATAAAACGACAAGAAAATAAAAATAACTTTCGTTTGCATCAAGATAGAACTGTTCTTTTACCATTCAAAATTCGTTTTGGTGGTGTGGAAAAGCTTTGAAATCGATGTATAAGTTTAGTTACAGCGAAATTATTTCTTATTTACTGCCCGCATGAATCAGTATTATACAATAACGATTTCCATTATCTTCTTCCCAAGACACACGTAAGATTAGCTTTATAGTTTTGGATTATTGATGTACGATTAAGGTAGTCTTTTTTCAATGAAATGGAATCGTTTGGACGCACTTTACGATACAGCGAACGGGTTGTTAAGTAGAGTAACCATTCATTTTTTTTGCTTTTTTCTAAATACAAAATGAAGCAAAAATAAAAACTATAGGTGTTATCGTTATCATATCGTTCGTTTCATGTATTCTTGACGCTACATTGTATCTTTATGAGATCTTTTTACGATCAATAATGAAAAAGGAGACGATTCATGTTATAATTTCTTAAAGATTGTATTTTTCATTCAAATACGGTATACAATGATTACAATATAAAAAAATCATACATATGTATAATGTGGTCATTATCTTTATGCAAAAAAAAAACATTCAAGTCGCCAAATAGTCACGCCCGAGCAGCATTTGTAAGGCCCAATGCTGAGGAGGATTAAATTGTATTCAGGATTCTCGGCCTGCAAAACATAAAACTTAATAATTTGTAAGAAAATTATACAAAAATCGAACATTTTACCTTCAATAAACGCATCTATCACCTTCGTCGCCTAGTTGGAAACAAAAGTGACTCCTGGATTCAAATGGAGTGCCTGAAAACATGAAACGAATTGTTATAAAAACTTAAAATATTGTTAAAATTAAAGTTTTCGAAAAATGATATTTTAAAATCAGCAAAGTTAATAGGAACATTATTTGAATTTTTGATATTAAACACTGGCTTGGCTAAAAGAACTGTAAATATATATCACCTTGAATGAACATCACTGTTATATAATTGCAACATTCCAGGGCAAAATTAGCCCTGCCCTCAAGAGAAATTTGAAAATATTTGATATACAATATTATTCAATTTTAGAATTGATTTTAGATAATTATGTGCAATAAAACTTGACTTTAAAATATGCATCGGGTACACCACCAAGCAGATTTAAAAGCCAAATCAGATTCTGATCAAGATTCACAATTCATTCATTCAGTCATCCCAAATTCTATTCTAAAATTCTATAATAGAGTTTATTTGATATTTTTTGTACTGGCTCTGAATCGGATTGCTTATTAAAGACTCTTTTTAGTCTTATTTTCAAAAACAGAATTTGGATTAGGTGTGTTAAAAGTTCACATTTTAGATTGTCATACTCATTCTAAAAACCTTATAAATAAGAAAGGATTGTAAGTCTTAGAGAAGTTAAAATCCTTACAAATAAATATTAAAAAATACAAAATAATGTTTCCTTGTTCGACTTTTACAATGAAAAAAAATTTGTATTCAACATATGTGTTTCAAGTTCACACTTGAATTGTTTTATATTTCCAAAATCTGATTCTGGAAAACTGATAAAGTAAACTGACTTCAAATATCTCCTGTTTTAAAAAGTTTACCACCTACCTTACTGGAAGAGCTGTCATTTCAAAAGGTCACTATCGCGAATTTCAACTCGACTTAATTGTAACCTGCAGTTTCGTATCTTCTAGAGATTAGTATTCTTCTATCACAGGCCATGTTTTAGAATCCTTCCCAACGGATTTTTTTAGCTCGGGACCGTCTTCAATTTGCATGTTTCCTCCGTTGCTGGCGTATCGGCACTGTGCACATTGTAAGATTTCTCAGGCGGACTTTTCTTACTCTAAAAGAAAAACAATTAGCAAAAAAGTAAAAAATAAAAAGCCAAGCAAGACTTACCCAGCGTAAGACAGTGTCCCAGCACATTACTGGAGCCGTTTCCTGCCACGCGATTCCGGGAATTTTGGTTGAAATAAGAGGATTTCTGCTTTGGAAGCGTAGGCGACACGAAAATACGTTGACCTTCTTTACAATGCACAGTGGTGCAGAACAGCAATCTAGCTGTACGAAATTAATAGCGCCCAGGGATGAAGAGATAGACATTTGATGTCTTCAGCAACATTGTTCAGTTTTACAAGGGGCATATTCTAGTATCAAAATTTTTGCCGAGGGGTCCACCGATAGCGAGATAAAAATGCTAACTTTTTTGTTTTTCAAATTAGAGCTTTGATGTCTTCGACAAAGTTGTTTATCTGATCAAAATACATAAGTTTGTTGAATATGTCAAAGTCCTATCACATCACTCTCTGGAGTTACAGTCAAAGTAAAAAAAATCACTTGAAAAAACAGTTTTTTGAACCTGACACGTTGTAGATTGGATAAAATGGTTCGCTGTCTTTGAAACAAAGTTGTAACAAGCCACGATCTACATTTGTCTCATACATTATGATGGGTTTAGAAGTTCCTGAAGCTCTATAGAAAGCATTTAGTGTATTTTATTGGCAATTTTGGAAGGCTCATCCATCGAAAAGTGCACATTTTCGCAACATCCCATTTTTTATGATTATTTTTGATGATAAGCGGAACCATTTCCATTTTAAATTAGCGCGGAAATCGGTGGAACTAGTAGAGATTTGAATGTTTGAAAATTTCACATTTTATGTAAAAATTACCTATTTTACTTATAGAAAAAACGTTAAAACATTTAATTTGTTAATAAAGTGTTGCAGTTTTCTTTTATATATTTTGTTTTATTAAAAGACATTTAAATTCGATTTTTCAAATTATTTAAACCCCAAAAAATGAATGGAACTTATCTGTTAAATTTGGTAGAGCACTAAATTAGTATTTGAATTATAGAATTTTGCCATTACAATATAACTGCTATAACTGGTTCCAAGTAACTGTGACCAAGTAACCAATCTTACAAGCAATTCGCTTTTGTCTTTTCGTTGAGTCATAAGTTTTAATCGAATTTGAATGCCTTTTAATCAATGGTCCGAAAATCAATCAAAACAAACACTCAGGATGCGTTTCCTGTTGGAAACATTCCGATTGTATAATGGGATAGCGCCTCTCGCTACTGCTTCGCCTGGCTGGTATGCAATCTCGATCAGCGCTCCTATCAGCTATGCAAACCGAGTCGCATCATTCAGAATCATCGGTTCAGCAAACATCGCATATCGGAGATGAGTGAGATACAAACTGATCCATTCTGAATGTAGCTCACTCAGTATCTGCCTGAATTATATGAAATTCAAAATTATTTTTTGCAGGACGAGAAAAATCAAACAGTTGTGCGGGACACCATAAATTCTCAGTAGTTTTAACGTGACGTACGACATTTTAATAAGAGAACTTGTAAAAATTGAAAAACACGGCGAAAGTGAACATCTTTCCCTCACAAACACAACTGCAATTTGATTTTGATCATACTGATGTTAAAAAACGTTATAACAACAAATAAATTTATTAATTTGCTTTATATCAAATCAAACAAAATACGCTAATGATCGGCTTCATGTATCATTCACTCACTGCCTGATCCATTCACTCCTGATCGAAGACCAACAAGATTCGCCATATGCATTGCGCATTGGTGATATTCCAATTTGATGATGGTGCTGCACTGTTTTGACAGCAAGCATCGTGCGAGGTGATCTGTATTTTAGCGATGAATTGAACGATCGATGATCGGGTAGGTCCAGTAGCAATCAATAACGAAACCCGACCGCTGTACGTTCAGGTGCGAAGTGCAATCAGAAACATTCATTGAAAATGAGTGATATTCAGAACACTGCTTTTAATAAAAGAAAATGTATAAACGGAAACTGCAACATTTTATTAATCAATTAAATTTTTAAACGTTTTTTCTATAAGTAAAATAGGTAATTTTTACCTAAAATGTGTATTTTCAATCATTCAAATCCCTACTAGTTCCACCGATTTCCGCGCTAACTTCAGATGGAAATGGTTCCGCTTATCATCAAAAATAATCATAAAAAATGGGATGTTGCGAAAATGTGCACTTTTCGATGGATGAGCCTTCCAAAATTGCCAATAAAATACACTAAATGCTTTCTATAGAGCTTCAGCAACTTCTAAACCCATCATAATGTATGAGACAAATGTAGATCGTGGCTTGTTACAACTTTGTTTCAAAGACAGCGAACCATTTCATCCAATCTACAACGTGTCAGGTTCAAAAAACTGTTTTTTCAAGAGATTTTTTTTACTTTGACTGTAACTCCAGAGAGTGATGTGATAGGACTTTGACATATTCAACAAACTTATGTATTTTGATCAGATAAACAACTTTGTCGAAGACATCAAAGCTCTAATTTGAAAAACAAAAAAGTTAGCATTTTTATCTCGCTATCGGTGGACCCCTCGGCAAAAATTTTGATACTAGAATATGCCCCTTGTAAAACTGAACAATGTTGCTGAAGACATCAAATGTCTATCTCTTCATCCCTGGGCGCTATTAATTTCGTACAGCTAGATTGATGTTCTGCACCACTGTGCAATGATATGACCTCCAGCCCTGCAGGTTCCGGTTGATGAAGATCTTGCTGCTGGTGGAACATGTTGATCGGTATTAAAATCTAAATTTGTATCAAAAATAAAACACCAAACTTACTTTACTATTTCTCAAAATACGGTGTAGACCCTGCACATCACCGGAGCTGGTATCTGCGGACCGATTCCGGCAGTTTATTTTGGGAGGCTCAGATTCTGCGCACCGTAGTGCAACCGTTTGTTTTGCCTCATCCTTTCAGTCAATTTTAGATTACTCTAAACAACTGCATTTTGGGATTCAAGGTTTCCGGAAAACTTTTCCTTCGACGCCACCACCACCAAATCCGCAAATCGCTGCCATCTCCAATTGTATTTACAATTTTACACAGACCACAGCTGCTGCCGCTTCTACGGAGCGTGGTGCTGGGGCACTGGAACCGCTCCAGTGTTTGTTCGGCCGGTTGATGAGGATTGTTCCGGCATCTGCTGCACTTTGATGAGCTGTAGGAGGGTTGGAAAAATAAAATTATTGTCAAACAAAAAAGCTTTTCCCTTACCTTTATTCCTCGCGTTTGCGGTGTGGGCCTTGATCAGCTTAATCTTAAGTGCTCATGCCATTCGTGGGTTGCCTGGCCAAATTAAGAGGATTTTCCGGAATCTTACGGGCTTAGGAATCTAAAGTCGCGCACGCCATTTTTTTTTCTTGTTGACAGTGAAGACACACTCAAATACATCTTGAGTTTTGTTTTAAGGATTATTACCCGTATCTTTCAATAATAATTTATTATCATTTTAAGCGAAGACGCATGAAAAATATAAAAGTTAGTAAAAATTAGAAGATTTTAGAACAATTACTCGAATATTCACTATTCGTGTAATCAGATCAGAATAATATCAACGATAACGGGTATGATATTTGATTATGCGGGTGGGCATCGTTTAAGGAACATTAAAATGACCCTTATTCAAAATTAAAGTTTTTTAAAGAATGGATTCATTCAGTAAACTAATTACTTTCGAAATATGGTTTTGACAAAACTTTGAATCAAAGAATTTGGTTGAATGTCAAAAGTGAAAAAATTCCGGAAGCAAAGAGAATGGATTTGAAACCTACATTTTGAAATATTCCAAATTCAGTGCAGTTTTTCAACAATTTTTTTTTTTCGAATAAAAGATTTTTAAGTTGACATTTCTCACGCGCCCTTGCTCTCGTGTACGGATTAAGAAGGGGATAAAAGTCGAAAAACATGGTCGCTTTTATTTCCAGTCCAGTCCAGAATTATGCCAAAAACAGTTGTTTTTTTGACATTTCTCACGCACATTTGAGCAGGGAAAAATACCCGGTCGACAAACACGGTCGTTTCTGAGGTTATTTTTGTAATAATTTATAAGTTTTAGTGAAACTACCAGCATTATATCACGAACACTTCCAGCGGCAAATAGGATTTAAGATCTTATCAATACATTCATCACATTTAAATATTTTTCAATATATGTCAAGAACTTATTTCACTCCTCAAACCTATCTAGGTACGATCCAAGAAACAGTTAAGATAAATTAGAATTCAAGTTTTTCAAGGATTTATATATAGCTTGTCTTTTTGGTCGCAGTCAACCTTTCAGATTAAGACAAACAATTGCGAACTCAATGAATAATTTATAACAGACATTATAATTTTCATACTGTTACTCAGCCGGATAAATTAATTTTGAAATCAAAACTGAATCTCAAAATTAATTGGCTCTGAACTAAGGACCGCTTTAACGTTGCGTTTGTATTTTTTTCCATCTCAATCGATCAACAGTCATTGTTTGTATAACATTCATCTCTTATTATGATACAGTAAATTAAAGTAAACAATTAACACTGAAGACAAAAACAATAATGAAAATGTTTGAGATAGAATTTCAAATACTAATAGGTGATTCAATCAAGACGGTTTTCATTTGGCTTGTTAATTATCAAGTGTAATTTTTTTTCTTGATGTAGCACAGTAGTTTCACGATGCCCCGACAGATGGCGTATGATTCTTGGCGACTTATAGTTGTATGGATTCAAGCGCCACTGATCAGTCTGGGTATCTGGTGTCTGCGCTTATTTATAACGCTACAAGCGTTAAGATGTCGTTTGCTAGCTTGACCAATAATCAAAATGACCAATAGTTTTACCGGCCTTGAACTCCAAGCCGTTCGCTACTTTTTTTTACCAGCGGTCGTTTACCTGGTTAGGGTAACTTGGTGAACTGATTCATCAAGGAGAAGCCCTGAAACCCCCACGGACAAACTGCGACATTATTTATTATAATCTACATCAAGATCACTGCGAAATCCTTCGACTGACTAGCAACGCTTACAAGTGGTATACTCCATCCAGGAGCACACGCATAGGTAAGCCTTGCACACGGGGAGCTTTGCGCCGGCGATCAGGCTTTTTCTACGGAACAGGCCAAAACCGCATAAGTATCTAGTGTGAGCTATTTGCATACAGCGGAAAAGCTTTAATTACAGTAGAAACCATTACGTTGAATAAGAACCAATTTGTTGTCGCAGATATTTGGTTTTTCAACTCAAGTAGACGGGTCTTACTGATAGAAGTTAAACAAAGTTAAATTTACATTTGGCTTATTTTGTTATTTATTTTTTGATATTATTTGGAATTTTTTGATATGATTCGTGAAAATAATTCGGATTTTTGGTGTTTCTGTCATACCACTATTGAGTTCATTCATTTTTCGTTTTACGTGCCGTTTGTTTTTTGCACAGTATAAATTTCAACCCTAGAACTACAACTTTTAGCGCCAACAACCCTATTACAACTAATGGAACAATAACGTCGAAGCTGTACTTCGTCATCCAGCTGATATAAAGCGCATTGGATTGGAGGATTCGACTATCGGGATTTCGCAGGACCCACTCGGTCCACCAGATGGCACGATCTAGGGGATGCTCCGGCTGGTCCCTGAATACTTTACTAATTTCGGCCATGTTTTTTCGGTAACTGGAATCGTGGAATTAAATTTGTTTAGAAATTAATTGAAGACACACGGGAAATTGAGTTCGATTTGACTTACCTTTGATCTGTCATAACGTCCCGAATGGCATCAGCGAGGTCGTCCGATTTGATGTTTTTCAGTGATAACCTCCTACCGGCACCGCGTTCGGTTATGTAATTTGTATTGCGATATTGATCGGCAAACACCGGAAATCCAATCATCGGAACTCCATACCAAACTGCTTCCTGAGTGCTCAGCAATCCACTGTGAGTTATGAACAATTTCACATTGGGATGAGCCAAGATGTCGTTCTGTGGCATCCAACTTCGAATGTAGACATTCTTAGGAACCTCCACTGGAAGAACATCGGTTTCAAATTTCCACAGAAACTGATATTGGGGGAATTTGGCCATGGCATTGACGATCGCGATGATCCGTTCGTCTCCAAGAGAATCACTTCTTACGTTAGTACCTAACGAAAACAAAATGACACCATTTTTAGCCTTCTCAACCACCTGTTTGAGATCGTCGGGCAGCTCTTTGGGCTGTTGAATTTGCAATCCACCGACTGAAATCACACTCGGCATAGTGGGTTCCGAATACTGGATTGCAGGGTGAGAATTCAGCAGCACCAGCCTTGTATCTTTGTCGAAATCATCGAGGTATGGAATATCCGGAATTAGTTGACGCACGAGTTTGTCCATTTCCGGTACCATATTGTACTGATTCAACAGCTCTTCCCAGTGGCTGTACAGAAAGTTCATAAACCGTTGCGCGTAGTTCATCTTTTCTGGGGTATCGTACTCATGGTTGGGAATTATGGCTGGGTACGAGTAGGAACCGGCTTGTGATACGGTTGCCGTTATGCCATTGAAGGCCGTGACCGGAATGTACGGTGGCCTTCCGAATTTATGTTGAGCTATAGCAGAGAGACATGGACCTGTTGAAGATAATGGTGGAGATTAGTTTGCTTAGCTACTTTTTGTCTCAGAAGATTTCTTAAAATCGGTAACAAATAGAGGCCATGGATTAGTAGGTAGTGTTCGAATCTTCTATGCCAATCAAAACACAAACTTATTAGAGTTTACTTCATTCTGCATCCGCACTGCGGAAAAAGGGGGCCAATTTGATACAGTATATACTGATCTCAAAGCTGCTTTTGATCGCATTGACCACCGTTTGCTCCTAGCCCTAGCACAATTTAAATATCTTGGACTTGTTGAAGGACTCGATCATTGGATCGGCTGGGAATAGAAGGGTCTTTCGTGTTACAGAATAACTTCGGAGTGCCCCAAGAAAGCAAAATTGGACCGATCCTGTTCTGCATTTATTTCAACGTCACACATGCTCTTCCATTGAGCTGCAGAATGCTTTACGCTGATGGCCTGAAAATTTATCGAAAGATTAAAAGCTTTAGCGATTGCTTGGAGTTGCAGCTTATGTTGAGCAAATTCATGGAGTGGTGCGACCTGAATTGCTTAACAGTTAGTGTGGAGGAAAGTAACGTCATCAGCTTCACACGGAAAAAGAATCCGGAAATTTTCATTTATACACTCCAAGGTTCCGCACTTGAACGAGCTTCCGTAATAAAGGGTTTAGGTGTAATACTGGACTCCAAAATGACATTTGAACACCACCTAAACCATTTAGTAGCTAAAGCGAATAGGAATTGGACTAACTTATGCCGCCCATGGACTTTTTATTGTGCCTTGGCTCGCTCGCATCTTGAGTCACACAGAAAAAAATAATGACAATTACGTGTACTGGAAAATGGTTGCCTTTAAAATAAAACAACCTGTAATTATAAAAACATGTATTTTTATAGTTATTTGTCTAAAAGTAAGTGCAGTGTCCTTAAAAATTACAGCAAGTGTCCTGTAACAAAAAGGAGCATGACATTGACAGTATTTTTACAGGTCTAAAAAAATACGTGGCGAGAAATTACGTGTTGTCGAATAATATTCAAATGTGCTAGCATCCCGGTTACGCATCAAAAAATAATTGTCAAAATCATGCGCGCTTCATTTTGTTTTATTTTTCGGTTTTTTGTTTTGAGCCCTTTAACTTTAAGTTTTTATATACGCTTTTGCCACTGCGCCATAGTGGCAGAGTGAATTCTGGTTGGTTTAGAATATTTGATGAAAATGTAGATAACCGTATCAAATTACTAACCGAACTGTCCTAAGAGGAAGATAAAGTTGTGAAAATGGAAACATTAAATTTTTGCATTAAAGTGAAGGTTTTTAATAATTGAAGTTCTTGACAGCGATCTGTACAGTTGGAAGCTTTTAAGGAATAGTATTGTGTAAGTTGAATATCAGTATTTTTCAAATTTATTAAAACGTTTGTAAGTACCTAATTGTTTATTTTTGCTTTCAGATTCTCGAGTATCGGGATATGCAATATCTATGAGTCACGGAGGGTGAAAATTCGAGATGGTGAGCGATCAAATACGACGCAGAGTGCATGGAAACATCTGTTTTTTTTGCTGCCGAAAAAAATAAGCTCATAGAAGTACAAAAATATCCAGCTCGATGTTTCGTTTCCGTAGGTGAGTGTGTAACAATATTTTTAGATCACCACTTAAAATTTTAATCCAACATTTTGTATAGATATCTTGATCGGAATAAATTTTGGCTCTTCACAAATTAACGGCAGCCAAATATTTATTCGTTATTCTTGCCACAATTTTCAAGATTTTACGTTTATTGCAAAATTTTCGGTTAAATTCATTACCCACTTTTATAGGAAGACAAAAAAATACTAAAAAAAGGTTTTGAACTAATAAGCATAGGCTAGGCTAAACAAAATTGAATTGATTCTAATGAACAGGCAAGTATCTAAATCTATAGTTTTGAACTACTTAGATACTTTTATTACTATAATTATTTAGATTACGTTTTCACGGCTTTCGTGTCTATACTTAGATACTATGGAAACAACAAATCGTTCCGTGTACAGGTCTTACGAGATAAGCATCTTAAACAGCCCTCGTTCTGCGCAGTTCAAATCCTTATTGCACATATTTCCACATCTCTTTAAAAACAAAACTGAAAAAATGGTTTCTGAAGATTCCGTTTATATTATCAAATTTGCGAATATTTCCTTTGAAATGAATTTTTAACTTTGGAGCTCCAAGGACGATCACGGTATCAATATCATTCCTTACCTTTAAGACTTTCTCATATTTTTCTCAATTCTCATGTCGAATACGCGATTTGAGCCATCACTAGAGCCCTATCGGTTCTGCATATAGAGGACAACCTTAATCTTTGGTGAACTTCGGAAAAACAGAACTGTTCTAAAACAGAATCAATTATCCACTGAACAGGCAAAACAAAAAAATAAAACAAACAAACAACAACTGGACCAGGGGTGTCAGGTGTCCTGATTTATCAGGATTTGTCCTGATTTTCGAGAGACCGTCCTGATTTTTCAAAAATGCTTGAATTGTCCTGATTTTTGAAAAATGGCCCTTAAAATGTCCTGATTTGTCCTGATTTTTAAAAAAATTCCAAATCATAACTAAATTTATTGTTAAATTAAAATTAAAATAGTTTAACCTGTTAAACCAATGAGATTCTTTGGTTCAAATGATATTTAAATGAGTTTTTTCTATATTAACTGCAGGCCAGCCAAGGTTATTCTCGCTTCAGTTGCATAATTCGAGGCGTCTTCAGCACCTACATTTCACCTTTAATTATGCAATCTAAGCAGAACTGCATTTTGTTTTCACCAATTTGGTGGTGTCCTGAAAAATCCTGATTTTTTCTTTGCAGTGTCCTGATTTTTGACAAAACGACCTGGCACCTCTGAACTGGACAGGCCATTAAATAACTTATCTAGACAACACCAATTATTAACGAGCCTATAGTAAACAAAGAGACGAAATGTCACGATTGGAATTTTTGGTTTTCTGTCAGTTTCATTCCAATCGAGCAAAACCAAGCAGTCTTAAAGGTAGCCCAACCGCAGGGTTGCAAGCTCATTATTTCAAAAGGGATCAGATTGCGCTTCTTTGTTTACTATAGTTTCTTTACCAATTATGTGCAAAGAAAAAAAGTTTATAAGGTAGGCTACTCCGCTGCATTTACATGTGTTGATGGAGAGACCATGTTATAGATAGTGGAAAAATCACAACATACATTTTCACATATGGACTTGTACAGAAAACAGTTTCCATTAATTAACAAAAATCTCTGGAAACAGATTAAATCACAAATATAATGTACATACATCTATTATATAAAATTCTCTTGTAACGGTGTTTGTAGTACTACTCCTCCGGAATGACCCAACCTATTCAAATGATATTATTTATAGAATATTCTGTGGGCATGCGAATCGGTTTAAATCGAATAAAAACAACAAAAAGTCGCATCAATTGACCGTAATCATTAAATTTGTAATAAATTGAATCAAATTAAAGTCATGGCCTTCAATTTTTTCGAGATTTTCTTTCTTTTGGGCGCCGAGCGGTTTGTTTTTCGTCTCCAGGGTCGAGGCGTCGCAAGCAAACGTCGTAGGAGGTTAGTAACTATGGCATAGCATACTGTTTAGTGGGAATATTTGGGCGCGCATTTCTCAACCAAGCATAATTTTGATGCATGTGGTGACCACATGAAGCCTAGATGTGTTTTTTCTTCTTGATTCCTAGATCATTTGTACAGCACATATGTATGTAGTAATGAATGACGCCCAGATGTGACCCAGATTAATATTTTGCCGATCAAATCAAAACCATTCAAACGATTTGAAAAAATTAAAACTTCAATTCGTGTTATTTCAAGAAGGAATTGTTGTCTAAATAATATGAATTTAGTACTGATGCGTATGAAATAATGGTATGACTCTTTGCGGACATTTGAAAAAAGAAAAGTAGAAAGACTTGGTTTATAATCCAAAACGCTAGAAATATTTTTCAAACATGTACAAATGTGCTTCACAGAAGTTGTATCATGTGCCATTAAATTTATAGAACAACCACAAAATCCGTTGCGAATGAACAGACACATGAACTGAACAAGAGCCTGTCCTTTAAAATGGATTATATAAGATTGATGTTCATTTGAAGGCCGAATGCAAAGAAGTGCAAACGTTCAACATTTACAAAAAATGTATACATGATTTCTAAATTTATAAATAGTTGGGCCCAAATTAACAATCTGACTAAATAAACTTAACTTTTTTTTAAATCGTACACCAAAAAACTGTTTACAGGCTCCCTGTTTGTTTACACAAAATTCAAGTACGTACCTAACATAAATGTGTGTTTTTGTTTAACATATTTTGGTTACGTAGATGAGACTTTAGATCCGATTTTTTGTTGACATTTTTTTGTGATTGATATTCCAGAAGCATAATTTTTTTGATAGCAGAAGCTGATTTTTTTTTTTTTTGATAAGTTTTTGTTATGACCTAAAAGTGTTGAAAATAATATTAACTCCTGTCATTTCACACGGTGAAACAAGTGGCAATGCGCCTTTGAGTCATGAAACATATTCCAATTTTTCTCTAAAATAGTCAGTTAGGGTATCCCGAGGGTTTAATCTGAACGGATATTTAAATTTTTAAATGTCGAGGTAAATTTACATGAAAATTTCCAGAAAAAAGAATGAACTCATGAAATCATCGTAGCCTTGAAAGATTAGTTCTTTTTCATGTATTTAATTTTTTAAAAGCTGCGTTCCGAATAAATCTTATTGAATCTTGAAAATATCACATAATCTTAAACAGAATCGCAAATTACCTTCAACACTGTTTAGGAAAATTTTAAATCAGACAACAATGGTTTAAATTGGCAGGTATGTATTTAAGGATAAAAAAGAAGATAGAAATGGTTTAATTCGGTTGAATAACAAAAAAAATAATCATATCTTTTCTCCTTTCAAAACCAAATTAAATTTTTTTGAATATTAACCCAATAAATCAAGACTTCTTGATTTAATAAGCATTTTTTGCTAAAAAAAAAAGGGCGAACCTTTTTTTGGACATGATTTTGATGAAAATATGGATATAAATAACCACTGCTTCCAAATGTGAGGAAAGTGAAGCTGCTTGAAAATGGTTTGAAAAAAATCATCTCTAATGTTTTTATTTCTTCAGTTCTAAAAAATATACCATCAAAAGCTACTCGGGAGCTAAAAGTGCTGCGCTAGGCAGAATATTGAGCAAACACTCCAAAAATTGTCCCGATATTCAAAATTCTTCTTCCATAAAGTTTCATATGCAATAAATTCCAATAAATGAGAAATTTTTGATTACGATTTAAACCTTAAAGTGAACTCGAGCAAAGCGGAGAAAATCAACTAAATGGTATACAATAAATAAAACATAGATATAATCACATATGTTATTTATGGAACAAGTTATACAGAGTAGATTTTTTTAAAGCAAGAGGCTTGCCAAGTTTGATGGTAACGTTGCAACGCGTTGAGTGCTGAAAAAATCGAATTTGCAACGGGAAGCTGATACCTGATATCATTCGGCAATATTCAAAGCATCCGAATAAAAGAAATGTAAATGAAAAGGATTCATGTAAGATGTATGTAAAATTTATTGGAGATATTTTTTGAATAATCAGTTAAAAGACCCGTAGAATTGAGTTAAAATTCCTAGATTTGATTCCGATATAATTGAGCGGGCCAATTCGAGCAAACGGAAAAGATGGATATGTTTAAAAACTAGGACATGTTCAAGAAAGCGAGATGGTTAACAACTCAAGATTTGATGCTTTTTTTAAGTCAAACAGCGAAAAAAAATTGAAATAGACGACAAGTTTAAAATGGTAAGACGAAGTTTACCGGGTCTGTTAGTGTATCTTTAAAAAATGAATGTTTGTCTATTTGTCTATCTGTTCCCAATAGATTCAAAAACTACTGAACTGATCGATGTGAAATTGGGTATGTAAGAGTTTTTGGGGTCGGACATGGTTTTGAAATACTTTCAAACCGCTCCGGCTTTAAGGAGGCCTCCCTTACCAAATTAAATTAAGTATGACACAATTTTTGGAACAATTTTTGGAAACTACTGAACCGACCAACGTGAAATTCGGTGAGAAATCGTTTTCAAGACCGAGAATGGGTTCTTCAAAACTCTCCAAACCCAAAAAGAAAGAGTTCCCATACAAAATTGACAAAAATTTGACACAATTCGAACAATTTTCGAAAACTACGTGAAAATTGATGTGTAGCCGTTTTGAAGAATGAGAATAGTTTTTATAATACTTTCAAACCTCAACAAATCCAAAAAGAGAGGGCTCCCATACAAAATTTACATGAATTTCACACAATTCGAACAATTTTCGGAAACTACTGAACAGATCAAATGGAAATTTGGTGTGTAGCCGTTTTCAAGACCGGCAATGGTTCTTACATAACTTTTAAACCCTTCCATATCCAAAAGGGGGGGGGGGGGGGGCTCCTATACAAATTTAACACAAATTGGAAAAATTCTAACAAACCACGAAAGATTTTTGTTAAAAGTTGATAAACGTAAGCGCTTTGACATAATGACATAATTTATTGAATTTACAAATAAATAAAAAATAAAAAAAAAATACAAAATTATTAAAAATATGACACAATTAGAACTTCTTTCGAAAACTACTTAACCTATCTACGTAAAATTTGATGTGCCGCCATTTTCAAGATCGGAAATGGTTTTCATAAAACTTTCAAACCTGCAAATAAAAAAGGGAAGCTCCCTTACAAAATTAACAAAAATTTGAAATATTTTTAACAATCTTCGAAAACTTCTGGGCCGATCAGCGTGAAATTTGGTGTGTAGCCATTTTCAAGACCACGAATGGTTCCTACAATACTTTCAAACTTCTCTGAAGCCTAGGGGGGAGGGGGGGGTGGCTCCTATATAAATTTGTCAAAACGCTGACAAAATTTATACAGTCTTCGAAGGATTTTTGTTGAAAATTGATAAACGTAAGCGCTTTGGAATAATGAAATGATTCATTGAATTGACGAATAAGTTTAAGCAAAATAGACGCTTCTTATTTTATTGACTTGAATCTTTTATATTCAATAAATGTAATTTACATGTGGCTCTTAGTGTATTCATAAAGTTTGGCACACTTTTTGGTTATATACAAATTTTACAGTATCGAACGACTCTTCCCGGTTCCTAAAGGGGTATTTTTGATGAAAAGGTTTATTTATTGTATTGAAGATTCCTTTTTTTTCTAAAAGGTGGCTCCATCAACCTTTAATCCTTCCGATTACGTTTAGATTTAATACAATCTAGAAGCACAGATGCCATGAAAAATATTTCGCTTCTGAATAATGTTGAAATTTAATCAAAAAGAAAGATTATTTTATTTTTAACAAACTTATTATTTCCATCGAAGGGGTAGCAAAGCACACCGGGTCAGCTAGTAATTATATATAAATTTTTTTTGGAAGATCCATTTAGTCATTCTTTGTTTCAGTAACATGTTTTCCTTGGTCACTTACCAACACATGCGGAAGAAGCTAAACCGTACACCTGAGGTACATTGTGTTAAACTTTGCTCTTGGCCTACTTTTTTGAGTGTCCTACATTTCTGGCAAATTGCCCTAAAAAGTTTTCAAACGGTCGAAAGAAAAAAAAAGATGTTCACCAAATGTATTGTTTGAAAATATTGAATAATTGGTATAGTTGATATGATTGGCGTAACAGTTGTCTTAAAAAGGAATTCTTTCATTAGGTAAAGAAATCTGACATCAAAATTTCATTAAAACTATAAATATATCTCAAAACAAAACATTTGGTGACATTTTTATTTTCTTGCGACCGTTTGAAAAGTAATTTGGAAAAATTGACAGAAATGTAGAACACAAAGTAGGCCAGAAGCAAAGTGTAACACACACATTATTTTTATTTTCTTGCGACCGTTTGAAAACTAATTTGGTAAAATTGGCAGAAATATTGAACTCTCAAAAAAGAAGGCCAGAAGCAAAGTTTAGTTTAACACATTATACCTCAGGTATGCGATTTAGTTGCTTCTGCATTTGTTGGTAAGTGGCGTAAAAAACATTTATATAAATAGGTACTATAATTTTTGGGAGCTACTGTACACAGTTTTAACTGAGATGTTTTGGAAATTTTCATTCGGTCAAATATTACACGAAAAGAGTCAACTCGGATGGTATGATCCAATTCTAGATCTACCCTTTTAGTGATAATTTGTATAAATTATTTTCAATGATTTTGAAACCTATTTTCAGATATTTTGGCCGATGAACGAAATCTTCCGACAGTTGAGACAGACCGAAAAAAAAATTTCCGGGTTCAATGATACCAGTGCCGTTTCCCCATTAGAGATGGAGAATACATGCAGCTCGGATTAATGAAATATCCAGTTTACGAAAACATTCTTTCACTGCAACAGGAAATGGTAACTGGAAGAAGCGAATTCTTCCCTGTCGCTGTAACAATCGTACCGATACCGAAGACTTAAACTTGGAAGCTATGCCAAACCTGGTTCAAGCTAAAGGAATCGGATCGTCACCGGACGGACTATTCACTCGTTTTCGCAGGTGAGTTAAATATTTTAGGACCTTATTTTAAATAATCTAATTTATATTCGTAAAAATATTCGGTACCTTTACAGCCCATGGCCACCAGATGATCATTAATTTAAACACAAGCGAAGTCTCCGGAGCCAGTCGTACCAGGAGGTCGTAAAGAAGCTAGGTAAGGATGCTTCTAGTCCAGTTACATATATTTTCAACGGAAAATGACGACCTTTTTGTTTTACAGGAAACCTTCGATGACTGAACGTGCTTTTACTGGTAACGGTGATGTCGTCGAGAAAGGAAGTTGAAAGATTTTGGTCCATTTTCTGGTCCGTTTCCATTCCCGCCGCAAGAAGCACTGATCCAAAGAGTAAAATATAAAGAGTAGCTGCTGTGGCTTGTCCTGATGGACGCGGAACACTGGAACCAAACCGGATTGCTATAATCGCGTATTTAGTTACACTGCTAAAACAAATTGGCTAAACTCAACAACATCATCTACAACTTTTTCCTCTTTTAAATCGATGACGGGTTTCGTTTCGCATAGATTACCGAGGCCCCTCCGCAACTTGTTAACATCATGTGAAATTAAGAACCTAAAAAGAAGCAACTACCAAACAAGTTAGGAAAGATTAAAAAAATCTATGCCGCAGGATTCTATAGGGAACGTAATTAATCTCTTGATGATGAATTGCAGTGTTCGGCACAAAAGCGCTAATCCGCTATTCGCTAGTTAGTCCGCTAACTTTTCGTTAGCGGATTAATTTTGTCGCTAAGTTTTGTGTGATCTAGCGAATTAAAAAGTTCCGCTATTTTTTGGTTCCGCTAATTGAAGATCGCTAACTCTCATTTATTTGTATCAACCTCCCGAATTATAAGTGGCAAAATAAACTTTTTGTCATTAATCAAGTTAAGGTGACATTGGGCATCAGTCTGATTGCTTAATTAGACTAGTTGGAGGATTGGATGCTCGAGTTAGAGAAAAGATGTAATTAGTGTCATTTCTCTCTCTTCTAGCACTTTTTTTTCGCAACAGAAAAAGATAACAATAAAAGGTACTAAACAATACAAAACTATTTTTAACATCCATTCATCAACATTTGTCTTCAAATGGTTAAGATATTTACTTTTCACAATACAATTTTTAAGAAATTTTACAGATCAGTTCATATAAAAATAAGATAACATAATCATTGTAGCATTCGTTTTCAGTTCAAATAAAATTGTATATATGTTTACGTTTGACAATGCACCTACAAGTTTGAA
The DNA here is from genome assembly GCF_029784155.1 of Uranotaenia lowii. Lineage (NCBI taxonomy): Eukaryota > Metazoa > Arthropoda > Insecta > Diptera > Culicidae > Uranotaenia > Uranotaenia lowii. Next base: position 391,354,959 of record NC_073692.1, read on the forward strand.
AAAGGGGAGAACAGTTTAAAGATTTTAAATTATGAGAATGTAAAATAATTCAAAAAAACAACAAAAAGAAATGAATTGCACAAAAGATTGTTTGCAACGAAATTGCATACTATCTACTTTGCACAAAGCTGATAAATTGAGTAAATTTTTAACCTAAATTTAAATAAAAAAAGAGATATCTCCCATCTTTCTACATTCTGTTCTTTTTCTCTTGTAATTGTTCGAAAATTCGTTTTTTTTTCAAAATAGTAGAACACAGAGTGTTGTTGAAATTCTCATCTTTGACAGTTTTTGTTTTGCTCATATAATTGTATGAAAATTCGATCAATTTATCAAATTTTAAATGAAATACTTGAAACATTATTTATTCCCCCTTAAGGAGTTTGAAAAATCGAGAATTTGATATTTGTTCCGGCCTTTATGTTGTTCAACAGTTAGCGATTAGCGCTTTAGCTTAAAGCGATAACTTTTTCGGCACATTTAGCGTATTTTATTAGCGATCGCTAACTTTGAATGAGTTAGCGATCTAATTAGCGACGCTATTTTTTCAGTTAGCGATGCCGAACACTGATGAATTGTGTTTTTGTTGAATCGTTCGTTTATTTCATGTAATCCTACTATAAACAATAATATTGGACCCGAACGGAAATTTACATGAAATAGCATGGGTAGAAAATTTACATGAAATAGCATGAGTAGAAAGACATCTGGTTTTAGTGTGATCATACTACTAATGTCAAGGAAGTTTACTAAAACAAGCAGTTTTATCACGTGTAAATGCCCTATTCCCTTCTACCCATGCTATTTCAAGTAAATCTTCTAGGATTTTTCTAAGTGTTTAATTTTTCACCGAAACGCTGGATCTTTTGATTTGAAAATTTATGGTAATCAATAAATTTTTATATACGAATAAAAAGTTGTTTTATTCAAAAATGGTATTTCACGGTATTGTAGTAAATCAAAACAATTCAATTACGTGAATATTGTTTTACAGGTAGCTGGGAATTACAGGTCACTTGCAGTTACAGGTCGTTTGCAATTACATGTAGCTTGTAATTACAGGTCGATAGCAATTACAGGTTACTTGAATTCACAGGCCTGTAATTTTATATAGTCACTGAAAAATAAATATCCTCGACCTGTAAAATAACGGTAAATGTCCTGCTCCTTTTTGTTACAGGACATTTACTGTAATTCTACAGGAAATAATTTTTGCTGTGCAGCGGCTGTCATCTCTGACTGGGTAAACTTGAATTGAACGGATTCGTTTTTGTGAATCTACATAGTTTGTGTGATTAGGGTTCCAGTCACACAAACTATGTAGGTTCACAAAATCGAATCCGTTCAATTCAAGTTTACCCAGTCAGAGTTACGGTTTTGCCCATGGCCGATTCCGGAACAATATCCGTCGCATATGCAACGATGCTCTTGGTTGGATGGAACTGGATGCCCTGGCTGATCGATGAGAAAACCCTGAAAGCGGCCTTTGTTAGGAAATTGCTGTTCGGAATGATGTACCGAACATTCTTGAGAGAATCGACTTCAACGTAATGCCCAGACAACCGAGAAGTCGTGAATTCCTTAGGCTTGGTTTTCATCGCACACTTTTCGGCCAGAACGAGCCTATCCGTGCAATTTGTGTAGTGTTTGATGATAAATTTAGCGGATTTGAATTAAATATGACCCTGGACTCGTTTGTAAAAATAATTAAGAAATAAGTTTATTCACGGTGTGTTTCGTAGAAGGACTTAAAGAAAAAAAATACAGTAACGCTAATTTTTGCATGGGCAGAAAGTAGAGCTTTTCCCGGTTCATTTCCACCAGAAATTAAAATATTTGGTCGGTGACCCCCCATACAATTTTTTTTTCAAAACTTTCTATTTGAAATCTTTATCAAATATACATATATTTTTAGTGTTTTTTTATTTCAGAGGTGCTTATTTCCTTAGTTCTAACTTTCAATATTTTTAAATTAAACTCAACAATCATATCGAAAACTTTGAAAAATTTTAATAATTATTTCAAACTAGTTACAGAGCTATTAAAACGAAGAAAATTGCATAAAAATATCTTTTAATACTGAAATTTATAAACAGCAAGCAAATCCTGTCAGCAGTCCGAGAGGGTGAAATTATCTAAAATTATCTGGAATAATTTGAATCTATTTGAATCCATTATCTTTATATATTCTGATTGTGGAAACACTGGAGAGTATTTCATTTAAAAATAATTAAGAAAATCAGTTAATACAAGAAACTGCTATAACTTTTTTGTGATAACGCTTATCGTGTTGCGCTCTGGAGTAGAAACGTTTGTCTTAATTTAAACTTTTCAAAAATAGAAAAAAAATCAATATTCAAAAATAAATGATTTGTTAAAAACAATTTGTGATAAGAATTCAGTTTTTATACTTTTTCTGAGTAAAATGTCCAAAATCTCATTCGCACTTCAGACTCAATGCAAAACAGTTCAGCAGTTTAATCACTGATTAATCTTGCTCAAATTTTGCATGTTATTTTCTTTACATAAAATGATAATTATCAAGTGTTTTATAAGTCATTATGGAGTGTTTTATAAGTCATTTTATTTCTATTTTGAGTGCCGATTTTAGTAACTCTCCTGTACTCTGTGATTCTCACATTTTATTCAAAGAGCAAGCATTACTTTTAAGGTTAAATAATCCTAGCTCTTACAGTTCTCAACCCACTATACTATTACAATAATCTCTTGTATTCATTATTTTAAATTGAATTTTGAAGTTTTTAGGATTTTTTTTTAAATGGATGAATCTAATATAAAACTGTGATAAATTTGAAATTACCCTAAAAAATGCATTTGTCGATCTTAAATTTAAGAAAATCAACAGTATTGTTGGCAAAAGTGAATTGAAAATGATCGACAGCGAACTAGCCTGAAACGCGTTAGATTCATCATGTTTTGTTCTTCACATACTTATTTTAGTTTTTCTACTAAACACTGCAGTCCTTTTCTATTATTTAAAAAACAGTAATGAAGCATTAATGTAACAGGAAAAAAAATCATAATTTCTTCAATTTTATACCAGTTGTGGTAAAAACCTCTAGAAATCATAATTTTGAATTAACCATAGAAATCTATAAAAACTAAAAAAAAATAAAGTGAAGAATCTTCTCCTGAATTTTTTTTTTCATCTTTAATCCATTTATTCAAAATTATCAACAGTGTATAAAGTCTTACGCAAAAATGAAGTTCAGATGATTGATAGAAAATTTATTCACCTTCAATATGAGGAAAAGTAATTTGAAATTGATTTTTTTGAAGCCAAAGATGTACGGATTTCAGTACAATTACTTTTACTTTTAACTAAATTTTGTATTTTAAATTCTATTGAAAACTGGTCTGCTGAGATTTGTTTAAATTTTAATCTTAGGTAAAAGAAATTGAAAAATACTAAAACGAGTGGTATCAAACATATATTTTTCTAAAATGCGTATTTCTAAGCATACAAGTATTTTGGAATTTATTCAAAAAACAAGGTTGAAAAAATTTTTTTTTTTAATATTTCTTTGGAAACCTATCAAAGGATGTTGGACTATTCTTATTAATTTATCTTAAAATTTCATTGAATCAGAAATAGTTTTACAAGATATACACATATGAATGTAAATTTAGGTTTCATTTGGATATCACCCATTATAACAAGGATATTCCAAATAATAAATTTCAAATAAAATGTTCATATAAAATAAGCTTTTTAGTCGAAATCACTAATATTAATAGGCGTTGAAATATTTTTATGTTTTAGAATGACAAAAACTTTAATAAAAAATAAAAAAAAAAGTTTTAAGGATAAAGATTGCAATTCCATTGCACTGGAATAATTTTACAGATTGAAAATTTGTAAATATAGACTATAAATCTTCAAAAAAATAAATCGTATGGGGACTCACCGACCAAATATTTTAATTTTGCCTGGAAATGACTCAGAAAAGCCTAAATTTTCAATTTCTGAAAAAACAGAGTTACTGTTTTTTTTCTTTTAAACATTTTCTAGAAACACACCGTGTATTGTTTATATTCGCTGCGTACACACTTACCCACAACATAATCGTTGATAATCAAATCAAACTGAAAGTCACTCGGATAGGCCAACAGCTGGCGAAGTCCCCGAGATTTCATAGCCAGAGTACAACCTTTCAAGGAACCATCGTTGAAAAATTTAAGCATCTCAAAAGCATTTTTATCACCCACAGTGAAAAACTCGAACGCTTCACTGTCGCCTCTATCTTTGTGAATCTCTTCATATACCCCTTCAATGTGAATAAATGTGACATTTGGTGGCGGAGCAGCTTCCACATCCACACTCATTGCAGTCACGTTATGACCTCTGGCTGCGAGCCCGTACATTAGCGATCGATTCCTTTGGAGGTGATGAAATTTTTAAATGAATTAATAATTGTTTTAGATTCGATTTTTAAATTCATCTACCAAATGAAGTGGCTAGGAGACCAAACTCCATTGATGTAAAGAATGTTTGCCGCCTCACATAAAACACTTAAACTAAACAAATTTAATATTGGAGAATGCATCCTCTAAATCAGAATGTTACTACCGAATTGAACATTTCACAACATTGCCTATTCAGCCATGCCTTGTGGTAGTCCCTCCCTGATAACATAACAGTGAGCTATCGACAGCTGTATTAGATAAGATTGATAGGCGTTGTGAGAAATCAGAGTGTTTTCACGACTTCTGCAATCTTGTTATTAACAGGTACCGTCAACTGGGGCAACATGCAACAATTTTCAACTTCAATGGCTTCTAAAAAACTTATGTTCACAGTTAATCCTACCCCTTATGCATCAAAAGTTTTAAGGGTGGAGGGACATCAAATTGGCGTAGTCAGAAAAATTATTAGTTTCTTTAGTTATTTTAAATTTTCAAAAAACATGCAATTTTCACCCTCTATATAAAATGGGGTAACTTGCAACAAACTTTGTTTTTAATGAAAAAGCTCATAAACACGTATTAAAATTTATAGTTTTTTATATATTTGCGATGCCTTAAAGACCATTACGCTTGAAAAGACAAATTGCAGTAATTTGTTGGTCTATAAACAATAAATTTCACATATTTCTGCAAATAATGATGCTGCATACATTCAGGGGTTAAACAATACTACGAAAAATTCTACAAGCTGAAATCATAAAAATATATGTTTGGATGAATGAAATTTCAAAGTTTACAAACGCGTGATGCAAAATATTCATATTCCAGCACATGGAAACGAGATTTACGAGGTGTTTCTTGGACTTGCATTTTGTTGCATTTTACCCCAGACACCTAACTGAATTATAAAAATATTTATTTTAAAAAATTGAGTGATTGTTCGAAAAATATTTTTACGCCAACACTGTTGGTATAGCATGAGGAAACCAGTAAAAAGTTTGTAGGAGATATTATCAAGCCAATCTGTCATACAGGGTAAAGTTTTTTACGGCATCGAAAAATGTTAAAAATTTTACATTTATTGCTTGATTTTTCAAATTTTATGTAAAAATAAAAAAACTTTAAAAAACTAGCTAAAGATACGAGAAATTATGTCACTATCATTTTGTAATCATTAAAAGATAACTTCATTGCAATACATTAAATTAAAAATTGATTCAGTGTGGTGTTATATAAATGTTGCATCTAACCCCGCTGTTGCATGATGCCCCGTTTGACGGTATTGAGGAAATTCCTGGTTTTGTCAACAATTCATGTTACTCAACTTATTTAAAGTTTTTAGGGATAACAACTTGTTTTTTTTTTGGAAATTTCATACTTACCGGATAGAAAATCGTTGATAATCAAATCAAATTTGAACTCGCTCGGATAAGCCATCAACGTTTGCAGTCCTTTGGATTGCAACGCAGCACCACATCCTTGCAGCAAAATGTCATTAAATATTCTCAACGCCACAAAAGCGTCCATTTGTCCCAGTGCAAAGAAATCCAGGCTTTCCTCTTCATCTTCGAAGAACGACTCGTAAACGCCATCCACATGGATGAAACTAACATTCGGTGGAGGTGCTTCATCAACATCCACACTGAGCACCGTCACGTTGTGACCTTTGGACGCCAAACCGTGAATCAGCGAACGGTGCCTGAGAGAAGACAGAATTGTAGACTAAAATACCACATTTTCCTTTTAAAAAACTTTGAATATTACCAAACAAAATGACTTGGCGATGCAACTTGATTCACGTAAAGTATATTGGCTGCTTCAGCTGAGAAGCAAAGTGCCAGTAAAGTTAACAAAACTTTCATCTTGATTCGCCCTGTATCGCGGTAGAAATCGAACTGATCAGTCCCAAAAACTTCTTAATCGCGTCAGGTAGCGTGTTTGGTAATGACACCGTGTCGGCTGTAAGTTTCAACTCAAACGCGTACGTATTTGAACAATATGTATTTATAGCGATAAGTTGACTCTTAGACTGAATGTTGGGTTTACTACCTTGAATTTTTATCAGACGATGAGTTTACGTTATGCGATATCCATGTATGTCTCGGTCATATGTTTTAATCTTCGAAAATGTTCAAATCGACGAAGCATTTATAAATAGACTTTCAAAATATTGAGAAAAAAAACTTTAAATAGAAGTTATGAATAACAACCTTGCGTTTTTTAAATTAAATGTGTTTCTAAAATGTTTTGAAAACAAAAATAAAATAAACACATTTTACCTAAAGTACAGAAGAGCATAACGAGCACCCGGGGCGAACTAGGCACCTCTCTTTTCTAAGATAATACGTATTTTCTCAAATAAATTCTCACTAGTAACAGTTTGGTAGCAAAAATGAAATCTCCTTATCATCTTTACAGAAATATTGTAAAAAACCAACTAGGTTGCCAAGTGACGAAAATATTATAATTTTTGAGCACCGGAAACCAAGTTATTCTGATCGTTAAATCTTGATCTATAATGTACGCACTGCAACGTGGTGTACACATTGTTCCTCAATATTCACCAACATTAATTTTTTTTATTTTTCACTATAATCAATTTTAAAAGGCGTTTTACTTTAACTTGTTGAATAGGGGCAAACAGTGCATCATTGATCGGGGCACGATGAGCATTTTCTGCCGTAGAATATTTAAGTCGATAGTCCGGCTCGTTTTTTGGCTCGATGCACGGTTGTAGACGATACACCCGCTTATTTGCGGCATCTCGGAGAGAGAGGTTAGGGTTTCTCTTGAAATTACCGGCAACTCTCTTTGTCGTCTCAGCGGCTTCCGGTTTTCGATTTCCCCCGATCCAGACTTCATGGCTGTCGACAAATGTTCCCCAAACACTTTAATTACATTTGTAACGGGCTCGGATTTTCGCGTGCGCGAGCAAAATTTTGATACGCTGCTCTTCTTCCTTGGACGACATTTTGACAACTGAAGACATGGTTGCCACATGTACAGATTTATCTAGACAGGTACAGATTTTTGAGCTCATTTTTGGTACAGAATCTGTACGTACAGATGACAGATTTTCAAAATTTAGTACAGATTTGTACAGATTTTTTACTTTCAAAAACTGGTAAAAAAAGTTTCTACATTTTGCTTTCATCCAGTTTATTGAAAACTTTATAGAAAATAAGTCAAAAGTTAGCCTTTATTATTCTGACGATAGGAGTTCCTTACTGGGAAGTACAGGATGGAACAATTAGACTTCCAAATTTGTTTCATATAATTAAATATCTGCTTATAATCCCCCACTCATCAGCAGTGGTTCAGCGCATTTTCTAACGTGTAAATGCCAATAAAACCAAAATTTGTAATTGTCTGAGTGTTGACACATTGGACGCTATCCTTAGAACGAAAAGTTATTTAGGAATAAACGGCGGATCGAAAAGTCGTATTATATATAACGCTCAAAAATCGTTTTAATAAAATTATGTATAAACATCATGAACATTAGGAAGTTTTTGTGATGAAAAATATTTTTTAATGTCAGTTTTTTAAAGAGAGAAAATAAAAATGATTAAATGAGTTTCACAAAAAGTGTTTAACTAAAAAACTGTACTATATGTGCAATAATGTATCTATCTTTTTTAAGATTAAAAATAAGGAAACAAAATCTTCACACATCAACACATTGAATGCAGCACTTTGTCTTTTTTCGGTACAGATTTTGGTACAGATTGTTGAGTTTTCGGTACAGATGAAAAAGATTTTTTCGATGAGCGGTACAGATTTTGATGTGGTAACACTGACTGAAGAGCGAATTCCAAAATCAAAATAGGAGCAACATTCTACACACACCTTCAAAATGAGGGGTGTTCATGTTTAAATGCAAAATTGAAAGGAATACGTCAAGTTGATATTGACCAAATTTTGACCATATCACCCTTTATATCAGCGTATTCAACTCGATAAAGTCAACTGAATTAGCTACAGCTGACTTGTTTGCATCTGAAGATTTAGTCTATTGGTGAGGTGTCGCAGAGGTGATCAGAAAACAGGAGTTCAATTCCTGGTCAAGGCAATTTTTTTTTCATTTACCATTCATGATCGATTATTTTGATCTTTGCATTATTCGGCTAGTAGCACCATCCGCCAAACAAAGCACAAAAAACATAGTGTATGATGTTTGATGGTTCCACGGACTTACGTTTTGTGCAAAATGCATCGATCATAAATGGTAAATGACAAAAAAAAAGCCTCGACCAGGAATCAAACTCGAGTTCTCTGATTATCTCTCCGACTCCCTACCAATAGGCCAAATCGTCAGAGTAGCTTTTTGATTCAGTTGATTTCATAGAGTTGAATACGCTGCTATATGCTACGCCAGAAAACGCTCATCGTACCCCTATCAATGGCGCCTAAACTGACACAGGAGGGCTCTTATTTTAACCCCTACAGTGACTGAATTTCAGTTTTCGACAAAAAATTTTAAAATGCATTTTTAACCGTTTTTATCTACTATTTCAAATTTCAGCCAGTTAGGAAATATACCTACTCATTTAGTGTTTGAAAACGAAACAATGAAGTAACTCATATAGTTATAGCTGATAGTTATTGTATGCTAGTTTAATGGCATTGCGGTGAACGTTACGACGAAAATTCTAAATAGAAGAATTAAAGATTGAAAGTAAATGGCGGATAGATGAAGCAGATGCCAAGTAGGAGAAAATTTATACATGTTGAAATTGAGCCAAGAGCATATTTTATGGAAAGCTTCAAAGGTGCGTTCTAGACCCTTTGTCCCGCACCATCCCCGCCATTCACTGAACCCAAATTCACTCTTAAAATACACATGATTTTTCACCTACGGATCCAGTGATTTTCTTCCATTCAAGTGCGACATATACATTTCACTTGGCAGTCACTTAAATTTCAAGGGAATTCAGCCACATTCACTTCAGTCGCCACTTGAATTTGAAGTGAGGAAAAATATTCACTTCCCCATCACTTTAATTTCAAGTGAATGTCGGGTTGTAACTGTGTTTATTTTCAGAGTGCAAAATGGCAAATTCTAAAGAGCAGCGTTTAAAGTTTATGCTGGATTTGGATTTTCCCAATTCTTTACTAGGCGATTTTGGCAGTAGTTTGTGTTAAACGTGATGTAAGAAAAAGTTATTTAAAGGTGTTATCATGTTTCAGCTTGTGGGTTGAACTGGACAGATTTTCTGGTTTGTAGCAGGAAAGATTTAGAAGTTGGACTATCCGCAGAAACCGATCTGCGTTGGGATTACGATGGAATTTTCCAATCAATAAATTTATGGCGAAAGCGTAATGTAAGTATTTGAAATCGAAGTGGTGTTCTACAAATGTTCTTCTATTTAAAAACGCGAGAGATAATTAACTAGAAACTTACTTAGAAATTCAGATAAATTTCACTCGCACGTCATAGTGTAATTCACTTGACCGGTCACTTAAGTGAATTCCCTTGACCCATCATATAAAATTCAAATGAAATTGCGTATGGCGAGAATTTACTTCAGATGTCACTTATTTTTTAAGTGAAAATTATTTTGCGTGTTCAATTGATGCGGGACAAAGGGTCTAGAAAGCACCTTTGAAGCTTTCCATAAAATATGCTCTTGGCTCAATTTCGACATGAATAAATTTTCTCCTACTTAGAATCTGCTTTATCTATCCGTCATTTAATTTCAATCGTTAATTCTTATATCAAGAATTTTCGTCGTATCGTTCACCGTAATGTTATTAAACTAGCATAAATTCCTATAGTTAAATGAGCGTTCCACTGAAGGTGACCGTTATGCCGTTATCTCCCTTACATAACTAAAAAGATCATTTGAGCTGTAGACATTTTTTATTAATAACATTTCATATAGGTTCTCTCAATAAATTTGTAATAATTTTGTAATAAAAAATATTTTTGAAAAAAATGCATGCAAAACAATATTTCCGCCACTGAACAGTTTCTTCAAAATAACGACAACTGGGGCATCATGCAATACTATTCAACTTCAATTTCTTCTAAAAAAACTTAATTTCCACAGACAATCATACCGCTTGTACATAAAAAGTTTTAAGATTGATGAAACATCAAAATGACGTGATCAGATAAATTATTGGTTTCAATCTATTATATAAAATTCTCTTGTAACGGTGTTTGTAGTACTACTCCTCCGAAATTACCCAACCGATTCAAATGAAATTATTTTTAGAATATTCTGTGGGCATGCGAATCGGTTTATATCGAATAAAAACAACAAAAAGTCGCATCAATTGTCCGTAATAACTAAATTTGTAGTTTTTTGAATCAAATTAAAGTCATGGCCTTCAATTTTTTCGAGATTTTCTTTCTTTTGGGCGCCGCGCCGGGCGGTTTGTTTTTCGTTTCCAAGGTCGAAGCGTCGAGAACAAACGTTGCTAGAGGATAGAAACCTTGGCATAGCATACTGATTAGTGGGAATATTTGAGCGCCTATTCCAACCAAGCATACTTTCAATGCACGTGTTGGCAATATGAAGCCTAGATGTTTTTTTTCTTGATTCCTAGCTCATTTGTACAGCACATGGTTATGAATGATGCCTAGATATGACCAAAATTCATATATTGCCGATGCCGATCGAATCAAAACCGTATAAACGATTTTAAAAATTAAAACTATTTTGATTTTGTGTTTATTAAAGCAGCAATTATTATCTGAAAAAATTTGAATTTAGAACTGATGCATATGAAATAATGGTATGACCTTTTAACGGCTGTTTGAAAAAAGAAAGTGGGCAGCTTTACATACAATTGTATGATCCAATACGCCTAGAAGGCAAGTTTTGATTTATATCGATAACAGAAAAATGAATAAGATGTTTTCGACAGAAACAGATCGAAAACATTTTTTGAACATGTTTCAAAAAAACTTAACTGGAGATGAATCAAACGCCTTTAAATTTTTAAAACAACAACAAAATCCAATGAAAATGAACAGACACATGCACTGAACAAGAGCCTGTCCTTTAAAATGGATTATATAGGTAAACTATCTGACTAGATAAACAATTTTTTTTTTTGAATCATTCACCGAAAAACTGTTCGCTTACATGTTTTTGTTTTAAATATGTTGGCTACATAGAAGATAATTTGGGTCCGCTTTTTTGATGAAAAGTTAGGTCAACCATTTTCGGAGGAAAATAACACGTCTTATTTGGCAAACAATAAAATACGAAAGGGAGTTTTTATTTATTCTACATTTATAATTACAGCTTTTCCCGCTGAATCAGATGGTGCTCAGATGGAAACTATACTTTAAAGCGCAAAGGTGTTTTTGTGATTGATATTGCAGAAGTTTTTATTATGACCTGAATGTTGTGAAAATAATATTCACTCCTGTCATTTCACACGTATCCGTTTGCACTTGCCCCGGTGTTTCTTTATTAAAAAGTATGATTACAATAAAAAAAGACACATTAATTTTTTTTAAGGTTTTGAGGTATGTTTACATGAAAATTTCCAGAAAATAGAATGAACTCATGAAATCATCGTAGCCATAACAAATTTATTCTTTTCGATCTTTTTTTTTTTTAATCTGCTTATAATGTTATTGAATCTTAAAAATATCACATAATCTTAAATTAAATCGCAGATAACCTCCAACACTACTCGGGGAATTTTGAACTCAGAACACCCCAATGCTTCAGATATAATCTCAATTTGGCACATATGTCCTTTACGATAAAAAAGAAAAGAAAATTATTCGGTTGAATGACAAAAAATCTAAACATATGATTTTCCTTGCTTGATTTGTTGGGTTAAAGTTCAAAGGAAATTAATATCAATTTTTCCTTGGATAAATATTTAAAAACAGCAAACCTTTTTTTGGACATGATTTTGGTGATATTATGGATATTAATTCCAACTTCTTCGAAGGGCGAGGATGGTGAAAAAAAGCATCTTGAAAATCATTATTAAAAAAATCTTCTCTAATGTTTTTTTTATTTCTTCAGTTCTAACAAATTTACCACCCAAAGCTAATCAGGAGCTGAAAGTGCTACATTAGGTAGAATATTGGGTAAATAGTTAAAAAATTGTCCCGATATTCAAAATTCTATTTCCATAAAGTTTCATATGCAATAAATTTACAATTGATGAGAAACTTTTGAATCGGATTTAAACCTTAAAGCACCTTAAAGTAAACTCGAGCAAACTGGAGTAAATAAATCAACTAAATGGTATTCAATAAATAAAACAATGATATTATCAACAAGATACAAAAAGTGGATTGTTTTTGCACGAGGCTAGCCCAGTTTGATGGTTACGTTGAGTGCTGAAAAAAAAAAGAATTTTTAACGGGAAGCGGATACCTGATACCATTCGGCAATATTCAAAACTTCCGAATTAAAGAAAAGTAAATAAAAAATTATTCATGTAAGATGCATGTAAGATTTATTGAACGTTATTTTTTGACAATTTAAGTTAAAACCCGTAGAATTGAGTTAAAATTCCTAGGTTTGATTCAGATAGTATTAAGGGGGACAATTAGTAAACGGATAGGAGAGAAATGTAACTAAAACTAGAAAATGTCACGAAAGCAAAACGATTTACAACTTAACATTTGATGTATTTTAAAAGTTAAACAGCAAAGAATCAATGGAAAATGGACGCCAAGACGGTAAGACGAAGTTTACCGGGTCTGCTAGTCTATTATATAAAATTCTCTTGTAACGGTGTTTGTAGTACTACTCCTCCGAAATGGCCCAAACGATTTGAATGAAATTATTTTTAGAATATTCTGTAGCCATGCGAATCGGTTTATATCGCATAAAAATAACAAAAAGTCGCATCAATTGTCCGCAATCATTAAATTTGTAATAATATGAATAAAATGAAAGTCATGGCTTCCATTTTTTCGAGATTTTTTTTTTCCTTTGGGCGGTTTGTTTTTCGTCTCCAAGGTCGAGGCGTCGCGAGCAGACGTCGTTAGAAGATAGTAACCATGGCATAGCATACTGATCAGTGAGAATATTTTGGCGCGTATTTCTCAACCAAGCATATTTTCAATGCAAGGGATGGCTATATGAAGCCTTGATGTGATTTTTTTGTTCTTGATTCCTAGCTCATTTCTACAGCACATGGTTATGAATTACGCCAAGATGTGACTCAGCTTGACATTTTGCTGATCGAATAAAACATATAATATTTGTTTTGCCAAAATCTGAAATTGAAAAGTCAGGCATCCATTTTTAAAGATTTTCATTTCTTCGAGGGGTTTTTTTTCGTCTCAATGGGCGAGGCGTCGCTAGCAAACGTCGTTGCAAGATAATAGTAACCAAAGCATACTGTTCATTGATCGCTGGAAAAATTTAATAATTAGGCGCCTATTTCTCAACCAAGTACCTATATTTCTTATGCACGTGAGGGCGATATGCAACCTAGATGTGTGTTTTTTTCTTGCTTATTTTATTTGTACACAGCACATGGTAATAAATGACGCCTAGATGTGACACGGATTGATATTTTATCGATCGAATCAAAACCATATAAACGATTTCAAATATCAAAACCATTTCTAATTCGTGTTAATTTAAGTAGTAAATTGTTGCCAAAAAATATGAACTTGGTAAAGATAAATATGAAATAATGTTATGACACTTTGAGGACGTTTGAAAATAAGAAATTGGGAAGCTTTACATTCAATTTCGTATAATCCAATACGCCTAGAATGCTAGACACATTAACTGAACAAGAGTCTATTCTCTTCTAATTTGTTTAATTCTAGAGGATTTTAACCAACTTGGCCATTCGTCCTCTCAACAAGAGTCTGTTCTTTGAAATATATTAGATAGAATTGAAGTTTTAAAAGGCCGAATGAACTATTTGATTTTTTGCAAACGTAAATTGAAGTTACCAATAAAATAATCTACTTTTTAATAACAAAAAGTGAGGATATGCATTTTCTGGAAGAATTTCTAACTATCAACTATCAAACTAATTAAGCAAACTATCAACTTTTACAAAAAATTTATACACAATTTCTTTATCTAAATATTGTTGGGCCCAAAAAAATTTTTGATTAAATAAACTTAACTTTTTTTTTAAATCATTCACCAAAACTGTGTACACGTTTACTGTTTGTTTACACACAATTCAAGTAAAAACTTAACATGAAAAGTGTGTTTTTGTTTAACATATTTTGGCTATATAGAAGAGACTTTCGATTCACTTTTTTGTTGAAAAGTTTTTTTGTTATTGATATTCCAAGGGCAGCAGATTTTTATGATGAACTTTTAATATGACCTGATAGTGTTCAAAATAATATTAATTCCTGTAATTTCTTAGGTGGAATAAGTGAAAACGCGCAATTTAGCTTTGAAACATCTACAATCTAAGAATTTTATCTTCAAAATGGCCAGAAAGGATATCCCGAGTGTTGAATCTGAAGCTGATATTCAAAATTATTATAAAGGTCTTTGTAAATCAAGGTCTTTTGGTTGAACAGCATTTAGTGAAATTGAAGTACCAAGCATTAATTTATTCCGGAGAAAAACTTAGGATATAGCAATGAAAGTTGATAAAACAGACAAACAAGAACAAGTATTAAATTAATTTTAAAGTCTTTTCACTGACGCATCTAAAAAGACCTATGTGCTTTCACTTGCCCCAATAAATGGGACAAATATATACTTCGATATTTCTTTTTGTCAACATAACTATTTTTTTTTTTTGAAAATATTACTTTTTCCAAAGCATATGAAAGTTGAACTGTGGTGATGTTCGTTAGGATTTGACCGGTGTTTCATTTTTGAAAATTAAGATTTAAAGTAAAAAAGACACATAATTTTTATTAAGGTTTTGTTTCTATGATAATTTTCAGGAAAAAAAAAATGAACTCATGATACTATCGTTGCCTGAATAGATTATTTATTTTCAATCTATTAAATTAAAAAAAAAATCTGCTTATCAATTAAATGTTATTAAATCTTAAAAATATAACGTAATCCTAAATGAAATCGCAGATCACCACCAACAATGTTCAGGAAATTTAGAAATCAGAACTGCTTGAATTAAAATCTTTAAAATAATGAGTGAATATATCTAAATGTATGTTTTCCTCTTTTCAAAACCAATCGTTTCTTAGATTCATTGGGTTAAAGTTCAAAGGAATTAATTTGCATTTTTTGCTTGAATAAAAAAAAAAAAAGAAATTAGCAATACACAAAATCACCAGATTTAATGCCATGACAAGTGCTGTTGGGAACTCTTTAAGTTGAAATGTGTAAAGTCTATAACTTAAGTATCAGGCGAAACTTTTTGGAAATGATTTGGTGAAAATATGGATTTTAATTCAAACTGCTTCGAAGCATGAGGATGGTGAATAATAAGCTGTTTGAAAATGGTTAGTATAAAATCTTTTCTTATGTGTTTCATTTCTACAGCTCTATAAAATACACCATCCAAAGCTTATTGGGAGCTGAAAGCGCTGCATTAGGCCAAAAAATTCGGCAAATACTCCAAAAATTGTCCCGATATTAAAAACAATATAACAAAACAAAATAAATCTACTGAATGAAATACAGCAAATGAAAGATACATATTATCAACATACATTTATTAATTTAACAAGTTACAAAAATTGGATTTTAAAAGACCCGTTGAGTTTAAATTCTTTGGTTGAATTTTGATAGAATTGAGCGGGACGATTCAAGTAAAGGGAAAGAAGGAAAATGTAAAGAAAACTAGGAAAAATAGAAAATGGACGCCAAATTGAACATGGTAAGACGAAGTTTACCGGGTCTGCTAGTAGTTATTATAAAATTAACAAAAACTTGCGATTTTCACCCTACTAAGGAAAAGGGGTGAGTTGCAACAAACTTTGTTTTTAATGAAAAATCAAATGAAAACATTGAAAAAATTATAATTTTTTTATATATTTGTGATTTCATAACGCATAAATGCAGTCATGTTTGGTATAGTTCGAATTAAACTTTACATTTTCTGTCAAAAATGCCTTTAAAGCTTAAGCATAAGAGTGCTGCATACATTTAGGGGTAAAAATACAGACCCCGTTCGTTTTTGCCAAAATCGAATGTTGGGAAAAACTAATGGTTTTTTAGTCACTTTTTTTTATTTTTTTTTGTTTTTATTTCAAATTAATCAAATTGACGTAAAACATAATATTACCTTTTTTCAAATTTTGGTTCAATTATATAAGTTTTAAGCGGTAAAACATGGAAAAATTCATGTTTTTGTTGTTTAAAACTAATATTTAATCCAAACTAAATAATTTCATGCTAATATTACGCTTTACATTGAATTTTATTAATTTGAAATGAAAATAATAAATAAAAAAGTGACAAAAAAATTCTTATTTTTTGGTTGTTGCCGAAAACAAACGGTTTTGCACGGATGTTGCCAAAATCGAATGTGGCCAAAATCGAACGGAGTCTGTACTACAAAAAAATCTACAAGTCGAAATCATAAAAAATAAATTTTGGATGGATGAAATTTTGAAATTAACAAACGCGTGATGCAAAACAGCATACGGAAACGAGATTTAAAAGGTGAATTTTAGATTTGCATGTTTATGCATTTTCGCCCAGACTGTTAACCGAATTATAAAAATATCAACAAAAAAAATTGATGATTGTCCGAAAAATATTTTTACACCAACAGTGCTGGTATAGGATAATAAAAGCAATATACATTTTGTAGGAACATGGAACTGCCGATCTCTAAATTTTGTGCGAGTCCGTATTTTCCAGGAGAAAAAGCGCCGCCTGGAGGAGGAGGAGCTCGAGGAACTGGAGCAGCTGCATCGTCCCAAGAAACACGAAAGTTCTATCAGAAATTCAACGCATCCCGCAAAGGTTTCGTGCCGCAAGCCGAAATGTGCCGGGATAAGGACGAGGGCATCCTGACGGACAAGCAACCACCACTTCGATGAACACCTGAACGGCGCACATGCAGGAGACGACAAGACGGTGGGGAAGGTACATAGCCGGCGTAGCCAACGACTTAGAGGAGTCACTCCCAACGATGAGTGAAGTTAAGGAAGCCATTCGTCAGCTGAATAGAAACAAGTCGGCTGGGAAGGATGGCATAGCAGCTGAACTCATCAAAATGAGCCCGGACAAGTTGGCCGATGCCTACACCGGTTGATAGCCCAGATCTGGGACATAGAACAGCTTCCGGAGGAAGGAGGGGGTAATATGCCCCATCTACAAGAAGGGCGACAAATTTGACTGTGAGACTACTAAGCGATCACTGTCCTCAATGCCGCCTACAAAGTGTTGTCCCGAATCTTACTCCGCCGCCTAACGCTACAAGCAAACAGATTCGTGGGAAGTCATCAGGCCGGCTTCATGGAGGGACGGTCAACGACGAACCACATTACGGCAAATTCTCCAAAAATGCCGTGAACACCAAGTCCCTACGCACCTCTATTCATCGACTTCAAAGCCGCATACGACACGATCGACCGTAACGAGCTATGGAAAATCATGGACGAGAACGACTTTTCCGGGAAGCTGATCAAACTGATCAAGGCGACGATGGATGGAACGCAGTGCTGTGTGTGGATTTCTGGTGAATTGTCGAGTTCATTCGAATCGCGCAGGGGGCTTCGACAAGGTTATGTTCTATCCTGCATGATGTTCAACGTGGCGCTAGAAGGTGTTTTTCGACGAGCGGTGGGCGAAATGCGGGGTACGATTTTCAACAGATCCAGTCAACTTATCTGCTTTGCCGATGACATTGATATAGTCGGCAGATCATATGCGGCGGTGGAAGAAATCTACCGCAAACTGAAACGCGAAGCAGGAAGAGTTGGGTTGATGATTAATACGTCCAAGACAAAGTACATGCTGGCCTGCGGATCCGAGACCGACCGAACCCGCTTGTCCAGTAATAACAAGGTCACGATCGACGGCGACGAGCTGGAGATAGTCGAAGACTTTGTCTATCTCGGCTCACTCGTGACCGCAGACAATGACACCAGCCGTGAGATCCGGAGGCGAATTATCAGCGGAAGTCGTGCCTATAAGCAACTGCGGTCGAAAAGACTTAGCCCTCGCACGAAGTGTAACCTGTATATGACGCTCATTAGACCGGTTGTTCTCTACGGGCACGAGACATGGATATTGCTCGAGGAGGACCTGCGTACACTCGGAGTATTCGAGCGACGAGTGTTAAGAACCATCTTTGGCGGCGTACAGGAGAACGGAGTGTGGAGGCGAAGGATGAACCACGAGCTCGCGCGACTCTACGGTGAACCCAATATCCAGAAGGTGGTGAAGGCTGGCCGGATATGCTGGGCGGGACATGTTGCGAGAATGCCGGACGACAGTCCTGCAAAACAGGTGTTCGCTACGAATCCGGTAGGAACAAGACGAGCGTGGGCGCAACGAGCGAGGTGGTTAGACCAAGTGCCCGAGAAATTGGAGAACGATTGCCATGGACCCAGTGAATTTTAGGAATTATGTTCGTCAAGTTATGTCGTGAGACGGAATACTATGTAAATAAAATAAATAAATAATCCTTTGGAGGTGATGAAATAATTGAATGAATAAATAATAGCTTTAGGTTCGATTTTTAAATTCATCTACCAAATGAAATGACTAGGAGACCAAACTCCATTGATGTAAAGAATGTTAGCCGCCTCACATAAAACACTTAAACTAAAAAAAAATTAATAACAGGGAATGCATCCTCCAGCTCAGAATGTTACTACCGAGTTGAACATTTCACAACATTGCCTATTCAGTCGTGCCTTGTGGTAGTCCCTCCCTGATAACATAACAGTAAGCTACCGACAGCTATATTAGATTAGATTGATAGGCATTGTGAGAATTCATAGTGTTTTCACGACTTCTACAATTTTGTCATTAACAGGTTTTGAGTAAATTCGTGTTTTTGACAACAATTTATGTTCCTTCACTTATGTAAATTTTTAAAGGACGGCATGTCGTTTGTATTTTTTTTTGGAAATTTCATACTCACCTGTTAGGAAATCGTTGATAATCAAATCAAATTTAAACTCGCTTGGATAAGCCATCAACGTTTGGAGTCCTTTGGATTGCAACGCAGCGCCACATCCTTGCAGCACCATGTCGTTGAATATTCTCAACACCAAAAAGGCGTCCATTTGTCCCAGCGCAAAGAAATCCAGGTTTTCTTCTTCATCTTCGAAGAACGTTTCGTAAACGCCATCGACATGGATGAAGCTAACATTCGGTGGAGGCGCTTCATCAACGTCCACACTGAGTACCGTCACGTTGTGACCTTTGGACGCCAAACCGTGGATCAGCGAACGATGCCTGAGAGAAGACAGAATTGTATGTATGTATGTATGTAGATAATCCACCATGGGTGCACGGATTCACCGCAGTTTCGCCAACGTATGCGCTCAATTGCATTCTTTAGATTATAAGTTCGGCCAATCTTCAATGCAAATTATCACATACCCGACACCATGGCTTCGTGTGAACTGTCATGTAATGAATGTATTCCGTGTATGTGTATGTCTTATTTGTAGAACGAGCAAACAGTTTCGCAACCGTATAAAATTCATAACATTCTCAGTGTTATGAATCTTCGACAGGTATTCCGCATGCGTGTAGATACCTGC
This sequence comes from Uranotaenia lowii, assembly GCF_029784155.1. Lineage (NCBI taxonomy): Eukaryota > Metazoa > Arthropoda > Insecta > Diptera > Culicidae > Uranotaenia > Uranotaenia lowii. The sequence continues at coordinate 391,375,006 of NC_073692.1, forward strand.
CCAGCTGGCAACTGATTGAACGTTCTTATAGTTATACATTTAAAATTATAAATGAAAGGATATGTAATGCAATAGCAAAGTTTTAAACTTACCTTTTCAAAACACTCAAGGCTTACCTTTACCTGGATATTTTACCATTTTTACCAACTGTGTAATACTAAAACAATTATTTAGACTAAAAAAATATAACATAATAAGAAGAGAAAAATAAACATTATTATGAAAAAAAAAGATTAGACAGAATCTAATATCTGTATTTTATTGTTATGTTAATTTTGAGCAGCTTATATAAGAAGATTTAAATAAAGAACAATTATTCGATATTTAGTTGAGCAACAAGCTAGAAACTAGAAAAAATAACAATAATTTGTTCTCTGGAGTTATTTATCTAAGATGCATGGCGTCGTTACAGCTTATACTGAATCCCTATAGTTAATCCCTATAGTTTCAATTAGTATTTCGTTTTGATGCTACGTGAAGAATTACGCTAACTAGTTGAATCTAACGACCCAAATGATAGAAGATTATCAAGAAAACATGATTAATAACTCACAATGAAAATTGCCTCTCTGCGCCTGATAAGCATGTTATTGAGAAAATTAAAACAAAAGAAGCAGGAAAAACGAGAAAGAAAAAAGATAATCGGATTTGCCTCACCAGGTTTGGTTTGAGTTTTTTCCATGCCGCCGTCCATCGCTTGCTTCGATCCAGAATATGCGCCTACGCCATCCTATACAGAAAACGCGCATGCGCAGATGTACGTTCTCTGTTTTTCGCGTTCCAAATTTGTTTGGACTGAGGCAGACATGTTCGGACATGTCTCGGCGGTTCATTCTCGGATGGTAAAAGACATCACTAATTTCACTCATTATAACATACACCTAAAACAATTTGAAAATTTCCGCCCACAACACTCATCGGAATCGGGAATAATTATAATGTTCCGAACATAACTTTTTTTTCACCCATTTCACTACCGATAACCATCATCGCGACGCATCGTAGCAAATATTAAAATAAACCCAATTTCTTTAAATTTACTATTTTCTATTTATTTTTTTCTAAATCAACACACGATTCAAGCAAGCTTCACTTAACTTCATCTAACCATCGGAAAAAAAATTGTTTCTCTCATAACTTTGCAATTTTTACTAAGAATATCAGTTCACGAACGAACCGGAGGATAAAACAAAACGAACCGCACACGGCGAAAGCACGATGAAGACCGATGCCTGAGAGAAGACAGAATTGTGGACTAAAATACCATTTTTTCCTTTAAAAAAAACTTTGAATGTTACTAAACAAAATGACTTGGCGATGAAACTTGATTCACGTAGAGTATATTGGCTGCTTCAGCTGAGAAGCAAAGTGCCAGTAAAGCTAACAAAGCTTTCATCTTGACTCGCGCTGTATCGCGGTAGAAATCGAACTGATCAGTCCCAAAAAATTCTTAATCGCGTCAGGTAGCGTGTTTGGTGATGACACCGTGTCGGTTGCAAATTTCAACTCAAACGCGTATGTATTTAAACAATCTGTATTTATGGCAATAAGTTGACTCTGAGGCTAACAGTTGGATATACTACCTTAATTTTTTTTATCAGACGATGAGTTTGCGTTATGCGATATCCATATATGTCTCGGTCACATGTTTTAATCTTCGAAAATGTTCAAATCGACGAAGCATTTAAAAATAGACTATCAAAATATTTAAAAAAAAACTTTAAATAGAAGTTATGATTAGTATGAATAACAACCTGGCGTTTTTAAATATTAAAAGTGTTTCTAAAATGTTTTGAAAACAAATATAAAAAAAAACATACATCTTACCTACACTCCTAAAAATATTTTTTAAAAACATACCTTTAATCAAAATCAATTTAAAAAATTGAATTTTGTAATAACAAAATCTTTTTGAAAAAAAGTCATAACCTAGGTTTCAATGGGTTAACAGCTGCGGTGTTTATAAAATTGATGGTCCAACCATTTGTTTTCAGATAGTTTAGAAAATGCTTTTAAAGCTTTTACTAAACATACTTTTTTTGTTTCGATTATAATCGTTTTCGCATCTTATGGCATTCGCGACTTTTTATCAACATTGTAGTTTGGCGCACAATTATTTTTTTTTTTAAATATGTCTTTATTTGTATCAATTCATCATTACATTTATATTACACTAGCTCCCATACGAACTCCGTTTCGCTTTTAACTTGGAATATGTCATGAACACTTTTTATGAAAGTCAATTGCCAAGCATTTTCTTGATTCATTGTTAAGTAATAATTGCCAAAATATTGGACGATCACTTCGTCTGTAGTCTGCTACTAAATTTGAAATCAGGAATCAAAAACCACGTGTATAAATTTCGACTAAATCATTGCATAAGAACGCAATTATTGCCAAAAAGCTAAACCCCTTTCGGGGGCTCTTATATAAACTTTGATATCTGAAATCGATTGCCCTTCCCTCAAAACTCCTGAGTGCAAATTTTCAAAGCAATCCATTGTATAATATCTTCAATAATGCTAAAAATAGTGAAAAATTAATTTATATGGACGACCCCTTTCGTCGACCCCTGGCAAAATATTTGACATCTGAGATCGATTGTCCGTCCCTGAAAACTACCGTGTGCAAATTTTCATCCCAATCCGATGTATAATAACGTCGATATTTCAAAAATATTGAAAGGTTTATATGGACGACCTCTTTTGCCGGCCCCTTAAACTAAATTGAATTCCTGAAATCCATTGCTCATCTCTCAAAACCCTCGTGTACCAATTTCCGTCTGAATCCGATGTATAATAACGACAATATTGCATCAACAGTGAATAGTTAACATAGACGACCCCTTTGGCCGACCCCTGATTTCAGTTTGGATAAATGAAATCAGTTATTTGTCCCTAATAACTCCTATGTGCAAATTTTCATCCCAATCCGATGTACAAAAACGACAATATCACTAAGATACTGAAAATTTAATATGAACGACCTCTTTTGCCGGCCCTTATACTAAATTGGATACCTCAAATCTATTGCACGTCACTCAAAACTATCGTGTACCAATTTTCATCTGAATACGATGTATAATAACGTCAATATCGCAAAAATAGCGAACAGTCAATATGGACGACCCGTTTGGCTGTTCCCTTACACAAAATTTGACACCTGAAATCGATTGCTCGTCTTTCAACACACTCATGTGCAAATTTTCAAGACAATCCGACGAAAAATAACGTCAATATCGTGAAAACAATATTTGTCTTGTATGGACGACCCCCTTCAGAAGGGGTCATCCAAAAATCTGAAAACATTTTTCATCCTTCCTGGTCTTAATGAGTATCCATGCAAAATTTCAGCTCTCTAGCTCTAACGACGGCTGAGTCTATAGAGGACAAACAAACAAACAAACATACAGAAATTGCTTTTTATATATATACTAGCTGATTTTACCCGGCCTTGCTCGGGTTCGCATAAAATATAAATCAAAATGAGTCGTTGAATTTTTCGAAATTTTGGAAACTTTGTATTCATCATTAGATATAAGAAATTTTGCCAATTTTAGGCCATGTGAGCTATGTTAGTTACGTTAGTCTTTTTTATGTTTTGATTGAGATTATTTATTGTTTTTCTCGTATTCATAATTTAAAAAAAAATTGTTTGTGTTTAAAGAATTTTAATACTATTTCTCTAGAATGCTTGTTCATCCTATCTTAACAAACATTTTTTTCACCCACCATTTCTAAGGAAGCTTGAATAGCATTTACCCGATATCTTCAGCTGATAAAACTGTTTTTTTTTTACTTTCACATCCCCCATTTAATGAAAACTTCTTTTGGAAATCGTTCCACTATCCAAGTTTAATGATCTCCCTGTACAATGGTATATTCAAGTTTCAGTTACTTAGAAATTTTCAAAAGAGACTTTCGAATCTTGTTGAATTATGTTCAAAACTCACTTTGCATGTTTTCAATTGTATGTGTGCTTTTAAAATCACACTGCTTTATGAGTACTTGTTCTTAAACGATAAAAGTTCCACTAATAGTTTTTTGGAGTTATCGAGAACAAACTATCTCTGAACCGAAGTTACCATTATAATGCTATGAAATAGATTTAATTTGAGTTATATTTCAATGTTTCCATTGTTGGACCAATCATCATATTAATTATTGGGAAAAGTAATCAATGTTGTCAAGTCACATTGATGACCATAAATGACTCAAAAGTTAGAAATTTGCCAATGGAATTGAATTGTATAAAACTCAAAACCTTAGATTTACTTTCTTAATCAATTTTCTAAACCCCCATTTGAATTCCTCTAAGGCTATCTAAGAGGCTGAAAGCTGAATCTAATAATTTTTTCTTTCTCTATGAAAAATCCCATAAATATTTAAATGGTTGGCTCTTAAAAGCTGGAATTTATGAAAATCGGTTCATAAGTTTTTCAACACTCAGTCCAAATAGTTGTTCAGCTGAAAAAGTCAATTCATTGTTCACTGTTCAGTTCACTGTATGTTTTTGTAGACTTTCAGTGGCGGTAAAGAGTTTTGATAAACACTATGTACAATTCTTGTCAATATCTATATTCCTAACAGGCTAGTTAGATTTTTCAATTCAAAGTGTAGGCATATTATTGCCTCCAAATATCTCGTACCGGTTTCACGTGCTTTGAAGTAGAATGACAAAAAAAAACCCGCCAAAATTTTCCCTTTCAAATTTTGAAAGCTCAGCAAGCTTTGATTTGTTATCCAGTACACGTGAACTCTGGATGGTCATTTCTAGCGCCCAGCCCATGCATGGGGGTGGTGAAAACAACCCCGCCAAAGGAAACGAAAATCGGTCGACAAAATGGTGCCATGACTTTTGGTTCGTGGGAGAAAAAACGAAAGTTATATAGGAGGGTCCCTTTTCTTAGATGGCAGGGGTTCAAAACTATTACTAAAACCTTACCATGGTCCAAATACATAACTGTATCAAATTTCAGGCTGATCGGTTAAGCGGTGTGGATTTGTATAAGGTGCATACAAACAAACATATATAGTCCAACTCATCTTTATATATTAGATAGATTATTACACTAAATTAGGTGTTCAGCTCAATAATGAACTGTTCAGAGCCCTATAGTTAACTAGATAATAAAAAATTATTTATAAGATTTAAACTTGCTGGGCGCAATCAAGTATTTAATGTAGGAGAACATCCTGTAATGGCAAAAATATTTTAATCTTAAAACTAAACACTATCCTAAAATTAAACTAATTATAAAGAGAACGAATCTCTGCGATGGAAGACTGCATCGATTTGCCTCTGAAGTTGGAGATGATTTTGTTGGCCATCTCTTCGATCGATTCAATGCCCGCAATCCAATGAAGATATTCGGTGCTGTGCCAAGGTGGAAGCCGCAAAATCATTTTCAGAACCTTGTTCTGAATCCTCTGGATGGCTTTTTTCCTCGTCGCGCAGCAGCTAGACCAAATCGGAACTGCATACATTATCGCTGGTCGGAACACCTGTTTATATATCAGCATCTTATTCCTCAGGCAAAGTCGGGATTGCCTGTTGATGAGAGAATAAAGAGATTTAGTGTATTTATTACATTTAAATTGAATATCTTCAATGTGATTTTTAAAAGTAAGTTTCCGATCAAGTGTGAGTCCCAAGTACTTCACGTGATCAGACCATTCTAATGAAACCCCATTAAAAGTTATGGAATGATTATCATTAGGTTTTAAAAATTCAGCTCTTGGCTTATGGGGAAATAAAATAAGTTGAGTTTTGGAAGCGTTAGGAGAAATTTTTCACATTTTCAAGTAATTCAAATAGGGATTTAAATTTTGTTGCAATCTACTGCGTACCGCCCGTAAATTTCGACCTTTGGCTGAGAGCAAAGTATCATCAGCAAATAATCTTCTACCTTTTCCTTCTGGTACATCAGGAAGATCAGAAGTAAAAATATTGTATTGAATTGGCCCAAGTATACTACCCTGAGGGACACCAGCTCGTATGGGTGTCCTTTCAGAGCATGAATTTTGATAGCTTACTTGTAAGGTTCAGCTAGTCAAATAATTTTGAATAATTTTGGTGAGATATACAGGAAAATCAAATCGAGCTAATTTAGCTACTGAACCTTTGTGCCAAACACTGTCTAAAGCTTTTTCAATATCAAGAAGAGCAACACCAGTTGAATAACCTTCAGATTTGCTAGCGTTAATCATATTAGTTACACTCAAAAGTTGATGTGTAGTAGAATGTCAATGACGAAAACCAAATTGTTCATCAGGAAAAATAGAATTCTGATTAATGTGAATCTTCATTCTATTCAAAATAACTCTCTCAAATATTTTGCTTAAAGAAGGAAGCAAACTCATTGGTCGATAACTTGAAGGCTCTGAAGCACTTTTTCCAGGTTTCAAAATTGGAGTTACTTTGGCATTTTTCCATTTATTGGGAAAATAAGCCAAGTGAAACCATTTAATGAAGATTTTAATTAAAAAATTTAAAGTGCTTTCAAGCAACTTTTTAATAAGAATATAGAAAACTCATCATTGTACGGTTTAGGCCGTTGACTTCGAAGTCCGTGTTTCATAAAAAGTTGCACGTATATCAAAATATGATATAATCATTTTATTTTAGGACAATCCGAAAAAAAATCTTTATTTTTGATAATGAGCTCAACCCCATTCAAGTCTGTCAATCAGAATAAGATATAATTCAGATTGGAGAAACTTTAAATCAAAAATTTAGAGTACTTAATTATAACTGAATCAGATGTAAATATCTTGGTGAGATACGTTTGAGTTATTATTTTGATATGCTCTCCTGATCGGGTAACCCACACTATTTGCTAAAATCATGCTCCATTTTTGGTATCCCAAAAGTTTGATTCTAATTTATGAATCTGCTGAGCGAAACTCATTAAAGTATGGTTTGGGCCTTTGACTTCGATGTCCGTGTTTCATGGAAAGTTATATGCATATCAATAAAAGATACGGTTTTGAAACAAATTCTTTATCGTTGAAGTGAGTTCAATCCTATTCAAAAATGCCAATCAAAATAAGATATAACCAAGATTCAAGAAACTAAGAGTCGAAAATTATGAGAACAATATTCTAACTGGAAAAGATATAAATATCTCGTTGAGATATGTTTAAGTTCTTATTTTGATATGCTCTCCTGATCGGGTTTCGACCGATCTGAAAAGAAATCTTCACATCCTTGACGGAAGTGACGATTTCTTTCCGAAAGGCATTGAAGTCCGGAATCGTAACCGTAATTAGTTGAACCTTTTCGTTTTTAAGAGTATAAGAAGAAGAAGAAGGTTTTTTAGTACTTTTATCAGAATGAAATATGAATATTTCCTTACCACCGATGCAGTGCTGATAAATATCGTTCATGGTCGTCTGACCTTAACATAGCAATCTATATCAATATCATCTCTTTGAAAATCCTGTCATAAGCGACGCGATCAGAGCATTCCATTTTTCTGTCGTCTTGTTGCTGACAGGAATAAGTGTTGCATGACATTTGTAGCATACCAACACCGCTCGGTCGCGTTTATTTCTTTAAAAATAATCTCGTGATTAGTGCTATGTTTTCGATAACAGGTTTTCCGGAGGTATGTGCTCTTCATGCATCGACAGCAAGCGATAAAGATCAAGCTGTTTCCGGGACATCTCAAGAGGAAGCCTGGAATGGATAGAGTTCACCAGGCTAATTCCTACAGAGACAACCAGATCAGGTAAGGAGTGTTCGTTTTTTATTCCAATTAAAGTCTTAGATAAAAATCTAGTTTAACAGGAATTACCGGTGGAACTAAATGTTGACCTGCAAGCATCCAAGAATATACTTTGGAACTGCACGATATCTTCTGGCCTTGAAAAACCGTCAGTTTTTTATGTCATTCAAGAAGCTTCCAGTTGATATGGATGATAAATAACCCCACTCTAGTGTGGATTCAACTTCTTTACCGATTGCCATTGAGCCAGAGCTTCATCCACTTCCGTCGAATTACCGGGTCTCCAGAAATGAAAATCTTCCCCCACCGTTCATTCGGGAAGAGTTCCAACATGAATCGGTACTTGCCGATCATTTACCATTTCTCGTGGTTCGTGGTGAAGTTTTGCGAATAATTTTGTAATAAATAAATGTTATTTATCCAATTTCCGTCTGTTTCACTTAGTTGATTGACAAATAAAAAGACCATCGACTTGAATCCCCTCATTTCTTTTTTAAATTTTGGTATCTTCTATTCAATAATCATTATTGGTATTCGTAGATTAAGCCAAAATCATACTATCTAAAACAAAGATTTCAAGCCGCATTGAATACCCAAATTTCTATAATCCAATGAACAAAAAATGTTATGGAAGGTCTACTCGACAGGCAACATAAACAAATAACCATCATGATGGCTTGGATGTCACTCATTTACAAATGTCGCGATGTCCGACGATATGTAACAGTGATATGATACATAAGTTGCATGACAGGGATATTTACGAGTATATCAATATCGCGTGACATTGTAGGTTTGATGGTTACTGTTTGCCTGCTCTGCACCGATGTTATGAAGGAAATCGAATGAATTGGAAATTTCAACTTTTTTGGGCGATGGACCTGAATTATTTCAGTTCGGGAAGTCATCGGCCGGCTCAAGAGCCGGAAGAAAACGGATTGCTGGAAAGAAAAGAGAAAAAATATGAATAAAAGAAAATGAAAATAATTTTAGCACTGAAAAGTGCTGATTGAAACCCAGGTAAGGAAATAAATAAAGTAAAATGTTCCTGCAGGTACACAGCAACGATACAATGCTCCGGGTTGCGTCGAATTAAGCCATTTAGTTCCGCTCAAGATCATTTACCCTACTTAGAAATGGCATTCCAAACTCTGTTTTATGAAAAAGAACTTGTGATATCTGAAATTGCGCCAAAATTTTAGCTTTGCCGTTGTCAGTTTTTTCCATTTCCAACAATTAGCCCGAAAACGTTATTCGAATGAAGAAGCACAGATTCGAAAATTTCAGGTTTGCTCAATTACTTCCATGCAGTAAAACAACGTTGGAACCAGGTGCCGGCAACAATATACAATCTCTCAGATATTAGCTTTTTTCTTCAGATTTAAGCTTTTTTCCTCAGATTTAAGCTTTCATCTCCTATGCTCTCAAAGCATAAAAAGCTTAAATTTGAGGAAAAAAGCTTAAAAACGAGATTCACCAACACTTATGCCGTTTTCGTTTTCTCCACAAGCGCGGGGCAAAACTTTTTCTGAATAAACAAACAGAATCGTTACCCGGGACGATGCAAATATATGATTGCTATACTCACACCTATGTTTACCCCCAACACTGACAGCTTTTACGGGCTGCAACCGCCTGCTTGAGGTTAACATCTCGGGCAAAACTAGTGGACTTCTGAATAGGGCTTTTGCTACACACACATACAAGAGGTCTGTTGGGCACACATTAGAGGTTTTTATATGCGGCGAAAGCAAAATTCAACTAAAATGTTGGTTTTTCCTTAAATGAATGCTCAATTTCTCTAAAAAACATTCATAAAGGATATTTCGCATCATTTGCTAACAAGTGGAAACGATTAGGTGATTATTTTATTGGATATCAGTGAGGAACCAAGCAAAACAAAAATGAAAAACAAGCCAACCATCATTGTAAAGCACATTAAACGGTTCCCCCAGATCCTTTGTTCACGTTTTTGGGTCTCTCATATAAAATTTAGAACCAGGAAGATGACGTTAAGAGTTTTCGTCACGAAATTGATTAATAAACTTGAGCAATATTTGCCCTGCTTCCACTAAAAACGCTCATATCCTGTACAAAGTCTTCATTTTTGTTAAAGAACTTCACTCAAACTTAGAAAAAAATCACAAGCAAGTAAAAAAGTGATCTAGCTTTCGAAAAATGTGTCGTTCTTAAGAAACTTTTCAATAGTTTTCATTAATTCTTCAAAAAATATCCTTCTTCAGTAGATTTGTATCCATTTAACATGGGGCTGTCACATTTGTTTGCCCAACGGCTTACTTATACTAATGCACTGTGCAAACGCCCTATTAATAAACGAACATAATAACAGCAGCTAGGGCAAAACTCGTGGGTAACTAGGTTGCCACTGTCAATAAACGAAAACACTATTAGTTAAAAGATGTTGGTCATGCGGTACATAGACAACTCCTGCATCGTTGCCGGGACCTGGTTGGAACGCTAAACTTTACACAATTCGATATTAGAACGCAGTTGATCACTCATACTAATATTTCTAGGTTAAACAGCGAGGATTGTCATCTCAGTGCAAATAGCGTTGGGTTATTTCACATTTTAATTCATTTTTATTTGTTTTCAGGTTTTTTTCTTCAGTTTTTACATTTAATATAAAGATTTTCCATCAAAGGTTCGATTCACTTGCATCTACACGAATACATCGATTTGTTTTTTTTTTGTTTTTCCAAAAAGAAAAAAAATATATTTCTCCACTCCGCCGGCGTATGTCACCGTATTGGAGGGCTTTTTAACTATAAGAGGCCAATCATTTTGGGCAATAAACTTAAACAGTTCAGAATTTAGTCATTTTCGTTTTTGTTTTTCTTGCATATTTTCGACTGTCTTTGAGTCTTGATTTCCTTTTCTTTCTTGTTGGTCTTCAGCATTCAGTTAAACATTAAACGAACAAAAACGATCGATTCTAACATCTAGGTAACGATTAGTGGTTTTTGGAACTCCGTTTTTTTCCGTTTTCTTTTGATTATATGTGTCCTTTTTCCGATAGTTTTTTTTCCTTATCCGCTAGAACAGTGTGATAAGCAATAGTTCTAATTTAAAACGTTCTAATGTAACAATAAACTAAACTGTGTGATCAAGGAGGAAAAAAAAAACTAAATGTACAATTTTGATCCTTTCAAGTTAATGCTACTGGCTCTGATCAATGTCCGTGGTCTGTTTTTTTTTTGTTCGGTTGTACAGTTGCGTTCAAAAAAGAATGAAATCGCATGAAGCTGCGCACCCACTTCCAACTTTGACAAGCTGCCATTTCTCTCTCGGTTTATATTTTTTCATGAAAATTTCACACAATCTAGTTCAACTATCCAACTAACACTCCACAAAATTTGAAGTCTTTACAATGACGGGAAACAAAGATACAGCTATTCCCGTAAAAAATGGAAATTTGGAACTGCTTCACTAAATTTGCTGTATCTTTGACAATTTTCATTGAAAAGTTTTGAAATTTGGTCCAAAGATGTAAAAATGTTTGATCTAATACCAGGCTAAGTTTCGTCAAAATCGATTAACGTGATCAAAAATGGTGCCGGATTGAAAATGAGGTTCATTATCGCCTAGCAGATGATTTCATTCTTTTTTGGACGAATGTTTGTATGGAAAACATCGTAATCCATATACTCTTGTTTTTTTCTTTCACAAAACAAAAAATTATCAAAAAAAATGTTGTAAATTGAAAGGAACTTCATTTTTGCTTTGTTTCGAAAGAGAAAATGTTCCAACAGGGTTCAAAATAAAAAGAACAGAGTTTCAGTAATGACCTGCTAATTACACCGATAATCAAATTTGATCCACAATTAAAGCGAGTATTCTATTCGCTATTTTGTTTAAATACCAGCTCTGTTGGAATAATTTCTATTTCTAAACAAAGCAAAAATGAAGTTCCTATCAATTTACAACATTCTTTGTTATAAATGTTGGTTTTGTGAAAGAAAAAACCAGAATACATAGATTACGATGTTTTCCATACAAACATCCGTCCAAAAAAGAATGAAATCGTCTGCTGGGCGATAATGAAGCTCATTTTCAATCCGGCACCATTTTTGATCACGTTCATCGATTTTGACGAAACTTAGCCTGGTATTAGATCAAACATTTTTACATCTTTTGACCAAATTTCAAAATTTTTCAATGAAAATTGTCAAAGATACAGCAAATTTAGTGAAGCAGTTCCAAATTTCCATTTTTTACGGGAATAGCTGTATCTTTGTTTCCCGTCATTGTAAAGACTTCAAATTTTGTGGAGTGTTAGTTGGATAGTTGAACTAGATTGTGTGAAATTTTCATGAAAAAATATAAACCGAGAGAGAAATGGCAGCTTGTCAAAGTTGGAAGTGGGTGCGCAGCTTCATGCGATTTCATTCTTTTTTGAACGTAACTGTATTTGTGAGCTGTTTCTCTGCGATTGGTTATCGTTCTGCTTCCGGTCTAACTATTGTAGCGGAAGCCAAAGTCAAACTAAGCCGCGTTTTTGCGTATGTGTATGTGGTAGTATTGCAGCGCCCCAGCACGATTTTCGATTGTAAGAATTTATCTTTTGAGCTAATACACCTTAAAATACGTAGTCTCTATTTGCTTTATTTTGCGCTGCCGGTTTTTTTCGTTTCGTTTTTTTTTTGTAGGTAATTTTAATTGTCTTCTGTGAATAAATATAAGTAAAACGAGGCTAATGCCGTGCGTTTCGAAAAAGTCTAAATCAGTCTTTAAAATTCATTCCGATTAAAATAACTTGAAACTAGGACAAATCAGAACGTGTTGTTTACCGAATCAAGCTTTTCTGCTCACTTTTCTTGTTCATTTTTCTTAGCTTTACCTAGTGGTTGGGTGAAACCTATTAAACATTCAGTTGAATAAGTTTTCTTTTTTTATAATCAGTCTTGTTTCTATAGAAAGAAGATAAATCAGGTTGAATGATTTTACATCTTTGTTCAAATGATTCTCTTCATATCCAGCATTGCTGTGGAACATCTTCTACTACACAAATATGGCATTCATTCCAACTAACAGCTACTAAACTACCGTAATGTTGCTACCCAAATTCCTACTTTTACTAATAGTGATTTTTGTTTGTCCACAGCTACTCTAATAGTTCAACAACACCTTCATTCGACACCGATTGTTTGGTACATTATGAAGGGAAATTTCCCTTCTCTACATAATTATCAGCATGCGTCACTCAAAATATGGCGTTGCAATTCGAATTTTAGGAATAGACTCTCTTTCTGGAACTTAATAGTTAGGAAATTTATACACTTACAAAGTCTAAAGTGATTTTAGATAGATGAACTCAGTTTTTTTTCTGTGTTATAGGCACTTGTTGGTGAGGTTTCAACAGAGAACTTTTTCTAATTCGTGTATTCAAACAAAACAATTTGAAATTAAGGCAATTATTTCGCTACTACCTACAACTGCTAGAAAAACTTAGGGAAAACTTAAGGTGGGAAAAGATGTCCTAGGGGTAATAGTACAGATGGGATAAAGATATACTAAGGTAGTGTTTCTAAACCACAATAAGGATTCTCGCTTTCGCGTCCTAACGCATGTATTTAGAGATATTTACAATCTTTCCGATGCTGAGTTAGCGTGATTTCCTCTTGTTCACTTAGTGTTCCGACACATGGCGTGTGGAAGTGTGATTCTGTGATTTCACCTTGGCTAGTACGGAATTTGATATGATTTCTACTCTCCGTTTTAGGGTTTTTATAGTACAGGTAAAAAAGAACAAAAAAAAAAGGTCATAAAACGAACCTAAGAATTATTTGAAAACATGCATAGGTGTGAATAATTTACAAAAAAAAGTAAAAGAAAAATATATATTTTTATATAATAATCTATAAATGTAAGAAGGTAAAAAAACTATTGCACCTCGGTTCTGTTCAACTGGTTCAAAGAGAGGGTTTTATATTTCTGGTTAGCTATATATGTATTGGGTTTTCCGCAGTACGGAACTTTTGTGGCTCTCAGTCTATGGTTCGGCTGTCGGAGTTTGATTGACTATAAATGGATTCTGCTACTCAGTTTATTGCTGATGACTCTAAACTCTACAGTTTGAATTGATTTTTTTCTGAGTTAAAACGCTTGCTAAACGCTAAACAATTAGTTACAAATAAGGCTACAGTAAACTTAATAGGTGGGATTGCTTTCAGATTTCTTTAGGTAACTTATGTTGCGCGGCTTCTCGATTCAATATGGTAACTTAGTCTCTAAAATTTGTAGAACATGTTTTGAGCTATCAAATGTCTTTTGTGTCTCTGTATATAGCAAAAGTGTTCAGAACAAAGGAATTAAATTTACCCGTTTTGTAGTTGTAAGAACAAAGCTTTCTGAGATAAAGTGCCTAAGGAAACTCATTAGTACGAAATGACAGAACCATCTGCTCTCTTCGAAAAAGGCGTTGAAGAGAAGCAGAGAGATGAAAAGTGCGAGTGGCCTACGAAGACTCCATGGGAGCGTTGCTGTCGGCGATGATTTCTCGCTTGATCGCACCGTTGTAGTCATCTTTGAGTTTGCTCGGGGCCGGAACGATCACACCCTGCTGCAGCGGATGAATCTGGGCAGGCATGTGATGCTCTCGGAGATGACTTGGCATCGGTGGTGGAGAAACCGAATCCCGATCGGAATCGAGTTCACGTCTGGCAGGCATTGATAGGTCTTCAACGTGATCGTCGGTTGCTCCACTGATGTCTCGGGGGTCGTCGTGGTCCATCGAATCTCGCGGTAGTCGTTCGTAGTCTTCGGAACCATTGCTGCGGTGATGACGATCGGCTTCGCTGGAATCCCTCGGAGGATGATCGCGGTCTTCAGCAGATCCCATCGAGACCGTCCGCATATACTTCATCAGGACGTTCGGACTTGGAGAGCGGGCGGTTCCATGAGTTCCGGGAGATGTGTTGATTCCATTGACAGCGGCATGAGCTGCTGCAGCAAATGCCATCGCGTGTAGGGCTTCACGTCCAGCGATGTCCCCACCGCGTGCCTCCAGAGCCTGCTGGAGGAATGACGGGTCAAGAAGGGCAGCGGCCGGATGAGGAATCGTTGGGGGCAGATGATGACCGGCGTGATCCAATTTCATCATTCTGGCTTTATCTTCATCACCGTGGGATATTTGGGACTGTGATGGCATTTGTTGTTCCGAAGGGTGTCCGGAGCCGAACATGTGGGAAGCTCCGCTCAATCCATAAGGAAACGGAGCAGGACTGCCGCCGGAGCTGGGACTACGTTTCATGGTGCGGTTCATCGGTCGACCGGTAGTGATGCCAAGTTTCTTAACTTTATCGTAGAGC
This sequence comes from Uranotaenia lowii, assembly GCF_029784155.1. NCBI lineage: Eukaryota > Metazoa > Arthropoda > Insecta > Diptera > Culicidae > Uranotaenia > Uranotaenia lowii. The sequence continues at coordinate 391,390,066 of NC_073692.1, forward strand.
GTACGGGAAGGAACTCCAAACTTGCGGGAAGCTTGCAGAGCGCTCATCCCCTTTCGGACGCACTCAATCGCACTCAGGATGTCTGATCGAGTGTACTGTTTGTAACGTTTCCATTCAGGTTTCTGCTGCTGGTGCGGCACGTACGAAGCTAGACGAGCATCCTCGGCACTGTAGTTGAGACGGGATTCGAGCATCGCCTCATCAGCGTATTTGTCACCGTACGGAGATAGGGGCTCCTTGAGATGCTGTTGGGGTTGAAGGGAAACATCTATAAGAATATGTATGTTTTTTAACAAGTGGTTTAGGGCATCTTACCTTGTAACCTCCTCCATTGGAATGATGACTAGGGCCGTGATCAGCTGGGTGTTGATGGCTGGCTGCCGACGATGCCATTACTTCCTGCTTCAGTTGTAGGGAAATGGGGGATTGCGAGGACTGCGACGAGTCCGGGGCATTTGGTTGAGCAAGAACGTTTCGTAGAATGGGGGTGTCGTGAAGCATGCTGGTCATGGAATGGATCTTTTTGCGCTTGAGTGGGTTCATGTCGGCACTGGAATCGTACACGGAGCTGAGCATGTTGTGGAACTGGGGTTGATGGAGGGTGACTGGGATTTGGCTGGGTAGGGACCATCGCAGGTTCTGGGGAGATGGTTGAGGTAGGGAAGAGGACGAGGCAGATGAAGTTTGGGGCTGATCGTCCGGGTGAGGTTCGCCGTGGTGGGAGAAGGCGGGGTGTGGAGGCGGGTGTGGGAATGAAGTTGACTGTTCATGGCGTTCACGTTCGTCGAGGTCACGTTCGTGACCTAGATCACGGTCGCGGTCACGTGAATGGTCGCGATGTTGGGAATGTTCTCGTTCACGTTCACGTTCTCGCTCCCGTTCGCGATCAAGGTCCCGGTCCCGATCACGTTCACGCTCACGGTCCCGTTCCCGATCCCGCTCTCTTTCGATAGCTGTAGGGCTGGTGCGAGAATAGAGGCTGGTGTATGGGGATTTATAGGTATATGGCGGAGATGAACTGCTACTTTGAGCAATAGAAACGTTGGTTGAAGTCGAGATCACTGGAGGAGATTCTTGATTGCCAGTCGGGGGATGAGCTTTGGTGCTGTAGTTATTGTTGCTGGCAAAGGTGGGATCTCGCTCGTGGTCATCGGGTATTCTTTCAAATCGACCCTTAAGGTCGGCCATATCGTACAGTCCCTTGACCTCCAGCTGTTCCGCGATCTTCATGATTCGCGGGATTTGGGATTGTGTGACGTTGACTTCGCCGGTGTACATATACTCCAGTAGGGCGCGCATCTCGAATTCCTGCACCCCTGGGAACAGGATGCTACAGTGATCCATCGGAACATCTTGTAGGATCGACTGGAAGTATGGCGAGTTCGCCGCCAGCACTACCCGGTGGGCTTTGAATTGGATCTGATCGTCAACGTAGATGGTGCAGTCGACGTAGCACTCCATCTTGATGAGTGCGTCCAGGATCTCCACCAGGTTGGATTTGTGGTTGTTCCATCGTAGGCAGTAGGTTTGCGCCTCGCTGCTACCCATTTTGCGGTTTTTGTGTAGGTTCTGCAATAGAAGAGATAAGAAAAACATTGTTGTTTTAAATATTAAGAAATACGGCGGATCAACATGAGGTATAACTTTAAAGTATCTTTAGACTTCAAAGTGAAATTTTGTTTTAATTTCTTAAAGAATACCCGCGCTCTGTCCACTTGTTGGGTAAATCCGAAAGTAATCGTTGCTTTTCCAGGAATGCTCTCGGTCAATCGAATGACGTCAGGATCAACTTTCCCTGTACCCAACAAAAAAAAGGTGGAAAAATTCCACCACGTGTTGTGGGGATTTATGGGTGTGCGAAAAAAAAATCGTTAAGCAACGTTATAAATTGCGCTCCGGCTAGACACAATGAGCTGGCAAAAATTCTGAAAATCTACTCCACCACGCCAACAACGTCAAGCCCGGTGTTATGTTGTGTACGAACCAGTTAATCGGGAGGTTCTCCTCCTAGATCCAAGATAACAATCAACGACGACTTTCATACAGATCCTACCGAGAAAAAAAATAGTCCAAGCATCGCGTGACTAATCAAGCGTGACGAGCTTTTGCTTTTATGTACGGCGGCGGGGTTGAATTTTGCGAATTTTATTATTATTTTGCCTACATTCGGGGGTAGCGGCGAAAATTATACGTCTTGTGTTCTATGGGGTGGGAACTGGTTTTCCCGAGCCAGGGAAAACCTAGTGTTCGGGGGGAAGGTCAACAACGCGAGGTGGGCTTCGGACATTTTGCACGGAATCGGGATCAAGTAATTGAATGGCGGGATAGTAATTTGCATAAAATTGGGGGCTATTGGAGCGAGCTTCGAATGTTTTAGTTTGTGGCGAGCTGATGCAACCAGTCTGGGCCCTAAAGTTTTTATGTTTGCTACTACCATAGACCGATAATAAAGTTGCCGCAATTTTCATCATTCCGTCAAATAATGCGTCAATTAACGCCGAAAGCTAATCAGCGGTGGTTCAACAACAACAATTTATGGCACACACATCCGAGGCCCTTCCTCGAGGCGCTTCTCTTCTTGGGGACGATGCAACTCTCCCTTTTCAACTGGGTTTGATTCAACGAGGTGGGTGGATTGTAAACTGCACAACCAAAATAAGAGAGGAAAAAAAGAAATAAAATGATACAACAAACGAACAGTCAGCAGAGCGAATTTAGTTATGGGAAGGAAGAAGAAGCGGGTGGCCAATTAATAGGACTCGGAGATCAAGAGTGGCAATCTAGGCGCACAAAATGCACAAAACTTGACCCGTAGATTTCAGTTTTTGCCGCTGAGAAGGGTGTCTCAACGTGCAGTTAAGGCTAGATTCATTGACGCAGCGCGTCGTCGAGATGCAATAAAGTGCGCGGCCCTGTGTGCGCAAAGGGAAGAAATGAGGGTCACCCTACTGCCGAGTTTTTCCTTTCTCTTTTAATTTCACAAATTTAATACACCATACCGACATATAAAATAATAATAATAAATGCTATATTTCTGCGCTCGGTTTCGATAGTTGAACTGTGAACCCTCGGAGCGCGCGTTGCCCACTTTAAGCTTGGTGTTTTTTGGTAGTTCCCTTCAGTTCTTTTCTGTTGATTTTGGCTGAATTTTGAATGCTTTTTCCCTCTATGAACCGGGGCTTGAGTTCGGTTCATTCCCAGAGGTCAAAGCACTTTCGGGCCGATTCCTATTTTTCGCTTAAATTTTCGGGGAATGCATTTTAGACTGGCTGGCTTCTGCCAGAATGCGGCCTCATTAAAACGACAACGATTGCGAGGGCGAAAAAAATGTGCGTGTCATTTTTTTTTCTAAATTTCGGACGCTTTGTTTGCAGCTTGACCAAAAAACAAAAAAAAAAAAACCCGGAAGTTGCGTTCGCTATCTTTACACGCATTTGCTAAGGGTCAATCCAGGCAGCGATGGCCATATGGCGGTTTCGTTCGTTGACATTCGACCGCAAATGTTTGCGTTTTTCTTCCACGAACGTTTGCATCTTCGTTTTCGGGGGTTTGAACTAGTTATTAGATTTTACGTTGAAAGTGCTGAATGTGTCATTACTCGAATTAAATTTTGGTATAATCTCATAAGCCTATAATTTGATGCGTCTGTTTTTTAGGTTCGTACTTTTAGGTTTATAAACATTTCTAAACAATGATGAATGTTATAAAATTGAGAAAAATTATCAAAATTGAACATGTCTTTTTAAAGTTATTAGCGGACAATTATTTGGAACCATCCCAACACCTGTTCCCAACTGGAAATGCAGTCTACCTGTAAAGATCATCACGAAATTTGCCTTTCCGCAAATCGACAGGCGGAAAGCCAACCCTTGACAAAAGAAAGAGGAGGTGTGCCGCTTTGGTTTTTGAGAACCTTAAAGGAAATGACAAAAAGGTAGACACAAAAACGATCGGGGAAGAAAAAATGGGACCCCTAGGAATCAATTAAAACATAAAAAACCGAATCCTTTTTTACTGCTTCTAGCTCGGCCCGAAGCCGAAGGTTCGCAAAAAAAGGAAAAGGAGAACCCCAGTCAGGATAAAGGGTTGTTGTGGCAATTTCGGGGCAAAATAAACTATTATCATCATTTTGGTGTGCTTTTGCTTTTGTCGGCCCATCCGAGATTTTTATTGTGGTAACTCTCCTCAAGTTGGGACTGCAATTTTGGGTTTGACGGAAAAGTGGAAGCAAACGAAAAAAGGGTTGATACGGGATGACACATTTTTGCACATTGGGTTGCATCCCGGTGTAAGATTATGCAAATTTGGAACTATAAATAGATCTTTTGGTTCTTACGGGTGGGAAAAGTGAAATCTTGCCTCATCTGTGGATGAGATGCATCAGTATGTTAATGATATGAGTTTCATGAATGCATTCGATTTCAATTCAACAGATCAGCAGTGTGGGAAAATGCGAAAAGTTGCATAATTATATGCAAATGAAGAAACTTATGGACAGGAGAAAAAATTATTTTCAATTTTTCCCACGTTAAACTCTTGCGCAGCAACTTTTAGTCTGGCAGATTGCCATTTTTTTTTTTGCCGAACCGGGTTTTTTTTGTTGAAAAATATAAGTTTCTACAGAAAAAAGTGCTTGAAATGTTTAATTTTATGCGACTGAATACTCACTCGAACATAAACAATCAGACAAGTAAAGCTGATTCGATCATATTTATGGTTGAATTCAACAACCTCGCAGGTGTTTTTACTATTTCTTTTACTTCGTTTATTTATCAAATCAAACAAAACTACAAAAAAAACTTCGAAAGATCTAATATGTGTTGTGAGCCTACTTGGTTGAATAATTCTATTGAATCAAAGCAATCGAAAGATTCCCATTAATTCAACCACGGTAAAAAAAAAGTTCAGATACCGGTATTTCGACAGCAACTTATTATCTTCTTCAGTGAGCGTTTTCGATTCGCGATCACGCTCACTGAAGAAAATAGTAAGTTACTATCGAAATACCGGTTTCTGAACTTTTCTTCTACCGTGGTTGAATTAATGGGAATTTTTCGATTGCTTTGATTCACTCCGAAAGATGGAATTCCCTCAAATATTGAACTGAGTACGTTATATGAGAGTGGAGTTTCTTCATTCCCTTTCCTAATCGCTGAATTGAAACTCAACTTCTTGACGTAACATTCATTGATTGAAAACCGGAAAAAGGTAACATCTCAATCTAGGGTTTTGGAACAACAATGAAAATTTCCAAAATCCGAGCGAGTCCGGAAGTCAACTAATTGGATAATCATCTCATCATTCTCAGGACCTGTGCTGTGCTTCCGTCGACAATCCGCTAAGCCTGCAAAAGAGCACAGATCACAGGGATCCGATTCCTTTTTTGTCCAAACCTTCAACGAAAAGGTCAAAGCATAAAATCGAACAAATGCGAATATCAGGATTTCTTAAAAAAAAACATTTTTTTTAAACTGCACCCTCTTGAGTCCGTGACAACTTAACTTCGACTTTCCCAGAGTGATTTCGATTTCCGAGGGTGTTTTTGGCAATCGGGTAGCAAAATCTGACCCGAATTCATCCCAGATAAAGCAAAAAGAAAAAAACAACTCAACATAAGATCAAGGCAACCAGAATAGAATTTCTGGCTTTAGGTTTTTTTTCCTTTCGTTTGTTCTCTGTTGTGGGTGTTGCGTTTCGGTTTCGATTTCGGGGCCTTGCACAATTCAACATCGAGCAAGGCAAAAGAATAGGGAATCCGAAAAAAAAATGCGGCAGTTAAAGTGCAAAAATCCCTTTTCGACAAAAAGCTAAGAGATTTTTTTCGTTGTTAGGAAAATGTTATCGGGACTGATCACGATCTTTTCTGCGTCGATCAATTTTCACACAGATTTAGTTTTAAGGAAGGAAGGCAAGAAAAACATAGACAGAAAAAGGACTCAATTTTTTTTTCCGATATCCAGTTTTTGCTTTGTATTTGAGTTGAAAAGGAAAATCAAACGGACAAAAAATAACAAAAAAAACCGGTCGCAATTTTGGCACATGTTTCGTCTTAGCGAAACAGCGGGGGTGGTGAAGATGAGCCGAGTCAGTTGGTTTCCGATTGGAAACTAGTTGGATTTTTTTTTCAACTGCGATCAAATTGACAACGAATTTGTGGGTTTTTGAGTTTCTGCTTTAAGCTCTTGTGTTAAATCATTTTTTGAAACAAAAAATCATGATTGATCCATAGTGTCCGGCTTTTTTTTAATTTTCTGTTCCATAAAAAATTTAAAATTAATATTTCGATACAAATTTCATTGAAGATCATCAAGGCTAGAACGTCTTTTTTGGATTGAAATTCTCTCAATTTCCAGTGTAATAAATCAAACAACTTCTCTAATCGGAACAAAGTTTACAAATTTCTGATGACAGACGGTACACAGTAAACGAAAATTACCGAGTTCAGTAATTTTTTTACCGAAATCCTAATATGTGTAAATCGTTAAACTGTTCGGTAATTTTTTCGGTAAAAAATAAACGAACATCGGTAAATGAAGAATCGATTTACCGATGTTCGTTTATTTTTTACCGAAAAAAATACCGAACAGTTTAACGATTTACTCATGTTAGGATTCCGGTAAAAAAATTACCGAACTCGGTAATTTTCATTTACTGTGTATATTAAAATTAAAAAAATTGTTTCTGAGTTAAGAGCAGACAACTTGTTAAAACAATGATATACATTGTTTGTCTCTTCATAATTCATTAACGGCATATTTGATGTTGACGCTTTTTATTACCTGTCTTTTTTAATTTATGAGCCAACAAATAATTGAAACCATTTCTATGAAATTCAGCCTAAAATTTTATTAAAATTTTGAATAAAATATAAATTCGCTGATCAACTTTATTCCGTATGACCACGAACTACCGAGCGTCTCCATTAAAAAGATCATTTTAATTTTTTTTCCCCTAAATTTTTCCATCTTTCGAAAAAGAAGTTTCAAGATTTTTTAATCATCAGAAAAAAATTGACAATCATCAATTTACAATTCAAAAAATCTGAAAACAACCCAGAGGAAAAAAGTACAGCTGCTACGCACAGAGAGTTCAAATCGTCGCAGTTTAAGTCTGATGCGTTAGTTGAGGCGTGGTGCGTAAGGCCATTCGCTTAAAAGCCGTTTGCGCGTCCTTTTTTTCTTGGGTTCTACGCTTTAGCGCGTCTTCGCCCACACCAATAAGCTAAACTAAGTCAGGCAGGATGAAACGACGCGTTGTTGCACAATCTCATTTTGGTTCTCGGTTTTCATCCGAGAGATGCATCCCGTTGGAATTTTTGAAAATTCCCTTGGAGCAGTAGCACATGTGGCAAAACTTTCCTCGTCTTCTTTCGGGGTTTGGTTTGAACATGTGGCGCGCGATGCGTTACAACAGTTTTTTTTTGGGTTTTTCAATTTTGAAACTTAAGCTTTTCTATGTTGGATGAGCTTAAGTTAAAGTTGTTGAAAATTTGGAAAAAAATGATTTTTTCAAAAACAGTTTTCAACTTACCTTAGTCAGTTGTCTGGAATTTGTTCTGCAAAATTCTTAGTCGTTCCAAAATTCAGTCATAATCACGTTCCGATTGTTGAATTGAAGCGTAGATTTCTGCTTTTCTTAATAATTTTGCACAATGGTCACACAGAGTTAGTTCGTTTTTTTTTCAATCGATTTTTCAGATTTTTTTTTGATAAAAAGGTTGGTTGAGCAATTTGAGCAAAAAATTTTGATAACCTCAAGCACAGCGGGTCCGAAACAATTATTGCAAAAATGTGGGGAGTGGTTTGAATCTGATTTTTTTTCGTACTTCTTCTTTTCAGATTAAATTTGATCCAAAAATATGTTGGCTGTGCGAGGGAGTTTTCGTTTTTGTGGTTTCTAGCGAATTTCTGTGTTCACCAAATATCACTTATTTTCACTTGATTTTTATCACTACTTGTGTTTGCCTAAGACATTTGCTAATTTTTCACGCAACAATATCACCTCCAGCAGTTTGTTGGTTCACTGATTTCAGGTTTTGCGCTGCACTTCCTCCACTTGCGTAGGATTGCAAATATGCTTAAGCCACTTCTGTTCTTCTTCTTGCACGGTCCTCTTCGACGGTTTCCAGAGGAATTACAAAACCGCACTTCTTCACTCTCTCTGTCGCTCTTCGTCTGAGGATGTGGGATTGGTCCGGTGTCCTCACTCAACAAAATTCGGTTTCGTACTGTTTTGATAGTTTTATTTTCATACACTAGGTCTATGCGACTGCGGCTGCGATTTCGATGCGATTATGTTGCCGATGCTTTTCCCAAAAACGAAAATTGATTGTGTGGGTGAGTTCCCTGTCCTCCCCTGCACCTTCCGATGTAACACAGTTTGAGTTATGCTGCTGCTAATGCTTAGAATCGCCTCGGTGTTGTACGCAATGCAACACGCGTGTGACATGCACCGAAGATCGCGGACACGCTTACGCGTATGCGTTGTCACGATGTGCACTTTTACGTCTCAAGTTTTTCGAACAGCCACCGACACGTGTAGAGTTCTTGGTCGAAAACACACTTGTACTTCCAAAAGTCGACCTCGATCGTTTGATTTTTTTTTGCACTAATCAACTAAGTCTAAAATATTCAATTAAAATTTCCCCCAAAAAATAAACAACAGAAAAAATCGTATCACTTGATCAGGAGCCGGAATTGCAACTCCCGGAAAAATCACAGCGGTATGCCAAAAAAGTTCGTCGTCGTCACAGTTGCACGTTTGCGGATAGAATGAAGCCACTGTCAATCGGTCGACACGTGAACCTTAACTCTGTCCCAAACACGAAAACCGAATCGGTCGCATAAACCCCGGGTGCACAACACCACAACACAAGGCGACCCCGAAAAATCCGAATCCGTAAACTTCGGGCTTCGAGCAGCTCTACGTGCAATGTAGCAGCACTCTACTTGATTCGTGAGTTCCTTCCTCACCACCATATAAAAAAAACACCAACCTCACCAGACATAAAAAAAACCTAATCAACCTTCTAGTTCTGCACCTTTCTGTCCTTCACCAGGGCAGCCCTTTTCCGAAGAAGGAAGAGCGCATTTATTGGCACAAGTCGAGGCAATCGGTGGTGTCCTTTTCACAGTCAGCCCTCAGTTTCCCATCCCTTTCCATCTTAGCCCAATCTCTGAGGGTCCCGACAACCGAAGGGAAAACCTCGAAGGCGCAAACTCCAATCATAGGAAAAAAAACATGCCAAACCAAACTTTAGGGACACTCACTCACCCATACACCAAAACGGAACAAATCCACCCAACTAAAAAAACCTCGAAAGGATGGATGCAAGAAGTTGACGTAGGCCCTCTATGTACCTCAATACCTACTTCGGAAAACGGTGGGATTCGAGTGACGTTGCACTCGCAGTGGAATGCACTCGCCACGGTGATGATCGAAGTGAAAAGTGGAGGGGCAACATTTGTCTATTTCCTCCTATGATTCCAAACATAATTGAGTGACCCTAAACATAACTTCACATCTAGGCCTATGTTATATTTTCGGGTGGTGGGGATGACGATGAATTTTGTCTATGTTTTTCTATATTGGATGCATCCCGTCTCCCGTGAATGAGTGTATTCGGTTAATATGATTGTGCCGATTTTTTTGGTTTGGCTTTTTTCTAAAGTTAACTCGGTTTCGCTGTATGATGGTAAGTTTTGATGAAATTTTTCGAATAAGGTTTGGTGAAACGAGAAACTAACACAGCTAAGCGGATGCTAAGGCAGCACAGATCACTCTGACATGACATGAAACATGCTCCGAGACGAACTGAGTTGCCAGGTTGAAACAATAAATGCTCAAAAATAATTAGAAATCAACTTGTTCTGATGTTCAGAAATTCCTTTGGTTTTAAACGAATCCTTCCACACCGAGGGACTCGAGATTCGATCTCGTAATCATAGGCATAGACGAAAACTCTGTTCACTAAACCACGGTCGGCGGTCGGTATTCGTTTTTTTTTATAATTCTGAATTTCCTAGTCAATTTTCACTGTTCGGTTTACTGCAAACGCAATAAAGGGTGTCCACGATGAAATTGCCCTAACTTTTTAACCGTTGGGTAAAATTCTATGAGCATTTGGGTGGATTTAGTTCATAGTGCATTGTTTACATCCTGCAAGTTTCAAAGTCCTGTGATCAAAACTCGCAGGAATGAAGTTGAACGAACAGCTCGTGCGTGATAAAATCTTGCGCATTCATCACGAGAGCAAGGATCTCTCGCATCGTTCCATCGCTAAAACGTTGTGAATCGCGAATTCCACGATGTCGCGAATGATTAAGCGGTTCGAGGAACGATTGACCACCGATTGGAAGCCTAGAAGTGAGGAAAAAGTATTCCGCTCGGGATGTGTCTAAGAACTGTACCTAAGCCGAAGTTTTGTCCAGAAGGGCTTCGAACGTTCAAAGTACAAAAGGCCGCTAACCGCGACGAGAAGCAGAACAAGTCCGCCAAAATCCGTGCCAGGAAGTTGTACCTCAACATGCTGACGAAAGTTGAATGCTGTATCATGAACGACGAAACATATGTGATCCCCGAAAACCTGTTTTTCACGGCCAAGGATAAGTTCAGCGAAACGGAGCATGCCCGCATTCAGAAGTTGTCCAAATTTGTGAAGAAATTCCTGGCTTGGCAAGCCATCTACGTGCGGAAAGCGGAGTGCACTTTTCGTGACCCAGGACACGATGATCGGACAGGTGTACATGAAAGAGTTCCTCCAGAAGCGGCTGCTTCCTCTCCTGAGGGCCCACAGCGTCCCAACAATCTTCTGGCCGGATATGGCCACATGTCACTACTCCAAGGACGTGCTGAAGTGATATGCGGACAAGAAGGGCAATTTCGTGCCGAAAATGTTCAACCCTTCCAACACTCCGAAGCTCCGCCTCATCGATAAGTACTGGGTGATTATGAAGCAGCACCTTCTTAAACGACCGAAATTAGTGAAGACAGTCGAGCAACTGAAGAAAGTATTTACATGCAAAAAACGGTTTATTCACAGGTTGTGCAGAATCTTATGGCCGGGGTTAAGGCCAAGGTGCGGGCATTTGCGCATGGACTATAAATAAAATACGAGTAAAATGGTAAAATGAAGTTTGATAGGTGTTTTTAAATCCCTGAAGATTTGATGTCAATTGGATGAAAACTCGATTTTTTCGAATAAATTTTGTGTGTGGCAATTTCATCGTGGACACCCTTTAATGTAAACATCAGAAAATTTCTGAGTCAAAAATAATCCAATACCACAGAGAATTTACTAAGAATAGTTTCACTATGTTTTTTTTTGTTATAACATGAATGATTGAAAATCATTGAAATTGGCGTTGGCGTTGTGGACCAAAAATATGAAAAAGTACGAAATTAGAATTGTCCCACTTTCGTTTTTTTCTAGAAAAAAAAAAAACAATAATAATACTCAACGAACTGTTTGAATAGATAACTGCATTACGTGGCGTTTTCTAGTATACCAACGAGTTTGAATGGGGTTTTTAAGAAATTCTCCTCTAGCACTAAGGAATTTGGCTTTTCAGCTACCGTCAACTGGGGCATCATACAACACTTTTCAACTTCAATGGCTTCAAAAAAAAACTTACGTCCACAGATCAAAGGTTTAAGTTTTAAGGTTGATGAGGCATAAAATTGACTTAGTCAGAAACATTATTGGGTTCTTCAATAATTTTTAATTTCCTGAACATATTCGCTTTTCACCTTACTCCGAAAAGGGGTAATTAGCAACAAATTTGCGATCAAAAAACCTAATCAAAACCTGGGAAAATTTGTAATGCCGTAAGGGCCACAGCGCATTAAAACACCAATTGCAGTAGTTTTAGGTTTCGTTCGCGCTAAATTTTGCATTTTTCTGTCAATAAAGTTATTACATTCTGCTGCATACAATTGGTAGTATAAATACTATAAAAACTCTACTAGCGTAAATCATGAAAATAAATGTTAAATCATGAAAATATCAATGTTAACCCAACACGAATGATACAAGAACGGTAAAGTGTCACTAATAGATCTTTAAAAAAAATTAATGTTATAAAACGCGCAATGCAAAACATTCAAATTTCAGCGTATTTTGCATATTGTTGGATGTAACTCCAAACCGGTAACTGAATCATAAATTATTAATTTAAAGAAAAAAATGGTGATTGTCTGTAAAACATTGTACACCAGGGGTGAGCAACCTTTTGAAGCAACGGGCCACTTTTTATTTGAAATTCTTTCGGCGGTCCGCATTAAAAACAACATTACGGTAAAAAAAGTTTGCAAAGCTTTACGTATTTTTTTTTATAAAGACAAATTTTCACCAAAAATAAAACTGAAAAAGGATGAATAAAACGAATTCATGTACTTGCCTAAACATTTTTTTAAGTATAAGGTAATGAGACAAGCCGAAATAATAACTTATCTTTATTAGAGATCCATAATATTCTTTTTGACAAAAGGGAAACATCATTTGCATCCCTTTTATTTATTAAAAACGAAAAATGTTCGTAAAAAGATTTGAATAGTTTTCTGAAAATACCCCGTTTTTGTTCGAAAAAATGCGATGGTATTTGTCGTCATCACTTCCATTTAAAAGTTTCATGGAGCTTAATCATAGCGGTTTTTTCTGTGCCCATTTTTGAAAAGATTTTTTTCACAATTAATATAAATTTTGTCGTGAAGCCTCAGTTTTTGTCTAGAATCGGTGATTATTTTTCAATTTGAAGTTCCGTATGAATTTACTGCTTTGAGATATTGAGCAGGTTTTAAAAATTATGAAAAATTTATAATTTCTCAGATTTTTATCCAGATTTGTTGGTCAAAGTTACAGCACAGAAAACAGACGTACAAGCTCGAACAAAAAACCGTCAAAAAAGTGTGTAAAATTTCAAATGCTTTAACCCAAAAAACGTTAGAAACTGACTGTAAACAGTGCCATCTATTGCGCTGTTCAAGAGTTACAAATCAACTTTCAAGTGCCCAGTTTTCGAAAAGGTGTAATTGTAGCCAAAAAACAAAAATTAGTTCATAAAGGGTGTTGGGATTTTTACACAAGTTTCGTGGGCTAGCTTGTACGTCTGTTCTCTGTGGTTACAGTTTAAATTTTTGATTCTAGAAATTTTTTACAGATTGCATAAATTTTCTCAGATAATTTAATTTAAATACCTCTGGGATAGGTCTTCTAAAAAGACTGAAACATGAAAATCTTATGACTTTGGTAATGTGGATTGCTAATTTTCAAGTACAATGACTCAATTCAATTGATGTTTGGCTTGATTTGCCAATGAAGTTTCTTAAAATAGCACCACAACGAGCAAAACAACGAAATTCACATTTTTCCGTGGTGCAAGGAATCTCAGAATTGATTTTGACTTATTCGGGGGCGCTGAATCCAAATATTCAATGAGTTTTTTTTTGTCAGCTCTAGTTTTCGAAATAACTTTTAAAAAGAGGTAAAAAATTTGTGTACTTATTTGACAAAACTGTAAAAAACAAATACTTATTGACTCAATGATCAACCTTCCTAAAGATCGCGAGTCATTTTGAATTCTGAAAAAATGTTATGGAAGTTTTCTTTTTATTGTTTTTCTCTTGTTCGTTGCTGGAGTGATTTCTTTTTTTTATTAATCCATTAAGGATTTCAATGGAAAAGTTCAAATTGGCTTTGAACTTTGTATCGACTTTTGAAATTTAAATAAATGGCTAGTTGAATAAAAACTCATGAAACAATACCAGTTTATAAAATGCTAAATTTTCACCTTCTCGATTAAATACCAAACATAGAGAATCACTTAAACAAATATTTCTCAGAGACTTAACCTGGAGTTAAGTAATAATTTTTTTTTGTATATCTGTAGGTTTTAAGTGACTAAATTTTAAAACTTTTTTTGATGTTTGTATCCATTTATTTTAAACAAGACTGTATCGTTTGCGAGAAACAAAAAAAAAGCTATCTGCTAGCTAGCTGCTGTGTGGTGGCGGCTTATAGAATACTACCACTGGGATACTGGTCCACGTCGTAAAAGGCGACTTATCCAGTACTTCCCATATGCGTTAGTCATTCTTCAAATGCGACTATCACATTTGGAGGGGGGAACCTTGGCTTGGTTCCAAGCCAAGTTTCTTCAGGGAGGATTCACCAATTGTGCTTATTGCTATTAATGCGCATGCACGAGTTGTATTCTCCTAAATTTTGTAAACACCCGCTTCAAGGTGGTTCTGTGCCTGCGGGCCCCAAAGTGGGGGTAGGAGGGTGTATAATAATCCTATCTTAAGCAGAACGTTGTTAAGGTCTGCACTATAGCCAGGCACTGGTGCAAAGGGCCGTATTTTTCCTGGCAACTCGTGGGATTCAGATTATACACACGATTTTTAAATTTTCATCCTGTATGGGATACCCCGCTTCATGCGTTGATATGAAGGTGCAGTGGTTCTTGTGTGTGATGGAAATATGTGTGGAATTCTTTGATAGAAATGCTTTCTATTAAGGTTGCACAGTTAAATCTGCAGCACAAAAGAACCGCTACACTTAACTTATGTCGTTTAATCCTTAATGGAACTGCATCAATCGCCTTGGTCCAAGAACCCTATTTCCGAAATGGAACTTTTTACTTAGGAAATTTGCTCAAACCAAACTTTACTGTGTTCAGTGTAATTGGAATGACTAATGCCCGAATAATGCCTCGTGCATGTATATTGATAAACAATTCTTTAAATGCAACACTTATACCCAATCTAACAACAAGAGACATTTGCGTCGTTCAGGTTTCGATGCCTGATAGAAAATACATCTACGGTTCAGCATACTCACCATATGAACAATCATCCCCTACGGATGATTTAAAAAATGTCATTTCATTTTGTGAATCACAAAATATACCTCTTGTAATTGGCTGTGATGCCAATGCCCATCATTTTGTATGGGGTAGCTCAGATATCAATCTGAGAGGATTAAATTTAATGGAATATTTAAGCAGCACTGATTTAGAAATTCTAAATGTAGGAAATAAACCAACTTTTGTTAGGTGTGACAGAGAAGAGGTGATTGACATCACACTTTGTTCTAGAACAATTTCTCAGGAAATTTCAAATTGGCATGTGCCTAACGAAGAATCAATTTCTGACCACAGGTTTATCTATTTTGAACACTCAGGTGAGTTTTTAGAAACAATTACATTCAGAAACCCAAGAACAACTAATTGGGACCTATATTTGGAGCATATTGCTATTAAATTTCATGGATATACACCTGAAATTACTACTCCTTCTGAGTTGGATGAAGTGGTTGCAAAAACCACCGAAATTATTTTAAATTCTTATGAAGAAGCGTGTCCCGTACGAACGTTGAAATTCAACAAAAACAGTACACCATGGTGGAACTCAAATCTCAGTAAATTACGAAAAAACTGCAGACGCTCTTGGAACCGAAGGCGCACGGAAGGTTTTGATGCCTTCAAGTTGGCTCGCAGAGCTTACCGGAAAGCAACAAGAGCTGCCGAACGCTCAAGTTGGCAGAACTACTGCACAAACATTTCAAGCTTGCACGAAGCAAGTAGGTTAAATAAAGTCTTAGCCAAATCAAAAGATTATCAGGTTTCATACCTTAAAACCCCTAGTGGTGATTATACATCAAACGACGAAGAAACATTAAGTTGTCTATTCAATACTCACTTTCCAGGATGTGTTGATCAAGATTCATCGATAGAGCCTGAGTTCTTTTCTGGAAGTCTAGATTCCTTGCATTTTGCTCGGAAAATAGTCACTACAGAATCGATCAAATGGGCAATCGATGGTTTTGCTCAATACAAATCTCCTGGAAGTGACGGTTTATTTCCAGTTTTGCTTCAAAAAGGTTTCGATCATTTCAAACACATATTAAGAAAAATAATGATAAGCAGTTTTGCTCATGGATATATTCCTAAACTTTGGCGGCAGATAGCCGTAAAATTCATCCCTAAAGGGGGACGATCATCATAAGACGAAGCCAAAAGCTTTCGTCCTATTAGTCTAAGTTCATTTCTATTAAAAGCACTTGAACGTTTAATTGATCATCATATCAGGCAAGAATGCCTTGTCCAACATCCGCTTAATGCGACACAACATGCATACCAAACAGGAAAATCAACATTAACTCTTCTGCACAACGTAGTACATAATATTGAAAATAGTTTTTCACAGAAAGAATCATGTCTAGGAGCATTCCTAGACATAGAAGGAGCATTTGATAATGTCTCGTTTACATCAATAATGGATGCGGCACTACTTCATGGAGTGCCTAGTGTTATAACTAACTGGATTAGCGCAATGCTAAGTAACAGGAATCTTCATTCGTCTTTAAGACAGGCTTCAATAACAAAAGTTAGCACACGTGGTTGCCCACAGGGAGGTGTACTATCACCTCTTTTGTGGAACCTAGTTGCAGACGGCTTGTTGAGAAAACTCAATGACCGTGGAATACCAACCTATGGATTCGCAGATGATTATCTTCTGCTGGTAAAAGGTTTGTGCATAAGCACATTATTTGATATAATGCAACAAGCTCTGCGCTCTGTTGAACGATGGTGTTCTCATGTAGAACTTTCAGTTAGTCCTCTAAAAACTAATATTGTTTTATTTACTAAAAAACGTATCACCCGCGGGGTGCGCCCTCTGCTGTTTTATGGTTCCGAAATCACCGTGTCTAATCAAGTTAAATATTTGGGTGTCATTCTTGACTCCAAATTAAACTGGTCTGATCACATCGAATTCAGAATCAAAAAAGCATGCATGGCCTTCGGACAATGCCGACGTGCAATCGGAAAAAACTGGGGACTCAAACCTAAACATATTCACTGGATTTATTCCACAATAGTAAGACCAATTCTGGCCTATGGGTGTCTAGTGTGGTGGCAGAAAGGAGAAGTTGCAACAGTTCGGACTAAACTAAATCACCTTCAAAGAATGTGTCTTTTGGGGATGTCCGGATCGTTCACTACAACTCCTACTGCAGCACTAGAGGCTCTGTTTTCTATCAAACCTCTACACTTGTTCCTAAAACAGGAAGCCTTCTCATGTGCTTTTCGTCTACAGGCAGTTGGTCTCTGGCTGTCAGGAAATATCGAAAGATCATCGAGTCATACAAATGTGTGGCCTGAATTAGTTAGATTAAACAAGTTTAATCTAGCGCCAAACGATTTAACACTCTCGAGTAGTTTTCCCTACATGGGGTTTAAAGTCAAATTTCCTTCTCCTCAAGAATGGTTATCAGGTTTCGTAGAGGACCGAATGTCCTCTCATATTGTATTCTATACTGACGGTTCATTATCAAACGGCCGTGCAGGTGCAGGAATTTACTGTCACGAGTTGAACATAGAATATGCTCAACCTCTAGGAAAATATTGTACAGTCTTTCAGGCTGAGCTATATGCTATTATGTATGGAGTGCAAATTGCACTTCAAAAGAAGATTATGTTCAGAACAATCTATTTCTGTTCAGATATCCAAGCAGCTATCAAATCACTCAGTGCTTCTAGTTCTAGATCAAAACTGGTAATCGCGTGCCGGAAAGCAATCGAAGAACTTGCTGAAGGCAATGGATTAAACCTTCTATGGGTACCCGGACATAAGGGAATTTTTGGAAACGAATGCGCCGACGAACTCGCTAGAGCTGGGTCGGAAAAGGAATTTTACGGACCAGAGCCGGCTGTCCCAATATCACCATGTTGGTTCAGAAACCAAATTCAAACTTGGTCCTCTAACCAGCATGAACGATACTGGGAAGAGTTGGACACTTGTCGTCAAACTAAATTATTTTTAGAAAAACCATCTCCAATCATATCGAGTTACTTATTAACTTTAAATAAATCTCATTGCAGCATCTTGATCAGAGCACTCTCCGGTCATTGTAAACTCAACTATCACATGCACAACATTCAGCGTGCTGAATCTCCAGTATGTGGTAGTTGTGAATCAGATGTGGAAGATCCCTTCCATCTTATATGTAACTGTCCCTCATTTGCCAGACTACGTTTTCGTACTCTGGGATCTTACGCTTTAAGCGAATCTGAGTTTAAGAAATTAAACTTAAAAAACATTCTATCATTCCTTACTGAATGTAGAAAAGAGCTTTAATGCTAATAATCCCTAGTGGAAAGGCTTTATGCCATCTTAAATAGATTGAATTTATTTCTTCCTTTTATAGGTTTTCCAGGTTTCTCAGGTAAATGATGAAATCCTGGATAAAAAAAAGGCTAGGCACAATTTTCCCGTATGTTTGGATAACGTGCCGCTATTAAGCCTACCCCCATTCTGATACCTGATACCTGATCCATTTATTTTAAACAAGACTGTATCGTTTGCGAGAAACAAAAAAAAAGCTATCCATTTGGCTTTTGAAAGTTACCGCGTTAAAAACCCGCGCTGAAAAATAAGTGAAAAAAACTTAAAAATAAATCTATTTAGACATTTTTTTTCATTTTTAATCATATTTCAAAACTGAACTAATTTTTTTCATTAAGCAGAATTTAATAAATCTTGATTACTCATGACTCTTATACAGAAAGCAAAAGACATAAAATTCCAGTTAAGTAAATTGAAACAGTAAGTCGGAAAATACGTTCACTAAAGGCTAGACTAAAAATAAAGTTCGATACAGCAAAATTAGTAGAAATTTGTTGGGAAGAGCTAGAATATTTTGTGACAAACAAAGAAATTCGAATTTTCGATAGTTTTTGAGAATAACCAGGAGCTCAAACCCATTAGGAATAATAATTGTAGTCATTTTAATTAGTGTTTTCAATTGAAATACCATTTGAAACTACTTCTAAAGTAAGAATAACACAAAATTCGCGATCTCCCGTATAGATATTTGTTGTAAAATTTGGGAAAAGTCAGGTCCTATTAACAGATATTGTAGAAAAATCCGGATTAATTTTTTTATGAACTCAAAACCGCAGTTAAAAACTTGAAAATTATCCTTTTTTCCAAAATAATACGGCTTTTTGGTATTCTAAGAAAATATAGTTTCATCTTTTTTATTGTAGAAAAATATACATAGATGTCTAACAAACAATAAGCACATAAATGGGGTTTGTACTTTATTGAATAAACCAAATTATTCCTATTTATAGAGGAAGCGTTTTTTTTTCGATTGTCAAAATGGTGAAAATTTCAAATTGAAAAATTATAAAATCTTTTAACGACTTCGGTGATTATTTACAATGGACCGGGATCTACAGCAACAGGCAAAGCGAAGAAAGGCAACCAAAACAATGGATATTTGGAATGGAGTTCAGACAAATCGAAGCTAAGTATCTGTTTATATTTTCATTACTTGAACGCTGGCGAGCCTTAGTAGAGGTGCATGGGCACAAGACTTTTGATGGATTTGGATTAACAATTTTGGTCTAGCGTTTTTTTTCTTTCAATGTGTCTGGGCCACAGCCGGATCTTGTTTCTGTTGTCTGTTAAAGGTCCATTTCTTAAAAGCATTCTTTCAAATGTGTTGTTTTTTATCCAAATTGGTTCTCTTACTTTGCCTCTTTATAAAAATTCCAATGAGATCCAACTTAGCAAATTCATTCTAGCATATTATTATCGTTAGTTCCTATTTTTGTTTTGAGTAGATCATAGTTGATAGTAGGGTTAACCATTTTAAAGATTTTATTTAAAAGTAATTTGCTTTTTGCATGAGATTGTAGTAAAGAAGATAGGACTAACAACTTTGACAAAAATCAATATAACACAACAAAAATGAAAAATAATTGTTTTTATTATCGTTGAAATTTTATCGAAACCTTCTAAAATAAGTTTTTTTCACAAGAAAATTGAGTTCTCAGAGCTGATTAAACCTACAAATCGAAAAACATCACATTAAAATATTTGGAATCAATAGTCTTCACATTTAAATGCATAATTTTACCATTTCCAAAATATTCACCATATATTTGCTAACAACATTTTTTTGTTCAGATGAGCTTATTGAAAAATAAAAAGATTTCCATGACATGTTGAGAGTGATTAGTATATGTACCTACAAATTCATTAATTTTGGAGATATAAATTAGTAAGCTCACACAGTCAAGAAAAAAAGTCAAATATGTGTTGAACAGTAGTTGAAAAATTAAGGCTTTTAAAGAATTTTAGCGATTAGACATTTCTTTTATAATGGCCCTTTTAATTGATGAGAAATTCGAGATATTTTTAGGAAATCCTTGAAAATAAATATTTGTTTTGAATATTTTGATTAACAAAATACCTATGTAAAAAAGTGAGGTAAATGCAAACAATTAGGCAATAAATTAGGGTTTCAGTTTTAGCAGATTTTCTTGGTTTACTAGATCGCACTGGTCAAAAGTGTTTCCTGATCATATCCTTTAACCCACACTCCCAAAACATTATTTGCTAGGATGCAGAGGTGACCTCGGTCCTAAAGCACGAATTATTTCTTTAATCCCTTTCTCTCTTTTCCAAACTATCTTTTGACTACTAGGACGTGGCCGGCGCCGTTATTGATGATTAAAGAGAGAGCATCAGTTTTGGGCATTGTGAATGTGCTGTCAGTCCCAGACACCTTTCATTTGACCTTTGAACAAAATTGGTGGCCTCGGTCAATCACGGAGTAGCAACCATTGGCGATGTGGAATTCGTTCCACTGAGCCACGCCTGCGATCATGGTATTCGAAATGCATTTATTTTCAAAAAATAAAAGATGAACAATCATATCACTAATCAACAATTAAATAAGGAAAAACCATTTCTATGAAGATCTTTTTTTTTTTCTTTCAAATAGTAACAGAGCATTTCGGGTTCACTGATTCAGGTGGATGTGAGTAGTCAATCAAGCTAAGCTAAGCTAGCTAAGCTAAGCTAAGCTAAACCAAATTATTCCTATTTATATTGGGTTGGATAAGAAGATCGGAGCGTTTTTACGTTTTATTTGTGTTCACAACAAATGGTTTATTTTTTTGCAAAGCGAAAACATTCATTCGATAGACTATCATAGAGGGCTTGTGATATAGCTCAGTTGGCAAGTCAGTTGCATCTTGAGCCGATGTCCGTGAGTTCGAGTCCAAGAAAAATCGATCACACAAATTTACATACAAAATTTAAACTCGTTTTACTTATCCGGGACTTTCCAAAGTGGAGAGGGCTCGCCAACTTTTATAAACAATTTTTTTTAATCTTAATTAAAAAATTAAAAATGGTGGACTAAAAATCGTGCAACCATGTTGTTTAGGTCTTTCTTCGTTTTCTTTAACAATTTAAATTCAATTTTTGCAAAACAATTTGCAAAATGTTACTTGTTTTGGAGGTTTTTCTCGTTCCATTTTTCAATTCATCCTCAATTTACACAACAAAATCAATCATTTTATATGCTTAAAAACTGTATAGAAGCCCCCCTACCATTCTTCTTTTCGTAATCTAGTATTTGGAAGAGGTAGACAACCAAAAAAGTTATGGGGTGCGAATTTAAAATTTGAAACTCCATGCAAAGCTTACATTGGTAAAATGGGTCAGTCGATTTTTTTTCTTCAGATTTTTGTAACTTTATAAGTAAAATTGTCGAAAAGAAATTAAAAAATATCAAATTTGACGCCAGATTTCTGAAACGCATTTGAAAAAAGAAACTTTTTTTTACGGGCCGGATTCGCGAATAGATATTAAGAAATGCCTATTGAAAGGATATTCATACAGCCTAACTAAGCTATCAGTTATCAGAAAATGCCTGTAGAAAGGATATTCATACAGCCTAAACTATCAGTTATCAGAAAGGATAACTTAAGTCGTTTACAATGGTGTTGCGAATCGCAATTCCAACTGCATAGTAAACGGATCATATCAAATGTCGCCTGAAGTCCTGAAGGTCTGAAGTCGGATATGATTGGTTGGTTGTGAATTGATTGTGAGGAATATTAAATCAGAGAGATTATTGAATTAACACATTTCACGTGAAATCAATCCAATAATTGCACCACCTGAGGACCTCAACTGAGTCATTTAATTTTCTTGCCATTAAGCTGGGTTTCTTGGAAGAACATGTTTCCTGCAACTCATTGTTAGTGAAAAATTTAAATATTTTATAGTTTCTATTTATTCTAACTTCAACACGTTTCTATAGTTTTTTATCATCTTTTAGTTTGTTGATCGAAGGTTCTTTGAGTAAATGGTCAAAAATTAAAGTTAGAGAACAATTTTTTTAGTACGGAATAATATTATGGATTCTTTGAATGTTTTAGACAATTAATACGAAAATATTACTTACCACTGAAATTGTTGAATGATGAAATTGACTTTCGAAAGTTCTGTTGATTTTGTTCTGTTTGTTCTAAGAGATTATACTTCAATATTATGATGGTATTAAAAACTTTTCTGAAAACTATGAAAACAAACTTATGACAAACCAGACAAACTCATTCTTTTCCAAATTTTCGCCTACTATCAACTTTTTTTTTCAAAATTAGCATTGCTGATTTTTGCATCATTGGAAAGCTGGGAGCCCAAATTTGGAATAATCCATCCGGTGGTCTCACATTTTTTATTGAAGATAATGATATCAAGATTATTAAAAACTCATGCTCATCACTTTTGAAAAAAAGGTCTAACCATTTTAATCATTTTATTTCATCATCGTTCTGCAGGAAATTTCTTAGCTTCAAATTTACTGAAGTTGTTGAATTTGTAAAAATTGACTGAACAGACAAACAGTTTTATTACAAAAAAAAAAACACAGACACTAACATAAACTAGTTGCAACTTCTTATGATAAGAGTCATATCAATTCTTTTTTTTTTATCTAAACGACAAAATGTTAAGTAGGTACAAATTTTGAAGATGTTTTTTTGACTTTTCCAACCGTTTTCTCTTATTTGTTAATATAAGCTGTTAACACGTCTCATTGCTGATGAAACCGAAACAAGATAGGTAAGTCTTTTCAAACCTTTTGATTGTAGGGCCTTAGAATGTTGGGCACGGTTTATTTAAATTAAAAAAAAACTGTCTTTTTCACCCATTTGGTCAGGATTATATGAGACTGAGAGCTTTCATGGAACCTTATTGTGAAAAAAAAAATGTCTCCTGCTTTTCTTAAACGTATACCTAACATGATTCAATGACATTGACCTTTTTTCGATATCTTTTTTGAAACACTTATGTCGTATTAAATTGTTTTTAAATATTTCATTTATCATTTTTTTTTGTAAATATTTCCCATTCACACCCAAAGTTCCATGAATTTCAAAGATTAGGTTTGAAACCTATTTCAGATAATTTTACTCGTTTTTAACATATGTTCATAACAAATCTCCTAAACTGCATTCCCTGCTTATATTCAGACTATGATTACATTTTTCGTTTTCTACAGCTATCAAAGCTCTTATCATTGGCATCACTGTTTTTTTTCTGCCAAGATCTTCCTTGGAAGATTGGATTCCTCAAAGTCATAATCAAGCCAGAAAGATCGAGACAACTTGATTCAAACATAGCTGGAGTTCTTAAATCAGGTGGTGGGGGGGAAACACGCTGCTGCACCATGAATTTCATTCAACTTCTGTTTCGACTTTGCTTGCTTGCCGTGTGCGTGAGCAGCATAGAACAGCATTAACCGATGATTTCTATGCAACATATTCTGAGTCTATGTACACAGAAAATGCTATGCATGTGTTGTGCTGGCCCACCGAACCCGAAAATTCCGCGGCCGCTCGCGAATGCCGCGAGACCTGAACGCATCAGCAGCATACAAGACATGGCTGGCAGCAGATTTTCGAAGCCGCCAATTTGTTGTCTGAGTGAAGTTTTCATCACAACATAGCTTTTTTTTCGGGTGATGTGCAGAGCGACGAGAGTGTGCGTACGCGGAGTTTTCTCGTTTCTTTTGGGTAGCATAATATGCTGCGTACATATAATGTAGAGTCTTTTTTTCGCTTCTATCCCATTTCGTGGAAGCGAAAATGCACTCGCGGCGACCCAAAGTCAAGTGTGTTTGTGGGGTTGTTCTATGGACGTGGGTCTTCGGTTAAGCCGGTTTTTCAACCCACTGATTTTTTCGGGGTTTTTCTATTTAATTCTTTCGACGCCAACGCCTGGTTTGTTGGAGTTGAGTTTGGATGCTTATTTTTGTTGTATCATGCTATCCTTGCGAACCTGGTTGAGACTTTGAAATTGATTAATTTGGAAAATCTGATTAATCATTATTTATCTTAAGGAATAAGTAGTGACGTGCATGTTTGCTCTCATTTAAATTTTAATTTCAATTTCTTAATTGTAGTGTAGGAAGATTTACTATTAATTTATAATAATTTTCTAAACATTCGATTTTAAATCTTGAATTTAAATTAGCTAGAAAATGCCAGATTGTCGAATTTCTTTAAAAATGCTCGAATTCTGCCTGGATTTATTCTTTTAATTTGCAAAATCCAAAAAAAAAACTGAAATGGAATTATGATATATTTTTTTTAAATTGCGTTCAAAAACGAAGCATATTTTTTTCAAAATAACAATCAACAGTTTTTTGAGAGCTTAAAGTATGATGCTGATGCGTTTTGATGAAAACTCAAATGTTTCCAGTGTTTTTTTTTCTTGATTTTTGTTGAATAATCGCTGGGTTTTGATCAAATTTGCCCAGTTTTTGGATTGAAAAGTTTGAAATCAAATGCCCGGGTTGTGTAAGATTTTTAGATAAAATTTCCTTGATTCGTCCAGCGATAAAAAAGTCTAGCAAACTTTGTTTAAAACGAGTGTTTCAAAATTAAATAGACGATAAGTATACATGGAGATAAAAGATAGTTTTAGATAGTTTAAGAGTTCACACAAATCAAAATTCTACGAAAATTGGTAACCATTACCTATTTACTCACAGAGAGAAGCGTTCCAACTGAAAGGAATAAACTTTTTGTTTGT
Organism: Uranotaenia lowii; assembly: GCF_029784155.1. Taxonomy (NCBI): domain Eukaryota; kingdom Metazoa; phylum Arthropoda; class Insecta; order Diptera; family Culicidae; genus Uranotaenia; species Uranotaenia lowii. Next base: position 391,414,969 of record NC_073692.1, read on the forward strand.
TTTTAAAAAGTGATAACTCATTTGCTACTTAGTATCTAGTCTGGAGATTGCACGAATGAGTTCACTGGCTGCCCAAAGGACACCAAAAGGACAGGTCAATTGGTTAGCTTCAAATGCTGGGTTAAATCTTCTAGGTATTTCTTTCGAGCAAGGGACTCTCTTTAGTAGCCAAAGACAAAACTGCTTCAGAGAGTCATTTGGCACGATGATGGTGGGGAGCGATGAAGAATGGCAAACAAACGCTAGCAGAGCTAAAAACGCAAGGAAACCCCATCCCGACTGCTTCAACCTTTCTGGGTCGACTTTATTGACATTCCATGGATGTTGATTAGCAGATTAGGAATTGATGGAGCGGCTCTGATGCTTTTGCTGAAATGAGCCATAAATTACGACACGAAAATTTTCAATATCCTTTGCAATTTTTAGAGTTTTGCAAACTGAGAAAAAGGAAGTCAAGGAAGCTATTCGCCAGCTGATTAACAGCAAAGATACCGTCACTTCAAGATAAAGAAGTGGGCTTTGCCGCGAACATTAATTCTTCTATACGGACTTTTGATGTTCGCAACGCCACCTTAAGAGTTCGGGCAACAAGATTCATGCATCTAGCCATGGTAACCAATGTGTGTCTTGGAAAAACAAATCTGCTTTAAAAGTATATCTGTCGGAAGTCAGTACTTCACAGCCATCTACAATGCTTTAAATGGTTTACTTTAAGGAGTGCCTACAGAAGCGCTCACTACCACTATTGAAGCAGCACGAGGGTACATACACGAGGGACATACACGACCATCTTCTGGCCGGATTTCGCTTCTTGCCACTATTCAAAGGACGTGTTGGAGTAGTACGAAGCCAATGGGGTTAAAGGAAATGAACCCGCCAAACGAAATGAACCCGCCTAACGCGCCGGAGCTTCGCCCAATAGAGAAATATTGGGTGATTATGAAGCAGGCCCTCCGGAAGAACCCAATTGTTGTCAAATCGGAGGCGGACTTCAAGAGAAAATTGATTTCTGTTAAAAAAAACTACAACCTGACCTTTTACAGAACTTTATGGACGGGGTAAAGAGGAAAGTGTGAACATACGGGCTTGGGCTCGAAGTATGAATAAAAAGGAAATGCCAAAACTTTCCACCCTTTATGCCCCATCAACAAGAAGGGCGACAAATATGACTGTTAGAACTACCGAGCGATCACTGTCCTCAATGCTGCCTACAAAGTGTTGTCCCGAATTCTACTCCTCCGCTAACGCCACAAGCAAACAGATTCGTGGGAAGTCATTAGGCCGGCTTCACGGAGGGACGGTCTATGACGGACCAGATCTTCACACTACGGCAAATACTCCAAAAAATACCTTGAACACCAAGTCTCTACGCACCATCTATTCATCGATTCAAAGTCGCAATACGATCGACCGTGACGAGCTATGGAAAATCATGGACGAGAACGACTTTTCCGGAAAGCTGACCAGATTGATTATGGCAACGATGAATGGAACGCAGGGCTGTGTGCGGATTTCAGGTAAGTTGTCAAGATCATTTGAATCGCACCGGGGGCTTCGACCATTTGGCCAAGGTGTGCTGCTTGACCGTGCCAATGAGCCTGGAAAGCTGGCGGGTCGTATAATTACGTCAGTCTCTAACGGTAGCCTGTGCGGCACCAGGACACACCACACAGCATCCCAGTCATTGCTGCGCTAAGCAGGCCGTATATTCAACTTGCGACTCGTGGGATCAAACATGACATCAAATTTTAACAAATCAAAATTGTGGAAGGAAGAGTTGGAGGCAGAGAAGGACGATTGTCTCAATCCGTTTGGCAGTTTGTGTAGACGTCGGTAGAAGCAATGGCGACAGCAGCCCTCTTACAGGCTATGTCTAACAACTCAGCGATTCGCTGCAGCAGAAGGAGGGTCCTGAGGTACGAACGGAGGTACGGATGTACAGAGCGGCAGCCTGGAAGGCTGCCCTTAGCAGACAGTGTAATCTGCGGAAGCTCTGCGGCTTGCAGCGGCTGATGAACCTGCGAGTTATCAGCGCATACCTAACAGTGTCCTCGGTAGCTGCTGATGTTATGACAGGGGTCATGCCCCTTTCAATTTTGTAAGAGAAAGATATCTTCTGCTACGAACACAGGCACATGCTCGATGTGCGGAAACATGCCCGATGTGCGGAAACATGCCAGAGAGGCCTCGATGTCTAACTGGTAGCACCAATGGGACAGCTCGAAACGTGACCGGTTGACCCATCACTTGATTCCTAACGTCGGATATTAGATGGATTGGAGGGATGGAGAGGTGTATTTCTGCATGACATAGTTCTTAACTGATCACGGATGCTTCAAGCAGTTCCACCTACGGTTTGGACATGTGTCCTCGCCATTCTGACCAACCTGCGGTGACACAGTTAAGACATTAGAGCACGTAGTGTTCAACTGTCCGAGGTTCGAAGGGGTACGCACTAACATGCTTTCCGCCGGCGGACCAGATACGACAGCCGACAACATCGTGCGGAGGATGTGTGAGGATGCCAACATTTGGCACGTGGTCAGCGATGCATTCACCCGGATCATGACGGCCTTACAGAAGAGTTGGAACCAGCACCAGTCCGCGACCGGTGTAGGGTGGCTCCTGTAGTGACTCTGAGTAGTATGCGTCCGAACCTAGCAGCATACAAAGATGCTTTGCGAAGTAGTTCCACCTCCTCGTGGTGCAGAGTGGAAACGTGTTTACAGACTTGTCACCTGTAGGCGTACGGCCTAGAGAACTTCACGTCACACTTGGTGCAGCCAGCCCGCCGACGAGCTGCGTGCCGAGTGTGGCAAAAACGTGGTGCGACTGGGCACCTTGCTACCAGTGGTCAGTCGCAAGAGAGAGGGTCGGAACGTGTACCCCGCGACCCCGATATGCGGGACGACCAAATGTTTGAGCGGGTTTTGATCGATCTGCTTTTTGGGGAGGTTCCTTGCCCCGATTCGCGGATACGATCGACTCACGACGGACAGAGGGGCCTTGTGCCGTAACATGTGGCGTCCAGTGGATGGGCCTCAGGTTGAGTCTCGAAGTGTCGAGACGGAGAAATAGTAGGATGTGTGGATATCTCCAGACCCGAGGAGAGGCGAGTTGTTCTCGTCTCGAACTGGGTCAAGAGACGATTAGAGTGAGGACCCTCAAGGCACGGGGAGAGGTGGGTAGAGTCGCCTCGAATTGTGTCAAGAGGATGAGCGTGAGAAGGTCTCGAATCACGAGGAGAGACGGGTCAAGACGTCTCGAATTGTGGCAAGAGACCGAATGTGGGACTCGAGTCATAAGTAGCGGCGAACGGGCTGCCAACCCGTGAGTCGTGAATCGTGACAAAGAGTGGATGACGATTGCTGGTGTAGTACGTATAAACGAGTATTTGCCGTGGAGCGTTTTGCGCGAGTATGGTCTTCCCATCATGGGTATAGCCTTTGTTGCAGGTCCGGATGGGAAATATGGCCAGAGGCCCCAGGTGGACTTTATGGCGTAGGGGTACTTGAGTCAGTTCAGAGGCGGTTCCTGCGATACGCGCTTCCAAATTTACCATGGAATGAACCTCAGCGACTTCCCTCCCACCATGACCGATGTGGAATCTTGAATATCGAACCAATCGGCTCACGTGTTGTGCTGCTTCGTCGTTTGTTTATATTCGACGTCATATCCGGGAATATAGATAGTGCCAGTCTCATCGAAAGGATACCGTATCATGTCCCATCTCGTTCCCTAAGAAATTTCGAGCCGCTAAGATTAAACAATTATGGAAGAAATGACTTTTATAATCCATTTGACATCTCTTGTAGATTGTTCAACCAAGTGTATGTGTATTTTGATTTTAATATAAGTAAGGATTGTTTTAAGCGTAGTTTAAGTAACCAGTCTGTATGATATTAAGTTATCGAAGACCGTGAACAATAAATAAAATAAAAAATATCATGAGTCGTCCAATTGCACCCATGGACCCAGAGTAGCAAACTGGGGGGACGCGGTGGCTTGCCGTGCCTTGGAATGCAATCCGTAAAAAGGATTTATCACCTGGGTGATCAACTAATAAAAAAATACAAAGGTAAGACTTCACCTTCTGCGTGTGCCGAGCTGCCTGGTATCTCCATCGTTACCATCGCGGAGTATCCGAGTAAAACACGCCCTCTTCGACGGAAGCTGCGGGGATAAGACATGACCTCCTCCACAGTTGAACTCATACGGGGAAGAGAATTCACACCGCGGAATACTTTCAGGTAGAGTGGTATTACGACGCCATCGGATCGAGTCACTCGAGAGTAGGATAACATCACCGTCGGGATTCTCTAGGATAAGTTAAGTAAGAGTCTAGGATAGGATGCACACGGCGGACAAAAAGTCTAGGGTTGACAGCCCCAAAGTTGCCAGCCAAAGGAACGAGGAAGATCGGTCCACGGTCGGAGTAGAATGTCCTTTCGGCGGGGGGCCTTCGAGTAGTGTGCGTCCGATTTTAGCAGTAAAGCATAAGAAGATTAAACTTTACCTTCTAGGTAAGTCGCGAACGTTGTGTAGGATACCTCCACCGCCACGGAGATTCCGAGGAGAACGCGCTCCCTATGACGGAAGCTGCCAGGGTAAGAATTGACCTTCTTCGCAGTCGAACTCGTAGGGAGAAGAGTAGTCAGCCGAGTCGGTGTAGGATCACGTCTTTGCCGGAAATCATCCGAGTAGTTTCGTAAAACCCCGGACGTGGTCTGTGACAGGCGCGTGTCCAGGATAAGCTGCTCTCGACCGGCACACGGACGGGCAAAGAGTAGAGGGCCTCGAGTTAAATCAAGCGGAGCCAAGACCTCAAGTCATTTGAGAGAGGTCACTGGTCTCTAGCAGTGGTCTCAAACATAGGCGGAGCGCACGAGAGTCGTGGTAACCAAACGAGCCTCGAGTTACGAGTAAAGGTCGAACCCTGAGTCGTCAGAGGAGAGGTCCTTAGTCTTGAATCGTAACAAGAGGTGGGGTATATAATATGCCGGAGTTTTGACTTGAAACCGAGTAAGCCGATGAGAGTAGAAGTGCGGACTTGGTCTCCCATCACTGGTACAGCCTTCGGATGGGAATTATGGCCAGAGGCCCCAGGTGGAGTTTATGGCGTAGTAGTGCATAATGTCTCGATTCGACCAATTGCACCCATAGACTCAGAGTAGCATACTGGGGAGACGCGGTGGCTCGTCGTGCCTTGGATTGCAATCTGTAGAAAGGATTTACCACCTGGGCAAAATGGCACCAGACGAGCAGGAGCACAACGACCGAGGTGGTTACACCAAGTTGGGAGTGATCTGACGAATGTGGGATGTCCGAGACATTGGAGAACGGAGAATGGAATGGAATGAAGAATTTTCAGTTGTCAACGTTAGGTGTTTTATCAGCAAATTTGCATCGGATATAGGAGTTAAAAGAAAGTTATATCGACTTGTTCCATCATTAAGGCCTCTTGATTTAATTGGCATATTTACATTTACTTTATATTCCAAGTTATCCCAATCGTTCGGGACATTTTAAGAAAATAAGCGTGAAGGCGGGTAATTTTTGTAAAAGTGAGACATGCTCCGCTTTTGCGGAACGAATAACAACCCTTAATCTCTTAAACATACTTGAGTGGTTTGTAGTTATTTTCAAAAACATTATAGAATATAAAATAATCAGTTAATTATCAAAATTTAGAGTGACGTTAGACAGTTTGATAATATTCCAGATTAACGTTTCGTTTCTTTTATTTATCTAAAATCATTTTTGTTACACTTTTTTTATTTCTGGAGATATACTGGATTGTTTTGTAACAAAAACAAAAAGGATCGCGTTCTTAATTCTGCAACATTTTACAGGTGAATTTTTAAACTGGTTTGCATTCTTTCTGGAAGACCCTCATAAGGACAAGTGAGTACAAACAGCAAACGAAGAAAACATTCGAAAATTGCACGAAACCCATTTCGATGGCCACCAGTTCGCGTTCGTAAAGTGGAAATATTTCACCTTCGGCGACGTTGTTGGTCGCGTCAGACGGTTTTTATCACGAGTCAGTTGAAGCTAAAAAGTGTTTCTTTGCACCCCAAGACGGCGGCGGCTCCAGCCAGATCTACTTAGTTAGTTTGCTCTGTCCAGCAGTTGTTGTTTTGCTATCCCTGGATAAACTGTGCCGGTAGGGTGGAATGCCAAGGGGCATAGCGTGGGCCCCATCCGAAAATTGCATGCATTCGTGATTCCGGATTGCGTGGGCCCGGTACATTCCAGTTATTTTATTTTTCACTTCACTAGACTCTGATCAATTCTGTCCAAACTTTTCCGTTAATCCGAGGTGAATAAACCACCCACCCGCGCACCAGATGCTCCAGTATGGCGAAACGCGATACCAGAAAGTAAAAAAAAAAATTCAATATACAAATTGCGAAATTTCGTGCTCGCCACTTTTCGAACCCCCCAGAGTCCAGAAAAGCGATGTCCAACATTATCCGTGGAAAAGGTCTTTGGCGGCACTGTCTATGGAATATTCGTTTGTGAATTTTTCATGACGACTGAATTATATGTTGTGCTTTGGGCAAACACCACTGGCCTGGCAGCAAAACATGAATTCTGGCGAATCCGCTACTCTTACTGGTGCTATTTGCGAAAGCCGCATCGACTGAATGAACCCCACAGGTGGACGATAACGGCAGGTGGTCTAGGACGGACGCCTTCAGAAACGACTCCAGGTGAGGGGGGATGAATGTGAGTCGTCGCTGCCGCTCTGCTACAGCTAATGTTTGAGCTTTAAAGTTCGTGCATGATTCAGAACTACCTACATTTTTCCCAGCACTCGAAATTACTTGCCTGTCCGTCTCATGTGGCAAAGTTGTGGCTGGTCATTCGCAAGGCTATAGGACACCGTCCCAAGGCATGAACTTGCGAATTATTGCGGTGCGGTTTTTTCACTCAAGCATTTTTGTTCTACTTTGATTTTTGATGGCAATAAGCGGCAGTGGCGTGCTATGGATTCATATCTTAATGCAGTGGTTTTCAAAGTGGTTCCTACCGCCCCTTCGGGGCGTTGAGAACTTCTAGGGGGGCGGTGAGCTCAACTTTGAAATTCGGGGGGCGTTGGAAGGGCTCAGGGGGCGGTGGGGTTCTTTTTAAATTCACATTTTCACAAATTACGGAACAACTTAGAATTGAAATGACAACTAGTACGTTCTATGCCCAACAATGAAACGACTTTCAAGAACTCTTATAACCAAATTATAGCCAGGTTGAGGACAAATATCTGTAAACTCACAGAGTTGTTAAGCATGTTTTTGTCTCTGTAAGTCACAATTACAGATAGATAATTTTTTAATTGTAAAAGATTTCGTATACGATCTGTATATTGATCTGGTTTTGTAAGTTTATTTTGGGTTGAACTAAAAAGCATAAATTCTGGATGGCAATGTGTTCTATAGGTCATTTGAATTGGATAAATTCTAAAGTTTATACAATGCCTAAAAATTTTTAAAATTTATTCTCTTGAAAAATTGACAAAAAAAATTTGAACAGTATCTATAATAAAAGGCATATGGTCCAAAATTTTTGGAATAAAAGACGAGAATGCAAACAACTCAAAGGATGTTTTATTTTTAGTTTTGAATGGCTGATCTTGAGTTCAATCAGAAATGGACTACTTCAGTTTTTCATGATCGAACATAAAAAGTTATTCGATTTTTACTAAATTTTCGGAATTAAGTTTTTGGAAACAGACCCGTAAAAAAAAAATAGTATTCAGATTTAGTCCACAATTGCCATAAATAAAAGTTGAAATTTATTTTATCAAGAAATGATACTATTTCAAATAATAATTATTCAGTAAATATTTTGTGAAAAATGAAAGGCAAATTTAATTAGTAAAGAATTCTGTTTACCAAAATTTCGATAGGTGAATTGTTATTAGATTTTTTTGCTTTCCAAATTAAAAAATTAAAAAAAATATTTCAGGCTTGATGGCCAATTTTATATTGTGTTTTGTCTTGCTACAATTGATGGCTATGCTTTGGCTTTTCGGTCTTCTCAACTATAACAGTTTTTAAATGTGCTACATTTAATGTTTCAAATTATACTACAGTAAAATTTGAAAAGCTTATGGTTTCGCATTGATGCCAATTAGCTTTCTTTCTTAAGATTTTTAAATAATTCGCTCAGGGGGTGGGGGGGGGGGGGGGGGGTGGGGGCGTTGAGCTCAAAAATTAAGCGAAATGGGGGCAGTGAAGGAAAAAAGTTTGAAAACCACTGTCTTAATGTTAACAATTGCAAGTTTTTTTTTTCAATTTTATGTATTCGAAGCTATACCAACAACAGCGTATACACTGACAATCAACAACTACAATTCTACAACTATAAGTTTTATAGATTGGCTTAAAAATTAAACTGTGCGAAATTTCAGCTCATTCAAGCTTATTTGAAGGGTGTCTCAACGGGCTCAAAGTAATTTTTAGTTGTTCCTAAAAGACTAGGGGACCAAAGGAAATCCGGAAGATCGAAATTTTAATTTTTATGACAAATGATTTTAAAATCTGATGTTATCTTGGGAAAAATCGAAAATTATCTTCCGGGAACTCTGTCGTTTTTTGAAAACACACACAGAATTTTTTTTGACTATTACGTGTCACTCAAACTGCAAACTTTAAAATGAATCAACCTGTAATTAACAAAACCTGTAATTTTAAATTGTTTTCTTTGAAAGTTAACGAAGATTCATTTATTATTACAGCAAATGTCATGTAAAAAAGTTGAACACTGAAAATTAATTTTGTTTATCGACCTGTAAAATAACGGTAAATGTCCTGCTCCTTTTTGTTACAGGACATTTGCGTAATTTTACAGGAAATAATTTTTGCTGTGCAGTGGCTTAAAATGGGATGCTAAAGAGTTTTTATTATTATTATAATTTATTAGAGACCTTTTAACCACCCGTGTCATTCGGGTATACTAATGAATTGCTTATAAAAAAAATCGCAAATCGCTCCAAACGACATGTTAACCATTTGATTGTTTAAAAGTCATCTCAAACATAATTTTTCACTAGAATGGTCCAGTCATTTTAGTAGGTTGATCTTAAAAATTTTGTTAATTGAAAAAATGGAATAAAAATTGAATTTCAAAACTAACAAAAATGCAAAAAATATGAATGCAAAAAAAAAACTCAAAAATACAATAAATAAAAAATAAATTAAATGAAAAATAAAATAAAAAAAAACAAAAATTCAAAAACGTTTAAAATGCCACAAAAAAACACAAGAATGACAAAAATTACAAAATTGATAAAAAAAACGAATTTAGAAAAGACAGCATTGACAAAAAAATAATTAACAAAATGACAAAATTTGAATAATGAATGTATGAAATGTTAGTTAACTTGTCTAATTTAGACAATTTTGTTATTTTTTCCGTATTTATTATTTGAATAATTTTTGCTTTTTGAGTGTTTCTGGGCACCTTTGAATGTAGTCCGATAGATCAATTTTTTTGGGACATTTTACAAAATTTAGCATTGTCCGTTTTCGAAATTCGATGATGAAATTTTTCCCATACGTTCATTGATATACTCTAATATAAATGGATTCTGCAGTGAGGCCACAAAACTTTGGTGAAATTTTCAATCAAACTTGAGCGTCAGTGAGCGACCCCTTAGCGATTTACAAATGAGCTGAATGTTGGCATGAGGTCTTCCGGCTAATGATAGATTTCATCCCCAAGGTTTTGATCCGGAACAAATTTCAAACAATTTTTCCATACAATATTTCATGAATATGTTACTCAAGACTATTATCAAAAATTATTCTTCAATCCCCATTCAATTTAAGGGCATAAGCAGTCCAAATCAGGGCCGTAGGAAGAACCGACTCATGGGGGGGGTTTTGGTGACTGATTTTTACCTTTGATTTTTTGCTCAACAACGCCAGAATAAAAAAACAAATTATATTTGTTACTATAAGATTATTCATTTTTAAGTTCTCATTAATAGTTTTTGTATTATATCGTTACTAAGAAAAGTGGCCTAAAAGGTGAGCTTTTTTTTACGAAACTTTTAAAAACAAGATAAAAAATTTGCTTTCATCGATGGTTAATTTTTTGAATTTTTTTAAGAGTCTAGTAGATCAATGTTATTTGATTTGAGCATAAATCAAGTTTTTTAGGCTTGCCTTCAATTTATTAAAATAAACTTATTCTATGCTCAAATCAAACAAGCTCAATCTTTCAAACTTATTTGCAAATTCCAAGATTCTAACCTTTGAAGAAAATAAAGAAAATTTTCCAAAAAAAAAAAACAGTAAAGGATAAATCATTTTTGGATAAAATTTGCTTGATTCAAACTTGAATTAAATTTATGATTTTAGATTAAAATTTAGCTAAAAAAAATTAATATCAATAATGTTAAACAATACATCGAAGAACAAAATAGAATTTTGTGCAGATTTTTTAGGTGAAGATCCGCTACAGGTTTTTTTTAACAGAAATTATTTTTCATAAAGAATCAATTCCATAATGAAAATTCTGAGGATGATTTTTTTGAATATAATATGAGATATTTAGCATTAAACAAAACATAGAAAATTTACTCAAATCCTACTTTATATGTGTGATTTTTCGCTGAGTTGTGTGTAAAAACTAATACTGATCAAAAAAGTTTAAATTTGGAAATTAAGAAAAAAAATTAAGTTCTCTTGAATTCCACAAAAATTTAATGTAGATTGAAAAACTAATTCACAAGTTAAGTATTTTCTTAAATTTTAATTCTGAATTCAAAAATTGAACTATTAATCTGTTTCCGAATTTCTAAATGATTTCAGAAATGTAAAAAAAATATGATTTCCGAATCTTAATTCCAGATCAGAATTTTATGAGTCAAGTTTTAGAGCCATTATTCATGAATCTATTATTTAAATTCTGTATCAGTGGATTAATTTCAATTTATTTTTTCATTTATTTATTTTTGATCTGTATTGGGAATCTGAATTGAAAAATGAATTTCAAATGATGAATCGGAATCTGATTTAATTTTAGATCGCCACTTATAAACATTAAATGTTTGAATTTTGTGTTAGAATAAAGTTTGAGAACTTCGAATTGGAATTTAAAACAAAATTCTTCTTTTGTCATATGCGGAAAACTATTATCAAAATATTGAATTTATTAATATCGAATTTATTGAAATATCGATTTTCAAAAAACATGTTTCAAATTTGATATGAAATGTAAAACCAATTTTGAACCAGGATTTCAAAGCAGCCTTTCATTCCTACTTTCTTATGATATTTCGAACCGAAAGTCAATAATCCTAAACATGATACGAAAATATGTAGAAATACAATTTTGGCAATGGGAATATGGAACCAGAACCTATAAAATACTTTAATTTAAAATTTAATATTTAGACCTGAATTTCTATGATGAGGTTGCCAGATTGCCCGGAAATAAGATAAATATGCCCGGATATTTCATATAAAATTTGGTAAAAATCTGGTCTGACCCGGTTGCCCGGATTTCATTGAAACCCGTATTTTGCCGGGTTTGTTCTCATTCTCATTTTTAAATCAAACCTTTAAAAACCAAATTGTGTTCTGCCCGGTATTGCCTGGATTTTGGTCGACTATTTTAAAATCAAATACCCGGATTTTGCCAGGTTTTTATATAAAACAGTTCGGATTTGTCCGGCTGAAAAATTTTGATAACCTTATTATATGAACAAGTGAGAAAATTTTGAAAAACTGTAGCAGAATTTTGAACTTGAGATGGGTTTTTAAGGTTTTGGCATTAGTTTTTAGTCTAGATTGTTACTCTTGAATATCTTTGCTCTATTATCATAATTTGATTATGTATTTAAAATTTTGAGTTTAGAGTAGAATACCTCGCTTTGCTTTTTTGGACCCTCATGGGGGGGGGTTTAACCCCCAAAACCCCCCCCGTTCCTACGGCCATGGTCCAAATACGAAATTTTTGAAAAATTCTTGAATAAATATTATTATAATTCAGTTACCAGTCTGGGCTAAAATGCTTTAAAATGTACCTTTTAAATCTCGTTTCCTTATGCTGGAATATGATTGTTTTGATTTCAAAAACAATAAATATTTAAACGTTTGCATTTCATTTTTCAATGTAATCAAAGTTTGTTGCAACTTAGAAGGGTCAAAATCGCATGTTATTGTAAATTTAATAATAACTGGTGGAACCAATAATTTGTCTGACTACGTCAATTTGAGGTCCAGCCCGGTTGCTCGGATTTCTTTGAAAAATGCCCGGATTGTGCCCAAATTAATTTACTTCATTTGACAACTCAAACAATAAAAAAAAACAAATTGTGTGGTAATTATTTTTTATTTAGGCCTCCAAAACGAAATTTATTTTAGCAAGTTTTGCAAAAATAATCATGAAAGGTTTTTTCGGAAGTCAAAAATGCGATATGTCGATGAATTTCGATGAAAAATTTTTACTTTCAATTTTTTTTATCTTGATTTTCTTTTGGTAATTTCAAAGACAAAATTTGCCTGGATATTGCCCGGATTTTTTGTCGTCAATTTTGAAATCAAATGCCTGGATTTGGTCAGGTTTTATATAAATTTGCTAACATCGAGTTTTTTCCAAGATCATAAAGAAGATGTTTAAAAAAGGGTTTTATTCTTCTTTAACCTTTCATTTAAGCTTAAGAATGGACAAAGCAAATAATATGATGATATGTGTTGATTGCGAGGGACCTGAGAAAAACGCAAATTCCCTTCTAACATGTGCTTATTGCTTCACTAAGGCTCATTTTAGGTGTCGTAACTTAATAGGTAGTGCTGCACGAAAAATGAAAGATCAGTTGTTTTTTTGCAAACCGAGTTGTTCTGAAATTTATGTAAAAATAATAAACTCAACAGTTAATCAGACTTCCATGATCGATAGCTTTAAATCAGAATTAACATCAAATGAAATGCATTCAATTAAATCAGAATTTCAAACTGGTGCAATTAAAGCGTCTCAAGAGTTCTTGTCCTCTGAATTTGATGCTGTTCAGAAAGATTTTAATAACCTGAAAGTTGAAAATGAAACTCCAAAAGGGGAAGTGTCTGATCTTAAAAAATCCCAATCATTCCTTTCCGGAAAAGTTGCTAAGTTGGAAAATTAGCTGGACATAGTTAGTAAAGATTCCATCTCTAAAAATGCCATGATCCTAGGAGTTTCTTATGTCCAAAACGAAAATACGATTGATGTCATTTGCAAGGTTGGTCAGAAACTTGGTTCTAGCCTGCAAGCAAGCCAGGTTGAATTTGCATGCCGATTATTTTCTAGTAAAAATAAATTGGACCCTCTTGTACCAATTGAGGTGATCTTTAATGAAATTTCGGCCAAAGAGGAATTATTTTTTAAAAAGCGTGCCCTTGGGAAACTAAACTCCACAGCTGTTGTCCCGTCTTATCTCGTAAATGGTAAATCTACAAATATAATGATTCGAGATGAGCTAACTCCTTTATCGTTAGAATTTCTTACTGAACTACGGGAATCTCAAGATTTACTTGGCATGAAATATATTTGGCCAGGTAGAAATGGGGTCATCTTTCTTAAAAAAGATGATAACTCTAAATTGGAATATGTCAAAAATAGGGAAGATCTGGACCGTATTATGACCAAGTATGTTTTTACACCAAACAGTAAAAATAGCTCTATTGAAAATACAACACCTTCACCCAAACGCAAGAGGGTTTAAAAATATATATTTTTCATTTTAAATTTGTGTGTTCTTGTTTCTTTTATTTTAAATATGGATACTTTAAAAAATAAATATAACGATAACATAGAAGATTTTAATTTAGCAATAGGCACTAATAATAATAAAAATCTACGAATATTTCAATGGAACATTCGGAGTATGAATGATCTGGAAAAGTTTGATAACATCCTTTAGGTTATTGAACTTTCTAAAGTGGTATTTGACGTGATAATGATTTGTGAAACCTGGCTCGTGAAAGAAAACTGTAAACTTTAAAATATACCTGGATACTCGTCGATCTTTTCGTGTAGGTGTCAGTCCAATTGGGGATTAGCCAATGAGTCTTCAATCAGTCAAGAACAGAGTCATACTAGAGAAAACTATTATTGATCATACACAATTAAACCAATGCTTCAGCAATTTTTCATCACAAATACTTACAGTGAGTGATGCAAATTCCTGTTACAAAATATTTCCTCTGTTTATTGCACTCTTCTTCGTGAATGTACCAAAAAAATTAATAAGTGTGTTACTATTAAAGGAAAATGTTGTCCTTGGATGTCTTTTGACCTAATTACGTTAATAAAGATATAAAATAATTATTTGAAAAGAGTTAAGAGACACCCCGATGATTTACATTTGAAAGAGCTCCTTAGACACATTTCTAAAAAGGTTGAAATTTGCAAGAGAAAAGCTAAGAAAGATTATAATGAAAACCTTCTTAATATCTCACCGCATGCCAAATTATGGAAACATATAAAAACTCTTCTAGGAACTTCCAAGAAAGATTCGAGACTGTAGAGAATATAGATGATAAGGAAGAATAATGAAAAACATAATGCAAGATTTAATAACAAAAATAAAAAAAAAGAATAATAATTGAAAAACTGTAATAGAATCGTTGAATAATTATTTAGAGTGCCTAGAAGTTCAGAATCCATCTTCTAGGTACGAATCCATTTCGAAAGAGAGAATTGATAGAGTTAGAGCAGCAAAATGGGGAGAAAGCTTGAGGAGATTGTTCCAGTTCAAATGAGTAGTTTATTTGAGAGAAAGAGACGCCGAACTGGACTGGAAACAGGCAGTTAGAAAAGAGTTGTTGAGAAGAACAGACGTATTTTCAGAAAATCGCGTTGGTTCAAGGACTAGTTGTGCATGTTCGAAGGATGAATAGAAGTTTTGAGAACCACCAGTCACGACAATGGCGCAGTTGGTGGGCCTTAGAGAGTCTTCCAGATGGCGGCCAACGCAGAATATTTCGGGTGCAAAAATCCCGCAGGTTTGTATAAAAAAGGAGGTTGTTTCATTAGTATGGCATAAGAAAATTTTTTTTATCAAGATGGCGGCTATATTCACAGAACCGAATAGGATGCACCTGATGTATTTTTTACAAGTCAAATTTAGAAGGTAATCGATGGAAAACAGCTAAATTATAGTGCGCTTTTAGAAAGAAAATAAAAATTTTAATTGGTGCAAAACATTTACTTCAAATAGATGTGCTTTCGGGATAAGAAAAGTCCCCAAAAGAATCCTACTAGGGTGAATTACAGTCCCTAGTGGGTGCAGTTTTTTATAAGAAGACATTTAAAAAGAAGGAATAGTCCTTTCGGGGTTAATAAAGTCCCCAAAGGATCCCACTAGGGTGAATGATAGTCCCTAGTGGGTGAATTTAACGAAGTCAGTTGTGAAAAAGAATAGTCCTTTCGGGGTTAGTAAAGTCCCCAAAGGTTCCCACTAGGGTGAATGAAAGTCCCTAGTGGGGGAAGTTTAATGAAAAAAGTATCAAAAAGAACAGTCCTTGTGGGGTTAGTAAAGTCCCCAAAGGTTCCCACTAGGGTGAATGACAGTCCCTAGTGGGTGAACTTAACGAAGTCAGTTTTATAAAAAAGTCCTTTCGGGGTTAGTAAAGTCCCCAAAGGTTCCCACTAGGGTGAATGACAGTCCCTAGTGGGTGAACTTAACGAAATCAGTTGTGAAAAAGAATAGTCCTTTCGGGGTTAGTAAAGTCCCCAAAGGTTCCCACTAGGGTGAATGAAAGTCCCTAGTGGTGGAAGTTTAATGAAAAAATGTCAAAAAGAACAGTCCTGGTGGGGTTAGTAAAGTCCCCAAAGGATCCCACTAGAGTGAATGACAGTCCCTAGTGGGTGAACTTAACGAAGTCAGTTTTATAAAAAATAAAGTCCTTTCGGGGTTAGTAAAGTCCCCAAAGGTTCCCACTAGGGTGAATGACAGTCCCTAGTTGGTGCAGTTTAACGAAAGCTTTTTGAAAAAGAATATTTAGGGGTTAGTAAAGTCCCCAAAGGTTCACAGTTATGAATGTTGAATGATGGTCCCTTGTGGGTGTAATTAAACAGAACAATTTAACAAAAAAAAACTAGATTTCTTTCAGGATTATAAAAGTGCCCATAGATTTCAAATAGGGTGAATAACAGCCAGTGGATGTAATAAGTTGAAACTATATTTTGTAAGCATTTGATGCTACCATGAGTTATTGAAAATCTAGAGTTGAGTTAAGACAATTTTGATGTTCAAGAGTGATTTAATTGTAAGTTTGTGTGTTTCGAGCGTTCAACTGAAGTCAGAACTCGTTATTGATTCAACATAAACAATTTGGCCTTGTGATTCAGAAAATTGTTTATTTCGTATTGAAGTAGGAACGTTGGGTTTTTTTTTTGAAAAAATTGCAATCATGTTTGAAGTCTGGAAATTAAAATTCTTAATTGTTAATGGCGAGGTATAATTGTTAAATAAAAATGTGAAAATAGGTTTTATTGCTGTGATGAGTTTATATTTGATTTGGGTTGAATTCATTCCAGAAGTATCACGTCTTGTGATTTGATATTGAAAATGGATGTAATCCCGACAACTTGAGAAATTGACATTGGATAGTTTATACTATTTTATCTTATCCGTCTTCGAATTCTGACGTTCCGGTCGAAGCTGTATACGCAATGCTAATCTTAGTCTAGACCTGATATCTGCCTTCAAAAATAGAGTACGTAAACTTTATTACACATCAAGTTGAGGTCAAAGAACTTAAAATTAAATATGATTTCCAAAAGGGCTTTGAATTACATTTTAAAGGTACAACTATTTGAATTGGAGTAGTCAGTTACATTTTTGCTTTCATTAAGGAATTATAACGAAGCGTCGCTTTTAGTTTTGGATATACGAGCTGACATGTGATGTGTATTACAGATTACAGTTCCAAGAGTTTGGAAATACTGTTCGAAGTGTAAGTGGTAAGTTGCATCAAAGGATTGTAACTAAACGTTATGTCTGATTTTGGATTTTGATGCTAATGGGTGCTCAGGGTCATAAGGTTCATTTGAAAAGGCTTACATTAAGTGATGCATTCGATAAAATTAGTCTGAATAGGAGATTAAATAGCCTGTTCGAAATTTTATCAAAGTTTAGGTTTGTAATACGATGTGTGGTTTTTGGAGTTGTGAGTTACATTTAAAATTTCATTGGGGAACTAAACGTAAAACTTGATTTTGGATATTTAGGCTAACATAAACTGAGGTATTAAGTTGTTTAAATGAAATTGGATCGGTGATTAAAAAAGCTATTCAGATAATACCTGATCTGACAGTTTTATTTTGGAAATGTATCTGATGACCGAGAAGAGATAAGAATTGAATACTTCTCAGTCTTTACTCGAGTTTACTCTTCACCTTGAAACCCAATTCCGTTTTGAAATTCTTGTTCACGTATCGCCAAATCGGAATAATAAACTTGGTAAAGAGATCACTGAATTTTCAATAATAATAAAGGTAACGGGAACATATGGCAGATTCGTTTTTGTTAAAACAAAGGAGAAAAATGAAGTAAGTAACGATCTAATATATGAAAAATTGCATGTTTGATTTGCTTTGAAACTCAGGCAGGAATAAGCAGAAGTAACATACTGTTGATTGAATCGAAAACTTGAATTTACGTTGGAAATTATAGAGGCGCCGTTAAAAAAAAAAGAACTCAAAAACCATAAATGAATAAAAAAAAAAAGACTATAGCTTTACATTTAAAACTTATTTCGCTATCCTTAAAACCGATTTGAATCCAAACGGTTTAAGTGTGAAAGTATCTAAAATGTGAAATTGAAAAATTCCGACATGTTAGTCTGATTTTGGAACTGAATTTTTAAAGCTAAACATTAAATTGCAAACATGAGTCTTATATCGATTTTGCTTATTTGTATAATGAAACTAAAAGTGTAACCCTTTATTTTATTTCTACTCCACAATATAAGTTTGAACGCTGAAGTTGGACCTTCTAAAACGCAAATTCAGAAATCAAAAAATGAAAAGAAATAAACGAACCTGTGATCAAAGTTATAAACGTTACTGAAGTCATTTCCAAAAAAAAAAAAAAATCACAAGTATAAATCGCAATGGAAAGAAAACAGGCCTTGAAATGGTAGAACCGTAGTTCATACTTGAATATATGTTAAATTTTGAATTTCGAACAGAGTGAATGGGAATAAATTCTAAAATTTCATATAGGTCTGAAATTAAATATTGCGTTTGATTGGCAATAAAAATCAATGTAAGGAGCAAATAAACAAGATTCTAAAAAAAAGAGTTAAAAGATAAAGTTGTTGTTTCGAAAATATCTAAATAAGGTGGTTTTAAAGTGTTTTTAAATTTTAAGCTTAAATCGAAACCTGAGAACTTGGATGGAGTTTGATTGTTTTTTCTCAATCCTTATTGGATTTTTAAGTAGGATTGTGATAAGTGTCGATGTTGAGTGTAGCAGTGTCAATGGAATTTTGTGGTTTCGAAATTCGATATCAGATAGAATCACGTCAGAAAAACCACAGATCTATGAAAATATTAGCTTCCAATCGCGATGAACAACTGGGAAGGTCACAGTGGGTTTTAAAATGTGTTGAATTCATTAGAGTAACTATTAACCCTTTAATGCATGACTTTTTTTAAATGAGAATTGCAGTTATTGATTCATTGAAATAATAACATTTTAATTCGAATAACAAAACTCAACAGGTTTGAAGTCCTTATTTTGAGTATTATAAAAGTTATGGCCCGTAAAAGTTGAAAAATAAATCTTGAAATTCTTAGTTCATTTCAATACGGTTTTCCTAATTTCTTCAAAACCTTGTTAATTGAGCGCATAAAAGTGTTTGTGATTGATTGTGATTAAAAATTTTGATAGAATTTGCAAATCTGAAGAAATAACAGCGATTTTCCAAAAACGACTTTTTTCAAAAAAATAAAGAAATTTGACTTTTGCATTTTTTCCGCATACTTTGTTAGGTATCTCACACATACATTGAAATATCGTAATAAAAAAATCGTGAGCTAATTTCTTTTAATTTCTAGAATATTTTTTGTGAAAACATTACTGAAAAATATCCACGCGTTTTCGAAATATTAGGATTTTGATTAGTGTTGTTTTAAAACAACACTATGCATTAAAGGGTTAAGCTATAAGAGTAACTCTTATTTTAGGGTGCCTTCTTATAAGAGAATATGAAAACACGAAGAAGGAACTAAATAGTTATTACCACTGTTACATTCTATCAGTGCTGAATAAAATTGGCAAAAAGTTTTTCGTTTCACTTCGATACTGGTTATGGCTGACATGCCCCGGAACTGTAGTCATTCCCGAAATACATTGCGTAACAGAGAGCATTCCAACTATCGAAAAACAAGCAGAGTTATGAAATGTTTTCCTTCGTTTTTATAGCAGGACAGATGCTGAAATTCGAAGCAGTTCTATCGACGGTGATTAGGCTGAAATGAAGGAAAATTTAGCAATGAGCCAAATTTAAAAGACTTACTGATTGTGGTGTCGTTCGTTCGCTATAATGGATTTTTACTTCAATACGTTACTGTTGTTGTTTTGTTTTGTTTTGCTAATATAAACGCAGGGCAGCATTAAGGGCGGAGGTTGGCAGTGATGTTCGAATTTCGATCAAAACACGCTAAATCAAATAGCCCCACATGCTTGTTTTTATAAAGCTATTTCATAAATTTGAGAATGTGAAAACCATTTTTTTATATTTAGACAAAGATTCTAAAACCTTCGGCGAAAAATGGTATTGATGTTCTGATTTATTACTGCAACGAAGATAGCAATTCTCCTTTGTGCTCTTCGTTATGAATAAGCAAGTAAAAAAAAAAAAGGAATTATTCTCACAGTAGCTACCATATAAAATGTGAATTTATACTAAAAATAAACAGTAGTTTGATTATAATAAAAAAAGAACAACTCAAATTCAAATGCAGAAACTGATTTGTAAAAATAAAATTGTAAATCTTGAATTATAAAAGTAACTCGCTAGTGAGGAGTTCGAAGTATTTTGTTGTTTCAAATTGGATGAGCTTGAAAGCATTTGAGATATTAATGAAACCAGGCAATCTTTTGAAAAGAACCACATTTAAAAAAAAGTGTTGAAAATAAAAATCAAACAATTCGTTCAATTTAAATTTACGACAATAATTTTCTAATGGAGCCGTTTCAAATAAAGAATAAAGAAAAAAAATTATTCTAATAATTCATAACAATTGCATAACATTTTAAAAAGAAATTCAGATCGAACGTTCCAATTGAGAAAGTAGAACTTCATCTGTATTTTAACGATAGGGGAATGTGCATTGGATTTAAATTATTCATTCAGTTAATCTATGTTGAACAAAAGTCGTGTTAACAATTGTCTTTGATACACTTGGTGAAGTTACTACATGTATTTCCTTGATTTATAGTATGAAAGTAGAAATAGCAGGAAAAAGTTTGTATATCTGTTAATATGAATGACTTTGTTTGAAATATATTGTACAGAAAGAATAGTTTAAATAATGCATATGTTTTTATTTTTTTCAAATTACAATCCATAGTAGGGGTGAAGGCGAATGTAGAGAATATAGATGATAAGGAAGAATAATGAAAAACATAATGCAAGATTTAATAACAAAAATAAAAAAAAAGAATAATAATTGAAAAACTGTAATAGAATCGTTGAATAATTATTTAGAGTGCCTAGAAGTTCAGAATCCATCTTCTAGGTACGAATCCATTTCGAAAGAGAGAATTGATAGAGTTAGAGCAGCAAAATGGGGAGAAAGCTTGAGGAGATTGTTCCAGTTCAAATGAGTAGTTTATTTGAGAGAAAGAGACGCCGAACTGGACTGGAAACAGGCAGTTAGAAAAGAGTTGTTGAGAAGAACAGACGTATTTTCAGAAAATCGCGTTGGTTCAAGGACTAGTTGTGCATGTTCGAAGGATGAATAGAAGTTTTGAGAACCACCAGTCACGACAGAGACCAGAGATGAACTTGAATGTGAACCATTACAATATTAACAATAAAAAGGATATTTGTCAACACTCTAATTCCTACTTTACAAACATTGGAAAGAATCTGGCCAAAAGTATCGTGGTCGATCCATCTTTTGATAATTTGTCATTTATAAATAGAGTTTTAAACACATTTTTTTTAACGTCCTGCAAGTAGTAACCAAGTTGTTCTCATAATCCAATCTTTAAAAAACAAAAAAAGTATTGGTCCTGATAAAATACCTAGCACTAGCTTAAACCTAGCCTGCTAAAATCTAATTGTTTGGAATTTTCAAGAATACTTTCTGAGTGTTCCAATAATATTTTGGAAACGGGAATTTATCCAGAAATCTTAAAAATTGCCAAAGTTGTTTCCGTCTTTAAATCAGGTGATACCACGTGCATCAACAATTACCGTCCAATTTCAACGCTTAGGGTATTCAGTAAAGTGTTTGAAAAACTTCCAATAAGCAGACTAAACCTAAATTCATCAATGAAAATAATATTTTATACAACCTGCAATACGGCTTCAAAGCCGGCTGCAGTACACTACTAGCTATGTTTGAACTGATTGATTCTATCATAGAAAATATAGACACAAAAAAATCGTTGGAGGATTGTTTCTAGATTTAAAAAAAGCCTTTGATACTTTAGATCACGAAATCCTCCTCAAAAAACTTGATCGGTATGGTAAAAGAGGTGTTGCTAACACCATCATTAAATGCTACCTGACAGGTCGGAAACAATTCATTTCTATCGACCAAACAGAAAGCTCTTTGGAACCTCTTGATGTGGGTGTACCACAAGGCAGTAATATTGGGCCATTGTTATTCTTATTATACATCAATGATTTAAGCAATCTAACTTTACACGGCATTCCCAGACTGTTTGTGGATGACACTGCTTTGTTTTATCCTGAAATTTGCCCAAAGATAATAGTTAAACAAATGGAAAAAGATTTAGAAATTCTTTACAAATACTTCAAAAGTAACCTTCTAACTCTAAACTTATCGAAAACCAAATACATGATCTTTCGTTCGTCCAGAAGAGTAATCACCAGCAGAAATCACCTTTTTTTTCGCAAATTACACAATTGAAAAAGTTGTCAACCTTAAATACTTGGGGTCGACACTAGATGAAACACTTTCCTGGAGTCTTCATATAAACAACATAATCAAAAAAACATCGTCCTTGAGTGGCATTCTTTGGAGAGTCAGGAATTTTGTACCGCGTCATGTTCTTATGAAATTTTTCTTTGCATTTATTCATTCACAGTTCAACTACCTTATCGCAGTGTGGGGGAGGGCATCTTTGTCCCTTCTTGCCCGGTTGCAGACGTTACAGAACCTGTATGAAAACTATCATTAAAGTACCTTTCCTCTATCCAACTTTTTTACTTTATTCAAATACATCTCATAATGTTTTTACTTTACTAAATTATGCAACTTGCAAACATTAATGTACATGTTCGATAATTTAAACTCCACGTATAATAACCGTAAATTATTGTTTAGCTCAGGTACTCACTCTCGAATTACTCGTCAGTCAAATTATTTGCTTCAAAGTTGCTGTTCAACATCTTTCGGTCAACGCAGAATCACCTACATTGGACCATTATCTTACAACAGTCTTCCAGAAGTCTTTAAAAGCACTAACAACCGTAGCTCTTTCAAAACCCAACTCATTCATCACCTCAAAGGATTACTTTAGTCAATAATCAAATCACCTCGCCAGTTTTTTTTTTGCGTATTAGTCAATAATTTTATTTTTAATCTGTTAATTTTAATTTAGTAGTATAACATTTTTTTATATTTTTCTTTTGTAAAGCATTAGTTCAATAGATTCTAGTGTAATTTTTGTTGTTTTGTAAAATAAAATGGATCTCTTAAAAGGAAATCTTTTTCCACTAAGATTCATGTCTAAATTTAGTTTATTGTATCGTACCATTTCCCCGCATAATGTAAATATTTTGTAATATTTTTTAAATATTTAGTTTTCAGCATGAGTAAATTTTGCTCGCGTTAAATTGTTGTTGATAATTATTTTTTGCTGTCAGGCATGCTGAGAACAGAAAGCGTCCATTACCAGGGGCCTCAAACGAGCCTCTTGGTGTGGGGGAGTGTGATGGGCCGCTTTACAAAATAAAAAAAACAAAAACAAATATTTCAAAAAGTTGGAAATAAGATAAAAATATGAGAAATTTTACTTTTTCCGTACAAAATCTGTTGTGAAAAAATTACTTTTAGATACGAAAAGTAGAAAAGAAGTAGAGTTAGAAAAAAATGCAAATTTGCAAATCTTTTATAAAACAACAAACTTTTGATGACTAAGAAAGAATCAGTTGAATTTTCTAAGTTTTTTCATTCATTATCAGTGTTCCTTTGAATTGGAAAAATCAACTACAACTCGTGTGAATTACCCCTAGTGACACCCACACCCAGAAACATTTCCATCCCCAGCAAATTGTTCGATTTCCTGCTTTTGTTTGCTGACCAAGCACGTGATTCGCAATTTCTCTGCCCCTAGATGACGGCACGAAATGGCGTAGTTTTGCTGCAGTGGCAACGAAGTCAGTCATCAGTGCTAAAATTTTCACGAAATTACACACAGCTGATGATGGTGCCCCCTTTCTTCAAGAAGGGGTCGGAGGTGGGGAACAAAATTTGAATATTTTATTGAATTGAGCTCAACCCTGTTTGCGCTTTAGAAACGAAAGAAGGTCCTTAAATAATTTAGTAATCCTCTGCACCACCTAATTTACGGTTGGCGACTGTGAAGTTGCTGATGTAAATCACTGCCAATTATAGTGAAAGACTGTAGGATTTTTTTAACTTTCTTTCTCCAATTTTTGCATTTTTAAACCATTCTGCAGCAATAAAACCCTTTCAGTTTATAACCAATTGCGAATGTTCAATCCTTAGCAAATTTCGGCTCAATTCTTTGTAACCTCTCGACAGTTCCAAATAAAAAATCTGCTGCAATATTTTCCCGGAAAAGAAGAAAAACAAAACCATTGAAAGACCCCGTCATACCCTTTACTTTTTATTGTCACCACAGGCCATGTCACTGTAAGTTGGTTCCCTTTCTTTTATTGTGGTTATTAGCGTAGGATTTTTCTTTTTTGGCAAACAATGCCATTCGGAAGGAGACTGCTGGTAAACTGCAATCAACCGGAGCTATCTGAGGACCTGCCAAGTATTGCAACGCATCGGGAAGAGAAAAACCGACGAAGAAGGCACAATGAATGAGCTGGTACGAGTATGACGACTCTCGAAAAGGAAAAACTGGACCGGTGCAAATAAAAGAAAGAAAGAAAGCCTCTCACTCGGGTTGGTACGTTTGTTCATTCAATGGCAATTATCGAGATGTGCCTATATGCAATGCCTTTCTCGGCCTGAACTCAATTGATGCTATTGTTTGTACCTGGTGAAAAGTTGAAAGAAAAAAAATGTCATCGAGTTGTGCAGGAAACTGCATAGAAATTTCGTCAAACAGATCCTTCTAAATTTTTTTTTGTTGAATTGTCAATCTGCACGCTGTGTTTTTACGCAACAAAGGCAATTTGTTCTAACCGTTCGATATAGATATCATTGACAAGGTGGGTAGAACGACGAATCAAATTTAATTCCTTTTTTGTTTTTCATGTGTATTCTGAAATGGAGTTCAAGAAAGGATTAAACGTCAAACAACATCAAAATCAACTTCCAGTTATTAAAAATTTTGTTGGGCACTTCTCGCTATAACCTTTTCATGCTAATCTGTTGATGCATCACAAACGGTCTTTTAAGCTTTCAATAAACTAAAGCTCATGGCTTTATTCAAACATCTACATATTTTCATTGAATAAGCATCTGCTTTCTGTCATTAAATCAAATCTTCAAATTCTCCATTATAACTTTTCTTTAATTGTTTCCCGAAACGCTTTTAGAAAACAGCTTAAATATGGACATGGACATGTAAAAGTCTAACAATCTCTAATATTTTGAGGTCATTTTCTGGAAACAACTTCTCCATTCGCTAGTTTTGTAGTAAAGTGCATTTTTCTCAATCACCACTTAGAGTTACTCATACCCTGAAATCTCAATTTGACGGCGTATTGCATTTCATGAAAATTCCTATTTTTTTTACTACAGAGAGCAGATGAACAATACAAAACAATACAATACAATACCATAGAATACAATGCAATACATTACAATACAATTCAAAACAATACGATACGATACGATACGATACGATACGATACGATACGATACGATACGATACGATGCGATACGATACGATACGATATACGATATACGATATACGATATACGATATACGATATACGATATCCGATATACGATATACGATACACGATATACGATATACGATATACGATATACGATATACGATATACGAAATACGAAATACGATATACGATATTCGATATACGATATACGATATACGATATACGATATACGATATACGATATACGATATACGATATACGATATACGATAT
The DNA here is from genome assembly GCF_029784155.1 of Uranotaenia lowii. NCBI lineage: Eukaryota > Metazoa > Arthropoda > Insecta > Diptera > Culicidae > Uranotaenia > Uranotaenia lowii. The sequence continues at coordinate 391,440,483 of NC_073692.1, forward strand.
ACGATATACGATATACGATATACGATATACGATATACGATATACGATATACGATATACGATATACGATATACGATATACGATATACGATATACGATATACGATATACGATATACGATATACGATATACGATATACGATATACGATATACGATATACGATATACGATATACGATATACGATATACGATATACGATATACGATATACGATATACGATATACGATATACGATATACGATATACGATATACGATATACGATATACGATATACGATATACGATATACGATATACGATATACGATATACGATATACGATATACGATATACGATATACGATATACGATATATGATATACGATATACGATATACGATATATGATATACGATATACGATATACGATATACGATATACGATATACGATATACGATATACGATACACGATATACGATATACGATATACGATATACGATATAAGATATACGATATACGATATACGATATACGATATACGATATACGATATACGATATACGATACGATACGATGCGATGCGATGCGATACGATATACGATACGATACGATACGATACGATACGATACGATACGATACGATACGATACGATACGATACGATACGATACGATACTCAAACAGCCATGATTGACTGAAAATTTCTGTCGGATTCTTAGTATCGATGTGATCGATAAATCAGCAATTTATTCTATCGTGGCATCGCATCATCTGCTTGATCGAATTTTTGGGCCTGAATAAAACAATCATATTTATATTTCTGTAGACGCTTCCTTTAACTGATAAATCTAAATATTTTTCTCTATTTATCATTTATTTTAAAAAGCGTGATAGTAAGGCATGTTCAATTTGAACAACAACACAATCAATTACCTATATAAGGATGGGAGCCATGAATGGCATAATAGAATTTCAAAATCCGACCAACGATAAAAAAAAGTTATGATAGGCCCAACAAAATGACCTGTGGAAAATTCAGCTCATTTTGAGTTGATTTAAGGGTGCCCCAAAACGATCAAAGTTTCGATTTTTTACTTTTAAAAATGATCCAAGAATCAATTGACTTAAAAACTCTTGAAACTTCGAGATCTGGTGCTTTATGGGATATGTTTTGGAACTCCTGTAAATTTACATATAGTGATGCATCACAGCCTTTTTAAGCGAAAGGCCATTCTCTATTAGCGAGCGCATTTCCAAGGAAAATAAATTTCTGAATGGTGAAAAGTGATTGCAGAATCTTAGTAAGATTTGGTAAAAAGTAAGTCTCGGTGGCCGAGCTGTTAGTGTGGTTATTTCTGGTCCACTAGTGGCATGGGCTCGTTTCCCATCTCAATTTTGGGTGTCAAATTCTAATGTTATGTTGTCCACGTTTATTCCGTCTGAGTAGCCTAAATCGCTTAAGACGGTTTAAAAATTTGTGAAAGTACCAAAAGTTAGAAAAGCACGATCACAAAAATCTCAGTCAATAGCTATGGAAATGATAACGCTGCGTTGAAGTACCTTCTTAAGGTCTGATATGTAAGAAGGATTGTTCATAAGTACTAATTTTCACCACCAACTACCAACCAACAATATCCTAAACTCCATTAAAAGAACAGTTGTTCTATTCCTTTTGCTATATGATTTCTAATATAATGACTAACAAACTGCACAAAACTAGTTGTACAAATTTCCAGCGGCTATCCTATCTTACACTCAAAACCGAGGGATTCTATTAACGAGATAAGTTGAAGCTCAACATCAAAAACCGTGCCGCCGAGACGAGTTGGTTGATCCTTTGCGCTACTCATTCTGTGGGCTCATTATCACCTACCCTACCGGTTTCTTTTCGGGCGTCTGGAAGACCAGGCGGTAGCTTTTTCATCCATTCAAGAATCGTCGGACCCGGCTTTCGGCACCTCTTTACGTTGCTCAACCCTTAAGATATGTTATGTGAAGTTTATGAAATCTAGACGGAAGAATGGGTTTCTGCTTTTCATACAGGTGAGGGCTTTTGATCCTCCATAAAAGTGCTCACGCATAATAAGACTCCTACAAGTTAAATTCCTTCCTTAAAAATCACTTCGTTGCTTTCCAGGGTGATTGCATTATTTTTATCGCTGCTGCATTTTGGTTGATGACTTCTTTTTCAAACGAGAGTGTATCAGAACAAAAAAAAATGAAGAAAACATCGCAACTTCGGTCGCAATATTGATAAAATCGTTCCTCAAATTCAAATTGCACATTCCGTTTTGGCTGCAATAATGAATTTTAATAACCCTTTTGCATACTTTCGACCGGGACGATCGATTTGGAAGGCAAAAAGGTTTCGGTGCCATTCGACGTTTTTACCTGGCTAATAACCCTTTTTTCGGCAGGCAGGTCAACGTTTGGCATGCAGTAAAAAAATATATCAAAGGTCCCGAAAAAAAATTGCAAGTCAATATTTGGCACTGCAATTTGAAGAGAGATAGAGTTAAACCCTTTTGCCAGCCATAAACCCAAACAACAGGATTATATGTGCAAAATATTGCAGACAAGCCCAAATCCGATAAGGTAATTAGCACCGAAAAGCTGTGAAAAAATGCCAAATATGCTAATTTGCAGTAAGTCGCCTATTCTGGTTGTTGATTGCTATCTTCTTCGGTTGCGAAATCATCCTGTCTGCCTGTTTTTAGCTTTTTGGGATAATTTTCAGGGCGAGACATAGTTTTTTATTTGACCGAACTGGCTCGACCCATTTTAACTCTTTACTATTTCGACCTTTCCTTACAGTTGGTTTGCAATATTTCGCTCGTATGGAAGAAGTGCAATAATTTTTACCTCTTTTTAAAAACTAGCTTTGAGCTTGTCGAAGAAATGTTTATTATAAGCAATGAAAAAAGTGAAAAATCTTTGCTAATATGCTCTTTATAATCTTGATCAAAATTGATTAATAAAAATCTGCCCTATCATGTCTGAAGAGAAAATTGTTAACTGAATTGTTCTGAAATCAATAAGCAAAAATTGTTTTGTGAAATGGTTTATTTTCACATATAGTGTTTTCCAGTAGATATTTCATTCTAGTTCCGAGAAGCTATTCGTCATAGTTTTAGAACCCTCTGTGATGCCGATCATAAGCAGTAATTATAATTGACACTTTATTAATTGACCACCAGCTTTCGAGTGCAACCATTTGCCATAAATGTGCTGCACTGCCGGAGTTATTGACCATGTTCGAAATTCTCTCGAGGAGGGTCAGAGAAATTTCTGTTTCATTGATAAATACGGTGAAGCCAAATAGGAAGGAACGAACATTCCGGAACCTAGTGAATGAAAGATTTTTGCGGAAAAATGGCAGTTCATCATATGCGTATTCGTCTTAATATCTAAAAATGCTAAAAAATATGCAACAGCAGTGTTAGATGCAACATTTGTATTCTACAACACTTATTCAATTTTGATTTTAATATAATGTAATAAAGTTATCTGATTACAAATTGATGACGATATAGATTGTGAGGTAGTTTTTTGAAGTTTTTGAATCCCAGAAAATGTAAATAATCGGGCAATAAATGTATAAATTTTTACATTTTTCGATGCTGTAAAAAACTTTACCCAGGCTTCATGATATCACCTACAAACTTCAAATGGCTTTCAATATTATAACACTTTTGGTGTAGAAATATTTTTCGGACAATACACATATTTCTTTTAAATAAATATTTTTATGATTCAGTTACCTGTCTGGTGTAAAATGCAACAAAATGTAATTCAGGATAAGACCTCATAAATCTTGCTTGCATACGCTGGATAATGATTGTTTTGCATCACGCGCTTGTTAAATTTAAAATTTTATCTGTCGAAAAATAAAATTTTATGATTCCAGCTAGTAGACTTTTTTGTAGCATTTTTTACCCATAAATGTAGGCCGCACCCTTGTGCGTTTTCTTTAGAATCATTTTTTTACAAAAAAAAATCAATTCGAACAAAACCAAAAACTATTGCAATTTGTGCTTTATACGATACAACATCACAAATATATCAAAAACTATAAATTTTCAAACGTTTTCATTTGATTTTACCTTAAAAAACATAGGTTGTTGAAACTTACCCCTTTTGCTTAGTAGGGTGAAAATCGCATGATTTTGTTTATTCGAAAATACCTGGTAAAACCAATAATATTTCTGACTACGTCAATTTAATGTCCCATCAACCTTAAAACTTTTGATGTACAAGCAGTATGGTTATCTGTTGACATTAAGTTTTTAGAGGCCTTTGAAGTTGAAAACTTTTGCATGATGCCCTAGTTGACGGTATCTAACTATCAAAATTTTGAATTCATTTGCGGAGTAGAACAACAAGTTACGATTTTTTTAATCCGAATCCAGGATACGTTTTCCGAGAAGGTCAGAAATGGAATTTGGCTTAAGTGTTAAAAACTAAGGAAAAAATAAATCATCAGAACCACAATTCAGATGATGATGATAATGATATTCAATTGAGACCTTTCAACCTCAGAGGTCCTTCGGGTCTGCACAATTCAGATGTTTTCAGAATATCTTTGCTTTCGTTCTAGAATGCCAGAAGAAAAATATTTTCGCAAAATGCGAAAATGAACATGCTTTAATTTTATATGACTATCATTTCACAAATTTTTTGGTTTAAGTTAAGAATACTCTAATAGGTGTTGTCAGCCTACTTGGTTGAATAATTGTACTGAATCAAAGCAATCGAAAGATTCCTTTTAATTCTACCATCATACCGTGGTTGATTTAAGGGAATCTTTCGATTGCTTTGATTCAATTCAGTTGAATTATATAGCTGAATTGCAGATACATATATCAATACAGAGTTGATAATTGAAACCTTATCCATCGGTAGTATTTAAATTTTTATCGGTAATTTTGTAGCATTTTTGAAAAAAAATTCACATCTTTGATCATTTGACAAAATTTGAAAATGTTCAGTATTTTTTAAATGTTTAAATGTTTAGATATCATCTTATTTGGTTAGTTTTATTAATTTTTTTTCTCGATTTAAAAAATCTAATTTTGACTATGCATATCTATTAGTTACTCAATTGAAGACAATTTTGACAAAATTGAACACTGAGAAAATTAAGTCTATTTCAGCAATTCGACAAATTGTACAATGTTGAAGATTTTGTCAATATTGTAAATTTAGTTTTTTTTTCAAACTTTATCAAGTTTGTCGATTTTGGTAAGTTGATTTCTTTTTGTCGTTTTTGTAGTATTTTTTTTTACTTTCGTTATTTTCACTATCAATGTTTTCTTTTTTGTAATATTTTTTCGCTTTTGTCAATATTTTTGGTTATTTTTTTCAAGGCTGGGTCATTCGGCCGAAAGCCATGAGGCCAAGAGCCATTCGGCCGAAGGTCATTCAGCCGATGGACGTTAGGCCGAATGGGCTATCTGGCCGAACAGGCCACTAGGCTGAATGGGTTATTCGGCCGACGGTTATCCAGCCGCATGTTGTTAGGCCGAAAGGACGCAAGGCCGAAAGGTGGCAAGGTAAGGTGTTCGGCCGAATGATCACTAGGCCGAAAGGTCATGAGGCCGAAAGGTTATTAGGCCGAATGGTCATAAGGCCGAATGGTCATAAGGCCGAATGGTCATTAGGCCGAATGGTCATTTGGCCGAATGGTCATAAGGTCGAATGGTCATAAGGTCGAATGGTCGTAAGACCGAATCGTCGTAAGGCCGAATGGTCATAAGGGGGAATGGTCGCAAGGCTGAATGGTCATAGGGCCGAAAGATCGTAAGGCCGAAAAGTCGTAAGGCCGAATGCTTACTAGGCCGAAAGGTCGTAAGGCCGAATGGTCATAAGGGCAAATGGATGCTAGGCCGAAAGGTCGTAAGGCCGAATGGTCGTTGGGCCGAATGGTCGTTGGGCCGAATGGTTATTGGGCTGAATGGTCATTGGGCCGAATGGTCATAAGGCTGAATGATCGTCATGAATGGTTGCTAGGTCAATAAGAAATCTTTTACACTTGTCTGCATGCTAGGCCGAATGGTCGTTTGGCCGAATGGCTGCTAGGCCGAATGTTCATTAGGTCGAATGGTTACAAGGCCGAATCGTTTTAGACAGAATGGTCGTAAAGTCGAATGAACGACAGGCCGAATGGTCGCAAAGCCGAATGGACAAATTTGGCTTTGTATCCATTAGGCTTGATGACCATTCGGCTTGTTGACGATTCGGCCTAACGACCATTCGGCCTAACTACTGATCGGCCTAAAATGCAAGAAAGAGATAATATATCTTATAGGCCTAGCGTAAATTCGGCCTAACGACCATTCAGCCTAACATCCAACTGCCTAGTTGCTATTCGGCCTTACGACCTTACAGCATCTATTCGGCCTTAAGACCATTCGGCCCAACGACCTTTTAGCCTAGCATCAAATCGCCCTTACAACCGTTTGGCCCGATGGCCATTCGGCCTAACGCTTTTTCGGCCTATCATCTATTCAGCCTTACGACTTTTCGACCTTGCGACCATTCGGCCTAATGACCATTCGGCCTAATGACCATTCGGCCTAATGACCATTCGGCCAAATGACCATTCGGCTTAGTGACCTTTCGGCCTAGTGACCATTCGGCCTAGTGACCATTCGGCCTAGTGATCATTCGGCCTAATGACCATTCGGCCTTTCGTCCATTCGGCCTGATGACCATTCGGCCAAATAATATTCGGCCAAATAACCTTCGGCCTAATGTCGCATTCGGCCTATTGTCCTATTCGGCCGAACATCCGTCGGCCTTTTAACCCATTCGGTCTAGCGACCTTCCGCCTAACATCTTTCGGCCTATCGGCCTTCGGCCGAATGTCCGGGTCCCATTTTTTTTCAATTCTGTTAGATTTACAGGGTTTTTTTTTAAATTTTATCACATTTAAAATAAAAAATTGGCGTGAATTTAACTAAAAAAAAAAAGATAAATTTCCATGTAAAAAATAAGGGTCTAAAAACCAAACTTTTGTATGGGGTCAACTAAAAAAATCAGCAAACGTGATCATTGAAAAAAGTCCAGTTTCCATAGATTTGTTTTTCATGAAATTCTGGGTCCTAAAATTTTCACAAAATGTATATATTTAATTTTTCAAAATTATATTTGGATTCTAGACTATTTACACGTAAAAAATAAAAAAAAATAAGCTAAATTTTAATCCAAATTTATTTCCTTATTTTTTTTTATTTCAACTTACTAAAATGCATACCTAGCGTGGATTTATTTAAATATCAATGCATTCAAAAAATGCGGATTTTCACGCAATTGAATTTTGCTGAACAATGTATATTGTTCACATTAATGTCCGAAGAGCTTTTAATGGTTTAATCCTGATAAATAATAACTATTTGTTTATGAAAATTTAGGATATTTTTTATTTAATTTTTCAAATTCGTCTCAATACATACCTACCTGGAAATCGGAAACCATATGCCAAATTTGATTTTAAAGGCATTCAAATGATTTTGTTATCAGATAGTGTTATGTTGATAATTCTTTATTTTTAAATCTCTTTCAAGAAATTTTGAAAGTCATTGAAAAATAATCCGAACCATTTTGATAGAGGAGTTGTGACTTCATTAATGAAATTATCACTTATTTCCAGAAATTGAAACATGTATCACCCACAGATTCCCATGGTTTGTATGATTAACTACTAGCCCTCCGCTCCCCAAATTTGAGTAAAATATCAGTGGTTTTTGCAGCTTACTAAATAACATAGAATAGAAAAAAGGCCATTAATTAAATAGGGTGAGTGCTCCTACTTTGGACCTAGAGCCTACTTTAGTCCTAAAATGTCGAAAATTGTAAATAATTCTTTTTGCTGGCACAGAATTAATATATTCCTATACACACAATGAACTCTTATTCTTCCTGAACCCAACCATACCGTTTTTTGACATTAAAAGTCTTTCTGATGAAATTTTCAACGTTTTTAAAAATGTACCCCCTCATCAGTAGTAAATCAGACAGCTCATTTAGTGGGGCGCGTTTTAAGAAATTAGAGTGTTTAAGGAAAAATCACAATTTTTTACTGTCCAAGCCAAAGTTTTAAGGAAAATTACTTTCACTGTGAAGAATATAAACCATCCTACCTATTTTTCTTAAAATTCATGAAAATCAAGGAAAAACTCAGAAAATTTGCAACGGGTCCAAATATAGGAAACTTTTGACTTTGATGTTCCATGTTTAGACCTAACATCACCAATACTTTGTATCAATACAAACAAATCAACAAAGGTGCGAATTTTTGATTGAGGCATAATTCTGAAACGATATTGAGTATTTCCAACAGTTTTTGCCAGCTTTGCGCATTTAAACTGCAAGTAAGTAGACACAAACAAGTTTCAGCTAATGTTCTACTGATAGAGCTGACGGGGAATGAAAGTGTTTGTGATATTCATAACAGAAATTTAAGTTTTTTTAAATGTTATAAAGGTGTAATACTTTTGTATGATAATAATTGATTGAAGATTACATTTTCAATAAATTTGTTTGTTTATTTTCGAAAAATCATACTTTTATATGAATTTTAGTTATAGGTCAATTTAAAGGAACCGGTTCAGTACCAAAATAGGAACAGTAGGTTCAATGTTGGAACTTTGGATCATCCATATCTTTGCAAATATCTCAATAAAGGCGTAACCTATGTTGAAAATTTTCAGTGAAACTTTCAGATAAGATCATGACTTATGAATGAATTCCCTAAAGGATATAAATTTCTCGTCCATTTTAGAGAAAATCATGATTATTTAAAAACCACCGCTTAAAGGGTCCAAAGTAGGGCAACTAACCCTATTTGTTAAATAATAAAATAACAATATAAACAGTTTTGCTTTCTTTAGATGAGCGCCGATACCTAAATCTGAAGAAAAAGGATACATAATTTATAATGTGTACAATGTGTGTTTCGAATTTTATTTGGTCAGTTATTTTAATTATCTGTATTATGTTTTACTAATCAACATATTTTAACAGTTTTTCCACAATTGCTTGATAGCAAAAGACGAGGAAAAAAGGTCTGATAACGTTTAAAACTTTGCTACAGTATTTTTTGAGGTTTTAATAGATACAATCAGATTTCGTTTTCGCATGATGATTTCAGACATAAGTCAGCTAGATTTGGAAAACTAAAAAACTATTCAAAGACAAGGTTTTTGAATTTTTAAAAATGAAAAACAAACAAAATCCCCCTTCATACTTTTGAATTCCTTCATTTTAGGACGCTGAATGATTTTTCGACTATTTAACTGTTTTTTTTTATGAGCGTGATTTCGAAACAGCAACCGTGATCAAACCGTGCGTGGATTTGGCGAGCAGTAAAAAAACGGATAGTAATAAAATCTAAATACTACTATACCATTTTTGCTATCCTTATCAGTTTTGCAGCCTTGTCATTTTTTATGTTCAACTCTCAAATGATGTCTTCCATATATCATCGAAGTTTCATTTCCATGTTTGAAATTTCTTTTTTTTTTTTCTAATTTCGGTAGTATTTTTTTTTATCTTGATCACTTTTATCAATTTTTACCTTTATGTCAATATTTTTGTTACCGTTAACTTTGATCAACCTGAAATTTTTACAGATAATCATTATCAGATTCAACTAAATGTGAAGTTAAAAATCTGAAAACTGTTTTTTACATTTGAAAGCCTATAAAGTGAGTTTCAAATAGACTAAATCTGGTTTGTAGTTGGAGATTTTTTTATATTACCTAAAATGTAGTTTTAAAGTTTTCAAATATCTATTTTTTCGAAGACTCGCAAACAAACAACTCTCCTGATAAAATGATAGCATTTGAAGCAAATGGGTTGGTTTACATGAAAGTTTAACTTTTTTCCTTTGTAAAGGTATAGTATTATTGTTATTTTCATGGTCATTCTATGATGATTTTTGGATATTTAAAAAAAACGAGAAAGCCTGTATAGAACAATTGGTAAAAATCCTTTCAAATGTTTAATTTGAACAAACAAAGAACATGGGAACAGTGAGAAGACCTAGGCAATTGTACGGAGGTAAAATTTGATTTGTTTTGAAGCCAAAAAATATTGAGAAATGTTCATAATTTTTACCCCTAAATGTATGCAGCAGCATTGTCCATCTTTTGAGTATTTTTGAAAGAAAACGTTGAAAATTCAATTGAGTCCAAACAAAAAAAACTGTAATTGATGTTTTAAGCCGTCTGTGCAAAATGACATCAAAACAATTATTTTGAAGATGTTGAGATACGTATAAACCATAGTGATCAAAGTTACACCCAAACATGAAATCTGGTTTTTGTAACAAACATTTAGTTATCGATATGTCGTTTGAATATTCTGCTATCAATGATCATGCTTTATACTCTTTACCTCAGTAAGTATTTTAAAACTTTTTAATGTTACCAGATTGCAACCCCTTCCAAAATATTCGAAAATGAATTGAATGAAGAAAAGTGATCAATGTTCCCCCAGTTTACGGTTTTTGTTTTTTCATTCATCACTTTTGTTTTATATTTGAATCACTATGTAATATTTGCGCTCTTTTTTTAGAGCTAGGTTTTAACATTTTTTGAAATTTCTCTCAGTTTTCGAGATTTGTTACTTTTAAAAAAAAAATTGAATATAAAAAAATCAAGTTATATTCTTGTTCCTCAGTTCCTAACTCATAATTTATGCATTTTTCTAGTCATTGTGAAGATTATTCCTAATTTGTATTAACTTTAAATGTAATCTAATTGAATTCAATTAAACAACGGGAAAATTTTCGGCTATTTCATAGAATTCACGGATCCAGAATACTTTTGTTTCTTATTCCAATAACAAGAGAAGATGTTTTTGATTCGGAAATTGACTGAAAAAACAGAAATATGTCACGTTGTACAATTTCACCAGTAGAAAACAGTTATTTATCTTTTCAACTTTCAACCATGTGCGTGTAATTTATCAGTGCTAGTGCAACGACAAAAATGAGGCAAGTTTATTCGTTGTAATTTTTATTTTTATGAAAATATGTTAGCTTTTATAGAATTCATTTGCCATAATTCTTTTATTACTGGAAATAGAAATCAGTCGCCAAAAAATCTATCACCAGAGGGTAGGGAGAATCTAATCACTATTAAATTACATCAATTTTCGTCCCTCTTCTTCAACTATTGATTAATTTTTTTCGGGCCCGCTATCTGTTCTATCTACCTATTATTTCATTAAAAAAATCGTCGGGGGTGGATCGCATTTGAGGATTCAGTTATGCACGCGCAAGGTTTTTCCTCCAGCTTTTCTACAGAAACTGTCAATTTGACACGAAAAAGTTGGCACCAAAAAGAGCACGCGTGGGGGTCGAACTAGTAGTGGTGCTTTTTCCATGGGTAAATGACCACATCATGTGCGTTTTTTTTTCGGGAAAACAACATCTCACCCACCGCGGTTTGTGAAATATTGACCATTCGGCTTTATTTATTATTCATATTGATCGGAAAATTAGAGGGTAGCAATTGGGAGGTGGGACAGAAATTTCGGGGGTTTCCAGCAGTATTACTATGAAGAGGGAGGGAGTTCAAAGGACATATTGCACAGGTACGATTATTTAATAAAAATCTAGTAGAGGAATCACAATTCATTCAAGAAAGTACTAAAGCTTGAACTTAAAAATTGAAAAAGGGAATTCATAATATTTAAACTCAACACATAGGTAAATATTTAGGTTTATATGTATATGTATGTATTTCAAATACTGTAATCCATCAGGTATACAGCCTCAAATATTTGGCATTCCTCGGTTGTAAAAATCTCTCACGCAAATGTGCTGGCAAAACCTTTCAGAGGAAGAGCGCTATCCAAACCGGAAGTTGAAAAACATTCCGCGCTTCGATGCGATTAGCAGACCACGATAAGGGTGGCTCCCCCTTCATTTGTTTCTGAACCAACTAGAACCAACAAAACTAGCAATAAAATAACATTTCCCAGAGCTTACCCCGAGAAAATCTGCTCTCTTTTGGCAGTTGATCGAAAAAATTTGTCCACCCCAAAAGCCTTCAAGATGGTGGTGAGTGATGTCGTAAAAATCATTATAATACTTTTGGCTGCCCAATGTTCGGTGTGCACTTTTCATCAAACCTTTCGGAAAAATTTTAGTAGTAGCCAAATCCAAGGCAAGCATTCCTATCTGGTGCTGTTGGCCAATGAACAAAAAAAAGGAACTCAATTTTTTACGACTTTCGATATCGCATGGCGCGTCCGTTCGATTAGAAATAGGAACCGGTCAACAAATATGCATTTTAGACGGGGGGTTTTGTACCTCTCAATGAATTTCTATACTGGATCTGGAACTTTGTTCGTTTCAACGTTTGAACCCAATACAAGTAGAATGTTCTAAATAATCGAGCTGAAAAATGTCTTTTTGATTAAAAATTTTGTACAGAACTATTAAGTTCCCTTTTTTTGAACAATTTTCGGTTTTTCTGCTTAGATATTTTTCGACACCAGTTAAAGGGAAGATGGAGGTCATTTGCTGATGGATTTTGAACGGGAGCGATTTTGTGTACCGTTTTATTCCTTCCGTCCGAAGTGCCCTGCAAAGATGTTGTTTTTATATAGCGAATATCGCAAAGCGTGATTAGTGGTATAGAGGTTTTTATTGGAAAACTATTCAGTATCTTTTTTTTGTTTTCCTTTCCCGGTAAAAGCAAAGGTGAGAAGTATTGAACGCTTCAATTTGCTCTGAAATATGGTAGCAAATGTTTGAAGCAATCGTCTTTGATTTAGATTTTAATGGTTTTCCAATAGTGAGCGTTCAGTGAGCCACTTCTTGGATTTGACTCGATTTTTTATTTACTTACCTATAAAACTCAGTTCTTATGATTTGACAATCTTTATTTTCTCGGAACATTTGTGCGTGAAAATTTAACGAAACTTTGATGGGCAATGAAATCAGGATTTAGAGGGATGTCGAGTCGAGGATTTGTGTTTGAACTTAATCCGCTGTAGAATGTCAAAATGGCACTATTGGATGATTGACTGCTTGTTGTAGGCATATCTTTGGATCAGCATCAAGCTCGAGATCATGATCATTATGATACATTTGAAAAAATTAACAGTAAGAATCGACTGAGGATCATAATATGTATCAGCATGAGAATTAAGGTCAAGATCGGAAATAAGATGATCAAAATCAACATCAGGATCAGGATCGGAATCTGAACCATGATCAGGATTGGATTTTAAGCTATAAAAAAAGAATAAGATGGCTGAAATTTCATTATGTTTGGATATTTGAGGGCTCAAGCTTCTAATAATAGTTTAGGGTGTGAGAAAAACACTTTTATACGATGGCGACTCAGGAAATGATGTTTAGAGATCGCACTGGTTCGATTATTGAAAAGAATTACATTTTTTCGACACTCACAAACAAAACAAACTTCTAAGATTCTGAAAAAGTATCGAATATGTGTTTTTCTGATATTTTTCTTTCTTAATTTTCACTTTGTTGTGTTGTGAGCCTACTTGGTTGAATGATTCAACTGAATCAAAGCAATCGACAGATTCCTTTTAATTCAACCTGTGGCTTGTGATATAGCTCAGTTGGCAAGTCCGTTGTCTCCTGAGCCGATGTCCGCGAGTTCGAGCCCAAGAGTAAACATCGAACACAGTTGTACCGGATAAGTTTTTCAATAAAAATCCGCCAACTGCAACGTTGATAGAGTCGCGAATGCCATAAAGATGGTAAAACGACTATAATCGAAACAAAAAAAAAATTAATTCAACCACGGTAAATGAAAAGTTCATATACCGGTATTTCGATAGCAATCGAAAATGCTCACTGAAGAAGTAGTAAGTTTTAAAGTATCCTGCAAAGATCTCCACAGCTCACTCTCATAATTCGTTCAGTTATTATTATTATCTATTCATTTTATTTCTGACTTTTTTAACACTTATTTAGTGTTCATTCGAGTCTAGAATTCGTTAAGTTGTTCGCGCTGTTTTGTTCCTATATTCTGATAAATGATGCACTATTACAGTGCTCAACCTAAAAGCCAATGGACTCAGCTCAAGGCTGATATTTACCTTCTGCAACTGCCAGTAGAAGTGGTAGAAGTTTCTAAAGATCAATCTCAATTGACAATGCTCTTGTCTCCTGAGATGCTAACTCTTCATGGGAAAATATACATCATTTGAATAGATAATCCTTGTTCAACATGCCGCCAGATAGGGTAAGTCCAGATTTGAAGTGCAATTAGATACACGGTTTGTCATATAATCGGTATAATCTTCAATCCTTCTCCATCTTATAAGCCAAATAAATCATATCACATGTAAGCAGAGATCGCCAGGCCACGCCAGGCAAAATGGGTATTTTCAGTTTTAGAAAAACTATGTGTTTTTTAAATCTTTTTCGGAGGAACACTTTCTTTTAGAACACGTTTCTCATTTATTTTCGCGTATATAATACTAGAGGTTTTCATATGACTAATGCGTGATTTTTCAAAAAATAAAACTAATTTTCCATTGGCTGAAAAAAAAAGAAGCAATAACTCTCTCAACTATCTGCAATCATTTCTTTTTTTAATCGCTAGAACTCATATTTAATACTAAAAGCTTTGAAAGCTGAAATGGCCAGTTTGGCAGAAAAGCCATCAACCAAACGAAGAACATCAACTTGGGCCCATATTTACCTCGAACGACAAAAAGCCATTGGATTTGTAAGTGCTTACTAAATTAAAATTCCCCTTAGGTTAACCTGGTTCGAATTTATGTTAGCTTTTATAGAATTCATTTGCCATAATTCTTTTATTACTGGAAATAGAAATCAGTCGCCAAAAAATCTATCACCAGAGGGTAGGGAGAATCTAATCACTATTAAATTACATCAATTTTCGTCCCTCTTCTTCAACTATTGATTAATTTTTTTCGGGCCCGCTATCTGTTCTATCTACCTATTATTTCATTAAAAAAATCGTCGGGGGTGGATCGCATTTGAGGATTCAGTTATGCACGCGCAAGGTTTTTCCTCCAGCTTTTCTACAGAAACTGTCAATTTGACACGAAAAAGTTGGCACCAAAAAGAGCACGCGTGGGGGTCGAACTAGTAGTGGTGCTTTTTCCATGGGTAAATGACCACATCATGTGCGTTTTTTTTTCGGGAAAACAACATCTCACCCACCGCGGTTTGTGAAATATTGACCATTCGGCTTTATTTATTATTCATATTGATCGGAAAATTAGAGGGTAGCAATTGGGAGGTGGGACAGAAATTTCGGGGGTTTCCAGCAGTATTACTATGAAGAGGGAGGGAGTTCAAAGGACATATTGCACAGGTACGATTATTTAATAAAAATCTAGTAGAGGAATCACAATTCATTCAAGAAAGTACTAAAGCTTGAACTTAAAAATTGAAAAAGGGAATTCATAATATTTAAACTCAACACATAGGTAAATATTTAGGTTTATATGTATATGTATGTATTTCAAATACTGTAATCCATCAGGTATACAGCCTCAAATATTTGGCATTCCTCGGTTGTAAAAATCTCTCACGCAAATGTGCTGGCAAAACCTTTCAGAGGAAGAGCGCTATCCAAACCGGAAGTTGAAAAACATTCCGCGCTTCGATGCGATTAGCAGACCACGATAAGGGTGGCTCCCCCTTCATTTGTTTCTGAACCAACTAGAACCAACAAAACTAGCAATAAAATAACATTTCCCAGAGCTTACCCCGAGAAAATCTGCTCTCTTTTGGCAGTTGATCGAAAAAATTTGTCCACCCCAAAAGCCTTCAAGATGGTGGTGAGTGATGTCGTAAAAATCATTATAATACTTTTGGCTGCCCAATGTTCGGTGTGCACTTTTCATCAAACCTTTCGGAAAAATTTTAGTAGTAGCCAAATCCAAGGCAAGCATTCCTATCTGGTGCTGTTGGCCAATGAACAAAAAAAAGGAACTCAATTTTTTACGACTTTCGATATCGCATGGCGCGTCCGTTCGATTAGAAATAGGAACCGGTCAACAAATATGCATTTTAGACGGGGGGTTTTGTACCTCTCAATGAATTTCTATACTGGATCTGGAACTTTGTTCGTTTCAACGTTTGAACCCAATACAAGTAGAATGTTCTAAATAATCGAGCTGAAAAATGTCTTTTTGATTAAAAATTTTGTACAGAACTATTAAGTTCCCTTTTTTTGAACAATTTTCGGTTTTTCTGCTTAGATATTTTTCGACACCAGTTAAAGGGAAGATGGAGGTCATTTGCTGATGGATTTTGAACGGGAGCGATTTTGTGTACCGTTTTATTCCTTCCGTCCGAAGTGCCCTGCAAAGATGTTGTTTTTATATAGCGAATATCGCAAAGCGTGATTAGTGGTATAGAGGTTTTTATTGGAAAACTATTCAGTATCTTTTTTTTGTTTTCCTTTCCCGGTAAAAGCAAAGGTGAGAAGTATTGAACGCTTCAATTTGCTCTGAAATATGGTAGCAAATGTTTGAAGCAATCGTCTTTGATTTAGATTTTAATGGTTTTCCAATAGTGAGCGTTCAGTGAGCCACTTCTTGGATTTGACTCGATTTTTTATTTACTTACCTATAAAACTCAGTTCTTATGATTTGACAATCTTTATTTTCTCGGAACATTTGTGCGTGAAAATTTAACGAAACTTTGATGGGCAATGAAATCAGGATTTAGAGGGATGTCGAGTCGAGGATTTGTGTTTGAACTTAATCCGCTGTAGAATGTCAAAATGGCACTATTGGATGATTGACTGCTTGTTGTAGGCATATCTTTGGATCAGCATCAAGCTCGAGATCATGATCATTATGATACATTTGAAAAAATTAACAGTAAGAATCGACTGAGGATCATAATATGTATCAGCATGAGAATTAAGGTCAAGATCGGAAATAAGATGATCAAAATCAACATCAGGATCAGGATCGGAATCTGAACCATGATCAGGATTGGATTTTAAGCTATAAAAAAAGAATAAGATGGCTGAAATTTCATTATGTTTGGATATTTGAGGGCTCAAGCTTCTAATAATAGTTTAGGGTGTGAGAAAAACACTTTTATACGATGGCGACTCAGGAAATGATGTTTAGAGATCGCACTGGTTCGATTATTGAAAAGAATTACATTTTTTCGACACTCACAAACAAAACAAACTTCTAAGATTCTGAAAAAGTATCGAATATGTGTTTTTCTGATATTTTTCTTTCTTAATTTTCACTTTGTTGTGTTGTGAGCCTACTTGGTTGAATGATTCAACTGAATCAAAGCAATCGACAGATTCCTTTTAATTCAACCTGTGGCTTGTGATATAGCTCAGTTGGCAAGTCCGTTGTCTCCTGAGCCGATGTCCGCGAGTTCGAGCCCAAGAGTAAACATCGAACACAGTTGTACCGGATAAGTTTTTCAATAAAAATCCGCCAACTGCAACGTTGATAGAGTCGCGAATGCCATAAAGATGGTAAAACGACTATAATCGAAACAAAAAAAAAATTAATTCAACCACGGTAAATGAAAAGTTCATATACCGGTATTTCGATAGCAATCGAAAATGCTCACTGAAGAAGTAGTAAGTTTTAAAGTATCCTGCAAAGATCTCCACAGCTCACTCTCATAATTCGTTCAGTTATTATTATTATCTATTCATTTTATTTCTGACTTTTTTAACACTTATTTAGTGTTCATTCGAGTCTAGAATTCGTTAAGTTGTTCGCGCTGTTTTGTTCCTATATTCTGATAAATGATGCACTATTACAGTGCTCAACCTAAAAGCCAATGGACTCAGCTCAAGGCTGATATTTACCTTCTGCAACTGCCAGTAGAAGTGGTAGAAGTTTCTAAAGATCAATCTCAATTGACAATGCTCTTGTCTCCTGAGATGCTAACTCTTCATGGGAAAATATACATCATTTGAATAGATAATCCTTGTTCAACATGCCGCCAGATAGGGTAAGTCCAGATTTGAAGTGCAATTAGATACACGGTTTGTCATATAATCGGTATAATCTTCAATCCTTCTCCATCTTATAAGCCAAATAAATCATATCACATGTAAGCAGAGATCGCCAGGCCACGCCAGGCAAAATGGGTATTTTCAGTTTTAGAAAAACTATGTGTTTTTTAAATCTTTTTCGGAGGAACACTTTCTTTTAGAACACGTTTCTCATTTATTTTCGCGTATATAATACTAGAGGTTTTCATATGACTAATGCGTGATTTTTCAAAAAATAAAACTAATTTTCCATTGGCTGAAAAAAAAAGAAGCAATAACTCTCTCAACTATCTGCAATCATTTCTTTTTTTAATCGCTAGAACTCATATTTAATACTAAAAGCTTTGAAAGCTGAAATGGCCAGTTTGGCAGAAAAGCCATCAACCAAACGAAGAACATCAACTTGGGCCCATATTTACCTCGAACGACAAAAAGCCATTGGATTTGTAAGTGCTTACTAAATTAAAATTCCCCTTAGGTTAACCTGGTTCGAATTTATCAAATTCACATCCCACTTTAGCTAAACATCAATTAAAGTATCTAGTTTTTACTTAATTTATATGCCTAAACCACGTGTAACCTGAAGGTGCTCGCCATGCCCTTATTTTTCTTAGCAAATGGTAACTTTTAAACTAAATTTCAATTCAATTATGAGTACCGGAAAGAAATATTAATTCGGATTCTCTGCTGAATTTTCATTTGTGATTTTCGCTTTTCGTCAGCAAAAGCAGATAATTTTAAAATAAAAAAAAAATGTATAAGTCGTAACAAACATAAAAATTTGTTAAAATTTCAAATCCGTCTTTTTATGTACCTAGAACCAAGTTACGGAAAAAATGGAATAATATATGCTAAAACACACTTGGTCAGCTAGTTTAAAACTAAAAATGAACATTCATAAGAGTTCTTAGACTTGCTTTTTATTACAAGCTTCCAGTTAAACAAAAATACGCTAGAAAATTGAAAATCTAAGCATTTTTGAATATCGGACTCAAATACCAATTTTCATACCGATTTTTAGGATTTCCATACCGATAAAAGATTTTTTTGGGTTCCAAAATACCGATAAAAATGTGGCATCACTGACTCCATGTTCATCTCACATGTGTTCGTTGTCCACTGTTGATCTCTCTGTTGTTTCTCTGTCACCCCCACCCATCGACTCGGGATTTGAGCCGAACACGCACATGGTCAAATGCTTTGGGATTGCCACTACTTACGGTAATATGCAAAGTCACCAATTTTTTGTTTCAAAATTTAGGGGCATGAGAAATAACAATCAGGATAAATGGTTTAACAGAAATTCCGGAATGAGGACCTGTTGTTTGGTCGTCAATCCACATTTTGACCTCCATCAATGTCTTTAATGCAGATTTGTACTACCTGTTTTCCACCGTATTCACAATTATCAGGGAAAATCAAACTCATTTTATAAAATTAGAGAAAACGGAGGCTTATCAGGTTCAGGTTTTGAGAAAATCTAGCTTATTTTAAAAAAAAATCAGAGAAAACGGAGGCTTATCAGGTTTTCAGGTTTGACATTAAAAAATCAGGCAAATCCTGAAAAATTAGGCAAATTGGCAACCCTGCACATGCGAGATATACAGCAGTCCACTGATGAAGCTCCCCATGTACGCATATTGGAGCCTTTTTTGTCACGTTCACCGAAGTGTAATTTAAATCAAAGTTTGAATATAATATTATTTTTATATGAGGCCCTAAGAGGCAAAGGTGTTTTGTTGATTAAAAATGTTTTTTTCACAAAAAGTCATAATTTTGCAGGATAAAAAGATCACACATACAAATGACGAGTCCCAAAAAAAAACTCAACAAACATTAAGCTTAAAACTTACAATATAAAGAAAATTGATAATTCTTCTATGTCAGAGGTCATGAGATCTGGAGGTTGGCGGTTTTAGCATTTAGAGTATGGTAGCCACTTCTGGAAGTTTGAACGCTTGAGTGCAAATATATGGATGGATCTTTCAATGGATAAAAATGTTGCACTGAGGATCACATGTGTGAACTAATGTAATGTAAGGTTTAAGGGATTTAACTTATGTGGGCGCTCATTAAATGCTAATTCAGTGTTCCCCTGTCACTTATAACTAGAGACAGTGCATCTGGCAGCATATAGTTAAAAAAAAATAATGCGGGTAAATGTTACAATAGATCCAATATCTGATCGCAGTGGCCTCTCCCCTACAAAAAAAATAGATGAGGATCCTTATCAGTATCTGATCATGATCAGGATCAGGATCCTAGCATCTTAATTCGAACGAACAATAAATTTTGACATTTTCCTCAACACATCATGAAATTGTTGAATCTTAATCGAGGCTTGTGACATAGTTCAGTTTGCATGTCAGTTGCTTCCTGAGCCGATGTCCGTGAGTTCGAGCGCAAGAGTTAACATCGATCACAGATATACCGAATAAGTTTTTCTATGACTGTCCACCAACTGCATCGTTGATATAGGCCGCGAATGACGTATAAATGTCAAAACGACTTTAATCGAAACAAACAAAAGTTTAATCTCAATCGAGTGTTATAATATATTTCGCGCGTAACCGGCTCGGAAAGTTTGGACTATTTATAAGAAAACCTATCAAAATCCGGGTAATAAATTTCATTACTTTCAAGTAAAAATGCGGGAAACTGTGGCCAATATATTGGAATTATTCAACCAAATTCAAGAAACAAAACAATTGAAACATTATGGTTCCATCTAAAAAACACATAAGAAGATTTTGAATCGTATTTTAGGCTTCTAAGAAATCCAAGAATTTTGCAAATAAAAGTACACTTTTCCAAATCTCTTCTTTCTTTTATATAAAAATGGAGGCGTTTTCTTTGTAACACCATCACATTAGACAGAGTCGATTTGGTGTCATTTTTGAATTTCTCAAACCCTGGGGTTTCAAAAGCTTCGTTTTGGTCCAAAACTCATCCATGATTTTTTGCAGAATTTTTAAGTAACGTTTACATGAGTAAATTTGGACTTTAGGTTTGTATGGGAAAATTGAATATTTTGTACTGAAAAATCAACATCATTTTTGTTTCTTCTGTGCAACCGAGCCTGCTAATGGTTTTTGTGCCAATTTATAAATTCTTCAAAGGAAATTTCCCGCTGAACAACTTTTTCCAAGACCGTAAATTCGTATCTTATTAGACAAAAAAGTTATTAGCTGTTCAACAGAGGTATGTCTTTTGGCATTGATAAACGATAAATTAAATAGACACCACTGCTGGGTGCCTTGCGAGGTATTGCATGACTAATTTGCATGCATGCAATACTCATGCAATACTTCGCGGGGCACAAGCAGTGATGTCTTTTGAATTTAATTTAAAGGGTTTGAGAAATTCTAAAATGACCCCAAATCGACTCAGTCTACCATCACATATAAACGGACGGTCGGAATGAAGTGAAATTTGGTATCCGAGGGTTTTTCGGGCCAGAGATGGTTTGTATAATAGTTTCGAAATAATTACTTTTTATGGAAAATGGGGGGGGGGGGGGGGCTGTTTCCTATACAAAATAAAATAGAAACGGGACAAAGCTCGAAAAACTTGAAGACGATTTTCATGAAAACTGATTCACGAGCACGAAGAAGTTAAAGAACTGTAAACATTTTTTAAACGATTTACTAAATAACGGTAAAACGAAGTCCCTGTAAGCTAGTTTTGTTTAAATATTCGGCAAGTCCGGGTTAAACCGTGCAATCTGACAAGCTTATTTAAGTTAATGTATTAAGATACAACTAGGTGTTATTATCCTATTATAAACTGTTTAACCAAAAACATCGTTTACTTGCAAATTTTTTTTTCGAAAGAGGAGATTAAGATATAAATACTGACTTTTTAGTTTTCATGTTTTAATTGGCTTTAATGTTAACTTGTCCAATTTAAAGAAAAAAAAAATAAATTAAGGTCTTGTGTTTTATGTTGTCCACATTTAAACTGGTATTTGTAGATATGAAATTGATGTTCTTTTTGAAAACGGCACCCCAACGTTGGTCTCATGTAATAATCGATTTTTAGGGTGTTGTTTCAGAAAACTGAATTTATAGGATAACGGAAACAAATGCATCGTATCGTTCATTTCAAAATTGTATTTTTTTTGTTTAGGTACTACAAATCATTTCAAAATTCCATACAAACTTGAGAGATGTTAAGTATCCGTATACGTTCCCCTAATGATCTGAAAATCGGCAAACTCAAGGAAAATTTTGACTCACAAAGAATGGATTTTTAAACAATCAAGTTGATGGTAGGTTAAACATTTGCTTATTCAAGATTATTTCTCTAGACGTATTACCATAAATGCTCCGATACACACTTTCTCTTCAAAGCTCCGTAAATATTTAAGCTAATTTGCAGAATACGAATTGTGTTTCGTCTCGTTTCGTTTGAATTCAAAAAAATGTTCTTGGTTCGCAGTTGAACTGTACCCCAAAATCATCACTAATCGGCATGTGTCCCTTAGTTGAAATCGTCAATGATCAACTATCTCTAGCGTATGTAAGTGAGTGAGTGATTGTGTGATTGTATGTATGTTGTATGCAGAGTTCTTGTTTGCAGCTCACCAAGTATAAACAACGAACGCACCATGCAGGCAGGCAGGCAGGCGAACCGATGCGTGCAATATTTGTTCATAATGCGAGGTTCTGAACGTTCAGCAAGTTAAGGTCCAGGGGAAGTGGGGGAGGGAATCGGGGAACCAGTACCGAAAACTAGCCAGAGTGCACTGACCGCGGAATAGATGCCACTCTCGGATTGGCCAAACAGAACGTTTAATGCTATTACTATTATTGCTGTTATTGTTATTGCTATAGATAGATGCGGCGATGTGGCGCGCTGGAATAGTGAGGCGCATCAGCCATCAGCAGCGGCGCGGCGGCCAAACTGCAGCCAGTACCGCACCACACGGTTTCGATGCGTGACCGGTATATTTTTTTTTGCTTCGAACCTCTCTGGAAGGGAACACCACAGAATTTGGACATCTTTCCCGGTCCAGTCAATGTTTATGTGCGTGAATTATACACATGTGGGATGGCAACGCAAAGCAACGCATGAACGTACTATTCGATGCCCGGCACGTATTAGTCTCGCCTGGTCGTTATCAATTTTGAGTAAACATCAACCGCTGCGAGCTCTGCGCGTCCTATAGGCATTGCTTTTATAACATTCAGACATTCGCTTCGATTGGAGAGCTTTCTAAATCAAAAATTCCGTTCTCAATTGAAATGCTATTATTGTTGCACTGTTTGCACGCTGATAACGGTTCACCTATTGTCGTTGACCGGGTCCACACAACTCAATGCGTTGTGCAACAGGCGGATTTAGACCGATTTATGTAACCATTGACAGGACCAATTCATGTGTGCTAGATTGAAAGTTTCTAGTTCGTGTGAATTTGTAAAAATATCAGCCGTACAACGAAGCGCTCAAAGTTTCGGAATTTTGACACTCAACAATCATTTAAGGGGGGACCAACAGAAATTGGAAAAATCGAAATTTTATTTTTGATTTTGGGACTTTATTGAAAAAAAAAATCAAATTATAAATTATAAATTTGTATCTAATTATTGAGAATTGTTCGGTAAAATAAATCCCAAATTGCTCCAAATTCCATGTGACTATGGCTTAGGCCGGACAACATTGATATTTTGAAAGAGAATTCTCCAGATAAAATTTTAACACCATGGGAATAGAGTAAACACGGAAAAATACCGATAAGCAGATATGATTTTCACCCACCTTTCGTGGTAAATTTTACCTTTTTATCTTTTACCTTGCAATTTTACGTTTTTGAGATTCACCGAACCAAAAGATGTAGAATCTACCTTTTCCATCCATATTCACCATTTTCCCATTCACTGAGTAAACAGGTAAATGGTACCCAAACCATTTATTTTTATTGGCTGGTTCATCAATAAAAATAAACAAAAACAAAATTCATCAAAATTTGATGTTTATTCAAGATAGCCGGGGACTTTGACCTTATAACTCTTATTTTGGGAATCAATGACCATGTTTTGAAAAAAAAAAAGAACATTGTTGGGGCAACCCAGTGCGATTTCCTTCCCCCAGGCTCATGGTAATCCGCTTTTGGTCCTTTACCGGAAAAATACTCCTGTTTCTTTTCGATCACCTTCTTCGCGTTCTTCCACTCCTCCATGGCCTCTGGATCCTCCTGCATTGTAAGCACATTCATGCCCTTCTCCGATCGACTCATTCGGTCAGCTAACGGCTAAGGTTGACTCTGCTGTGGCTTATCCAGAACGATATGGAAAACATCTTCAAGCTCACTTCAGCTATCTGTAACATAAAAGCATTTTTGATAGAAACTATCTCAACTATATAAATTTTAAAGTTAAATTTACCGTTTGGTTCTGATTTTCGTATATAACGCCCGATTGCAAAACTTTTTTCAGTATTAAAAAACTGTCTAACAAGTTTGTGGAATATACAAACTTGTCATGTGTTAACTAAAATCAGCAAATACTATCGCTCTTTTCCTGATTAATACGTTAATTGGGATCTCCTGACCCAGAATCAGTGTATCTTCTACAAACTGGTTGAATATGTTAAGAGTTATTCCAATTTTTTGAAACAGTGTCCAAAATATACAAATGGGGGTGAAAACGGGCCAAGCTTATTTATTGTTGTGCAGCAATCGGAGATCATGTTAGTTCGTATTTTTCTACAGGAGATCAACATTGTGTGAGCTACACAACATTTCATTTAAATTTCTTCGAGTTCTTCGAACTCAACACATATTACGCAGATTTTAGACTTTGCTTTTTTCGTCCCATGAAGCGAATATGAAGCGAGATAAGTGCTTCGAACGTATAAATAAAAAAATCATGTCTTCAGGGACAAATCTACAGAAGCCATATTTTCCAGCACTGTTAAAAACTTTGATGGACAGTCTTTAGGAAAATTAGAAAGAAATCTTGATTTTTGGTTTTAAAATGTGGTATCTTTCCAACAAATGTGGAACCACTGCTTAGAAAAATTTCGTATGCGCCAAATTGGACTGAAAAAAATGAAGATACCTTCCAGGATTTTATCAACACTAAGCGAGCCAATTTTGTTGAAGATTCTACGGAGCGAAGGAAGAAGTTCAATATTTCAGATGGAACCAGCACTACAGCCGAGGAAATTGCAAACAATGATATAAAAAATAGCTGAAAAAACCGAACAAGAAAAACATTGAGAGTAAGAAAGGAAAATCCAGATAATGATAAACGTTTTTTAACTATCAGGTATTTTTATAGAATTAGGATAAGTTTCAATAAAATTAATGTTCGAGAAAAATGTCTTTTTAAGACAAATTAATATCAGCAGGAATCGGCGTGCGAGAACATTAAAATAGGCCATCCATATACCACGTTAACAAATAGTTAGAGAAAGCACATGTTTACCAGCAATTCAAATGAAAATACAACGGATTAGAATATGAGATAGAGAACGAAGAATTGACTGATTAATATTTATTATGTGTAGTAGTATATAAACTACTTCAGAACAAATCTGCTTTTTTATTTTCTAAATAAGCTAATTTGCAATAGTTATTCAGAAAACAACTCAAACACCACCATTTTTTTTAAACGTCTCTAATAAAAAAAAATAACATCATTTTTGTCCCATTCTCACTCTGCACGATGGTTTATTTAATAAAGTTTTAAAGTTAAAATAGACTATTTCCCCCTGATACTTACGAAATATCTCGTTTTTCCATTTCCGCGCATGTGCTCCACGTAGAAGATAAACTTGTAAATTGTAAATTTAACCACTAAACAATACTCTACAAAATCAAACACGACATATCCAATAACTCAAAAATACATATTTAAGGAACTTTGTCCAGTGGTTTTCCGAATACGGAGCACCACTGGACAAAAACGAAAATAAAGAACACAGCAGAAAAAAAATGACGAGTTGAAAATAGTAACAAGAATGACAAAAATGACAATAATTACAAAAAAAAAAAATATAAATCAAGCATAAATAGATAAAATTGACAACACACTTACTTACTTACTTAATGATCCCGCGCAGATCCTCCGGTGCATAGGGCCGTGGTAAAAGACCTCCACTGTTGACGATCCGGAGCCAGCGTCTTCACCTGGTCCCAGTCAAGATTCTCGTCGACAGTTCGGATTTCAGCGGCTAGACTTCGCCGCCACGAATTTCTGGGTCTGCCTCTTCTTCGATGACCTTCTGGATTCCAATCTAGCGCCTCTCTACAAATCTCGTTTTCATCTCTTCGCAGCGTGTGCCCAATCCATCTCCACTTACGTTCCCGAATCTCGATTTCTAGCGCCTTTTGATGACACCGGCGATGTAGTTCCTCATTCGAGATCCAGTTGCCAGGCCACCAAGCGCGGATGATATTCCGCAGGCAGTGGTTTGCAAATGACAACACAAATGACACAAAAAAAAAAACGAAATGTGACGAACTGACAAAAAAAAAACAAATTAGTTTTTTTTGTTTAAATTTTGTCGAATTTTTCATTTGAGTCATTTTTGTCGTTTATGTCATTTTTGTCATTTTGTCATTTTGTCATTTTAGTCGTTTTTTTAATTTTTGTCATTTTTGTCATTTTTGTCATTTTTGTCATTTTTGTCATTTTTGTCATTTTTGTCATTTTTGTCATTTTTGTCATTTTAGTCATTTTTGTCATTTTTGTCGTTTTTGTCATTTTTGTCATTTTTGTCATTTTTGTCATTTTTGTCATTTTTGTCATTTTTGTCATTTTTGTCATTTTTGTCATTTTTGTCATTTTTGTCATTTTTGTCATTTTTATCATTTTTGTCATTTTTGTCATTTTTGTCATTTTTGTCATTTTTGTCATTTTTGTCATTTTTGTCATTTTTGTCATTTTTGTCAATTTTGTAATTTATGTCATTTTTGTCATTTTTGTCATTTTTGTCATTTTTGTCATTTTTGTCATTTTTGTCATTTTTGTCATTTTTGTCATTTTTGTCATTTTTGTCATTTTTGTCATTTTTGTCATTTTTGTCATTTTTGTCATTTTTGTCATTTTTGTCATTTTTGTCATTTTTGTCATTTTTGTCAATTTTGTCATTTTTGTCATTTTTGTCATTTTTGTCATTTTTGTCATTTTTGTCATTTTTGTCATTTTTGTCATTTTTGTCATTTTTGTCATTTTTGTCATTTTTGTCATTTTTGTCATTTTTGTCATTTTTGTCATTTTTGTCATTTTTGTCATTTTTGTCATTTTTGTCATTTTTGTCATTTTTGTCATTTTTGTCATTTTTGTCATTTTTGTCATTTTTGTCATTTTTGTCATTTTTGTCATTTTTGTCATGTTTGTCATTTTTGTCATTTTTGTCATTTTTGTCATTTTTGTCATTTTTGTCATTTTTGTCATTTTTGTCATTTTTGTCATTTTTATCATTTTTATCATTTTTGTCATTTTTGTCATTTTTGTCATTTTTGTCATTTTTGTCATTTTTGTCATTTTTGTCATTTTTGTCATTTTTGTCATTTTTGTCATTTTTGTCATTTTTGTCATTTTTGTCATTTTTGTCATTTTTGTCATTTTTGTCAATTTTGTAATTTATGTCATTTTTGTCATTTTTGTCATTTTGTCATTTTTGTCATTTTTGTCATTTTTGTCATTTTTGTCATTTTTGTCATTTTTGTCATTTTTGTCATTTTTGTCATTTTTGTCATTTTTGTCATTTTTGTCATTTTTGTCATTTTTGTCATTTTTGTCATTTTTGTCATTTTTGTCATTTTTGTCATTTTTGTCATTTTTGTCATTTTTGTCATTTTTGTCATTTTTGTCATTTTTGTCATTTTTGTCATTTTTGTCATTTTTGTCATTTTTGTCATTTTTGTCATGTTTGTCATTTTTGTCATTTTTGTCATTTTTGTCATTTTTGTCATTTTTGTCATTTTTGTCATTTTTGTCATTTTTGTCATTTTTATCATTTTTATCATTTTTGTCATTTTTGTCATTTTTGTCATTTTTGTCATTTTTGTCATTTTTGTCATTTTTGTCATTTTTGTCATTTTTGTCATTTTTGTCATTTTTGTCATTTTTGTCATTTTTGTCATTTTTGTCAATTTTGTCATTTTTGTCATTTTTGTCATTTTTGTCATTTTTGTCATTTTTGTCATTTTTGTCATTTTTGTCATTTTTGTCATTTTTGTCATTTTTGTCATTTTTGTCATTTTTGTCATTTTTGTCATTTTTGTCATTTTTGTCATTTTTGTCATTTTTGTCATTTTTGTCATTTTTGTCATTTTTGTCATGTTTGTCATTTTTGTCATTTTTGTCATTTTTGTCATTTTTGTCATTTTTGTCATTTTTGTCATTTTTGTCATTTTTGTCATTTTTGTCATTTTTGTCATTTTTATCATTTTTATCATTTTTGTCATTTTTGTCATTTTTGTCATTTTTGTCATTTTTGTCATTTTTGTCATTTTTGTCATTTTTGTCATTTTTGTCAATTTTGTAATTTATGTCATTTTTGTCATTTTTGTCATTTTTGTCATTTTTGTCATTTTTGTCATTTTTGTCATTTTTGTCATTTTTGTCATTTTTGTCATTTTTGTCATTTTTGTCATTTTTGTCATTTTTGTCATTTTTGTCATTTTTGTCATTTTTGTCATTTTTGTCATTTTTGTCATTTTTGTCAATTTTGTCATTTTTGTCATTTTTGTCATTTTTGTCATTTTTGTCATTTTTGTCATTTTTGTCATTTTTGTCATTTTTGTCATTTTTGTCATTTTTGTCATTTTTGTCATTTTTGTCATTTTTGTCATTTTTGTCATTTTTGTCATTTTTGTCATTTTTGTCATTTTTGTCATTTTTGTCATTTTTGTCATTTTTGTCATTTTTGTCATTTTTGTCATTTTTGTCATTTTTGTCATTTTTGTCATTTTTGTCATTTTTGTCATTTTTGTCATTTTTGTCATTTTTGTCATTTTTGTCATTTTTGTCATGTTTGTCATTTTTGTCATTTTTGTCATTTTTGTCATTTTTGTCATTTTTGTCATTTTTGTCATTTTTGTCATTTTTGTCATTTTTGTCATTTTTGTCATTTTTGTCATTTTTGTCATTTTTGTCATTTTTGTCATTTTTGTCATTTTTGTCATTTTTGTCATTTTTGTCATTTTTGTCATTTTTGTCATTTTTGTCATTTTTGTCATTTTTGTCATTTTTGTCATTTTTGTCATTTTTGTCATTTTTGTCATTTTTGTCATTTTTGTCATTTTTGTCATTTTTGTCATTTTTGTCATTTTTGTCATTTTTGTCATTTTTGTCATTTTTGTCATTTTTGTCATTTTTGTCATTTTTGTCATTTTTGTCATTTTTGTCATTTTTGTCATTTTTGTCATTTTTGTCATTTTTGTCATTTTTGTCATTTTTGTCATTTTTGTCATTTTTGTCATTTTTGTCATTTTTGTCATTTTTGTCATGTTTGTCATTTTTGTCATTTTTGTCATTTTTGTCATTTTTGTCATTTTTGTCATTTTTGTCATTTTTGTCATTTTTGTCATTTTTGTCATTTTTGTCATTTTTGTCATTTTTGTCATTTTTGTCATTTTTGTCATTTTTGTCATTTTTGTCATTTTTGTCATGTTTGTCATTTTTGTCTTTTTTGTCATTTTTGTCATTTTTGTCATTTTTGTCATTTTTGTCATGTTTGTCATTTTTGTTTTTTGTCTGTTTTAATATTCTTGTCATTTTTCAAATTTTGGCCATTTTTGTATTGTTTTTCATTTCTGTCATGTTTGACTCAAATGTTTTGCGATGACAAATGTGAAATTGGTCTTCACCGTTCAATGCAAAATATTGATTGTAACTTTTTTCAATCAAATAATCTGATAAACGCTTGAAAATATTTTTTAAACTTTACTGAATTTCTTATTTTTCATTTATAAGTGGAAAATTTAAGAAGATATTCAAAAATCGCTTTTTTCGATAGTTTTGAACATTTTTACAAACAATGCATATTTTCAAATAATAACGTACATAAGACTAAACGAACGATTTACAACCTGTTTGCCTTGTTTTTTTTTTTAAATCGAAATCAGACAATGTTACTTAAAAAATCATGCATTAAAAGGTTGATCGTATTTACTTCAGAACTCTCTTTTTTGTTACTCTTGTGTCAATATTCAGGTAACTGTATGATCAAATCCTCTTTTTGTTTTTATGATGACTTTCACTTTTTTTTCAATATGATTATTTGTTTATCCTGAAATCAGGTTTCAAGGATACAGTTGATGAGATATGATTTTTCTTATGCAATGATCGTTCAGTTATATTGGCTTTCTTATCTATGACTCCATCCAAACTTTAAAATGACAGGAACTGAAAATTTTATATGCGATACGAACGAAAATAAACCTTTTTAGAATATATTATTCTGACTCCAAGCTTCTTCTTCAAATTGAGGATTTACGCTTTAATGATAATTTGAGTTTGATTTTTTAAATTCTTGAAGTTTTGAACTAATAACTAGGATTTCTAGTATGAGATTTAAATTATGCCTATAGAGATTGAATGTAATTATATTTTTTATATTTTATTATGAAATAGAATTTTGCAAAAACTTGAAGTAAAATTCAACTAGAAGACGTGTTCAAGTATGCAGATATTTTCAACTTAATTTCAATGAGTCGCTGTCATTCAGTGTTCAGCTTAAAAATACATTTTATTCAAATGTTTTTGAAATAATTTTTCTTTCATATTTGAACTCTTTTATGAAGAATTTTGCGAACTGTGTTTTTTCCAGTGTGTAACAGAAAATAGAGGCGAATATTCAATCCAGACCATCTCACTCCCAAAGAGCCACTGAAAGTAAACCAACGTTAACCTGCAAATGTTTAGGTGTTGGCTTTTATTGTAAGATTATCATAAAATTCGTCCACTCGTTTGTTCAGTTTGGCATCTGAATGACCTCGGAAGGAAACAAAACGAGGGAAGAAATAATGCTGCCCAATCGAGGCACCAATATTTCTGGTCAGCAGCGACAAATCAGTGCATTTCGGTTTTACGACCATTATTGCTCTCTCCCTACTGATCCGCAAGTGGAGATTAACCGTTTAAGGGCTCGAAGAACGTCAGGAAATTGAATAATAAATACGCGGTGGTGGAACCCCGAAACGGGACCGCGCGATTTCCTATCACTGATTTATTTTTTAAGTTTTTCTGGTATCCAGTTTGGTCCGGAAGTTTCGTTGGAATTCCCATTCGCGTAGCCGTTTTTATTTTATTGATGTCGAATATCAGCTCCAGTTCTATTTAATTCGGGGTCCAATCACTTGCACGCTCGCTGTCCATTAAATATTCATTTCGGGCTCCTTTCGAAAATTACTAGGTATGTAACGACAAAATACGCAGCAAAGAATGGGAAAATTCTAATAACCAAAAAAGCCATCAATCGATCGCAAATACTTCACACACGCGAAGCCTGCGAAGGTCTGCCACAAACAATATAACAAAATTGAATCCACCACAATTTGCTCCAAATATAACGGGGCCCCGAAAAGAAAAGGCCAAATTTCCCTCAATTTTCGGACACCACATAACACTCTCATCAATTTTCCCCGGGAAAAAATTACACGTCTGAATTAATCATCGCGAACCGCTTTCGCTTTTTGGATTTCCAATACCTATAGGTTGTAGTTCGAGTCGAACGCTGGCCATCATCATAGACATAGACCGGGGTGCGTTCCGAAAAAGGGAGCCGGCGAATGTCCTTTTCCTCCACCAAGCTAGCTATTAGTCCCACATGGTGCCGCAAACTATTCGTTCCAAACTATCTCCATTTTACGCATCGAAGCTGAGCCAAATGACCGCACATCAGCATTTCCACGTGTGCCATTGTCCATATTCATAGTTAATGAAGCAGCCCAATTTTCTTTTGGCTCGGTACGCGCGAGTTTTTCCACGAGTTTTCCACGATTTTCGGGGGTTTTGCTATCACGCAATCTTGATATCGGATGGCATCTGGCCTTATAGCACACGTCTCACGACGACGGCAATGATGACAGGTGTGTACGCCGGTTTGGGGCACAATTGCGTTTTCCAATTGTATTGGCGGTCAATTTTCGACGGCGGATATCAGCTTAATGAAATATTGAACATTTCACTGAATTTCAGATCAAGTTTGGCTTGAAAATTTGACCCTTTCGGTACTTGAAACGTGAAAATTTAATTAAAAAATCCTTTCGTAAATACAAAAGATACCAACCATAATAATAAATTATCTAAAAACGCACCTCAAACAACGAAAGGAGGATGTTTTTGTTTCGTTATAATTTGACAACGGGTTATCTAATTTCAAATATGAGAATTTTTGAGGTCAAGTCTGGATAACAGTTACAAACCTGAAAAAAAAAACATTTTATAAAAATCGAAAACTTTGTTAAGTCAAAACCCATCCTGAAGATATCATTCATTTATCATTCAAGATAATTTGTCCAACAGAGGGGAAAATAAATGCCATTTATGACAAATTTTTCAAATCATTGATATTGAAATCGGTTCACATCCAACTCCAGCCGTGACGAAATAATTATCACAATATTGCTTCAAACGTGTCACCGGACGCCTAATTGTTCATTTATTTAACTAATTTTCATCTGGAACAGGGAGAATTTATGCATGCCCTCCTACTTTGAAATGGATAGGTTTTTGAAAAAAAAAATATATATATATGAACAAGATAAAAAAAATGATAAAAATGACAAAAAATACAAAAATGACAAAAATGACAAAAATGACAAAAATGACAAAAATGACAAAAATGACAATAATGACAAAAATGACATAAATGACAAAAATGACAAAAATGACCAAAATGACAAAAAATACAAAAATGACAAAAATGACAAAAATGACAAAAATGACAAAAATGACAAAAATGACAAAAATGACAAAAATGACAAAAATGACAAAAATGACAAAAATGACAAAAATAACAAAAATGACAAAAATGACAAAAATGACAAAAATGACAAAAATGACAAAAATGACAAAAATGACAAAAATGACAAAAATGACAAAAATGACAAAAATGACAAAAATGACAAAAATGACAAAAATGACAAAAATGACAAAAATGACAAAAATGACAAAAATGACAAAAATGACAAAAATGACAAAAATGACAAAAATGACAAAAATGACAAAAATGACAAAAATGACAAAAACGACAAAAATGACAAAAATGACAAAAATGACAAAAATGGCAAAAATGGCAAAAATGACAAAAATGACAAAAATGACAAAAATGACAAAAATGACAAAAATGACAAAAATGACAAAAATGACAAAAATGACAAAAATGACAAAAATGACAAAAATGACAAAAATGACAAAAATGACAAAAATGACAAAAATGACAAAAATGACAAAAATGACAAAAATGACAAAAATGACAAAAATGACAAAAATGACAAAAATGACAAAAATGACAAAAATGACAAAAATGACAAAAATGACAAAAATGACAAAAATGACAAAAATGACAAAAATGACAAAAATGACAAAAATGACAAAAATGACAAAAATGACAAAAATGACAAAAATGACAAAAATGACAAAAATGACAAAAATGACAAAAATGACAAAAATGACAAATATGACAAATATGACAAAAATGACAAAAATGACAAAAATGACAAAAATGACAAAAATGACAAAAATGACAAAAATGACAAAAATGACAAAAATGACAAAAATGACAAAAATGACAAAAATGACAAAAATGACAAAAATGACAAAAATGACAAAAATGACAAAAATGACAAAAATGACAAAAATGACAAAAATGACAAAAATGACAAAAATGACAAAAATGACAAAAATGACAAAAATGACAAAAATGACAAAAATGACAAAAATGACAAAAATGACGAAAATGACAAAAATGA
The DNA here is from genome assembly GCF_029784155.1 of Uranotaenia lowii. Taxonomy (NCBI): domain Eukaryota; kingdom Metazoa; phylum Arthropoda; class Insecta; order Diptera; family Culicidae; genus Uranotaenia; species Uranotaenia lowii. Next base: position 391,474,391 of record NC_073692.1, read on the forward strand.
CAAAAATGACAAAAACGACAAAAAAGACAAAAATGACAAAAATGACAAAAATGACAAAAATGACAAAAATGACAAAAATGACAAAAATGACAAAAATGACAAAAATGACAAAAATGACAAAAATGACAAAAATGACAAAAATGACAAAAATGACAAAAATGACAAAAATGACAAAAATGACAAAAATGACAAAAATGACAAAAATGACAAAAATGACAAAAATGACAAAAATGACAAAAATGACAAAAATGACAAAAATGACAAAAATGACAAAAATGACAAAAATGACAAAAATGACAAAAATGACAAAAATGACAAAAATGACAAAAATGACAAAAATGACAAAAATGACAAAAATGACAAAAATGACAAAAATGACAAAAATGACAAAAATGACAAAAATGACAAAAATGACAAAAATGACAAAAATGACAAAAATGACAAAAATGACAAAAATGACAAAAATGACAAAAATGACAAAAATGACAAGAATGACAAAAATGACAAAAATGACAAAAATGACAAAAATGACAAAAATGACAAAAATGACAAAAATGACAAAAATTACAAAAATTACAAAAATGACAAAAATGACAAAAATGACAAAAATGACAAAAATGACAAAAATTACAAAAATTACAAAAATTACAAAAATTACAAAAATGACAAAAATGACAAAAATGACAAAAATGACAAAAATGACAAAAATGACAAAAATGACAAAAATGACAAAATTTTAAAAATTTTAAAAATTTCTTAAAATTGCAAAATTTACAAAAAATATAACAATTACAGAAATGAAAAAATGTTTTAAACAATTTGAAAACATCCCTCATTTTCAATTTACTTCACTGACTCAACAGATGTGCCGCAGTGATTTTTTTTAATATCAAACTCACAATTCTCATGATCGAATTAAATCAAATGAAAGTTGGAACAACATATTTTTATTAGCAGCACACAATTGAGCCATTAGTGAGAGAGCCTTAATTCTCGCAATTTATCACTTTATTATTCTGCTGACGCGTCAAACCTGCTCGAGCAGCCCAGCCCCATAAAAATGCCTTGGTAAATAAGTCCTTCCAGCAGAAAGGAAATTAAGATGATCCACAGTTCGAACAGATTTTCGGCAATCGACCGGAATTGGGGACCGCAATATTTCACAAGTTCCTGTCTCCTCTACCTAAATACAAGCGATTTCATTTGCGTAATTTTGTCCTGACTCGGCGCGACCGTGAGGCACGTGGAATGATTTGTGGGGTGTGCGTCCGCGATTACGAAATCATAATGAATCACAAAGTGGCTTCCCATTCCGGCTGAGGATCGACCGGTAATGTCCAGTTGCAGAATGTATGCGATCCGGCAATGGGGAGAAAAACAGAAAGGGTGGATTGCGAGAAAATGAAATAACTAGCACTTGAGTTGACTTAATTTCGGAAAAAGCAAATTCCGGCTGCCACCCACCCACCGAAATCGTGGCTACAAATAGTTTTGTTTTTAGCAGAACGATTCCGAAGGGTTGGAGGACCTTCTCTACAGGTTCGATGGCTATACGTATGGGCAGGATGATTTGTTGATTTGTGCAATCTTGCCCAATGTTCTGTGGGTGGTGGTGGATTGAGAAATGGTTTGTCGTTTGTCGTCTTTTATTTTCGGGTTAAATGAAACTAAGAATTGAGGCCTTGAATTTCGCTGTTCACATTAGGGCATTCAAGGTTTTTATTTTTCACTTTTATTGACGACTGGCATATATTTAAAAAAGATGAATTGTTACATTAAAATTTCATTTTATAGCTCAATCGAACTTGACTTAGAGGTGCATCAAAGCCCTCAAAGTTTCTGTTTTTGGCCCTCAAAAATCACTAGTTTATTGTGCCAATCTACAAAATGTATATGGTAGGTTTTTTTTTAAATTCGATCATTGAATTTCTTCGACACATTCATTGCCACTCTGTGGTTGTGGTTTGAAAAATACAATCATAGAGAATTTTAGAATAACTCATTTTCCAACAGAAAAAAGTAAAAAAATAATGTGTTTAAAATCTTGAAACTCTTTAACACGTTCGTCGCCAAGAATGGGTGATGCAATATACGTCTAAATTTGAAAAGTGAAAACACCAATTTGGTGATATATTATTTATTCAAAATTATCTCGGATTGTAGTCATATTTTTCTCCGTTCATTAGCCAAAATTTGGAGCCGAAACGATATTTATTGGTGATGTTTTGGCCTTTTCAAGTTGGACTTTTTTGGTGGATGACGCTTGGTGACGAACGTCTTAAAAAGTACATACCAGGATACGTTAATTCTAAGACATTGATTTAAATTCAAATCCTTCCTTAACTTTTTATTAAGAAATCTATTGATCAGTTGACAGGAAACAGTTTATGACAAATAATGATGAATTTTGAAGTATCAATTATATCTTTGGCGGACCATATTTTGAAGAAATTCAAATTGCATTTCAAAAGATACCTATTATTGTAACTAAAAAAATTGTTTTTTTATCTACCTGCCTGACGCTTTTGTTGGTTTTTTTGTATAACTTATTCAAACTCATTTTTTTTCAGTTTAAAAAACCTTTGTGAGTGTTAACTTACAATTTCCAAGATACTTAAATAGGTACATCCGTAAAGAAAACTCGTGTTTTCACACATAAATATGCATTCTTTTAAGTGTTTCTGTTTCCAATGCATATTTTTTTCAGTTTGAAAGGCATGATTTCTCAAGTCGAAAACAAATACAGTTGCGAAAAAAACAAAAAAAAAATGAAAATGCGTGCTTTGAATTTTTGTTGTCAAAAATTATATCTGAGTGTTGACAATGTGGCATGTTATTCAAAGTTTATTTTTATTCAGTCTACCAACATAACACAAATATTGTTTATGTAAATTATAACAAATAGCTTAGACAATTAAAGTTCATTTTATTGATTTTTTAAAAACGGTTCTATTCAAGTTTTTACCTTTCAGGAATTTTTTTTAACTCGCCATTCGAGACTAGCTATATAAATGCAATTTTTTTGGCGATATTCGTGCTAAGAAAATACGCATCAAGAGCATCAGCGCAAACAAAATGCTACCTTCCATCGACTTCCCTAAACATATATTGGTGAGGGATAGATTTTTTTTTGCCTCACGCATCACTGTTTGCTTTTTTGTTTGTTATTTCATCTTCAACTTTTGCGTACCAATTCCTACGCACTATGGCGCGGCTAGCAGCGATAGGAATTTGACTTGCCGCTGATGATGCAGTAGATGGAGCCGGTTTGATGTTGTAGATACGGTTTATTTGCTTCGCGTATTTTTTTTATGTGTTTATCAGTCTTTTGGCTGCCTCCCATCTTTGTTTTTCTCGGCTGTTTTTCTCTCTTATGATTCATCGATGTGCGATGGGTTCTTGGAACAAGTTTGCAAATCTGAAACTTTTCTATCCACGTGGCCGTTGGTTAATTTTATCGAAAGGAATCCGAAATTCTTGAACATTAGTATTTGTATCATGAACTCATGTATATCAATTATTGCTCATAGTTTCAAATGCCTTTATTAACATGCATTAAACTGCAGAAAAAATAGTTTTTCAACTCGTGTCGTACATTTTTTTTTCTTCCAAATAACCAAAAGTTTCCAAAAGAAATACTACTACTACTACCACTAGTACTACTACTAGTAGCTTTGAACTACTTTATGACACTGTTTTCGTTAGCTAAGGCAGGCTTCTAGGCAATCAAACTCTGTATTGAACAACAAATATTTTACTATGGAGTTACAACAAGTTTTGTTTTTGCAACTCCGCACTAAAATAACAATTTTTTAAACTAACTTTGGTTGCATAAAGGCCTGCCTTTTCGGCCAAAAATTGTGGTTTTTAAAAAGTTTTTCAGGTTCAAAAACTTGATTTTGAAGAGTATTTCACGGTATTTCAAAAAAGTATGCATGCAGTTCGTGGCAAAATCTTGATTTTATCATCACTCGTCGCAAAATTTTCTTTTTGCAACTTGTTGCATAAATAACAATTTGTCAACTCCGCACCTAAATATATGATTCATATATGCATGCAGTTCGTGGCAAAATCTTGGTTTTATCATCACTCGTCGCAAAATCTTCATTTTGCAACTTGTTGCATAAATAACAATTTGTCAACTCCGCACCTAAATATATGATTCAATAGGATATTTAGTTGCACAAAGACACACTTACCAATATTGACCACATTAGTTTTCTTCATACAGGCTAAAGCATCACCATCCTCTAGTGAACAAAATGGAAGCACTGATTCGAGAAATTCCTGTAACTTTTAAAAGCATGTATTCTGGACATAACTTAGAGCACTTGTATCCGTGGTCTATTCCTGGGTCTAATTTATACAAGAATTAGACCCAATTCAGTGAAAAAAATAGCAACTCCATTCGTGATCTGTCAAATTGTTTAGAACTGCATAAAATTAGATCTAAATCTGCTCAGTTCTGAACCAATTCTTAAAAGTACCTGTTCTAAAAATAGTTGAGTTGAAATTGGTATAATGGGGTTGCTTTGATCGGAATTTCGGACTTAGCCGGCTGTTTGTACCCTGTTTGTACCCCCGGTTCAGGTGCTCATAGTCAGTGATGCCATTTAAAATAAATAAAAAAACCTCTTCTTGCACCATAAAAATTTTAGAAAACAAATTTTTGTGATAAATTTTTCCCTTAATTGTAAATGCATCTGCTCCTTTTTGTCTACAAATATATGTTTGCGTGACAGAATACGTCTTTATTTTAAATTGGTAAAAATAAAGATTAAAATTGCTAAGGAAACAACGTAAAACAATCCTTTTTTCAATTTAAACAGTGAAAGTTTAAGAAAACATTATCTTAATTTCACGGTATTCCAATCCTACGATTTTTATTATTGATTGACGTTTGTCCATATTCGTGAAGAGGCCCAAAATGATGATTAAAAGTGGAAGTACATTTTTTCCACTTTCTATATGTTGGTGTAATTTTTTATACTAAGATTTCACAGAATATCTTTTGATCCAGAAATAGGGCTAAGGAGCTGTTCACTAATTACAAAAGCACAATTTTGGAAGTTTTAAATCCTCCCTTCCTCCCTGGTAAGACAAAGTACAAGTTTTCGTTTCCGGCAGGCAAAAAATGTTGCCTGACTAGTAGATACCAAGCAAATAACTAATATGGAGCAGATCCATAGATTGCAATCTGTGCAACCGGGTTTTACGCAATGTGACAGATGTGTTCTGATGGACCAGGAAATTTATGTTAAAACCGAATTTGAGAGGTAAAATTCTTCGAGATGCCTGCTTAAGAAAAGGTAACAACCAGATTCCAATTGGTTTTTTTAAGTGAATTTGTGTAAAAAATCATGATTTTGCAAAGGGTTTGCTTCTGTGGTATAACTAATAGATCAATACATGACTAAAAAAAGTGTGCAAAGATAAAAAAGAGATTTTATGATGAAGTAAGAGTAATTCTTGTAATCAACGTAAAATTATTATTTTTTATATTTTTACATTAAATATCATATCAACACCTTTATTTCCTCCATAGAAGATTTTCGATCTAATGAATAGTTTTTTAAATACACACGTTTGTAACTGCCCGGATTCTAAATGATCATAGCCTTAGTGTCTGTCACTGAATTAGTCACTCATATTAGTTTTTACAGATTTTTCTTGATGAATTATTGTCGAAATATGATGGATTCAAATTATGGTGTCACAACACTCCACTTTGTATTTTGTTTCTATAAAATTCTCAATTAAAAAGATTGTTATGATGAATAGCGAATAACGACGATCTTTTTTTAAAATGTGATTGTTTAACAGTTCTGAATCAAATCACCTTCGGGTTCAAGTCTTTTCATTCTATTATACGATTTTTTTCCTGGGAAGCTCTCCATTGGCAGTGGTTATCAGGCTATGATCATTTAGTATCCGGGCAATTTAATTCGGTGATAGCTACGCGTAGCGCCTATGTGGTCTAGTGGATAGGCTGGCGCGAGTCTGGTTTTGGTATGCCAGGCGTACTGGGTTCGATTCCCGGTATCGGCAAGCCAACTTTTGGGTTCGAATCCCATAAGTGGCCGACAGGTAAGATGTGTTTCCTCTTATAACTGACTATATAATAAGAATGTTCAATCAGTTACCAGCTGGCCAGGTATATACACGGATGCCGGAATACCTGTAAGTAAGATTCCAAGATAAACCTACATCAACACGATACATTCATCCATAACAGTTCATACGAAGCCATGGGGTCCGGGTATGATGTACGCGTTGCATTGGAGATTTGTCGAACTTAATAATCTAAAAAGAATACATACATAATTTATTTCGGTGATAGAGCTCGGATATGCAAAACTTTAGTAGCGTTGTGTTGGTTATGAAAAGGACTATCTTGTCTATTTTTGATAGATTTTTAAGTTAACGTGTGTTTGGGATCTTTACGATACAAAAAGACATGATAAAAATAATTTCGCACAAATTTGCTCCTTTTGCGCATTTGCGCCTCGAAAATTCTTCATTGTTGACTTGAGAGCTCATAAACTGTTGATTTTTTCTGATTTTTTTTTCGGACCAAATGGTTAAGAAGAATAAGGAGCCACTCTAGGATTCACACGAAGTTCAAACCAACCATCGGAGTGCAACCCTTGATCTTAAATATGGTAAAAAGTATATGGTTATTGGGTGTAACTGAATGCAGACTCCTTAAATAATTTAAAAAATCCATTTCCGGTAGGCAAAAATTGTTGCCTGACGAGTAGACACCAAGTAAATAACTAACCATGATCAGTTCCAAAGATCGCATTCAGTGAATCCGGTTTTTACGCAATATGACAGATGTGTTCTGATGGACAGAAAAAATTATGTTAATACCGGATTTAAGAGATCAAATTCATCGAGATGCCTACTCATGAAAAGGTTCCAACCAGATTCCAATTGCTTTTTCCAGGTGAGTTTTTGTAAAATATCATAATTTTGCAAAGGTTTTGCTTCTGTGGTAAAAAAAAATCAATACATGATTGAAAAAAGTGTGCAAAGAGAAAAAAAAGATTTTATGAAAAAGTTGTAGTATTTCATGGAATCATTGGATTTTTCATTTCCTCCATAGAAAGTTTTTCGATCAAATAAATAGGTTTTAAAATACATACGTTTGTAACTGCCCGGATTCTAAATGATCATAGCCTTTAATGGAATCAGGATCTGAATCTGTATTGAGATCAAAATTTAAATCTGATCAAAAATCAAATCAAGTTAAACAAAATCTGACTCAGACCAAGAATCAGAGTTAGTATTAGTTTTAAAGGAATAAAAATAGTAATCTGAGTCCAAGGCCGTAATAAAGAAAGGAGGAACAATGGACGATAATCGCCCGGGCCTCCTGACTCATGGGGGGGGGGGGGGGGGGGGGAGGGGAGGAGGGTGAGGACAACAAGTTTTAACATTATTTACTTTAATCATACTGCTTCAAGTTCTAGAAATCAAAGACTTGAAATCAAAACTAGAAAATTGGCATGAAAACTTAAATTTAAAATTTAATAACTAAGAGGACCCCGTTAAAAATATTTCGAAAAGTTTCTCTCTAATATAAGTTAAAGGGGCTCCCTAGTACAAGCATTGCAGAAGTTTTCCCGCATTTTGCAGGCTGAGCAGATCAATACAATTTCGTTCAAAATTTGTGTTTTTAATTGAAAATTTTTCAAAATTAACTCTGAACGGGAATTTGAAAAAATGTGGAATTCTCAAATCCCTTAAACCTCTTAAATATATATTCCGGGCATTCTCGAAGCCAATAAACGTGCTCAATTAGTAAAAATTAACACGACCTAAATTAGAGATTAGATTGAACAAGGAAAATGATAATTCTACCACTGATCACACTGACATGACACTTGGAACAAAAATTCGACCATTTTCTGGTTAATTTTTTTTTATCAAATTTTGCTGGTTCGCAATACCGACAGTAGGTGGCGAACCTGCAAAATTTGCCAAAAAAATTACCTATAGGAAAAATGTAGCCCGATTTTATCATAGAAACTGCCTATTTTTATTGAAAGTTGGGTGGCACTTTCTAACTGGGATAGCATTTCTGCAAATCGATCGATGCGCACTCTGGAATCGATATTGCGTACTGTTGGAAAAATTATCTAACAAACGAAATTGAGTGTCCAGTCAGTATGGTCAGTGGTTCTACCTTGATATATGTCTAAGACTCATTTTTTTTTCTTAAATTGGTTAATATATTCAATTTCATAAAAAAACATTTTTTCGCTCGAAAACTGTCGAAAAGTGAAAAATCGTTTTGTGGTTTCTTTTTAATTTTCCGGGATTTTCATCCTCGCGGATGGTTCATCCTTGGAAAATGAATACTTTTATTAGGATTTGATTCCGAATCCAGTTGAGGTTCTTGATTAAACTGAAATATCTCGCATGAACTTTCATTACGTCGTATGAAACAAAATGTAATCAAAGAGTTTTATTACGAAAAAATACATAAAAATTACATAAACTAGTAACAACTACTTTACATTTAGAATATTTGTAGCCTGGACAACATATTCTATATTAAGGTTGCTAGATTGCTCGGTTTTATCCGGGTTTGCCAGGATATTTAACACAATATTTAGGAACAGTCCGGCCCGTCCCGGTTGCCAGGATTTCATTGAAAATTGCCCGGATTTATTCACTTTTTTTTCAATTTATTTATGCCTCAAAAACGAAGTTTTTTTGAGAAAATTTTATAAAAATAATCATGAATGATTTTTCAGAAGCCTTAAGTACGAATTAAAACCTGTCGATGGATTTTGAGAAAAAAAATTTCTTTTTTACATTTTTTTCTTTAATTTTTGTAAAGTAATTTATGGGTTTTGACAAAATTTACCCGGATATCGCCCGGTTTTTGGTCGTCAATTTTGAAATAAATTCCCGGGTTTTGCCAGGTTTTGTTGCTTTGATATCTTTTGCAGCTTTTTCCTGTGAATTCTCAAGATGTTTAAAACGACGTAATGAAAGCTCACGCGAGATATGATGATCAGGCAGTGAGTTGGAATATCGCAATCGAATGTATAATATGTATCAGGATCGAAATCTGGAACCAAATCTACATCAGGATCTGGATCAAAGTTTGATTCATTATCTGAATCAGGATCTGGCTATGAAATACTTGTTCAGGGTCAGGATCTGGATTAAGTTCAGGATAAAGATAAGGATCAGAGTCAGGATCAGGACTAGCATATTAGGAATCAAGAACTGGATCAAAATTTAAATCAGAATATAAACTGGATGAAAATCTTTATCATTATCAGGATTTGCTTCAGGATCATGATTAAGATTTGGAAAAGGCTCAGAATAAAGATGGGGGAGGCGGGCTAAATTCACATACTAAAGAGAAAACCATTTTTTGCCGATTTCACAAAAAAAAAAATTAACAATGATTCACCCGAGGCAGTTTACACAATCATTTCAAAACTTGATAAAATGTAAGAAAACATGACGTATGGCTTTGCTCACGTTTTACTTTCAGTTAAAACAAAAAAGACAATGATTTTAAATCTAAATTAAAGAAGTTCAAGAAATTCAAGAAAAATGAATTTACGATATGATTCAAATTTAACCTTAATAGCAAAGCTGCAACGCACACAGTGCAGTGGTAAAACTTGTAATAAATAAAGTTTTTTTTTGGATTCATTTTTTCAAAAGTTTTATGTTTATGCAATTTAGTGTTTTCACCCAAAACTCTTCGAAGTGTATCTTCCAACTTACTTACATCAGTATAAGCTCTTAATTTTAACAACATTTTTAGCACTGTCGTATAAAGAAAGCTCCATTTTGATAAAACCGTTCTAAAAAACTTCCACAATACTTCTCAATGTATCATCACGTTTCGCTATTTTCACTTCTCTTGCAAATGGCTACCGAAATGCTATTTGCACTTTGTTCGCTTATTGGTTCCACACTTCGTGGCACTTGTGGCCACTCATCTTCCAAACGATTCCGTATTTCCGTTTTTCGCAAATTCACTGCTACTTTTTTTTCTGCAATCCACTGCACCCACTATCTATCACTCGAATCCGGATTGTCGAACCAAACAGGCTTGACCACTAAACCAGAAAGCCGCGTAGCCGTGTAGTAACCTTGACCGATACCTCGTTTTTCGAGAGATATTTTTTTTGCGACCCTCCCAATATCAGTCTATTCCACTTTCGATGGCCAACCGCCGCACGACTGGGCCGATTACGCGCACGCACAACTCAAAACTTGAACTAGCGGACGAGCAGCAGAGGACGCCTTGGCGCAGCACCGGGATTGCTGCCGGACGTCTCGGGGGAAGTCAAGTCCATCTTTGCCGGCTGCCATACCGCATATCGCAACAACACATTGCGTATGATGTTGTTGTGTTGCTCTAGAACGCACATTTGCGACGCGATGCCCCGGCAGGCTTTTCGGGACGACGACGCCCCGGCAAACGCTCACAGACAAAACGAAACAAACCCCAAGTCTACGCACGCACTTTTTCTCCACCAACAATGAAGAGAACAGGCATCCGGTAGCAGGAACAACAACAGGTTGGAAGAGGGAGGAGGTGGGGTGAATCGCAAAGCAGAATACGCGTATTGGCGAATTTTTCAAGTTCGCGGTCATGGGTGCTTCCCCGGACCCATTTCGTCGTCCGCCCGAGAAGGGGGTGGTTAGAGCGGATTTCGGGGGGCAGATGTTGTGCGTCTACGCACATTAACACATGCGTGCTTGCTGCCGACGCGCTGATTAGCCCAGCCGGAATATTGTGCGAATGGCAAAATATGCGAAAATTTTCGCTAGTACCCATACTAGTGTGGAGATCGGATCGGTCAATGAGTTATGTTGTTCAGGTTTGGTTCGCCATTTTCGTAGATTTATTGCATGATATAGATTTGATTGCTTACATAATGAATCCACAAATTTTGTGGCGATTTTGGAATACTGGAATCGCTAGAGTCAAAAAAAAAAGCTTGAGCGCATCAAACTCGCTTGCAGATCTTGCTACGCTAAAGCTCGGCGGAATTTAAGATAAACAGATAGAATACATATTTAGATAACGTAATTCGAAGAACAATTTGAATAATTTTAGATATTCGTATGAAAAAAGGAATTTTATTTCGGCAAGCTTGTGTTCTTCATGAATTACTTGACTTAATTAATATATAGGAGAGACTGGGGTAACGTGAGCATGGGGAAATGTGGGCCACTCTAAATATCTCAGCTGTGTGTTGAGATAAAAATCTCAATCCAATTGTCATAATTCATTTGTCATTTGATTCAAATTTACCCACGCCATAATCTCCTTATCTAGAAGCAAAAGACGGAATCTGACAAATAATTTGAATTTAGGACACCGAAATCTTCCAAAATCAGTTAGTCAAACATTTGCACCAAAAATGCTGCTCTCTTGTGTTATCACAAAAGTTAAGAAAAAAAAACAACGGAAGATAGAAATATTGAAAAATTCATGATTTTATCGTAATAATAGCTATTTCTTTACTGTTATTTATCATTGAATACAAGTCCACACCAAATTCGAAAAATGTATATGTGTAGGGCTAGATCAAATATGCAGTCCACTCGTTTGTAATTACATTTATCATATAAACATTGCGATTTAGTGGTGTTCTTTTAAAGACATAAAAGCAAAATTATGATCAAAAACGTAATTTAGGATTTTTAAACTCCATTTACCTAACATTTTAACAAGAAAAATTAAATTCCAAGTCCATGAAAAAGTGCCGTAATAGGAAAAAAAGGAAAACTACAAATAAATATACACAGGTCCTTCAAGCCCAGCGGCAAAAATTTATTGATTCCCCACTTACTTACTTACTTACTTAATGATCTCGCGCCGATCCTCCGGTGCATAGGGCCGTGGTAAAAGACCTTCACTGTTGACGATCCGGAGCCAGCGTCTTCACCTTGTCCCAGTCAAGATTCTCGTCGACAGTTCGGATTTCAGCGGCTAGGCTTCGCCGCCACGAATTTCTCTTCTTCGATGACCCTCTGGATTCCAATCTAGCGCCTCTCTGCAAATCTCGTTTTCATCTCTTCGCAGCGTGTGCCCAATCCATCTCCACTTACGTTCCCGAATCTCGATTTCTAGCGCCTTTTGATGAAACCGGCGATGTAGTTCCTCATTGGAGATCCAGTTGCCAGGTCACCAAGCGCGGATGATATTCCGCAGGCAGCGGTTTACAAATACTTGCAGTTTTCGCGTCGTCACCGCATATGTGCACCAAGTTTCGCACCCGTACAGCAATACGGATTTGACGTTTGAGTTGAAGATTCGGATTTTTGTTCGTAGAGAGATCTGGCGTGACCGCCAGATGTTTCGGAGACTCGCAAACGCAAATCGGGCCTTTCTGATCCGTGTTTCGATGTCTTTTCTGGTACCACCATCAGGCGTAATCTGGCTACCAAGATACTGGAACCACTCCACTTTCTCAACTTGTTGCCCAGCTACCATGAAACTGGAGGGATTTCCTGTGTTGATCTCCATCGACTTGGTCTTTCCGACATTGACTTTGAGACCTGCTGCCTTGGAACTTTCGGTGAGGTCGTCGAGTTTGCTCTGCATATCTGGTTGTGTTTGGGCGAGCAAAACAATATCGTCAGCCAGGTCAAGGTCGTTCAGTTGCTCCATTGTTGAAGGATTCCACGGCAATCCTCGGTTCGGTGCACAGTCAATCGATCCAATCAAAATCTCATCCATTACGATTAGAAAAAGTAGCGGTGATAGAATACATCCTTGTCTCACTCCAGCAGTTACCGGGATTGGTTCGGACAAGACAACGTCGTGCAAGACCTTGCACGAAAATGCCTCATACTGTGCTTCGATGAGATGGACTAGTTTCTCTGGGACCCCTCGTCGCCTTAGAGCCGCCCAGATGTTTTCATGGTTAAGTCGGTCGAATGCTTTTTCGAAATCAACGAACACCAGCAGAAGAGAGTCCTGGAATTTGTTGATTTGTTCCAGTATTATTCGTAGCGTTGTGATGTGGTCCACACATGATCGTCCGGATCGGAATCCAGCTTGTTGCCGTCGGAGTGTAGCGTCTATTTTCTCCTGGATCCTGTTCAGAATCACTTTGCAGAGTACTTTGAGGGTTGTACAGATCAACGTTATGCCTCGCCAGTTACCGCACTCTGTCAGGTCTCCTTTCTTCGGGACCTTTACGAGGATACCCTGCATCCAGTCGGCCGGGAATGTTGCAGTATCCCAGATGTCAGCGAAAAGACGGTGCAACATTTGTGCTGATAGGGCAGGGTCGGCTTTCAGCATTTCAGCAGGGATACAATCGATCCCAGGTGCTTTGTTGGATTTCATGTTTTTGATTGCCGCTTCTATTTCAGCCAGCGAAGGCGCTTCCGAGTTGACGCCATTTATGCGACTTACTGTTGGCGCTTCGAGCTGCAGATTCTGTTGGCCATCGCTATTCGTGACTCGGAAGAGTTGTTCGAAGTGCTCAGTCTATCGTTTGAGCTGATCTGTTCGATCGGTCAATAACTGACCTGCTCGGTCTTTTAGCGGCATTCTTGCATTAGTCCTTGTACCACTGAGGCGGCGAGAAATGTCTTGCAGCAAGCGGCTGAATTTATGAAATGCGGCTCCCGCCAGCTAAGTCAAAGATGGCAGCCCCATCGCGGGATAGGGACTTTAGGCTAACAACCTACTGCTCCCGATTTGAAATTGTTACGGAATCCGAAAGAAATGACCGACCTGGAACTTTGGCGACGACTTTTAGCATTGATTCCCCAAGTAACCAAAATTTCGGATAACATTCCTCTATCAGGTTTGAACAGCTAAATTGTGTAAAGTAATGAAACTTCTTTCCAGCTCAATTTTTAAGTAGCTAAACGAACTTTAAAGTTGACAAAACGTTCTTCTAAATTGCTAAACAACTTCTAAACAGCTCCTAAAAGTACATTTATGGGTAGTATAAAAACCGAAAAAATTACTTCAATCCTTCATGTGCCACCTTCAACAGTCCGCTAATTTGATTCAAATCGATCATTCGTTATATTTGTTACTAACTCATATTCAAATAACATCCCAGCCAACAATTTGGTAGGTATATCAAAAGATATACGTACACCTATGTCGACAATAATCATCGTATAAGACGTTAGAAAAAAGCATATACCTACCAAAAGTGGAGGCGATATACATGCATATTTTGATTATTTTCTGATTTACGACTTCAACAGCACCATATAAGATTTTATTACGATGTTTGATACACTTTGATACTTTATGTTGCATTGATGATTTGTTGTACGTTACTTTAAACGAGTCGATCACTACAATTTTACGATTCCGGGCGGTTTGACATTAAGAATCACACTTTATACGATGTGTGTAGAACTCTTGTGCGATTTGAATCAATCCGACGATCGATTGACGGTTTAAGTCACCTTTTGTGAAGGGTGTGTTGCGGTCTTTTACGATGCTCAGAGATTTGAACATCGAGTGACTATTTAAGTAACACTATATTATAGGAGGTGTGTTCACCTCTTGTACGATGTGAAGCAATTCGACAATCAGTTCGTGTTTTATACCCCACTTTACACGAGATTTTTTATAATCTTGTACGATGTGAGCGATAAAACGATTCGGTGAATCTCTGTATGTAGCGTGTTATGTGTAATACTGCGAATAAAATACTATTCTACAAAAAGTATACAAATGGCTGATGATTTTTGAAAAAAAAAAACAAATTCAAAAACAGTTTAGGAATTCATTCATTTTTATTCTAATGAACTTACATATCAACAATTATGAGCACCGACCATCGGCTGTTGCTCCCGATGAATCTTTTGTTTGCTCATCACGAGTGCTGGAAAAAAATCTGCCATTTACTTTTTTATATCTCCTTTAATATTTAATCAAATTTCCCGTCAATATTGTTGTCAGCTGGTTGATTGTATCGGCACATACCAGTCCCATATAAAGCTGATGGTATCATTCAGATGAAAATGATTTGCATGGTGCAAATCATCGATACCCGCCACGAACAACCGCACGAAAAAGTCGAAAACAAACGGAACAAATTTCAATCATTTTATGCGATGATGATTGCACGGTCGAACGCTGTTACTCATTATGTGACACTGAAAGACCTTGATTTGTCCCTTTATGCGATGATCGTTTGCATTAAAAAAAAGTGATGATGAACGAAGCTTATGTGAGATTATTTACGATTATATCTGTAGTCAATTGCAATTTCGATACCAAAGGAATTTATGAACGATTAAAATGCGACTTAAGAAATCTTACACGATTGTTATGAGATTTCATTTGACATCGGTCGTACTAAATACGACTTCATTCAACACATCGTAACTAAATCGTATTTCATTTGGTTTTAACATCTACTACAACGAATATACGATAGGGTCGAATGATAAGTGTACACATTTACGAATTCGATTTGAGTTGCTAGACACGACTGCCATAATGATGGTAAAGTGTCAAAAATAAAACCAAAAAAAAAAAAAAAAAAATTTGAGTTGCACCCATATAAGAGTTTGACGATGATTTCTTTTACGATTTCATGTTGGCTGGGATGTTCTAACCAAGCCTCGAGAACCCGAGCTCACCGCTTGAAAATCGAGCTACATACTTGCTGCTCTATATGAACATCATGAGTAGGCAACGATTTTTCTTGATGTGATGACTTTCTTTATAATGACTCTCCGGTTCGTAATTTCTACTTCATTCCTTTCGGAACTTAATGTGTACTTCACATTGTCGTTTCCCAAGTAACGACGTGTTTGTTTATGCAAACAAGTTTTATGCAAGTAGAATTAAGTTGCTATTGAACGCCCGTTGGAACTAATTAAACACTTTCAAGTTTACAAAAGAGTACAACATAGATTTTTTTACGAGCTATTGAGATGTACAAAAAGACTTGCAACCTACTTCATGTGAAAAAAAGAAGATGTTCGTAACAAGTAGTCAAAGCGTTTGATGGTTCCAAATGTTTACAAATAGTAAAAGATTCTAGCATTTTCTAAAAAAGAGTTACACGTTACAAAATTTGATTTTTTGTACAAATTTATAACGCAAATATGCCCTGAAAGCTGTCTTGAATCATGAGATGGTCGAATTTTTACAAATCTAACACAATAAGGTGCATTTTATAAATAATATTTCATAATTTTAAAAGTCAATAATTTTTTTTTGGTTTATTTTAATATAGATTGTGAGAAATTGTAGTTATTTTCACGCACAATTCCTCATTATGTTGTTATGTAAGGGCGAACCAAAATAAGGAAAATGTGAGAAAAATAAACTGAAAATGTAAGATTGAACAAGTCTGAATATCATTATAGTAGCTTTGAGAGTGTACACAAAATTTAAAACCGGTAAAGAATGGATCAAAAAAGCTTGAAATTTCATGACGTGAATAATCCCGTTGTTAAACTGGGTGAATTCACGTCACAACTTTAAAGAGACATAACTTTGTAAGTTGTTGTTCAATCAGAACACCACGTATATCAAATTGCGGGTAATTTATTTGGAAAAATGAATACACGGCAAGGTGGAATGTGTTCATTATGAAATCGAGAGCTGACAAAACCGTTGTGTACCTATACCAAAAATTACTATGCTTGAGTGGTGAAAAACTTTGAAAACACTGTCAAGAATATTCAAAATGATTAAACCAAGTGTAAATGTAAAGCACATGATCGGAAACTATGGTTGAAGATGGTCAGGAAATTCAAGGCTTTTACCAGCAAAAAAAAACCTCCGTAAATATAACTTAAATTTCCAGAAAATTTGTTCCTGAGAGGAAAGAAGTGTTGTCCAGCCATCTATAATGTAAACTAAACATTAAAATACAAATATTTGGTAGTTCTAGAGTTCGTAAGTTGGGTAGCCGGTGCCGATCCAAGGCGACAGATAAGTTTTGATGGACGACAAAATTTGTGATATAAACAATGTTTCGCAAGCTACAGCAGACTTAAGTTCATATTTGCTGGTTATTTTAGGAAAAAAAAATATCATGATCATGCTCCTGTGGAAAAAAACTAAATTTTCGTGATAAAAATTGAAAACTTTGAATTTCGATATTTTCAAAAGCCTTGATTGAGTAGCCTTGATTGAAAACTACGCAATTTTGGATTTTAACTAATCGATTTTTT
This sequence comes from Uranotaenia lowii, assembly GCF_029784155.1. NCBI lineage: Eukaryota > Metazoa > Arthropoda > Insecta > Diptera > Culicidae > Uranotaenia > Uranotaenia lowii. Next base: position 391,491,560 of record NC_073692.1, read on the forward strand.
TTTTTCAATTGAGTCTTGTGATGATTCTGTTATGTTTTTGTCGTATTTTGCCAGCAGACATTCCAGTTAAAACGTGATCTTGTGGCACAAAAATTATCAAGTTCACGATTAGTTCTCAAAATATGCAAAAACATCAGAATGGAAGCTCCCCCCCTCCCTCCTTCCTTTTCCTCTCTGAAAGAAGGGAAAGGTCATAAAAAAGCATAGAATCACTCCATGTATCTAACTACCCTTCCATTTCAAATTTGGTTCCATTTGCTTAATAAGTTCTCGAATTATGTGAAAAATTGTAAGAGAGCCTCCTCCTACCTTCCTATCTCCCCACTGGAAGGGAGAAGGGGTACAAAATATCCATAGATACATACTCGTATTGGAATACAACCCCATGACACATTTGGCTTAATTTCCTTTATTAGTTTTCGAGTTATTCAATCACGTTTTGTTTTGTTTGGGAGGTTTTCTCCCCTCTTCAAGATTAAGGGAGTGATCTCATACCATTGTACAAACCTTCCTTAGCCTCAAACACCCCCACCTACAAAGTTTCATGCAAATTGGTTCACTGGTTTCCGAGGAAACATATAGACATACGAATAAAAACTCATGTTTATTTAAATTTTTTGTGGATTTTCATCAACTTGTTTCTCCAACTTGAACTGAACAAAGAATAAAATTAGTTGAGAACAAATCAGTATTCAATTTTTTTGTAGAGTTCTATTACAAACAATAACATCGATTGCCGATACCAGCAGTTAAAGCATACCTAATTATCAAAGTCAGTTAAGTTTTGTTATTCATACGGATTTTTTTCAATCAAAAAATTCGAGAAGACACAAATACCATAAGCATGGTAAAGTGTCGTCAGTAAAACAAAATAAAAAATATTGGCAGAATGTAATTTTGTTAATTTTAAGAAACGTTAAACAAATCAGACGAGAGGGAAAAGTGCAAATTTTTCTTGAATATACTCTTATATTTCAACTATGTTCGGATATGTGATTTTGAGTGAAAATTCGTTTTAAGCTGTAAGTTACTTTTTTTGCCCCCCTTTTTTTGAAATTACATATGTATATGAATAAGGTAACTCATTTCATTATAGAAAATTCTAATGTTTGAAATTTCAAAAGCAATTCTCGATTTTACGCTGATAAACATTTTAATGGCGAATTGTTTGTATCGTGAATATTTTTTAAATTTTAAATTTCCATTGAAAATCTAAAGTTGAGTAAACTTTATTTATTCAGTAGGCCTTGACAAAAAATTAATTTATTATTCAAAACTAGAAAATAAAAGGAATCAAAATGGAATAATATCGTAATGCCGCCCGAACATCTGCCATGCGTTCACGCAGCAATCCCACAAACCGGCATACTCATACATGAACAAAAAATTATATTACCCAAAAGCTACGCAATTATTTACATCCCGTCTGATCGCTCGGGAACGCGATTCTCTCGCAAAAATAGCACACTTGGAACAAACAACAAACTTAACCTTAACATTGAAAATTTTGCGTACGCATCGACCGGCAGTAGCCGCCACATGGACTTCTCTACCCATTTCGATCAAACGAGATTGGATCCCATCTCGTCTCCAACACGAGCACATACGCAGACCTAAACTAGACACAACCGCCTAATCTTATCCCGCGACTCAAAGGCAAACGAAAAAAAAATCACCACGCGTCTCCATTCGTCCACGGTGCTGCTGGTGTTTCCCCCATTCTTCAACCGGTCGCTAAAAGTGAGTCGAAAAATACTCGCCCAAAAATTACGCTTGATCGACGAAGCGTGTTTAGAATGAAATCGAGTTTCGCATTCATTTGCACGCGCGAAAAAAAACCAACAACCCGATCCTGGTCCGGTCGGGTTGCGTACAGACAGTGGGTAGAGTGGAAGCGCCATAAACTATCTCTTCTAGACCTACTACTACGGCACCAGAGTAGGCCGAGCGTGTTCTCCCGATTTCCGCATGCTTGTATTAGTTTGTAATGGTTTTGTGGCCTACTGACCTAGGACAACTTGCGCCGCCATACAAAACTTCCGTGTCGCAGTTTTCGCTGGCAAATAAGTAGCAAACCATGACCTGCCCCAAATTCGCAACTCGTTATCTCTCGTTCTGTCGTGCGCGAAACCAGTTCGCGGCTTTGTAGTCCTTTCCTTGTTTTGAACACTGAGTGACCCCCCACTCCAATGAGTTTTCCATCGCAAAACCGAACCGTGAGCGCAACTCTTTTTTGCGCGATCCCTTTCAGGTTGGTGCGCGCGAATTCGATCCCTGCTCCAGAGAATGGAGTGGGGAGAACCGGTTTTGGTTGGGAGAATTCGCCATTCTCAGTTCGGTTGGACGCGTCGAGCTTTGCCAATTCTCTTACCTACTTTTGAATGATTTGGCGTTTCTCTCTCTTTCTTTGCATTGAATGGCTTGGTAAGATTTATGTTGTTTGGTTAAAATGCTCTCTCGCTGGAGCATGGCTTGCACAAAAGAAAGCAGTGAAAGAGTGCAGCCATTTTGAAAAATTTGAATTTTGCCAGAATTCAACGATATTTTTTGTTGATATTGATTCAAAATCAATGAAAATTATTATTTGTACCACGCTTGTAAAGAATTGGACTTGAATATTTTATTTTAAATTAAAATTAAATAAAAAACGAAAGGAAAATGGCGCTTATCACTCTTCTGTCATTAAACTAATTGTTCCTATTGGTGCATCTTTAACACACTCTCAGTAATATCTGAGAGATGCGTACTCCACTCATTCTCAATGTTTTTTTTCGTGTAAAAATTGAACCTCGCGATTGGCGAAAATTTTTGCACAGCCACCGTCGAAGGAGAAGCAGGTAACGGTATTTAATTATTCGAGCCCCCTCTGAGTACGGTCGCCAAAATGAACCCGCCTCAGCTGGCTTCAAGAGGAGAAGAACCTCCAGTTGGTAACGGTATTTTATCAAAAAGGGGGTTAAGTTTTTCGCAAAAATAACAACACTGGAGAAGTTGTTCATTTTGGTACCCCTTCTCATTTGCAAAACCAAAGTGGAGTGGGATGAGTGCAAAATTTTTGCACATAGCCTCCGACCATATATAAGTACCGGGGAATTCGCGAATCGCGAAACATTTCGGGTGCCTTTTTCGATTAATACGTATTACGTCGCGGTGCGATTTGTTCGTTAAATTCGGTTTTTAGAAATCTCATTTTAAACGGTGGACCGAGTGAAATTCAGCTTAGGTTTATTTTTGCCGAAATGCTCATTCGGCGACCAACTGTCGGAGATGATGGATCTTGAGGATTAGAAGCGGAGAAGCTGATCATTTTTGGAGCAGGTTGGAGCATCATTACATTTGGATTACAGTGAATTAAAAAAAGCGAATTGGAGTGCTCTAATATGGTGAATTTTGAAGATTGTGATTTATCTGAAAGTGAAAACATAAAATGAAAAAAAAAGCAATTGAAATTTAATGCGGTTTTCCAGTGTGGTGTAAAAAGTTATATTATATTTGAATTTAAATAGTGTTGTATTGTCAGCGGATATAAGAAATAAAGTTGCAGAATAATAATGTATCCTGAAATAGATATCATGGATTGGTGGAACAAGATGATACAACGGAAGGAATCAACTGGAATATTTTCAAATTATGGCGCTGCAAAGGAATTACCGCTTCGAGGGATTGCTTTGGACGCTCTTATGCTGTTTAAGAAAAGATAAAAATTCCGATTGATGTAAAGTTTAAGAACAGTGAGTTTCTATTGATGAGCAAATATTTTCTAGCTTACCAAAAAAGTGGAAAATTTTGAAAAAATTTGTACTCACCAATTATTGGAATAGAAAGATGAAAACACACACAGAAATGTGTTTCAGACTTTTGATCGTGTTTTGGTGAATATAGAGTTGAAACTTGTCCAATATATTTTGTTTTTAAGAGATATCGTGCCATAGTTGTTTTTAATAAAGTAGGTATGAAGGGAACTTATTCTATGCATATTCAGGAAGAAAAAATTGAGTACACATATCGAGCACGTCCTGCAGTGAAACTTGAGCGGCGAAGTTTTTCTTATTTAAGAGCATTTTAATTTATTTTCTACAAAAACTTCTACAGTTTTCGACAACTAAAAATTGTGTACAATTATTCAAAGATGAACTGATTTTAAACGGATGAAAAAAAATAAGGTTTCAAATCCTTAACTTCAGTAGCTTTTCAAAATTTCTCTTTAGAATATCTTTATTAGATCAATTACGTCTAAATCTCCCATCATTCTAGAAATGTGTCGGCAATCTTTTCTAATGAGATTTGGTTTTTTTCATTAACTTATTTTAGAGATTCGGTTCATATTGAATCACAATTTCCACCTTTTGACTTAGTAGATAATTTGTTTATTTTAATTTATTGAATATGTTTATCTCTTACATCTGGGTTAAAATTAAACGAATTGATAAAAAGATTGCTGAATTCTAACAGTCTAAATTTATCATAGATATATTTCGAAATTATTGATATATTTTGTCGTCTTAGATCATTAATTTTGACATCTCCATTTCATCGAATCACGTATGTAAAAAAATATTTTGGTACGCAAGGTGATTTCAATTTTTTTGAGGAATTGGTGTTCTTTAAATCAGATGACGGGTTTAAGATTTCGTCAAAAATTATTCCAGATTTTTTTGAATTTTAGATGAAATATTTGAAGATTTGAATTTTTTTTGAAAAAAAAACTTAAACCTTGTTACAAATGCCTATAACTTAATCATTTATCAAAGAAAATTTTATCTGCTATACAAATAAAACATGAAAGGATATTAATTTTGAACGCTTCAGTGAAAAAAAAATAAAAATTGGGTTTGTAAAGGATATTGAGGTCTTTCTAATGTTGCTACTTAAAAGTTGTATTTTGTCAGAATATTTGGTGATGCAAACCGTTAAACTTTGGTACAAAGCTTTTTTAGGAGCCAAAAAGTCAGAAATTCAAAAGCCAGAAAGTCAAAGAGCAAGAAAGTTAGAAAGTAAAAAAGTCAGAAAGTCAGAGATTCAAAAAGTCAGAATGTCGAAGTCAGAAACTCAGATAATCAGCCAGTAAAAAAATCAGAAATCCAGAAAGTCAAAAAGTCATAAACCATAAGGCACAATGTTAGGAAGTTTGAAAGTCAGAAAATCGTAAAGTCGAAAAGTCAGAAAATCCGAAAATCAGAAAGTCTGAATGTCAGAATGTCAAAAATTCAGATAGTCAGAAATTCAGAAAGTCAAAAAATCTAAAATTCAGCCTATGTATGTGTGGCTTGGCCTTCGAATTGCTTCTCGGGCTTCCTCGGCCGATGGTTTGTCGAGAGAATGCATCCAACCTTAAGAGGCCTACAATGGTTGGCAATCCACTCTGCTTGCAATAGTCTCTTCAGATTAACACCAGATGCATTCCCTCTGAAATATATAATTATTTATACAATGAAACACATCTTACCTGTCGGCAACTTATGAGATTTGAACCCAAAAGTTTTCCTTGCCGATACCGGGAATCGATCCCCGTACGCCTGGGTTACCAGACTCACGCCAGCCTATCCACTAGACCACATCAGCGGTTAAAGAAAGTCAGAAAGTTTGGATCTCTGAAACTCGAAACTCAGAAAATCAGAGTGTCAGAGGCCGAAAGTCGGACTCTCAGGAAGACAGACAATCAGAAAGTCAGAAAGTCAGAACGTCAGATTGTCAGGAAGCCAAAAATTCAGATAGTCAGAAAGGCAGAATTTTGGGAAATCAGAAAGTTAAAAGGTCAGAAAGTCTGAAAGTCAGATAGTCTGAAAATCAGAAATTCAGAAAGTCAGAAAGCCCGAATGTTAGAAATTCAGAATGTCAGAATGTCAGAAAGTTAGAAAGCCAGAATGCCAGAAAATCAGAAAGTCAGAAAGTTTGAAAGTAAGTAAGTCAGAAAGTCAGGAATTCAGAAATTCAGAAATTCAGACAGTCAAAAAGTCAGAAAGTCAAAAAATCAGAAAGTCAGAAAGTCAGAAAGTCAGAAATTCAGAAAGTCAGAAAGCCAGAAAGTCAGAAAATCAGACAGTCAGAAAGTCAGAAAGTCAGAAAGTCAGAAAGTCAGAAAGTCAGAAAATCGGAAAGTCAGAAAGTCAGAAAGTTTTAAAGTCAGTAAGTCAGAAAGTCAGGAATTCAGAAAGTCAGAATCTTAGAAAGTCAGAAAGTCAGAATGTCAGACAGTCAGAATGTCAGAAAGTCAGAAAATCGGAAAGTCAGAAAGTTTGAAAGTCAGTAAGTCAAAAAGTCAGGAATTCAAAAAGTCAGAATCTCAGAAAGTTAGAAAGTCAGATAGTCAGGAGGTTAGGAAATCAGAGAGCCAGTAAGTCAGACAGTGAAAAATTCAGAAAATCAGGAAATTAGAAAGTCAGATAGTCAGAATGAAAGAAATTCAGAAAGTCAGTAAGTCAGTAAGTCAGAAATATAGAAAGTCAGTAAGTCAGAAAATAAGATAGTTAGAAAATCATAAAGTCAAAAATTCAGAAATTTAGATACTCAGAAAGTCAGAAAGTTTGAAAGTTAGATAATCAGAAAGTCAAAAAGTCAGAAAATCAGAAAGTCAGAAAGTCAGAATGTCAGTAAGTTAGTACGTCAGAAAGTTAGAAAGTCAGAATGTCAGCAAGTCAGAAAGTTAGAAAGTTAGAAAGTCAGAAATTCAGAAAGTCAGAAAGTTTGAATGTTAGATACTAGACTAGATAGACTATATATTTGGTACAAATCGGTCGAGAAAAAAGAATGACATTGACAGAGAAATCAACACTCAAGGTTTGATTACGGAATTTTTCAGAGAATCTTTCAGAAAGTGTCGATTAAAAAGTAATGATGCAAGATTAAAGATTTTAAATATTCATAGGAAGTCCCAGAAAAAAAATTATTTGGATGCATCCGATTAAAGTTTCAATCCGCCGAACTTCAATAAATTTCATATTGACACTCGAGAGCGGCTGAAAAAGCGGCTGAGAAAAAGTCTTCTTTTATATAAATTACAAAATGAAATTGATCGCGTTGCGCTAATTCAGGAATCAACCTATTAATCTTAAATTTTACACTGATGCTTGGGGACCTTAAAGCCATCGAAAACACATATGTATGTACTTTTTTGTGACTATGTGGTTCGTTTTGGAATATTCAGCATGGTCGCTCTCTTTGAAAAGTTATGGATTTATCAAATTAGAAAAGTAGGATTCGTCTATTTCTGTCATATGCACTTGGTTAGCTAATTGGATCTCTAGGCATGGCCGTAGGAACGGGAGAATTTTCGGAGGTTAAACCCAATGAGAGTCCAGGAAAAAACGCAAGGATACTACTCAACACTCAAAATTTTTAATGCTTATGAAAATTTTGGATGAGTCAATAAGGTTATTTGATAAATAGTAACAAATTTGAGCCAGAAATGATGTCAAGGTTTCAAAAACTAGTCCTAAATTCGAAATTCTTCTACAGTAAAAAAAAACTTATTGATTGAAATTAAGTTCTGAATCTAGATATTAAATTTTCAACGAGATTTACCTCCTTTCAGAGGTTCTGGTTCCAATCTATCAACATTGTACTACTATTTTGATATTTCAGATACTGTATCACAAATCGGATTTTTTTAAATTTTCATTTTAGGAATTATGTTATGTTATGTTTGTATAATAATAAAATCATCATCAGAAATTAGAAATGAAAAATGCATTGAAATCCTGATTAAAATTTGGACTTGAAATTCATAAAAAAATTTGATTCATGATTTCCGAAATTCATATACATTTTCAATATTTGGATGATATGAAATGAATATGAAAAAAATGCTATAAGAATCCATTCTGAATTTTTATTTCTTATTCAGATTCTTAATTTTAAGCTTATTTCTTTCGCAGAGATCAAATAAAACAAAGCTGCAAATGGCGATCTTGAATGGAAAATTCAGAATTATCATATTTATATTTTAATTCAATTTCACAAGTCTGAAATAACGAATTCAGATTGAAACCAAATACTTCAAAAGCTTTCCAGAATTATTTTCGCACGTAGCCAGGCTGGGAAATTCCAGGCTTTTTTTTAATCTGGCAAAAACTGTATAAGTGACTACTGATTTCAATTTTACATAGCAAAAACTCATATAATATCCGGGCAAATCTGAGAAAAATTCCAGGCCATAACCCAAAATAAATCGAGAAAAATTTAGAAAAATATCTTTTTTGATAAAACAAACTTTAAAAAACTTTTTAGGACGTATAAATCAAAACTGAATTATAGATATTTGTTTAATTTACCAAATAATGATATTAAAACCGGGCAGAATCCGAGCAATATCCCGAATATCCGGTCATTCGGAAACGGTATTGAAATTCGAAAACAGATAAAAAATTTAAGTTTGAATCAAGTTTGAACCGCATATGTATCAACTCTCATTTTTTCTTTTTTTTAAATTAATTTATTATCATAGATGGTTGAAATTTTTTAATTTGATCAAACATTTTGTTGTTCAGTTTGGCTATTTTAAATGAGCATAGAGTTTTTTTTTGTAAGGAACTTGAAGGCTTTCTAAAACAACCTTCTTTTGCTCTAATCAAAAGCCTTATATCATACACCAGATTTTTGAGTAAATCTAAAGCCAATGACCATCGATTAAAGCTGCTGACCATTTAAGTTATTTATTGCTTCATGATACATATATTGCTTACCATTTTCAAGATTCTAGGACGTATCTTCACAAGTATCTCTTTTTTTTATAATATCTTTATTTGAAACGGCTCGTACCGTTAAGTTTTAAGGAGCCAAATCCGTTTCTAGTTTTTTTACAATGGTCTGCTTAGCTTAACACTTTTTCAGAAGAAAGAAGAATGATAGGAATGCGAAATATGAAAATAAAAAGAATTATAGACGTAGATCGATAAGTAGCTGTTTAATACAAATTTTTTATATATAAAAGAATTCAAAAATTTTTTTATTGGTTCATTTATGACACTTTACCACCTTGTGAGAATTGAAAAAATGAATAATAAAATAAGGACCAATCTAGAATAATTTTTCAATTCATTCATTGTTAAGGCAAAAATATCATTTAAAATAATTATTCACCAAACCCCACGCCCATGAGGCGATTCATCCTACGGCCCTGTCTCTTAGGTATAGTTAAAAAACAACCATGTCATTGAGTAGGTGATTTTTTTTTCTTAATTTGAAATTACCTGAGATCTCTTCTTTTTTCTTCAAAATGTCACTGCGTGGGGTTTTTTTAAGTTCTTTAAAATAAGATAATGATACGCGGGTCTCGACTTAAAATTTTTAATTAAAATATATTAAAATTGTTGTTGAAAGATAGCTTGCTTTTCTTGATATTTTGCAATGCAAAAGGCAGTACATATTCACTTATGAAAGAGAATTTGTGAATCGTATTAGAGATTAAATGACAACCACACAAATCGAATGAGTCACATTTGTTAATTTAGGCCAATTTATTTCTAAAAACATAAGATTTACGTTGGGGGATCAATGGATGTATGGGTAAAATTTCATGATCGAATTTAAAAAAAAAAAACCGAACATATACATTTTGTAGGTTGGCCCTAAAAACTGATCTGAGCCAAATTCAGCTCAATCGGACTTGATTAAAGAGTGCCTCAATGCTCTAAAAGTTTCAGTTTTTACCTTAAAAATCGGAAATCGGAAAAATCGAAATTTAATTTGATGCCAGATGACTTAGAAATGCATGAAACTTCAATATCTGGTGTAAACTTTAAAATTTTTTTTTGCTCAAAAATCGACTTTCTGGGACCTAGGAAAACAGATTTTGTCCCAGAAAGTAGATTTTTGCCCAAAATATTTTTTTTCGGGATAACACTAGATCTCGACGTTTAATGCATTTTTAAGTCATTTGGCACCAAAACCAAAATTTCGAGTTTCCGATTTCCTTAGGTCCTTTTTTTGGTGGTTTTCGAGGGTCAACAAATCTAAACCTTTGAGCGCTTTGAGGCACTCGACCTTAATAAAGTACGATTGAGCTGAAATTTTGCACTGGTCATTTTTGGGCAAATCTACAAAAAGTATATGGTCAGTTTTCGAAATTTGACATGACCCATTTGACTGCCACTCTAATATACGTTTCTTTTAAAAAACTCATTCGTGTTTCTTTTCTCTCTTTGAAAATTTACTCTGTACAGGTTGAATTATTATTAAACCTATTCAAATCTACTAATGAAAACAAATAAAGTAATAAAATAGTTTGTAAAAAACATCAGAAAAAAAAGTTTTAATATGCTGCAAAATAAAAATAAAACAAAACAAATCCAATAGTGTTGTGTAATGCCACTGAAATTATCACATCCCTTATCAGCTGAAAGTAATGCTTTTTCCGATCTTCCTTCAAGTGGCACATAATTACTGTAATGACCATAAAGTAATCTCAAAGTAAGCAGAAGAAGACCGAAGGTAAGCGAAAAACAATGTCAACATTACCTCAATAATGCAACAATCAACAAATGGTCAGCGGACAAAGAATCTCCCGTAGGGACGCAGCATACGCAGAAGACGTGCCACAGCATGATTTACGACTCTAGCTTAGCCACCACCAAAATTCAACAAATTGCCCTATACATTCTACGACCGAAAAAAGACAGAGACTCAAAGAATCCGAGATAGACGAGACCGTATTCGATCGAACCGTGTGACTTTTCGACCGGTGCATTGCAGCATCCATCCCCGGGAGAACCTTTCGCTTTTCATCCGAGCAGGTCAACAAAAAGAAAGCCTTCCACTTGTTTATCCCTTTTTTTCTACTTCTAGTCTTATTGTGATCGTATACATTCTGCGCGTTCGACGGACTGCACGTCCTTTTTGGACCTCTGCTGCCATTGTCATCATTATTTTTCCGACCCTAGGGTTACTCCGATGATCGCATGGCAGCTAGCCACTACTGAGTCATATCTGGGAGGGATGCAACGATAAAAATTACACCTTTCTTTCGGGGATTCAAAATTCCGGCAGCAATCTGCGTAGGGTCGTCAGGATCGTATCGTTTTCGGGTATCTTCATCTGAAATCCTCTGGTAACCTCCTCGGCTCGGACACACATGATCGCATCCTGATGCCGAAAAGCCATCAACCGACGCACTTTTCGTCCTAGGCCTAGCTCGCTAGACAGCCATAAGGCCAAAGTCCAAAAGGCAATCGAAGAAAAAAGGGAGTTCGTAATCACGTTGGGAAATAAAAACATGTAATAAAGGGACAGGTACGAATAAAATATTGGATAAAAAGGATATTATTTTATTCGTACCTTTCATTCTGCTTTGATTCTGATTTTTTTTTTTTCGATGGTATCAACTTCGTGGGAGAATTTTTCGTTCCGATGCTGTTTGACTCGCTTTCAGTTTGAATCGCACGGCTCGGATCTTCATGGACCAGTGGACCCACGCTATTATTATTTCTTTTTATTATTATGGATATTGATGCGTTTTTGTTTGTCGTAAATGATGCGGGTGTGCAACATGTCTCATGTATCCCGATTATTGAAAGATTTCAAAATATGATAGTTTTATTTTTATTTCTAAATATATCGTTCAGTTTTAGATGAGGTATGCAAAACGCTGAGCGATTTCTTTAATGAATCCTCAATAATTTATAAGAATTATAGTCACGAAAATGATCCGAAAAAGCCCCTTTTATTGTTTTTAACAGTATGCTGGAATTTCATTTGGAAAATTTAAAAAAACGTTGTGATGATTGTCATCATTTTTGCCTTCTAAAGAAGACAGAGAACGCCGAAAATCTTGACTACATTAAGAACCAGACAAGTGAACATCTGAACCGTTTAAAAACTTGGTTCTAGATGAAATCTTTTTAACTGATTTCTCAGATTTCATCAAGACAAGCAATAACTAGGGTAACGGATTTATTTTGGACCATCATGAAACTATTTTCGAGTATTTCTCTCAAAAACCAAGACATAAGAAGACAAAATTGATTTTGTTGTTTGAATTGAATGAATCATCATCTGTACTTGCAATGGCCTTAAAAATAAATCACGATTTAGCAAAAATTCATGATTGATCAGTAACTAACCTGCTTCCAAACAATCCTGAAAAAGCAAAAGCTATTTTAATCAATAGATCGAGCCTCTCCTTTTTCTTCCCAAACTTTATTTTGTTGGAAAACCAAATTTCACTTGTCGAAATGCTTGTCACATGCTGAAAGTCTTGGAATTACTTTCGAGAAAAATTTCTCTTGGGATCGCCAAATAGCCACCCAATGTGGTAAAATATACGGTTCGCTGAGAAAACTGAACCTGACAACTATGCGTTTAGACACACAAACGAAACTACGTCTTTTCAAAACATATATTTATCCTCTATTTATCTACGGTGATTTTGATTATCATAACGCTTCGGTAAGATCATTGAACAGACTTCGTGTTGCGCCGAACTCGTGTATTCGATATGTCTGAAACATATCAAGATTTTTACACGTCTCACACCTTAAAAAAAATTAATGGGATGCCGTTTCGAGTGTTTTAATGCTTATAAATAAGCTACTACTCTCACCAGGAAAACTGGAACCGGAACCAGAACCATAGGAAACCCGTAGTATTTAAGAGAATTACTAGTACCACTACAATGCTCTCTAACTGGATGCCTGGTTATCCCCAGTCATTGCTTATTACAGTAATTCGTTTTTCGTGAGAGGAATTGTATTAGAACTAAGTCAGAATTAAAGAAGGGTCTATTGGCGGAGCTTATAGATTAAGAATGGCATTAGAACAACGAGTAAAGTTAATGTTTTGGAATCATAATTAGGTTAGGAAAACATATTATAATTCACATTGTAACAAAATTATAAGACTTTATCTTACGTTACATTATTAAATGAATAAATAAATAAAAAAGACAGTATTTTTGACATAGGGTTAGCTGCCCAACCTTAGACCCTTCAAGCGGTGGTTTTTATTAATCCATGTATTTCTCATAAATTGAGATTTAATGTAGTTATGTATTTTCCAAGTAATCCATTTATAGTTAATGATCATATCTCCAAGCTTCAATGAGAATTTTTAACTTAGGTTCAGACGTTAAAGAAGTATTTACAAGGAATTGTATGATCTATGTTTCCAGCTTTAAACCTACTATTCCTGTTTTGCTACTGAACTGGTGCCTTTTGTTAGACCTAGAACTAAAATTGCTATAAAAAGTTTTATTGTTTTTAAATAATCAACAAATTGATGGAAAATGTAATCTTAAATCAAATGTTATCTTGAAAAGATATTTCAGATATTTAACAATTGAAAAACACCAAAATTTCTGTTATAAGTATCTCAAATATTTTAACTCTCAATCAGCCTTAGCAGCACCACAATAATTTGAACTTTATGGCATTACTTACTTGTTTCGATACCATGAAGCTGGCGAAAATGTTGGAAATGCTTAATATAGGTTTTTAATCATAAAAAATCGCACTTTAATTGATGGGTTAGTATTAAAACAAACTTATGGTGATGTCTTAGGATAAAATATCATTGTTAGTCGATAAGCAGAATATTTAAATTTAAGTAAAATTTACAATGATCCAAAACCATTTGAGGATCACTGGAGTTGCATAGTACTTAACACTTCCACAAGAACTCACTACACAATTGTATCTAAATGAACACTGCACACGAACGATACACGAAGAGATACATATAAACCCTATAGTAGAATAGGTAGATAGATCGATAGAAGACAACACAACAGCCAGTATCCAACCGATAGAGTTCAAATAAAGAAGTAGATTAACTCTTACGTTTTCTAGTACCAAAAATAAAGTGTTTTAAGTAGTAAAACATAAAGGTTGTGGATAAGTGGTGGAAAGAAAAGGACTTGGACTACATATACAGGACGGTTAAGGATTGGAAGTCGGTGGATTGTAAGCAGTAAGGATAGAAGAGGATCGAGTTGAAAATAAACGAAAAGGAGAACACAACGTAGGACAAAAGAGGTGCGTGGAGAAGTGGTTTGGAAACTTCGGAAAAGCCGTTAAAGATTGCTCAACCCACGAACCTTATCCCCCAACAATCATAATCGAATGTTTCAAAATTTGGCCTTTTTTCAAATATTCCAGGTTTTCCAATGATATTCTTCAATTTTAGGAAAAATAAGTACTATGGATCATATTGATCACAGTGATAGTGGTTTCCATTCAAACTTTAACTCGGACTTGTAAAACCCGTTATTTTTTTCATTCAGGTTCTCAAATTTCGCCGCACTAATTGAGGTGTTTGATTATGCAGTGAAGAGGAGATACATTTTTAAAATCGTTGGAAATTTTATAAGAGTTACTTTTTATGGCAAAAAGCGATATGATAGGATTAAGGGAGGATAAGTTTTTATTGTTTACAAAGAAGTAGCTTGATTCGTTGCCTGCGAAACTTATTTTTTTTTAGGACCAAAAAAAGCTCTAAGTATAAAGTAGGCTCACCTACACAGTAAACGAAAATTACCGAGTTCGGTAATTTTTTTTACCGAAATCCTAACATGTGTAAATCGTTAAACTGTTCGCTAATTTTTTCGATAAAAAATAAACGAACATCGGTAAATCGATTCTTCGTTTTCCGATGTTCGAAAAAATTACCGAACAGTTTAACGATTTACACATGTTAGGATTTCGGTAAAAAATGACCGAACTCGGTAATTTTCGTTTACTGTGTATGTTAGTGAATTTAGGATCGATAAAATAATAAAAAAACTCATTTTTTAAGAAAATTTGTTTCATCGACAATTTTTGACTCGATGTTAGATGCAGTATATAATAGAGTTACTTATCTTAGTACAGGAAGAATTTGTCATAATAAATCTCAGCAGCTCCAAATTCGAATTGATCATTGGCTTACTTGCAGGTCACATGCCAATTTAATGATACATATTTTGTTCAGGAGAATCAAAAATACTGTTTTTTTATAAATAACTTTTTTCATCGCTGACCAATTGCTTTTTATGAAGAAAGTCTTAACCCAAATCGTGGTAACTAATACATCCCAAGACCAAATTTCGATTCGAAGTGTAACTATTTTTTTTTGTTTTTTAAATTTCGTATTTGGATAATAGCTCTAAAACTGTTCAACTGAGTTTTTTTTTTTGGATTCAGAGCCCGTTTTGACATTGGAAATATGGGTCAGTCAATAAAGTCAACGATTTTTTTAATTTTGGTAAACTAGTGCAATGTATCTAATAAGTATTCCAATAAATAACTACATTTTTAATCGAGATTCCTATAATTTCATTAGTAAAGAGTTTTAAGGTGATTTTAATTTAGCTTTCACGAATTTTACATTTTATTTTGTATACTTTCTCAAACTGCTTATTACTTTCAATCACATGACCTTAAATTGATGGCACGTAAATTCTGAGTAGAATTTGAATCCAAAAGCATAGCTCATTTTGAAATTGAGTTTTTTTTTTATCTGCAAAAGATTAGTTTTCAGTTTTCAACTCTTATACGACAGCACTCAATTTAAACTCATTTTCGTCTGTTTGAGTTGATTTAAGCTATTATATAAAGTTCATTTGGTCAAGTTATGAGAACATGATATCGCGATCATTCAAGCAAATAATTCGAATTGCATAAATACGAATTCAAGTGCTTTTCTTGGACCGACATCAGAATAATGTCTACCTCTGAAAAATCGATGGACTAGTTTGTTAGCAGTACTGTTGTTGAAGTTGAGTTGAGTATAAAATTCGGCGGTTTATTCTTGTGCATGTGAGTTGTAAATTCAGGAAAGCTTCTAACACTGTGAAATACAACGAAACTTTTTAAAGTACTTCGAAAATCATTCAACAGCAAGATAGTGCTGAAAACTGGATAAAAAAGGTTTCTGATGAAATAAATCGAAAGAAATCTTTTCTGTTTATTTATGGATTTTAACCAACTCGATCATTCGTCCTCTAGAAAGTTAATCTTGAATCTGAATCTTGAACCTCAATCTTGAATCTGAATCTTGATTCTGAATCTTGAATCTGAATCTTGAATCTGAATCTTAAAACTGAATCTTGAATCTGAATCTTGAATCTGAATCTTGAATTTGAATCTTGAAACTGAATCTTGAAACTGAATCTTGAATCTGAATCTTGAATCTGAATCTTGAATCTGAATGTTGAATCTGAATCTTGAATCTGAATGTTGAATCTGAATGTTGAATCTGAATGTTGAATCTGAATGTTGAATATGAATCTTGAATATGCATCTTGAATCTGAATCTTGAATCTGAATCTAGAATCTGAATCTTGATTCTGAATCTTGAATCTGAATCTTGAATCTGAATCTTGAATCTGAATCTTGAATCTGAATCTTGAATCCGAATCTTGAATCTGAACCTAGAATCTAAATCTAGAATCTAAATCTTAAATCCTGATCTCAATTCAGATTTTACTATCTCTCTTCACTCGGGTTCATGTATCCGAAATCCGAAAAAAATGCATCGCGCAACGCGAATGAGATTATTGATCATGAATTTTGATTTGCAATGTGAATAAAAAAAAAGTCCTCTTTTTCTTCTTTCTTCCCTTTTTATTGGATCCGAAATTTTCTCTGCAGGCATCTTTCCCGGATCCATTGTGCTGAGGGATTCCAATTGTGAAAAAGTGCTATCTTTTCTGATTGCATTATAGGATTGGGATGCCAGGCAGGGATGCTCGTTTGATTCGCTCTCTGTGTGCGGACCCTGCTGAATAGAAAAGATTCGCTTTTGGGATGCGTTTGCGCGTAGGGCGATTGCCGTGCTGCGCGGATGGGTGCATTTTTATGGCCGGTGCGTAATAAGCCGATTGGATCCTTGGAACTGGTTTTTCGGGTTTTGACTTGCCAGCAGCCGTGGCGTGGCCTTTGTAGGTGGATATTGTCGTGGGAAAAATTTTCACGAACCAGCTGAGTTTCGTGGTGCAGTAGGTAGCGAACATTCGAAGACAGGTGAGCGCTTATCGTGGGAGTCATTTGGAGAATTTGGATTATTGAGAGCTTGCTACCGAAGAACGTAAACAATGATAATTACAATTCGAATATTTATAAAATCCCGATACGAATAACAGGAATTTTGGTTACACGCCTGGTAACCACATTTTAGATTAAAAAAATTAAAGCGTGTAAGAAACGAGCGGTTTTTGCTTTATGGGTATTTTTTTTTTTTTTTTCCATTTTATGTTTTTATAAAATACAGTCTTTTTTTTGTTTGATTTTTTTTTCAAATTTGTCTTTTTTTATGATTTTGAAGTAATTTTAAGATGTTTTTATTTAAAGTGTTTTGTTTTTATATTCATTTTAATGTAATTTCTATCATTTTGTTATTTCTGAGAACTTTTTGAAAATATACAAAGTTTTATTACAACTTTGCACAAAAATGTTCGTTCGGCCTGCTTTTTTGCAAAAACAGTGTCGAAAAGTAGTACTTTTGATGGAATTTTCCCCCAGTGCAGTTGAATACCCCTCAGTGAGTATAAAATAATCTAAATGTTTTCAATTTGACTTCTGTTATATTATTTTTTCTTTATTTAACCTGTGAATCATGATACATGAATTTCATTTTGGTTATATGAATTTTTGATACAGATTTTGAAACCTTGTTGAT
Source organism: Uranotaenia lowii (assembly GCF_029784155.1). Lineage (NCBI taxonomy): Eukaryota > Metazoa > Arthropoda > Insecta > Diptera > Culicidae > Uranotaenia > Uranotaenia lowii. The sequence goes on from NC_073692.1 coordinate 391,509,146, forward strand.
GGACACTGTTGAATGAATGACCTTTTTCGGGAATATTTTTTTGTACTGAGACTAGCTGATCCCGTACGAACTTCGTTTCGCTTTAAATCATCAATACGTCAAAATGAGTTTTAAGTTGCCACTTTTTCTTGTCCGTAAACTTGAAATTCACTTTAACAAAATTTATTGAAGAGTGTTTCCTTCTCATACTAAAATTGGACAGCAATTATCACAAAATTGTTGCAACAAAAATTGAATTTTAATGTGGGCGACCTTTTTTACTGTTCCATGGCCCGGAATTCGACAATTAAAGCTAATTTTACTTCCATCCTTTGTGCAATGTGTTTTATTCGAATCATATGTATAATTACGTCAGTAACTTGAAAAAGTAGAGAGTTAATATAGACAACAGCTTTTGCCAACCCGTGACCTGGAACTTGCTACCTGGAGTCAATTGCTTAAATCTTTTAACCTCAATCTGTAGATTTTCATCTCAATCCGATGCATAATCACGACAATATTGTGAAAATAGTGAGCACCAACATGGACAACCCCATTTTTGGATCACTTCGACACCAGAGATCAATTATCTTTACTGTATAGCTCCCATACGCTAATTTTCATTGCGATCCTATGCATACTCAAGACTCTTTGTGCCGACCCTTGTCCCAAAATAACCTGAAAGGAATCCTTACTTTGAATCGATTGCTCGTTCCTCAAAAACACTCATGTGCAAATTTTCATCACAATCCGATGTATAATAACGCCAATATCTTTAAAAATGTTCATCATTCCTTGTCCTGGTGAGCATCCTAGTCCAAATTCAGCTCTTTAGGTCTTAGGACGTCTGAGCCTATAGAGGGCAAAAAAAAAACAAACATACAGAAATGGCTTTTCATACACAGTTGTGTTTAAAAAAAATCATGTGAAGCAGCGCACTCTAATTTTGACCAACTGTCATTTCTGTCTGGATTGATATTTGTTCATGAAATCTTCACAAAATTTTGTTAAACTATCCAACTAATACTCCACAAAATGTGAAGATTGTACTTTAACTGAAAAAAAAGAAACAGCCATTCTCGTAAAAAAGGCAATTTTAGATTGCTTCACAAAATTTGCTGTATTATTGACAATTTTCATTAAAAAAAGCTTGAAATTTGGCCATTGTATAAATGTTTGGTTCTAGATCAGATAAATAGATAGTTTTGTTAAAGAAAAATCTCAAAAAACATTGATTACGATATTTTCTATACAAACATGCGTCCAAAAATGAATGAAATCGCCTGTTGGACGATGATGAACCTCATTTTCAAACCAGTCCTATTTGGAACCGTCTTCAAAGTTTTTGAAGTATTAGTTGGATAGTTGAACTAGATTTTCTAAAAATTTCATGGAAAAACATCTTCCCAAACAGAATTGACAGCTGGTCAAAGTTGAAGGAAAAGTGGGCTGCTTCACGTAATTTCATTCTTTTTCGAACGCAACAGTATATATTGATTCGTTTAGGAGTCTTTTGTTGTTTTGAAGCTATAAAGTATGTCAGTTTTAACATTTCTAGAGGATCGAAATGGTTGAAATAAAAAAAAGTTTAATATTCGCTTTATCCGTAAGGATTGATTTCAACCTAGAAAACATGAAAGCGTAGCAGAAATGATAACTTAAGTCGTTTACAATGAGGTTGCGAATCGCAATTCCAACTGTATATTGGAAAAATTGTATAAAATGTCGTCTGAAGTCAGTTTAAATCTGATATGATAGAACGTCTGTAATGTTAGTAAATTTTGAAATGATTTGGCTCCTGCGCGAGCTTCAAGTGAGTAAATCATCGTTAGGCTCTAACTGCGGCCAGCAGTCCATCCAGATGGCTAAAAATCAGATGGGAATAGAGCCTTATATTGACCAATGAGATAACTGGAAAATATTGACGCTGGCAACGATTTCAAGGCTATGAGAGCAAAATCTTGCGCTCTCTTGCATTCCTCTGATAGGTAGGAATAAAGTGTCGGATAGTGTCCATTTTATTTGGTTTAGTTTTCGTTGCTTTTGAAAGCATTGCAATATATGTATGTATATTGCCTTCACTTTGGTAGATAATTGCAGTTTTTATACGATCATTCTATAATGCATTTGGAACGTATATCAAAACTGCATAACAATATAGCTAAAAAATATTTGCTGAGAGCTTAGGAATTACTCAAGCTATTATTGTCATGTACTCAAATTGATATATGAAGACTGAATTTTTGATCGTTTGGAATTAAACTTTGTTTTGGAGTAATCTGAAACAAATTCAAATTTCTCAAAAAACTCACCAAAATGATTCGATTGTAACAAGAATTTACAAATTTTTATCTTTTAAAACAAGTTATGATGATGCCTAACAGCATTTAAATGTCGAACTAATCAGAACATCGTTTTGAACAAAAAAATTACTGATTAGCCGAGAAATAGCAGACATCTCTAATGCCCGCACAGTTATTTACCTTTCAATTTAGTCAAATCTGTTGTGTAAACATGCTTTTAAGAATCCTATGATACCAATAGTGTCCAATTTAGTCTCTAAACCGGATGTGAGTTCCAAAAGGTTTTAGCAACTGATATTTTTTTTAAAATATATTTATTATAATCAAATTTCAACTTTTTGAAATTAAAGGAGTTATTTTCGTTTGAGCTGCTTAAAGTGCTTAAAAATTTGCTAAGAGATAGAATGTTCAAAAATTCTCAACGAGCTTCCATTTTTCGTAGTGAGTTCTTTAGGACCCGAACGATGCTACATATGGGTGTGCCAATTTTCATATGGATAGGATATGTTCTTATATCACAAACAATCATGCGCTGTATAAAAAACAATAGGAAAATATAAGCATATAGACTGCCGGCCAAAAGTTTGGGATCACCCCCTGAAAAACATAAAAAAAAATATTATCAGCCATATCTCAGTCATCTTATGACATTTTTGAATTCTTTTGATCTCAGTCAAGAGATCGTGAGCTTAACCAGTTTGTATGATTTTAAAAAATGTTAATATTGAGTTTATTTGACTTAAATTTAGCTTAAAGTTGGGACATTTTCCAAAATCTGAACTTAAAATTCAAACCCGATCATTTAAGTATGGGGTGGCGGTGGACCAAATTTCAAAATTCGAGTAGCATTCGAATTCTTTTTTCATATTTATCAAAACACATATGTTTAGTTTTGTGCAAAAAAAAAATTTAATGTACTTAAAATATATAAAATAGCTACTTAAGTCATCGTCGAAAAGTTTGGGATCTCCCCGTAGTATGGTGCAACGGCCGAAAGTTTGGAATCAGCCTTCTAAAACATGCATTTTTTTCACGCGTATTTCTGTTGTCAAACAACGTATTGTTCATCTGATAAGTTGATTTGGAAGCTAATAAGTTGAACTTGGTTCATGGATATTTGATTGAATTATTTTTGAAGGCTAACTTCATTAAACGTTTAGCAAAAACTTGATCATTTTTTGATCATTTTTTGATAATTTTCACCAAATAGTCCGGCCGGTAAAAAAAACACGCAAATTTGTTTTGACCATAACTTAGTTGTCTTACAAGTTTTTACAGATCAAATTGGCTTATTTCCAAGCTAATGAATTGTACTTAAGCACATGTGTTTTGATAAGTATGAAAAAAGGATTCGAATGCAACTCGAATTTTGAAATTTGGTCCACCCCACCCTAAGTTCGGTTTTTGGAGAATGTTCCAACTTAAAGCTAAATTTAAGTCATATAAACTCAATAATACCATTTTGTCAAAAACATACAAAAAAGATTTGGCTCACGATCCCTTGAATGAGATAAAAAAAAATCCAAAATGTTATAAGATAGCTGAGAAATGGCTGATCAAAATTTTCATGTTTTTAGGGGGTGATCCCAATCTTTTGGCCAGCAGTTTATATATCGCCACGACAATCTAGAAGCTATTGATGAATAAATTTATGCTAAAATTAAAAGAACCGTCCGTCATGACATATTTGATACTTCGGGAAATAAGTATAATCGTAGAGAGATATCAGCCAAAGGCCTACCGGTTGGACAAAACAAAGACCACCCAGTGGGGCACCTTGCTTGGCTGCACCATCATCCGGAAACACGAAAAAGCCAAAGTTGCAGCAAACAGGTACCTTCACCCCAATATTCTGCTTTTGATGACTGCGAGACACTCACTCATTATGAAGCCGGCGTTTTCCGATGAGCGAGTGTGCGGTTTGATTTTACATTTCCTTCCGTTTTGTGTCATGATGAGTGGCGCACCAAAAACAAAAAATAAAGAAACCCTCTAGGGTACAAAAACCCCCAATTGGTTTTCCTGGTGTCAATGATTGCCTCGGAGGTGAACGTCACCAGAAATTTGAAACCGGCCCATAAACTGCAATAACTGATAGTAGTAGAGGTGTTTTTCGTATGGGCGTTTTTTCTTCGAAGAATAGGTAGGTGCTCACCTGTTCTTGCTAAGAAAGGCCCAAGGCAATGGAATCGTTTTGTTTGTTCTTCTATCGTTATCTGTAGTACATACACGATTAGTTGCAACGAGTCGACAGGGCATTGACCTGCAAATACCAACCTGATTCTTGAAGTGACAACAGACCAGCATTTATTTATCAACAAACGCATGAGGCAACTATTGTGAATTTTGAGTAGTGCTAAGAAGAACAATACCTGGGGAAAATAATTTATTTTTTTCTATGAGCCTTAGTAATTTTAGTAGAATTGATCGATGGTTTTCAAAACGAAGAAACATTTGTCATAACGAAATCCGACAGCAGAATTGTTTTTATGCCTCCATGATTAAAATTGCATATCAATCATTGGTTGTCAATGACCTGTGTATTAAGCTTTTCTGATCATTTTTACCAAAGTACAAAAGATAGAGCAGAATGTGGACATTAAATCTATGGGTTGACTTGATTCTTCAGCCATATCTGGTAACCAGATCCTTTTACAAAGCTATGTCGTTTCCAAAAATGTACCAAATTGAGTCATACTACTATCGTAACAATAATCTTTGCATCTTTATTCCATCTCAATATAGAAAATTGTAAAATTGTTAATTTGAATAAACATTTAGTTAGTCTATAAGAGCCAGCAAGGCTGATAGATAATCGATAAATCAGTAAACCTTTTATTGAAGTTTAATTAAATATTGTTTATTTATAGTAAATAATCAGCTTTTAAAGAACAAATTTTAATGAAGTCTACATTTGCATGTGTTCAACTGATCCCTTGAGTGTAAAAAGACAATTTTTTCCCATATGCCATCTCAGAGAACTCATTATTTATTGAACATACAACGAAACTAAAAATGAGTTCAACATATTGCCTCCCAATAACTATTATGTCCGTAGAAGGTTGTTTCTGGTATCTTCAAAGAATTATAAACCATCGCGTGCAAACATCGCGAATCAGTTAAACAACAAATCGATAATTTAAACTCTGATTAGAGCTGGTAAATGCTAAATTCAATACGAAATTTATTTAATAACTCTACCTTCAACTAAAATTCTCCGTTTTGGCAAAATTCTAAGATAAACAAATAAATGTTTTTCATATTGTCATTGCCATAGTAAGTGCTGCATTGAAAGCAGAATAGTCGTCATGACGGTTTCTATAGCTTATGGAACTGACTTATCATTGTTTCAGAGTTTTTCAAAAAAAGCTTTTGAAACAAACTAAAATACCTATATGATTTAAAGTTGATCCTGAAAAGTATCTTTCTAACAATCCTTCCTTTATCCCTTTTAGACTACTAGGACGTGGCCGGCGCCGTCATTGATCTTTTCTGTTTAAAGGGAGAGCATGCATTTTGTGTATTAAGAATGAATTGCTAATCTCAAGCTACATTCTTTTGGCCCTTGTACAAAATTTATGGTAACAAACAGAAAAAAACAGATATTTTCAGATATTTTTACTTCAGACTTATTTAATGATGATTATTTACAAAAAAATCAAGTTGAGCAAAGTTACCCCGGTGATCAAAGTTACCCCAGTTTACGGTCAATGATTTGAATTACACCTATGGAAAGCACGATAACAAAATAACTTAACTGGCCACGGAAACAACAATGATAAAAGCAATGGACACATTCCACGCGCTTGTACCGCACACAAATGATTTTTATCCATAAGCGTTTCAAAAAGTCTCAAACTTGTCAATAATTTTGATAGGTCAAATAACACAAAACAAAAAGAGAGAAAACAAAATTTTTTTTACACGTTTTATATAATTTTGAAAATCATAATTTTTTTTGGAAAAAGTATAACTGTTGAAAACTTTTACAAAATAACTAATTTAAATATATGGATTGATTTTTTCTCTAAATTTTTTTAATACGTTTTGATGCCGAAAAATGCTGCATCATTGTTTAGAAAAAAAGATTATTTTTATATCAAATGGGGTTGTATTGAATAGCGAACAAAACAGTGCAAATGAGTGAATTCACGTCACAAAAAGGAAGTTTTTTAATTTTACGCAAAAACTTCAAAAATTCAAAACAATTTTTTTTTGTGAATCTTCAAATGAAACTTAGAGCAACAATTATTTTAACGTATGATTCCTCAATTTGGTCAAGAGAAAACGCGTGTAAATCGGTGAAATCGTTTATTTAAATAAATCAAATTAAATTTCTTTTTCAAGTTTAATTAGTATAAAATTCAGGAACAATATTTAGCTAGGCTTCCGCTTTTCCAAATCTGAATTGACGGGCCTTACGCTTAACCCCTGCCATCAGATTTTGTACGGCCACCTTGTCCACCTTCTTCGCCATAGAAAGCCAGTTTGCCTTGAACTGCTGCTCGTCCTTAGCAGTTTTTTTGGTCTTCTTTAGGTTCCGCTTGACAATAGCCCAGTATTTCTCAATTAGGTGGAGCTCTGGCGTGTTGGGAGGGTTCTTGTCCTTGGGAACCACCTGCACGTTGTTGGCGGCGTACCACTCCATGGCCTTTTTACCGTAATGGCAAGATACCAAATCCGACCAAAACAGTACGGAACAACCGCGTTTCTTCAGGAAAGGCAGCAGACGGTTATTCAAATACTCTTTCACGTAAATTTCTTGGTTGACAGTCCCGGAAGCTATGAAAATGCTGCTTTTCAAGCCACAGGTACAGATGGCTTGCCAAACCAGATATTTCTTCGCAAACTTTGACAGTTTCATGTGCTTGAAAATATCTGCTACCTTCCCCCTTCCTTTTGCCGTATAAAACTCCTGTCCCGGAAGCTGCTTGTAGTTGGCGTTGACGTAGGTTTCGTCGTCCATTACCAAATAGTTGCTACGAATAGTTGCTACGTTTTTTGCTCGTTTGAAGTGTGCGTAAAAACACGCTCTCTAACCACTGGGCTCGCTATACATGGGAATTCTCTTCCTGAGTTTCTCATGTAAAGTTAGCTAGTGTAGAGCAAAGGCGGGAGCAATTCGTGAGAGCTTTTCATCAACATGCCCTCTAGCCTAAAATTTCAACATCTATGAAGCTTTCTCCTATTGGCGCACTAATGCCTGTCTATCACCCTTTCTTTCAAATTTCTATAAAATAAATTCTCTCCAGTTTTCATTCCGCCGCACACGCCATTAAAAATTTTAATCGTACAAATTACGGCGATTAAAATCATATAACAAATAATTTAACATACACCCGCAAATTTGCGTCCATGGGAGACCTAAAGTATATTACAAAAATATGCTCAAACGCTTATGATCTTAGTTTTTTCATGTTCTTTCACGTAGGAAAGAAATTATTCATGAAACATCAAAAAGTCACACGAACGCAACCAATTTGCAAATGATAGCTTTTTCTTGGGCCACCTGGTGTTTTAATACACATTCAGAACTTAAAATATGTTATTACTATCTGTAAAGTTTTCTTTTGCCAAATTAAGGTGCATTTACAGTTCTTTCGAACGTGAAAATGAAAAAACTTATATTCTTCAAAAACTCGACTATGCTGCTGCATTTCATGGCTGCGAAACTAGGTGGAATAGATGCGGAATGGTTGGACGATTATTTTTGAACTAATTTCCTTGTTCAAAGCCCTTTAATATTAATTTTATTTCAATTCCCCCGATTTTTAACTACGGAATATTTTTTCCGCGTTCACTGACATTCCGCTCGAAGTGTAAACGCACTGAGCGAACTTGAAAATGGAAAACGAAAAAGAGTGGTGAATATAAATTCCGCGTTCATTTTCACGTCCGAATGGCAATGTGCATTCTGAAAAAAATTTCACCGATGACGGAAAAATTTTTGCTTCATAAAAAATTAGTTTTTTAATTTGTAAGCACATTTGAAGGCAATTAAAGGCTTAAAATACTATCAGTTTGAAATGAAATGCAAACGATTTTTTTTACTTTAAAACCCGCTTGGGCATCATTTAATTGCACCTGTTGGAAGAGTTTTTCGACGAATAAATGTACCTGTTGAAAGATCTTCTCAACGAATAAATGTAAATGAAGATCATCAACCCGATGATGGCCAGATTCAATTAAAATAAAAAAAATAGATTCCGCTTTGTTCAAATGTGTGTTTCAGAAAAGGTATGGAAATAATTATAAAAATTTATGAAATCATTCAAAAATAATGTGTTTTAAGGAGAACTGAAAAGCAGAAAAATTAACAAACAAAAGAGCACTGATGCATTTTAATTAAATAAAAACCTTTTCAATTGTTTCACTAATTAAAAGTAATTTTAAAATTTTTGTTTGTCAATTTTTAATCAAGAACAAAAAATGGCTATCTTGTAGAAGTTATATTCATAACGTCCTTTCAATAAGTTTTTCAAAAGAAACGAATCGCTAAAGCTCGTTACTCCTTGATCGATAAATACTTTTTGGGAGTACTTTAAATTCATAAAATTTAATTTAAATTCATTGTATTCAAAGATAAGAACTTTGGGATTATTTGATTAAATCAATCGTTTTCAAAGCTGAATATGTTTTGAAGAAAAACAAAATGTTTTTTTTGAGAAATTTGAATTTAAATTTGAGCATTGGTTCGACAAGTATCGATCAAAACATTGGTTGAATGATCTGTTATTTTCCGATCGAAACCAATTTCTACCCGCAGTTGAACAAACCTCTTACTAATTTTGAAGATTTGACCGATTTGACATTTCACTGCGGAATATTTTTTCACTGTGGTGAGTTCACGTTCACGTTCGAGTTCGAGTTCACAAGAACTGTAAACCGGGCTTTAAGTGTAATGGAAATTGTTATGTCCATCTTTACTTATGCGATAGAGACAAACATAAATCCTATATATGGAATTTTGCCGAAACGATCGCGAGCCAAGTTTTAGGAACTATCCGATCATACAGTACTCTCTTTTTCATTTCCTCATCTGAAATTGCTTTCAAATCACTGAATGAATTATAAAATTTCAGTTCAGGGTCAACTCATCAACTTTGCACGTTATTTAGTCAATTTTGATTTGGTAGCCCACGTTTCTCCACAGTTTTTCAAAATCCCAAAAAAAAAATAACTTTTTTTTAAACAGTCAGAACTTGGGATAATGATGTATTTTAAAAATAATAAAAAATGCCTAAAGATACCTTAGAAATGTAGAAAACTGTTCCGTTTATTTTTTTCTTTTTATCTTTTATTATAAAGAAGTTATGAAACAAAGAAAAAAAGTGGCCCATGATACCCCACTCTCCCCTACAGATACAGAAAAGATACAGAAAATTTGCGATTGTACAAGTTGAAATAACAAAATATCACTTTTAAAAGTGTACATAAAATTTGAAGGCTCTAAAGAATTTATCAGAATAGCTTAAAATTTCGGGACGTAATTTAGTACACTACCCTGCTCTGTTTTAACTGTTTGAATTCATATCACAACTTTAAAGAGGCATAACTTTGTTCGTTGTTGTTCAATCAAGAAGCCATGAACATCAAATTGTGGGTAATTATTTTCTCTACAACTTATTTGACTTATTTTTCCACAGAGAGAACAGGATATCGAAGTGGTATTTACTAAAGTCAAAAGTGGTCAATTCTAGCGTGAATTCACGTTACAAAAGAAATCGATAACATCACAAACAACTTAATTTTTTTTTAATGACCAAGTTTTATTCATTTTGAAGGGAATTCAATTTGCGATCGTTTGCTACTGTTTTTTTTTCATTTTCATGTTAATTGGTTGACTTCTAGAATGATAACAGTTCTGAAAAGTCCGGAAAAACGATATCACGTCACGGTGGAATGTGTCAATAGTCGATTATTTAATAATATTCTAGCTTTAGGTATCCATGCCCAATCTCCATCTCACTCACCCCTTCATAATATGTAAGTGTTTGAAGAACTGTTGGTACAAAATGCAATTCGAATATTTAAAAAACCTGTTGTTTCTCTAAGTGCTCTTCAAAATTCTAATGTTCAATTGGTTTGAAAAGTATAGGGGAGAGTGGGGATACTTGATCCCCTTTTCTTAATTTCACCATATCTTTTTGGAAAAAATTAGCAACTCGCACTCTTTTACTTTTTCTGGCAGCGTGTGATTTCAAGTTTCTATGCTTCTAAAGTTAGAACGATACTTGAACCCGTAGATGAACTAGAAGCGTTTTCGTGGGAGTAAAAAAATTGCGATATTTTTGAAGTTAAGGGAGACTTGATCCTTTATTCGGGAAGCCCTAATCTATGGAAAAAAAAATCAAACAAAACCCCAAGATAGAATGTTAATTGACTATTTTGGTCATGTTTGTTCTCATTTCACAATCTATAATTGTCAGAAAACAAAATTCTATATAAATTCTTATGACATTGCATACTTACGGGCGCATTAGCAATCTCGTAATCAGCAATGACCACGATCCATTGAGAAGAAGAATATACCGGGATCATTTGCATGTATGTATGTATGTAGATAATCCACCATGGGTGCACGGATTCACAGCAGTTTTATCAAAGTATGTGCTTTCATGCATTTTTTATAATACTTTCGGTAAATAATCTACAATGCAGTCAACAGTATACCCGACACCATGGTTTCGTGTGAGCTGTTATGGAATGAATGTATAACGTGTTCCTGAAAGTATAATTTGGAAGAACGACTCAATCAGATACACAACCAGTCCAAAATGTATAACATTTTCAATGTTCAACATTTACAACAAGTATTCCGGCATCCGTGTTTATACCTGGCCAGTTGGCAGCTGATTGAAGGTTCCAATAAACTCATATATCTCAAATAAATACATCTTACCCATCGGCAGATAATGGACCCAAAACCAAAATCTAATGCCGATAATTACATCCAAATGTCATTCACTCGGTCCACCACACTATCCACTCAACCCTCAACAAATGCGGGATTTTTGACAGTATTCTTCATTTGCTTATTTTTCTTCACTTGCTTCAATATATGCACCATTTTCACAACAACCAAATACGCATACAGAGATTTTTTTCAATTCTCCCTTGTATCACTCCGATTTTCTTCACTCGCTCACTCAAAATTACTGCATCCGAAAGATTATACCCACCCACCCAAAGTAGTATTTAAACTAAAAACCTACCACATCATCCTCATTTATTAGCTTAGAGATGACACACCTAACAATAAATCAAAATTCAAACTAAAGAATATGGTAGCTTTTTTTTACTTTTTAAATATTAATTATTTTGTAAAACTACTTGAACGTGAATAATAAACTCTCTTCCTTCTTTTTGGCTACGCTCTATTCGAATAACAGCTAGTGTGTGTAAGAGAGAATTGATCCTGTTATTACCTCACCGGTTTTTCGCAACGCTTGCTGTGATCAATTATTGCACTTTTCTCGACGGGCGCCCGCACGACGCTTAGTAGGCTGGCACCTAAAACATGTTCGAACATGTCTTGACTTCTACTGGCATATGATTCGGGTTTCCTTTTTTTCACCATCAGGCACCGGTCGGCCAACAACAAATTTATTCGTCACTTCCTTTCTAAAATGACCCTTAAACTATTTTACACACAGATTTACACAGCCATTTGCTGCGAATTTGGGGAATACCTCACACCGAGGCCAATCATATTCAATCGCTCAAAATAAGCCGTTTTTTGAACGCTGCTGCTTATTTTTCTTTTAAATTTTCACTTCAATTTGCCCCTACAACTTGAATACCAGAAATTTGAGAAACTTTATTTTCCCTTATTTTATTTTCTTCCACTTTCTTAAACATTCAGCATCGCCCTCATCTCTTCATTGGCAATAAAACCAATTACTTGCTGTAGCTTATATTGACCATTTTTCCTTCATGGAATCACCACACTTTATTTTTTTTTCTACACCTTTCTATCACTAAAATAACTATTTCCCTTGATTCCTCATAAAATCTGCAAGCAACAAGCTCTTCGGATATGTTTTCAGCTGAAATTTATTTAGATATTCTTTGTCCAACTACACTCGTCGCGTATGAAGGAAACGAACCGAACCGAACCGAACCGAACCGCACGACGCCTGATACGCGAATGAGAATATACCGGGATCATTTGTACCCATATATTAGGGATCAATTGTACCCAAAATCAAAATTTTAGAATACTTTTTCTGAAAAAAGTATTTTGAAGTTCATTTTACACTCCAAAGATTGATGTATTGGAATAAATATTTTTGTAATAATATTTCCATGTTAGGAACATTTTAAAATGATGAAAAAAGATCTTCAAGTCACATTTTGTGAAATTTTTCAAACAAAGTTCAATAACCCAAAAACTTATTTTGTTAAAATTTTTTGAGCTTCAACCTTTACTGTTTTGTTCCATTTGGCACATTTTTCTAGAACATTTGATCTTTGTACGACATTCCAGTTTGGAGATATAGCTAAGGAATCAAGTATCCCCAGGGATCAAGTGTCCTCATTCTCCCCTACCTATTTTCCCACTGCTTAATTTGCTCACATGGGATCGATCTAAATATTGTTATGCACTGCATACAAGTATTTACAAAGATAAATACTTTTCAAGAATGCTACGACTCGGAACCTTATCAATTCTTGCGTCAAGAGCTTTCTTTGTCCCTACGCGAACAACGTATACCTACATGTGTTTGAATGCTAAGACAACCGTTTTTTGACCGCTTTCCGGATACCTTCACGTGTAGCTGTAAACCCAAAAAGTGTCAAATTCCCAATTTTCTTATCGCCACTAAAATAATCAGATAAATATTTCAGCCACGACGATACCAGTCACGGTGTTCATTTTTCACATTAAAAGATTCCCGTTATGCGACGAACTGCACATGTGTAAATATTGTCCGGTTATATGCATATCTCCATCCGTATTTCGCCGTCGCTGTCCCGATCCCCAAGTTCTCTCAGCCTCCCCGCATCCCGTCAATTGTAATCATCTCGAATCCATTCCACATTAGTACAAATATCAACCAAGAAAGCCAACCGGCAAAAAATACCCCTAGCTAGACCCAAAGTAAACAGATCCGAAAAACAGTCTTAATTTATGATAATTTTAACCTCACATCCCGGAGTTCATTCTCCCCTTTCTCTTTTCCAGGCGTAGACAGATAGCATAGACAGACACGCATCGCATCTGAATACTTGTCTTTTTTTAATGCTGCCGGTTTGTTGTTTATGCTTGCACGAGCTAAAAAGATGCAGCGAAAAAAGAGCACTACACGCCAGCATCCGATAGGAGCCTGTTATGATGTTATGCACGGGAACAACACCAGCATCGGCATCGTCAGCAGCAGCAAGCTAACCTCCAAAACATTAGCGCACAGCATCACCGCAGCACACGGCCAACTAAACACAGGCGAATGTGTCCCGTCTTCTGTCCGCCCAACAAACCCCCTTCCATCCCCTTCCTATGCTGGGGCCCACTTTCGGTTCGTTGGCCTCGCGCGTTCGCGTAGGGGAAAGGTTTCCTAAATGGGCCTATCGGGTTAAATGACCCTACGGCCGTTTGACGAAATGGCTAACAAGACATCATATCTAATCAATGCATTTTAAGGGTAATACGCTTAGAGCATAAGGCAAGAAAAAATTTTATGAATAAACCAGCTCAAAAAATTTTAAAAATTCATACAAGGTTTTGATACCTTTTGATGTAATATATTGACTTTTAAAAAATATACGTGAAGAAGCTCAAACCAAAAAGTTGGGTTATTTTTGTTACTTATTTGAATGAACCTTAGAAGTTAAACAAATTTAAGCTTTTCAAATGGTTTCATAATGATTGGAAAGTGGAATAAGAGAGTGTTTTTGTATGCCCCCATCATGTTTGTTAAATGCCAATACCCTTAAATAACAGGTTGAATTGAATAAATATATAATTTTTATCATTAAAACTTCGAATTTAAGCTCTAATTAACACCTTTAGAGAGAATTGAAGATCTCGAAACAGATTTGATAAAGTTTTTCTTATGGATGAATTGCCTCCATAATGATGCAACCCTAACTTCTGATTTATTCTATAAAATATTAGAAGAAATAGATTTTTATAAAACTTCAGCTTTGTCGTATGGAAGTTATCAGTATCTAGCATTTCCAATGTAATTATACAGAAATATTGCCAAAAAAACAGAAATTTTGCCTAACACATAATTAGGCGCATTTAGCCCGCACGGTTTGAGGTTCGGCAATTTTGACAACAGTTATAATAAAATCGATTTCTCAAAAACTGAAGGAGATTTCAACATGAAAATAACTCCAATGTATAGAAAACAGATGCCTGCTTATGTGTATATAGTTTTTGTACACATATTCGATACAATGTTTGAGAAAATCAGTATTCTTCTTAAAAGGCGCATATAGCCCGCTCCTCCCCTACATCCGCGGGCAAAATTGTAAATGGCTGCCGCTTGTTGTGCGGCACAACACAACCCTTCAATCCTTTCCCCCACGCACCGTACCGTCTGTCATCGCATCCAGCCAGGGAAGGGAAAAAAAGAACACAGAACTGCCAACTCGCGATCTTCGCTGCATACAAAGTCGTGCGTCTCTCCGTGGAGTTGCATCTTCCTCCATCCCGGTGCGAGGCGAGAGCCATCAAGTGGTTGTCAAGCTTTAGTTTCGATATTTTACTTGTTTCGAGAACTCTCTCATTCCACTTTTGTTTGAAATTTTAAGGTTTATTGAAACCTGCATGTTTTTACTGAAATTTCTGAAGGGTTAAAAAAATTTAAAAATCCACCTACATCCACCTACCTATTCCACTCAAAATAAAAACCCAATTTGAGAAAATCAAAATGTTCCGGTATGTATAATCATAAACCTTTTTTTTCTAGATCTTTCACTTCACTGATATTTGAAAACAATTCACATTTTATTGTAGCATCGCTGTTCTAGATAAATCAACCATCGCAAACAGGATCGTGTGATATCGATTCAACAAGGCAGGATGCCTCCTTAGTGTCAGGTTTATTTGGTTACTTGAAGATTGAAGACCGAGATTCGATCTCATGACCGCTGGCTTGAGATCAAATCCCGATCATGGCTCTTTCTGTGGGCTGATGGTTTTAGCTTTTGTAAGATGCTAGTTACCATATCGTTAAAAGATGTACGTACATAAGTCGTAGTGTACCATCATGTTAGATTAAAATTCAACAATTCAGGATTACTCAGGGGGTGGTCGTTTTGCGTAATGGCTAACGTGTCTAATTTATGAGCCAGAGGTCCAGGGTCGTCACCGAAAGTTTCAAGGCAGCAGGTCTCAAAGTCAATGTCGGAAAGACCAAGTCGAAGGAGATCAACACAGGAAATCCCTCCAGTTTCATGGTAGCTGGGCAACAAGTTGAGAAAGTAGAGTGCTTCCAGTATCTTGGTAGCCAGATAACGCCTGATGGTGGTACCAGGAAAGACTTCGAAACTTGGATCACAAAGGCCCGATTTGCGTTTGCGAGTCTCCGAAGTCTCTACGAACGAAAATCCAAATCTTCAACTCAAATGTCAAATCCGTATTGTTGTATGGGTGCGAATCTTGGTGCACATATGCGGTAACGACGCGAAAACTGCAAGTATTTGTAAACCGCTGCCTGCGGAATATCATCCGCGCTTGGTGGCCTAGCAACTGGCTCTCGAATGAGGAACTACATCGTCGGTGTCATCAATGGCCGCTAGAAATCGAGATTCGGAAACGTAAGTGGAGAAGGATTGGGCACACGCTGCGGAAAGATGAAACCGATTTGCAGAGAGGCGCTAGATTGGAATCCAGAAGGACATCGAAGAAGAGGCAGACCCAGAAACTCGTGGCGGTGAAGCCTAGCCGCTGAAAACCGAACTGTCGACGAGAATGTTGACTGGGACAATGTAAAGACGCTGGCTCAGGATCGTCAACAGTGGAAGTCTTTTACCACGGCCCTATGCACGGGAGGATCGGCGCTGGATCATTAAGTAAGTAAGTAAGTAATGAGTTTATGACCTCACACCTGATTAAGAGCTGCAGAGATAATAGATTGAACCGATTTTTCAGAAGAAGTATTCCAGCCAAAACTTCAAGATTTATGCGTTGATGGCATACAACCCAAAGCGATGCGGAGACAACAATATTGAATACGCTCGAGTTTGATGAGGTTGGCAGCTGACTGGAAACAAAAACTACCATATTCCATTACTGAAAGAATAGATGTTCGATACAGTTTCATAAGATCTTCTGGATGGGCTCCCCACCAGGTTCCAGTGATTGATCGGAGGTAATTGATTCTTTGTTGGCATTTTCCTTTCAGATACTCAATGTGGACTCTCCAGGTATACGTGGAATCAAACCAAACCCCAAGATACTCAAAACACCTCGATGAAGTGATCGTTCTGCCTAGGAGTTGAGCAGGTCTATGTTTCTTAGAGAAAACAGCCATCTCCGTTTACTGTGGAGGAAACTCAATCCCAAGCCCTAAAGCCCAGGTTGTCAATCTTCGAACACACTATACTTCAATAGTGGGAGGTCGATTCGTGCTAATGCGCTTCAAGGCAATACTCGTTTCCGAAACCACTATCAGCAAATATGTACCTCATTCCAACACGACTCGATGCACAATTCCTTCTCTGGCGAGTTAGAATCCGACATGTCAACGTGTTAAAAGAGGTCCCCATTTAGCGCATCTACTAACTTTGCGAATCTAGTCCAGGAAGTCCAGAAACACAAAGCGAGTTGTCGACGACACTTTCTCTTATCGAACACGCGGGTCAGCAGGCAAGGACCCCTAAGCCACGTGTAAGACTCAGACTCCTCCGAACCCTCTTGAGTCACCACTCAGCGCAACTACCCAATTCGCAAGTCGAGTGTCCCTCTCCCCGAAGCGCAAATCGAATTGTAGATCCTCGCGGTTAAGGCGCATCAATTCCCGAAACGCGTGTCGTACCCTGTCACCTCCGGCATAATACAGTGCCTCACTGACACTGACGTGTCTTACACGTCTCTTAGTGTTGACTCACCATAGTCACCACTTTAGTGATAGTTCTCTTAGCCGTACATCTGCAATCGCCGGGACTTGCAGACACGTTTCCACCCTGGAACACTAGGGGGAGGAACTACCAGCCCAGGGTCAGGTTGTCAATCTGTCTAAATAAAGTATCTTGTAAAGGTCTGTGCAGATGAGACTCAGTAGATCCTGTGACAGACACCACACCGTCATCTGCAAGTTGTCTTAGAGTGCAGCCTTCAGAGAGACAACTGTCGATATCACTTACGTAAAAGTTGTACAAAAGTGGACTCTAACATGAACCCTGCGGGAGGCCCACGCAAGAAGTTCTTCTGACTGCAATATCTCCCTGATCAAAGTTCAAATGTTTTTAACAAAGCAAGCTGTATAAGATGTTGTTAGGAGAGGAGGCAGACCCCGGGAGTAAAACTTGTCTGACAAATGTTCTATTGAGACTGCATCTAAAGCTCCCTTTAAAAATGTCTAGAAACAATGAAGCCATTTGCTCACATTTTGCGTACGCCATTTGTATCTCTGAAGACAGCTGAACAAGACAATTGGGATCGTACGCTGGATTTCCGGGCTTTTGGATAGCAATGACTCTCACTTGTCTCCTATTTTTGGGAACTATGTTGTGCTCCAAAACTTGATTAAAGATACTTAACAAACGAAATTGTACGACATCAGGAAGATTTTCCAACAAGTTAAATTTAATATTGTCAATTTCCGGTACTGAATTGTTGCAAGAAATAAGAGCAGGTGAGAACTCTACCATCGAAAAGCTGGAATCCAGATCGTACCTGTCTGGAGGCAAATTCCGGATTATTTTTTGGACAGGTGTGAAATCCGGACATACTTTCCATGCGAAGTTGAATATCCATCTTTGTGAACATTTCTCACTTTCATTCGAGGATGATCGATTTCTCATGCTTCGTGCCACTTTCCACAAGGTACTCAAGGATGTTTCCCGTAATAAACCGCTCACAAAATTCCGCCAATTTTCTTTGACCATTTTTTTTAACAGATTTTCAAGGGAAAAAAATACGCTTCAAAAAGGACGAGAGTTTCATGTTTTCGAAAATCTAAAGCTTAGTTCTTTTAGAAATGGGACAGTTACGAATGCCTGTATCTAAAAAACCATTCGTTTAAACGAAATACTTTCTTTGAAGAAAAATAAGGTAATGTTATGATCTTTTATGGAAAAATTTGAAAAAAAATATTTACCGTTTTTGGTTAAAGAAATTTCTACTTTATTCTTGGTATCTCCCATTGGCCGGCGCACACTTTTTTCAGTCATGGTATTGATCAGTTTCTCCAACTTATACTTCGTAAAATCTATATTTCAGGTGGCTTCACCCTCCTTCTTCAATTTTTGATACTTTTTGGTCCAATACTTCTCTGGAAACTGGAAACTGGAAGCATTTTAGTGGATACAGTTGTTCCGAAATGAACAAATTTGATTATTTTTGACCACATTTTTGTACGTTTTTTTTCCGGTACCGGTTTTACAGCTTAAGCGCTTTGGAGCTATAATAAAATATATGTTTGAGGTTGGATTTCAATGAGTCATCACTAGGCAACACTATCAGCTTATCGGAGAAAATTGTTTTGGACATTTCAGCGATCTACCCTTAGTTTTTCGTTTATTAAAAATTAAAAATGCTGGTATGAGACTTGACTTCCTTGATGACCCTTAACCGTTGTTGCCGATCATGTGCTTCACTCCAATGCTTGATTTGAACTTTGTGGACATTATTTACAGTGTTTGCATACTTATCCACCACAAAAACTCAGTAATTCTTTGAATAATCAACGGTTTTTTCAGCTATCAATTTGATAATGACGTATTTTAAAGGAAACTGTGCAAAATAATTTTTTTCTTTTTCTCTTGCATCGTACATATCTCAAAAACGCGTAAAGTTTAAATTTTGAAAAAAATAGGTCGAATAGTATTTTTTACAGGCAACAAAATGCTGTCAAAGTTTTTAATATCCAATAACTAGTTAACGAGCTATTAGCAAATGAAAATGTCCCATTTCTAAAAGAACTAAGCTTTATTAATGCTTTTGAACTGTCCTTAAAAAGCTTGGAACAATGCTGGTCCCACCATGGATTTGGGAGCCTTCGAATCACCTTGCTGTGCCCAAACTTTTCAAGAGTTGTGCAAGTTGGAAACAATACATGAAAGTTTGTATGGAAGGCAACACAATGCAACGAGTACAGCCCTTATATGTAACAAAATGTAACTTTAGTTCATAAATCTAACTACAACTCTGGAACAATTCTGAGAATCGCTGACACCTAAGGAACGACTCGGCCAGCCCCATAAAATGGATTCCAGTTGTGTGTTTTGCTTATATTTTATTCCTCCGCATCCAAGAAGATGGTTGTTGTGATGTGTGTTTTTTTTTATTTTGCTGTGCTCCTTTCAAGATGAAGTCGATGTGATGATGACAATAACCGCGTCTAGCTAGCTGTGCTGCTGCCTATCGCGAGAGTCTCAAGACGATGCTGTCGATGCAAGATGGAGGCAAAAAATAGAAGAAGAAAATATCGACAACGACGACGTCTACGTGGCAAATAATATGACTGGTTTGTTTGTTGGTTTGCATGGCCTCACGCACTAAATGCACTTGACGCGGCCAACAGCAGCAGCATCCGCGGTTCGTTCGTTGCCCCCGGAGAAAATAGGAATTGCGTTGCCGCTGGGCTGCTTTCGACGGCCCTGCTAGATCTGCGTGCGCACTATCAGGGTAGATTGAGTTAAAAATAAATCAAATTAGGTAATTTTCGGAACAAGTACACGATCTGATAGCAACTTACTGCAATAATTTCCTACGACAGTAAAAATAAATAAAATCTTAAATGTTTTCCGGAAACCAATAACTAAAAATTCTCAGAAGTCAAAAACTCGCAAAAATTGCCCTGGAGAATCTAAACAGCTTTAACGAGACATACATAAAATAAAAGTAGGAACAATTAACATAAAAAGGTCGAAGTTTTAACAAAAATAACAAAAATGACAAAAATGACAAAAATAACAAAAATGACAAAAATGACAAAAATGACAAAAATAACAAAAATGACAAAAATGACAAAAATGACAAAAATGACATAAAATGACAAAAATGACAAAAATGACAAAAATAACAAAAATGACAAAAATGTCAAAAATGACAAAAATGACAAAAATGACAAAAATGACAAAAATGACAAAAATGACAAAAATGACAAAAATGACAAAAATGACAAAAATGACAAAAATGACAAAAATGACAAAAATGACAAAAATGACAAAAATGACAAAAATGACAAAAATGACAAAAATGACAAAAATGACAAAAATGACAAAAATGACAAAAATGACAAAAATGACAAAAATGACAAAAATGACAAAAATGACAAAAATGACAAAAATGACAAAAATGACAAAAATGACAAAAATGACAAAAATGACAAAAATGACAAAAATGACAAAAATGACAAAAATGACAAAAATGACAAAAATGACAAAAATGACAAAAATGACAAAAATGACAAAAATGACAAAAATGACAAAAATGACAAAAATGACAAAAATGACAAAAATGACAAAAATGACAAAAATGACAAAAATGACAAAAATGACAAAAATGACAAAAATGACAAAAATGACAAAAATGACAAAAATGACAAAAATGACAAAAATGACAAAAATGACAAAAATGACAAAAATGACAAAAATGACAAAAATGACAAAAATGAGAAAAATGACAAAAATGACAAAAATGACAAAAATGACAAAAATGACAAAAATGACAAAAATGACAAAAATGACAAAAATGACAAAAATGACAAAAATGACAAAAATGACAAAAATGACAAAAATGACAAAAATGACAAAAATGACAAAAATGACAAAAATGACAAAAATGACAAAAATGACAAAAATGACAAAAATGACAAAAATGACAAAAATGACAAAAATGACAAAAATGACAAAAATGACAAAAATGACAAAAATGACAAAAATGACAAAAATGACAAAAATGACAAAAATGACAAAAATGACAAAAATGACAAAAATGACAAAAATGACAAAAATGACAAAAATGACAAAAATGACAAAAATGACAAAAACGACAAAAATGACAAAAATGACAAAAATGACAAAAATGACAAAAATGACAAAAATGACAAAAATGACAAAAATGACAAAAATGACAAAAATGACAAAAATGACAAAAATGACAAAAATGACAAAAATAACAAAAATGACAAAAATGACAAAAATGACAAAAATGACAAAAATAACAAAAATGACAAAAATGACAAAAATGACATAAAATGACCAAAATGTCAAAAATGACAAAAATGACAAAAATGACAAAAATGACAAAAATGACAAAAATGACAAAAATGACAAAAATGACAAAAATGACAAAAATGACAAAAATGACAAAAATGACAAAAATGACAAAAATGACAAAAATGACAAAAATGACAAAAATGACAAAAATGACAAAAATGACAAAAATGACAAAAATGACAAAAATGACAAAAATGACAAAAATGACAAAAATGACAAAAATGACAAAAATGACAAAAATGACAAAAATGACAAAAATGACAAAAATGACAAAAATGACAAAAATGACAAAAATGACAAAAATGACAAAAATGACAAAAATGACAAAAATGACAAAAATGACAAAAATGACAAAAATGACAAAAATGACAAAAATGACAAAAATGACAAAAATGACAAAAATGACAAAAATGACAAAAATGACAAAAATGACAAAAATGACAAAAATGACAAAAATGACAAAAATGACAAAAATGACAAAAATGACAAAAATGACCAAAATGACAAAAATGACAAAAATGACAAAAATGACAAAAATGACAAAAATGACAAAAATGACAAAAATGACAAAAATGACAAAAATGACAAAAATGACAAAAATGACAAAAATGACAAAAATGACAAAAATGACAAAAATGACAAAAATGACAAAAATGACAAAAATGACAAAAATGACAAAAATGACAAAAATGACAAAAATGAAAAAAATGACAAAAATGACAAAAATGACAAAACTGACAAAAATGACAAAAATGACAAAAATGACAAAAATGACAAAAATGACAAAAATGACAAAAATGACAAAAATGACAAAAATGACAAAAATGACAAAAATGACAAAAATGACAAAAATGACAAAAATGACAAAAATGACAAAAATGACAAAAATGACAAAAATGACAAAAATGACAAAAATGACAAAAATGACAAAAATGACAAAAATGACAAAAATGACAAAAATGACAAAAATGACAAAAATGACAAAAATGACAAAAATGACAAAAATGACAAAAGTGACAAAAATGACAAAAATGACAAAAATGACAAAAATGACAAAAATGACAAAAATGACAAAAATGACAAAAATGACAAAAATGACAAAAATGACAAAAATGACAAATTTACCCTCAAGGTCCCCAAGGGGTTACTTTGGAATCCTTCGGGTCAAATACGAGAGAAGAACGAGGGGATTATTTAAAAAAATCAGAAAGCCATAACAAATCCAAAATTGATTCCAGAGAAAGCATGTGCAGGTGGACACAGTCTGGAAAACAAGATGTTCTTTATAAAAGGTGATACGGTCAAAATTTGGTCAAGGGAAAACGCGTTTAAATCGGTGAAATCGTTCATTTAAAAAATCAAATTAAATGTCTTTTTCAAGTTTAATTAGTATAAAATTCAGGAAATATATTCAGTTAGGCTTCCGTTTTTCGAAATCCGAATTGCCGGGTCTTACGCATAACCCCTGCCATCAGATTTTGTGCAGTCACCTTGTCCACCTTCTTCGCCGCAGTAAGCCAGTTTGCCTTGAACTGCTGCTCGTCCTTAGCAGTTTTTTTGGTCTTCTTTAGGTTCCGCTTGACAATAGCCCAATATTTCTCAATTGGGCGGAGCTCTGGCGTGTTAGGAGGGTTCTTGTCCTTGGGATCCACCTGCACGTTGTTGGCGGCGTACCACTCCATGGCCTTTTTACCGTAATGGCAAGATGCCGAATCCTGCCAAAACAGTACGGAACAACCGTGTTTCTTTAGGAAAGGCAGCAGACGTTTATTCAAACACTCTTTCACGTAAATTTCTTGAATGACAGTCCCGGAAGCTATGAAAATGCTGCTTTTCAAGCCACAGGTACAGATGGCTTGCCAAACCAGATATTTCTTCGCGAACTTTGACAGTTTCATGTGTTTGAAAATATCTGCTACCTTTCCCCTTCCCTTTGCCGTATAAAACTCCTGTCCCGGAAGCTGCTTGTAGTCGGCTTTGACGTAGGTTTCGTCGTCCATTACCACGCAGTCAAACTTCGTCAGCATCGTCGTGCACAGCCTCCGGGATCGCGTTTTGACCGTCGTATTTTGTTTATCATCGCGATTTGGAGTCACTACCTTCTTGTAAGTCGATAGTCCGTCTCATTTTTTGACTCGATGCACGGTTGTAGACGATACACCCAGCTTATTTGCGGCATCTCGGAGAGAGAGGTTAGGGTTTCGCTTGAAACTACCGGCAAATCTCTTTGTCGTCTCAGCGGCTTTCGGTTTTCGATTTCTGCTCGATCCAGACTTCCTGGCTGTCGACAAACGTTCCCCAAACTCTTTAATTACATTTGTAACGGTTGATTTGGCAACTTTTTGCGATTTTGCCAGCTTTGCGTGCGAGTAGCTCGGATTTTCGCGATGCGCGAGCAAAATTTTGATACGCTGCTCTTCTTCCTTGGACGGCATTTTGACAACTGAAGAGTGAATTCCAAAATCAAAATAGGAGCAACATTCTACACACACACACCTTCCAAATGAGGGGTGTTCAGATTTTTTATATGCAAAATTGAAAGAAATACTTCAAGTTGATATTGACCAAATTTTGACCGTATAACCCTTTATGCAGGATTCGTGCCGATTAGGGTCAGTATTTGGAAGATGGGTTATGTTATTGCGAAAATCTTCCAATAATCCGGAGTAACTTTTTACCTTAATGAATCCCCATGATATCAAAGTTGAAAAAGATGCAAGTTGAATGTTATGTTATGCAGTTTGAATGTTTTTTTTCTGAATTTTTAAGTGTTGAGCTTAGTTTATACCAATTTATCGAAAAATAAACAATTTAACGCGCCTTTACGGTGAATCGCGAAGCAGCTTTCCAGACTATAATGGCGCAGAATACGTGGGCGACACCACGTTTAAGCTAGGAAAACCCAAAAAGTCTTTCTCTAACATTCATCGCGGCTATAAACCACATCGCATTGAATCGAGGCCTAGAATGTCCATTTTTCCTCGGTGCGTTTTCTTACTTCTCCCCTGTTCCTTCTGTTCCACGAAACCTGAAACTGCGCGACTTTAGCCACGCCGTCGCATATTGGTGCGCCCTGGCAATTGGGGCGGCCGGCAGCTTGATGATGGCAACACGATATGCAACGCACGATCGAATCATCGCGAGTCGAGCCGAACCGGGGACTGATGACGAAAAAGATTAAAAAATGTGCCTCAAAGAATCAGGTTGCGTACGCCTCGGACGCGTTTTGCCTGCTGTTGTTCAACCGGACGGCTTCTAGGAATCCGATACGGGAAAGGAGGAAAAGGATGGAAGCCACGGAAAGAATCAAACAAAATGCTCACGAATCAAGCAGAAATGTTCAAGAAGGTAAAAGGTTATAAATAATCCAAGGTACGACGACGACGCGGTGCGTCGCGGATGATAAGCTGGAAATTTAGAATAGCGAGCCCGTGTTTTGAAAATGCCTGATGGCAGGCACCTGAGAGGAGATGGGTCGATCGAATTATGGCTTCTCCGGGATCGGAAACATTATGCTTTTTGATGTTTTTTGCGTTGGATTTTCGAAATTGAACTGAAATTTGAGACATACTTGGAAAAACTCTATATTTGTTAACCTCAAGTCAAACACTTTGAGTAGTTAATTCTAGAGCACAAACAAGATTTATGAAATTCTCTGAATAGCATTAAAGTTTTCTTATGATCTTTTTTTTTTGTGAAAACTATAATTAATAGCGTCAATTGATTATGAGCTGTATTTTCATCTTGGCTTAAGCAGATGCTTGTCAATTTCGGGATCCCAAATATTCCGGCCCAAATAAGCGCCATGTGCCGGTATTCATTCACGATTCTCGATTAATGTATTTACCAAATGCCGAAAACTCAATAGTCAATAGAACATAGTGATGAGGCGGTGGGCCTACGCCAACATACTTTTCTATTCTTCTCCCGTTTGCCAACAGCTTAAACATGAAGACCGGGAAAAAACACCAATTCTGGTTCTAGGCTAGATATATTTCCAAATGGTTCGGAGATTGGTTTGTGGTCTTTTTGTCGTATGCATTTTCCCCCCTCGAAGAATAACCCGAGCAGGAACCGCCGAATCTTGGCACCGACTTTTAGCACCGCGCCGATTTCTTGCTGAGCTGGTGGGGAACCGGTCTCTTTTCTTTCTTGTTTTTTTTTTTGGTTCTAAGCTGGGACCAGGCCACATTATGCTGCAACATACAGACACCAGATATCGCGGCTCGTGGTCGTGAGACGGAAATAGGAGGCGGCCGAAGAAAGCACGGTGTCACTTAATACCAGGGTTCATGGTCATTGTCATCGTTTCGGATCGGAGAAAGAATGGGCCCCGGGGACTTTTGGATGAATGGCCCCCGTCCCCAGGAGAAGGGCGTGGGAGCGGGTTGAGACCCTGGAGCTGCAGAAGAGATTTAGTTTGCGTGTTAGCCTTTTTGCCTAGAAGCTTCCCTTTGCCTCGCCAGCCAGCTCGTTTGTTTGGGAGAATCGAATCATTAGGCATTCAAGGAACGGCCATCAGGTTAAAGGTGGCGATACGTGCATCGAAGACGCCTCACGAAAACGACAACACGGTGCGCCTAAGAAGATTCCTATCGAAATCACATCGCGCATTCGAAGGAAACCTGGAATCGAAAGTGCGTGGATCGGTTCGAATCAGATAATGATGAATAGCTTCCGCCGGTCTGTCCTTTTGGGAAGCGACTTTTCATTCTCCCGGGTATTAACTGAAAGATCTATGCCGAGATCTGCTTTGTAAGTGGCGTAATCCTTTTCCTGTGTTGCTACTTTTTGAATTGACAGAAAGTTTTTTTTTATAGATGCACCCTTTTTACGATTGCAGATTTCGGCGTCATTTGTTATAGGCAATTAGCTATAGGTATTTTAGGCATCATTTTCACTTTTTTAATTTCTTAAGTCTTTGAACTACTCAAGAAATCAAATGCTGTTTTCACATATTAAAGCTTAGATACATCATTTAGAATTGGGACAATCTTTTGCTCATATTGTTGCGTTCCTGATGGACGGATTTCAAAGTTTTTGTCATTTTTGTCATTTTTGTCATTTTTGTCATTTTTGTCATTTTTGTCATTTTTGTCATTTTTCTCATTTTTGTCATTTTTGTCATTTTTGTCATTTTTGTCATTTTTGTCATTTTTGTCATTTTTGTCATTTTTGTCATTTTTGTCATTTTTGTCATTTTTGTCATTTTTGTCATTTTTGTCATTTTTGTCATTTTTGTCATTTTTGTCATTTTTGTCATTTTTGTCATTTTTGTCATTTTTGTCATTTTTGTCATTTTTGTCATTTTTGTCATTTTTGTCATTTTTGTCATTTTTGTCATTTTTGTCATTTTTGTCATTTTTGTCATTTTTGTCATTTTTGTCATTTTTGTCATTTTTGTCATTTTTGTCATTTTTGTCATTTTTGTCATTTTTGTCATTTTTGTCATTTTTGTCATTTTTGTCATTTTTGTCATTTTTGTCATTTTTGTCATTTTTGTCATTTTTGTCATTTTTGTCATTTTTGTCATTTTTGTCATTTTTGTCATTTTTGTCATTTTGGTCATTTTGGTCATTTTTGTCATTTTTGTCATTTTTGTCATTTTTGTCATTTTTGTCATTTTTGTCATTTTTGTCATTTTTGTCATTTTTGTCATTTTTGTCATTTTTGTCATTTTTGTCATTTTTGTCATTTTTGTCATTTTTGTCATTTTTGTCATTTTTGTCATTTTTGTCATTTTTGTCATTTTTGTCATTTTTGTCATTTTTGTCATTTTTGTCATTTTTGTCATTTTTGTCATTTTTGTCATTTTTGTCATTTTTGTCATTTTTGTCATTTTTGTCATTTTTGTCATTTTTGTCATTTTTGTCATTTTTGTCATTTTTGTCATTTTTGTCATTTTTGTCATTTTTGTCATTTTTGTCATTTTTGTCATTTTTGTCATTTTTGTCATTTTTGTCATTTTTGTCATTTTTGTCATTTTTGTCATTTTTGTCATTTTTGTCATTTTTGTCATTTTTGTCATTTTTGTCATTTTTGTCATTTTTGTCATTTTTGTCATTTTTGTCATTTTTGTCATTTTTGTCATTTTTGTCATTTTTGTCATTTTTGTCATTTTTGTCATTTTTGTCATTTTTGTCATTTTTGTCATTTTTGTCATTTTTGTCATTTTTGTCATTTTTGTCATTTTTGT
The DNA here is from genome assembly GCF_029784155.1 of Uranotaenia lowii. Lineage (NCBI taxonomy): Eukaryota > Metazoa > Arthropoda > Insecta > Diptera > Culicidae > Uranotaenia > Uranotaenia lowii. The sequence continues at coordinate 391,537,022 of NC_073692.1, forward strand.
CATTTTTGTCATTTTTGTCATTTTTGTCATTTTTGTCATTTTTGTCATTTTTGTCATTTTTGTCATTTTTGTCATTTTTGTCATTTTTGTCATTTTTGTCATTTTTGTCATTTTTGTCATTTTTGTCATTTTTGTCATTTTTGTCATTTTTGTCATTTTGTCATTTTTGTCATTTTTGTCATTTTTGTCATTTTTGTCATTTTTGTCATTTTTGTCATTTTTGTCATTTTTGTCATTTTTGTCATTTTTGTCATTTTTGTCATTTTTGTAGTTTTTTCATTTTTGTCATTTTTGTCATTTTTGTCATTTTTGTCATTTTTGTCATTTTTGTCATTTTTGTCATTTTTGTCATTTTTGTCATTTTTGTCATTTTTGTCATTTTTGTCATTTTTGTCATTTTTGTCATTTTTGTCATTTTTGTCATTTTTGTCATTTTTGTCATTTTTGTCATTTTTGTCATTTTTGTCATTTTTGTCATTTTTGTCATTTTTGTCATTTTTGTCATTTTTGTCATTTTTGTCATTTTTGTCATTTTTGTCATTTTTGTAGTTTTTTCATTTTTGTCATTTTTGTCATTTTTGTCATTTTTGTCATTTTTGTCATTTTTGTCATTTTTGTCATTTTTGTCATTTTTGTCATTTTTGTCATTTTTGTCATTTTTGTCATTTTTGTCATTTTTGTCATTTTTGTCATTTTTGTCATTTTTGTCATTTTTGTCATTTTTGTCATTTTTGTCATTTTTGTCATTTTCGTCATTTTTGTCATTTTTGTCATTTTTGTCATTTTTGTCATTTTTGTCATTTTTGTCATTTTTGTCATTTTTGTCATTTTTGTCATTTTTGTCATTTTTGTCATTTTTGTCATTTTTGTCATTTTTGTCATTTTTGTCATTTTTGTCATTTTTGTCATTTTGGTCATTTTTGTCATTTTTGTCATTTTTGTCATTTTTGTCATTTTTGTCATTTTTGTCATTTTTGTCATTTTTGTCATTTTTGTCATTTTTGTCATTTTTGTCATTTTTGTCATTTTTGTCATTTTTGTCATTTTTGTCATTTTTGTCATTTTTGTCATTTTTGTCATTTTTGTCATTTTTGTCATTTTTGTCATTTTTGTCATTTTTGTCATTTTTGTCATTTTTGTCATTTTTGTCATTTTTGTCATTTTTGTCATTTTTGTCATTTTTGTCATTTTTGTCATTTTTGTCATTTTTGTCATTTTTGTCATTTTTGTCATTTTTGTCATTTTTGTCATTTTTGTCATTTTTGTCATTTTTGTCATTTTTGTCATTTTTGTCATTTTTGTAGTTTTTTCATTTTTGTCATTTTTGTTATTTTTTGTAAATTTTTGTGAATTTTTTTTAGTTTTGTCAATTTTTCTTTTAATTTGGCCAATTTTTTTATCAATTTTGTTTTTTTTTTTTCAAATCGACCCATTTTGTCAACTTTGTCGTTTTTGTTAAATTTGTCAATGTTGTCATTTTTTTTATATTTATCATGTTTGATATTTATGTAAATTTAGCTTAGTTTAGTTAGCTTTTATGACTATTCACATCCACCTTGAATTTTTGAATCCGAAATGTTTCATATCATTTTTGAGCAATGGATGTGTCCTTAAATCAATATTTATAAAGATTGACCGAGGTCACTTCTGCATCGTAGCAAAAAAAAAAAAAAAATTGGAAGTATGGGTGAAAAATATGATCAGTAGACTCCTTTGTGTAATGTGTATTTTTTTAGAACAACGACATTTGAAATAAAAGTTATTTTGAACCATATAATGGTGCTTTGAAATCACTACACTTATTGAACAATCTCACACATATAGGAAATTTAATATTTTTGCTGACCTGCGTCCACGGTTACGTATCGATTCCATGAATTCTTCAGGAGAATCTATTTATGTGTCGAGTTCGCCATCAGCAACTATTTAGCTACCAACTGACAGCAACAGGTAGGTACTTGACGCCTTTTATGAGTGCGTCATGACCGTCAGCTTTCCTTGGCTTTTTTTTTATTTAAGCGGCCATGCACCACGTTTAGCACTTCAGCACCAAGAAGCTCCCAGTCAAAAGTCATCATCACCCGGCTTGGACTGACCTCAGTCTGGCCACACAATTCCGGCAGCGCTTAAACGGCCACAAATTGACAGCGTCCATCTAAATCTAACGATGATGTTTTGTTATCTCAACTATCCGAACGTCTAGATCTGCAACCAACTTGGAAGAAAACAACCTGACAACTACCGTTAGCATTACAATTCGAGGTTCATTTCACAAATATAAAATGCATCTTTTTTTTCTACCAATGCTGATGAAGGGAATCTTAAATTCGCATGCTGAACGCTCAGGTGCCTTTAATGAGGACCGGGCCCGCCTATAGTAATAGTTGTTTGTTTTGAACCGCTTCTTCGATGTCGGCATTGGTCACTAATTAGACGGGTAATTAGCTTTTTCTTCAAATGAGGCTTCAAAACAACACCTAAATAGCAAACTTGACGTTCATCTTCCGACCCATTTTCATGGACCTTCTACAAAATAATGAGACGTAGGATGTTCTGTTTATGCTAAGGTCCACTAGAAAAATTCGTTTTTCGTACATATTTCTTCTGAAAAGTAATAACGAGAATCGAAAACAAAACGTTGAAGCATCAAGTCAATTTGAAAATAAAAGAATGCATTTTCAGTTGTGTATTAAACAAAAAAAAAAATAAACGTTTTGCATCGTTCGCCTCACAGCCCGCGGTAAGGCCGCCAGGCGATCCAAAGCAATTAATATCAAGCTCGAAACTAATGATGTTTTGATTGCCAGTTTCATGTCGTTGGCGAGTTCAAATAGCCATCTTGGGCTCCGGAAATTGCTGATTGTCTAAAGTTAACTTTTGTTTTTGATCGTGTTTTTGGGAATTAGTTTTCGATTTAAGGCTATGCTACAAGCCTAGCAAATAAGACCGCTTCTGGTTAATTCGAACACCCGATTAATTCATGAAACTAACCAAAGAACGTGAATCAATCTATCGAAGTCTTCAGGCTACAATCAAATTCGAAAAAGAAACTTATGATAGGTTCGCACTCATAATTTAGTTTTTAATTTGTACTCCTGTGAATAATTTTTTGTCAACTTATTCTACATGTTTTTCCTCAGCTGCTTGCTTGCATTCTGTTGCGCAGAAAATGTGGTTTGCGGTAGCTTCTGTCATTATATGCGTTCACATTTTTTTCTTCACCAGTGCAGGTGCATCACATAAGAAAAATAACTTCTGCAAGCCCTTGAGACCTCTTGAGGCCGCCATTCTCATCAGCCAGCCAGCCATTCGGAATGGTCTGGCGGGAAGTTTGCTGACTGCCAGTCGTCGCCAATGACTAGAAAATTGCCAGATAATCTTATTTACGATTGCACAATTTTTCGATTATTCCATTCCCATACCCAGACGACTTCCTCTTTCTCTAGGCTTAGAAGAGTTTTTTTTTACCTTTTTTCACTTGGCAGATCCTCTCAACATAAAACGGCCTCGCAAAGTCGGGAGATGATAAGCCGTAAAATCAGACTCCGACTCGCTTTTAGAGATGAGGTGCGTGGAAGGGACACGTGGAGGAACCGAAAAGGAGCGAAAACGTACGCAGTCCCGAAAAATTTTCACATGAACATAAAAACTTCAACAAATAGGAAGAAAAGAACGAAAATTTCGATATTCCTTCTTTGCCATCTTCGTCGCAACAGTCTTTTTGGGCTTACACGCGAAGGATTGTTGCACATTTTGAGAATCTACGGTCAGGTGCAGCCGTCCGCAATCACAATGTTACTTTTTAACTTCGTGTTGCTGGTTTTTCTTATAGACTTCCTAGCTTAGATTAATCCCGATCGAATGGTGATAACAAAACTACGCTGGTGTGTTTCGGCGAGCTATGACTTCCATATGATGCAGTTGAATTGAAATTATACTTCATCCAATGGATATTTTTGTTTCAAAAATAAAAACTTTCTTTTTAACTATCCAGACAAAATTGTTTTTTGGTTAACTTCTTCATTGCTTTACACCAGATTATATTCATAGCGACGCCTTTTTGAAAAGTTCTAATTTGAACCCAATCTAAACACATTTTTCTGTTCAGGTTCATTTGAAAAAAAAGTGAGGATATTCTTCTTGAGGATAAGCTATAGTTATTCTTCCATTCTTCCTTGTTGATCTATCGTTGGGTTCTTTTGCTCCTTCAGGTGAATCAAGGATCCTATGTCGGCCGAAATTGCGCAAATCTTGCAAGCGGAAATTGAACAGTTACATTGAGGAAAATTTGAATTCTCATCCCAACCAAGGTTCATTGAAAACATTTTAACATTTTCCATCGTAAGTAAGAATAATCTTTCTCTTTTTGGCTTAGCTTCTAATTGTGCATCGACACAAGAAGTTGATTTATTAGTTGCTTCAAAAACAGAAAGCTCCCATACTTAATGTATAGAAACAACTATAGAGCCCATACATTTGATGTGATATACATGAAATTAGGAACACATGCAAGTTTCGACATATCGAGAAGATAAATTTTAATACATGACTCTTCTCACTTTTTTAAAAGTGAAAAATGAAATACAACACAACTCAAATTATTTTCAAATAATAATAATTTTTATTAGATTTTGGACACATTCAAGTTTTGAAAAAAAAAAAAACTAAGGATAAGACGAAAAATACACAATTTACAAACATTTTTTAGTGTCCAACCCCCAGCTAACAATCACCGGCCTAGGTCAGGCACAGGGGCGGTCCTAGAGTTTGCTCTTGGGGGGGGTGATTTTCCAAATTTTCAAAAATCAGTCAATAAAAAGGATCGTAAATATCTGGCGAAAAAACGTTTATTTTGAGAAACAGAGTGGAGGATGGAGGCGAGGGGGGGGGGGGGGGGGGGTTTGGATTATTGCAGTTGCAAATATGCCTCGTATTTTGTAGGTTGGAATTTAAAAGTTTGAAATTTAAGAAAAATAGTGAAAACTTTTTACAAATTTCCTCAATATACTTATTCTGATACCATTTAATATCATTTCATACAACAATCTGTGAATTTTAGATGTTCACTGCTAAAAAGTGTTGATAAAAAGATAATTTTCGTATTTTTTTACATTTCGCAGTTTCAAAATTATAACTTTAAGAATTCTTTAAAGAATTTTTCTATATAAATGTCATTTCACAAATTGTCTTAGAAGAAAATGTAATAAAAAATCTTCAAGTTATCCATAATATTTTTACTGGGAATCTTCATATTAGAGTAAGACGCTCACAAACATTTTAATGATTTTCATTTTACAAAGATTCCAAAATAATTATTTGAGAAAAGAGTTTTTGGTTATAATTGCTATAAATTAAAAACTGAATATTTAATTATTTTTCTGAAGTATTTTGCTGCATCGTTGTTTGTAACTATCGAATTATTATTAATTCTTGTTAAATTTCTTCAGTTTTTTAATTTAAATTTAATTCTAAAATAAGATCATCAAAATCAAATTCTAAGGTATGAAACTTTTGGAACTTCATTTTTATTTGTTTTTTCTTTAATTTCAAGCTATCATACTAGATTTTTAATTTTGTTGGAACTAAATCCAAAGAAATAGTTACTAATTTGCAGCGAATTATTTATGAAAAAAGTGAAAAGTTGTCTGAATCAAAGCAATCGAAAGATTCCTTTTAATTCAACCACGGTAAATGAAAAGTTCATATACCAGTATTACGATAGCAACTTACTACCTTCTTCAGTGAACGTTTTCGATTGAAGAAGGTAGTAAGTTGCTATCGAAATACTGGTATATGAACTTTTAATTTACCGTGGTTGAATTAAAAGGAATCTTTCGATTGCTTTGATTCAGTCGAATCATTCAACCAAGTAGGCTCATACCACAACAGAGTGAAAAGTCGTATTTTTTCATCATGCTCTAAATATTTTCAAACTTTTTTTTTAATGTTTGAATTAAATAAAATAATATTTTGTTGAAAAAACGTAGGTTTCAGTGGTGGAATAGAGTTATCTTTATTCATGTTTCGTCTGTGAGGTCAGTAGAATACAACTATATTAATTAGCGATAGCTAATTGTCACTTTCCACTTCTTATATTCCCTAACCGGGAAAGTACTCATTTCTCAATGAGTACTTTGATATTCTTACCCAGAATATTTGGCAACACTGTTGTGTTACCACAAACCCAATTTGAGTTGTTTGGCTTCACAGTGTGATGATGTAAACATTTGTACCGTGTTTACCATCATCAGCTGTCATCATCAATCATCACCGCTATTGTTTCAATTGCGAATTGACTCAAAGCATGCGGAACCAAAACAAACTGTTTTGGTTTCGCCGACGGAGCGGCAGATTTCCTCTGCCGAAACCGTAAGTATTAACACCTCCCCTCAATTCGCAGATTGAGAATGCTGAACAGCTTCGCGTGCCTCGCCCTTGGTAACGCCTTCGTGAACGCATCAGCTGGCTGATCCTCAGTAGAGATGTGTCGCAAAGATAGCTGACCGCTTCTTATGATGTCTCTGATGAAAGCATACTTCACATCCAGATGCTTCATCCGCTGATGAGTCCGCGCCTCTTCCAGATACTGGATGCATGGGATGTTGTCCTCCATCAATGTGAAAGGAGTGCTAACCACACCCAATTCATCCAAGAGGTTTGTTAGCCACAAACCTTCCTTCACCGCATGGCACAGCGCTCCAATCTCAGCTTCGGTCGACGACAGACTGACCGTCTGCTGACGTTTCGTTGACCACGAAACTAGATTCCCGAAGATCATGTAAGCGTAACCTGATACAGATCTTCGATCATCGGAGTCGTTGGCAAAATCTGCATCAGAATATCCGATGAGTGGTTCCGATTTCGCGTTTCTGCGGAATATCAACGCCGTATCGGTCGTACCTCGAAGGTATCGCAGAATACGTTTCAGGCCTTGCCAGTGCCTATACGCCGGGCTGGCCTGGTACTTGCGTAGTGCGCTAACCGCAGCACAGATATCTGGCCTCGAAGATGTCGCCAGATATTGTAGACAACCGATCAATTCTTTGAATGGTTGTTTGGTGATAACCTCACCATCGTTCAGCTTCGTCCAGCGAACGTTTGTGTCAAGCGGTGTGCTTACAGGTTTACAATCGGCTTACCGAATCGTTGCAAAAACTTCTCAACGTATCCTGATAGCAAAATTTCGAATTCTATCCGTGTTCGCGTTGCTGCGGTATACCAACGCCATAATGGTCATACGTCGATGGTATCGCAGAATACGCTGCAGGCTTCGCCAGTGGCTCTCCGCCGGGCTGGCCTGGTATTTACTTAGTGCGCTAACCGCTGCACAAATATCTGGTCTCGATGATATCGCCACAACAAACAACCGATAAGTTCTCTGAACGGTTGTTCGGTGATAACCTCACCATCGTTTAGCTGCGTCCATCGGCAATTCGTACCAGTAACAGAATGGGTTTCCTTTAACCTGGGTTATGCTAACCACTTCCCAAATCTCGCTCTCATCCAGGGCTGCTTGATAGTTGCTTAGTACGCCAACCGCAGCACTGATGTTCGGCCTCGAAAAATGCAAACAACCGATCAAATGTTGAACGGTTGTTCGGTGATAACCTCACCATCATTCAGCCCGAATCTCGTTCTTTTCATGGCTGCGGTGGTCTTCCGGAAAAAAAGCAGTCCCTTTTGCCCTTGAGCTTGCTGACGATTTAAAGTTGCACTTCCTCATCATCAGTGGCTACGTTAGCCACGTAGCGTTGATAAGCTTCTCCTGCTCGATGACTGCGTCTCTGGGTCGGTTCTGGATTGACGGAATCTTGAGCATCCTCGTCATCTTCGCCATCGCTACTCTCGCAGTCACTCTCGTCTCGCGCCCTATGCTCACTGGCACCGGAACCGATGATTCGTTGATTCCGGTGGCTGATAACCCCAGCACGCGAACGAAAAGCATATTGCTTTCTCGAACGTTGTTTTCTGGTAACCCCAGATAAACAACCTCTTGCCGCTTTCTTCACGTTCCCTCTCAAAGCCTTCATTTCGCGATGACTTCGAGAATCTGCACTCTCGGCAGGAATCCGCAGAAAGAACTGATTGACTGCGCTAGCGACTAACCGTCGCCGAAACCACCTCCTCCGAAGCACCCGAAACATCAACCATCCGCCGAAGACAAGCTCGCGCATGCTAACCGCAGCGCAGCTACTAAGCACGAGAATAATCCTCTCGACTAGCAGCTTCATGGCTTTTCGCTCCTTTGCTTCAACGCTTCGAGCGCTCCATAAAAACGGAGGGCAACGTTTAGCTGCATGCGATCCATCTGGATCCAATGCAATGCTGAAATATCTGACAACTAACCGTCGCCTAATGCATCTCCTCCAAAGCCACAGAAAAATCGTTCTGTAAGCTTGGGTAAGCTTACGCGTACTGATCGCAGCGTAGCTCCACATCACGAGAGTAACCCTCTCGAACAGTTTCCTACAATCTCCGATCCGGGCTAATCCTCCATCTGGAGCATTCGGACCTGACCAATCCTGGTTACAGATCCCGAGAGTCCTCGTCCCGGCCGTTGGAAATGAAACCATGCTAGTAACCGCAGCGCGGTTCGTGTCGGCATCGAGAGTGACCCTCTCGGAACCCGACTTCCCGCCCACGAACTCCAGTGGCACCTTCTGGCTGACCTGAAGCATCTCGTGGCCTCTGCGTTGACGATCCTCTGCGCTGGTGGTCCTCTGTGCATGGGTCAGCTCATAACTGCTGACCATAGCGCACAACAAAAGCACGAGAGTAACCCTCTCGGCTATCAGCACCACCCAATTAATCAGGGGTGTTGCTGCAGCTGGACCTGTCCATCTCTGCGCATCCCGGTTGCGGATCCTGGGACTCCTCCCGGCCGTCGGTCGTGAACTCACGCTTGCTAACCGCAATGTGGCTCGGGACGGCATCGAGAGTAACCCTCTCAATCCGCGAACCTCCCCGGACTCGACCTCTGGTGGAACCTTCTGGCTGGCCTGGGACACCTTGCTTGCTGGTCTCTGCGCTGGCGATCCTCTGGCTGCTGGTTGGCTCTCCCCGGTGGTCCTCTGGCTCGTCTTAGGGCTGGTTTGTCCCTCTGTGCTGGCTGCTGCAGAACTTGCTAACCGCAAGTCTAATATACTTGAGAGTACCCCTCTCACTAACTCATAATTTTCCAATCCAGACGTATCTGGGCCCATAACCTGTTGAAAAAACGCAGGTTTCAGTGGTGGAATAGAGTTATCTTTATTCATGTTTCGTCTGTGAGGTCAGTAGAATACAACTATATTAATTAGCGATAGCTAATTGTCACTTTCCACTTCTTATATTCCCTAACCGGGAAAGTACTCATTTCTCAATGAGTACTTTGATATTCTTACCCAGAATATTTGGCAACACTGTTGTGTTACCACAAACCCAATTTGAGTTGTTTGGCTTCACAGTGTGATGATGTAAACATTTGTACCGTGTTTACCATCATCAGCTGTCATCATCAATCATCACCGCTATTGTTTCAATTGCGAATTGACTCAAAGCATGCGGAACCAAAACAAACTGTTTTGGTTTCGCCGACGGAGCGGCAGATTTCCTCTGCCGAAACCGTAAGTATTAACATATTTAATAAAACGTTAATTTCTAAAAGTTAAAACTATTTCAATATTTCTGTGAAAATTCATAATCAATAGCAATCGAAATAACCAAACTTCCAGATTCATAGTGGATTTTTTAACCTAGATTATTAAGCTGGATGTCTACTCTAAATGTTATATATTATTGTGTAGATGAGCTAAAAACAGTATCGGCGATATAATAGGTGTGAATTCTGAAATCCAGCCGCGTTGGTAAAAAATTAGAAAAACGTCTTCCGAATGTTCAACTTGAGCGATTGCCTTGTTTCCGAGAAAATAGTCGGGAATGACTGAATAGTTTCACCTGGGAAAAATTAAAACATAGGCAAGTTTTTGAGCCTATGCTTTAAAAATTGATTTAGGAAATAAATTTCTAAACTCGAATTTAGATTATATCCATCACCTCTAGTTTCATAAGTAGTATTTCAGTATTTTTCGAGAATTGAAAAGATATCATGAAAAATGTACCGAATAGTGCGAACGGCCGAATACCGACTATTGGCCCTTTTCAAGTATTCGGTGAAACGAATATTCTGAACATGAATAATCGCTTAAAATGTGTTCAAAAGTACTGTTTGCATCACCGAATATTCTGCAAAATAAAACGCAGTGAGTAATATTTTAAAAGTGATGATAGAATTGCAAAGCAAAAGTACTAATCAGAGCAGGTGAAAAACACTATTTTTGTGTTTTGTATAGAATTTGAAGCATATCTGTTATTACGTTTCAACCAATAATCTAAGGTTCACATCTTTAAAGTAATTTTGTATTACCATAAAATCCCTATAATTGAAATTTATTTTTATAATTTTAATCATAACTTTGATTTATCGGCCTAGCGGTGAAAAGTGATGTCCTTTTTAGTAGGGACATCTAAAGATTATGAAATTCTTTTTTTTATATAGATGGATAGAAGGTTAGAAGAAATGAAAGATGGTGAAAATGAGCGGGTAGAATTTGTCTAGAAGCATTACCATCACATACCAAATTTTTGTTCCTCACGAGCCTACTACTATGAAGTGGTAGATACAGATAGAGTTGCATCTACCACCACACATTAGTAGGCTTAGCGTGGTCCGCCCCACAAGCGAGAACTTGTAGTGCGGACGAACAGTCCGCAGTTCGTCCGCACTACAAGTTCTCGCTTGTGGGGCGGACCACGCTAAGCCTACTAATGTGTGGTGGTAGATGCAACTCTATCTGTATCTACCACTTCATAGTAGTAGGCTCGTGAGGAACAAAAATTTGGTATGTGATGGTAATGCTTCTAGACAAATTCTACCCGCTCATTTTCACCATCTTTCATTTCTTCTAACCTTCTATCCATCTATATAAAAAAAAAAAATTTCATAATCTTTAGATGTCCCTACTAAAAAGGACATCACTTTTCACCGCTAGGCCGATAAATCAAAGTAACAAACAAAAATTACGGTGGTTAATCTCTTCATAAAATTTAATCATAACTTGGTCTCAAAACAACGATTTGTTTTATTAAAAATTGATAATGATTTATTTAAAAAAATAAAGAAACTTATTTCGAAAACACATTTTTAATTTGATGTGTTTGACCATTTTCTATATATTTATCCAAAATTTTCATTTCTTTTTCAAACGTTAAAATGTAAATTGAAATTTTAAGTATCTGAAAAATTACCAAATATAGTTTGAATTAAGAAGAATCGTTTTTATATCAATAAATCAAAAAACGACCATTTTTGCTACGTCGAGGCAAATACAATCAAAGCTAATTTTGTTTAAAAACGTTCCAAAATAAGGAATCATTTTCAAAAAATATTCTGAAATTTAAATGTATCTTTTTAATTTAAATTGTCTAAACAGTTTCCATATATTTATTTAAAAAAAAGGGCAGTCCAGGTGAACATTTGGGGGAGGGAGTAGCGGTTGCCAAATAGCCACACGGAAAGGGGGAAGGACTCATTCTCTTTTCACGTGGTATCTGAACGGCCCCCAAAGGCAATTTAACATTTAAAGGCTCAAGTCTTTTTTTTTACTTTTGAAAAGGATCGCGATATGTTGATCCATCAAATGTGGAGCCAAACCGATTTGCAATAACTCGTCCTAAGATAGTAAAGTTATGGTTGGAACAAGTTTGCAGGAAATATACCATCTATTTGATGAACATCATCTAAAAATGATCAAACTATAGCAAAAGTTTTAACGAAATTAGTGTGAAAAAATAATTTCACGAAATATCCAAAAAGCGAAAACAACTCATGAGCATTAAATATAACTCATCAGATTAGCGATACGTTGTTTGATGACAGAGATACGCACGAAATTAAACCGCATGTTCTGCATGCTCCCAAACTTTTCGCAGATTGAGGGGTGAGCCCAAAAAAAAATGTGTTTTGAAATTTATGAAAAAAGATTCAAATGCAACTCGAATTTTTAAATTCGGTCCATCCAACCCTGAACTGATCGAGATTAAATATAAAGTGCGATTTTGGAAATTTCCCAACTTTAAGCCAAGTTTAAGTCATATGAGGTCAACATATACATTTTGCCAAAAACATACGAAAAAGGTTTTGATCATCGTTTTTAGAATGGGATCAAAAGAAATGCAATATGTCATAAAAAGATTGAGATATGATCAAACAATTTTTTTTGTTTTTGAGGGGGTGATCCCAAACTTATAGCCGGTAGCGTATATGGTCAGCAAATTCAAATTCAATGCTGTAAGTACCTCAACAAAAGTTATTTGGTGAAATTCGTTCCAGGGAATTGCAAGTTACAGCTGTTATAGTTTGGCGGACCGATTTTTTTCAATTTCAAGCTATTAAGTGATTAATAAATTCTTTTATTAAACAAACACCCCCACGGAGTGGAAAAATTTGGGAATTCGAAAGTACGCCTTCCAGGAAAAGTTCTTAGTTTTTATATAAAATCCAGCGTTTGCGAGTATTTTGTAACGGTTTTTTGCCGCTTGGGGGGGGAGGGGTGATCACCCCGATCACCCCCCCCCCATAGGACCGCGCCTGGTCAGGCAAATAGAAATTTTGCTGCAGCATTATTGCAGCATTTTTTACTTTTCGACTGAAAAATGAGCACTTTTTGAAAAGATTTGTAACAGTTTCTGATAAAAATAAGAGCCGGAACCAAACAAAATCAACAAAGCTATTGTTTCATAGATGAGGCATGCTCAGTTTGGTTAAACTTGTAAACTTATCCAATGCAAAACTCTCTCAACGACTTAAAAAAAAGTTTTAAGAATGGACATTCTAATGAAACAAAATTTGAAGCCTGATCACTTCGGTGATTTGAGATCAATTTGACATTTGAGCGCTTTTTTTTTGTTTTTTTTCTTCTGTTTTCCACCCCTGGTCACCGGCTAAGATGTAAGGCAGTAAGTAGTGTCGTGATTTTACAATTCTTATGAATCTCAAATCAGAGATTCATTCAGACACGTCTTTCGCTCACAAGAATAGTTGTTATGTTTGTTTTGCCTTGTGTTGCCAAAATAACAAACGTTCTCATAGTCATTTATTTTATTTTATTTATCTTCAGTGTTGCCGAATTCAACTATTATTTGTTTTTATTTTTAATTAAATTTTATTTATTTTCGTACATCCTTCATCTCATCCGATCTCATCAAAGGGGTAAAAAAGCAAAACTAATTTCGAGAAAACACGCTTTAAAATTGTTGTTGTGTCTTTACATTTTTCAATCATTGGCAATTTTCTTTCGAACGTAAAAGTATGCGAATATAATTAAAAAAAATCGTAAAAATTCAACAAAAAGAATTTGAAACATGGAAAATTGTTAGTCATTATTTACTCAAAATCGAACATTTTCGCACATTTATACCCTTTTGGCTCTGAGGGTCTTATTTTTTATCAAGAAATTCGATTTATATTATCTGCCACTTGGAGATATTTGCTATACAATCGTATATAACTGCATTGATTCGTAATAATGTGCATGCAATCGTATACCTATGCAAATTAAATCGCATGTCTGATTTTCGAAAAACGTATTTGCTGCAATCGTTAAAGAATACAAATAAGTTCAATAAAATTGTTTATGATAATGAGACATCGATGATTGGAATCGTATTTAAGGAGGCTTCAAAATGTTGGATCATCGATGACGTTTTCAACGATATAAAAGATTCCAGTTATAGAAATATACGATTTGCTTTTGGTTTAATGCCTTTGAAGCAAATCCCCTTGAATTTATATATTCCAGATAGCGTCGAGGAACTATCATGAGCTGCCGATCGTATCGTCAGGGGATCAAGTCCAGGTACTACAATAACTTCATGAACGTTGAAAAAAATCAGCAATCAGGCAAATAATAAATTGAACGATATAAAATTGAATTTGACAGCAAAAACGCATTTCTTTGAAATAATCTTTTTTTTTTATTCAACTGACGGTAAATGAGAGCCCTGCACTCAAGTCGCAGTAGACGACCAACTTGTCAAACTTTCCATATTGTTACGAAAAATGTCGTATATAAAGATATTCCCAATCACATATTGAGCGAAGACCTACAAGATTAAAACCTCAATCATCTATATGATGATGTAAATTGTCATAGTATATTCCAAAAAGAATCAGGATAGTCGTAAATGATTCGCATTACAAATCGTAATTCAATACAATCTAAATCAAGAATATGTGTGCTAATGTACCTATATGGCCTCCAAAATGATACGTATTTACTGGTTTTGCTGCATTATATACGATATATTTACACTAAGGTTTCCAGATTGCCCGGTTTTATCCGGGTTTGCCCGGAAATTTAAGAACATTCAGGTCCGGATGTCATTGAAAAATGCCCGGATTTATTTGGCAAATCAAACAAAAAAATTTTTTGAGCAAGTTGCATAAAAATAATCATGAAAGGTTTTTTGGAAGCCTAAAATACGGTTCAAAATGAATCGATGAGTTTTGATGAAAACATTTATTTTTTATTTTTTGTTGAATAATTTCTGTGTTTTTACAAAATAAGCCCGGATATTGCCCGGATGTATTGTCGTCAAATTGAAATCGAATGCCCGGATTTTGCCAAATTTTTATATAAAAATTGTCCGGCTTGTCCGGCCCGGAAACGTGCTGAAAAAATTCTGGCAACCTTAGTTTACACGTATATTTGCACGTATATTTGTGTTACAAATTCGAAATACCCACCAAATGGTTGTCTGGGTGACAAAAATATTCTCCAATGTATAAAATAGATGTCCGATCATGTGCATTAGTTTTCAGACACCTATGACCTATCGGTTGGAATATGGACGAAGATATGTACATATTCTCCTTAGTACGCGCATTTAGCCCACCTTTCCCGTAACTCTATTGTGTCGATAGTGGGATGTAACGGGACGATGTTTCTTTTGGAAATTCACTCCTAAAATTGATTATTGTGTATTCTCAAGAATCAAATGTAGTTTCAATATCTTGAAAGACTTCCGTCCAAGAAATTTTCATTTCAATAGTATTCGAACAGCTTAACATTAATAAATTATCATCGAGTTCATGATAGTGCTATGTCTACCGGGTCGGCTATTCTCTCTCAAAATAAAATGTTCCGACCTGCATAATCTTCTACACATTCTACATTTTTATGTCGTACAAATAATACGTTAAACAAAACTTAAGTTGTAGAATACTACAGATAAAAACATTCGCAAAAAAATAGAAGACATTTATTGAAAAAATAGAATGTATGTAATTTATTTAAAAAAAAATAACTTTTTTTTTATTATTTAAATTATTTAATAGAATTTGGTAGGGGAGAGTGGGGTAACGTGGGCCATGGAGAAACGTGGGCCACTCTAAATATCTCAGCTGTGTGTTGAGATAAAAATCTCTATCGAACTGTCATCGTCGTCGCTTTGTGTAATCATGTTTTTCTTTATGTTGTTGACTTATGTACGCATCATATGCTTCTTTTATTTAACTAGCCTAGAAAAATGTATTTTCATAATTAAACAAGCACCCGCAAATTGCATACGTGGGAGACCTAAACTACATAATAAAAATATGCTCATACGCTTATGATCTTAAAGCATGGATCACTACAAATCTGGACGCATTAAAACGGGTCTATCTCGGAGCTATGTAAACGAAATAAAAATGTTTTGTACTTGAAATGTAGGGTTTTTATTGCACTTTAAAGGAAAAATAATAAAAAAATTATTCCGATGTAGTTTTGATGAATTTTCGAACTTTTCGTTGAGTATCACTCATTATAGTTTGAACACCCTATTCGCTGACCTCAGCGGCCATTTTGTTCCACAATCTCTTCATCTCTGTTGCATCCCGAGTCGTCCTACCATTCTTCTTCATCTTCTGCTTGACAATTGCCCCAAATTTTTCGATAGAGCGGAATTGAGGACAGTTGGGTGGGTTGATGTCCTTTTCGACAAAATCCACCCGTTGGCCCAATACCACTGTAGAACCTCCTAGCTGTAGTGGCAGCTTGCCAAATCTGGCGAAAACTTAACTAGTGCTTTATGAGATCTAATGTACGAAAAAAAAGTTTATCAGGCATTCCTCCTTGTAAATTTCGGAATCCATGGTCTTGTTTTTCACAAAAAACCGGAATTTTTCGTCCGCAGATGCAAATACCTTGCCAGATCAAACACTTTCTTGCAAACTTATCAGCAAAAACGAATTTGAAGTTGCCGGGGACATCACCATGACCAGTGCAGTGCACCACTGCAGTGGCTTTACATAGTTTTTGGCCAGAAAGCTGTCCAAAATCCATCTTCACGTACGTTTCGTCATCCATGAGGATGTATCCGTCGAACTTCGTTGGAATCTTCTTGTATAACTTGCGGGCTTGTCCTTTGGCTACTAAATTCTGCTTCAATGTCCGGTTTGGTTGATTACTGGTCCGATAGGATCGTATTCCTTCGCGTAGACGAATTCTGCTGACGGTGCATCGGTCGGCGTTGAATTTCTTGACAATGTCATAGTCCGACTACCCTGTGTTTTCCTTGATCGTTCTCAACACCTTAAAATGCAGTTTCCGATCCTTAATTCCACTATGACGCTTTGTATGAACCTGCCGATCTATAGTACGCATCTCACAGACCCGTTTGAGAACGCTACACACGGTTGATTTGACCATTATTAACGATTTCGCGATTTTTGAACCCGACCACGTCGGGTTTTTGACATGGTTGTTCAAAATTTATTTTCATCTTGCGGCTTCCATCACGTGTAACTTTTTCGAAACAAAACGATTCGTAATGAAATTTTCAGCACTGGTAGAAGAAACATTCCTCTACAAAGTGCTGCCAAAACATTCCAGATCCGACAACTAGGAGCACTATGGTAAAATAAATAGCGCGTCCAGATTTGTAGTGATCCATGTTTAGTTTTGTCATGTTCTTTCACTTGGAAAAGGAATTTTTGATGAAACATTAATAAGTCATTGTTTGTGGGTAATCGTGGGCCACATTTTGTGGGGTATCTTGGGCCACCTTTATTTTGATGTGTTATACATACATATTCAGAACTTAAAATACGTTATTACTATCTGTAAAATTTTCTTATGTAAAACTAAGAGTTATGAAAAATATTTTGTCTATCTTTTCTAATGCGTTAGAGACGAACATAAATCCTATATTTGGAATTTTGCCGAAATGTTCACGAGCCAGGTTTTAGGAACTATTCGATCATACACAACGCTCTTTTTTTATTTCATCATCTGAAATTGCTTTAAAATAACTAAATGAATTATGAAATTTCAGTGTTGGTTCAACTCATAAACTTTGCACGTTATTTTCCCACAGTTTTTCAAAGTCCAAAAAAAAAAATACTTTTTTTAAAACAGTCAGAACTCGGAACATTAATGTTTTTAAAAAATAATAAAAAAATGCCTAAGAATACTGTTGGGGCCAAATCCCGAATGACGCTAGTACGAATAAGCCGCGAAATTCTCAGACGTATGTAGTTCGAATCAGTATTAAAAACACGACACTTTGAATGTGATACGATCACGGGAAAACATTTATTTTAACAAGGAATATTAAACGCTTAACATCAAGCAATCAGTGGACTGTATTTTCTATGCCTTTGCAAATGCGACTGACCCACACGGGTGACTCGCTGACTCCTCTACTATCTACAAAACAGCTGCAATCAGCAGCACGTAATTACCGATCGAGTACGATCGGTTATCGGTCATTCCGTTTTCCACTCTGCCACACGCATTGTTTGTCCTGACCACTGGAGATGCGTGTGGCAGAGGTAAAACAATTGTTGCTGCTTGTGGCTGACGCGGATATCAATGATCGATCATCTCTTGGCTCGCGCTGTTGCTGTTTGGCGCTAACAAATACCTTAAAAATGTATAAAAACCCTTCCATTTATTATTGTCTATTTATCTTTTTCAATAAAGAAGTTATGAAGCAAAGAAAAAAAATGTGGCCCATGATACACCACTGCACAGTGGTCCAGATCAAACATTATTGTCTCAGTGTCGTGTCAGTATTGACACGTCCTAATAACTCACCTTTTAAAAAGAAAGCGCTTTTTTTCCTGTTGGGGAGAGAGTCCACTGCGACCATTAAATTAAGTTCATCTATTGTGGCATTACCCCGCGTTATTATTTTTACTTTGCTATGCTACTTGACACCCCTGCACTATTGGTTGAAGCTGCAGTTGTTTACCGGTAGCACTACGAGCACACACATATCTAGGTCGGATCTCCAAGTGCAATCTAGGTTCCCTTGAAAAGATCCATCCACATTTTATGTGCTGCTTCATTGAGACGTATAATTCCAAGGTATACCCGGCTAGCATTTCACTAATGCTTAAAACCGCCAACCTTCATCATACTATGTGTGCCAGGTTATGTCACGACCGGGATTCGATCTCATGAACGTTGGCTTAGAAGACAAGGATGCTATCCTCTAGGCCACGATCTGCTGGCTGCTGGAAAGCGCTTACTATATAAAGAAACTTTGTAGAACAAATGATTTGTCTAAAACGCACCGATTTTGTGTTATTAATTTTGCCTCGCTAAATGTTTGATCTGGACCACTGTGCACTGTCCTTCATAAAGATGTTTCATCCAACAAATCGGCTCTCTCTGTCACTTCAACCTCAGAGATGATCTAATAAAAAAAAACTACATGTTTAGAAAAGCGGAAATAACATTTCCAATGTAAAGTATCAAACTTTCTTTAAAAAACATTCGAGTAAGCATTTTTCTACAAATTTTACTAGTTGGAATGACTTCAACCGTACCAAAAATTAAAATTTAACTTGATATCAAAAGAGAGAGTACTGATCTTTCTGCTTTTTGACATTGACATTTTTGTTGTTTTATGCCAAGACACCATTAGACACAAAAGCTCTTACTCAGATTGAAATTTTTAATTTCTTATGTTCAATCTTTTTAATGTCGACAAAAACCAATTGCAGAGAACAAAAGTGCTTGGTTGGTATCTTCTTGGTAATTTCGTTAAGTCTTATCGATTTTCTTTTGTTACCAGCAATGACGGTAACTCAATAAGAAAATAAATTTTTCCACAGACTACAATGAATTTTTTAGATTTAACCAGAATTTTGAGAAATTTTTAGAGTTACGTTTCAGCAATTTTCTCTACCATTTTTTTCATAGTATGGAAAACTGGTCAAAAATCATCGATCAAACTAATCGAAATACGTGGAATTCACAATGTTGACATTTGAACTGATGTGCGTAAATTAATTAAGGTTGGAGAAAAACAACAAAACAAAAAAATAATTTCATTTTCATTGAGAACACTTGTCAAAGACTAAGAATATTTCGTGTTTCAAGAAACAGCAAAAGAAACCTTGAGCATAGAATGGATTCGTCGTAATCTGATGCACCACACCCGTCTATCGTTTGGCTTCATTCAGCCTTCCACCCATCGCTCTACGCCAATGCATGCATACGAGCGGGAAGAATTTCGTATCATCGTTTGTCGATGCGCCTCGCCTTCCTGCACCACGCCACGCCAATAACTCTTGGCCCTAGATAGCTAGCTAGCTGCTAGGACTAAACCGTCCATTGTCGACGTTACAAGTCCCAGCGTTCGTGGTCGTCGCGCTTCCATACCATGCTGCTTCAAGGTTCCAGAGTAGGATGCGATTCCTATATCGGGTTTTAGTCAAAATATGAGATCTGTTTTTGGGTTAAGCTCCGTACACATGGAGCAAACACACAGGCACACGTGAGCTTAGAATGTTGCACACAGGAATAAAACGAATTTTATCCTTTTTATAGTTAGAAATAAAATTGTATAATTTTATTATTTTATGATCAATGAACATACTTGCAAAGCTGTAGTATTTAATGAAGTTAAGTGGTGTTAGACAACTACCTTTTTTCGATCGTTTCCAAGTTTATAAAACTGATAAAATTTTTAACGTGTTGTGTTTCAACGTGCTCCAAACTATTTTGTCCAAGTAATTCCCACGAAATAACAGTGTTCCATGAAACGGGCATTAAATGCACCCACACAGCACCATTCATGGAAGTCAGCGAATTATGCGTGCGCGACACTCCCGAAATTTCGTTAGACTCGGAATAGGGAAGACGCGGAAGAAATGGAAAACGAAATGCAACTCTCCTGTGCCGATGCTGTTGTTGTTGTTGATGATGATGATGATGATGGTGTGTTCCAATCCAACCTAGCACTCTCGGGGGTCGCTTATTTTTTTCGGCACACGCGTCTACGCACCAACACAGACAGACGCAACGCAGGCATACGCATACGCTAAGCGAGGCCAGCCAACGCGCATTTTAAGCCGGGCGCGAACTGCATCCGAGGAGGCATTTTTTGACTTTGAAATGACCGTGAATTTGTCGGGGTAAACGACCCGGGTCCCATCTAAACCTAGCCTGCTAGCTAAGCGACTTTTGGGATGGTGACTTTTGAGGACTCGTTTTTCTAGGCCAAGATAGGATTCTTCGGTGGGTTCGGTCGGGATCGGCTTTCTGGATTCTTTTGGCTGATGCGTTTTTGGTGCGTAGGATGGTGTTTCTAATGGCTTTTTCCTACTAGCACCGAACGAACGATAGAATCATGTTTCTTCCAAGATGTGTTTTATTTCTTTGCCTCTTCCAGTCCAACTGGAAAACGAGTAGAGTGGATTTGGGAACTCGAAAGGGATTTTGGACGTTTTGCTTTGGTTACATTTTCGTTACTTTTTTTTGGAATTTAGGACCACGCGGGATTCATACGTCTGCAATTGGAAGTCGCGGGTCTAGGTTGAGGAATAGCAACACAGCATCACTAGGACGAAGAAGGGCAAGAAGTTAATATTACACAACATTTTATATTTTCAGGCGTTGAGAAGGAGTAGGGTCGTATTTCTGAGCATTTCAACATTTTGTTGATGTAACAGGCCTGACAAAACTGATAACAGAAATGATGCAACCTCTGAGGTGGTGCAATTGATGTTTTTAAAATGAATTTTAAACTTATGCGGCTTTTAAAAAAAATTGAGATTCAACACTTGCAATCAAGTAAAAGCTATAGTTAGTTATGTTTTTTTTTTGTCACAAACAAACATTGGCTAGCAAAACCAACCATTGTTCATAACACTAGTTTGCAAAACGTGAACGTGAACTTTTTTGACCGGCCTATAATTTTTATGTAAAATCAGGCGCTGTATCCAAAAACTAAATTAAATCTCAGTAGAACATTTATAAGTTATGCTCAAAGTATGAAGTTTTTTAAAAAAATAAAATTTACTTGATACTTGATGAGATACGAATATCTCGGACTACATAACATTAATTCAAAATATTGTTTTTTGCATATTGATGGTTAATAGATTGGCAATCGATCATCTAAACTAAATATTTTTAGTATGATTAACAATATTGTGGATATCTGGGAATTTATGATCAAAAGAACAATAAAAACGCATTTTTTTATGAGAAAATTTTATTTCATCGACAGTTTTAGACTAAATCGAAACAATTTAAAGTTCGATTTTTTAAGGACTGTATTCGAAAAAAATGGAACACTTTCATTTGTTAATAACTTTTGAACGGATGGATGGAAATTTATGAAATTTTCAGTGACACTACCTACAAACTAGATTTTTGTCTCAAAATCCAGCAAAAAAAAAAAATAGCTGAAAACGTCAAGCAATCCAAATTTTTGCTGGAAACCAGCATACATTCTCCGTCTTGCTGATTTTTCCAGCACTTGATCTGCATTGCTGAAATATTAGCTATCGATCTGACAAACTTGGATGTTTTGTTGTTTTTTCAGTTTTTTTTCGCTGCATGTTAGGACTGTTTGTCGTTTCAACAATGACGGTGACGGAGTTGCAAGGTGAATTCAATTTGATAAATGATTTTTCAATATATACAATTGACATTGTTTTCCTCTACATTCCAGCGATGGAGCGATTAAACCAAGGGTCAGATGGAGGCTGATAGATTCAAGCCTTGGCGCACAGCGGCATCCCGTTGCAGGAAGAATATTGGTTCTTTTTAATTTTAATATGTCAATAAATTACACCTTAGAATAACGAACACACACAATTTAGATTTACCCTTTCTATCCTCCTCTTTCTTCTAAACAATTGTTGAGCTAAATATTCAAACTGTAAACATACAAAACGAGTTTGGCTCCTAAAAGCCGTTTGAGCCGTTTCAAATAAAGAATTTACAAAAAAAAATTTTGATTTAGGTATAGCTTGAGAAACATTGAAATTTGAAATAAAATTAGAATCCAAATATTTCCGGTTCTGTTTGAAAGCTATTGCTGATTTCCAGCACTTAAAGATTGATGATTTTCCAGCAACTGAGTTTGATGATCGTTTCCAGCAATTTTTATTGCTGGAAAAACAGCGGGACAAAATTAAAAATTTGCTGTGTAGTAATGTTATATTTACAAATGCCAAAAACAGGGGCTTGTGATATAGCTCAGTTGGCAAGTCCGTTGTCTCCTGAGCCGATGTCCGCAAGTTCGAGCCCAAGAGTAAACATCGAACACAGTTGTACCGGATAAGTTTTTCAATAACGATCCGCCAACTGTAACGTTGATAAAGTCGCGAATGCCATAAAGATGGTAAAACGACTATAATCGAAACAAAAAAAAAAAAAAAATGCCAAATTTTGTGGCGATCTTGGGAAGTCCCATTGATCGACTCAAAAACTGCAGGAAATCAGCTATGCGACCAAAATTCATGATGTAAACCGTTCTAGAAGTCCTTGAGGATCCGTTAGTCAGCTAAAATTTGTATAAAAATAAGCATGATTAATTCCATAAGCTTTCTAGATACTTTCAGAAAAAAGCGAGACATTTCACGAAAAAAAGCGGGACACAGCTTAGAAAAGCGGGACAATAGAGAAACTTAAAAAAAAACGCTTTATTTATAATCAAACTTATACGGATACCATCAACCAAAGTTTTCCATAGAAAGTACACTAAAGTTTTTTAAGCAGATTAATTTTGCTAAATTTTTCTTACATGACTTCTATTTACACGGGTTTTTGACATCAGCAAAATTTTTCCTTTGACGTTCTTGCTGGGAAAAATGCGTACATAAAGAATTATAAAAAAAAGTGATACTAAAAGCAAAAATTATCCATTACAAGATTCGGAACTCTAGCGAAAATCGCCGGACAAAATCAAAAAGCGCCACCATCAAATGCTGTGGCAGAAATGCAACTATTTAGTAAAACACGCAAAGGAAAAAAAACCAATTTATATTACACGGTTGGAAATAACTAGCAGTTTGAGGGTTCATTTGCTCAACAAACACACTGAGGTCTTTCTCTACTAGTTTTGGCACGGTTTTTCGGTATCAGAGTCTTGAATCGCTACTCAAACCTTTTTTTCCCTTGGGGCTGTTCAGATACCACTTGCGTGAAAATTTGGCAAACCCCTACGCCCGTCCCCGGATTGCACGTGGACAGATTTGAATTTTTTTTTTAATCTAATTTGAGAGTTAGAATACACTACTTTTTGCTTTTTTGTTATTGAATTGGCTGATTTGAAAAAAAAAACGAATTAGCACTTCCTGATATAAAATAATTTTAAAAGTTTTAAATTTCTAAATTATCATATTTATCACATACTTTCAAGTGGCTACTAGTTGTTTAAACTTAGACTGGAAAGCTTTGCAAATTTAAGATTTTGATTTAAACTTCTTAATAAAGCTAGGTAAAATTTATCAGCATTTTAATTAATTAAACTTAATTAAATTAAAACCTTGGGAAAAAATCTGTAATATATCATAAATCCTGATCCCAATCAAAATAAATACTTGGTCACGTCATCAAACCCCTTAATAATATCCTCAGCACTGCTCCGTGGAATTTGGAATCAGTAATCAGGCTCAACGAGATATACAATACAAATTAGTTATCAGTTTTAATTTAAGATGTTTTTTATTGGGGAATCTGAATGCGCAAAAACGAGTGACGTTCTCAAATCAATTGAGGCAGTGGCATAGCTTTTCTTCAAAAATTGGGGAAAGTATGTCAGAGTGCATTTTGCAAGTGTATTCCAAAATTGAACAAAAGCATTTTATAGTGCATCTTAAACCCCCCGGAACGAGGGGTACAAGTGGAAAATTCAATTATCGTCAAATGTTGACCTTTTCTGTTAGTAGATGGTGTTAAGGTTTGTTAAAAGATTGTCCGTTGGCATTTATATGCAAAATTTCAAGAGCTAGGTATCTTTGAATATATTATTTTTGATATTACCCTTCTTACTAAGAAAAACTTATTAATCAATTGATCATTTGATCTGTGATCCAAGACATAACAGAAAAACCCTCCAAAACGTATCAATGACTCCGTATGCCAAAATACCTAACCATAGCGCTGGATCAACTTATAGATTTTCACTTGGGGCATTTTACCCCTATATTGTGGGACATTTTAACCCTTTGTTGTGGTTCGTTTTGTACACACATATGCGCATTATACCCCTACTGATTCTGAAATCTAATTTCCAACCTAGTCTTCAAACTTCATTGAATTTGTAGCTTTTTTTACCTTCCGGTTATTCAAATTATCAGATTTAGACAAAAAATACACCATACTTCCAAACACAATCGAAAATGGAAGATAATATTTTTAAATGTACTCAAAAACAAGGCTTTCTTCTTAACGTGGGCGTTATGCCCCCTCTTCCCCTACATTATCGCTGGTCGGAAGACTTGCTTGTAAATGAGCATCTTATTCTTCAGGCACAGTCGGGATTTCCTGTTGATGAGAGAATAAAGAGATTTAGTGTATTTATTACATTTTGATTGAATATCTTCAATGTGATTTTTAAAAGTAAGATTCCGATCAAGTGTAAGTCCCAAGTACCTTCACATTATCAGACCATTCTAATGAAACCCCATTAAAAGTTATGGAATGATTTTCATTAGGTTTTAAAAAATTTGCTCTTGGCTTATGGGGAAATAAAATAAGTTGAGTTTTGGAAGCGTTAGGAGAAATTTTCCACATTTTCAAGTAATTCAAAAAGGAATTTAAATTTTGTTGCAATCTACTGCGTACCACCCGTAAATTTCGACCTTTGGCTGAAAGCAAAGTATCATCAGCAAATAGTCTTCTACCTTTTCCTTCTGGTACATCAGGAAGATCAGAAGTAAAAATATTGTATAAAATTGGCCCAAGTATACTGCCCTGAGGGACACCAGCTCTAATGGGTGTCCTTTCAGAGCATGCATTTTGATAGCTTACTTGTAAGGTTCGGCTAGTCAAATAATTTTGAATTATTTTGGTGAGATATACAGGAAAATCAAATCGAGCTAATTTAGCTACTAAACCTTTGTGCCAAACACTGTCAAAAGCTTTTTCAATATCAAGAAGAGCAACACCAGTTGAATAACCTTCAGATTTGCTAGCGTTAATCATATTAGTTACACTCAAAAGTTGATGTGTAGTAGAATGTCCATGACGAAAACCAAATTGTTCATCAGGGAAAATAGAATTCTGATTAATGTGAATCATCATTCTATTCAAAATAACTCTCTCAAATAGTTTACTTAAAGAAGGAAGCAAACTAATTGGTCGATAACTTGAAGGCTCTGAAGCACTTTTTCCAGGTTTCAAAATTGGAGTTACTTTGGCATTTTTCCATTTATTGGGAAAATAAGCCAAATGAAAACATTTATTGAAGATTTTAACTATAAAATTTAAAGTGCTTTCAGGCAACTTTTTAATAAGAATATAGAAAATCCCATCTTCCCCTGGAGCTTTCATATTTTTAAATTTTTTGAAAATCAATTTAAGTTCATCAATATTTGTCTCACAAGAACTTTCAAATACATTTTGTTTAGAAAGAATATCATCAAATTCAATGGAAATTTGAGCATCAATTGGACTTACAACGTTTAAATTAAAATCATGAGCAGACTCAAATTGTTGGGCTAATTTTCGAGCTTTTTCTGCATTCGTTAAAAGAAGTTTATCCCCATCTTTCAAAGTAGGAATTGGCTTCTGGGGTTTTTTTCAGAATTTTAGTTAATTTCCAAAATGGCTTTGAGTAGGGTTTTATGTCCTCTACTGCTTTAGCAAAATTTTCATTACGAATGAAATTTAAACGACGTTTGATTTGAAGGTCGCAATAAATTAATTTCAAATAAGGATCCCTAGTACGTTGATATTGGCGTCGACGAATGTTTTTCAGTCGTATCAAAAACTGAAGATCATCATCAATTAAAGGTTGATTAAATTTATGTTTAACTTTGGGTATTGAAGCGGCTTTAGCATTGACTATTGAAGTTGTCAAATTTTCTACAGCCAAATTAATATCTTCTATTGAATTCAGTGGAACGTTTACATCTAAATTACGTTCAATAAAATTCATATATCGCTCCCAGTTAGCCTTTTGAAAGTTAAAAGCTGATTTTAAAGGGTTTTCAATGGGACTTTGGGATAAAGAAAATGTTACTGGAAGGTGGTCTGAATCGAGGTCCGCATGAGTAACTAATTGACTACAATGCTCGCCTAAATCCGTTAGAACCAAATCAATTGTGGAGGGATTTCTAATTGAAGAAAAACAAGTATGCCCATTAGGATATTCAACAGTATAATATCCAGCAGAGCAGTCATTAAATAAAATATTCCCATTTGAATTTGATGAAATATTATTCCAAGATCGGTGTTTTGCATTAAAGTCACCAATAATAAAAAATTTAGATTTATTTCTGGTGAGTTTTTGCAAATCTCCCTTCAAAAAATTTTTCTGTTCACCGCTGCATTGGAAAGGCAAATATGCGGCAACAATTATAATTCTCCCCATAGAAGTTTCTAATTCAATTCCAATTGTTTCTAAGACTTTTGTATTGAAAGAAGGAAGAAGTCTAAATTTGAGACGACTATTGATGACAATTGGTGGTATGAAAAAAACCTAGCAATAGCTTTTGCTAAACTAAATCGAGCAGTCGAGCAGTCGCTTAAAGCAATTGCTTCGTTTGATATGAATAAAGTTTTTTTTGACAGCTGTTTTCTCTGTCAGGAGCTTTTACTTTTAGTACAAGCTAATTTGGTATGAATAAAGCCCAAATCTGAAGTAATCGCTCGACAAATCTCCTAGCAATTGCTTTATTTTCTAAGCATGCTCGGTAGCAGACTTTTCCAATAAAAAATTCTTTAGCAATGTCATGAATTTATTAAATTAGCGATATTACACTTCAATACAATTCAAAAAGGCATTTTCAACATGGATAAAGAAAAGTCGGAGTGATAATCCAGCTTTTTTTTTCATATTCCTGTCGTTGTATGAAATGATTCGTCTAAGATGAAACTAAACAAATCAATCAGTAAATATTCTAAATTAAAAATTCCGGCTATAGTGGAAGAAGTCCCAATCAGCTTGAAGTTGGAAGAAAATTGTAATAATTTAAAACATAATTCAGACTTCCATATTTATATGATTTTTTTTATAATTCTAAGATTTAAAAAAAAATTAAATTAAGATGCGCGCCTATTGCCTATTTTTTATACATCGGATTATCCCGATCCGAATACGTGTGGGAGAGTTATGATAAATGTTAAAGTTAGGCCATTTGTTGTTTGACTATATTCGAATATGTATTCATTTTTCTTTAAACATCAACATACGAGCACGCAATAACCAAAAACTCTCCGGTCGTTCTTACACCCACCATCCGCACCGTCGACTTCATGGCTATTTTAGCCGGACTTTTAAATTTTCTGATCGTCTTCTTTCATTTAACTTTAGAAAACTTCAGATTCTGCTGGTTGAATAGCTCTATTTTTCGAAGCAATAGCTATGTTCTAAGACTTTAGTACACATCCGCTAAGCAAATGTTTATTCATACCAAACTAAGCAAATGCTTTGGGCTTTTGCTTTGCTTGATTTCGAGCTAAGCAAAAGCTGCCGAAGCAATTGCTAAACCTTATTCATACCACTAAATAGCTACACCCCCACCTTGTCGATCAAGTCGATCATTTCGTAAAATTTTAAAGAAAGCATTGCTTTTCAAGTTATTGTCTGGCTTTAAAAAAGTTTCAGTGATGGCAGCAATATGTATGTTGTGAGTTTTCAAAAATAAAAAGAATTCATCTTGGTTAGCCAGCAAAGATCTAGCGTTCCAATTCATAATATTTAAACATCTATTTGGATCCATGAGGGAATCGCAAAGTCATAATAATTTTGTTAGCATAATTAAAAGAAGTTTGGAAAGCTTCAAACATTGAATTTGCTTTCAACATAAGTTGCATCATTTCCATTAAATTTTGATGCAAAAATTTTAATTTTTCCTCAGTAATCTCACCCAAATCAACAAAATTGTTAGGATCAGAAAATGAAGGAGAAGTACAAGTATTTGAATTTAGGGGATTTTCCCAAGCCTTCGCATGAACGTTGAGACTTGGTTTTTTCCCAATTTTATTAGTTAAACCTGAAGAAGGCAACCCATTTTCAACCACCTCTGAGAACGATAAACAACGAGTCTGTGGCGCAGAATCAGCCCAGGTAACATTAAAATCACTTCGGGTATTACCCAGCCGTGATTCCAATGTAGGCCGAGGCTGATCGCGAACAGGCAGGTTGTTTGCCGGTCTGACGTGTGAAGACGAAAAAGAGGAAGGAGGAGAAGAAACTTTTCTGGAAACTTTGGGATTTTTCCTAGAAGCAACAATTTTAGCCCTAACGGGACAATCTAGAGAATTCGAGGAATGATTACCTGCGCAATTCGCACACTTAAAAAATTCTGTTTTTGGCTTATCACCACCAAAAAGGCATTTAGATTTTTCATGATCGAATGAGCCGCAAAACATGCATCTGGCATTCATTCTACAATTTTTAGTGCCATGACAAAAAGCTTGACAACGACGACATTGCGTAATATTTTGAAGAAAATTGGTAGAAGATTTACGAAAAGGTTCGAATTTGACTCGACAATGAAACATAAGACGAGCCTTTTCAAGAATTTGCAAATTATTAACCTGATCCTTTTTAAAATGGATCAAATAAAGTTCAGGAGCAAAACCAACACTACTGGTATTATTCGTGTTGGTTCTTTTCCTCATTTGAATTACTTGAATTGGAGAAAAACCTAACAAAGAATTTAATTCAGCTGTGATCTCATCCGGTGTCTGATCGCCAGTGAGACCACGAAGTACAACTTTAAATGGACGATCACTTCTAGCAAAAATTATCCATTACAAGATTCGGAACTCTTGCAGAAATCGACGGACAAAATCCAAAAGCGCCACCATCAAATGCTGCGGCAGAAATGCAACTATTCAGTAAAACACGCTAAGAAAAAATAAAACAATTTATATTACACGGTCGGAAAAAACTAGCATTTTGAAGGTTCATTTGCACAACAAACACACTGAGATCTTTCTCTACGTGGTCTTGGCTCTCCAAAATTAGCACGGTTTTTCGGTATCAGAGTCGTCATTCGCTATTCAAAGCTTTTTTTACTTGGGGGCCGTTCAGATACCACGTGGATAGAAAAATGCGATTTTAGATCCCCTCCTTCCTCTGCGCGGACGTTTGGCAAACCCTAAACTAGGCTTGCCAGATACTTTTTGAAAAAAGCGGGACATTTCACGAAAAAAAAGCCGGACACAGCCGAAAAAAGCGGGACATTAAAGAAACTCTTAAAACGTTCGTCGCCACGGCACCCATATTTGGGTGACGGGTGTATTTCCTGGGGGGCCCCGTCACATCAAGAAGCGTGTGACGCTCTCTTACTTGATTGTACCGCTCAGCAGTCACACGATTCAAATATGGGAGTTCTCCTTCTTTGCTTTCTCTCTCTGAAAATTTCTTTGGGCCCGGTTAGTAAAACTACCAAAATGAGCGTGGCGACGAACGTATTAAAAAAGTTTAATTGTGTAACTAAACTTTTAAAACGTTTACCCCTAGCCAAAGTTGTTCATAGAGAGTACACAAAGTTTTTCTTAACGCGGATTGATTTTGCTCCGTTTTTCTTACATTTGATAGTAGTCGTCGTCGCGAATTAACACGTTATTTTAGGGAGAAAATGTTTCGTACATGTAAACGGCGATATCGGATAAAAAACCTTGTATAAAAATAAGTTTGTTTGGTAATGTGTTTAAAAATTTGAAAACTCAATTGTTGAATGCGCAAAAACGAGCCAGGTACTCAATTAAATTGAGTCAGTGGCATAGCATTTCTCCAAAAATTGGCGGAAGTATGTCAGAGTACATTTTGCAAATGTATTCCAAATTTGAACAAAAGCATATTAGAGTGCATTTGAACCCCCTGGAACGAGGGGTACAAGTGAAAAATTCAATTATCGAGAAATGTTGACCTTTTCTGTCAGTAGATGGTGTTAAGGTTTGTTAAAAGATTGTCCGTTGGCGTTTATATGAAATATTTTAAGAGCTAGGTATCTTGGAATATATTATTTTTGCTAAAAGTGACTATTCGGGTTTAAGTTCTTTTATACCAAAAGTTATTCATATTTAATCATTATTGCTTTCGAAAATAAGTGCTAAAAGTGTTCAGTTGTTTTGAAGCTCCTAAAAATAAATAAAGGATTTTAAAGGACCCATCTGAAAGAAAAACTTGTTTGGGGTTCAAATAAGATTTAATTCAACTATTGTTAACTCGATACATTCGGATTTTAGTTGAAATATTGGTTTTTGATGTATTTACAATACAAACAATGTTAAACACCAAATAAAGCTGAATTTCCTGAACCTGAAGATTAAGTACTTTTATCAATAATAAATTATCATTATTGATTTTTTTCATTATCAAAAAGCTGTGAAAAATTATTTAATTTAAATTTAGATTTTTCAAAATTCGCAATCTTGAAAAGGTAAGATCTTATTTTAAAACTTAAGTTTTCACCGGGTTTATGTTTTGTTTCGAGCAATTTGGAATTTTAATTCCAAATCTGAATTTTGCATTTTAAACCAGAATAAAAATTCTGAATTCCTAATCTGAAATCCATTTCTGAATCTGAGTTTTAAACAAAAATTCCCGATAATTATGAGACATAAACGGCATTTTCTTACAGAATCCTCATCCAGAATTCTCTTATTTGAATTTTGAATTTTTGATTTTCTATTTTCTTCAATTTTTGATTCGTAACTCTGATAGATAGTTCTTAATGATGAAACTCTGAACTCTGAAAATTTATTAAGTCCCAATCCCGCATAAGAACAATGATTAAAAATTTCAAATCCAAATCTTTAAAATGGTTTGTTTTTCTTTGTTAATACATGTATTCCGAAAAGATGGGTTTCGAACATAGATTTTGAATATTTTAAATGCAAAACTAAGATTTTGTCCCAATGATGAACCGAACTGAAAATCAAGAATAATAAACCGGATACAGATTCCACAATCCGGTCACAGGCATCAAATTTTGATTTGAAAAAAATTGGAATCAGAACATTGGTAACAATTCAAACCAAAGCTCATAAGACATTTTTCCGCTGTTATCTGGGCAGGGCAAATCCAAGCTGTTTTATCTGAGAACCTCACGAAAACCGGGCATTCTATTTCATAGATTACAACCCAAAATCTGGTCAAAATCCAGCGAAATTTGGAAATTCGTCAACAAAAATCAAGAAGAAAATACTCGAAAAGTTGTTTTTTTTTTATCCAAACACATCAGTCAGTTTATTTGGATAAAATTTACTTAAAAAATTGTTTTAGACGAAAAATACATAATTGTTACATTTTCATTGGTAATGGAAAGTATTAGAGAAACATGAGTTATCAAAAAAAGAAGGAACATAAGTCGTAAACATCATCCCATCACCTTTGAAAATCTGATAATTTTCAGATACGAAGATGTACCAAGACGAACTCAGGACATTAGATTTGACATAATTGTTATCAGTAATTTTAAATATTTCTATAAATTGGCAAATAAAGTAAAAACATTCGCTTCAAATCCGGATAATCAGGCAACCTTAAAGGGTGATACAGTCAAAATTTGGTCAATATCAACTTAACGTATTTCTTTCAATTTGCATTTAAAAAACCGAACACCCCTCATTTTGAAGGTGTGTGTGTTTAGAATGTTGCTCCTATTGTGATTCTGGAATTCACTCTTCAGTTGTCAAAATGCCGTCCAAGGAAAAAGAGCGCAGCAGCAGGCAAAATCGCTAAAAGTTGCCAAATCAACCGTTACAAATGTAATTAAAGTGTTTGGGGAATGTTTGTCCACAGGTAGGAAGTCTGGATCGGGGGGAAATTGAAAACCGGAAGCCGCTGAGACGACAAAGAGAGTTGCCGGTAGTTTCAAGCGAAACCCTAACCTCTCTCTTCGAGATGCCGCAAATAAGCTGGGTGTATCGTCTACAGCCGTACATCGAGCCAAAAAACGAGCCGGACTATTGACTTACAAGAAGGTAGTGACTCAAAATCGCGATGATAAACAAAATACGACGGCCAAAGCGCGATCCCGGAGGCTGTACACGATGATGCTGACGAAGTTTGACTGCGTGGTAATGGACGACGAAACTTACGTCAAAGCCGACTACAAGCAGCTTCCGGGACAGGAGTTTTATACGGCAAAAGGAAGGGGAAAGATAGCAGATATTTTCAAGCACATGAAACTGTCAAAGTTCGCGAAGAAATATCTGGTTGGGCAAGCCATCTGTACCTGTGGCTTGAAAAGCAGCATTTTCATAGCTTCCGGGACTGTCAACCAAGAAATTTACGTGAAAGAGTGTTTGAATAAACGTCGGCATCCTTTCCTGAAGAAACACGGTTGTTCCATACTGTTTTGGTCGAATTTGGCATCTTGCCATTACGGTTAAAAGGCCATGGAGTGGTACGCCGCCAACAACGTGCAGGTGGTTTCTTAAGGACAAGAACCCTCCCAACAAGCCAGATCTCCGCCCAATTGAGAAATACTGGGCTATTCCCAGCAAACATAAAATCGCATAAAAATGATAACTCAAGTCATTAAAAACGTTACTGCGAATCGTAATTCCAACTAACGCAGATAAAAGATCGTAACATTCGTTACTCGAAGTCGGATTAAATGGTTTAAATCGGATATGATAAAAGTCCGCCAGGTTTGTAGATTTTGAAGATGATTTCGTTCCTTTGCTTCCTCCCGCGTGGGTCAAGTGAGAGAACAGCCTGTTGTACTCTCTGCGACCATCAGTGCAACCAGATTGCTAAAAATCAGATGCTGTATTTGCAAGAATTGCCCAACGACAGAGGCAGCAAATATTGTTGCTGGCAACGGTTAATCGCATGCGTTGAGAGAAAAAAACTTGTGCTCTCTTGCATTCTTTCAGTATGTATGAATATGGTGTCGAATATCGTCCAAATCGTATAATCTTATCGCTTAAGCCAGAAGTTGAAAATATGTATGTATATTGCTTCCACTTTGGTAGGTAAGTGATGTTTTTTCGAGTTTCATACGATCATTCCATAATGTATATGAGACGTATAACAAAGTTGTTGAGAAGTATAGCTACAAAAATGTTTGCTAGGTTGTCAAGCGGAACCTAAAGAAGACCAAAAATTTTGAGCCGCTAAGATTAAACAATTATGGAAGAAATGAATTTTATAATCCATTTGACATCTCTTGTAGATTGTTCAACCAAGTGTATGTGTATTTTAATTTTAATATAAGTAAGGATAGTTTTAAGCGTAGTTTAAGTAACCAGTCTGCATAATATTAAGTTATCGAAGACCGTGAACAATAAATAAAATAAATAAAAAAAACTGCTAAGGACGAGCATCAGTTCAAGGCAAACTGGCTTTTGTGGCGAAGAAAGTGGACAAGGTGGCTGTAAAAAATCTGATGGCATGGGTCAAGCGTAAGGCCCGGCAATTCGGATTTGGAAAAGCGAAAGCCTATCTAAATATTTTTCCTGAATTTTAATACTAATTAAACATGAAAAAGAAATTTAATTTGATTTTTTAAATAAACGATTTCACCGATTTACACGCGTTTTCCCTTGACCAAATTTTGATCGTATCACCCTTTAGTGAGCCTATACTTATTGAATGTTCAATATTGTAAACTAAATACTGTACCCATAATTCATGCACCAGCTTTTTTTGTGAATAACTTTTGATAGCGTTTTACGAGTACAGTCTTTAAATGTCTAACAACAAGTGAGAAAATTGTTGATAAACTGAAGTAGCATTGTGGACCTGGGATAAAATTTCGAGGTTTTGGCCTTATTTCTGAGTCGAGATTATTATTCTTGATTCACTTTAGTCGTTCATCAAAATTGAATTAAGAATTTATAATTTTGGGTTTAGAGAAGAACTTGAGAGAACTTTTGCTTGATATTTTTTGAACCCTCATTTTTAACCCCACAAACAAAAAAGTTATAAAAACCATGTCATACAATAACAGTCATCAGCAGCTGTCATATCTTATTTTCGAATATCAGATTATGGTTTGAAAATATTTTGACCTTTTTACTCATTACTTGTAGATCGGATTTTGAATAATAAAAATCAACAAACAGTTTACATTTGTTGCTTATTCATACGTCATTTTACGCTTAGAAGAAAAACGTCATTTTTGCGGTCCAATTCTTTGATTTAATTTTGAATATCTTGTAAGTATGCTAAGTAATGTGTGCGATAAGTGAAGGTTGATTTTGATGAAATTTTGGTATTGTTAACAAAAGGCTCGTCATTATCTCATTTGTTAAACTTAAAAAAAAATTTAAAAAAAATTGCGCATACGGCTATAGTAATGTGCTGTTTTCTTCGGATCTTACTAGACAGTTTTCGATATTTTTTTTAACCTCAATTACAATTCATACAAAAACACATTTTTAATACACATTTATAAACTTACATTTGTTTAAGGGGGGAGTAGGGTCCAACACTTTCAAAAAATCGATTTTTTTATTTTCTTATTGTAAAACATTTCAAGAATGTTGTGTCAAATTTTCAAGTCAATCGAAGCAAAACTGTAGAAATTATAGGCCTTTATCTCCTCTCATCTAATACTGCAAAAATTCTAGAGCAGAAACTTCAAACGCGTTTTTCTCGAAAGCACATTTTTAAAGTCAGTGGACATCGTCATTTGAAAACTACTTCACCGATTCTTTTCAAATTTGGAACATATTTTCAACATAAAAAATACCAAACCCCAACGTTTTTCTTTTTTTGTTTTTTTACTTTGGGGAGATTTTACAGATAAAAAATGGTGTATTTTTTCGTGAAAAATCGTAGTTTTTACTTCAAACAGCCACAAAAATTTCATAATTTCTTTTAAGTTAAATAAAATCGTTGGGGTCCAGAAAAACATCTCTTAAAAATATTTTGCTCTGATTTTTTGACTTCAGATGATTCTGTGCTGAGATACAGTGTCCACCGCAAATTCTGTTTTCTAAAAGGCATCCTCGAAAGTGCTCCGTCACCGGCTCATTTTTCAATATTTTTCTACGAAAAATTACTAAATGTTCTTTTGACAATGCTTTGTATAATGCAAAAAATTTCAATACATTTGTTTGAACGATAGCTCAAAAAAAAATCGTGAAAATGGTGTTTTTTTTTACCCGTTAGACCCTACTCCCCCCTTAAGTATAGTTTTTTTTGAATTCATAAATATTTTATTTAATGTTATCTGCTTTGTAGCTTTGTCAGGACAAAGCTCTTTTCAAACTCACAATTCGTTTTATTTTCTCGTTTTTCGGGCTCCACTAGCATTAAATCACAGATTTTTATCGCGCCCTTCATTAGACAGCGAAGTGCATTTAAGATCCTGTCCTACATCCCACGCGAGAAATTTTATTTGTACCTTCTATATCTGTCGAAAATAGAAAAACACGTCCCCAACCCCGAAATGCCGACGCCACATCGAACGACGCAACCAAGAAATCTAATTAGAGCCTAGACAGAAAAACCTGTTTCTGCATTCAACTTCAACTCAATCATCCTTTTCCTTCCCTTCTTCCTCCATCCCAATGAATGCCCAACCTTCGAGGTTCTATGCAGTATCGGATGGCTAAAAAAAATCCAAACTGGACCTCACCCAACGAAAAAAATCAAGGAAAAAAGAAACTAAATCACATAAGAAAAGAAAACCATAAAGGAAATTAACAACGCTACTATCGTGAGCTGAGATAGGCCAAACGAAAAACGCATCTCACCTCTTCTAGGAGGAACTACCCTTTCGAGATGGAGTTAAGGTAGGTCCGATGTTGGTGGATAGGGATCTACAAGGAAGAAAAGCGCACACAGCAGATTTGATGACCTAAAGAAGAGGAGGAGGAAAAAAAAATTAACATCCAAATTTTGGGATGTGGAAACGCGACGGTCATTCCGAATAGACGAGTGCCTTTAGGAACTTAAATAAAATTCGAGAAAAAACATTGAAATTAAGCTTGAAGGCTATAAAATAAACCAAACAAATTTATGTCTATCCTTTCGTGGATCTCCTTCATATGCGTGCATGCGTTGCTCATCATGGCGGTGGAATAAATTTTATCTATACTCTCGAAACGCGTTCTTCTCCTATCTGCGCGGTCGTGCAAGGATGAAGAATGTTAAGCCCATCATCATCTTCTGCCTTCCTGCCTTCCTGAATGTTTCATCTGGACATGCTCGATTAGGTTCGCGGGATGCGTCTTGCTAATAATACGCATATCTTGCTGACTGGCTGCGCCGAAACCTTCTGGGCCATAATTGCTATTTCATGTTTTCGTTACCTCCTTCCATTGTTGGAGGTTGCGGGGTGTGTAAGTTTAAACCGGGTACAAAGCGTCATTCTAGCTAGTTGGGTCGCAAAGGGATCCTGAATAGAGTTTAAACAAAAATTACAGATTCGTCGAAGTAAGCCGTTGTCTTACTGGCCACCAGTTTTTGAGATGCTAATGAAAATGCGTCTCAAATGAGCTTCGAATGCAAAAAAAAAACAATAAATTACACAAATTGCCCTTCGCTTACATTCTTCACCACCTTTTCACTTCTTCTACGAAGCTCACTCGCTTCCAGCTATATTCTTCACTAAGTCTTAAAATTTCTACCTTAGAATTTCATCTCACCGCAATGCCATTATAAAAAATAATACAATCAATGGTTAACTTGTGTACGCATCATATGCTTCTTTTATTTAACTAGTCTAGAAAAATTTACATATTACATAATTAAACAAGCACCCGCTAATGGCGTCGGTGCGAGAACTGTAGTACAGGGTCCGGCAATTAAAGTGCTTCATTGAAATAAACATATAAATTGATCAAAATAACAACTTTTTATTACAAACTCATTCAATTTCTTTTTTAAAATTCACTGGTAAAGGCCCGCAGGTGTTCGTGTGGTATTTTATCACAGACTGCCACTAGATGTCACTTCAGGACCTCCACACCTTCATGTTTCTTAGAGTAGACTTCGGCCTCCAACATACTCCAAACAGCGAAGTCCATAGGGTTCAGGTCTGGCGAACTCGCCGGCCACTCGGAGCTCAAAATGAATCCTAGAAAATGTTGCGCAATCCAAAGCTAGTTTTTTTTTCGCTTTGTGAGCCGGCGCCGTTGGAAAACCCAATTCCTGGAACTAGTTCCCGATATGTATTTTGGTTGATCTTCACTCCTTCAGGGACAAAAACTAGTGGAGTTCGGCCATCACGGGTGATTCCGGCCCAAACCATCACCGATGCTGGTTTCTGTCGTCGGGTGGCCGTCAGCAAGTCGGCATGGCATCGTGATCTGTCTTGCAACCAAACTCTGTCGTTCTGCTTATTCACGAACTGCTGTACGGTGAAGAGTTTCTCGTCGGTAAACACAATATTCTTCAAGCTTCCTTCCGCGGCCCTCTTCAGCAACGCCTTCGCTCTTTTTACCAGTTCTTGTTTCTGCTTCACGTAAGGTTTTGAACCTTTTGGATCTTGTAGGGCTTGGTCTGAAGTTTATCTTTCAGGATCCGACGGAGACTTTGATCCGATATGTTGAGTTCCTCTGCCAATTTAGTGGCACTTAAGGCGCTTCTTGACGATTTTCGTGCCTACGTTTCGTTTTTGTTCGAGATCCATTTTTCCGGATAACACCAGATTACAAATGTAACATTCACATCGAATGATAACTAAGACTTAATGTGAACAAAGCGACAAGGGGTCGTTCAATACTGTTTCGTGTGCAACGAAATAATTACTGTTATTTAAAGTAATGTAACAGTTCTGTGGAGTTTCGGGAAGCAAATGATTTCAATATTTTCAATACGGATGTATTAAAATATTTCTGTAAAATTTACAATTATTCAGAATAGTGTTAAAACTAGGTATGAAATTGCTTACGTTTACTGCTCCTTATAGTTGAACTTCTCCACTCGACTTTAACCTAAAGTGTTTAGTGCCCAGAAACGCTTGTTAAACTGGTACCTGTTGTGATGATATCACTATTCTAATAAACCTATAATACTATTTATTTTAAGGAAATCACCTTGATCGTATGATCGTTCTATTGAGGTTAACCTCGATTGCTGTTCTCTATGTTCTCGGGCTGCTTATTATCGGAACTACTGTAAATTTTAATGATAGGTATTTTGTAATCAAATTTTGCACTGTGAGATATTCTATCGTTTCAACTTACTGTTATACAATTAATGTAAAACTGATCTGCGATTTTAACGGCAAAAAAACGTGTCTCTAAAGATGAATATTATTTAGCAAAATTCTGAAATGGCGCAAAACTTCTAATTCTAAGCTCATATTTCATTATCTTCTTAATCTTATTATTATTATTTATATACTGAATTTTCGAACATCGTTTTCTATGACGTTTGTAGACATCGAAATACCATAGGACTGCTGTTGAGTTTACGCTGAGATGAGACGTGTCGACTTGAAGTCGTGACAAGTTCAATTGCCGGACCCTGTACGTAACAAAAATATGCTCATATATTGATGGTCATAGTTTTGTCTTGCTCTTTCACATGAAAAAGGATTTTTTTTTATGAAATATCAATAAGTCACTCAAACGCAACAAACTTGCAAATCATAACTTGGGGGAAATTATGGGCTAGATAACGTGGAACTCAAACGAGGGGGGCGGATCTAGGGCTTAAACCCCCCTCCTGGGAATTTTTTTCCAAGTGAAATTTTCAGATAAAGAATTGAATTTACTATAGTAACCGGAAATGTGTTGATCCCAATAGGTGATCAAAAATAAGTTTAAACAAGCATGTCAACAATTTGGCTCGCCTCCGGCGTATTTTTTTTCCTTAATCACTCTAGACCAAAGATATTGTATTTGACGACATTATATGACCTTCAAGAATTGAAACTTATTTGGATTGTATGTTTAGAGTTGCACTTCAATAAATCTTTTGTATTGAAACTCAAATCTTGACACACAAAAACCCTACCTTATGAATGGGGTTCTATTGAGAAGTGTAATAAAATGAGTTCAGAATTTGGAACCAACTATTTGAATTTCAAAATTCATGCATCTTATAATAAATTTACTCATCAACAAGTTATAAGCCGTATGACAGGTGTTCAGTCAATGAAATTTGCAAAAAAAAATCTAAAACCTAGTATCCATTACTTTGTTACTAATCTTTGTGATAATTAAAAAATCGTTTAAATTTGTCATTACAAATTTAATGCTAAAATTAAATATTTTTCGAGAATCCAATTTACGTCTGGAATATTTTTTTCCTGCTCTTTCCAATGGTCAACTTCACATTCAAAAGGGTTTTGATAAATTTCACAAGGCCACAAAATTCACCTTTTTTCAAGGAGCTAAGAATTGAGGATTTTACTTTGTTAATTTTGGGTGCCCTTAATTCAAATATTCAATAAGTTTTTTTTTCTATCATCTTTAATCTTTGAAATCACTTCTGAAAAGAGGTAAAACAGATTTTGGCAATATCTTGACAATTGACAAAAAGGTTGAAACTTATTATCAACTTCTCTCAAGACCGCAAGAACTTTTAATTTCTGCTAAAAAAGTTATAGAGAATTTCTATTTATTTTTTTTACCCCATTTTATTAAATACGGGAGTTTTAACAGGTTTTTAAAAAATTTCTAACCAAATTGAAATTTTAGATATTTTTTAAAGCAAACATAAAATAGTTTTGCAAACTTTCTATAGTAATGTCAGTAATACTAGGGATGATAGTTTTCAAACTTTATAAAACTGTATAATTTAACTTTTTAAAACCATTTTTATACATATTCATCAGAATCCATCAAATTTCGCGATCAAAAATTAACAATAATTGACTGTATATTATTTTGAATCATCTTTCTTGTATCGATCATAATTTTATGAATGATAAATGAAAAGTTCGAAAGAAGATTTGAAGTAGCAATGTCATGCAAATTTGTGTATGCTTCGTGCTTTCGATATTAATTACAAAACTGGGAAATCCTTATTTTTATTTCTATCAGTTTTTTATCCCCATCATCCGACCTTTACATTGCCAGACTAGATTGCATAAAATTTATTTTCTAAGAGCAAGTTCACTGGTGTTGGGAAAAAGTGGTAGAAATTTTGACATTTTGAAAATTTTACCATGCAAAAAAGTTTTCAAGAGCTTGGGGCGTTGCATTTTTTTACAACACTGTTTCTATTTCAGCCGTATGTGATAGAAATATTGCTATTTTTGCATCACAGCATGCGAAAATACAACACGTGTTGTAAAAAAAACTTGAAGGCCACAGGTCTTGAAAATGTGCCGTAAGTGTCGAAATTTCTACCACTTTTTCCCAACATTAGTGAACTTGCTCTAACAAGTTTCCTGTTCAAAATAAGGATCATCATTTTGAACAATTTATTAATGACTTACCGAAAATCGCATCAATTAAAAAATTTATTCTGATTGATTTTTAATCGTATAGGTAAAACTTATTATTTTTTGACTATGTCTGACGACAGCAAAAAACAGTCGTTTTTTCTTAAAAAATCTGAGATAAATAGCCGTTAAAATTCTTTAAAAAAACGGTTTCAGAAATCAATTTGCTTATTTGTTGTGCATTTTTGGACTTGTTATTATTTCTAGCTGTATGTATATTTCCGTCAAATACAGCTCTTTCGGCACCTGATTTAGTTTAGATCATGGGTGACCAAACCGTGGCCCACGGGCCACATTTTACCCGCGGCTGTCTTTTTGTGGTCCGCGAAGCTCTTTCCAAAACAACAAAATACGAAAAAATTGAATCTTATTCTTGAACTTAAATTTGAACCAACTACATAAAAACCAAGTCTGTGATATTTTAACGGAATGTACAAAATTTGACAAAATTTAGAATGGTTTTTCACTAGGTATCGATAGATGTTGGCTTGCCTAGATTTAAGATTTATTATCAAATCTCATAAATTTTCAGATAACTGTCCTTCCCATTTATCTGAGAAACCGAAGATGCAAAGAAAAGATTTTGCAAAATTGAGCATTCCGATTCTTTTCGGACGCAGGCCCGTGTGAAGGATCCGTCTATGGAGGAGGTTTTCGAAATACGAATTTAGTTAAAAATAATAACAATACCAAAAATACACAATAAGAAAGGAATGAATTTTTAACATCACTTTCTTACTCATTATTATCATTTAAATTAGAAAAATAATAAATGATACTGAAGAAATGAAACAAAATTTCAAAAATAAATCACAATGAAAGTTACAAATCAATAATGTTTTCGGTAAGTAATTGATAATTTTTCAAAATGATTTTTATTATTCTGAGCTAAAAATTTGCATCGAAACAATTTCTAAACAGTCTAGTTTTAAAATTTGAAATAAATTTTCCCAAAACACAGATTTAAACAAAATTAATTCTAAAATTAATGCCACATCAGGTAAAAAATTACCATGATTTATTTTAAGGAAATTGATATTAATTGTTATTTATTATTCACCTTAACTTACATGTATTTTTTTCATTTTCAATTGAAGGAATGATTTAAAAATTCCACTGATGTGTTTTAAACTTAAAAAAAATTCATGAATTAAATATGATTTTTTTATTAAGAAAAAAAATATTGGTTTATGTTTTAAGATCTCACAAAATACAGAATTGAAAAACATAGACAAATTTAAGAAAAATATTTCTTAAAATTCAAATAGTTTGGCTTTGAAATTCGGTTAATTTATTTTAGTAAAAACTGTACTATAAAATTCGGTAAATGTATTTGAAAATGAAAATAAGAAATGAAAATTTTAAAAGACAAGTATTTTACCATTAAACTTTTTTTTAAAAAACGCGTCTGACCATTATAAAAACTTATTTATAGAATGTAATTGATAACTCAAGGGAGAAGCATTTAAATCCTTTGTTTTAATGATTGATTTTGGTAGATCACTTTCACATATAGTTTTGATGATATGGAGATTTAAAATGTATCTGGGCCAAGTGAAATCAATAATTGATAACTGATCGACTATCAAACCTACATTTATGAAAAATCTGATTCTGATTTTGTTTATTATACTTCATTTTATTAAGGAATGTTATTTTGATGATGATGAAGCATGATCTAAATCAGTAAAATTAAACAGTTTTTTTTATTAATTTGGAAAAATATGATGAAGTACAAGTAGTTTTGGCATTACTGCAGAATGTTTAAAAAAAAACTTGATTTTATTTAACAAATTTGTTGAAACTTGCAAAACGATTAGATTTATGCTTTAAAAATAATTGTAAAATTCCATTTGATTTAAAACTTTTTCGAAAGTTCGTTAAATGAGGAAAAGTAAGCAAATAGAAAACTTCTATAACTTTTTTTCACAGAACTCAAATTTACTTGAAGTCTTGAAAAAAGTTGATTATTGACTTTTATTTTAAAATGTTGTGTTTTTTTTCTGAAGTTTTGTCAAAAAATGCATAGCTTTCTGAGAGAATTTTAAACTTTTTTCGAAAGTTATTTCAATAACAAATGCTGAGAAAAAATTGAATATTTAAATTCAGGTCACCCAAATTAGTCAAAAATCAAAATTACGTTTTAAACTCATTGCACCTCGGAAAAATGTGAATTTTGTGGCCTTGGGTAATTTATAAAAACCATTTTAAATGTGATGTTGAGCATTGAGAAGAACAAGAAACATATTTTGAATGAGGCTAAAATTGGTTTTTTGAAGAATATTTATTTCGTATCAGCCTAACATTTGGAATGACATAAACGTAGTAAAATAGAGGATATGAGATTTTAGATTTTTGGTTATTCTGTAAACCATTGGAGGGTAAACATCTGTTACATGGAGCATAACTTGTCGATGTACAGAATTAGTATTCGAATAACTAATTAACGAATAACTAATTAACTAATTAACTATTGCTGATTTTTCCAGAACTTGATCTTCATTGCTGAAAAACCAGTAATTGATATGTCAAACTTGAATTTGTGTATGTTTTTGCTCATTATTTTCCGTTGCACGCAAAGTGTATGACTCCATATACCAGGGTTGAAGCATTTGAACCAAAAGTATATTTTTACGAAGAGATACAGTACATATTTCGTTCAAGAAACTAGTACTATACTTGGTGAAAGGCGACCAACCCACTGGCAGATATTATTTGATTTTGTTATAAATTTGTAAATAAATGTCGCTCAAGAAAAATTAACAAACAAATTTCTTTTTGAAAATATGACTACCACGAGGGTTTAAATTTAAAGTCTAATTTAGAATCCAAAAAAATCCGGTTGTTTTATGAAAAAAATCCTAATTTTTAGCAATTCAGATAGCTGATTTCCAGCAATTGAAATTGATGGATGTCCAGTAATTAAGTTTGCTAAATTTTCCAGCAATAGAAATAGCTGGAAAGACAGCGGGACAAAATCCAGCAAAATCTTGCTAGTTTTCAGCAATATAAAATTTGCTGTGTAAAGACGAGTAAGGGTTTTTGTTTGTCAAGTTAAGGTGTTCAATACAAAAGTTAATTCAATTGCAAATAAAAGTTTACAATTAGGAATTTGTTTAGAGTCGTGAACGTCATATAGCGTCGTGAAATGAAATGTCCCAAGCCTAGGTTGATTCAAGTCTTGCTTATTAACATTTATTTCCAAACACATTTTTAGATCAAGTAATTTCCTGATACAACGGTGAAAATTAAACTTGGAAAAAATTTCCATGGGGGGGGGGGGGGGAGGATAAACCCCTAAATCGCCTCCCCCCCTGCCCTCTCGCACGGCCTTGTTTCGTAGTGTTTCTATATTGGAATTGGAAGAAAGGCAAAATAATTAGGAAAAAATTTACTGATCGTTACATTTGACGATTAAAACTGGATTGGGGGAAATCTCATGATCAAATTTTTAAAACCGACCATACACATGTTTTAGATTGACTCACAAAAACTGACAATTGAAAAATATCAGCTCAATCGGACTTGATTTAGAGGTGGCACTAAGCGCTCAAACTCTTGATTTTTTACCTTTGAAATTCATCTAAGGGGGGCTAAGAGATATCGGTAAAAATCGAAGTTTTAATATTGATGCCAAATGACATGCATAAGGGAAGCTTAGTTTTACAACTTAATGTGCTGTTTTTAATTTAATTAATGATGACAAATTTAGAGAGACAAATATTTCTATCATATCAATGTGTGTTCATATGTGTATGTATTCTTTTTGGCGCTGAAATCATTAGAATGGAAAAATTCTAAGGATTTCGATGCTGTATTAATAATTTCTCTGCTCTTTCAAATCTTTTCAAAAGCGAGCAATGGCGCTATAACCATGGTAAATGACCTGAGATGAAGGTACAGGAATCCAAAATTAAACAGTGTATGATGGTTAAAGAAGAATTTCTTTAATTATTGTATTGTTAAATTTTGGACTTTTTGTAGAAAAACCTCATTCCCATCCCCTGGGGGAAGAATAGCAAGGCCCAACACCAAGGAGCATAGAAATATCTTAGCATCTATGCTCCCAACGAATTAATATCAAATGAACATGGGAACGTATGGTACTGTTGTCCACGTTTCTTCCTCCCCTGGTTCTAGTCGTCTCTGCACCCAATACTGCACAGTGGGCC
Organism: Uranotaenia lowii; assembly: GCF_029784155.1. NCBI lineage: Eukaryota > Metazoa > Arthropoda > Insecta > Diptera > Culicidae > Uranotaenia > Uranotaenia lowii. The sequence goes on from NC_073692.1 coordinate 391,582,004, forward strand.
CGGCCTAGATAAGATGAATAGTGAATGTATTTTTACTATTCACCGGGATGCTGACAAGATCTGGCTGTGTACGTATCATAAGCATAAGCATAAGCATAAGCATGATGCCAAATGGCATGCATAAAAAGTCGAAAGCTGGTGTCATCTCGAAAAAAAAAATTGAAGTTCAACTCTATTCAGCAAATGTTTAGCAAATTCCATTTCATGAAAGAACCCTGATAGAAAGAATTAGAGCTACGGAAGGCGAATTAAACCTTCCCCACAACCTAATTTTGCCAGCCTAATACAGGTCAGATATCACTCGGGATAATGATCTCTGAACGTTAATGTGCTATAGCGTTTAATTCAAAAACTTCTAATTTGGACAGCTTCGCATAATTTTTTAGTTTCCTGCTCGGTTAGCCAATTTACCCGGACAGGGCTAATAAATCACATTCATGATTCTTTCTCCCATGCCCCGTTGGAGCAGCAAATAAGAAATGGATGGAATAAATGCAAACCTGATTCGTGGAGTCAATGATAAACCAAATCACAATGGGCGTGGGTGCCCAGAAATTGTGCCTTCCCTTTTATTGAGGCTGACTGCGTCGTTGTCGTTGGTAGCAAAAAATTATGTTGAAAAAAAAACCTCTGCTTCCACAAAGCAGGAAAAAGTGCACTAGCAACGATGCGCATCCAACGCTGTCGAAGCCAAATGGCAGAGAAGTTATGTGTAAAGGCGAGTAGCCGTCGTCATCGCGAAACGCTCTTCTCTTTCTGTTGTTAGAAAACAGACCTATTCGGTGGTGCGAAAAGTTGCTTGGGGACGACGCGAGCTCATCGCAATTGTTTGAGTGTGTGTGGGAGGACGGGTGTGACTATTTTTACATCCCGAAAAAGGAAAGAATTGACGAGGAAGCAAAAAAAAAATTGGGAAATTTTCAAACGCAGCGTTGCGTGAGTCGACGCTCACGCTGATGATGGCATGGCAGAAAGCAGCGCGTAGGGCAAAAAGCGAAAATTAATGCATCCCCGGCTTACGCGAACCAAGTCGAGGAACGCGCGCGCTTTTCCCGAGTTGCCTGCCCGTTTTCTGTAAGCGATACATATTTTGCGGAAGTTGAACCACTCGAGCGATTGCTGTGCATAGTAGGGTTTTCGGAAGGTTGAATCGCCCTCAAAATGTGCAGATGATGGGCCATAACGCTGGCAGGCAGTCTGCGGAGTTTTGTTGATGATATTTTTAGAATTGATGCTTTTCCGGCAAAACCCCGACCAAACGTCCTTCCCCACCTCCCTGTTCCGTTTGTTTTGCTATTTGTAACCCGGTGTCGTTGCAAGAGTTTAGGGAGCGAAAAATTTTGTCAGTTTTTGGCTATGGTCGCGAGCTTCGACAACTGCAGATGGGCGGGTGTAGCTGTGCGTTTACTTATAGATACATACGAACGTGATATGAAAACCGGCTGAAAAGTCATTCACTCGGAAAGTATGCTTGCACATTTGTAGTGCAATGTGTTCGCTGCTCGAGCGAGGGCAGAAATTCACTGGGGTGGAGGCACTTGAGGTTAAAAATATACAACTCTACTACCGGTGTGTACCAATTGGAATGCTTATTTCAGTTTGATTGACAACAATATATGTGTGCTTCATATTAAACAAAATGCTAGGATCAGCTTAAGCCGATCTTGAAAATCTGTCATTAATAACACTAGTTTACAAAAATTAAAATAAAACGTAAACCTCATTGGCTGACCAATAGATTTAATGTGAATAAAATCAGAAGAACAGTTTTATATGATGTTAAGTTATGGAGAATTTTGTAATCTTTAGTGATGAAAAAATAGACATACAGAGTAAGAGAAGATCAAATTTTCTATTATTACACACACAATTATAAAAAGTTGATATTGGAGAAAATTGTAAAACTGAATTGTAAATAATGTTTTTATGGATAAATAAACGTTAATTCTAATTTTTACAAAAAAAAAAAATAATAACTAGACAGTGCTAAAAAAAAAAAGAAAAAAAAGTCATGCATCAAATATGAAATATTGAAAAAATTAAACAAATGTATATGTATGTACTATGTACTCAGATTCAAATATCTCGGAATGCATAACATTAATTTGATTTTTTTTTTGCATTTTAAAGGTGAATAAACTTGCTTTCGATCATCTGAACTTTTTTTTTGCGTATGAACTACAGTTTCGTTAATATTTGTAACATATAAAAAAATAATAAAAAAAACGAATTTTTAAAAGAAAATTTGGGTTCAGCGAAACTTTTAGACCCGAAGGTAACATTTAAAAAATCTGTCTTTCTATCGGTCTTAAATATCAACTCAAAACAAAGATTTAAAGTAGTTATTTCTCAAAATCGGTTTGAAATTGAAGAAATTATGGTTCCTTTACCAAAACAGTAATTTTTGCATTTTTTGAAAAATTTAACAAACCACGGTGTACTTATCAAAGTATAGGAAGAATTAAACATGGTAAATCTCATTTGCTCCAAGTCAAAAACACCAAATCTTACCAGAAGGTCACATGTCAAATTTCAGAACGATCTGAAAATGGGGAGGGATTGCTTGAGTCTCAATCGTGAATAAAATTAAAGCATTTTGCTCGGGAGGAACAAAAAAATCTGATTTTTCATCAATAAGTTTTTCTCACCACTTTTTCTTCATAATAGAGATGTACCGAATAGTGGTATTCGGCGAACGGCCGAATACCGAATATTGACCTTTTCAACTATTCGGCCAAACGAATATTCGGCCAAACGAATATTCGGCCGAATATTCGGTCGAATATTCTATTGAGTTTTTAATGAAAAAAACCTAAGCGATTATTTCAATGCTTTCTATTTCTTCCATATTAATCCCCCTCATGTTTTAATTCGATTATTCTCCACCAGATGGTGTTATCGGATGATGTATAAGGTATAACTAGATATTTTTTAAGAAGGGGCCTTTTTTGTTGTTGTACGTTTATTTAAAGAGGGTTTTAAGCCTTAAACTTTTACCCTCAGCAGGTGTCTTTCTGATTTTTAAAATGTCACCAATAACTGAAAAGTCGATTAGTCGCTTCTAGGACGTTTATCATCAAAGAGATTGCGTTCCTATGAAATCTGGTGTAAAACATGTCGGAACAGGTGCCAAGCTATTTGAAATTGCTTCTCTGATATTGAATTAGATGGAGGTCGAATTTTAGCAAGGTATCTTCAAAATAGTTGTTGAAAAGACAGATGATCTTTAACCTTAAGCATACAATACTTTCAACCACACGTATCCACACAATAAGGCATTTAGGACGATTGTTAAAAAAAAATTGAAAAGTTCAAAATTTATGTCTGTTTTAAAATTTTTGAAAAATCGTTATTGAACACAAAATCTAAATAATTTTAAAGAGGAATTTAAGTTTTTTATTTGATTTAGCAAATAATCTGCTTGGGGTTTACCCAAGCAAAACTCGGGAAGATACAAACAATATCTGGACACCCCGGCCAGATTTGACTTATCTGGACTCTTTACTGGATTTATGGGCAAGCCTGAATATATCTAGAAAATCTGGAATAACCTATAATCAAAGTATAAAGCGATACCGTTCAGCATTCTCCTGAACGATCTACAGTGAAAGATACGCGGATACTCCATAGATGTTTTGCTGAATCCATAAGTTTTTAATGATTGTGTAGCTTTTACATCATTACTTTTGGATATTTTATAAATTATCCAAAATTATTTGAAACATTCACAAGTCTGTAGTAGATATTCGGCCTATTCGGCCGAATACTTAGCTCAACTATTCGGTGAGCCGAATATTCGGCTTAACGGTTTTTCGGCGGTATTCGGCGCCGAATATTCGGCCGACCGAATATTCCGTACATCTCTACTTCATAATGTAACTAATATCAACAATATTTTCGATCATACACAAAAATGAAGTTCAGCTGATCGATAGCAAATTTATTTACCTTAAATATGCAAAAACGAGATTTCGAATTAATGATATGCAGTCAGAGATATTTGAGTTCGAGTTCAAGTAAATTTTTTTGTTTTTCCAAAATTTCATATTTGGAGCATTCTTAACTCAAAAACTGTTCTACTGTTTTTTCTTCATTTCATTTTCGGATTCAGCGCCAGATTTCACCTTAAAAGTTATCTTCTTATAACCTTCTTCTGATTTACGAATAACGGATAATCAAGTAAAATAAAATAACCCACGAAAATTTCTTTTAATATTTATTTATGAACTAGCTAATCCCATACGAACTTCATTTCGCTAACAACAGTAACAAAGTGATCAGATAGAATGTTATGGCTTAAATAAAACAAAATCTCGATATTCCTAACACTGAAGAAAAATACCTTCGATTTAAGAGTATCCTTTTTGATAAGCTAAGAACCCAACTTCATAAACCACATATTAGTTTCTTTTCGAATCTCGTTATTGAGTTCGTATATTAATCCGTTAATGTGTCGCAAAAAGGGCAGATGGTTCAAAAAAATTATCCCTTTTCATTGCACAATAATTCAAAATTTAACGCATAAAATAATATTGATTTTATCACTGCATTCCCCTATTGGTGCCTCCTTAACAAAATTTGATACCTGAAATCGATTGCCCATCTCTTAAAACGCCCGTGTACCAATTTCCAATTCAATCCAATGCACTATAACGTCAATATGGCTTAAATAGTATTTGCGTTGTATGGACGACCCCTGAGCCTGAATTTGATACCTGAAATCAACTGCCCATCTTTCAAAACACCCATGTGAGAATTTTCATCATAATTCGACAAAAATTAACGTCATCATCGCGAAAACAATAATTGTCTTGTATGGACAACCCCCTTCAGAAGGGGTCATCTGAAAATCTGAGAACATTTTTCATCATTCCTGGTCCTAATGAGCATCCATGCCAAATTTCAGCTGTCTAGCTCTTAAGATGGTTGAGTCTAAATATAGAGGACAAACAAACAAACAAAGCCACAGAAATTGGTTTTTATACATATAGATAAAAGAGAATACGATTTTTTTTAATAATTAATTTTTGAACCATTTCCAAGTCGGCAAGTCAGATTTTGATTGCAGACATGTTTTAAAGTTACTCCAACGTCCACGTTTATGACGCGTGTACTAGGTGGCTTCAAAAACGCATGAATGACTCAAAAACTTCTAGTTCCAGAGCACGTTAGCTGTAAAGTCGCTGCCGAGCCAATGCGACAGATAAATTTTGATGAACGATAAAATTTGTGAAATAAACAGTCAGTTGAATTCTGTAACTTCTCTGCTTCTGACAAGGTCTCAAGGAGACTAAAGTTTATATTTACTAGTTATTTTAGGAAAAATATCATGATTTTTCAAGGAGCAGAGGCTCCTGAAAAAATAATCAAAATTATCGTTACGAAAACTTTGCATTCCAATGTTTTCAAAAGCCAAAATAATCCCTCGAGAAAAAAGCCTAAAAAGAGTAGCCTTGCTTGAAAACAGCGCAACTCACGATATCAACTAATCGATTATGCTTTTAATTGGGTTTTTGTGATGATAGTACTATGTTTTAGTCTGATTTTGCCAGCCGACTGTTTAAGTGGCACAAAAATAATCATATTTTGATAAACTCAAAATAGCTAAATCCACCAAATTATTTCAAGATTCTGACAATTCAGAAGTATTGGTCCAAACAGTAGCGGAAATTGAAGAAGAAAGATGCAGTCACCAAAATCATCGTTGATATGAAGTTTCACTGGAAAAATCAAATCAATATCTTAACTGAAACATGTGTGCGCCGACAGATAGTAGACATCAAAAATAAAGTATAATTATTGTAGACATTTGTTGTTTTTCCATAAATAATCATAATTAAAGGTTTGTTTTATGATTTTAAAGATATGCGCATTCGTAACTGTCCCATTTATAAATGCACTAAGCTTTCCGAAAATTAGGTAGTACGGTCTAAAATTTACGGTTTACAGCTGTACATAGTTTAGCAATCATTTTACGAGATTAGTTTCAATAGCCCCAATTATCACTTTTTTATACAAAACTACAGTTAATTCACTGTAACATACGCATATAGTGCAGAACAAGCCAAACAATCATATAACTAAGTTTAAATTGGCCGCTGATGCAATGCTATGTGTTGACGGAAATTTCTCTCATCAACATATCGCCAAGAGATTAACACCATTTGATTCTGCGACAAGCTTAATATCTAACCACATACAATGAATTTTTAATTTTTTTTTTCAATGTATATTCGTTTGTAGAAATAAATTTACTGAAAATCTGGTACGGATTTAGGAAATTTTGGTGGAACCAATAGCTTATACAAAAATACAAAGAAAAGTGAGGAGACTTGATGACTAAGTGTATCACCTAGCTAATATCTCCTTCAAATATCTAGTTTTCTAGAAAAAAATAAACCATTTATAGCAAAATAAATTTTCTACAAAAAAGAAAGAAAAGTATTTTCAGGGTTATTTAGGTTTACTTGGCAAAATTAACAAATTGAGACTAAAATATCTTTTTCATCATCCTTTATTTTTTTCAACATATAAAATTGAAACAAAAAATTATAATCATGTGTTAATAGTTGCAGAATGATATGAACTTCATATCGCCATATTTTCAGAGCGATGGTCAGCTAAAAAAAAAATAGGATTTAGGAAATAAGAGCATGTATGAAGCTCCGAGATACAGCGAGTTAACTGTTGAAACTGCCAGCATAAATAATCAAAGCCTACCAACCACACAGTCGGCCATGCACACATCGTTAAGCGTCGCGACGATTGCGTCGGTAGTCGGTAGCTTAATTGATTGCCTCGACGTCGCATCAGCAGAAAATGACATTCATTCCGTCACCGCCAGCCACTGTGTATACCCGGCAGAAATCAGGCCCTTTGTGTCTTGTGCTTTTTATTGTTGTAAGAGTTAGTTTAAGTATTAAATGTAATCCTGTAAAAGTTTAAATTTGTGTGGCCTTATTTGGAACGCGCCGATGACACCAAGAAATCCCAGGAGCAAACCCATAACTAGACCAGGAAGGCCAAGCTAATCGAGGTGTACAAGTGAGACGTCCCACCCTCCCGTTCAACTTGCATCCGTCGATGTTGGATTCAACCAGGCAGCAGGAAGTACAGTGAGCCCTCGTTTTGTCCGGTAAGCCGTGGTCGGATCCCACATTTTGGTCCTTCGAGCCGGATGTGCACGCCGGAGGGACGTTCAAGGAGGACACCGTTGCCATTTTCTACGCCTCAGCATCCCATTCAACCCATGGAACAATAAGCCATCCGCCATTGGAAGTCAAGCTTGGCTTGGAAATTCGCCATTGCAACGCAGCCTGAGCATCCATCATCCCACAAGGGAAGGTCATCGCATCCCGGAGCCTGGAAGGCATCATCCCAATCATTGGTCATCGTAGCATCCCGGAAGTACTCGGCCTGGTACCTGGTCAGGTTCATTATCCATATCCCGCCCGAAGACGGCCAGAGTGTGAATAGCCAGATACAACCTGTTGGACTTTGGGTAAATGTATCAACCTTTTGGTGCTGGAAAATATATTTTACACAATTATTTATATAAGATAATAATCTGGGTACGCATCCTCTTCAAACTACTACCGTATCCCTGATGTCATTGGCCACTGGGCCTTTGCTCAAATTGTCAGCCTGTGTCTGAAGTTTTTTATTATTGGTCGGTTAAGTCGGAAGAATCGAGTCTGCACTGTTGTATCTAATTTCGTTGTGTTAATTGCTCAGCCGTTGCGATTATTTTGACCGATAATTTTGGAGATTTCCCCGTTGTGAGAATTTGAGTATGGATCGTTTCTTACAGTAAGCTGCAAATTTCTTGTTCGATTTATTGATTGCTCAGATTTTGGCTTTTACTTGAATGGTCGTTGCGCTCATACGATACTATTGTTATAAACTAGTCATTTGAGTTTTGTCGACTTTGAATAAGAAGTGTGGCACACTGGGCAATAAAGACTATTCAGTTGTCGGGAATTTGCAAGATTGGTATAGAATTTCGCTCGGATTTATGAAAAATCGGTAAAATAAAAGGAAATAATCAATCATTTAATGAATTATATGTTGTGGATTGAGTCTGAACACTACAAATTGTTATTCATAAGAATTTGAGTCGGAGATAGCTGGAATTGCCTGAACTTTGAGCTATTGTGTCGGAACTGAGTTGGTGAATTTTAAAGAAATTTAGACGAAAATAATTGGTCAGTTTGTGTCAGATTTGGTACAGTATTGGTACAAATTGTAAGATTTGATCAGATTTGGGAAATTTTTGGTACATACTGCCAGATTGAGTCGGATTGTGTACAATTTTGGTACAAATTGTCAGATTGAGTTGGATTTGGTACAATCTTGGCACAAATTGTCTGATTTGGTTCAATTTGGATTCAAACTGGTCAGTTTGAGTCTGTCATATTTTTGTGTACGTGTCAGTGATATTTTGAACAACAGCAATGCCAGCCTCTTCGTCAACTACTAAAAGGGCGACAGGAGTAGGGTCATCCTTGAAGGTACTGAATACTAAATTGAAGCAGATTCAAAATGGTGTTAGCCACATTTGGCGATTTGTGGAGGACTTCAAGGAAGATTCAGTGACTACTGCGATTGAAGTTCGGTTGGAAGAACTGGAAAGCTTGTGGGAGCGATACAACGACACCATTATCGAGATACAATCACATGATGACTACAAGGCAGAGGAGGATTTCAGCGAGAGGGATGGCGCTGAGTTTAATGATCGCTATTATTTCGCGAAAACTTTCTTGGTGGAAAGAATAAAGGAAAGGCAGGAACCAACGGACTTAAATCAGACAGTTAGAGGAAATGAAACCATGAATCAATCAACATTAGATCATGTGCGCTTACCCCAAATAAAATTGCAGACATTCGATGGTAATATCGACGAATGGCTGAGTTTCAGAGACTTGTACACATCTTTAATACACTGGAAGACCGATCTCCCTGAAGTGGAAAAATTCCACTATTTAAAAGGCTGCCTCCAGGGAGAACCAAAGGCATTGATTGATCCATTGAAGATTACCAGGGGAAATTACCAGATTGCGTGGGATTTGCTGTGTAAACGATATAACAATAATAAACTGCTACGTAAACGTCAGGTTTTTTTTTTTTTTTTTTTTTTTTTTTTTTTTTTTTTTTTTGTAGCGGCCCACCACACTCCCCCACACCAAAAGGCTCAATTGAGCCCCCTGGTAATGGACGCTACTGTTCTCAGCATGTCTGGCAGCAATGAATAATAAAAGTTAACGCGAGCAAATTTTAATCATGCTGAGAACACAAAATTGTTTAATGTCGTGCGAGGAAATGTATTATTTAACTAAATTGACAACAATATGAATCTCAATGGAAAATAATTTCCTTTGAAGAGATTCATTATACTATATTTACTATTACACTAATTATATTTACTAATTTTATCAAGTTATGTTCAATAATTTAATAAGATAAAAATACAAACTACAATTTTTTAAAGAATAATAATATTAGAAATTAACGCTACAAATATGCAAAAGGTAAGCAAAACAAAGACTGGTTGATGATCGACTGTTTTAATGGTTCAATTTTTCTTTCAAAAGCTGTATCACTTTGGTTTTGAACATGGAACGATTGGTTATGTTTTTAATATCAGTTGGTAAGGTGTTGTATTTAGTAGGTCCAATAAACGAAATTCTTTTTTGCCCTAATGATGTTGTGGATCGGCTTCGTTGCAAGAAATCTGACTGGCGAGTGTTATGAGTTCGCAACCCCGTAGTAAAATGGAGGTTTTGAATATTTTCAGTTGAGTGTAGATTATCATAGATATATATAACAGTTTGCAAATCACAGAGTTCAGATATTGGAAGAACGTTATGCGTTCTTAAAGAGTATAGCTGAAAGGTAGGGAATAACAAAGGGAGTTTTAAGATGTTTTTCAAGCATCTATTCTGGAGCGTTTGAAGTTTCTGTAAGTGAGACAAAGAAGCTCTTCCCCATATCATAACAAGGTAGTTCAAATGAGAGTGAATAAACGCAAAATAAAATTTAAAGAGAACATGTTGGGGAACAAAATTTCTCAGTTTCCAAAGAACACCGCAAAGAGGAGTAATTTTTTTTTCCAGGTGTTCAATTTGACGATTCCATGAAAGAGTTTCATCTAAGTAAATTCCTAAGTATTTGAAACAACTAACTCTCTCAATCGTATTACCATTCATAGCTGGGTCATTAGTACGAGGCAGTTTTTTATGTGAAGAACGAAACAACATGTATTTGGTTTTTGTATAATTAAGTGAAAGTAGGTTTGAATTGAAATATTTTGAAAGCAGTTTTAGGTCGTCTTCAATGTGCTGAATTATAATATCAGGTGAAGTTTCTGAATAAAAAATTGCTGTATCATCGGCAAATAAACGTGCTGTGCCTTTAAGTTGAAGGTTACATAAATCATTTACATATAAGAGGAAAAGTAATGGCCCGATATTACTCCCTTGTGGTACACCGATATCAATATTTCTTAATTCGCTTCTTGTATTTTCAATAGCCACAAACTGCTTGCGATCATCTAGGTAGCTACGAAGGATATTATTTGCTGTTCCTCTTATCCCGTATTTATGCAATTTGGACAATAATATGTCATGATTTAGAGTGTCGAAAGCTTTTTTGAGATCCAAAAACAATGCCCCAACAACATTTTTTGACTCTATTTTACATATGATAGATTCCACTAATTCTGAGATGGCAATTTGAGTGCTCGAGCCTGATCTAAATCCATATTGCAGTTTATAGAGTATATTGTTCTGATTTAGAAAGTCTACAATCCTATTAACAAGAAGCTTCTCGAACACTTTACTAAAAACGCTTAAGGTCGAGATAGGACGATAGTTATTGACGTCAAGCGAATCGCCAGCCTTAAAAACAGGGATAACTTTCGCAATTTTTAGACAGTTCGGGAAAACTCCTGACTCTAATATTTGGTTAAAATATTGTGTGAGTATGTACGAGCTCTTTTTCAGCTTCCAACTCTCACGAAGGAGTCCGTTACCGATCTGCACAATCTCTTAGAAGGTTTTGAGAGAATTGTGCAGACTCTGGACCAGATCGTTCAGCCAGGGGATTATAAGGATCTCCTGTTGGTCCACATTCTCTCCTCACGTCTCGATCCTACGACACGTAGAGGATGGGAAGAAAGCTCAGCAACCAAGGATCAAGATTCGGTCAATGATATGACGGAGTTCCTTCAACGACGTGTTCGTATTTTGGAGTCTTTGCCAAGTAAACCCATAGAGCCAAGAACTACGCAGTTTACACCTTTCACTAGACAGAAGCAATATCCAAGGGGAAGTTTCACCTCGGTTCAAACACCAGTCAGATTGTGCGTCGTGTGTTCGTCAGACCATCTCCTATTCCAGTGCCCTGTGTTTCAGAAATTATCCGTGTCGGAAAGAGAAAAGATGGTACGAATTAATATGTTGTGTCGGAATTGTTTCAACAAGGGTCACAGAGCGTCAGAATGTAGATCCAAGTTCTCTTGTCGTCATTGTAAAGGACGACACCACAGTTTGGTTTGCTTCAACGCAGATAAGGTCGGAACGGTGCATACCAACTCACAACACCAAGGAGAATCATCGGAGCCCAAGGAAATCCATCAATCATTAGCCAATCCAGTGTTAAACGTAGCCGCTGATGATGTGCAAGCCTGCAACTCAGCTCAGCATCACTCTTCTCAGATTCTGTTGGCAACTGCAATTGTCGTTATCGAAGATGATTTCGGCAATCAATACTCGGCACGTGCGCTTTTGGATTCTGGGTCAGAAAGTAACCTTTTGACAGAGCGGTTAAGTCAAAAATTAAGAGTTTCGAGGGAAAGGGTGGACATATCAGTTATTGGAGTTGGTCACGCAATCACAAAGGTAAAACAACGTGTTCAAGCCACTGTTCGATCTCGGGATTCTGGGTTTACTCGCTCGATGCAGTTCTTAGTTTTGCCAAGGGTGACAGTTAATTTGCCAACAACCTCAATCAATGCTGTTTTATGGAAAATTCCAGAAGGAATTCATTTGGCGGATCCTTCCTTTTACGTGTCTGGAGAAGTAGACATAGTTTTGGGTATCGAATCCTTCTTTGACTTCTTCGATAGTGGGAAAAGGATCGCACTGGGCGATCATCTACCAATGCTAAATCACTCGGTCTTTGGATGGGTCGTTTGTGGAGGGATTTCTAAGCCTATACAGTCCACTCAGGTTCTCTATAATACTCACACGTCGGAAGAATCCCTAGAAAACTTGATGGCTCGATTTTGGTCCTGTGAGGAGATCGAGTCAGCCCATTCGTACTCTCCAGAAGAAGCTAAATGTGAGGAGTTATTCACGCAGAAGGTTCACCGCGGTTCTGATGGTCGTTATTCAGTTTCGCTACCGAAAAATGAAGACGTTTTGGCGCATTTGGGCGAGTCTAAGGAGATCGCAATGCGACGTTTTCTAGCAACGGAGAGAAGATTATCGAGAGATGATGGTTTGAGGTTACAATACGTTGCATTCATGGATGAATACCTCAATTTAGGCCACATGAAACAGATTGATGAGTCAGATTTGAATTTGTGTCAGATATCCGAAGTCAAAGAGTCAGTTTGTGATGAGAATGTAAACCCTGGATTGAGATCACGATTCACTGCAGCAAAACCGTCAGAATTTGAACCAGAATGTTCGAAAAGGTCAGTTTCTAAGTCAGATTGTGTAAGAAATTCAGTTTTGAGTCAGAAGTCGGTAAAACGATGTTTTTTGCCCCATCACCCGGTAGTTAAGGAAGCCAGTACGACAACTAAGGTCCGAGTAGTATTCGATGCATCATGTAAAACATCCTCAGGGGTATCATTGAATGATGCCTTGTATGCAGGACCGGTCGTACAAGAAGATCTGCGGTCAATTATTCTCCGTTGTCGTACCAAACACATCATGGTGGTTGCTGACGTTGAGAAGATGTTCCGCCAAATAAAAATTGATTCGAACGACAGTCCTCTCCAATCTATTCTTTGGAGATCATCTCCAAGTGAAGTTATTCGGACCTATGAACTCTGCACAATTACTTATGGAACCAAACCTGCACCGTTTCTAGCTACAAGAACTTTGCAAAAGTTAGCCTCTGATGAAGGCCAAAAGTTCCCTATGGCATCGCAGGCCATTCTTCAGGATACGTATATGGATGACGTCATAACGGGAGCTAATACCTTACAAGAAGCAGAGAGATTGGCATGCGAGTTAGAAGGTCTAATGGCTGCAGGAGGATTTCGACTCAGGAAGTATGCTTCTAACTGTCCAGAAGCTCTTAATAGCATCGCAGAGGAAAACCTAGCCTTGAAACAAACAGAAGGCATCATTCTGGATCCAGACCCAACTGTAAAAACCTGGGACTTACTTGGATGCCTACGTCCGATGTTTTTGCGTTCCAATTTGTCATACCGCCTTTGGAAGAAAACACTATCTTGACAAAACGTCGAATATTGTCCATCATCGCAACCCTATTTGATCCTTTAGGGCTTATAGGAGCCACTATTACAACGGCTAAGGTGTACATGCAGGTTCTGTGGACGTTGCGCAATGAAAACGATCAAAGGCTGGATTGGGATCAACCTGTACCTTTCACGGTGGGCGAGCAGTGGAAGAACTTTCACGGAAACCTACACCTACTCAACAACATCCGGATTCCACGATGCGTTGTCCTCCCTCAACCTACGCTAGTGGAAATTCACTGCTTCTCAGATGCGTCCGAAAAGGCCTATGGGGCTTGTCTGTACATTCGGAGTCAGAATAGGCAAGGTCAGTTTATGGTAAGACTTCTTACATCAAAGTCCAGAGTGGCTCCTCTAAAAACCCAAAGCATTGCCAGATTAGAACTTTGCGGAGCTCTTCATGCCGCAGAACTAATGGATCAGGTGAAAAAGTCGCTTAGAATTGAATGCAAAACCTTCTTTTGGACTGACTCGACATGCGTGCTGCATTGGTTAAACTCTGCACCTACCAATTGGAACACGTTTGTTGCGAATCGTGTAAGCAAAATTCAAATTATCACTGCAAATTGTAGCTGGAACCATGTTGCTGGAAAACAAAACCCCGCAGACCTAATTTCACGGGGAATTTCACCGGAAGCTATTATCAACAACGATTTCTGGTGGAAGGGCCCAGAGTGGTTGAGCAAAGCAACGGAGCATTGGCCTTGCTCACATCCGATATCGGAAGCTGGAGAGGAAGAGCGGTAGAGGAAGGTGGTTGCGAACCCTGTAGCCGAGGATTCACCATTCAGTCGATGGTATATTTCCCGTTTTTCTACTTACACAACTCTGGTTCGGTCTACAGCAATTTGGCTTCGCCTTATGAAGGTCTTGAGAAAACGATCAGAAATTCAAAATGGGTATCTTCGCGCCTCTGAGATCAAAGAGTCTGAAAATGTTATAGTTCGGTTGGTTCAAAAAGAGAGTTTTCCAGAAGAAATCAGTCAGCTTCAAAAAGGGCAAACTGTACCTCGAAAATCCCCTTTACGATGGTTCAATCCCTTTGTTCAAGAAAATTTGATAAAACTTGGCGGTAGATTAAAACATTCAAATGAGCCAGAAGGTTTCAAGCATCCCTTAGCATTACCAGCACGTCACCCATTCACAGAACTTCTGTTTCAGTACTACCACAAGAGATTGCTCCATGCTGGTCCGCAGCTGCTGTTGTGTGCTGTACGACAAAGATTTTGGCCCCTTGGGGGAAGGAGTGTAGTCCGAAACATGCACAAATGCATAAAATGCTTTAGAGCCAAACCCTCACCCGTCGAACAGTTTATGGGGGAACTACCGAAGGAGCGAGTTACGCAGTCACGCCCTTTCAGCAAAACTGGGGTAGATTATTTCGGACCAATTTATATTCGTCCTGGTCCTCGAAAGCCCGCCACGAAGGCCTATGTAGCATTATTTGTATGCCTGGCTACTAAGGCAGTCCATTTAGAGCTAGTCTCTGATCTTTCCACCGATAGATTTTTACAATCTCTGCGCAGATTTCTTGCTCGTTGGGGAATGGTTACGGATATTTATTCCGATAACGGAACAAACTTTGTTGGTGCGAAAAATTATCTCCAAGAACTGGTAACCCTAATGAAGTCCACACAGCACAGAGAAAGCGTATCAAAACATTGTGCAAATGAAGGCATCCAATGGCACTTAAATCCACCTCGCGCACCCCATTTCGGGGGATTGTGGGAAGCTGCGGTGCGTTCCGCCAAATACCATTTGCTCCGGGTCATGGGGGATCATGCACTGTCCTTTGAAGACATGCAAACCTTGCTAGTGCAAATTGAAGCATGCCTTAACTCGCGACCATTAACACCACAATCCGATGATCCAAATGATTTAGAGCCGCTTACTCCCGCACACTTTTGGCTTGGGTCCTCTCTCCAGGGTTTGCCAGAATACGATTTGAGTCAGATGCCTACAAATAGATTGAGTCAGTCGCAAATAGTTAGGAAAAAATTGCAAGATGTTTGGGTCCGCTGGAGGAAAGAATATTTATCTCAGCTGCAGGCTCGAACGAAGCGATGGAATAAACCTGTCAGAATTGATGTCGGTAGATTGGTGATTTTGTGTGACGATAACATACCACCAATACAATGGAAGATGGGCCGAATTACTGAAGTTCACCCTGGCCAAGATGGTATAGTGAGGGTGGTCACATTAAAAACGATGAATGGTTTCAAAACTAGAGCGGTTGAACGAATTTGTCTTCTTCCCGTAGAGCCCATTGATGAAGATAGAGCAAGGTTGCCTGATGTATGAGTCGGTTCTCTCTTTCCCACACCAGAAGAGGATGCTTTCTTTTATTTTCAGAAATCCGTTATTTCTGGGTGGGCGAGGATGTATGAAGCTCCGAGATACAGCGAGTTAACTGTTGAAACTGCCAGCATAAATAATCAAAGCCTACCAACCACACAGTCGGCCATGCACACATCGTTAAGCGTCGCGACGATTGCGTCGGTAGTCGGTAGCTCAATTGATTGCCTCGACGTCGCATCAGCAGAAAATGACATTCATTCCGTCACCGCCAGCCACTGTGTATACCCGGCAGAAATCAGGCCCTTTGTGTCTTGTGCTTTTTATTGTTGTAAGAGTTAGTTTAAGTATTAAATGTAATCCTGTAAAAGTTTAAATTTGTGTGGCCTTATTTGGAACGCGCCGATGACACCAAGAAATCCCAGGAGCAAACCCATAACTAGACCAGGAAGGCCAAGCTAATCGAGGTGTACAAGTGAGACGTCCCACCCTCCCGTTCAACTTGCATCCGTCGATGTTGGATTCAACCAGGCAGCAGGAAGTACAGTGAGCCCTCGTTTTGTCCGGTAAGCCGTGGTCGGATCCCACAGAGCATATTGGTCACATTAAGGAGGACGGTTATTTAACTAAACAAACAGCTATTATATGTGAGTTATATCATTGTTTCGTGTTCAGACACTAAAAAAGTCTATTTCCAAACTGGCTGAAACTTGAAAAAGTTGATACTGCTTTTTAAATTTGTTTGGCCGAAAGCTGAAAATCAGTCACTGTAGAGGCATAATAAGAACTCCCCTGGGGCAGTATAAGCACCTCTAATTGGGGCATGATGAGTGATTTCTGCCGTAAAATCTAGCAGCAAATTCAACGCGATGAAGTCAACTGAATTATAGAGCTACAGTCTTGTTTAATCAGATGATTTGGCCTCCTGGTAAGGTATCGGAGAGATTAACAAAGGGCTCGAGTTCGCAAAAAAATCAATACTATACGTAGCACGAAACTGTTCTTCGTGAAAATTTATTGAACAAAATACGTTATTCGGTAGAAAAGAAGGGTGCTTACTATGTCCCGGGTGCTCGTTATGCCCTTATATCCCATAGTTTAGAAATATAGTTACTTATTCGTTGAATTGATCCGTAGAGTTGATAAAAAGAGGTATAATCATTCTGTTAAGCTAGTGATCATTCCTGATCATGATATCACTTGACTATGCTTAATTTAAGACAAAGGTGAAGGTTCTCAGAACAAAGAACCGAATCTTTTCGAATAAAGAATCACTTGATCCTTTATTCTTTAAACTGAAGAAACCAAAATTTTTAAGCTCCACGAATATTTTTCTAATTCACCTCCGAGATAGAATACCTCCCTATTCTCGAAGATAGTATCTTGATTTATCGGCATTTTCGGTGAAAAGGTCCTTTTTAGTAAAAAACATCTTAAGAATTCGAATTTTTATAAGAAGAAATGAAAGATGGTGGAAATGAGCGGGTAGAATTTTATTTAAAAATATTATCATCACATACCTACAAATTTTTTGTTCAACACGGGTCAGCTACTTTAAAGTGGTAAATACAGAAATATTTGCATATACCACCATACATTAGTAGGCCCAGCGTGGTTCGCCCCACAAGCGTAAGCTTGCAGTGCGAACGAACTGTACGTGTACTTTTTTTTGCTCAAAAATCCTCACGGTGTTGTGCTAGATCTCGTTTAAAACTATAATTAAACTAGGTATTTTGAATAATATAATATTTTAACGAAACATCGATGGGTGAGTGGTTGTGCTTCCATGAAACAACTTCTGATGAAAAATTTGATACGGAGGATGATGTCGTATTGTACTAGGGTTTTTTTTTATCGTCAATAAGTTAGGTCAAGTTTTGAACAGGTTGATAAGTTGCTATGTTTAAGAATAAAAATTTACCCAATCGAGCCTGATTTCTTTTTGAGTTAGAATCATCAGGATCATTTGAAATGATTTTTTAATTGTACTTTTAAGGTTTATTGAATTTGTCACAAAGTAAAATAATAAATTTCAATTCAAGATTTTCTAAAAAAAATAAGATAGTGCAAACCAAACCTAATCTTCGGAAAAATTATCCATGGGACTTCATTTTAAGCGAATTAAAAATGGCGTACAGCTCCCCTAACGCTTCTGGTCGTCTGGATCGCCAAATGTTGCAAATCAACTTCGCTCATCAAAGCGCGAATTTATGCTCACTCATTCTCTTCATCATAGACCGCTCTTCTTCCACATCGAAGTGAGTTTGCTGAACGATCGTTGTTTTCTGCCGGTTCTTGGTTGGTAAGTTAACGATCATCATCATGGTCCTTCGAGCCGGAGTGGAGTGGAGAGCGAAAAAGTCTTACCCACACATTGGAAATGGTTTGAAAAACAACGAATTGTATACATCCACAACATACCGGTGGCCGCGACCAAACTCGCTGCGAATTTCGTTTCTCTATGTGTTGGAAGATACATAAGCGAGATGTTGGGTTACCAACTTTGGCTCTCATAGGGGAAAATTTGTTTATGTTGCATTGGGTTCTCTCAGCTGAGGGGAAAACTTTGAGGGTATCTCAGCTGGGTGGTTCATGTTTTTGTGAGTTTAGGGGAAGTTGCGTGGTCGTCGGACCTTGCTCGCGCCATTGAATGGTATTGGAGTGTTCGGCTCAGTTCGGTTACCTACAACGATTCGGTTCGGCTATGCGATTCTCTGCTTCGGCATGTTGCAAATGCTATAGTTTATGCTTCGGCATTTCAGCGTTCGCGGAATAATGAATGGGTTCGGAAAGGGGCTTGGTTGGGATGAAAGGAGGGTGGCGGTAGAATTTCGTTCGTTAAAAATTGCGTTGCGTTGGCCATCGGCGACCGGCCAGCTTAGATAAAATTTGTGAAATTTCAATGACTCGAGGAAAAATTTAGGAGGCAACAAAGCGGATTACCACCGAGTTGGCACTGCTTCTGCTGTTGATGTTGTTAATGATGAGGCCGAACATGTGAGAGGTTAGGAAAATAGACGAAGAAATGTGAAAACAAAAGACCACGCAATGCATTAAAACACGAACAACAACATCAAATGGAATGGGTATAAAAATAAATAAGGAAAGGCAGTCAGCAGAAGCAATGGTCAAGGCGGAAGAAAGCGATTGCAGAAAACTAAAGTGGAGCAATCGCCCGGCAAATGAGAAAAGACTGAATCGATACATAAAAATGCAATAAAAAGTCTCGAAAAAAAGAGATAGATTAATTAATGTGAATTAGCAAATGGAAGATTGTTTATTTTTATTTTTTTTTAACTCCTCTGTTCAACCTGTTTGGCGGTGTTTCAGCTGCTCTTCAAATAAAGTTCAGCCATTTTCGGGCCGTTTTTCTGTCGAGAGGTGTGAGAAGCGATAGCGATTTGCGGCACACATTATCGCTGAACGCAGTTTGAAATTCGGTGCAAGTAAACGCAGCCGGTGAAAGCGACGACACCGACCATCTCGTGTGTAGGTTGCAAGCAAGCAAGTAAAGCCTGAGCAAGTGTGTACTGGAAACCGCATTCGTCTGAGCCCGAGTAAGGCGTTTATCGCCATTTGAACAGAGTGAGCTAAAAACGCGCGAAGGCGACGATGAAGAAAGGGAGCACTTTTACACAATAAGAATAGTAATTAAGTAACTGATAAGTGTAGGTACTGGCACATTGCGGAGAAGATTTCGGATTAGTAGTTGGTTTGTGGAAAGGCCGCCTTGTTGTGAAAAATTGACGAGGGTAACTAACTAGCTTGAATCAGCGTTGGTGATCTTGTTAGGCGAATTGTTGGTTTATGATATCTCGGGCAATGTAGTAAATCCGAAGTCGCAACTTTATAACTACGAGATGGTTTTTGAGGTTAGTTAGAGGTTCCGCTTTATTTCGCCAAAGTATGGAGTACTCGTTTAGTTTCTCATGCGGTGTGAGATTTGTAGCAAAACCATCTCATAATAGCCTTAGTAAATTGTAACTCCTCTTTGCGACCCCCGAAATTTAAAAAATTGTAGCTTTCAAGCATTCAGATGTAAAGATTACGAATTACTGATTTTGTTTTTAAATATTCTGTGTTTCTCAAAACTTTGTGCAGTTCAAAATATTATCATTAAAATTCTTCTTAAGAGTTCACTGGTTTTGGGAAAAAGTGGTAGAAATTTTGACATTTTGAAAATTTTATCATGCAAAAATGTTTTCAAGATCTTTGGGTGTTGTAATTTTTACAGCACTGTTTCTATTTCAGCCGTATGTGATAGAAATATTGCTATGTTTGCATCACAGCATGCGAAACTACAACACGTGTTGTTAAAAAACTTGAAGGCCACAGATCTTGAATATGTTTTTGCATGGCAAAATTTTCAAAATGTGCTAAAAGTGACAAAATTTCTACCACTTTTTCCCAACATCAGTGAACTTGCTCTTATGAGCTCAAGAGTATTTGGTGTAAACTTTTCAAATTGAATACGAAACTGGCGACACTCAACGATGCCTTACGATGCTCTCTCACAAAGCATGCCTTTAAATCATTTGAAGCTAGACTCTGATTCAGATTATTTTTAAATTAGTCCATACTAAGCAAACATTGGATTTATAACTAAATTTACAGGACGACTTCAGAATACAGAATTCATTAAAAGACTCAAAACGCTGTTTTAAATTTCAATCAAAATGTTTGAAGGATGTGCGTCTCGGAGGCCGATTTTTTCTTTACTTATTTTGGGATTTTCATCCTGTGTGGTAATTCAGAGTTTAATATTCAAATTCAAATTATTGATTAAAACAAGTGACGAAAAAGAAACATATTCCGATTTTAAAAATCCAAAATAAAATCCCCGATTCCAATTAGCAGTCTTAAAGTCAAGACTTAATTCGGAATTCGTCATCATAATTAGTAATCATATTTTTTCAATCAAAATCCAAATTCAGATTTAAAATTCTGTAGTTAAGGATTTAGACTCAGGATTAATATTAGCTTAGCTTAGCTTAGCTTGATTAACTACTCACATCCACCTTGAATCGTAAAACCCAAAATGCATTGTTAAAGAAAATATATGCATGACTTGTTCAAATATCAAATTTTGATGACTATCACTTCGAGTTCCACGATCGCTGGCGTGGCTCAGTAGAACAAGTTCTACATTGCCAATGGTTGCTACTCCGTGATTGACCGAGGCCATCAATTTTATTCAGAGGTCAAATGAATGATGCTTGGGATTAGCAGCTCATTCACACTGCACAAAACCGATGCTCTCTCTTTTAACGTCAATAACGGCGCCGGCCACGTCCTAGTAGTCAATGGATAGATTGGAAAAAAAGAGAAAAGGATGAAAGATGTATTTTGTGCTTTAGGACCGAGGTCACCTCTGCATCCTAGCAAAATAATTTTGGTTGGGAGAGGGGTTAAAGGAATTGGTTAGGAGACACTTTTGACTAGTGTTGCGGTGAACAATAAATATTATTTTCCTGACTCATAAAGTTTCTATAGAAGCAGGCATGAGTATGTTAGGTTAAATGGTGATAAAAAAAAAATTAACGACTATAACCAAGTGTAAACATAAATTTGTAAAAATATTTCTTTTATAGTCGCGTAATCCAATGGCATATCAAGTTGACGGTAAACCGATTTTTTTATTTGAGCGCTGACTATGAAAACCCTAATTTGAATTTCAACAAGTTAAGCGATGATGAATGAACATGAAAATTCGATCATTCATAGTAACAGACTGATAATCTCTGTTTTAGATAGAATGGTTAGGTATAAAAACTTTTAATAATGGAAACGTTCTTTATCTACCTAATTAATGAACTCTATCCATAGCGCCAGTGATATAAACAACAAAGATACAATAAAGGAATTAGTAAATAATATTTAAACAACTATATGAATTATATAAATGAATTTTTAAATGAATTAATTCTTCTGTCTATCATTCAAAATTTAACTCCAAAAATAACTCTCCTCAATCTAGTCAAAATAAAAACAGCTACTAAATCTAGAAAAAAAAATGTTTACAATTGTTTACAGAGAGCCTTTTTCATGAAAAATTCCAAGCATAGCTTTTCTAGCTTGCATAATGCCAGTTAACGACAGAAACAATAACAATAAAAAAAACCATGAATATATAAAAAAATTAATAATATCGCTATTGTACAATAAAGCCTAAAAATGAGCTTAATTCATTTTAAAATCTCATTGAATATTTCATCAAAATAGATGCATGTAAGTATGTATGTATGTTATTCGGAACGAGTAAGATTTAAATTTAGAATTCATTGCATCACTAAAAGGAAAGTTCGATTTTCGTGTCAGAATTCCTTAATTTGGCGGAAGTTGGAAGCCGAAAGCATTATAGCACTACCTTCATTTATGTAAACATTATTAGCAAGAAATTTTAAATGATTTTTCCTTTAAGTTTTGATTTCGGCTTATTGGTCTCTGACTAGGCTTGCCAGATACTTTAAGAAAAAAGCGGGACATTTCAAGAAAAAAAGCGGGACACAGCCGAAAAAGGCGGGACATTTTAGAAAATCTTAAAAAAGCTTTGTGTAATCAAATTTATATGTTTACCATCAGACAAAGTTTTTCATAGATAATAACTAATTAATAACCTTAATAACCTTAATTAAACTAATTTCCAAGAAAAAAAGTGGTTCTTAGGAATAGCGCCTTTGCTCGCTCTTGAAAAGAAACATTAAATAACAGAAATAATAAATCCCTTAAGGAATCATTTTAAAATAACTTTTTCAAAAGATTTCGTGCTATAACCACTGACCATACTGACTGGACACTCGATTTCGTTTTCTGGATAATTTTTCCAGAAAAAAAAACAAAAAAAAAATCATTTTTCCAACAGTACGCAATGTCGATTCCAGAGTGCGCATCGATCGATTTGAAGAAATGCTATCCCAGTTAGGAAATGCCACCCAACTTTAAAAATAAAACACGCAATTTCTACGATAAAATCGGGCTAAACAGGACCATTTTTCCTTCAGGGCATTTTTTGTCAAATTTTTCAGGTTCGCCACCTGCCGTCGGTATTGCGAACCTGCAAAAGCTGACAACAAAAAATTAGATAGAAAATTGTTGAATTTTTGTTCTAAGAGTCAAGTCAGTGTGGTCAGTGCTATAACCGTCGAAGTTTTAGCTCCAATATAAATAACAAAAATGTATTGAGTATCGATAGCAAACTTAAAAGGGGAAAAATGTAAATTCTTCACCGGGTTCTTTTTCAGCTCTTGCATTAATTTTCGGACATGTTTTGAAGTGCCACTTCGTCAATAGTGTAGTTTCACCAGCATCGACAACCAACGAGCAGTCGAACATTGGTTCGAGATTCTTAATTCACAGCACCATTTTCGTGTGAAATCTCAATATGTAGCACATTTTTTGCAACTAGTAAGGAGTTTTCACAATATTTCATGTCACCTCACTTTTTCATATAAGCCGCATTTAGTGCTGTTTCCTGAGACACCGTTATTCCTTCTTATACTGTTCCTTCATAGTCGTAGCAATCAAAAACAAAAACTACGCGTGTCTCATATCAGCATACAATTTTTTTCAATCACAACAAACACCAAATAAACGTTAGGCTTTATGTTATAATTTTCCTTTTAAACTTTTAAACCATTTATGAAAAGCTTTGTTATGGTTTCCAGATGCCCTAGAATTACCATGCACTTCACAGCTAATTTCCATTTGGCCTCGATCCCCAGGTGCTGCTTTTTATGAAAACTATTGAAATCTGATATTTCATCCTTTTCGCCGATCATTTCGGAGCATATCAACATTAGATTCACTGAACACCTCTTTAGACTTATAAATTTTTAATTGTTACAGAAGTTTTTTTTCAATTCCCGCATGAAATGGTTTTGAAAAATTGTCACGAACGAGACGGTAGAATAAAACGCGTGCGCTCCGAACCAGTCAAAGCCTACTTCTTATAATTTTGATAAAATATTAAAAAAAAAGATTTTTGAATGTATTTACATTTTTTTAACCATTCTTCTAGCTTTTGGGTTAATAGTTTTACGCATTTAAAAATTGTTTGGTTGATAAATTAATTCAATTAAATCTTGAACCAGCAAATGTTTAAGCTATTATCTTCACATGTACAATTTTGTTCAAGAAAAAATACAAAGTTCGTAATATAAACTTATAGGATATCTATATATCAAATTTGGCATACCTACACCAAAAAAAGAGGTTGCGAAATGCGCTGAAAAGTGTATTTTACAAGAGATGATATGATTGGAAAAGCACTACTGACATAAAGACTCGAGCTCCCAAACAAAATGATGAATGACCACTAAATTCGAGCAGAACAAGAAATTAAAATTGTTTTTTTCATCCAATTGGATAATATACCCCAAAATAAAAAAAAAAAATTAAGTAAGAATCGAACCCAACGCAACATTCTTATTTTGACTTGCCAGTTCGATAACTTCACCACTGCAAGAACTGAGTCAGTTCGCAAACGAAGGTTTAAAAACCAAAAAACGCAATAGTCGCGAATGCTATAATGATGGTAAAACGACTATAATCGAAAAAAACGCACTGCGTTGGCCGTTTGACAGGGGTTTTTTTTTATCCTTCTTTGTCTTTGATGGGAATAGGAATAGGAATAGGAATAGGAATAGGAATAGGAATAGGAATAGGAATAGGAATAGGAATAGGAATAGGAATAGGAATAGGAATAGGAATAGGAATAGGAATAGGAATAGGAATAGGAATAGGAATAGGAATAGGAATAGGAATAGGAATAGGAATAGGAATAGGAATAGGAATAGGAATAGGAATAGGAATAGGAATAGGAATAGGAATAGGAATAGGAATAGGAATAGGAATAGGAATAGGAATAGGAATAGGAATAGGAATAGGAATAGGAATAGGAATAGGAATAGGAATAGGAATAGGAATAGGAATAGGAATAGGAATAGGAATAGGAATAGGAATAGGAATAGGAATAGGAATAGGAATAGGAATAGGAATAGGAATAGGAATAGGAATAGGAATAGGAATAGGAATAGGAATAGGAATAGGAATAGGAATAGGAATAGGAATAGGAATAGGAATAGGAATAGGAATAGGAATAGGAATAGGAATAGGAATAGGAATAGGAATAGGAATAGGAATAGGAATAGGAATAGGAATAGGAATAGGAATAGGAATAGGAATAGGAATAGGAATAGGAATAGGAATAGGAATAGGAATAGGAATAGGAATAGAAATAGGAATAGGAATAGGAATAGGAATAGGAATAGGAATAGGAATAGGAATAGGAATAGGAATAGGAATAGGAATAGGAATAGGAATAGGAATAGGAATAGGAATAGGAATAGGAATAGGAATAGGAATAGGAATAGGAATAGGAATAGGAACAGGAATAGGAATGGGAATTGGAATTGGAATGGGATGGAAAGGGAAACGAGAAATTGTTTTTTATTGCACGTTTAGCTAGTGGTTGTTTGCCTGGGGCTGCGAACAGAGGCTGTTTATTTTCTAATGCCGGTTTACATAAATACTCACACAGCGCTTACTGCTTAGTGCTCACTCAATATCCTTGCTGGCTGATTGTTTCCATCCTGCTTTGTCTTGTGATGGGATATGGGATATGTTTTGTTTGGCTTCTTTCAGACATATGAAATGCGGCTACGTTGGAGAACAATACCAGCAATGAGAAAGCTTGTTAGTGCCTGTCCGGCATAGAATCTTATGTCGATAGTTCCACCTCCAAGGAAGGCCATTATTGTAATAGAGTCTGATTTGTGGGTGTACTATTTGCGAAGTTTTTAACACATTGATTGCTTTATAAACATGCACAGTACCTTTTTATCTGTAATCATCGCTTTATTTCGTCTTATTTCAACTCAATTTAAATTCATGTGGAGTTTGTATTTTTCTAATCTAAACAGTTTGATGAAAAATAATTCAAATAAGTTAAAGAATCTTACAAGTTAGATCTTCAACTGTAGGTTTCAAGTTCAAAATCAATAGACGGCAATGATGAAGCCAACGTTATTTTAAATGATTTGGTTTTTTTTACTTGATATGACTTATTGACATTTTGATTTTACAAACGATCTTGAATACAAACAAACAACAGACTAGAAGTAGGTAACCAAAAATATCTTTGAAAAGATGTAAAATGACAAAAATAATAAATTTGATAAAAATAAAAAATGATATAAATAAAGCAAAAACTTGTTAATGTGCCTTAAATGTGATTAAAAATAACATAAACTGATGAAATATTACCTAATAACAATAAAAATGTTCCTTTTTTATTGTTAAGGGGGGGGGGGGGAGGGGGGGTAGGGTCTAACACTTTAAAAAAATCGATTTTTTTTATTTTTTTATTTTCTTATTGTAAAACATTTCAAGAATGTTGTGTCAAATTTTCAAGCCAATTGAAGAAAACTGTAGAAATTATTGGCCTTTATCTCCTCCTATCTAATACTGCAAGAAAGCAAGAGCAGAAACTTCAAACGCGTTTTTCTCGAAAGCACATTTTTAAAGTCCGTGGACATCGTCATTTGAAAACTATTTCACCGATTCTTTTCAAATTTGGAACATATTTTCCACATATAAAATACAAAACCCCAACGATTTTCTTTTTTTTTTACTTTGGGAAGATTTTACAGATAAAAAATGGCGGATTTTTTTGTGAAAAATCGTAGTTTTTACTTCAAACAGCCACAAAAATTTCATAAAAATTATTTTAAGTTAAATAAAAACGTTGGGGTCCAGAAAAACATCTATTAAAAATATTTTGCTCTGATTTTTTGACTTCAGATGATTCTGTGTTGAGATACAGTGTCCACCGCAAATCCTGTTTTCTAAAAGGCATCCTCGAAAGTGGTCCGTCACCGGCTCATTTTTCAATATTTTTTTACGAAAAAATTACTAAATGTTCTTTTAACAATGTTTTGTATAATGCAAAAAATTTGAATACATTTGTTTGAACGATAGCTCTAGAAAAAAATCGTGAAAATGGTTTTTTTAACCGTTAGACCCCCCTCCCCCTTAAATCAGAAAAAAGTTGTTGAAAAACTGTTTGAATTTGGCACGGTTTGATTTTGGCAACACAAAGCTTTCGAGCGTGTTGCCTATACGAATGGGACCTGAACATGAAATGTTGGAAGTACCTACCTATCATAAATTTATATTAAAAAAAAAAAGAAAAAAAGAAATTTTGACGTTAGGAAAGCTTTTTAAATCATTTAAAAAAATGATAAAAGATTTGGCAGTTGAAAATACTGCATGTTTGATCACTTCCCAAACTAGGCCACGAAGAGCCAGATTAAATCCCTATTTCAAACAATAAAAAAAAGTTGCATGATCAAATCTGCGCTGCCGAAATCAAGCCCTTTAAAGCTTCGAATTTGCATATTTGCCCGTGTCAATCTCGGTGATAAATTTGAGCAGTTTGGCATTTAAAAACTCCTCGAAAGGCGCCCAACTCAGCTCATAAGATATTATATGCATATGCAAATTATTCCATCTCTCCAAATTGCTCAATCTGCGCAACTCGCTGAAGTGTCTGTCTGGAGAAGGAAAAAAACCGTTATCGAGCGTCTTCGAGACGCACCCTGGCCCATCTCCAGTCGGTCCTCCGAAGGGATTTTTCGATCCCCTTAGCCTCTCCTCGCCAGGCAGCGCAACGCAACATTTATGCAAATGTCCCTTTAAAGCCGGAACCGAGATTCCAAAACGTTGCATATTAGCTTTCTCCCGGGCCACCACGTCACGCAGCTGCAATCTTGCGCAGCATCAAACTGTCAAGACGGAGACGATGAGCCATTTGCATCTTCTAGCGCTGCCTGACAGCCAGAAAAATAGATACAATTTGCATATCGACTGCTGGCTGCTGCTGATGCGGATCTCCTGAGATGTTCCCATCGATCGATTGGATTTTTATTTTGGTAGGTACCGTAAACGGGGTAATCAATTTAAATCCCATATGCAAATTGCGCTGCTGTGCCCTCTCGACAGCAATCCAGCTGATGGTGGTTCGAATCTGCATGCAGGCACCAACTGTAACAGTTTTGCCCAATTTTATGCAAATGGCAAATATCTTTAAATGCCCTCGACGGGAATAAATTGCATTTAAAGTTTGGCGCGCCAAATGCAAATTTCCTCGGCGAAACACCAAAGCGCACCTTTCGACCTGCTTTCCTTTTAAACGATATCAGAAGAAAAAGAACTATAAAGTACAAAATCAGCCAAAAGTGGCTTCGCGCTACCAACTTATTAATTCATGCCATTTCTGTCCGTGTTAATTGAATTACAATAAATGTAGCCAGCGAATGGTGAGCTCCCTCTTTTTTCTTCTTGAATCCGGTCTGTTCTACCTATTCGCCTTGATTTAGTCTGCAGCTAGCTCCTCGATATTCGGAACTCTCTCTAGGCAGCCGAGAGTCCCGATTAGCATATCGATCGATCTAAATAGCATTCCTATCGGTTGATGTTGAACTACCTAGAAGGGTTTAGCTTAGACTTTGTGCATAAATGCGCACCTTCCGCCAAGCTTATGGAGATGTGCTGTTGATCCAGAGAATGTTTTAGGTTCTTGGAGCCTCTCGAGTGCCAATGTTCCCAAATGTATGCTGAAACTACTGTAGGGATTTTGTTTGCCGTTTGGTTGGAAAGAATAATTTGAATATCATGACCCGAGGGCACTAATTGCAACGTTTGCTGTTGATTGCCAACAAGTGTTTGGTACATGGCAAATGAAATTGCTGTTATGTCTTTTGAATAATCCTGGAGGGGAAATAAAGGGATAAAACGAGCGATGATTGTTGTTAGCGAAAACATAAATTTGTTTTAAACTTTATTCGGGTTAAAAGCATGAAAAATGGCTCTTTCCAAACTTCTTTATTTAAAAGATAAGAAAAATAAATTAAAACATTTTATCAAATTCAGCAATAGTGAGGCAATATTTCAATTCCTGATCAAAGAAGATTCCGAGTTCGTAACGCGCTTTTCCGTTGCAAAATTGATGGATAGCTATAGCACGTACCACGGTGTTTGTATTCTGAGATACGGAAATTTCAAGATCTACAGACTTGTTGCAAATGAAATTCTAGCCTAACTTTGTTCAGACAGTTTCTGAAAAAGAACTTAATAACCTAATCAATCGTGTTTAAAACGTGACGTGCAGCCACAGCATTGGAAATAAGTAATTTGATGAATGAAAAATCATAAATTCAACGGCAAAAAGACAAAAAGAACCTAGATATACTTTAATTTTAAATTTTCATGTTTGGTACTTACCAAATCAGGTTTTATTGAAGGTACATGAAGCGAGAGAATTGCTTATAAAATGCTTGTATTTCGAAAGATGCTGGATTAACGGGCAAAATGGGTAAACAGGCCGAAGGATATTCGGTCGAAAACGACAATATGCCAAATGGATGTTAGGCCAAATGAATGTTAGGCCAAATGGATGTTAGGCCAAATGGATGTTAGGCCAAATGGATGTTAGGCCAAATGGTCATCAGACCGAATGGTCATAGGTCCGAATGGTCGTAAGGCTGAATGGATATAAGGCCGACCTTCTTTTGGCCTAATGACTATTCGGCCTAACATGCAGGCAAGTTTTAAAGATGTCTTATCGGCCTAGCAACCGTTCAGCCTTACGACCATCAAAGCCTCACGACCATTCTGCCTGATATCCATTCGGCCTATAGACCATTTGTCCTATTTAACGTCCTTTCTGACTATCGTTCATTTGATTTAACAGCCTTTCATCTTTGCGTCCTTTTGGTCAAACAGCTAGATGACAGATTTTTTTGTGAAGCTTCAAAGGAAATTATCTAAAAATGATCCCACTTTTTTTCTCGATTTTTATGGCGCCAATGTGTTCACACGGATTAAAACATCTACAGGTTGTTATCAAAATTCGTATGGTTGGCTCTTCGATATTAAAGGTTGATGGTTGAAAAAGTACTGAATAACATGAAAAATTATGTTGAAAACGTGACGTGCAACCACAGCGTTTAAAACGAGTGATTTGATGAATGAAAAATCATAATTTTGCTTAACCAACTACGAACAAACTAGCGTTTATTCTAAATTGATTAAGCTATATCTAGAAGATTTCTCAAGTGTTCAATACTAAATAATTCAACAGCCTGTAGATTTGACTATATTTTCCCAGTCTACATTATACAATCTGATAGAGTGATTTGCCAATCGTTGAACAGCTAAGCACATGATTTTGGTTTTTATGCAGTATTTCGGTCCTTTAAATCGAATTCGTTCTTTTTTTTTGTCGATGGTACTCATAAAGGCTTGGTCCAAAAAGTTCAATTGCTCGAAAAAAGTGACATCGAAATTTAAAAAATCATTTAAAACAGGCTGTTTTGGTCCAAAAGTTGCACAGGTTCCTAATGTTGTCCGACTTTTTCCAATGGTTGCACATCTTAAAAGGCTTTCAAAGGCCCAGCCACGATGTAGTCTAAGTA
Source organism: Uranotaenia lowii (assembly GCF_029784155.1). Taxonomy (NCBI): domain Eukaryota; kingdom Metazoa; phylum Arthropoda; class Insecta; order Diptera; family Culicidae; genus Uranotaenia; species Uranotaenia lowii. Next base: position 391,612,265 of record NC_073692.1, read on the forward strand.
GCTGATATAAAACGGAAGCTTTTTATGAGAACTTCTAGTTCAAATGCAATCCAATTTGGAGATGGCCCCTTCTGAAGGAGGGCTTCCATATGAACCCCAATGTCCAATGCCCACTGGGAAAACTTGGACTCATAATCCCAAAAAAATCGAAGCCACGAGTTCCAGAGCCTGGAATATATAACCTATCTTCCGTGAAATTTTCTCAAAAATTCAAGTCTGTCGTCAGACTATACTAGGGTTACCAGATCCCGCAACACCAAAAAGAGTACATTGAGATCATATACCCAAAAAGTCAGGATAGATTGCAAAACAGAAGGAAAAGGATGTAAATATTTCGTATTATTTGAGGAAGTCCCTACTTCTTCGAATAAGCGGGGTTTTACTGTAAATGGAAACACAGATATTTCCATTCAATCAAATTCTGTCAATTTGTTGAGGTAATGCTAAAACTGGTTTATTCGAAGAGATAGCAGTATTTAGATGTTATGCTATCAAACCACAAAAAAAAATCATTATAACACAATCCATTTCAAGAAGAACTTTTTTTATTTACGCGTACATTTACTATACAATCATTTTTTGAGATTAGACACGAATGCCATAAAACTGGTAAAGTATCAGAAATAAAATCAAATTTTTTTTGAGATTTGTGCGCATTTAAGCATATTACCTAAATTGTGTACATATTGATTACTGGTGGCATACTCAAAGGCGCTTAACGACTTTATTAAGACTACAAATGCATTTTAATGAATACAAGATGTTAAAGTAATTTGTAGTAAGTCGTATTCCTTTCGTAGTTTCAGCATAAAATGTGAAACAACCTCATAAAATGGAAGAAGTAAGTAGGTTTTTCAGATCAAATGCCTTTCAACAAAAAAAAAAGAGTACATTTGGTAAAATTTCACAAAAAGAAGAGTACGCCCATTTCTCCACTGAAAAAGAGTACATCTACTCTTAAAAGAGTACGTATGGTAACCCTAGACTATACTATATACTTAAATGTTTTTGTTCGCGTAAAATATTTTAAAGGGACTATTTGCTGATGAAAGATAAAAGGACAAGATCTGTTTTGCCCTCTATGAAGAAGATGTCATTATTTAATAATTGCTTTTTGTCTCACTTGGAAGTTGATTTATTTGAACATACTGAATATCAATTAAAAGATTTAGAATGCTCTCAGCAACGCCCAAAGCTTCAAACCATTCGACTGATTCATGCCCGAGATTTGCAGTTTTGTATGTATAAGAAAAATTCAATTGGTTAAAATATTTTTAACGTGAAACTGGGATAAATTGTTAGGAACGTAATTCCTGTAGCATTTCATCAATCTTCATGAAACATTCACATAACATTGCACAGTGGTGCAGAACATCAATCTAGCTGTACGAAATTAATAGCGCCCAGCTAGATAATTTGCCATAAGTAAAATAGGTAATTTTTACATAAAATGTGTATTTTCAATCATTCAAATCTCTACTAGTTCCACCGATTTCCGCGCTTATTTCAAATGAAATTGGTTCCACTTATCATCAAAAATAATCTCAAAAAAGGGGGCGTTGCGAAAATGTGCACTTTTCGATGAATGAGCCTTCTAAAATTGCCAATAAAAAACACTAAATGCTTTCTATAGTGCTTCAGCAACTTCTAAACCCATCATAATGTATGAGACAATTGTAGATCGTGGCTTGTTACAACTTTGTTTCAAAGACAGCGAACCATTTTATCCAATCTACAACGTGTCAGGTTCAAAAAACTGTTTTTACAAGAGATTTTTTTTACTTTGACTGTAACTCCTGAGGGTGATGTGATAGGACTTTGACATATTCAACAAACTTATGTATTTTGATCAGATAAACAATTTTGTCGAAGACATCAAAGCCCTAATTTGAAAAACAAGAAAGTTATCATTTTTATCTCGCTATCGGTGGACCCCTTGGCAAAAATTTTGGTACTAGAATATGCTTCTTGTAAAATTGAACAATGTTGCTGAAGACAGCAAATGTCTATCTCTTCATCCCTGGGCGCTATTAATTTTGTACAGCTAGATTGATGTTCTGCACCACTGTGCATTGAAACCTCATTAAAAAGAAACTATTTGTTCATGAATGTCTAAAGATTTTCCTATTTAATGCAGATATATATTTTTGTTTTGGTTGCAACTTTCAGAGATATTGAACAACTAAAACATGTAATTGTAATCCCCAAAAAGTTCCATTTAACTTCGAAATAGTGATTTGACATCTTGAATGAAGTTGTGTAGTTTAACAATTGTCGCAACTCTCTCAAACAAAGTTGGTTTCAAAACTGGCTTCGAAAAAAGTTAAATGAATTTATTTATTAAATTTTTGAGGTTAGTTTTTGAAAAAATGTCTTTAAAACACATTGTATCAAAAGATAGAGCTTTGACGTCTTGAACAAAGTTGATAAATACAAAAAATAAAAAAAAATACCTCATTTTTAGGTGAAGTGATCAGAAAAAAATTACAATAAAATATGCGCATTTTAAAATAATGATACATTGTAGAACAAACTATAAAGCTATTTTGACATTTAATCCTTCAAAAAGCTCATGATCATATTTTTCGAGTTTGAAACCACTACCCATCCCCCCTAGATCCCGAAAAGACCACCGCTGGATCCCTGAAAGACAATTCGGTTTTAATCAGTTGCATGTAATAAGTCAATTATTGCATCTTATCAAGCGTATTAGTTATGGAGCCAGCTAGAGAATAAATTGATGTACCTACAGTTATTGGGCAAGAGAAGATTGAACGGACCAATTGTTGCACAATCCGATATTTTCTCTAGTTCTAAAGGAATCGTGATATTTTTTTTTTGGAAATCGTGGTTTCAAAAAAGTCCAACAAACGATTCATAAAGAAATCCGATACAAAAAATGTTTTTTTTTCTGACGTGAAACGTTATTTACCGTTGAAGGAATCATAATTTTTTGGTAAACAATTTGCACAAAAACTGCGCGAAAAAAATAAGAAAAAGTAAAACTGTCGTTATATGTCTAACTTACAGCATGAAATATCGTAAAAAGCTTTATTTTATCAGTAAACATTCCAATAAACATTATTCAGTGTTATTTTTGGGTAAAATATGAAAGACAGCTGAAATATTGACAACTTTAGTCATCCTGTGCAACGATGGGGCAGAGGACAACGATTGGCAAATCACCTTAGTTCAGATATCACTGATGCTCGACTAGACTTCGAGTTTCATATGTACAATCAAGAAATTCGTCTGACTTTGAGGAAAAACAAGCAGTATAGTTATTTTCCCATGGAAGAAGTCGACCAGCACAAAGCGGAAAGGTAAACGTAATGTATTTTTATCAGTTGATTCTCTTCCGGATACATAGAAAGAGGGCGTACTTTGACCACAGAGGGCCAATGAAATTAAAAACCAACGATTAACAAGATCATATCATGTAAGTTACCTTGCAATCTTAAATTATTAAAAATTTTAATTTTTCTCATCAAGAGCTTTTAATTTCTTTCAGGGCGCTGGCTGTTCAAATTTCACCAGAAAAAATAACAGCACTTTGTTTCCGTGCCATGGTGGTGGTTCCTCCTGCAGCAGCGAAAAAAATGCTATATATTAAATAGCAGAAGATCCTAGACACTGTTATGTCCATTTTCGAGTAACCCCAAAAAAAGTGCGCTTAAAAAATGTTTTGTTGAAATATGTTGCCATTTTTAATAGTTTCAATCAGTTGCCTTTCTCCTATTCTCCAGAATCATTTAAAAAGTATTCTTCATCATATACCAATTTTGTAGGCATGGCACATCACTTATTGCTGTGTTTCGAAACAGCAAATTTCCATATTACCAAACCAAAAAATGAAACATGATGATATAAGGCTGATGAGTTGTAATAAACTTAACAGCTGATTAAGATTACTTTGGCACCTATTAGAAATATGCAATTATTTTTTTTAACCGATCATGTTTTTTTTTTAAAAACTTTGGAAAAAAGTTCAAAATTCATTCAATCAAATTATGCACTTTCTTGGCAAAACTGTAGAAGACTACAAATTTTTGGAAATTAAAGGTTTTATTTCAGTGATCAACTTTCTCCCAGGCCGCAAGACATTTTGACTGCTGAGAAAAAAAATTATAGCAATTTTGTTATTGTTTATTTTTCCCTACTTTGCAAAATATAGGAATTTTGACGAAAGTTTTAGAAATTTTTATACTTTCATTGAATCTTAGATACTTCTCAAACCATAAATCCAATAATTTTGTAGTCTTCGAAAAAGGTCTTAAATGAGTTAAAATACTCAAAAACTTTTTTCAACTGTGTCATGCTGACAAGATCTGGCTGTGTACGTATCATAAGCAGCATAAGCATAAGCATAAGCAAAAACTTTTTTCAACTGTGTCAGCAAAAGTTGTAATGTTAACTTTTTAAATTAATAAAAATTGTACAATTCGATATTCTTAAAGCGAAGTTAAGAATATCTAAGAAAAAACTGTATCATTTATTGGATGGAGGTAAATTATTAGATTGAAAATCAGCATTTGTTTTTGCATGTAGACTTGTTGGTTTCTCAGTTATCAATAATCTATTTTACTCAAAATTCGTAAATTTTAAAATTTCCACACGTCATATCACTAAAACAAAAGCTGATAGTAAAAATCAAACAAACGATTAGAATTCAAGAAACAAAAAACTTCCAAAATCAGTTATTGAAACAAAGGCACCAAAAACGCTGTACCCTAGTTGAATCGGCTCTTTCAACCTGAGAATTGATATATCACACATATTAACAAACTAAGCTTTGTTTTATTGTTGTTGTAAAACTCCGCCAAAGTCAAAACACCTTAATCAAATGTACATTACATTATTTTCTAACATTTGTATGATTTCGACAGTTTTTCATCTATGTATATGGTGTCCCATTATGTCTAGCACGATTTTGTTACAACCCTGATTATTCCGATTAACATTTAGCTGATTTCTGCTGGGTGTGATTGTTTACAGATAAAATATCTGTGTATCGTGAGCTCCATTTTTCATAATTTTCATGAAAACTAGGAGCATTTCTCCAGAAATGCTCAAAAATATCGTGCACAAATGGTGTACAATCCCCAATATTTCTCTGAGTCAGTAGACGAAAATAGAAGAAGTAAGCATTGGAGCGGTCTGGAATTTGATTCAGGAGTATGGAGAGGAAAGCAGCTTCGTGGACGAAAAAATCTGGGTGTAAACCGGGTTCGGTGGACAAAACTTTGGACCGGAAACTCATTCGTGCTTACGCCAGTAAGAAAACTGCCTCATATCAGGATGTGGACAAAAGCGTGAATACCCTCCTCGCACCGTCCATTTTATCAAGGTTATTTTTACAATGAATATAGGTAACCCTATATTATGCTTCTGAAATGAATGAAATTCAATAATTTAGTTATCCAAAATGCTTCCTCTATGCAAAAATTTGTTAGACTTTTTCCACAAAAAATCCGAGTTTTACTTAATTTTACTTTAAGTTTGTATACCTTGCCAACCAGCGACGAAGAAAAATTCATCAAACACTTCGACAATTGGCTTCCCTTTTTTTGTTTGGTTCCGACACTTGAAAAATGTTTGATAGATGTCTGACCAACGTGAAATGTCGTCAGTGATGTCGTCGTCACTGATGTTGACGACAACTTCGGTTTGAGGATTCAGCGACTATTGATTAGATTACTGGTTGAATTCGAAAGAGAAAATTAATAACTTCTCAAATCATTTGTGGATTAGACTGAATTCGAGAATAAACAACTTTTTCATTTGAAAATTTTTCTACCGGAACCATAAATCAATTCTCTGGGCAAATTAAATCCAGATCGATTCCGGAAGCATTTGATATGCAAATTTAGGCTCTACAGCAACCGATGCGTTCTAGAGGAATCCTGGGAAAATTCCCACACTCTCTAGAATCGCAATACATCTTCGGAATCTCCAGTGCATGTCATCCTAGAGAAGAAGCGCAGCTTCCGCCGATTGCCATCCACCAACGGAAAAAGGATGCGATTAGACTCATTTGAATAATTTGCCCACTTTTTGGAGGTCGAACTAAAAAAAAAGATGCAATAGGTAGGACCAGCTAGCAGCAATCTTCCAAAGCACTACCACTGCTGGCTTTTGCAGATATGCAGATCGGTTGTTTGATTTTTTTTTTCCTTCGAGAGTCGTATTCCCGGTTCGAAACTTCTTTCCAGGTGTGGTAATTTATGCGACTCGGAAGGGTTCGCATGCAACTTTCGCTTTGCTAGTTTTTTTTCCATGGTTAGATTTCTCAACCCGTTCGGAGAGATCCTCTCGGGAAAGTTTTTTTGTCCCCTTTACGAAACTGCAATTCGGAGACATTTCTTCGAGCTTCGAAAAAAGTGTGCAACTTTGGTTGGCAAAGGGGGAAATTGCTGCACGGTTTCGGTGAAAAAAGAAAGTGTCCTAATATGAGTTCCGTTCGAGTTTCGTCTTTTTACCGGTGCTTCATAGACATTTGCGTATTTTAGCTTCAGGAGGAATCCTTTTGTGTACGATTATTTGGCTGCTTTTATAAATTTTTTTCTGGTTCCGAAACAGGACAAGTTTCTTCTCATCCTGTTTTTGCTGTGCATAACCAGATTTGCATATGAGTGGTTTTCTAATTACTTTTGGCAGCGAAATGATGATTTAAAATTGACCGTTGAAACTTCATTAGCTATCTGTGACATGAAAAGAAAGAATTGATAATATGAATAAGTTTTCTTAAATAATCATTTAATTTTTGTCATTTTTGTCATTTTTGTCATTTTTGTCATTTTTGTCATTTTTGTCATTTTTGTCATTTTTGTCATTTTTGTCATTTTTGTCATTTTTGTCATTTTTGTCATTTTTGTCATTTTTGTCATTTTTGTCATTTTTGTCATTTTTGTCATTTTTGTCATTTTTGTCATTTTTGTCATTTTTGTCATTTTTGTCATTTTTGTCATTTTTGTCATTTTTGTCATTTTTGTCATTTTTGTCATTTTTGTCATTTTTGTCATTTTTGTCATTTTTGTCATTTTTGTCATTTTTGTCATTTTTGTCATTTTTGTCATTTTTGTCATTTTTGTCATTTTTGTCATTTTTGTCATTTTTGTCATTTTTGTCATTTTTGTCATTTTTGTCATTTTTGTCATTTTTGTCATTTTTGTCATTTTTGTCATTTTTGTCATTTTTGTCATTTTTGTCATTTTTGTCATTTTTGTCATTTTTGTCATTTTTGTCATTTTTGTCATTTTTGTCATTTTTGTCATTTTTGTCATTTTTGTCATTTTTGTCATTTTTGTCATTTTTGTCATTTTTGTCATTTTTGTCATTTTTGTCATTTTTGTCATTTTTGTCATTTTTGTCATTTTTGTCATTTTTGTCATTTTTGTCATTTTTGTCATTTTTGTCATTTTTGTCATTTTTGTCATTTTTGTCATTTTTGTCATTTTTGTCATTTTTGTCATTTTTGTCATTTTTGTCATTTTTGTCATTTTTGTCATTTTTGTCATTTTTGTCATTTTTGTCATTTTTGTCATTTTTGTCATTTTTGTCATTTTTGTCATTTTTGTCATTTTTGTCATTTTTGTCATTTTTGTCATTTTTGTCATTTTTGTCATTTTTGTCATTTTTGTCATTTTTGTCATTTTTGTCATTTTTGTCATTTTTGTTATTTTTGTCATTTTTGTCATTTTTGTCATTTTTGTCATTTTTGTCATTTTTGTCATTTTTGTCATTTTTGTCATTTTTGTCATTTTTGTCATTTTTGTCATTTTTGTCATTTTTGTCATTTTTGTCATTTTTGTCATTTTTGTCATTTTTGTCATTTTTGTCATTTTTGTCATTTTTGTCATTTTTGTCATTTTTGTCATTTTTGTCATTTTTGTCATTTTTGTCATTTTTGTCATTTTTGTCATTTTTGTCATTTTTGTCATTTTTGTCATTTTTGTCATTTTTGTCATTTTTTGTCATTTTTGTCATTTTTGTCATTTTTGTCATTTTTGTCATTTTTGTCATTTTTGTCATTTTTGTCATTTTTGTCATTTTTGTCATTTTTGTCATTTTTGTCATTTTTGTCATTTTTGTCATTTTTGTCATTTTTGTCATTTTTGTCATTTTTGTCATTTTTGTCATTTTTGTCATTTTTGTCATTTTTGTCATTTTTGTCATTTTTGTCATTTTTGTCATTTTTGTCATTTTTGTCATTTTTGTCATTTTTGTCATTTTTGTCATTTTTGTCATTTTTGTCATTTTTGTCATTTTTGTCATTTTTGTCATTTGTGTGACAAAATTGAATTTTGAATTTTTTAAATTGCATTGCTTATATTTGGATATTTATAATTTATGAAACATTCTTTTAGAACATAATTGGACAATTTCAAGGTAAAACTGGAAAACTGTCCAATCAAATCTAATTTTCTTAAATTTGGCATTGATCAATTTTTTGACAATTTTCACTGACAGTTTGATACTCAAAATGTTTCCTCAAAACTTGTTTTGAAAACCAATCGGAAGTGAGTAGGTACTGCAATGATTAAATCACCTTAACCTGCCATTCGCCTTATTTTGCGCTCAGACCTTGGACGCAACCAATCTATAATGCTGGTGTGCGTAGAATGAAGGGGCCAAATTGTGCGTAACCAAAGCGCGCAAAGTTTCCGCAAAGCCACCCCAAAAAAATCAGCCAACTCACTCATTTTGCTAGGTGATTCGCACTTAATGAGCATGCTGGCGAAGGCATTTTTTCGCCACTCGTCGTCATTCGCCATGAACGCTGTCAGGGTCAACCAGTTTGGAGTTGTATCAGAATTGTAGTTTTTTTTTCGTGTATTCTTCTCAATAGTGAACTTTGAGACTCTTGAGGTTGCTTGAGGTTTCGCGTTTGAAACAGGAACAGATTATGTTGCTAATTGTTTGCACGCTCGAACAACATCTTCCCCGGCATGGCGCGGCGCATTCGCTAGTTTGACGCCTCCCGATCTAGGTCAGTGCCATCCAAATCTACACTGACTGCCACCATGGGTTTTAGGGCTCAACTGCGGCAAAATGGCTAAAGTGACAGACCGACAGACGCAGGGCTTATATGGAGGTGACGATGGGGTCGTTTTTCTGGTTTGGCGGTTTGCCTTCAAAAGTGCCAATAAAGCAAGCGCAACGCATTAGATTGTCGCAACGATCTAAGGGTCTGGCATTCGCTACCAGCTAAACTGAAGAACTAATAAAAATAAGCCGGTGCCATACGGTTTTTTTTTTGCTGGAGTGCGTAAAGTGAGGCTGTTGTGTGTGCGCTCTTGAGGATTGAAATCTAAACGATAGGGCTCAGAGACTCCAACGGTGGAGGAATTGAAAAGCGTTTTAACTATTTAGGAATTTTTATTCGAGATTCTATAATCTACTAGTGAAACTTTAAAATAACTAGCGTTGCCTGAAGAACAGTGATTTTTGTGAAAATGGACATTCTTCAATATATTTTGATCATTTTTTAATTATACGGATTATATGTACACTCTGTTCAAGTAACTATACCTAAGCTTAAGAATATTTACAAAATGGGTTTTCATCATATTTTACGATTATTTTTTATGGGAGTCCTCCCTTCCTTAAGTGCGATGATACCATTCTTTAGTCAAAAAACTAGTCCATACCGAGTTTCACATCTATAGGTCAAGTAGTTTCTAGCTCATGAAGATCAAATGTACAATTTCTCCCTATTTTTAAAGAGATTTTGACGATTTTTAGTAAATTTCATACAACAATTGAACTCATTAATCAAAATACTAATCTCCAGTTTTTTGATATTGTAAAAATAGTAACATGAACTTTTAAATGCAATCATCGATAAAATTTTCGATTGCTCCATTTTGAGTTATTGAAGATCTAAAAGAGTCATTTTTCAAAAAGATTTTCCTCATAACTTCAAAACAAAAATAAATTTCAGTAATCCGTTTTCAACAAAAGATGCGCATTATAATTATCTAAAGTGTTGCAGAATTAATGATTTTGATAAAATATCACAAATTTTTAAACAGATCGTATAGCGTCTTGAGTTGGAACTCTTGAGTTTGTATTGTATCGAGTATTGATTGGTTGCGTGCCATATTTGCGCATTTGTCCGCTTCTTCGTTGCCAAGTATCCCGGCGTGTCCTGGTACCCACGTAAAAGTAATATTGCGACCACGTGTTTGATTCTCTAGAGACTGAATCCATGGATGTCGTGAATTACCTTTGGAAAGTGCATCTTAACAGCTGGCAGAATTGGTTCAGATCAGAGAACGATCATTCCTGTTGGTTTCTTGGACAGCAACGTCTATACTCGCCTGGTAGTGAACAGCTTATTTTCCTTGACGTTATGTTGATTGTTTTTGTAAACCGCTGCCTGCGGAATATCATCCGCGCTTGGTGGCCTGGCAACTGGATCTCGAATGAGGAACTACATCGCCTGTGTCATCAAAGGGCGCTAGAAATCGAGATTCGGGAACGTAAATGGAGATGGATTGGGCACACGCTGCGGAAAGATGAAAACGAGATTTGCAGAGAGGCACTAGATTGGAAACCAGAAGGTCATCGAAGAAGAGGCAGGCCCAGAAACTCGTGGCGGCGAAGTCTAGCCGCTGAAATCCGAACTGTCGACGAGAGTCTTGACTGGGACCAGGTGAAGACGCTGGCTCCGGATCGTCAACAATGGAGGTCTTTTACCACGGCCCTATGCACCGGAGGATCGGCGCGGGACCATTAAGTAAGTAAGTAAGTTTTGTACCATTTTGAACCATCTGTATAGAGCTGTTTGTGTCCAGAATACTATGCTGTGAGTTCATGGAATTTTGGAGGCACGATTGTGCGATTACCGCCGGCTTTTATAGTGTTTTTTAACGTGTTTTCAATTTTTGGAGGAGCAAAAAACAATGAGCGATCTGTTAGCCTTGTGTATGGACAGATGTGAGGCACAGTTGCGTTGGTGACTAGTTGAAAGATGCGCCTGGATCTCTCTATAATTCATGAGCATCGATCAATGTCATCCTCAACAATTTGGATTCCTATTTGTGCTAATCTTTGGATTATTAACAGCCGAAACGGTAGACTCTGCTAATAGAGATTCAACAGGGCTCGAACGTAAAGCGCCAGATGACAACCTAACTACTTCGTTATAAATGGTTGAAAGCATCTCGTCCATGAGATTCAGCTTACTTCCGAGTATTTTTAAAAGTCTTATGCGGTTAGAGCAACTTTGCTTGACCGTTGAAAAGTGTTGACGGAACTGCATTTTTGTGTCCAAGAATACCCCAAAGATTCTTATTTTTCTTACTTTGGGTATGGGCTCTCTATTAAGTTTGATGGATCTGCCTCGCTTTCGGTGCTTTATTTCACATACGTGCATCAACTTGACTTAAATAGGAGCCGAAATCATGAAACCTACAGTTTTTGTTCATGTGATGACAGCATTGACAGCTGCTCTCAGGTGTTGGCGAATCATCGTCCTGTTTTCCCCCTAAGCAATCAAAAGAACATCGTCAACATAAAGAAAGACATGGAAACTAGAAATAACGTAACGGATAGCGTCGATCCTTGGGAAACTCCATTTTTCGCAATTCGTGGGCTCGACAGCGCATACTCGAAAGGTTCTAATCTCAAGGTAACTACACAGAATATTAAGCAAACGGCCTTTAACATTCCATTGTCTAAAGGTATTCAGAATGTGAACCCTATTCGTCGTGTCAAACGCTTAAGAAATGTCGAGAGAGACTAGTTCTAAGTGTTCCAACTCGGTTATCTTGATGAGGGTCTCGAGTTGTGCAAGATGCGTGTCAACTCCATGACCCACGCGATTGATCATGCGCTCAAACATCTTCCCATGCAGCTTAAAAGCGTTATGAGTCTTTAACCATCTGGTGAGCTGCGATTACCGTCAGGCTTCGGAATTGGGGTGACGATGCCTTGGCGCCAAGATGGTGGGAATTCTCCGGATATCCAAATCCGATTATAGACCTGCAGGTGTGCGAGTTTGGCTGATTCCGACAATGTTCGTAGCAGAGGATTTATTTTTTTCTTGTTGGGGAGAGAGTCCACTGTGACCATTACAGTTGATCTATTGTGGTATTACCCCGCGTTACTATTTTTACTTTGCTATGCTACTTGAGACACCTGCACTATTGGTTGAAGTTGCAGTTGTTTACCGGTAGCACTACGAGCACACACACATCTAGGTAGGATCTCCAAGTGCAATCCAAGTTCCCTTGAAACGATCCATCCACATTGCATGTGCTGCATCATTGAGGCGTACAATTCCAAGGTATACCCGGCTAGCATTTCACTAATGCTAAAACCGCCAACCTTCATCATTGTACTATGTGTGCCAGGTTATGTCACGACCGGGATTCGATCTCATGAACGTTGGCTTAGAAGACAAGTATGCTATCCTCTAGGCCACGATCTGCTGGCAAAGGAGCAGAGCATAACCAACTTTGTCCTGGCCAGTAGAACTACCTCCACGTGTTTCTAATGCCCATAATAGCTCCCGTAAAGAGAAGTCTTTGTTGTAGTTTGCCTCCAGAAACGGCTGGTCAGTTATCGTAAACGTTTGATTTTGAAACCTTTTTGGAGAGCTAGATTTTGAGAACCGTTTCTCGTACTCATCTGCTAGCGCGTTACAGATAGTAGAGCCATCGCTGGACGCTCTAGTTGTCAGATTAAGGATAGTGTTGGAAATGTTTCGCTTGCCTTGCAGACGGTTAACACGGCTCCACACTTCAAAAGATGGGGTTTCCGGATTGATACTGTCCATGACATGAGTTCCTCCCATGACTTCTGTTTTGCGCTGTGTATCATTTGACGATAAAATGATCTAGTCTCGCCAATGCTTCAGGATTTCGTGGATCGTTATCGTCTAGTCTTCTTAATGATTGGAGCGTTTTGCGTCATTTTTTGACAGCCAATTCAATGTCTGGACTCCACCAGCTTGTTTTCCCCGTCCTTCCACTGGTCCTAGGGATTGTTTTTTTCAGCCACTTCGATTAGTCGTTCTGTGAACTCGTCAGCTGTGGGTATTTCTTCAGGTACCAGGTTATCATCAGTCAATCTTCTAAAAACTTCCCAGTCGACTTGGTTGTAAAGCCATTTCCGATGCAGCATTGTCTCATTGCTGTTACCGAAGCTTTTTATAATTATTGGGAGGTGAACGCTGTCAGAAGTATCTGCAAGAATTGCTGAGCAAAGGGAGACATCCATTGCTTGCGTTTTGCCTGTTTCCGAGTTGATGCGTGTGTGTGTGAACCTTCATTCAAAACGACAAGCCCAAGACCTACAGATAGTTCTAGTAGTTGAATTTCTCTGTTTACCGCCGGAGTTGATCTTCTAGAGATGGACTGTCCCCATGCAGCGTGATGAGCATTCACATCTCCAAGAATCATTAGCGGTTTTGGCAGTGAGACGAGTAATGTGTCTAGTTTTTTAACAACATCACTCTCACTAGGTGGTAGGTAGACAGAGACAAGAGTCATCTCTAAAGGTGAGTAAGGACCGTATCGTAATTTATGAATACAACTTTAAGCCTCTCTGTGAGAAAGACTATGAAGTGTTTTGACAGCTGTTCAGTGATCGCGTGTTATAAACATAGTAAACAATCAGAATATCTCGAAAAAAGTTGAGTTTTGAATCCCGGCACAGCAATGAAGGGACTTGCGGAAGAAAAACCGAAAACGATTGTGACCAAATACTGTTCGGAGCGCGGCTTGACGATAAGAAAATTGGCGAAACAGGAAGGAATCAGCATCTGTGCAGTTCAAAATGCTATTGCCCGATTTGGTATGCACAACACTTTCAGGGATCTACCTGGTCGTGGCCGAAAAGTTGGTGCATCCAAGCCGGCTTTGGACAAAAAGATTTGCGAGCAGTTTGAAAGAAAACGGAATATTTCAGTTCGGGCTTGCGCAAGAAAGTGTGGGACATCAATCGAAATGGTGCAACGTGCCAAGGCACGTAACTCTTTGAAGACCTACAAGAAGCAGAAATGTCCGAAACGCCGCAAAATTCAGACGAAATCCGTGAAAACTCGAGCTCGGAACTTGTACGATGAGGTTTTGAGCAAGAAGAATTTGCGCATTATTATGGATGATGAAACATATGTAATTGTAATTTTATTGAGTAACGATAGCCTTCTTTGGTAATACATAAGGTTAAGGAGAGTACAGGGAAAGTATTACACAGGAGAATCAACGTAATCACAACACATTTAGACTGGAATAATAACTTTTAACAGTTCTCTTAAACTGGTCCTGGTAGGTTTAAGTTTTGTTTCTAAGGGGATGCTGTTCCAGCATGACGCACCGTGCTCCATGATACTTTTCCCGCTCGACGTGGTGTGCCTGGGGATTATGAAGCTTCGGGACCTCTCTAGCTGCCCTCTTTGCAGATGTTGTTGGAGATAGTCGGGTAATAGGCCTTGGTATCCTTGCCACATGAAATCTAGGATCCTGATTTCGAAGTTATACAATAAGTCGTGCCCTAAGATTGTTTTGCGTACGTTAGCTGTTGTTTCTCGTCTTCTGAGGTTGAAAACAAATCTCACTGAAGATTTGAAGCATCGATGAAGTTGCTCTCGTAGAGCTCCAGATAGTCCGGAATAGAAGACAACATCGCAGTAGGTGAATATCGGTACAATTACAGATTGTACCAATTTCAGTTTGGTAGGTTGTGGTAGGACCGGTGCAAAACGTCGAAAGGTGCGAAGCGTGTTGAACACTTTCATGGCAATTTGGTTCACGTGAGGTGCCCAGTTCAAATTGCAGTCCATTGTTAAACCTAGGTTCACTACCTTGCTAGATAGGGGGATAGTTTCCCCACAGAATAGGATGGAACTGTTTGGGCTTATTTGTCCGGTTTTGCAGAAGATGATTGCTTGGGTTTTTTTCGGGTTGGGATACAACTTGTTCGTATTTTCCCATACCTTAATTGATTGTAGGTCTTCGTTAATAGTATTTACCAGACTATCTACTTCAGTTACTGGTCCGGAAATGTAGATTTGAAGATCATCTGCATACAGTTGGTAGTGGCATTTCAAAGACAAGGGCAGAGTTGATGTAGAGACTGAACAGGAGAGCGCTTAGACATGACCATCGTTAAGTTGGCAGTCGGTGGACAAACTACTATTGCAGTGTACCACCTGACTTCGTTGGCCAAGAAAAGACTGGATGAGGTCACAGGCAGGTTGTGAGAAAAGAAATTCGTTCATCAGCTTCTGCTCTAGTTTATGATGGTCTACACAGTTGAATGCTAGCGAAAAGTCCACTAGAACCATCACTGTGCAGTTGTTATCATCGAACTTGCTATATATATATCGTGAGTAACTTTACATAGAGCATCTTAATAAATGAAATAGGTATTCTGTCGCAACAAGTGGCATTCGAATCAATTTCGAATATTTTTCTGCAAATTTGGTTTGCTTTGGTAGTGGAGGAGATTGGCAAGTTTCGCAGAATTCGGGGTGTACAATGCAGTGAAAAAAACATAATTACCGAATTTATACGTATTCGTATACGTAGACTCATCCTAGTGTAATCTAATGGATTTCCGTTTAGTCCATCTGAAGTCATTTGGCTCCTTGAATAATTTGTCAATTTTCCCGATTTGGATAATGTATAAGGGGTTCATTAGTATACCTAAATGTTTGTTACGAATCTTGATCTAAATCAAAACAGTTCAAACCAATCATTGAAACAAAGTGTAATTTTTTGTAAGTTTAAGAGATTCCGGTAAACAAATCCAAAACTATCCGATCTCTACATATTGAGTTTATCCAACAAACGTACATACAAAGCTAAAAAAAAAAACGTACGAGAAAAATTTAGCCCTTTCAACTCCCCCAAACTAAAACTATTGGCAGAAATAAGCAATTATCGGCGGAAAAGAAAAAGAAAAAAAAAATCACAAAACAACCTTTAAAAGCGTTCAGTTATCTCAATGTTTCAAGTATCGTTCGTTACCTTGTCCCCACAAATTGTTTTGTTTTTTTTTTCGTGATTTTGGTGGATTTATTTTTTTTAATTTAATCGAACCGATACGGAAAAGGTTTAAGGCACGACGATAGGGCAGTGAGGATTCTGGCAGGGAGAGCTAATTAAAAATGCTAGACGACCGAACATCGCCATAAACCTTCAGTTTTTGTTTCTCGCTGCAACTTGTCTCGCTCGCCTTAACAAACACATGCTTGATAAACCGGCGGCGGTTTTAAGCTTCAAAAGTAGGATAGTGGTCACAGACAATGCCATTCAGAATGTTTGAGATTTAGCTTTTCCAGATTAAAAAAGTGTAATTTTCAGTGAAAAATATCGAAAATTGAAAAACTGCTGATATATATTCAGATTGTGATCATGATCTTTAGGGACTTCCACAACAAGCCAATAAGCTTTATTTTTAAAGTATTTTAGCGGTGTCTCGAAAATACCCACTGTTCCATACGCCCTTCGCGTTGCGAACCGCCAAAAAGTGCCGCGCCGCATCGCGCCGTCAGTGACCTCCAAACGGTCAAGCAAGAACTTAAAAAGGGCACACATCTAGCTACAGCCAGCAGTCCCCCCGCCAGACCACCAATCTTTTGTCGTGGTTGGTACCTATTTGATTTTTTGCGCACTAACGGTCTTTCGTAGGTATGTGGCTGGCTGTTTAGATTTGGTTTGGCACAGTTCAGACTAGGTAGGTAGGTAGTCGTTCCCTTTGATGACTCCATCCATTAGAGGTGTCGACAACGGCGATTCTTCACCGCCAATCCTACTCGCCTGATGCAGTTTGCCAGGCAAAGGCGAAGGGCGGAAGAAGGATCGGAATTAAGTGTGGTCGTTAAGCCCTTTGGCGAAATAAAACCCACATTTTAGGATTACCATTGGAATGCTCTGAAGAAGGTAGAAACAGACGCTGACGCGACTGAGGATTGGCTTTAACTCAAGGAACGTTGCACGTGATGTACTCTTGAAAATAGGTCAAACATAGTATCTGAAACATTTGAAGATTTCAATGATTATAACGGAAATAGATTTACTTTTATATGATTTTGTCTAGCAATGATGTGTGATGCTTTTGTAGTTTGGATTACAGTAGTTTTCAATGATAATGAAAAATATAACTGATAGTTGCAACCATATCGTAAGTTTTAACATTCAATTTTTTGAAATAGTTTCGGCAAGTGGGTCGTAGGAAACGGGAACACTATATTGTGACGCAGATACACTACACACAAGAACAATACATCATGAACCAGTAAAATACGGAAATATTCGGTCTATTACAGTTGACCAAATTGACGGATTTTAAAACAATGTCATGTTTAACATCAATGCGGATCATCACATCGAAAAACATTGTAGTTGGCGACAAATTCAGCATGTTTGATTTCGGGATGGAGCCATGTTTCTGGTAGAACAGCTACTTTGTAGTCAAATCGTTGTAATGCGAGCAGAAGATCGTTAGTTTTTGTTCAGAAAACAAGTTGTTTGAAAAAACAAGTCCAAGAGGCCATGTAAAGGGTTTCATAGCTTTATCCTTGAAATTCGAACACATAGAAATTTTGTATGAAATATAGGAAAATCCACTGGTGTCCCTGCCACAAGGAAAGAGCTTAGCAAGTTTTAAGTCTGAAGTGGCCAAAGCAACTGGTAGAAGCTCCAACACTTCTGCATCGGTTACTTCTGGAAAAATTCTGACAGATAGAAACAATTTCACTCTATTATGTGTTGTGAGCCTACTTGGTTGAATAAATCTACTGAATCAAAGCAATGGAAAGATCGATTGATCAATATAAAGACCGATTAATGAATCGAAAACGCTCACTGAAGAAGATAGTAATTTGCCATCGAAATACCTGTATCTGAACTTTTCCTATACCGTAGTTGAATCAAAGCGAATTTTCGATTGCTTTGATTTATTTTTTCGTAGTTTTCATGTGGTGGTGTAGAACGACTTCTACCTAGTTTCACTGAAACGGGTTGTCTCATTCGAAAATTATTTTTATTGGTTCGGTTCACATTGATTAACATTAAAGGTATATTTTCATATAAATTTGTGTTTAACCCATTTTTAAAGCTTAATAACTTTCTTGTCTTAACGGGAATCGAAACGCAGTATGGGGTTGAAATATTTTTCAAAATTTTGACTTTGAGAAACCCGTATTTAAAAGAAGTCGGCCGAAGAGGGCCAAAGTTATTGATGTAAAACTGGATTTTCATGTTCCTCCCGAACAAAATGTCTCAAATTTCCATACAAGCTTCAACCCCTTCCCGTGATTCGATCTGACTCAAATTTAGCATGAGATCTTGTACTAGGCCTAGGATCAATTTTAGCCTGCAGCGCATAACTTTTTCAAAAGTCAGGTCATTTGGGGCACTCTTATGTACACACTAGCCCACCATGGCCGTAGGAACGGGGGGGGTTTTGGGGGTTAAACCCCCCCCCCCCCATGAAAGTCCAAAAATGCCAATGAAATTTTTTTTTGCTAGACATAAAATTTGGAATTTCTTAAAAAACTTTGATGAAAAACAGAAATGATTCATGAGTAACAATAGTGCAAAAATCTCGACTCCAAAACCTTGAAATCTCATTCCAGGACAACAATTCATAGCACTTTTTCCAAAAAAAAATCTCACTTGTTGATAGTGATTGAGTCCAAAAAAGTTAGACTGAGCTTACCAGATTGTACGGATTTTGACCAGATTTTTTCCTTATATTTGTCAAATCAAACGAAAATTTCAATTGAGTCATAAGAATTATGTACATATCTCGTGTCCAAAGATTTTTTGGGAACTTTAAACATGATTCTGAATTGACTGCTGTGTTTCGATTGAATAAAATCAGTTTCCTTGTGTTTTTTTTATTTAAGTGAAATAACTCCGAAATTTGCCTGCATATTTGTCGGATTTTTGGGAAAATTTGGAAACGATATGCCCTAAATAAGCTAGGTTTTTGAATAAAATTGCCTTGATTTCCTGGATACTTGCGAAAAAATATCTAGTAAGTATCCAGTTTATTGTTCTTGATTTTCAGGTTGGATCATCTTTGGTATAGAATCCTGCTAAGAATCCTGCAAAGTTGGAACATAAAAAAGTCCAGAATTAAAAAATGTGAAACAATTTCATTTTTCACAATTTTATTTAAATTTACAAGTTCAATAACAAAAAAATAATTGAAACAAAATTCATAATGAAAACCATAAAATCAGAATCAAACAAAAGATTTCTGGTTAAGGGTTTTGATACAAATTAAGTTTATGGGTTTCAAATTCATAGGATTTCTTATATGGAATTTGGATTAAGGTTCAAAATGCAGAATTCAGACTTGTAACTGAAATCCAAAGGTTGTATTTTGATTTGGTTCAAATTTAAGTTTAATGAAAAATATTAAAATATTAAGCATAGATATTTTAATGTTTATTTAACATTAATTATTTATTATAATTTGATTAAGGATTCCAATTGAAGGAGATCGCAGTTTCATAACTTTGATTCTATATTCATAATAAAATTTTTTAATTCAATCAAAGTCAGTTTAGAAACACAAACCTGGGGAAAATCACATATAAAAAATAAGATCTGGATTTATTTCAAAGAATTTGTTACATGAAAAATCTAGATTTTTAATTTTGAAAACTTTTATCACAGGAATAAAATTTTGATATATAAAATAATAAATGATAATTTATGAACTTGTTTTTTTATCCTCCTGGAAATTTTATTTAACATTACTTAGATATATTCCAGATTCTTCAAAATCAAAGGTTCTAACTAAAATCATTAATTTTAGTCGAGTTGACTAGAGTAGAAAATAAACCTTATTTAAACAATAAACCTAGTTTTTTACTTTTATTGCTGAATAATTGATACATTTTCACCCATACTTAAAATGGTTATGCTTGTGGTTCAAAAGAATTAGCTTCCAAATGTAAGTTAACAAAAAGTTTTTTTCCTAAATGAAGCGTTCAAAATCTTTTTTTTTTTGTTCCGATTAGAAGTTGTTTCTACATCATTATGCCACTCCCGACTTTTCTCAACGGTGCATTGCATTTGGCACACCAGTCATTTAAAAATTTATCTGAATCAACTGTGATGCTTACTCTTAAGCTCAAACTCACAGACATCAGTTCAGATGGCAACTGATTTACCAAATGAGTTACAGTTGCGTTAAAAAAATAATGAAATCGCATGAAGCTGCGCACTCTCTTTTAACTTTGACATGCTGCCATTTTTCTCTCGGTTGATATTTTTTCATGAAATTTTTACACAATCTTGTTCAACTATCCAACTAACGCTATACAAAACTTGAAGTGTTTACAATGACTGAAAAAATACAGCTTTTCATTCTATTTTGGAAGGATATTTCTATGGAAAACATATCAACCGATAGAGAAATGGCAGATTGTCAAAGTTGGAAAAGAGTGCGCAGCTTCACGCGATTTTAATCTTTTTTGATCGCATTTGTATATCACAAGTCCCTTTACTTTTTTAGGCATCTCCGAAGACTTATTTTCAAATATTAATAACTTTTAATGCAAAATAACTTTAACTTGAATAATATGTACTAACATATACACACATTTTTCCCTTGTGTATGCATTGTTCAAGCAAAAATTTTATAGAAAAAAATTGTCATCAAAACCCCCCCCATGAGCCGGTTCTTCCTACGGCCCTGTAGCCCACTATAAAAAAAAATGAGCTAGGCTCCCGTATATTTTTTCGATACCTTTCGGGTTATTATCATCAATGTGTTATATAAGATGAAACAGTTGTTTTCTGAACTAGCGCATAAAGTTTCAATTTTGTATGAACATTTTTATGTAAAAAGTTATGTATATTTCAACCTTATTCCGGTGTTTTTCGAAGAAGGGCTCAAAGAAAAAAAAATTTTCATGGGCAGAAAGGATAGCTTTTCCGGGTTGATTTTCAGCAAAAATTAAAATATTTGGTCGGTGACCCCCCATACCAAATAATTTTTTGAAAATTTTCCATTTGTGTTTTAAGTGTTTTATAATTTCTGAGGTTATGCACTACACTAATACACTAAGATTTTTACTTCCAATATTTTTAAATTGATCTGGTAACTCAACAAACTCATCAAAAACTTTAAAAAAATTTCTGAATTATTTCAAACAATTAAGAGCTATTAAAACAAAAAAAATGCTTAAAAATATCTTCCTATCCTAAAATTTACAAAAGGGCTGGCAAATCCTGTCTGTAGTCTCAGAGGGTCCAAGTATCTGAAATAATAAAAATTGTCTAGGAATAATATAAATCCATATATGAATCCATTTGAATCAATTACACTGAGTAACAAAAAAAGATTTTTTGAAAATAGTCCAGGGTTTTCCAACTGAATTAGACTAATATTGACGCCCTGAGTTCCTCAGCTGAGAAACCCCTGACGATTTTCTCGGTTTTTCTTAAGAAATAAAAGTCAACATATGCAAATTCTATCAGTTTTCATTTAATCTAAGAAATTTGATAAGCATATTAGCATAATATTAGTATAAGAATGAGCGTAACGAGACACAAAAGTTTAGAATTTACGGCATAAATCGCCGTTTCTTCGATTCCCGTTTGTGAGCACGTACTTCACTGCTTCATATTTCTCTACAAGAGCTGTGGAGTGCGCAAGAGGGATTGAGGCGAATTGGTTCCCGTTGTGGAGGAGCACACACTTCAAAGAGCGCTTACAGCTGTCAATAAACAGTCGCCATTCTCTCGGATCGTAGTGAGGAGCCCCGAGTTTAACAAGAAGACCGGCGACATCTCGGCAGTACACCAGGTCTTCCTGCTGGCAGAAGTAGCCCATGTAGTCCTCATGCCTTCTACGAAAGTAAGTGATACGCGTGTCCTCGCCAAGTAGATTTTTCTCTTTGAGTCTGGAGGCCAACAGCTCGGAGGAAGTCTTTGACAAGCTGAGATCCCGAACAAGATCATTAAGCTCACATTATGAAAAGGGCTGCGGACCATCTCGTGCTTCATACTCTTCTGCATATCCTCCCTCGTCTGTACTGGTAGTGGTGGCCTCGTCGTCGCTGTGAGGAAGCTCTGTGAACGATGGTACAGAAATTTCTTCGCAGTGAGCAACTAGACGGCGGGCAGATGGAAGGTTGGGGTACTAGAGGCTGTGCCGATTCTTCCGGTTGACACCAGTAGTATTGATTACGCAGAAGTAACAATCCGATGCATGGTCAGACGGCTCCCTCCAAACCATCGGTATCCCGAACTTCAGTGAAGTTTTCGTGCCCTTCGTTCTCCGCCGGAGGTATTCCACGCACGTCTTGCACACCTTGTGCGGTGCCCAGGACTTATCTTGGTCACCCAGCTTGACTGTAAAGTAAGCCTGGTAGGCGCTCTTCACAAAGCCTGTGATGTTCTTCCTGTCCGCTGCCAGCGTGTATTCTCCGCAGATGTAGCAGAAAACGTCAGGCTTATTCATGCATGAATGTCGAGCAGAAGCCATATTAATAACCTGAAATAGTAATAGAAATATGTAGCCTACTTTCAGATAATAAATTTTGTTAATTTTGTTAATAAGTTAATTTTATAATTACATAGATTGAACTCAAAACCCCTATTACTAGCATATTGAAGCGTATATAGCCATATGGCTGTATCTCAAAAAGTTGACCTGATACAGCAAAATCAATGTGATATTCTAACTCAGGACACAAAAATTAGTCTAAATCAGCTGAGAAACCCCAGACTATTTTTTGGCTGTCACCCAGTGTTATCTTTAGATTTTCTGATAGTGGCAACACTGAAGGGAATTTTTTACAAAAAAAGCTCAATGATTAAGAAAACCAGTTAATACTAGGAACCGCTATAACATTTGTGTGATAATGCTCATCATGATGCGATCTGGAGTAGAAACGTTTGCTTTAACTTAAGCTTTGAAAAGAATAAGATATTCAAAAGTAAAAGATCCCTTAAAAACAATTTTTGATGAGAAATCAGTTTTTATACTTCTCCTGAGTAAAATGTCTTAAAATCCCATTCGCACTTCAGACTCAGACAGTAGTTCAATCCAACTTGAATTTTGCATGTTACTCACCTTTAACCATGATCATAATAAGCCTGGAATTTCATTTAACGTTGCATTTTTATTATTTTTTAGACAAATTTTATTATTTATTAAGTGCGTATTCATACGCATCAGAGCGTTCAAATATTGTGGAATTATTTCGAAGAACAAGTTTTAAAACAGGAATGGTTTTTAATATGATTGGTTGGAAAAAATAAATAAAAATTGGTACACGATAGTTTTGAATGACGTGCAATCGACTTTAGGTTAGGGTTACCATAACCTTCAAAAAAAGGACATTGAAATAATTTTCCAAAATATTTAGGGGAAACGGGAGAAACCAAGATATTTTAGGCCATTGATTTAGTTGTTTAAGTTGTGCGACTTATCTGTCAAACATGATTTAAAAAAAAAACATTTCTAATTGAAAATTAACGTTTTCAGATTGGTTTATTTTTTGCAGATTTTAAGATAAAAAACTTTTTTTTTCAATTTTGTTTTTTTTGGATTATTCGAAAGTATAAAGGTTAGAACATAGCAAACATGAGAAAAAGCGGTATTTTGAGATTTTTTTTTATATCTTTATTATAGAGATTTTCAGCTTTCAGCTGGTTCATCTTGCATTTCAAGAAGAGTTTTTTTTAAAAAGAAGCGTATCATTGTTTTCGATTCGTTCATTTTCGATTTGTGTACGTGTCTTTTAAGCAAATTTCTGTTGTGCTCATTACCAGCATTTTGGGTGCTAATTGCATATTCAAAGTTTGTTTCGACGCCTGAAAGTAGCCTTAAAAGCGGAGAAAAGACTTCCGAAGCTGTAGTATTTTACTTATAAAAAATACTGTTAGTGAAATATCAAACTTGTTATGAACGAAAAGATTAGATTTTAATCTATTTGTGATGTTTTCATTTCAATTCATCATTTGGAAAACTCAACAAAGTAGGGAAACCTGAAGAATCGTGCCATCAATGCATAAAGCGTTGCATTTTTTTAGACTTTTTGTACATATAGGAACACAAACTTAAGAATTGGAAGAAATAAGTACGTTTTTCTGATGAAATGCCTTTCTTCACAAAAAGGAGTACATTCTGCAATATTTCACAATAAGAAAAGTACGCTCATTTCTCGATCCAAAAAGAGTACATGTACTCTTAAAAGAGTACCTATGGTAACCCTACTGTAGGTATCAAATTCAGTGTAAGGGACCGGCAAAAGGGATTGTCCATATTACCTTTTCAATATCTTAGTGATATTGACGTTTTTATGCATCGGATTGGGATGAAAAATTGCACATAGGAGTTATTAGGGACAAACAGTTGATTTCACTTATCCAAGTTAAAGTCAGGGGTCGTCCAAAGGGGTCGTCCATAACTATTAACTATTCACTGTTAATGCGATATTGTCGTTATTATACATCGGATTCAGATAAAAATAGGTACACGAGAGTTTTGAGGGACGAGCATTCGATTCCAGATATTAAATTCAGTGTAAAGGGCCGGCAAAGGGGGTCGTCTATATTAACCTTTCAATAGTTTTGCAATATCGTCGTTGTTATACATCGGATTGGGATGAAAATTTGCACACGGTAGTTATAAGGGACGGTCAATCGATTTCAGATGTCAAATGTTTTGCCAGGGGTCGTCCATATTAATTAATTTTCCACTGTTTTTAGCAATATTGACGTTATTCTGAAATGGATTGTTTTGAAAATTTGCACACGGGAGTTTGAGAGAATGGCAATCGATTTCAGATATCAAAGATTTAATATGAGACCACCGAAAGGGGTTTAGCTTTTTGGCAATAATTGCGTTGTTATGCAATGATCGAGTCGAAATTAATACACGGTTGGTTTTTGGCACGGACAATTGATTCCTGATTTCAAATTTAGTAGCAGACCACAGAAAATGTGATCTTCCAATATTTTTGCAATTATACTTAACAATGAATTCGAAAGTGCATCTGGAAAATGCTTGGCAAATGACTTTCATACAAACTGTTCATGACATAATCCAAGTTGAAAGCAAAACAGAGATCGTATGGGATCAGCTAGTTCCAAATAATAATATTTTCAAACAAAAATAAGTTTTTCAGAAAATCCAAATCACTTATCTTTCCAGGCGAATGATTCGTAATGACAACAACTTGAATAAAAAAAAATTTTTTGAAGAAAAAAATTGCTTTTGCAATGCACTGAATGAATTTTAAAGATAAAAATTTATAAACATGAACTACAAATCTTCACAAAAACAAAACATATGGGGACTCACCGACCAAATATTTTGATTTTTCCTGAAAATGATTCCGAAAAGGCAAAATTTTTTCATATATGAAAAAAACGAGTTTTTTCTTTTAAAAATCTCCTATAAAAACACCGTGTTATCTGAATTACCTGGATGAATTAAAACATCCAGATAAATCAGATAAGCTTAAAAAAAATACAAAAAAGCTAGAAAAAGTTTTAATCAGTTCAAAATATTTTTTTTTAATCCAATGATAAATATTTCAAATGGTAGGATATGCTTACTAGTATTTAAAATTATTTAATGGATATTCGAGCAAAAGTTTCAGAAATATTCAAACTTATTGGCTGCCAATTATAAACTGCAAATTAAAAATTGATTCATTTTGTTCAACATTGAACATCCTTTGTGGTTTCAAGACAGGATATTGATTTGTTGACATTAAATGTACTGCAAGAACCAAGATGTATTTATTATCCAAAGACATATGTTTTTGACTTTTAGTAAATCTCTATTGGTTTAAGATTTATAATTTTGATTACCCATATGAAACAAAAACTTATTGCCCGAAATCAGGACTAGCTCTATATCGCTTCCAAATTTCAAAGAATTTTTTTGGCTCTGAAAACAACTAAAAAGTTATGGCGGGTGAAAAAACTAATAAAATTGATATTTTCCATACAAAACTTGCAGCGATCTAATGTACACATATGTCTAGTCTTCACACTCTAATTCTCCTTGGCTCAGACTTGAAGTAAAACAATTTAAAATTCGCCAAACCTTAGAAAATTCAGTTCTTGATTAGGACAACATAAATCAGAAAAAAATTAGTAGAGGTTTTCGCGCATTCTCTTTGGAGGACGAATTAACGAAAACAATTCAGAAATTTTTGAAAGTTTGCTGCATATTTTTGTCGAATTTCAGAATTCAATAAAAATTAAACGTTAACATATGCGTTTAAGGAATCAGACAGGCACTTTTATTAAAATAATAATTCACGGAGGAAGCGAGAGAATAAACTTCTTCTAGGATTCAATCTTCTCCGAAGAGGAAACATCGTGCCGCTTACGATGGAGGAACCGAAGCAGCTGAGGAAGGTCTTCCTATTCCGGAAGGTTCTCCGGGTCCCGATATGAGCCGAGTTTCCGGTCGTGGTGTATCTGCTTCCTTTGTAGGTGTTCAGGCTGAGTCCGGTGCTCGGGAGGTTCATCTCAACAGAATACAGAATTGTTGTAACTCAAAAACAAAACAGCCAAAAAAAATTTTTTAATGAAAAAATACGTGAAACAAAGATTTTTGAGACTTGCCCGGTTTGATCCGGGTTTTCCCGGATATTTATTACAAAATTTGACAAAAGGCTCGGCCCGGTCTCCCGGATTTCAATGAAAAAAGCTCAGATTTTGCCCGGATCTATTAGTTTATTTGCCTAAACAAACAAAAAAAACCGCAAATTGTGTTGTAAAAATTTTATTTCTTTTTTTCTTCATTCCTAGATTTTGATTAAATTTGTCTGGATGTTACCCGGATTTTTGTGTCGACATTTTGTAATCAAATGCCCGGATTTTTTCAGGTTTTTTGATAAAATAGCCAGGGTTTGTCCGGCCTGGGTACGGGCTGAAAAAAATCTGACAACCTTACTTTAGCTCCTCTTAGCTGTAGTTTTTGACAAATGCTTTTCTAACAGCTTCTATTAGAATGGATATGAATATTAACATGCTTTGAAACATTCTGCACAAAATCTAAGCTTAGTAATGATTCACCTCGGTTATGCTGATTTTTGTAAACCCCGTCAAAAGGCAGGGTTAGGTTCAAGAGAGTTAACCCTTCGTTTCATGATTTTTTATTTTTCCTTAAAAATCATTTTTAACAGTTGGAAATGATCATCAATGAACATCAAGAAAAAAAATTAAATTAAAATACGATTTTTCACTTTTCCCATACATTTATTGTTGCAAATTTGTTATTTTATGAACCGAAGGGTTAAATACGATTTGAGATAACTTTAAACATTTGCAAGTAGTTTGAACTTTTTGAAATTTTTATCATTCATTTGTGTTTTTGTCATTTAGTTTATGTAGCTAGGTTCATTATAAATGAATTTTATTTGGATTGTTCTTTAGATTAGGTACTTTATTGGTAAATAAATGGAATTGGCTACGAAAATTCAATTTTAAGATGTCCTTCTTGGTTTTATTACGATTTTCGGGGGTCTAATCATTTCACTTATGATCGTTTTTAAGTACGACCATGACTATTTTTGCTATCACCTTAATATGGGTATATATTCAGTAAAATGATATAGTATTGCAAACATCTACCAAACTACGGTTTCATGATGAATTTCAATTAGATTAGTATGCAAAACAGTTTCCCAACGGCAGTAGGAGCGCATGCATTTTTTTACCTTTCTTCATTAACACATGCATGCAAAACTGACGGTTGGTGCTCCTTGATCCCTGATCAGGACGGAAAAAAGTAAGCAATGTAAAGGATGGGACTACAGGATAAAAAACCCTCCGCTTTCCCGAAATCCAAATGTTATTGACACAGCAGTGCGGCAGGACAGTGTTGTTTTTATGATCTGAATTTCCTTATCCGGATAGAGAGCATTTGGAAGGAAGGCTTGGGCTGGAATTTTCATCGTATGGAACAGTGAGGAAGGAAAGGGTTGACGTTTGCATCGAGAACTTGTCGATTGGCGCATTTTTTTTCCCTACTTTTCCGTTCAAGACAGGATGTGTATGTTTTATAAGCTTGAAAGTTGAATAAATTATGCATATTTTTTCTATCACTCTTACTCGAACATGTGGTTGATGTGTTCAAACTGCATTTAGGCTGAATTTCCGATTTTAAATGTTATACGAATTTTAATTTTATTTCTCAAATATGAAAAAAATCAAACTCCATTATAATGGAATTTTGGCGACATGTTTTCTGTATAGTGAAATCGACCTGGAGGGTCACAACAAAAATAAGATACAGTTGCAAACCTTCAGCCCCACATGGCTTGATGTGAAGGACCACCGAAATTAGCGTGTAATATGCCCACCAGATATCCGAGAAAGGCTGAACCGAAAGGGCCGAACGCAATAAACTGGTTCGACCCTTGGGGCTGCACCCGTAGAAAAAACGACCGACCCACCTCTCTCTATCTCCAAATATTATGGCCCCCAAGGGTCAACATGCAGGTATATGGGGGACATTAAAAAACCAACATCGAAAAAGCCGCTTGTCATTTTTGGCCATTACTTTTTCGCTACAATATCAAAATGTAGCCGCTCCCCAGAAAAACATTGGCCCAGCATCCGCAAACGCGTTGTTGTGTTGCCATGCCACAACAGCAGAATTGCATTTTGCCTTCTCTCTATAACGGGTTCCACTTTCCAGTGGGTTTGGAATTAAAATTGTAGCGCTAATTCGCTGGACAACAACAGGCGTCCGTCCGCGGTCGATCGGGTCTCTCAAAGCCGGAGTCGATTGTGGAGTGCAGAGCAGCCTGGGGCACAAGAATATTCAGCTTTGCGGTTAATCGGACTATTTTGCCATTTCACTCGGACAGGTTTGATTGATTACTGGTAGGGAATCAGCAAATGATTCAAATCTTTCCTTAAATGGAAGGGCGCCTTAGGAAACCGATCGATTCATTCATGATATACCAACGACATGTGTTCATGATGATGATTATTTTGTATAGGTATCGGATGTTTAATGCGAAAGTATGAAAATCGGGTACTGAATATTTATCGATATAAAAATTTAGTTAACACAGAGCAACAGCATTTTTGGTGCCTATATTTTAATGACTAATTTTGATATGAGCCTCATATTATGAGGGAAGTTAAGCAAGCGTTGAAAGGACGGAAAAGTTTTTCATCTCGTGTCAAAATTACTAGCTGACCCGGCAAACTTTATTGAGCCTTTGGATTTTCACAAAAGTAATGATCATGTAAATGATTAATAATTTTCATGAAATTGGATTGATACCGCGACCCCGCGAAGAATCGGGGTGGATTTCGAACTATTTCCGTAAAACCTCAGTCAAATTATATTAAGTGGACCTTAACAGAACTCAATCAAAAATTAAGTTGTTAGTATTTTTACTATCAATCTTCAAACAGCTATTTTTATTCACTCCCCAAGTGGGATGAATAGACACAGTGGCTAGTTCATCGAGGACAACGTTCATTTGAGCTTCCTTCATAGTAAACGTGGATTAATGTGTTGTTTTTTGCTTCGGAGTTTTTTTTGTTTATTCAAATCCCCTGATGCTTTCCTCTATGAGACAAAAATTAAAGAAGAAATTTATTAGTTTTTATTTCTTAATTTCCAGCAAAAGCTGGAAGAATTTTCTAGAATAAGCTTAAAAATGAATTCTCTTCCGATTTACATTGTGGTTTATTCTGCAACTCGAGTGACGTGACCCACGAAATTTCAGATCGTTTTGCTGGCTTCAACAGTCTCTCTAACTTCGAAATTTTCGTTCGGATGAGCTGTTACATAGCTCTTCAGAGCTCATCGATGCACAAATTTATTTTTTGAAGCATTTTCTGAAGTCAGGACGAAGAAGTGAAATTTCGTGAGTCACGTCACTCGAGTTGCAGAATAAGCCCCATTTTTTCTTCATTAACAGAGGATTTTAGACATTGTTATGTCCATTTTTAATTAACCCCAAGATAAATGCGCCAAAAAATGCTTTGTTGAAATGTGTAGCCATTTGACGCAGTTTTAGTCAATTGTCTTTCTTTTATCGCCAAAATTATGTTAAAATTATTCTTCACCGAATACTAGCCCAAGTAACCAAAAGTCCCATAAAACAGGTACAAAAACGCATACTCAACCCCATCATTGATATAAAGTACGTTCTATGCAGCAGCTCAAAATTTAAGTTCTTATTGATACTTTCAAGTTCCAACAAGTCTTAATGATCTTCTTTTCAGTTTCCAGCGGCATTTTAATTCAACTTCCAAAAATCGCAAAATGAGCAAAAAATCTCTCTTTATCTCAACTAAACCCTTGGCTTCGGTTCATATCACCTTCTCTTGATTATTTGCTATGTTCTGTACCATCATGGCGATGATGCCACGCGCCAGATTCCAAACTCGACAAATTGCTCAATTGCTTTTTTCCTACATTTCCTACGCATCAGAAATGGCCACTCAATTACTAAATAACTTATTAAAAAAAACTTGCCCGGCTCGAGGTTCGAACCCCGATCTTCGTGGTGAGAATGGAACACGCTACCACAAGACCACGCCTCGATGTTGTTCTGAGTGAAACTTAAATTCGAAGAGGTGATTTGATTTTAAAAGCACATCGATGCATTATTTGTGACTTACCAAATCCCGTTTTGAGCACTTTTGTGCGCTTTATGTGACTTAAGTACCGTATAACGTAGGTACATATAAATCATTTTTGCAACTTTCAAGTTCGTTAATGAGTACACATAGTTCACTCATGGGAGCTGGGCAAAACAAGTCACATATAACGTACATATTAATCACTTTTACAACTTTCAAGTTCATTAATGAGTACATAAAGATCACTAAAGGGAATTGGGCAGTTGCTTCTCTTTGTCAGCCAATGGGTAACTTTCAATGCCTTCATTAAAGTAAATATGTGACTTTTGGTTGCTTGGGAGATTTGCAGACATGGCATATTAGCCATTGGAACATTGCTTTTTGCAGTGCTTCCATACAACACATCTCATGGTATGAAATTTAGCGATATTTTTTTTAAATTACATTCTGTAATTCAATATGTGTTAGCTGAAATGCATTATATTATCTACTCTGAATTATATGATCTTCTTTTCAATTAATATTTCATAATATTTATCAAAACATGAATGCTTAAGTTCTGGTCAAATAAAATTAGAACATTATTAATATTCATCGAATTCTGATTCACAGCATCTTCAAGTCAAAGATAAATAAAATCCTATTTTTAACAAAAAGGCGTTGAAACGATCAATTAACGTAGATAAATAAAGTTATTTCTAATTCATACTTGAATTAATTTTTTAAATTTATTGAACGCGTTTTCAGTGTGTGTAAATAATTTTAAAAACATTGATTTAGGTTAAAAGAATATGTGATATCATTTTTTTAAAGTTGATTCAAAGTTTGATTTTAATTGTGATCTCGGTTTCGAAATCAGAAATGAAACAATTTTAACATTTGAGTGTAACCAATGTTTGTTAGCACATATTATCAACATTTTTATTGCGTTCTTTCGTTGTTCTAATATCTCGTTAAAAACTCTCTTTATTTGTTTTTGAACTAG
This sequence comes from Uranotaenia lowii, assembly GCF_029784155.1. Taxonomy (NCBI): domain Eukaryota; kingdom Metazoa; phylum Arthropoda; class Insecta; order Diptera; family Culicidae; genus Uranotaenia; species Uranotaenia lowii. The sequence continues at coordinate 391,643,810 of NC_073692.1, forward strand.
GTTCAAATTTTTGCTAAGACTGAAGGTTTTATTTTCCAAGCTTCTAGTGTTCGGAGATGTTATTGAATCAAATACCTGTTTCTGACCTCTGATACTGAGTGCTGGGTCTAATTATGAGTTTTAATTAAAAAAAATGAACCTTATTTATATTCTTAATTCCGATTAGTTTTTAAGCATCTAAGCATGGAAAGAAGAAGAGGAGATTTTTTAACTTCTGCTAATTATCTAATTGTTATTTTAAACTGATGAAATTCTCATGGAATCACAACATTGAAGACATTTTATTCCCGAATTAACTGAATACATGCTGAACAATTAATAAACAAAATCAATTAAATCAATTTAAGTTTGCCAATACTAATTAGATCCAAATAATACCTTCTCCTGATGTTACCATAAATATGAAGAGAAGATTTTTCAATAAAATATTTCATCGTCAAACCTGACAATGTCCGATATTTGATTTCAAAATTTTCAATCCAAAATTGTTTAAAATACAGGATCTACTCAACAAAACTCAAGAAAAATCACACCTGAATCACTCTAGTATGTGCTGTGAGCCTACTTGGTTGAATAATTCTACTGAATCAAAGCAATCGAAAGATTTCCTTCAACCACGTTAAAAGAAAAGTTCAGATACCGGTATTTCGATAACAACTTTAATACTATCTCCTTCAGTGAATCAATAACGCTTACTGAAAATTTAGTAAGTTGCTATCAAAATACCGGTATCTGATCTTTTCATTTACAGTGCGGTTGAATTAAAGGGAATCTTTCGATTGCTTTGATTCAGCATCTGAATCATTTTTTATTTCTTCGGGAACCATCAGCTGACGTTGAATTGTATTTTAGGCTTCTAGAAACCGTAGGTACATGATAATTTTATTGAAACTTGCTCCAACAATTTCATCAATTAAGTACCAAAATTAAATTTCCTTATCAATTTTGCAAGAACGGGCAATCTGACAAGTTTTGGGTTAATCAGATTAAAAAATGTTTGAGTTGACTTGATACTGAATCAAAAATGACTACCCAAGCAACCAAAAGTTGCGTTCTTACTTAAAGATGGAACTCCGAAGTTCACATTTGGCTGACAAAATGTTTTAAGGAAGCTTTAAGTGAATCAGGTTCCGTAAGAGTTACTCAGAAACTTCCATCGCCTTTTAAAGGGTTAAAATAACGATAAAGGAACTTCTAAGCGCCTTTCATGCAACTTTTTTTGAGAAGGTCGGTTGCGTTCGCTAAGCACTTTCTTAGATACTTCTAGGTGTTTAAAGGAACTTATTTGGGAATTCTATAGCACTTCTAGGTGATTTAAGGAACTTATTTGGGAATCCTAAGTGACATGTCAAAAATGTCTATAATTTTTTTATCATAGTATTAGTTTCGTTCATATTAGTGCTGGTATTTAAATATTTACAATGGAATTCAACGCAAAAAAAAAATCTTCGAAAGTTGAATTAACAAAGAAGTAATTATTTTTCGGATTTTCACCATCGTTGTTATTTTATTTTCAGATCTTTTCCATCATCCACCGCTGCGATTGAGGAGGGTACCTGCAGGCTTACTGACGGCGATTTGAATTTAAATCTTCATTCTGGCGCAGCTCGGGGAAAACCTCTCAAAGACCGCATCCCATTACACATGACAACATCCAGCTGAAAACGGCCTGAAGCCGGTGCCGTCATTACGGACAACATCGGCTTTCTCCTGGAAGACAAGGCCGCTTTCGTAGGTAGTATTTTTCAGCATTTTTACATTGATATTTGGTAAGTCTTTTGTGTGATAATATTGAGGGATTCGAATAAATTTTTGATGATGTAATTTTTTGTTACTATTTATGAAGTGTACTGAAATCCCTTGAAAACAAAATAATGTACAATCTATTGACCAACCCATTCAATCATCGCTTATACGCGATCTCAATTGACATTAAGTTTAAATACTAATCATTACAAAGGCAATGAACTATTGCTGGATTGGTTGAGTGGCTGGTGAGTTTCATTGCAACCTAGAGAGCAGCGGTTCAATTCTCTTAGCGTAAGTATAGCGTTTGTAATCAAAACTATGTAATTAAAATTGAAATCAATGAGATAGACCATGATAGGCCGGCAATCTAGCAATCTGTCATCTGGTTGTCAGAGCAGTCTGTTAACCGGATTTTTTTTCGGCGCGTAGAAGTTTTTGACATTCTCTTAGATGCTGAATAGCATTCTCTACAGCCTCTTAAACGAACTTGAAAGAAGCTTTAAAAAATTAAATTTTGGGCTGATTAGCGTCCTCTTCAGACAGAAACGAGAGCTGATTAAGCTTCTAAAGAACCTTTTTAAGGGAATTCTGGTTGCTTGGGTATTTCCGGCAATATGGTCCTATGAAGCTAAAAGCGTTTAAATACCTTTTCAGTGAGAGTATTCTTATTAAAAAGTTGGAAAACCACCCCCATTAACAACAAGTCTGTTTCTGTTCAAAACCCGTTCTTAAATTCGTACGTTTATTCGTTTAAGTTCCACAAAAATGTCGCGAAAACTGTTGCTGGTTCACGCTTTTTCGTTGCATGATTATCCGAAAATGAATACTCAAAATTCCCAATAAATAACTGTGCACAAATTTTCAACTCATAATTCCACAATACAGATCGGTTCGTCTTACCTCGTGTGCTAATTTGTACATCCTTTATAATTGGCCGTCTCTTAAAACTCTGATGTGGAATTTTTAATATCTAAAAAACATAACAAGTTAGAATGGATGACCCCTTTTGCCGACTCCTTACACCAAATTTGACACCTGAATCGATTATCCATCCCTAAAAACTTCCGTGTGCGAATTTTCGTCTAAATCCAATTAATAATAACGTCATTATCTCAAAAAAAACAGTGAACAGGTAATATGGATGACCCCTTTAGCCGACCTCTGTCCCGAAATTTAATAATTAGAATCAATTTTTGTTCCTCAAACTCCGTTGTGCCAATTTCCATCTAAAGCCGATGTATAATAACGTCAATATCGCTAAAACAGTGAACAGCCGACCCCTTTTGCCGACCTCTTCCACGAAATTAGATACCTGAAATCAATTTCATCTCTCGAAACACCCATATGCAAACTCAAACTTTGTTAAGTTTGGTTTGATTTCAATCATTTTTTCAGTATGTCGCAAATCAATGAAATGTTCAAATTTATTTTGAAGGACGTAAAAAACCTTAAAGAGAACTAAAAATTAAAATGGAACCAAATGTGGCGTGGGAGCGTTTTTGTATACAAGAAATGTTTCTCTGATGGTTCGAGATCTCTCGCTTTCGGGAGATGGAAAGGAGGGAGGAGGTAACTCATTTTTTATTATTAACTCTAGAAAAAAGTTGCATGATTTTTTCAACAAATATCCAGGTCTGACAAATCTGGGTTTCCAAATAACCTGTCATGATTATTTTTATAAAACTTGCTCAATAAATTTCGTTTTGATCTCACAAATACAACATTTTTACAACACAATTCTTTTTTTTTTTTTTGTTAGATTTTTGCGAATAAAGTTCGTGGTATCGTGGTAAAATCCGGGCTTTTTTTCAAATCCGACAACCGGGCCGGACCGGACCTCTCCAAAATTTTGTATTAAACATCCGGGCAAACCCAAAACTGGGCAATCTGGCAAGCTTACTCCAGAACTAATCGATAAAATGGAACCAAATATGGCATGGGAACTAACTTATGTTTTTTTCTGATGGTGTGAGACTCCTTCTTTCTTGCAGTGGAAAGATAAGAATTAAGGAGGCAAGAACTTTTATGATAAAGGGTGATACGGTCAAAATTTGGTCAAGGGAAAACGCGTATGAATCGGTGAAATCGTTTATTTCAAAAATCAAATTAAATTTCTTTTTCAGGTTAATTTAGTATAAAATTCAGGAAAAATATTCAGTTAGGCTTCCGCTTTTCCAAATCCGAATTGCCGGGCCTTACGCTTAACCCCTGCCATCAGATTTTGTACAGCCACCTGTTCCACCTTCTTCGCCGCAGAAAGCCAGTTTGCCTTAAACTGCTGCTCGTCCTTAGCAGTTTTTTTGGTCTTCTTTAGGTTCCGCTTGACAATAGCCCAGTATTTCTCAATTGAGCGGAGCTCTGGTGTGTTGGGAGGGTTCTGGTCCTTGGGAACCACCTGCACGTTGTTGGCGGCGTACCACTCCATGGCCTTTTTACCGTAATGGCAAGATGCCAAAACTGTACGGAACAACCGTGTTTCTTCAGGAAAGGCAGCAGACGTTTATTCAAACACTCTTTCACGTAAATTTTTTGGTTGACAGTCCCGGAAGCTATGAAAATGCTGATTTTCAAGCCACAGGTACAGATGGCTTGCCAAACCAGATATATTTTCGCGAACTCTGACAGTTTCATGTGCTTGAAAATATCTGCTACCTTTCCCCTTCCTTTTGCCGTATAAAACTCCTGTCCCAGAATCCGCTTGTAGTCGGCTTTGACGTAGGTTTCGTCGTCCATTACCACGCAGTCAAACTTCGTCAGCATCGTCGTGTACAGCCTCCGGGATCGCGCTTTGACCGTCGTATTTTGTTTATCATTGTGATTTGGAGTCACTACCTTCTTGTAAGTCGATAGTCCGGCTCGTTTTTTGGCCCGATGCACGGTTGTAGACGATACACTCAGCTTATTTGCGGCATCTCGGAGAGAGAGAGGGGTTAGGTAGGCTTACCAGATACTTTCATAAAAAAGCGGGACATTTCACGAAAAAAAAGCGGGACATCGCCGAAAAAAGCGGGACATACTGGAAACTCTCAAAAACGTTTTGTTTATGATCATTCCCATACATATTTATATGTTCCTTCAGCTTAAAAAGTGCATAGAAAGTAATAAAATATGGTTAAATGAAATTTGTTTGAAAAATTGCATTCTTATGAAAACTTTCATTTTTGTAAACTGCAAACACTTCAGTCGAACAGTTGTAGTTCAGAGGTATTTTGAAAAAATACCAAATATGGAAAAAGTTTTTAATTTATTAAGAAGCCTTTTTTGATCATTTACCAAGTCTATTTAATTTAGCTTGTCCGTCCATTCATTCATTGCTTGATTCAAAATGGTGTTTTTGCACCTTTATTCTGTTCTTTTTTATCTGGAATTAGACTTTTCCCTGAAGCTGTACATTCAGGGGATTCTTCTAGGATTCCGGAGAAAAATCCTGAGCCATCATCATTTGGAAGTAACTTTAAAGAATATTTTCTTCGATAGAAAAATATTAACATCACTGGAATGTGCTCAAAGCAAACGCTTAACTGAACCCAATTGTTATGGTGCTGCTAAAATGAGCTTGCCAGATTGCCCGGTCTAACACGGACTTGCCCGGATATTTGACGTAAAATTTAGGAAAAAGTTCGGTCCGAACCTATTGCCATTTGTAAAAAAAAAGCCTAGATTTTGCACAGATTTATTCACTTTATTTCCAAAATTGAACAATAAATCATAAATTGAGTTATTTCATTTTATTATATTTGCGTCCAAAATCGTTTTTTCTTTGGAAAGTTTAATCTAAATAATCATGAACAGATTTTCGGAAGCCTAGAAAACGATTCCAAATATGCTGAAGTGTTTGGATGTAAAAATAAATTTTCAAGTGTATTCTTTTTTTTAAATGAATAATTCCGTTGTTTTGACCAAATTTGCTCGAATATTGCCCGGATTTTGGATTGAAAATTTTGAAATTATATTTTGAAATTATATATTTAAGATAATATTGCACGGGTTCGCCCGGTATTCTTGAAACCTAATCCAATCTTATCATCTATAAACTTTGAAAAAAAAATTCTGCTGGTTTTGAGAGAGAAAAATATGAAAACATTATACTTGGATAATTTTCTGTGTTGAACTAATGAATTTATATTCAGACTAAATTTTGGTTTGTCCAGTGTAAGTCAGTGAAACTTTAAATTTTAAATAATCTATTAAATTTTTACAGCCTTATCGGTCATGTTCTTTAAGTTGGAAAATTTCTTGTTTTGAAAATCATAAATGGATAAAAGTAGATTAGAACAAATGACAAAAGTTCAAATGATCGAGAAGAGATTCTATAAAAAGCATTTTCATCATGTACGGACCAACTATTTTGAACTTGTGGAATCGGAAAAGATTGAGTCTACCACAGTAATTTTCTTAAGAAAAAGCGGGACATTTTGAGGAAAAAGCGGGACGGCGGAACATTTCCTAAAAAAGCGGGACATGTCCTGCTTTTGCGGGACGGATGGCAACACTAGGTTAGGGTCGTCTCAGCGGCTTCCGGTTTCCGATTTCCCCCCGATACAGACTTCCTGGCTGTCGACAAACGTTCCCCAAACACTTCAATTACATTTGTAACGATTGATGTGGCAACTTTTAGCGATTTTGCCAGCTTTGCGTGCGAGTAGCTCGGATTTTCGCGATGCGCGAGCAAATTTTTGATATGCTGCTCTTCTTCCTTGGACGGCATTTTGACAACTGAAGAGTGAATTCCAAAATCAAAATAAGAGCTACATTCTTCACACACACACCTTCAAAAGGAGGGTTGTTCAGGTTTTTAAATGCAATATTGAAAGAAATACGTCAAATTGATATTGACCAAATTTTGACCATCACCCTTTAACTTTAGAGAAACCAAAATTGGCATGGGAGGATACAGCTAGACAAATGTGATGTTATTCTGTTACTAAAAATGATTCTATGATAGTTCCCGACCTTCCTCACATTGGAAGGGAAAAAGGGGGGATTTTATATAAATAAACCAATAATTCCGGCATAACTTATTAGATTATGAAGAAAATTAAACAAAAGTTTTAATTTCGGATTAGAAGTTGGCGAACTGTTATTGAAAAACTTATCCGGTACAACTGTGTTCGATGTTTACTTATGGGCTCGAACTCGCGGAAATCGGCTCAGGAGGCAACTGACTTGCCAACTGAGCTATATCACAAGCCCAATAAAATTATTATTATCAAAGGTTTTTATAATAATGTGCTGAACTTGGTGATAGTTCATTGCGTGGCAATGACTGATAAGTGGGTGGGTTCACATAGACAGCTGTCAGAGAAATGCGTAAGCCAGACATTCTCAAAAGATAAACTATCAAAACAAGCCTTCCCAAAACACCGGTAAAGAGCAGATGTTCCATAAACCACCAGCAGAACCACATACGAAAGGATTTTTTTATTCAATTTCAAATCCGCGGTTTGTCAGCTTTGACTTTCGATTATGAGTGGTGGTTTTTTTTTTCTTTCCTCCCATGTCCCTGCTAATTCAACGTTTGTATCTGAAAAGGCTGAGGTCGCGTCCACGAAACGCAAGGGCAGCTGATAGTTTCGATCATGATAAACCAAACCGCGAACGTTTGAGCTGCAGCTTTTTTTTTGGGTTGGTAGTGGGCAGTATGTGAAAATAGGGGAAGGCATTAAAAATGATAGTTTTTTTCTTCTCTCGCTTCGGTCATATTATATGGAAGATGAAAACAAAGTTACACCTTTCGCCCTCATTCGAAGGGCAATCGAAAATTAATCGTCCCCTCTCGCGGCCACTGCACTACTGGAGGGAGTGATAATAAACGCTCAAAACGCCCACGATTATACGAAATACGGGTTTTAGTGAAAATTAGTTACCTCGTCTTATGACTATGGATGAACTGAAATGATTGATTGGCAAAGACAAGGTGCGGTTTCTAGACGTTGATCTTTAGCATTATCTTTGCATCTTTATGGTAACGGTTGCAATAATATGTTTGTGCAGATTAATGTGAACAAATGATAACTTTCTTTAAAATTAACAATTTAGGTAAAGCTTTTTTCTAACCAAAGCTGAAAAGATAAGATACTAATTCGTATCCCGAAAACGTTTATCTGTTAACGGATTCAGACCATGAAGAATAATTAATATTCAAAATATGTATATCGTGAGCGTTTTCAAAATCGAAATTTTACTGCTAAAAATTCTTACTCTATCCAAAACTGTTGCCAATTCAGACAATTTTGACAATTTTGACAATTTTGACAATTTTGTCAATTTTGACAATTTTGACAATTTTGACAATTTTGACAATTTCGACAATTTTGACAATTTTGACAATTTTGACAACTTTGACAATTTTGACAATTTTGACAATTTTGACAATTTTGACAATTTTGACAATTTTGACAATTTTGACAATTTTGACAATTTTGACAATTTTGAAAATTTTGACAATTTTGACAATTTTGACAATTTTGACAATTTTGACAATTTTGAAAATTTTGACAATTTTGACAATTTTGACAATTTTGACAATTTTGACAATTTTGACAATTTTGACAATTTTGACAATTTTGACAATTTTGACAATTTTGACAATTTTGACAATTTTGACAATTTTGACAATTTTGACAATTTTGACAATTTTGACAATTTTGACAATTTTGACAATTTTGACAATTTTGACAATTTTGACAATTTTGACAATTTTGACAATTTTGACAATTTTGACAATTTTGACAATTTTGACAATTTTGAAAATTTTGACAATTTTGACAATTTTGACAATTTTGACAATTTTGACAATTTTGACAAGTTTGACCATTTTGACAATTTTGACAATTTTGACAATTTTGACAATTTTGACAATTTTGACAATTTTGGCAATTTTGGCAATTTTGACAATTTTGACAATTTTGACAATTTTGACAATATTGGGTTTAGATTAGAATTCGGAATGTTCCCCAATCAACAAATGATGTTTTAAAGATGCTGCAAGAACGCTGTAAATCATTCCCAGAGATCATTTGAATCTCCTTGGAAGCACCCATAGAAAGCTGATTGACCAAAAAAGGCTCGGCAATTTTTTACGTAAAGCTTTATTTTTTCTAAATTTTTGGTTATGCTTTTTTTTTAATTTTGATTATCTTTATAACCTTAAAGTATGTTAAAACTATTCAAAAATCACCAAATACAGTTTGAAATGTGAAGAGTCGTTTGACATTACTGAATAAGTGCAAAAATGATTGACTGAAAGTCAATCATTTTTGCACTTATACATTTTTGATTCTAAGGAACAAATATGTATATATACAAAAATAACTTCGAAAGCCATTTTTCACCTTAATACCGGAACCGCTTGTAGTTTCAGCCTTTCCTGTATTTCTGTTTTTTCCCCGAAACAGGATATCGGTGTTCCAATTATTATTAGCATATGTATTAGCATAGCCACAACAGCCCGCCTTCAAGATGGCTTCGTCCGGTTGGCCGAATCCTTTTGGTCCGTAGGGTAGGCACACAAAAGCCACTTCGGTACGGTCTCATCAACAAATTAACAAACAAAAAGGCAAAACGAAACCGAATCCGCACCAACCCTTCACGATTTCGGGCTGCCGAACGGATCGGAAACAATGACTTTTCTTCCTGCGGCTGAAGTGTTGCTGGCTGCTAGAAACCATCCATTCGTCCCGCTCGAGAATAATAAAAGCGAAAAAAAAACTCCAAAGGATTGGGTAAGACGTCCAAACAACCAACAACCAAAACAGACAAAACGTTTTCCAATTATTACTTTGCGGAGTCCAACAGGCCAGCCTGAAGTAGGTACATGTGGGCTTCAACACCTTTTATGTCGATTCCTGAGCTAGGGAACGTCCGGTCTGAAAAAATAACCACCATCCCAAATGGTCCCTGAACGGGTTTGAAGTTTCGTTTGGAAATCCCATTGCGCAACAGGTCAAAAAACCATACATGGTCGTCAGTCACTCCACAGGAACTCTCTCGAGGATGGTCTTTTGTGATTTTTCTCGATTTTCTAGGGAATAAACCATCTTGATGGCAATCAATTTTTTCAAGGAAGAGAAAGGATAGAAGAACACAGCATTTGGATTATATTTGCCTATTTGGTTAGGATCCCGGGATATGCCGATGCATCACTGCAGAGTTGTGGGTGTCAAAAGTATTGGTCAATATTGAAGCTACGAAATTTAAGGCAACATATCCTTTTCGATTTACAAATCGAAAGGAATCTACCCCCTAAGCGGTGATATATGAATTTGAAACAGACTTGACACAACCTCTCCAGCTTAAGCCTGATTCACTAAGATATGGGCGCATATTTTTCACTTTATCTGATTTCACGCGCATCAGCCAAACGTGGATTTCGCAATTTGTCACCTCCTAGGGTCGTCCCTGATGGACTGATCAATGAAAGTAGGTTTTCGTACCTACCTGTCAAGCGCGCGCGATTAAGCTACTGTTGTTGTTGATGTTGTTGCTGATGGCAGGCGGCGCTTTCAGTTCGCAATCACAACAACAACCTTCTCGCGGGTTGCAACATGTCACCCTTCATCCACCCGGTGTGTCGCGTCGTCGTCGTTGTCGGCGATGGCGAAGTTTTAGAAGGACGGCCACCAACTGCCAGCGTTGAGCGCATTTATGCGGCCATGTTTGTCCACCTATATGCTAATCATGCAATAAAACATAAAGGGAAAAAAATTTAGACGCGTGAATACAACTATCGCACGCACGCACGCATGCAGATATCCAATGTCGTCACGTAAGCATGTTGTTCGGTTTCGCCGCGATTTATTGGCCCTTGGATTTTTCAACATTATCGGAGACATGTATCTTAAGCTTGCCAGATTGCCCGGTTTTATCCGGGTTTGCCCGGATATTTGATGCAAAATTTCGAGAAAGTCCGGTCCGGCCCGGTTGCCCGGATATCGTGAAAAAAGTCCGGATATTGCCCGGATTTTTCCACAATTTTCACAAAGAAACCAAAAAAAAACCAAAGTTTTTGAGTAAGTTTCAGCAAAATCGATTATCGGTATGGAAATTTTCAACGGTTGTTTCAAATAATTTTGCTGATTTACTTTTATAAACCTTCAAATATATAAGTGTTCAAAAAGTTGTTGGAAGTCTGCAATTACATTAATAAAATATTTATTTCGATTTTTTTTGCATTTTTTCTTTGCATTTATATATAATAACATTTTGGATTTGAAAAATTGAAATCCATGCTCGGATTTTGCCAGGTTTTTTTGAAAAAATGCCCGGAATTACTAGGCCCGGATGGGAGTGGAAAAAATTCTGGCAACCTTAATGTATCTGGTGCTGCTGATCGTACCATCGATAAAATTTGCAGCTATCTGTATCACAAATTTAGATAAACTAGGCAGTTGGAACTTGACTTTGAATCCAAGAAATTTGTTTATCCTACATATTCAAAAAATAATTCTTGTTTTTAAAAATAAATTTACGCCTTAACTTATCTTAGGCGATCATTTCAAGATTATTTTTGAAGTTAGTTACTTTTTGGCCGGGGCTCAGCTCAAAGTGGAGTTTAAAGTTAAATGCGAATGCAAAAATGATTCAGTAATTTAAAAACTAATTTGTTGCAGAACTTGATATTAAACTAAAAATTTCTACACCCCTAAACACAAAATCAAAATTGTTTGAAATAGTTCCTAGAAACGCTAGATTTCAATTGCTTATAATTTCTCTCTCACTTCATTGTTCAATAAAATCAATGATTTTTAATTTTATTTTCATATTAAAGGGTGATACGGTCAAAATTTGATCAATATCAACTTGACGTATTTCTTTCAATTTTGAATTTAAAAAACCTGAACACCCCTCATTTTGAAGGTGTGTGTGTGTAGAATGTTGCTCCAATTTAGATTTTGGAATGCACTCTTCAGTTGTCCAAGGAACAAGAGCAGCGTATCAAAATTTTGCTCGCGCATCGCGAAAAACCGAGCTACTCGCAAGCAAAGCTGGCAAAATCGCTAAAAGTTGCCACATCAATCGTTACAAATATAATTAAAGTGATTGGGGAACGTTTGTCGACAGTCAGGAAGTCTGGATCGGGGGAAATCTAAAACCGGAAGCCACTGAGACGACAAAGAGAGTTGCCGGTAGTTTCAAGCGAAACCTTAACCTCTCTCGCCGAAATGCCGCAAATAAGCTGAGTGTATCGTCTACAACCGTGCATCAAGCCAAAAAACGAGCAGGACTATCGACTTACAAGAAGGTAGTGACTCCAAATCGCGATGATAAACAAAATACGACGGCAAAGCGCGATCCCGGAGGCTGTACACCACGATGCTGACGAAGTTTGACTGCGTGGTAATGGACGACGAAACCTACGTCAAGCAGCTTCCGGGACAGGAGTTTTATACAAAAGGATATATTTTTATATATTTTTAAGCACATGAAACTGTCAAAGTTCGCGAAGAAATATCTGGTTTGGCAAGCCATCTGTACCTGTGGCTTGAAAAGCAGCATTTTCATAGCTTCCGGAACTGTCAACCAAGAAATTTACGTGAAAGAGTGTTTGAATAAACGTCTGCTGCCTTTGCTGAAGAAACACGGTTGTTCCGTACTGTTTCGGCCGGATTTGGCATCTTGCCATTACGATAAAAAGGCCATGGAGTGGAACGCCGCCAACAACGTGCAGGTGGTTCCCAAGTACAAGAACCCTACCAACACGCCAGAGCTCCGCCCAATTGAGAAATACTGGGCTATTGTCAAGCGGAACCTAAAGAAGACCAAAAAAAACTGCTAAGGACGAGCAGCAGTTCAAGGCAAACTGGCTTTCTGCGGCGAAGAAGGTGGACAAGGTGGCTGTACAAAATCTGATGGCAGGGGTAAAGCGTAAGGCCCGGCAATTCGAATTTGGAAAAGCGGAAACCTAACTGAATACTTTTCTTGAATTTTATACTAACTAAACTTGAAAAAGAAATTTAATTGGATTTTTTAAATAAACGATTTCACCGATTTACACGGGTTTCCCTTGACCAAATTTGGACCGTATCACCCTTTATTCCATCTCATGACATAACTTGACGAATATAATTCCTAAAATTCACTCGGTCCATGGCAACTGTTCTCCAATTTTTCGGGCATTTCAGATTCGTTAAATCACGCTCCATTTGGTCAAACCACCTCGTTTGTTGCGCCCCTGCTCGTCTCGTTCCTACCGGATTCGTAGCGAAAAACAGTTTTGCAGTACAGTCTTCCGGCATTCTCACAACACGTCCTGCCCAGCGTATCCAGTCAGCCTTCACCACCTTCTGGATACTGAGTTCGCCGTACAGTCGTGCGATCTCGTGGTTCATCCTTCGCCTCCACACTCCGTTCTCCTGCACGCCGCCAAAGATGGTTCTTAACACTTGTCGCTCGAATTCTCCGAATGTATACAGGTCCTCCTCGAGCAATATCCACGTCTCGTGCCCATAGAGAACAACCGATCCAATGAGCGTCATGTACAGGTTAAACTTCGTGCGAGGGCTAAGTCTTCTCGACCGCAGTTGCTCGTAGAGTTGTAACCAGCATAACTTTTGCTTGAATGGATGGTGCTGTACGTCTCGGTAACACCATTACCAGCAATGATCATAGAGCATAATCGGAGGAATTCATGGATGGACCACAAAACCTTTGACTTGAGATCGGGGTTAAAGACCGCATGCAAGATGCACTTCGTTTGGATGGAAGTTCTCGACGAAGCCTCACAATCCTGCGAACGCCATCAAGCATCCGTGAGAGGGCGTTCGAACATCCAGGACCTCGATATTTGGCTTTGGACACCATCCCGCCGTCTTGCCTTTGGAATTGGTGTAGTGCAATCAGGCAGCCATCAACAATCGACGACCGGGACGTCAGAGGCAGAAAAGCCATGCAAGCAATATCAGCAGTGACCCGTTGACCATACCTGTAACCGACGTTCAAGGGTCCTTCCAGCACCCCTTGTCTGGGACAAGCCGTTCCGTGGCCCACATGACTCGGCTGTTTCCGCTCGCCGCCTGCAAGTCGCATCCATAAGGTAGGACAACTTAATACACCCAAGGGGAAGTACTAGTAACCATTTTTGTGGGCCCATCATATGGAAAAAAAAGGTGAGAATTCTACAACGCGCCTTTAAGGTGTATCCTTGTTGCGAATCTTGAAGTGTGCCGCCCCTGAGGCTTATAGGGGTATTCTTGCTCGGCTGAGCAGGGATCCGTTGGTTACAGAGTCCATAGAAGGCTCGACTTCCGCTGATCATTCGTCGCCAGGTGTCACGGCTGGCTTATTTTTTTCCTGTTGGGGAGAGAGTCTACTGCTAAATGGACGCAGTCGGTTGATCTATTGTGGTATTATCCCGCGTTACTATTTTTTTACTTTGCTATGACACCCCTGCACTACATTGGTTGAAGCTGCAGTTATTTAACGGTAGCACTACGAGTTCACACATATCGGTAGGATTTCCAAGTGCAATCTAACTTCTCTTGAAAAGAACCATTTACATGCATGTGCTACATCATTGAGGCATACAATTCCAAGGTATACCCGACTAGCATTAATTAATTCACGACATTGTCTGCGGTCACTAGTGAGCCGATATAGTCAAAGTCTTCGACTGTCTCCAGATAGTCGTTGATCGATCGTGACCTTGTTATTACTGGACAAGCGGGATCGGTTGGCCTCGGACCTGCAGGGCAGCATATACTTCGTCTTGGAAATATTAATCATCAACCCATTCCTTCTTGCTTCGCGTTTCAGTTTGCGGTAGGTTTCACCCACCGCCGCAGATGATCTGCCGACTAAATCGTCGGCAAAGCAGATAAGTTGATTCGTAGACGTAAAATCGTAGACTATCGCCTTGTCGAAGCCTTCCTGCGCGTTTCAAATTAACTCGATAATTCACCCGAAATCCGCACACAGCACAGATCCATCGTCGCTTGGATCAGTCTGGATAGCTTCCCGGAAAAGCCTTTCTCGTCCATAATTTTTCATAGCTCGTCACGGTCGATCGTGTCGTATGCGGCTTTGAATTCGATGAATAGATGGTGCGTAGGGACTTGGTGTTCACGACATTTTTGGAGGATTTGCCGCAATATGAAAATCTGGCCCGTCGTAGACCGTCCCTCGAGAAAGCCGACCTGATGACTTTCCACGAATCTGTTTGCTTGTGGCGTAAGGCGGCGGAGTAGGATTCGGGACAATACTTTGTAGGTGACATTAAGAACAGTGATCGCTCGGTAGTTCTGTAGAAACAAGACTTGCTGGTTTGGAGAACAACTCAATAATGGTTTTTATTCTGACATGGTTAAGCAACGACTACTAAGATACTAAAACCTTTGTACCGTCTCGATTTCCTTCGGAAGTCGAAGCTGAAACAAGACGACAAAACTCTCAAAAACCAACAGCCACTGATTCTAATCAGGACTGAATCCCACTTCGTGCTAAAGGAAAGTGAAAATTTTATTAGCAAAATTGCGTAACTCAACTTAACAGCACTTAAGCGCCAACAACTAAAAAAGTTGATGTGCTGAAGTCTCTTAAAACCCGGACTTTCTTCCCAGGGGTGGGCTTCCAAAGAAAACTAACCAAAATGGTGTTGGCGAAATGAGGAAAGTTTGTGTAGGTTCACGAACTTAGTCGCCGCACAATATCCGTAGTTCTCCGCAGCATAAAATGACCAAACACAATGCTTAAAAAGAGGTTCACAAAGGTAACTAAAAGGCAAACTTACCGATAAAATCGTCCTTGCACCTGCACACAAGCTACCGCCAGAGAACTTCCCGGGCTGGGTTTGGATGCCAAAACGTATAGGCCGTTAACTCCCGAGATCGTCGTTGACTCGATTCACAACTTGCGCGGCACGTACTACTACGGCGAATTTACGGGGGAAAATACTTGAAGGCAGTAGGATAATAACCGCTTTACTCCGATTTACTCAAAATGCAGCTTATTTAACAAAAACCGACCGAACAACTCCAGGATCAAAATGCTAAGACCTCCAGGTTTTCTTTTTGGTCTCCAAGAAAACTCCATTTTCCATCCTCCCTTTGAAAAGCCACCTTTGGTAGCTTATGGTGACTGTCAGAATAACGATAAGTTATTCTGCTGTCCTTATGGGTGGAATTTCCATTTTACCGAAATTTCACCTTTCAGCACACAAAGATCCACTCCCAATAAGACTGACAAGATACATGTTCAAATTATGCATTGGAGATACTACGGATATTACCACTTTGCCTACTACGGGCCGTTACACCTTTCCTTTTTTCCTTTCTTCTGAAATGCTTTATTTATTTCGTTCTTTATCGTTAAGTTTTTGATGATTCAACACCTATTGTCGAGTAATCATTTTGAGAATGTTAATGAGAATGGTTGGATAATCAGTACAGAATTATTACTTTTCGTTGGCTACGCCGGCGATGTACCTTCCCCCACCGTCTTGATCTGCTGCATGTGCGCCGTTCAGGTGTTCATCGAGGTGCTGCTGCTTCCACCTTCTGATAACCTCACGGTTGTTTTCATCAGGGTGCCTCCTTCCTTATGCCGGCACATTTCGGCTTGCGGTATGAAGCCTTTGCGGGACGCGTTGAGCTTCTGATAGAGCTTTTGTGTTTTCTGGGAACGATGCTCCAGCTCGCTTGGAGCGATTGCTCGTAGTCTGCTGCAACATCAGGATCTGACGTCGATGATTCCCAAGAAGTGCAGGCTGTCTATCAAAACGTGATTGTTAGGTGATTGCGTTTGGTACGGTGATCTCCAGGTGTAATTGTGTGGGCGGCAGTGCAGGTAAAAGGTACTACGTACGGCTGTTCGTTTGAAGGCGACGAAATCTATTAGTCTGAGGCCGTTTCGGTGGGTCAGCTGGTGCGCACTGAACCTTTCAGTTGTCGGTTTAAATTCCCCCTCTTGGCCGACCAGAGCATTGAAATTCCCGATGACAATCTGGATATCATGTTTTGGGCAGCGGCCGTGTTCACGCTTCAGCTGCGCAGAGAATTCGTCCTTGTCGTACTTCAGAGGTGAAGGCTGTGTACGTTAATGATGTTGATGTTGAAGAACCTGCCCTTGATTCTCAACCGGCACATGGGATTGATTGACCACCACCCGATCACGCGCTTTTGCATATTTCCTATCACTACAAAAAGCTTTTACAATCTTGTGTTTGTTGCCATAGCTCTGGTAGATGGTATAAACATCTCAGGACGCAAGTACCACTGTAATTAGTTTCTTGTTGCAACAACTAGAGGCGCTGCAGTAAAGTGGTGAAAGCATTACCCCTATTCTGAAGGTAATTGAATTTGTTGTTTCAAAATAACACTAATCAATATTTCGGAAATGTGTTGGTATTTTTGAGTGATATATTGTAAACAAATTTTCTAGTGATAGATAGAAACTAGCCGATGGTATTTTAATAATGATACTTCAATGTATTTGTGAGACATTGAACAAAGCATGCGAAAAAATTGAAAAATCAAATTTGATTTTTTTTCGAAAAAAGTATTTTTTGGAAAATTGTTTTAGTAATTTCCCTTTCTTTAAGAAGTGAGAAAATGAATATGTTTTAATAGAAATTTATACTTTAAAATAACATTTTTAATAGTGTGCATAAGACCGCCGCAAATAATTATTTTTGCTCCCATAAGTTTTTTCGATGCCTTTTGGGCCACCAAGCATCAGCACTTTTGATGATTTGATTGATCCCTGGGTTAGCACAACGCGCTTCAATTTTGTATGGAAATTTGCTTCAGTTTTTGCTAACATGACAAGCAGCTTAGCATTTCATGAAAAAAGTTATAAGCATTTCAAAATAAAAAACAAATCTGAATCGACAAAATTAAAAAAAAAATATTTGGAAAGAAAAATTGTATAACATCAAATACCTTCTCTGGGGTACAAGTTAGGTTTAGGCTTTGTTCGCATGAATTGTACTGCAGGAATTAAGTTAGATTTTTGTAACTTTCAGTACATCTCTGGCAATTTTTGAATTTCCCTCACAAATTTCCTTACAAAATTTAAACTCGTTGTACTAATTCAGGACTGGGTGGATCGTAGCTAATATTGTTTTTGCTATTTCTTACAGCAAAAACAACCAAAAAAAGTTAAGGGAGGTGGAAAAATTTAAGAATTTGCGGTCTAGTGTGCATTTTATTAAGAATTATAAAAAAAGGTTCTTCAGTTGAGGGGTGCTTGGAATAGGTCTACTGTATTTCAGAGATGTATTATAACCATTTTTTTTAATATAAGGTAAACTTTTTCTTTCGAAAGAATTACACTCCTCAACCTATTGCAAGCGATTGTACCTTTCTGGGACCAAAAAACAAATCCTGTCATAAGTTTCTCGAATTTCATATCGTAGCTCTTCGTTTGCCACGCCATCCATCGCGCAAAACAACAAGGACGTTGTCGTCACTCGACGGAGGACGGACGGCGGCTTATCTAAATAGCCCTTTTCCGTCCTTCTTTTTGCACCCTAGCTAGCCGAGACGCGCCGCGGTCAGTTTGTTGACTTTTTTCCCAACCCTACAGCAGGGGCTGGCAGGCACGTTTTTTTTCACTTTTCTCCATCCCGGATGCATTTTCGCTGACGGGGACCTGTAATGGCAAATGGTTTTGTTCCCTTTCGTTCGAGATATAGATAAAGGAAAAAATTGGAAAATGTTGCTTTCATTGACATACTCACACTAAGGGCTCACCATCATTAGAGTTTATTAGTCGAGCAGGATAATGGTCACTTCCAATGCAAAGGTGTGCTGCTTTTTTGGAGGATCACAGAAAGGGGGAGCTCGAAATTATGCGATCTAATTTTGCCCTAATGCTGAAAAAACCATCTGCCAGCGACGGGATGAGGGAGTTTTCCTCGCGGTTGTTGAATCATGTGGTTTTTGGAAATAAATATCGTTCGACAGTTGCTTTTAGGAGTGAATCGATTGCAATCGCGAACACCTTTCATGTTTAATGGGACGACTGCTGGTGAAAATTGGGATCAGCTAAGGAGCGACTCAATTTGAAAAAAATTGAAGGTAAAATGTCTCCGAACCCGGAGCAATTTATGAGGCAGAAAATTGGGTCGAGAAAAAGTCAGGCCTTATCAATTCGTTTACACGTTTTCAGATTTTTCTTCCGACGCCAGGATGTTCATACACGTGGCTCACATCATATACCTAATATTAAATTTTCAACAGGTTTTTTGAAATTTGGAACTAACACTTTTCTATGATGATTTTTATCAATATTCCGCCAACCAAAAACTCATTTTATGTACGGATTTTACAAGAAAATTTATTGTTTTGGACTATTGGGAGTTTAATATTTTCTGCTGACAGCCCACCGTTCACCCGTCCAGCAGTACGAAAAACACGCAAAAATGCTGCTCACCCGGTGATAAGAATTCGATTTCGCTTTATTGGCCCGAACGCGGTGCAACAAACCGTGAGGAAAACGCAGTGATTTATACGCGTGCAACCGATAGGAACGATTTGAGAAAATGAGAAAAACGTTTCGCCGTTCGAGTGAAAATTCAATTTCACTTCGCATACGCAAAATGTCGCTTTGAGCTGCGAGAGAAGGACAATTTTGCTGAAACGGAAATTATCGCTAATCAAAATGCATTGCATGAATCCATACTCATACTTGAACCTGAATATAAAATTTCGGTAGCCACGAAAGTATAGGAAATTTGTTCAGAGTAAGTCATAAAAACGATTAAAAAGCTCAAAAAAGAGGGTTGATAGTTTTCAAAGAAAAAAAAATCTTAAAATCATCAATGTCAATATCTGGATTACAATTTTGTGTCCCAGAAAAAATACGCGGATGTGTGGAACGCATTAGGAAACAGAAAAAAATAGAATAGATCAACCGAGAAAAAAAAACTCGAACAACATGTGCTCGATTAGAGTGACTGCGTAAAGGAAGCAAAGAAAATTATGATACCATCAACCAGATTGTGACGACAGGACTTTTTGAGCTGCTGCCTCGGAAAGATAGATAGGTACCTACCAACTTTTTTTTTCTGAAGTTAAGCTAAGAAGTCGGACAGCAACAACAGCAGCAGGCTCCTGACTCGGGAGGCGTGGGAAAGGAAAAATCTACAGCATCATTTGCTCTAAATTGCATCATAAACGATGCAACAGCAGCAGCAGTTGCGAGAACTGATGGGATTTCAGGACTTTTCGGTCCAATTATATAGGCAATGTTGGTTTTCGTGATTTTATTTTCATCTGAAATTGGCTTAAATTAGGTCGGGACATTCTTTGCGATGAGCTCGTTAAAAATATTGACTTCATCAAATTTGGGAGAGACCTTTTTGAAATCCAAACATATAAGACACATTGAGGACCAAATGCGAGAAACTTATTTCATTATTTTTTTTTAAAGGTTTGAAAAAGTTTTTCAAGGTTTTACTTTACTTAACCATCCCTCAGGCAGGTCATGAAAATTTAAAGTAGGGGAGAGGAATAAGGTAACATAAAAAATAAAGAAATTTTAATTTTAATTTCATCGTTGTCCTTAATTATTTGATAGACTCCAAAAATCACAAAAATGACAAAAATGACAAAAATGACAAAAATGACAAAAATGACAAAAATGACAAAAATGACAAAAATGACAAAAATGACAAAAATGACAAAAATGACAAAAATGACAAAAATGACAAAAATGACAAAAATGACAAAAATGACAAAAATGACAAAAATGACAAAAATGACAAAAATGACAAAAATGACAAAAATGACAAAAATGACAAAAATGACAAAAATGACAAAAATGACAAAAATGACAAAAATGACAAAAATGACAAAAATGACAAAAATGACAAAAATGACAAAAATGACAAAAATGACAAAAATGACAAAAATGACAAAAATGACAAAAATGACAAAAATGACAAAAATGACAAAAATGACAAAAATGACAAAAATGACAAAAATGACAAAAATGACAAAAATGACAAAAATGACAAAAATGACAAAAATGACAAAAATGACAAAAATGACAAAAATGACAAAAATGACAAAAATGACAAAAATGACAAAAATGACAAAAATGACAAAAATGACAAAAATGACAAAAATGACAAAAATGACAAAAATGACAAAAATGACAAAAATGACAAAAATGACAAAAATGACAAAAATGACAAAAATGACAAAAATGACAAAAATGACAAAAATGACAAAAATGACAAAAATGACAAAAATAACAAAAATGACAAGAATGACAAAAATGACAAAAATGACAAATATGACGAAAATGACAAAAATGACAGAAATGACAAAAATGACAAAAATGACAAAAATGACAAAAATGACAAAAATGACAAAAATGACAAAAATGACAAAAATGACAAAAATGACAAAAATGACAAAAATGACAAAAATGACAAAAATGACAAAAATGACAAAAATGACAAAAATGACAAAAATGACAAAAATGACAAAAATGACAAAAATGACAAAAATGACAAAAATGACAAAAATGACAAAAATGACAAAAATGACAAAAATGACAAAAATGACAAAAATGACAAAAATGACAAAAATGACAAAAATGACAAAAATGACAAAAATGACAAAAATGACAAAAATGACAAAAATGACAAAAATGACAAAAATGACAAAAATGACAAAAATGACAAAAATGACAAAAATGACAAAAATGACAAAAATGACAAAAATGACAAAAATGACAAAAATGACAAAATGACAAAAATGACAAACAAGAACAAAAATGACAAAAATGACAAAAATGACAAAAATGACAAAAATGACAAAAATGACAAAAATGACAAAAATGACAAAAATGACAAAAATGACAAAAATGACAAAAATGACAAAAATGACAAAAATGACAAAAATGACAAAAATGACAAAAATGACAAAAATGACAAAAATGACAAAAATGACAAAAATGACAAAAATGACAAAAATGACAAAAATGACAAAAATGACAAAAATGACAAAAATGACAAAAATGACAAAAACGACAAAAATGACAAAAATGACAAAAATGACAAAAATGACAAAAATGACAAAAATGACAAAAATGACAAAAATGACAAAAATGACAAAAATGACAAAAATGACAAAAATGACAAAAATGACAAAAATGACAAAAATGACAAAAATGACAAAAATGACAAAAATGACAAAAATGACAAAAATGACAAAAATGACAAAAATGACAAAAATGACAAAAATGACAAAAATGACAAAAATGACAAAAATGACAAAAATGAAAAAAATGACAAAAATGACAAAAATGACAAAAATGACAAAAATGACAAAAATGACAAAAATGACAAAACTGACAAAAATGACAAAAATAACAAAAATGACAAAAATGACAAAAAAAGTCAAAAAAGTCAAAAATGACAAAAATGACAAAAATGACAAAAATGACAAAAATGACAAAAATGACAAAAATGACAAAAATGACAAAAATGACAAAAATGACAAAAATGACAAAAATGACAAAAATGACAAAAATGACAAAAATGACAAAAATGACAAAAATGACAAAAATGACAAAAATGACAAAAATGACAAAAATGACAAAAATGATAAAAATGACAAAAATGACAAAAATGACAAAAATGACAAAAATGACAAAAATGACAAAAATGACAAAAATGACAAAAATGACAAAAATGACAAAAATGACAAAAATGACAAAAATGACAAAAATGACAAAAATGACAAAAATGACAAAAATGACAAAAATGACAAAAATGACAAAAATGACAAAAATGACAAAAATGACAAAAATGACAAAAATGACAAAAATGACAAAAATGACAAAAATGACAAAAATGACAAAAATGACAAAAATGACAAAAATGACAAAAATGACAAAAATGACAAAAATGACAAAAATGACAAAAATGACAAGAATGACAAAAATGACAAATATGACGAAAATGACAAAAATGACAAAAATGACAAAAATGACAAAAATGACAAAAATGACAAAAATGACAAAAATGACAAAAATGGCAAAAATGACAAAAATGACAAAAATGACAAAAATGACAAAAATGACAAAAATGACAAAAATGACAAAAATGACAAAAATGACAAAAATGACAAAAATGACAAAAATGACAAAAATGACAAAAATGACAAAAATGACAAAAATGACAAAAATGACAAAAATGACAAAAATGACAAAAATGACAAAAATGACAAAAATGACAAAAATGACAAAAATGACAAAAATGACAAAAATGACAAAAATGACAAAAATGACAAAAATGACAAAAATGACAAAAATGACAAAAATGACAAAAATGACAAAAATGACAAAAATGACAAAAATGACAAAAATGACAAAAATGACAAAAATGACAAAAATGACAAAAATGACAAAAATGACAAAAATGACAAAAATGACAAAAATGACAAAAATGACAAAAATGACAAAAATGACAAAAATGACAAAAATGACAAAAATGACAAAAATGACAAAAATGACAAAAATGACAAAAATGACAAAAATGACAAAAATGACAAAAATGACAAAAATGATAAAAATGACAAAAATGACAAAAATGACAAAAATGACAAAAATGACAAAAATGACAAAAATGACAAAAATGACAAAAATGACAAAAATGACAAAAATGACAAAAATGACAAAAATGACAAAAATGACAAAAATGACAAAAATGACAAAAATGACAAAAATGACAAAAATGACAAAAATGACAAAAATGACAAAAATGACAAAAATGACAAAAATGACAAAAATGACAAAAATGACAAAAATGACAAAAATGACAAAAATGACAAAAATGACAAAAATGACAAAAATGACAAAAATGACAAAAATGACAAAAATGACAAAAATGACAAAAATGACAAAAATGACAAAAATGACAAAAATGACAAAAATGACAAAAATGACAAAAATGACAAAAATGACAAAAATGACAAAAATGACAAAAATGACAAAAATGACAAAAATGACAAAAATGACAAAAATGACAAAAATGACAAAAATGACAAAAATGACAAAAATGACAAAAATGACAAAAATGACAAAAATGACAAAAATGACAAAAATGACAAAAATGACAAAAATGACAAAAATGACAAAAATGACAAAAATGACAAAAATGACAAAAATGACAAAAATGACAAAAATGACAAAAATGACAAAAATGACAAAAATGACAAAAATGACAAAAATGACAAAAATGACAATAATGACAAAAATGACAAAAATGACAAAAATGACAAAAATGACAAAAATGACAAAAATGACATGAGTAATAAAAATTATAAAAATTACAAAAATGGCAGAAATGATAAAAATTCTGTATTGAATTTCGAGGATTGAATAAATCCAATCTTCAAACACTTGCAATTCAAATAAGGCAAAATTTGTATATTATATGGAATATAATATATCTTTGAATAAAAAGTATGATATGATCTTTTTTTAAATTCGATTGTGATTTTTTTCCGTGCATCCATTGCAACCCTAATGCACATAATGAATGTTGATGACTGTTTATTCGTGGAAACAAATTTGTTTTTTTTTATTAGTTGATTTCCGAAAAAAGATTTCGTAGACAAAATAATCTTTTAAAATACGTACCTACTGTCGTGATTTTACGAATCTCAATTCAGAGATTCACCTAGCCACGTCTTTCGCTCACAAGAAAAGATCAATGACTGGCTTTGTTTTGTTTGTTTGCCTAGTGTTGCCAAAATAGCAAACTTTGCCATAGAAATTTAGTTTATTTTATTTATCTTCAGTGTTGCCGAATTCATCTATTATTTTATTCTATTTTTTATAAAATTTGATTTATTTTCTGCATATCCTTCATCTCATCCCTACACCTACCTCCGCTTAAAAGATCACATATAACTCTTTTGTTTATGTTCCTTCTTCCCCTACAATTTTATAAAATTTAGTTTCTGAGAAAAAAAAATTTTATTACTTTTAAATATCTAAAATTTTGTCTTGATTGAAATTTTTAAAACCGTGGTTGAACAAAACTGTCTAATATAACATTGGTGGCGAAAAATCCAATTTCATTATTATAATATTCATATGAAAATGCAAGTTTTTCTTTTTTTTCATTCCTTGTTCCCTGAATCTTTTGAATTTCTTCAGTTATTTATTTTTCTTAAGATTTCCATAAAGTTCATTCACCTCAATCAGCCATCGTGCGCATATTTCCCGAAATAAGCTCAAACAAAAACTGAAAGTGAAAAAGGACACCCAACAAACGAATCCATTTCAATGCAAACAAATCCGTAATTTATTTTGCTCTTCACCCGCTATAGACTTTCATCGGTTTTTATTCCTACGACACGAACGCTGGTGATGCTGGTTGGTAAAATTCTTTCACGTTCGTTCCTCGGGTCCTATCCAAGCATTTGGATATAATGTTTCTCACCGAATAGCATAATTTAACATAACTTTTTTTTCTCTTACCTCCAAGCAGCTCAATCTGGTATCGGAGCCCTATCCTTTTTTTTCTCGGGATGAAACCTCAAAAACATGTTGCAGGTGTCCCGTCTTATTTTTTCCCATGCACAAGGCATCTCGCAGGAACGAAAATGGAAGGGAAACTCCTACAATGTGAAATTTTGGACATGGGTGCTTCGATTTGGTTTTGGAGTTCTGGAGTCCATGAATAAACAAATCCGCGAAAGGGTTAACCCTTTCTCTCTTCGAATAGCCCCCAGAGTTGCGCGGATCAAATCCGACACACTTGGTCGGGATGCATCCTTTGGCCCAGTTGTTTACTATCAGAACACATTTCATGCCAACATTTTATGGGTTTTTTCTCCTTGAATCGTCTTGCAAACGTAGAAGATCACGTGAGAGAAAAGTGATTTTTCATTATTCAAGTACTTTCTGACGGCTTCGGTAACCCTTCCTCGCGATCCCGGCTGGTTGGTGGAGGTGGAAGTGATTTCTAGACCACAGAAAGGATGTTCCCACGAGGGCTGCATGTCAAGACTAAGACGATGCAGCAGGAAGTCAGCCTTCGTTTGAAATGGAAAACCGCGTCAGCTTGCCAACAACCGTCGCTTCGCGTCGCGGATGATGATGACGAGGGCGTTAACATGCATGGATTGTGTCAATTTCCTTTCACTTCGAGTGAGAGTTTATGAATGTTTCTATTTGCCCGAGACTGTTGACCCAGGATTCTGGGCCAGGAAGTTCTTTCGGGTGGATGCAATATTTAACCCTCGCCGTTCCAGAACGTATCCTTCTTATTCTGAGAGACCGAAAAAGACCACACAAAAAGGAGCCCGGGGTAAGATGCAATGTCAGATTTTACGTGGGTGATTTGATAAATGATTGTGAGAAAGTTTCATCGATCATAAATCATTTCTTTGGAAGATGAAAGTTTAGTTTAGCTTTGATCCCCAATAAAACATTCTCTGCAATGATTGAACGAATTTAAAACTGTCAAAAGGATGAAAACTCAATTAGCTTAAATTCTAGGTTTAAATGGAATAAATTATCAAATTTCATGTCCCAAATTTTATCAACACTTTACGTAACACGTTTAAGCTATTGATAATTGCAAAACACGAATAAAAACACTAATTTTAAGTCAAAAATAAACAACGATTCTAAACCTTTCTACGTTATTAAATAACTTATTAGCTGAACTGATAATCTTCGCGTTACCTTTAGATAAATAAATAGTTATAAATGATTAACTTCATAAACTCGTACTTTACTTCTTCGTGATCGTGGATCATTTTTAAGGAAAATTGAAACACTTCAGGACGTCCTTTAAATAGTTGATCAATTCAAAAATATGTCTAAATGGAGCAGAATTCCGCTTTATAGCTTAGTTGGGACTTACAACTGACCAGAGAATGCGAATCTAGTTGCAAAGAGCTTTTAATGCAATTTTTACGGTAAATCGGATTTTTGTTAAAAAAAACGTTGAAATGAGGTATTAGGTATTAGTTACGGTCTTCGACAAAGGTGTTCAGCGAAAAATTTCCTTAAGGAATTTTATAAATTGGCACAAAAAGCGTCAAAAATGATGTTGCTTAAAAATTCTACAAAAAATCATGGATGAGTTTTGGACCACAACGAAGCTTTTGAGACCCCACGGTTTGAGAAATTCAAAAATGACCCCAAATCGACTCAGTCTAATGAGGCGCAAAGATTGGCTCCGATAATCAGGACTTTGAGCGCATCATGGGGTGCCATGGCCTAGGACAGATGAGCGAAAACGGAGAGCTGTTTGTAGAATTTTGTGGCAACAACAACATGGTGATCGGTGGATCGCTCTTCCCCCATCGACCAGCACATAAGGTCACTTGGGTATCCCGAGATGGCCGAACAGAAAATCAAATTGACCACATCTGCATCAGCCGAAAATGGAGAAGGAGCCTTCTTGATGTCCGCAACAAACGAAGCGCAGACATTGCATCTGACCATCACCTCGTCCTTGGCGAGATACGACTGAGAGTTGCGCGTGTCCAACGGCGCGAGGAGAAAGTCGGGTGTCGATACGACGTCCACCGGTTGGAGAATCCAGAGGTGAAAAGGGCATACGTTGAACAGCTAGAATCCCGAGCCTCGGAGCTGCCGACAGACGAAACAGTCGAAGAACAGTGGTGTGGAATCAAGAATGCCTTTATCACGACGAGCCATGGTACTCTCGGTAAAGTTTGTGGAAGACGAAGTGAATGGATGTCGGATGAAACCTGGAGGATGATCGATGATCGGAGAAAGGCGAAAGTCGGAATTGAGCAGGCATGTACCGGGTCAGCCAAAGCAGCCGCCCGCTTACGATATGCGGAGCTGGAAAAGGCAGTTAAACGAGCTTGTAGACGAGACAAGAGAGCCTGGACAAACTCCCTAGCCGAAGAGGGAGAAAGAGCCGCCGCCATTGGAGATATCCGATTATTATATGATATTTCTCGCCGCCTTAGTGGTGCAAGGACTAATACAAGAATGCCGCTGAAAAACCGAGCAGGTCAGCTGCTGACAGATCGAACAGATCAGCTCAAGCGTTGGACTGAGCATTTTGATCAACTTTTTCGAGTTACAAATAGCAATGGCCAACAGAACCCGCAGCTCGAGGCGCCCACAGTAAGTCGCATTAATGGCGTCAACTCGGAAGCGCCCTCGCTGGCTGAAATAGAAGCGGCAATCAAGGACATGAAATCCAACAAAGCGCCTGGAATCGATTGCATTCCTGCTGAAATGCTCAAAGCCGACCCTGCCTTGTCAGCACAAATGTTGCACCGTCTATTCGCTGACATTTGGGATACTGCAACATTCCCGGCCGACTGGATGCAGGGTATCCTCGTAAAGGTCCCGAAGAAAGGAGACCTAACAGAGTGCGGTAACTGGCGTGGCATAACTTTGATCTGTACAACCCTCAAAGTACTCTGCAAAGTGATCCTGAACAAGAAAATCGACGCTACACTCCGACGGCAACAAGCTGGATTCCGATCCGGACGATCATGTGTGGACCACATCACAACGCTACGAATAATACTGGAACAAATCAACGAATTCCAGGACTCTCTTCTGCTGGTGTTCGTTGATTTCGAAAAAGCATTTGACCGACTGAACCACGAAAACATCTGGGCTGCTCTTAGACGACGAGGGGTCCCAGAGAAACTAGTCCATCTCATCGAAGCACAGTACGAGGCATTTTCGTGCAAGGTCTTGCACGACGGTGTCTTGTCCGAACCAATCCCGGTAACTGCTGGAGTGAGACAAGGATGTATTTTGTCACCGCTGCTTTTTCTCATCGTAATGGATGAGATCTTGACTGGATCGATTGACTGTAGACCAAACCGAGGATTGCCGTGGAATCCTTCAACCATGGAGCAACTGAGCGACCTTGACCTGGCAGACGATATTGTTTTGCTCGCCCAAACACAACAAGACATGCAGAGCAAACTCGACGACCTCACCGAAAGCTCCAAGGCAGCAGGTCTCAAAGTCAATGTCGGAAAGACCAAGTCGATGGAAATCAATACAGAAAATCGTTCCAATTTCGTGGTAGCTGGACAACAAGTTGAGACAGTGGAGTGCTTCCAGTATCTTGGTAGCCATATTACGCCTGATGGTGGGACCAAGAAGGACATCGAGACCCGGATCAGAAAAGCCCGATTTGCGTTTGCGAGTCTCCGAAACATCTGGCGGTCACGCCAGATCTCTCTACGAACTAAGATCCGAATCTTCAACTCAAACGTCAAATCCGTATTACTGTACGGGTGTGAAACTTGGTGCACATATGCGGTGACGACGCGAAAACTGCAAGTTTTTGTGAATCGCTGCCTGCGGAACATCATCCGCGCTTGGTGGCCTGGCAACTGGATCTCAAACGTTGAACTTCATCGCCGGTGTCATCAAAAGGCGCTAGAAATCGAGATTCGGGAACGTAAGTGGAGATGGATTGGGCACACGCTGCGAAGAGATGAAAACGAGATTTGCAGAGAGGCGCTTGACTGGAATCCAGATGGGCATCGAAGAAGAGGCAGGCCCAAAAGCTCGTGGCGGCGAAGTCTAGCCGCTGAAATCCGCACAGTTGACGAGAACCTCGGCTGGCAGCAAGTGAAGACGCTGGCTCCGGATCGCCAGCAGTGGAGATCTTTTATCTCAGCCCTATGCGCCGGTCAATCGGCGCTGGACCCTTAGGTAGGTAGGTAATGAGGCATTCAACTCAAGTTTCAGTGGTGGAATAGAGTTATCGTTTTTTTTTTTCTCAAGGGATTTTAAACATCAGTGGCTTATTCATCCCGAGAGTTATCGTTTATTTGCTTTCTTAGTAAGGTTGTTACATAGCTACACTCTACACTAACGATTGTTGATTCTACCAGCGATCATCAATACCCGAATTGTCAATCGTGGGTTTCAACACCTCCCCTCAATTCGCAGATTGAGAATGTGTAAGAGCATTGTCGATGGCGAGCTTCCCGTAACACAAACAACTTTTTCAGCCATCAGAAATCAGCACACACATGCTAATCGCAGCGTAGCTGAAAATCGTGGATAAACTTTATTGGCGAGCTTTTCCTTCCAATCTTGATTCTCAGCAGAAGTCGTTGTCCAGCTTGGTCTGGCGTCGGCAACGAGGTGAGGCTGGAAACTGATCGTTGTTCAAACAACCTTCTCCAAAGTGACAGAATTCCAGCTCTTGAATACGAGCTTACTCATGCTGACTGCTGCATAGCACAACCAGTGATGTCAACGGTTTTACAGAAATGTCTGGAAGATTTTGAAAAAAATGTCTGGAAAGTGTGGAAAAGTCTGGATGGCGAACTTTACAGGTGATGACCTTTTTTTTAGTCGCCAGATCGCAGTGCAGTCACTTATTATTTCATCATAATCATACATTCTATACACCGTCAATGCCTGAGACTATTGTGGTGATGTCGGCGGTACTACGTTTTATGCTTTACTTCTTGTTTTACTACCATCTTCGTGGCATTCCCCACTCTTCAATAGGTAATTCGAATCATTTCCTGCCATTTTGCAACGAAAATTTTGCATTTTTACTGTTTTGTCAGAAAATTCATGTCGAATCTCAAAAGTCTGGAAATGCCTGGAAGAAATGGTAAAAGTCTGGAAGTCTGGAAACCTAAAAACATGTCTGGCAAAAGTCTAAAAAGTCTGGAAGATCCAGAAAAAATCTGGAAGGTTGACATTACTGAGCACAACACCACAACATCAGCAAAGACTCACGCTACTATCTGTTGCGCAGCCCGAAACGGCATCTAAACCCTCTCGGAACCTGCCTTACCGTCTTCGAACTCCAGTGGCATCGCTAGATTTTCTCTGCGCTGAATGTGGCTGACAAACTCCTTCGCCCCAGGCGCTGTTACACTTGCTAACCGAAAGTCTTGAGAGTATCCCTCTCGAGCTAACCCTTTCTTCCAATCCAGACGTATCTGGGTCCATAGCTTTTTTTTTGCCAGGAATTTACCACATCGTGGCATTCTTCCCTATTCCTATAGATTCTAGTTGTAGCGTCAAATGTTTCTGGTCACGGCACGCAGGTCCGGCTATATGGAACAAATTGTTTCAACGGTGATCAAATCCAAATATTCCAGGAAACTGATAGTTCAACGGTACATAGGTCCGGCTTTATAGAGGAACAGAGAGTCCTGATGGCATTCAAGATCGGATATTAGGGAAACAATTGGTCCCAACGGCCCGCATGTCCGGCTATTTAAGGAAACAAATTCGAGTGACGGTAGACAAATCCGGATGAATGGACAACTAATTTAAATTTGGGATAGGAATTTGTTACTTTTTAGAAATGTTATTAATTTTTTCTCTTCGTCTGGGCAATTGGATAAAATTTGGCGCAAATTGTCTGCCAGTTGGCAAAGGGATCTTTGATTGTCGTAGATTTGGCAGTTAACCAGTATGTGTTTTATGGTACCGGGCAATTACAGGCGGGGCAACTAGGGCCTTCTCTATCGAGAAGGTAAGACTGAGTGATTCGTGTATGCCCGAAACGAAGTCGGGTAAGTGCTGTTCTTTCTCTAGGATTAGGTCGGTCGACCCATTTTTGGGTGGTGTTTTTGACTTCCCTTAATTTGGCTGTTCGGTTTATTGCCCAGTTTTCTTCCCAGGCGAGGGACAGTCGATTACAGATGTCGCGATATGCATCTTGTTGCGGAATGGGTGTCGGTATTGGGTCGAGACTTGTGGCAAGCGAGGCGAATCGGTCGGCAGCTTCATTGCCTGGTATGCTTGCATGATCCAGACAAGCGTAGCGTTCTTATTCAGGGCTTCATTGGAGATCGAGGATATCCACGGATGCTTGATGTTACCGGCTTAAACTGCTTTCAGTACGCTAGCGGAATCTGTGAAAATAGTAGTGGGAGGGAAATGATTAGAAATGTTTAGCAAGGCGTTGAGTAGGACATAAGCTTCAGCACTGAAGACGGAGCACTGCGATGGTAGAGCGATGCTGCGCTGGTCGAAAGGGTCGGTAATACCTCATCCGACTCGCCCGTCAGCGGTTTTAGAGCCATCGGTGAAGATGTGTAATGTAATGGAAGTGGGTGTTGTCCAGCTTTAATTTTGAAAAAAGGGATAAATCAACGCGGGGTACTTTTTCAGACCAATAACGGAAAGGAGTCGTTCTTCTTTGACAGATATTTGGAAGGGAGGTGTTAGCTATTTCTGAGAGCAGTGCGGGAAATTAAAGGGACTTCATCACTGCCACCAAAGGCAAGCCATCGTAGGGATTTCGAGGTAAGGGATTTGGCGACTAGATATCTGAAAGGGTACTGTCCACTTTCAGCCATGATTGAAACTATTGGGCTGGTGACAATGGCAGTTCCAATGATTCGAACGCATCGATTGTACAGGGGTTCAAGTTTTTGATAGACGGGAGGACCACATCTACTTACAAACCCCAGGCCGTATAGGGTTGAAGGAAGCATCCAGCCGTGTAGGAATCGAAACAGGGAGTCGCGATTGGCATGAGTTGGGGTTTGACTTAGAATACGAAACATATTGATCTTTTTGTTTGCATTTTTCCTGACTTGGTTGAGATGAGTTAGAAAGTTTAATTTATCATCAATCCAAACACCCAAAAGTCGGGTGCAACGTACTAGTGGGATGGTTTGACCATTCATAGTTATTGGGGGTAATTTATTGACCTTTTTCCTGTTTGGGCCAAGATGTAGGAGTTTTGATTTGTCGGGAGAGAACTGGAAGCCCATGAGTGGGGCCCACCTAGCTACCTTGTCTATGGCAGTTTGTAATCTTTGACGTGTGAGACGGGCGAAAGGAGAGATTGATATCAATAGGATATCGTCGGCGTAAACTAGATTTTTTATGTTATCGGGGATTTTTATAAATATGGAGTTTATTGCTATTAGAAATAAGGTGGGAGATATAACGGATCCTTGCGGAACTCCGGTAAGCTCGGATTTTGGGCTGGAAAGGGTGGCATTGACGAGGACTTGGATGGAGCGATTAGTAAGAAAGCTTTGAATATATTGGAATAGTCGATTTTCAATTCCCCATTCGCGTAAGGTGCAAAGTATTTCATTTTGATCTACACGGTCAAACGCCTTGGACAAATCCAAAGACAGTAGTTCGATATGTTGGCTTCAATTTAAGGCGTCATCTAGAATGGCTTCAAGGTGGCATAGGTAGTCATCTGTAGAACGACCGGGCCGGAAAGCGACCTGTCGATCGTCCAATAGGTGTTTTTCATCAATAATAGTGTTCAGACGATGGTTGACTAATCTAGGGTCCATAGCCTGTTGGAAAGAGGTTTTCAACTTAGGTTACAGTGGTGGAATAGAGTTATCGTTTATTTGCTATCTCAGTTTGGTCCTTACATATCTGCACTGTACACTAGCGATTGTTAATTTCACCAGCAAAAGTCAATACACGAATTATCAATCGTGGGTTGTAGCAGTCGCTCGTTTGAAAATTTTAGAACATAAGTTCCATTTCTCGAAATCGACCAAACTATATTGGATCCGCCTTAATGTACTCTCTGTTTGATTCCTTTTTCAATCCGATCAACCGATTGGTCGATTTGTGGCTCAGGATGGCTCGCTTTACAGTCGATTTCGACAATGGTTCGAAAAGTTTTGGAAAAAGACGGATAGGACCAAAGAAAGTATGTAAAACGCGCCGCTCGCTAGATTCGTAAGTTTCCCGAAGATTTCTAAAGAATGCTCGGGAAATGACGTACTTCCGCTAAGGTCGTAGGTCCGAGGTCATTGGCCCTGAACTGAGGATACACGCTGCAGTTCACTTTGATCTCGGCAGTTATCGCGAGTGGAAGTCAGTTGATCGCGTTTAGAATTCTTTTAAAAAACTTAGAGTTTTGAAACGGTAATATAAGTGGCGAATATTAAGATTCCGAAGCTTATTTCATTTATTTGTATTTCCCAGCTAGTGCCAATATAGCTGGTAAGAATAGGGCTAGATAACAGTGCGTGTTTTTAATTAAAACCCAGGTAAAGTCGTGCTAAATCTTGAACCATTCACCGTGCGTGTGCTAACCATTATGCCGTATGGCCATACATAGTTTCGCCCTACAATCAGCTAACGAGGCCTTCCACTATACGTCAACCGGAATTGCCGAAAATCAGCGGAAGATCCAACGGGACGCCAGCGACAGCCGCCACCCACGCTATCGTTCACGCCACGGTTCAAACCATCCGACCAACATCCAATTCTGCCAAGCTACCAGGGGAGCAGAACAACCAGCAGCATTTGTACTGCCAGCCATCCGTCTACGTCACGCTCCATCCCAGCTTACCATCATCACCGAGAGCGAATCGCCGCCGGTCGGCTACGTCATCGTTCGATCAGTCGAGAGCCGGAGTCGTAAGTAGAGCCTAGAACGACATCTTCTGGTGAGTCGATGACCATTGCATTGTGTTTTTTTCCTCTCTTTGGGCTTTGCAGCGCGGACTGCGATACATCGACCACGCTGTGCTCTCTATATGGTGCAGCGTGGGGTTTTCTTAGCGTCCATGAAAGACGCTCCTGAAATTTGCGCATATTAAAAATCATGATTTTTCGGATCCTGTAAATTCAGGCCCAACATTGAATATTAGGCTGTGTGGAGCATAAAGTATGCATACGTAATTTATAGACGCCCACACAGCCCATCTCTACCACTCGAGTGCCGGCAGCGTTACGCTTTTCTGCCGGATAAGATATGGCCCGTTAGCACCAACGGTTCAAGCTAGATAGATTTGATTTGCACGCACTGGAATAGGAGGAAATTAAAACTAGAATAAGAAGAAGGTTTTCTAATAGGATTAATCTATGTATATCACACCACATGTGAAATGAAGCACACAAATTTGAAATTCACTTACCTTCAAAAATAAATTCACACATTGATGTAATCACACAATTATAATTGAATAAATAATACAATTCCTCCGAATAAATGATTTTGGTAGAAGAATTTTGATGTTTCGTCACTTTCGCGTAACGAATTCCTTGCCGGACGCCACGTGCGTCTATTTGAATTGGGCTTTACTGCTTCCACGACCGTTAGCGTGTTGGTTTAGAGTGTTCTGAGGCCCAATGATGAGTAACTCAGGTATGAATGACTTCTCACCGTATATTATTTAGGAATCTTGGGGTGATTTAGGCATTCTAATGAAGTGAGTCCAAGATCTTTTCTTGAGTTTTACACCACTTTCATTGTCAGCCTATCTGAATCGGTCCTTATAACATTTCGGACTATCTTCGGGACCTGCCCAGAAGAGAGTCTCAGCCGGGCAAACAAACCGTGGTGTGTAGTCTCCGGAAACGGAGTGGCGCAAAAGCTATACGCTTAAAGGGGACCGACCAGAGCAGGCTACAGGGTTTCAACCACATTATCGGACCATTTGTATCAACTTTAAATTTTTCAACACCACTAAACAGAGCATCTACATATTAAGACGATTCCAAAACGGAATTCCTGATGAAAATCGATCCAGTAGTGTTGCAGATGGAGTCAAAAGTTTTAACTCAAAACTGTGAACTGGTTTCTTTTACGAATTGTGTTCTTAATCCTAAAGTTGGTTCAAATAACTCTCGAACACCAGCTACACCCATTGATTACTGTAGAATTAAAATTCATGTATTATTTTATCATTATCCTAATGTAGTGGTTGGTAACGTTTTTGAGTAGGAAGAGCCGAAAACTTTAAATTTTCGAAATTTCGCAGTAAGGAAGGGGCTTTGACTAATTTGGGTCTCCTAAAAATCATTTAAAAAATTTCTGCTTTTTTGACAAAACTTTAAAACAAAAACACAATATCTAAAATTAAGTTATAAATCAATTTTCAACTTTCCTCAAGACTTGAAGTAATTTCGAGTTCTGTGGAAAAATTATCGAGGTTTTCAATTGGTGTACTTTTCCTCATTTTTTCCGAACATTTTTAACTGAATAATTATGTCAAAAATACTTGTAATGATATCTTTCCAAATTTTTATAAACTGTAGAATTTAACTTTTTTAGATCATGCATCATCATTTTTGGCATATTATTCCTCGATTGAATTGAATGGGTATAACAACCAAATTCAGAATCAGATTTTTTCTGTATCCGTTGATTTGTTACTTTATCAGTTATCAATGATTAATTTCTCTTAAAACTGAAACATTTTAAAGCTTATAAACTCCATATCACCAAAACGCAAGGTGATAGATAAAATATGACAAAAGATTCGAGTTCAGGAAGCAAATCAACCATTCAATCATAAGTACCCAAATGCTGTGCTTTCAAGTTATCAATTAAATTCGTTTTTAAATTTTTTTTTAATGATGAGACGAGTTAATTGAAAAAAATCCTTTAAATATTTGAGAACTTATCTTTTCCATCTTCATTTTTTGTTTTAATTTTCAAACAGATTTGCCGCATTTTACAGTGAAACAATTTGAATTTTATGAAATATTTTTCATAAGTTTGTCTTTGTTTTTCAAACCTGACTTTTTGTGTTCTGAAAACATAATCCTCTGCCTTTGAAACTAAAATTTTAATTAAAAATACAGAGTTTCCACCTTCCGTCCATTTCTGGAACCAATATTCAAATTGATAGCGACAAAATATGCTGATCTTGAAATTTTAAATATTTATTTTATTTTCATTCAATCAAATGATGTGTTTCAATCATGATTTTTGATTTATCTTATCTACAATTGATTTGATTCGAAGTAGCAACTTTGAAGGTAAATTTTAATGCGCAATGTTAACTAAATTTGTATTATTCTTGTGCTTTCAATATTTACAACAAAACTAGATTTTTTTTTTATCAGTTTCTTATTGATCATTTCCCAATCTGTAATTGTTCAGTAAATTTGAACATGTTGTGTTATAAATATATAAAATTATTATTAAGTTTTTTAGCCTTTTATTTTAATACCTGGAAAAGGAATTTATCTTTGACTTTGATCACTGGCAGTCTTGAAAAAAATTTAATATTTTTTTCTTTTCATCAAATAAAATTCAATTTTCAGCTATTGAATAATTTTTCCCAAGTTTAAAATGTTTTTTTTTTTTTCTAATCAAAAATTGAAATTTCTAATCGTGATGTTTTTTTTCCAAATTCAAGAAACTACAGTGGATTTTTTAATCAATCCTTCCATTGAAAATGCAGAAATAAAATGTAAAATTAGATGAATAATAAATAACAATCATTATTATTTTTCTAACAATTTTTCAATCATGATTAATTTTTAACGTGATTTGACATTTACTTTAGAATTCAGGTTTTAAAAAAAATCTGGTGTTATAACTTATGTTTTCTATACCTGTGCATTAATTTTTATGTCCGAAGCTTTATTTGAAATTTTGATTGGCATTCTATTTCTGGTGTTTTGGAAATACTGATTTAAAATTTGACATCTAGACTGCTTAGAATTTATTTCCAAG
Organism: Uranotaenia lowii; assembly: GCF_029784155.1. NCBI lineage: Eukaryota > Metazoa > Arthropoda > Insecta > Diptera > Culicidae > Uranotaenia > Uranotaenia lowii. The sequence goes on from NC_073692.1 coordinate 391,680,924, forward strand.
CAAATTTCTAGTTCAGATTCTGAGCTTCTGAACGAGGTACATCATTTTTAATGATTTATCAATCACTTACCGGAAATAGCATTGATTTGAAACATTTATTCTGATTCGTTTTGAAAATGTTGATTAATTTTATCAGGAAAATTAACTATTTTTTTGAGTTTGTGTGATAATTATAAGTAAAAAAAGGGTTTAGAAATCAATTTTCTAATTTCTTGTGTGTTTTTGGTATTGTCATTATTTTTGGTTGAATCTGAATTTCGAAACCCCCCCCCCCCCCCCCCCTATGGACGGGTTCTTCGCACGGGCCTGCCTCAGAGTTCGAGAAATTCGAAAATGACCCCAAATCGACTCAGTCTACTGATACAGCGACAGTCATCCAACAGGAAGGTATAATGACTCCAAGGTTTAAAAATATGGGTAAATTCAGATCTACTTCTTGGCCAGAAATTCGTGTTTAAAAGTAGGAATTTGATTTTATTTGATTTACATACCTAATGTTTTTGCGGAAAAATTTTTGCCATGCAGTTGTCTACTAACATGTTTTCTATTCTGATCTTTTTTGCAGATAGACTTTCAACGCAGTAGTTAATGTTAAAAAAAATGCAAATGTTCGAATCAGAAACAAATTTGAAAAAAAAATTATTGGTTTAAATAATTTGAAGCTCAGTACTCGCTCGTAAACTGGTGACGCTCAATAATCGGACGTTTTTGGGAGCTAATTTTAGTGCCGGTTTTTCTAAAAAATTGGTCGTTTTAATTAAATTAATCCTAAAATTCTAGTTTATGTTTAGTAAAATCACTAAATGAAATTCCTACGCAATACTCGATGAAGTTTTGTACTTGTTCAGTTATCAAGCAATCCTATTGTTTTCATACATTTATTATCAAATGTTTGTAGCTCATTCAATTTTCATTTCTCCCAACTTTTTTCCCATAAATTAATGCATTCAAATGAAAATAAAAATAGTTTGTAATTAAAGGAAAATTTCATGGAATCAGAAAAAATTCTATTATATTTATAATTCAATTATCATTAATCAATTTATCACTGTTTCGAGATCCTGTAGTGGATCAAGGATCTTTGAAAGAAAGTTTAAGAATGAATCAACTGCTTAAAACAGTCTTATTTCGACCATTTACTTAAAAAAAATCAAACAGTGTTCAGTCATCAATGTTTCTTAAAGTCATTTAAACTTGATTTTGTCCAAAGGGACGCTTTACAAAATTATGATAAAAATTTTATTTAGGTTTGAAAGCACTTGTTTTCCCCAATACTAAACACCGAATCTTTTAATTAAGACTGGCAAAAATCCTCCGTGTTTAAAACGCATAATAAGAAATTTTGGAGCAAATCGGATCGGATCGGAAAATCGGATTAATAAAAATATGCTCTAAACTTGAGCTCGTGAACTTAAATACCTAACTTCTTCTTTTTTTTTCGATTATAGTCGTTTTACCATCTTTTTGGCATTCGCGACTTTATCAACGTTCCAGTTGGCGGACAAATATTGAAAAACTTATCCGGTACAACTGTGTTCGATATTTACTCTTGGGCTCGAACTCGTGGACATCGGCTCAGGAAGCAACAGACTTGCCAACTGAGCTATATCACAAGCCTCCTAACTTCTTCTGTTTTACAAGATATTCACCTGATTGAGTGATCAAAGAATTTTTTTTTTGATGATTGATTAACAAACAAGTTGAACCCTATAATGATTAATTTTAACGATTAGCGGACGGATCCCAAATAATAATTTTCATAACAATTCCTGCTAGGCATCTTTGTAATGAAAAAAAAAAATAAAATATTTGTGTCGAAGAGATACTCATAATTGACAATTCCAGTCACTTGTGGGAACATTCACATCTCCAGCTCAAACTCAAACTTTATTGTCACTGTACAAACAACCGGGTAGGTCTCGATATAAACTTCACATTTCAGCAGAAATCACAAGAGCCATTGAATCCAAACAACAATGATCAAGTTTCATACCAGATACTCAACTCATCATCGAACGAAAAATTGCCATCACAAGCCCACAAATAAAAATGCACAAATGCCAAGTTTGAAAAATTATTCAGCGTTCAAGAGCTCTCGAGCGACCGAGATATGAAATTCCGAAGAAAACACAAGCATTCGTTTAACCCTCCGGCCTTTTGCTCACTCCCTCTATCAAAAGAAGACGAATAAAAATTCGACCGAAAAAACGGATCGGACCAAGTGCATCCTTTTGTAAATTTTATGCATTTTCTACCTGGACTATTCTTCATTTTCGTCGATTTCGTAGACATGATGAAAAAATTCACCTGAGCGCACGCACTCCTAGAACCCTGAACCCGATCCCGATCAATTCGTCGTCATCCCACAGGGTCCTATCAAAATATAATTTTTTGATTTCCTTTCGTCCGAAAAACATCAATGTCCGCTTTGCGCAGCAGCGTATTCCTAAGGTTTTGCGCAACAGAATAGAAGGAAAAAAGGCATGATTCTCCATCCTCGACGATAAAACGCAGCGAGCGAAAATTCGTTGCACCGGAGCGCATATCAAAACTAGGCAATCAAAATCCCCTTTTAATTTATTGGGATGACGGACACGCTAGAATTCCTTTGGCTAGGATCCGAGAAAAGAGCGAATCAAGCGCAACAGGAGAATAGTTAGAAGAAAAGGAGCTGGTTATTGCCTTTTTACCCCAAAGGTACGGTTGTCTGCCTCTTCCTACGCTCCTTGCGCAAAGCCCCGATACCATCGATTATATTGGGACGACTTAACGCAAGCGCATCGGGACAACTCTGGGAAACGACTCGATTCTAACGATCAACGACGGCGACGACGCACTTGCAACACGCGAGGATCGAATCCGATTATTCTAGGGTAGGTGGAAAAGGATAATGTAGGTAGGGATAGGTAATGCTGCCAAGGTTTTAGCATCCGAGGATGAATTTGATATATTTTTCTTCCTCGATTCTCCCACAATGTGCCATAATGCCAATCAAGGTTCGGTTCGATTCGGTAAGTAGGGTGTTGTGCGCAGGATAGGATGAAATAAAAATCCCGATGATGTGTGTTTGTGGAAGGAATTAATTTTTTGGCATTCAATTCACTGTTGAATCGAATGCCTTCACAGTGGTTCGATCGTTCACTTTTTCGGATGCGGATTCAGGTGCACGGATTTTATTGAATCGGAACCCAAGAACGCTTACTTAATCGGGGTTTTCGGTTGCGTGGGAATTTTGTGGGAAAAAGTCAACCCGAGGGATTATTCTATTGTGTGGACGTTGCAATTCTATTTTGTGTTGTTCAATCAGGCGCTCGTAGTGACAAGAACTTAGATATGTACTTTATTTTATGACTCTGATAAAAAAGATTTTCAGGAAAAAATAGGTACCTTAACACATTACTGACCGGAAGAATATTTATAGCATAGAAAAGAGACTAAAATAAACATAAAGTGATTTTGCTGATCCACTAGAAAAAATACATATAAAGCATCCTGCGGTCTGATCTGTCAGAGGCAAGCAAAACCGTCACTTTTGTTCCAAATCTCTAGCGTGACATATCATAAGGGTTAAACTGCCAAATGTAAACAAAATGGGGAATATTTTTCTATACGTGTAGCTTACACAGTGTAGGGCTAATAGGCGTAACTGAGTTGATCGTGTGTGACAAAACGGTGTTATTAGTTTTCCCGTGTAAAACCAAACGGTGTAACTTCAAAACCAAAACAAAAACGGCCGATCAATTGGGTGAAACTTCCAGGCGTAACTAGCGTCGAAAACGAAAAATGGCAAAACTCGCCAACCTCTAGAATTACTGAAAAAATGTCGAACTTTTGGATAAGCAACGGAAAATGTTCCAATAATTTATAATCAAACAAATTTGACACATATTTTGCTCGATTGGAATGACACTGACAGATAATCGAAAATTCCAATCGGCACACTGCGCCTCTTAACAGTAGTCTTATTTATTAGCTTTTTTGCCGTAGTAACCATTACTTTAGTTTTGGATTAAATAAATTGCATTTTGTTTACCATTTCCGGTTACAACTTAAAATTGACTATTGCATAACTGGTATAATAACCACGTGTTGTAATTAGCTAACGCGTCATTGTACTGAAGCTGAGATTGCGGGTTTAAGCTGTTGTGTCTTTTTCAACATATTCATGATATGTTCTTAGTTTTTTTTTATCCTCATGTTTCTTTGAAATTTCCCATCACTTTTTAGGTAAGGTTTATGTTTTCGACCGGGAATAGATCAAACAACGGTGGTTTTTGAAATACCCGACGTTTCGACCAAACTGGTCTATTTTAACATTCGGAAAATTCTTTTTTAGGTCTCTGGGAGTCTGCTGGTCAATGAAGGTACGTAGACTAAGGTTCTATAGCTGAATTCCTGGGTTGATTCTGGTTGAAAAAGGTGAGTTGAACCAGGTTCTATCGGCTTCTGAGAAATTTTGGGAACAAAACACTAGCGCCATAACAATATTGACGAATAAGACTTTAACCATTAATTCGAAAATTTTAACATCATGCTTTGGAGTTTTTGTTTACACCACAATCGATGAAGCTCTGTGTCGTGATTCGTTTCTTCGTGTGGGAGTGATTCGAGTTTCGATTAAATCTGGCAGCAACGTTCCGGACTTCAGCGCGATGTTCCTGACGTTCGATCTCAATGCCGATCTGAATACATTGCTCAACTGGAGTGTGAAGCAGCTATTCCTGTATTTGACGGTCTAATACCAGACGGAACTGAACGAACTCAATCAAGTGGACCTATGGGACAAAATCATCCTGCAAGGCGAAAACGGTCTGCTGGACTTCAAGAACATGATCACCAAGTACTACTTCTGGGACGATGGCAATGGTTTGAAGTGAGTTTCGAACTGTTGAAAGATTTTTAGATTTCGATCTGAAAATTTGATTTTGTTTTTCAGGGGCCACCAGAACGCGACAACGACCCTTTCCTAGAACATCGTTCCAAATGCAGGACTGCTTCCGAATGTTTTTGCTCACGGACATCATTCGTTTAAGTTCTCCGAAACCTACAAGCCGTCACCGGTCTAAAGAACTTGGAAAAATATTACAAAGCATCTACAAGAGCTTATCGGTGATTACCAAAAGCTAAAAGAAAAACGAATCGATCGATACTAAAATAAGCCACCAAAGGATTCGTTTTCCGCCGAACTGCAGCTGACGATGCAGCTTTTCCATTTATTCCATTCTAATTATTTTTGATTTTTGTTTGCAAATTGGAGTTGCCAATCTCAACATGATCAATCATCGATGAAAAACCATCTGCAGAAACATCTGGTCGAAATCATCCCTAGAACCACTGATCACACTGACATGACACTTAGAACAAAATTTCGTTCAAATTTTGTCTTAAAGCCTCCTACCGTCGACATTGCGCGGCAGCAATTCAAGCATCAAAATTTGACTCAATAGCATGGACTCCAACCTGTTCAGTCCGTTCGAGTAGTCTGAACTGATCGATATTTATCAAATGTCTGGTTAAGTTTTCTAACCGGGCTACAACATCGATCGAAGCGCCTCTAAATAAAATACCTTTGGTTGAACCCAACATTATCCACACTCCATCTTAATTCAAACCGAACGTTAATAGTGTGACCATAGTGATACGGATGACAACATTTTTGTTCCATCCGTTGAAATATGTTAGATATTTTAATAAATGTTTGTATGAATATGAATCAGATAACAATTGTACATTTATAACAGACGAGCAGCAATCAATGGACTCCTATCCGTTGAACTAAAACGAAATCGACAAAAACAACAGACAGCAAAGTGAGTTACAACACTACATTTCATAAATTATTAACAACAATAATTTGCAATAAAACTTCAAGGTCCCTTGAAAAAGGCCAACCAAACTGGTTGAAACGTCGGGTATTTCAAAAACCACCGTTGTTTGATCTACATCCAAGACCCAAAATACCTAAATAAAATTACTATATTTCTCATCACCTTAAAAATGTTATAGCTACGTGTTTCTTATACCGAAAGACATTGTCATAAATAAAATAAATGTAATTTACCAAAGATAACTGCATAAGATCTCAAAAGGCGCCGGTCAGTAAATTATTAAGTTAAATTGGCTCAACTAAAATAATGTTTTCTAGTTTTTGTTTCAGGAATCATCAAAACTTCTACTTTCATTTACGATTAGAGGAAATTAATGAAAGATCGAGTTGCATAGAGTTGTTATTAAACCTAAAGACTTAACGGGTTTTTTTTTTTAAATGGATAGTTCTAGAAATTTTCTTAAAATTGAAGAAAATTCGCGTTATCCCAGGCATAAGTTGCTCAGTGAAACATATTTGTTTTCTTCTACACATACAGAATAATACAAAAGTTAATGAATTTTCAATGAATAACCTGTTTATTATCGTCGAAAATAATATTTTTATTATTTCGGTCATAAACCTTATACACTTTTTTTAATCTCTTTCAGAGGTCAGCCTTATAATAGTTGGGAGAATATTAAAAATTTAGAAGTGCAGAAATTAATGCAAATCTTAAGTCATGGCCTTTTGCTTGCTATAAATTCTTATATCTAAGAAACTTAACAAATGCTATTGAGTGAAAATTCAATTTTCATAATTCATTTTCATTCATTGTAAATTAAAACAACATTGTGAGTCCACATCAATCACAAACAACTGCCTGCTCTTAATGAAAAATACTTGGAAAAGATGTGCATTTTGTCATTTTTGTTTTTTATCCATTTTGTCATTTTTGTCATTTTTGTCATTTTTGTCATTTTTGTCATTTTTGTCATTCTTGTAATTTTTGTAATTTTTGTCATTTTTTCATATTTGGTTTTAAAAAACATTTTAATGAAAATCTTTTTATTCATCTCAATTCCTAATATTAGGTATTTATAAAATAAAAATACATCTGATTGGTTTCATCGTTCTCAGGCAAACTTTATTTGAAATCTCCCGCATGCCTAAGATTCTCAACAGTAGCAAAAGAACACAGCTTCAAGTGTTAAATTGCATTTATCCATGATAATAATTCTCTTTATTTGCTGTGTGATAACATCAATGCAATAAAGACATGGTTCCCAATCATTGCCGCCGATTTTTTGAATCAAGAAAGAACCACTTTGCCATCAACCACCAGCAGTAAAGTAAATGTGTGTCGGGATCGCATTGCAATGCGGGCTCGAATGGGAACGCTGATTATTGTATGTACACTTTTTTGCCGAAATGTGCCGGATTCAATCGGTTGCACGAGCAAACATTTTCCGTTCAATGGAAAGAATGACGGGACGGAGACCGATAAAGATCCCACGGGCAGATAAGAATAGTTCCAGCCAAGCATGGTGGTCTTCGGGCGCGATTCTGACTATCATTCTATTCTTTGTCAGGAAATGTGGATTTTTTATTGATTATCAAAGAAAAAACTAATACTGGCAATTCATCTTTGACGAGGAAGAAAACCCTTGCTGCTGGTATGATAGCCCAAACCAACCCAGCGTCAGCGAGTTTCATGAGAAAATGCGATAATTCTCGCACTTTCCCGGAGCTCATCGATATAAGGGTCATTCATAAATGGAAAACGAAGGAAATATTTTCCATGGACTAGCTGTCGGGCCTAATTATATTTGGCAAACGAGAGGTGGGTGAGAAAACCTCCGAAAATTAGTAATCGCCCTCGGCACAATAAAAAAATCTGGCTTCGGCCATGGGCTTCCAGTCCGAGAAAAATTTGTTTTGCTAATGATGGTTCGTTAATTACAGATTTCAGGTGTCGAGGGGCATTTTTGCATATCAAATCGGAACAGGAAGTGGTTGTGAAGGGTGAATTTTTCTTCGCCCCCGCACATTCGACCGACCTCAATGAGGTTATACCTTCTAAAGGTAGGGGGCAACCCATAAGATTTGTGCAAATCTTCTAACAGGTCGTTACGTGGCCTCTGTACTGTTGATTGTGGGGACCTGTTGTTGTTGTTTAGTAAACTGTCGGAATCAATTTCGTTGGGCTAGAACTGTTTTTGTTTGCGCTGGTAGTGCCTACGTGAACGACAAGTTTTTCCTCTCGGTTTTCCATTTTATTTTGCTGTAGGTACCTACCTATTCAAGCACGTTGGGCTAATCACAACTGAAAGCTACCATTAACATAAACGATAATGTTTACTGATGGTGAAAATTTGTTTCCTCGTTCATAAGTTATGGGCACGCTGCCGATCAACACAACAGGTTTAAAGATTTATCACAAAGTTATGATAATTCATGTTTTACTTATTCAACTTTCGGATATAGATAGTTTTATTTTATCGACCTGTAAATGGTTCCTGAAAGTTTTGAATCTAGCATTTTTTTAACAAAAAAATCAGTTTTGTACAACATATTGCGCCTCCATCATATTTTCTGTTTAATCTTGGGCTTTAAAACGTGAACTGAAACAATAGGAGGATAACGAGTGTGTGAGAAACATCAAAGTCAGTAGACAATTAGTTTTACTTGTAAAATTGTTTATTAAGCTGGCTGCCTTGAGATTTTAGATTTTATTCATAATTCACCAATTCTATCTGCGATCTATCGCTATTATGGAGGAAGACCAAATGGGTTGTTAGACTGGAGGTTTTAATGTCAATGTCAATTTAATGTCGAATCAACGATAGATCGAATTGACGAATCTAAACATTAACCGAAAATTTTGCCGAGTTCGATAATCTGTTCAGAAATTTGTTCATGGCCGAGAGTGGCATTTGTCAAAATTTTGACGGTTGTCAATGTGACAGCTTGTTGTATTACCAAACAACCCGGCAATGTTAACCGAAATGCCTATGTTTGTTACCGAAAAAAACTGTAAATACTCGATACTTTATACCGAACAACAAATTCCTTTAATGTTTACCGAAATACCGGAAAAAAATACCGAACTATCGGTAAATGTTATCGAAGAAATTGAAAATTTTGTTAATTTTAACGAAAAACCGGTAATTTGCACCGAAAGCTCGGTAAATTTTTTCGACTTATCGGTAGTTCCACGGCAGGAATGCGACTGCGTATTTCACAAACCTCGATTGAACAACTTCAAGTCTTTTGGACCAAACAATCGTATAAGGTGACCAAACTTCTCAGGAATACTCTAGTTATGATCGCACTAGGAAGCAGTATACTGCCGTTCTAAGCAAGAATGTCCCATTAGACTGAGTCGATTTGAAGTTGTGGTGATAGCTTATATTTGAAGCACACTGTATGCTAAGCCACCTACGAGTACACCGACGGTACGCGGTGCGTGAGCCGACTAACTAAAGCATTCTATTGTGGACTGCCAAACGTGGTGCATTGTACATTGGTTCGCTCCCACAGTGGCGACGAGAAAAAAAAATGGAAAGCGTGCTATGTGCTTGGTGTTTAGAAACGATTATGAGATGTAGTGATAAGTGAAAAATAATTTCTTGTGATGAAGATGGAATTCGGGTGATAAAAAAAAAACTAAAAAGAAGTAATTGTGAAAAATCTAGCGGTTGCAAAATCTGAAAAAAAAATTCATTGGCATTTTAGTGTGGAAGTAAGGGGTTGTGTATATCATAGTGATATGTGTCACAAATTGAAAGTCGTTTTAATTAGTGAAGAAGGTAAATTAAATGGAAATTCTCCAGGAGTATTTTTAATCAACTTTAAAATGGATCACGCCAGGTATGTACGGTTTAAATGCTCGCTTGGCGATCCCTATGAGTTGGGAACAATTTGGTTCGACTTAGATAAAAATCTAACTGGTTCATAGATTTGATACGAAAATTTCGTATTCGCTGCTTCAGGTAAGAAAAATAAAAAGAAGATGCTGTGATAGTGCGGGCCGGCAATATCGCTCAGCGGTGGTCGAGCGGTAGCTTCACGAAACAGTGGAGAATGAGGTAAAGCACAAAAACGTATGTATGCATCATTTTAAGATAATCGGATCGGCATACGGACGGTCTATGCAGGTAATCGGTTTTCGCCAAAAGAGTGACCTTGAGTTGATAAAATTTAGTTGCTCGTGCGTGCGGTGGTTTTCTATTTGATTTCGTTAGGAGATCCGACTGATCTGCATATAGCGTGGCTGTAGCTTATGAGCATTTTTATTGCATGAATATTATTTGGAATTCTACTTTGTATTGTTTGTTGGATGGAGGTGAAAAAAAAAGTTAAGATTACTAATTTGGGTTTTCAGCAAGTATCTATATGGTAGATGGTTTGTTGATTCGTTTTGCCAATACTGTACTGATCCGGATGATCGATTTGAACTGAAATGGCTTAGCGGCACTAGGTGAAAACAAGATTAAGTACCTATTCAAGATTCAGCTTCATTCCAGTTAACACATTGAATACCAGCTCGAGACTGTTCACTGAAGAGGACTTTGTTAAGCAGAATACAGAATATGTAGAATATTTGAAGAGCGGAAACTATGTTCGGTCTTTTATGTGTTGTCACAATTTTTCCGTTTGTTTGGATAGCGTGCCGCTACTAAGCCTACTTCTAGTCGTATGGTAAATGTCACTCTTAGAATCATTATGAAATACTGTCAGCATAAAATATTTATTTAAATATTGGACGATAGAGAAATTACGGTTGAAAAAGACCACCCCCATATCTCAGTTGGAGGAACCGTTGATACATTGAAGCAGGTAGATTGGAACATGATTGTATAAGAGAAAATGGTAATGTAAAATCTAATCTGATGAGTCGTTTGTAAGTCTCTCATATAATATATGTGATCAGGAAGCATTTTGTTATCACTTGGAAGTATGAGTTTACTCAGAATTTGTTTTGAGTGAAGAAATGAAAAAGGAGTTTCTGGCATTTCGAAAAAGTTAACTCAGAAGTAGTTTTGAGTGAAAAAAAAAGTCAAGTTTACTCAGAATTGGTTTTGAGTGAAGCAATGGAATAATCATTCGGAGTAGTTTACTGAGAAGCAGTTTTCAGTGAATAAATTACTTAACTCAGAATCGGTTTTGAGTGGAATAAGTACGTTATCGTTGAAGTTGTGCAATCAGAAATAGTTTTTTGTGAATAATGAAGTTTGAATTTAGCATGGATTACTCTGAAAAGTTAAAAATATTTATGTGATTTGAAAGAAAGTTGAGTAGCAGAGAAAATGTAGCGACTAGGAAGGAATAGACTGTTCTTGGAATGTTTTTATTTTTTAAATGAAAAGGATCCTTATTTATATAGAAACTTTGATAATTGTTTTTTCCTTGATTGAAATAAGTCTTCGCGAAAATGTTTTGCAATCGTAGTTATCAATACAAAGTGTTACAAAATAAAGTGATAAACGTAATAAAAATAAATATTTTTTTATGCAGGTATAAATTCAGATGTTGTTCAATCGTTTGAATAGTGTAACAATATGATGATTATAGAAAGAATAAAAAAAAAGCTCGTTGAAAGTTGGAAGAGTTTCAAAGAAAGCTTTTTAACAGTCCAAGTATCTATAAGTTACAAAGCAAACCTAATGAATCCCTAAAATTGTAGAATAAATAATTAGTATGGAAAATAAGATCATAATACCATGACCTGAAGATCATAATAACGTCAAGTTGTAATTTTCATTATTTGATAAAGCATCCGCGTGTATTGATTCAAATTTATTTAATCTTTGCAGGTGTGTAGAGATATTTACACATACATAAATAGGGAACTATCTTATTCTGGATTTGAACAAAGATATTATTTTAGATTTGAACACAAATATATTGAAATCATAGTAACTTTCTGTATTTCATTTAAACGGGCACAACTTGTATCCGAAGCTTTCTCAAGTCTGGATTGACGTAGAGTTAGTCACAGGAATCGCTACGCCCAGTTTGTTCTAACCGGAGAGTTGAATGGGAGTAACGGCAACGATTCTTTGCAATCTATGTTATGCTGTAGCTCATCGAAAATAAAGATCCAAGGAATCCAACAGCGCCTTGATGACTGCGTCTGTAAATTCTAATCAAGCAACGCTGAGCGGAAATTCAGAGCGTCGTTCCATGGTAACTGGTGCAGGGCGTATCTGAGAAAACATTGATTTGTCGGAAGAAGCTAAGAACCGCAAAACATTTGGATGTTGTTGTGAAGATGTTCTGCGAGAAATGTGTGCTTATTGTCCAAAATTATGCCAAGGTCCTTGACGCAGGAAGCGCGACCTAAGACGGTCGATGATGGTTTTGAATACAAAACTCAAAAGTCGACGTATAAGAGTTTACGAAATCAGGCTATATTGAGAAGCATTGGGAGCTATTCCTGATGATATCAATTTAAAAGTAAATCAGGGTATTTTTGAAGGGCACAGCAAATTACTAATGAAGTATTAATACAAGAACTGTTGAGGTCGTTGGCGTACAACAATTTGCGTAATAGTTGATAGAAAAAGGAAGATGAGAGGTATTTGAAAAGGTGTCAATATACGCTGATCAGTCGTATGTAAACAATCTGCTCTACTAGGTACAAGATTTAATGAGGTAGTTAAATATGACGCATTTTTTTTATTTAAATGACCAAATGGTAAGGTACCCCCAAAAGTCTTGCAAAATATTAGTACATATACTGCATCGACTTGTTAACGTTTGTCAAGCCTAGTTATCAACTTCAAATCGTACGTCATAAAACCATGCTGATCCTCAGTAATGCTGTGATGATTGGAAAAATCGTCGTGAACCGGATTCTTGAATCGGAGTTTTTAATGCATATTTCCAGTAGGGGGGAATTCATTCCGTTATCAACTGGTTCAATTTTATAGAATTAAAGAGATGTAACTCAAAGTACGTTTGCATATTTTGTTACAAAATTAGTAGGGAGATCTTCTGTTTGTAAATATCGTTTTTAATTTTTATTAAACTTTAAAATCTTTCAGCGGAAATAAAATCGATGGTTATGATTGTTTGAAAATATTTCGGAGAGGTTCAGTAAAAAGAGCCAATGACATTGACTGGCGACTTTTCATGTTGATCAGACATCTTGGCTGAATTGAATATGCCAACCATCAACGCAAAAACAAACTTCGGGTTTCGACTGTATCGACAAAAGTGTGTAGCTATAATGAAAAATAGTATAGTATGAAAAATTGAAGGAAAAAAATACGTTACGGGGTCAACGTTTCTTTAAAATGACCTTTACAGGGCTGGTAGCGGTTTGACAATGAAATAGTAGGGACTTTAGTGACCAAGTCACTAAAAAGTGACTCGCTACCAGCCCTGCCTTTAAACCTTTAGAAAAATATGTACTGAGAAGTGGTTTTAAGTAGAGTTTTGAAAATTTGCTCAGAATTTGTTTTGAGTAAAAAAAAGATGGCTCTGAATCGGTTATGCGTAAAATGTCTAAAGTGATGAAAAAAACCATAAAAGTTGGTAAAGCTTGCTCAATATACACACTAAGAAAGAAAATAGTATCAAACAGTTGCATAAAATCATAAAGAAAAATATTCTCAGAGAAAATAAGTTTAGAGTACATTTTGACTAAATTTTAAAGAAAGGTATTGCGAAAAAATGGAGGAGAGAGTTATGTTTGTTTTGTTGTAGATTCACCATGAGTTCAATAAAAAAAATACAACTTACTGAATTAGCAGAAATTAACCTGCTAACTTTCATCAACAGCTTTCAAAGAGATACTTCGCACGATTTATGATCCATCATCAAGAAAAGGTTTTGATCGTCCGTGTTGTTGAAAAAATCAGCGCTTATGCATATACACTTACATTCAATGTTGGGATCCACAAAAACATAGCTTAGTATTTAGTAAAATAAAAGGGAGTTGTCATATGAGCTGTTCTTGAAACAATTTACAGAGTAGCAGCATTCTCTAACTCATTACGGTAAACTACAAGTAATTGTAATTGTGGAAATAGTCAATATAATATTGAAACTAATAATATCGAAGACTGAATATAAGAATTAATTGATGTCTACTTTGCGCTCGACACAGCGTGTTGGTTTTGGGAAAAGTTATTATCAAGACGTTTAGAACGGTAGAAAATGAAACGAGAATAAACTTTATTGCTCGTGAAATAATACATTCAGTTTCATGAGAAGAAGTGTGTAATGAACTATTTTGGTCAAAGCAATGGATTTTATATTTTATGAACATAAATACCTCACTTTAGGAAGAAGTAAGCTTACAAAAACAACTTTATACAACAAGTTTTAGAAGGTAAAATATAAAATGCCAAACATCCTCAGAGATGATTGATTATCAATTCGTGACTTCTGATCTCATTCAATAATCGTATCAACAGATACTCATTCGATCTTAGGAAAAAGGGAGATGTGGTGATAGCTTATATTTGAAGCACACTGTATGCTAAGCCACCTACGAGTACACCGACGGTACGCGGTGCGTGAGCCGACTAACTAAAGCATTCTATTGTGGACTGCCAAACGTGGTGCATTGTACATTGGTTCGCTCCCACAGAAGTCATTTTTGAATTTCTCAAACCCTGGGGTCTTAAAAGCTACGTTTTGGTCCAAAACTCATCTATGATTTTTTTCAGAATTTTTAAGTAACGTTTACATGAGTAAATTTGAACTTTTGTGTTTGTATGGGAAAATTGAATATTTTTAACTGAAAAATCAACATCATTTTTGTTTCATCTGTGGAACCGAGCCTGCTAATGGTTTTTGTGCCAATTTATAAAGTTTTCAAAGGAAATTTCTCGCTGAATAACTTTGTCGAATATCATAACTTTGTATCTTTTCTGACAAAAAAGTTATTAGCTGTTTAACAGGTGTATGTCTTTTGGTATTGATAAATTCAATTGACACCACTGATTGAGCCCCGAGATGAATTGCATGAAAAGTGGTCATGCAATACCTCGCTAGGCACTCAGAAGTGGTGTCAATTGAATTTATTGTTTATCAACATCAAAAGACATACACTTGTTAAACAGCTAATAACTTTTTTGTCTGAAAAGATACAAAGCTATGACATTCGACAAAGTTGTTCAGCGGAAAATTTCCTTTGAAAATTTTATAAATTGGCACAAAAACCATTAGCAGGCTCGGTTCCACAGATGAAACAAAAATGATGTTGATATTTCAGTATAAAATGCTCAATTTTTCCATACAAACATAAAAGTTCAAATTTACTCATGTAAACGTTATTCAAAAATTCTGCAAAAAATCATGGATGAGATTTGGATCAAAAAGAAGCTTTTAAGACCCCAGGGTTTGAGAAATTCAAAAATGACCCCAAATCTACTCAGTCTAATGTCCCATGTGACTTTTGGGTCATTTTCACTTTTTTGCTGGAAACGGTCTCTTTTAGTGTTAACTTTCGAGTAAAAACACAAACAAGTATACTTTGTTCTGAACTTATACGAAATTTTCATCAAAGTGATTGTCTCTATGTTGATAGTTCTACGCAAGAATGTCACACTAGAGAAAATTCTATAAAAAATGCAAATTTTATCAAAAAATTGTCTTAAGATGAGTTCAAACTGTTGAATTTCATGTTATTCTCTGAAAAGAACAATAATATAGAGGGCAGAGGAGGAGCGAGAAGCCTTGAGTGCTTTATTCAGAGAAATTTTCACTAAACAGTTTTCGGTAGGCACTACTTACAGGATCCGTACTCAACTATACATTTTTATAAACAAAGAGGAACGTATTTCTCAAATTATGGTTTAGCATGAGTTTTTGGGAAAAAAAATAAACTACGCAAGCTTTTAAAATGATAGAAAAATTGTAGCCGTGTGACAGTTTTTCGTAGAACTAGTATCGGCATGCGTTCTGATTCTATGCAAAAGTGTCACACTGAGCATTTTTGGCTCTAATTTGCCCTTTTTTTTTTAGGAAATGTAATTTTTTGGCAGAAAACATTGTAAAATGATTAACTTGAACTGTTCACTATGAAAAAACTGTCGATGAATTTTTAGTTTGAGAGAAAAATTGGAAATATAGCTGATATTTCAATCGCGTTTTTCTCGTTTGCACGTTTTTCCACATGGGACAATCTTGCTTAGAACGGCAGTATATGGTCGAAGGCAATAAGATAAATTTGCAGATTGCCCGGTTTTATCCGGGTTTGCCCGGATATTTGATACAAAATTTTAGAACAGTCCGGCCCGGCCCAATTGTCCGGATTTTATTGAAAAATGCCTGGATTTTGCCCGGATTTTTTCACATTATTTGGCAAATAAAACAAAACAAAACGAATTTTTTTTTATTTTCCTACCAAAACAAAAAAATTTGAACAGATTTTGCAAAAATAATCATGAAAGGATTTTTCGAAGGTTAAATTACAATTTCAAATTTTATTTTGAATTTTTTTGAGAAAATTATTTTTTTCTTTCTTTTATCTTGATTTTTGTTGAGTTATTTCTGGGTTTTGACAAAATTTGCCCGGATATTGCTCGGATTTTGAGTCTCGATTTAGAAATGAAGTGCCCGGACTTTGTCAGGTTTTTTTACAAAAAATTGCTCGGATTGTCCGGCCCGGATACGTGTTGAAAAAGTTCTGGCAACCTTACTATAAGGGTCTTGAAACACTTTCGATACTCTTTTGAGCAATCCGAGGTTGCCATTTGCTCTTGATATTTTATGAGAATAGTGACCGTGAAAGGTCAATTTCGAGTCTAAAAGCACTCCGCAGTCCTTGAGATCAACAACTCTTTCGATTTGTGTATCAGAAATATGATACGAAAACTGTATCGGATCGACTCTGCGGATGAACGATATAAAAACGCATTTGTTTACACTAACGCAGAGACAGTTTTTTTCACACCATTTGATGAATTTATCGATGAGAGTTTGTAAGGGGAAACAGTCAGCATCAGATCTGATTTAAGCGTAAACTTTAAGATCATCTGCGTTAGACATTCTGCATTCTTGTGGGAGCAGCAAGTGTACTTCATTGAAAAATATTGAGAACAGCAGAAGACCTAGGTTGCTGCCTTGGGGGGCTCCAGAAAGTTGATGAATTCACCGGACTTACAGCTGCCTCCTAATTTGTGTCATCATTGCCGAAATGTCGATAATATTTAGCAAAAACTGAAAAAATTTCGGTAATTTTTACCGAAAGTCGTAAAACGTTCGATGATTTCAGCTGAATAGGCACAGCGTATACGCGAGATGATTCGAGTTTCGAACCATCTTGCGTAATTTTCTATGCATTAGCTTAAGGCTATGATCATTTAGTATCCGGGCACTTTATTTCGGTGATAGCTACGTTAATAGAGCTCGGATATGCAAAACTTGAATAGTGTTGTGTTGTTTATGAAAAGGATTATCTTGCCTATTTTTGATAGATTTTTAAGTTACTGTGTTTTTGAGATATTTACGATGCAAAAAGACATGGTAAAAATAATTTTGCACAAATTTTCTCCTTTTACGCATTTTGCGCCTCGAAAATTCTTCATTGTTGACTTCAAAGCCCATGAACTGTTGATTTTTTCTGATTTTTTTCGGACCAAATGGTAAAGAAGTATAAGGAGCCACTCTGGGATCCACACGAAGTTCAAACCAACCATCGGAGTGCAACCCTTGATCTTAAATATGGTGAAAAATTCATGGTTATTGGGGATAACTGAATGCAGACTCCTTAAATATTGCAAAAAATCCATTTCCGGCAGGCAAAAAGTGTTGCCTGACTAGTAGACACCAAATAAATAACTAATAATGATCAAGTCCAAAGATCCCAATCTGTGCATCCGGTTTTTACGCAATATGACAGATGTGTTCTGATGGACAAAAAAAATTATGTTAAAATCGGATTTAGGAGATCAAATTCTTAGAGATGCCTACTCATGAAAAGGTTCCAACCAGATTCCAATTGCTTTTTCCAGGTGAGTTTGTGTAAAGTTTAGTGATTTTGCAAAGGTTTTGCTTTTGTAATAAAAATATAAATGAATGCATGACTGAAAAAAGTGTGCACAGATAAAAAAAGAGATTTTACGGAAACAGAAATTGTTTTTTGGTTGAATTCTAAACAGTGGCATTTTTTTTAAATATTATTTTTACTTTTTTTCAATACAAAAATAAAATGTTGACAATTGTTGACCTTATGAGGCTTAGTTAAGACTTTTTATTCCTCCTTTAATACCGTAAACTGAGGCAACATGCAACACTTTTCAACTTCAATGGCTTTTAAAATCTTAATGCTTACACATAATCATACCTCTTGTACATCAAAAGTTTTAAGGTTGGTGATACACCAAACTGACGTGGTCAGAAAAATTATTGGTTTTACCAGTTATTTTTAAGTTTACAAAAACATGCGATTTTCACCCTACTGAGAAAAAGGGGTAAGTTGCAACAAACTCTGAAATTAATGAAAAATCAATAGGGTAAAAGTTCAAGACTAAAAACCCTCATTAAATAAATGTACAACAACAACAACAACAACATGAAAAATCAAATGAAAACGTTTGAAAATTTATAGTTTTTGATACATTTGTGATGTCATAACGGATAATGCACCAATTGCAGTAATTTTTGGTTTTGTTCGAATTAAATTTTCCATTTTTTCTGTCAAAAATTTTTTTAAGAAAAAAGTGTTAATCTGCTGCATACATTTAGGGGTAAAAAACACTACAAAATATTCTTTTGGCTTAAATCATGAAAATAATTCTTGAGATGGATGAAATTTAAATGGTAACAAACGCATAATGCAAAACAATCACACCCCAGCATATGGAAACGCGGTTTATAAGATTTAGTAATTATAATATGTAATATTAGTTTAAAAAAATTTGGTGATTGTCCAAAAAATATTTATACACCAACAGTGTTGGTATAAGATAATGATAGCAATATAAAGTTTGTAGGTGATATCATTAAGCTAATCCGTCATACTAGATAAAGTTTTTTACGGCATCGAAAAATGTAAAAATTTGCTGCTCGATTTTTTATTTTTTTTTATGACAATCAAAAACTATAAAAAAACTCTTTCACGATGTTAAAAACTATGCCATCCTCAATTTGTTATCATTCAATGATAACTTTATTACAGTATATTTAAATAAAAATAGAATGAATGTTGTGGTATACAAATGTTGCATCTAACCCTGCCTTTGCATTTTGCCCCGTTTGACGGTACTCCTTTTCTAAAAAAAATTTAAAGTTACATTCACAAACAAATAATGCTGAAATTAAAGACACATGTACAATAATCGTAACTTGAAGATGGCCTTCCCAAGTATCACTACAGTAGAACTTTTCTTTTTATTTAAGGATAAGTGAATGGCACTGCAAATTAGCTTCACACACACAGTTTCTCCCCTATCCGAAAGAATCTGCTTCTGCAAGCGCTGGTAAAGAAATCCATTTCGGCTTCAATGTACTATTTTCATTTTCCCCTAAACAGTGGCAAAATGTACGCAAGAACGTATCAAATCACCCTAGGTCCCGAGCAATTATTCCCTCCCTCTTCTCAGGAGATAAATTGCGATTGGACAGATTTCAACATGTTTTCGCTACGAATCCTGCCGAAACACGGATGCTGTGCAAATCTGCGCAAGTCTGGCATACGTATGATGTGATTATGACACACCCATTTCTCATCCTTTGCTCAATATTAACCAGATGGAAATCAACCAGATTTTTATTTTCTTTAAGCTATTGTCTAAGGAAATTCTTCGAGTTAAACAAGTTTTTAAAGGTTAGTAAAATTTCAGATTGATGTAAAACAATCGATTTTTTTTTTTTGTCAAAATGAGGGGATTGAATGAAACCCATGCCAGGATGAATTCGCATCTTTTGCTTGTTCTGTCTAATTTAAAGATCATATTATATATGTAGGTATCATAGATTTTAGTTAATATTGTTTAAGACAAACCAGGAAGAAAACCCTTTAAGATTTAAAACCAGCATTAATCACAAAATTGCAGAACGATGTACATGTGAAACGGCTCCGAACAATATAATCCATCTGCCTCTTCTATTCTACAAAACTCACTTAATTTGTGCCGGTTCCGATTCATAAAAGGTGATCTAACCCACAAACTGACAGCTGGGTATCACACGCCATTTGCTTTTTGCAAGTGGCTCATTAAAATTCGGCAAAAGTAATAAAAAAAAAGCTGCGATCGTAAAGAATAACCTCGCGAATACCAATCGCCACCAGATCTGGACGTGAGCAGGTAGCCAATAAAAAAAATGGCGGAAAGTGCGTGTGGTGGCATAAGTGGCATACGTGTTGTTATTCAAGTTTAAACAACAAAACAAGAATAGAGTTTCGATGGATATGAATATTGATAAATGAATGAGGATAATTTTAGGTCATTCTTCAGATTACCGCGATGAGAATCAACTTCAGAGTGTATAGTTCTAGCTAATTCAACGGTCATTCTTGATCTAGCTATAAAACATTTTTGGGTACGATGACGGTATCGCGATTCGGCAAATTTCAAGGTCACGCACAAAGTTTTTCTCTCGCATCTTCCATAGTTGTTTTGTGTTGTGCGTATTTTTTTTAAGCTGAGACCTATCGCTTCTTCTGTATGATCAAGCCTTGCTTGCGAAGTTTGTGCGCGTCCGATACACATAGGCTCAAATTCATGCGTTGCGGAATTCAATCAATCGATTTTGAATTTTAAACAATCGATCTTCCTGGAAGGGGTTTGTGCAAAAGTGTGATTGGAATTGCAAATCGAAAGAAGTAGAATTGACTTGATCCCTGGGCTGACTTGATTTGTCAGCTTTATCTAGAAGCTGGAATTTTTACAAAGAATAAATTTTCTAGAAAATTGTGCCGAATGGTGCGAACCAACTATGAAGTTAAGTTGCAAAATTTAAACAATAATAATTATTTAGATATTAAACTCTGGTTGGAAAGTTTAAGAAAATATGACTTAACCTTCCTACTGGGTTTAAAAAAGGTTCAATGAGCCGGTTAGAGACTCTAACTTAGAGTCATATTGATTCGATTTACTACTTTGGCTATAACATCAAAATTTCTGAACCTATTAAATAAAGAAACAGCATTTTTCTTGCCTAAATATGTACCTTATTTTGAATTATTTTGACGAACTAAATTTAAACCATTCGAAACAACCAGATTTTTTCTAGCACCCCTTGTTTTGGTGATTTGGGCTGTGGATTGATCAGTTTTGAGTACAATCGATTTTGATAGTTGATAAACAAATTAATTAACATGAAAACTTAAAACAAATTTTAATTCTTATTATTATCCTTCATTTCGATCAAGCGATCAGATCTTTATTGGTATTTCAGTTTCAAAAAAACAACGCTTTAATAAAATAAATACTTAAATTTTTAGAAATTTTAATTGATAAAATTACAACTTTTAGTGACATTTTTCAAGAAAGTCTTTAACTATTTTATATTGATGAATTAAA
This sequence comes from Uranotaenia lowii, assembly GCF_029784155.1. Classification (NCBI taxonomy): domain Eukaryota; kingdom Metazoa; phylum Arthropoda; class Insecta; order Diptera; family Culicidae; genus Uranotaenia; species Uranotaenia lowii. Next base: position 391,702,218 of record NC_073692.1, read on the forward strand.
CTCATTTATCAACATTGTCAAAAGTTGCCAAACGATTTGACTAATGCTTTAAGAAATATATATTTTTTATAGGAATTTAAACCATTAAGAAATATCAAAGATTCCATTGAGTTGAAATCTTTTTTTTTATTTTCTTCGTAATCCTTGTTTGTTGCAAAATCGAGGAAATTGACAAAAATAACTTTAATAACTTATTTGTCAGAAGTCATAACTAGTCGTGGTATTCATGAACAAAGAATTAAAACCTTCATTATCAAAATCATTGTTTTATTTTATATTTTTTCAAAATAGTGCACAAATAAATTTTAAGAATTTTCATCTTTTTTCAAAAGTTATCTCGAAAACAAGAGCTGATAAAAACGAAAGATAGAAAATTGTTGCATATTTTGAAACGGCACCCAAAATTATTCAAAATTAGTTCTTCAATTCTTCGCACCTTGGAAAATGAGATATTTTTGTTATCATGAGTATCTTCGTTCAAAAATTTCGCTATGTCAGCTAGGTTTTAGCTGTAGAAGTAAGATTTTTTTTTATTTCAAGTTCGTCTTGATTCAAATCACAAGAATAATTAAAAAAGTGGTGAAGTTTGTCTATAATTATTAATGTTAGGGTAAAATACCTAGATTTCGACAGTTTTTGCTTGATTTTTCAAAAAAACCATGTAAATAAACTATTTGACTAAAGTTTTTCATTTCAAATATGATTGGTTATATGAATCAGATTTTTTTCTTCATTCTCTACATTTTTTTATCAAAATTTTCAAAACAGCGTTTTTATTATCCTTTTACTGAAACCTCTCGATGATCTAGCTTTCGACATTCAATTTTAGTTTTCGACACAAAAAGTTTTAGTTTTCGACAAGCATATTTCCACCTCCTTTGTTAGTTCAGTAATATGAATATTTGCGTATTGGAATTGCTTGTCTACTTCACGGCGTTTTTTACACCATGGAAACAGTATAAACATACCGAAGAAGATGGGTGTCGAAAAATAGATTATTAGGTGAATTTTCAGCGCTAGTTTTCGACAGCTTAAAAAACAGTTGAAATTTCATTAAATGTTAGCAAAAATATAAAATAAATTACCGAAAAGATTGGTTTCAGAACCTTATCTATCCATTGATTCCTTTTATGTGGCTTTTAATCAAATAAAAGGGGTTTTTTGTGATTCAAAATCATTCTTATTTGGTCGAAAGCATTGAATTTCACAGGTGATTTAGAATGTTACTTTTAAATTATTGATTTACGACCATTCAATAACTTATTTAGAAGAATTTTTATATTCAACGTATACTAAAGTGGGAGAGCAAAAATAGAAAAATATTAACATAGGTAGCTTGAGCTATCAAACAGAAAGATAAGCCTTTCATTAAAATTTAGTCGAAAACTAGCTCCTGTCGAAATCTAGAGTATCTACCCTATTCAAATAATTTATAAGATCATATTTATGATATTAGGCTGTTAAATTGGGGTTGCCATCCGTCCCGTAAAAACGGGACATGTCCAAGGTTGCCAAAGTCACAGAAAAATCTATAATTTCACAGAATTTTGAGCCAATTTTCATCACAGAATCTGTGTCACAGAACACAGAATTTTATAAATATTCACAAATTTCACAGAATTTTAAAGTTTTGGACGTTTTTCCTATATTAAATTTTTTATGTCAAATTAAATTTTGGATCGTTATCTTTTAATTTGAAAAATATGATAAAATTAATAATGGTAATAGATTTTTCAGATTTATTTTTTGTCAAAACACAGAATCTTTTCCTTGGACATGTCCCGCTTTTTTCTCAAAATGTCCCCCATTTTTTCTGAACATTTTGGTTGTGTTTTTTTCAACCCTTTCCGATTCTTCCACTTCAAAATAGTTGGTCAGTGCTTGATAAAAATGCTTCTTAAAAAATCTCTCCTCAATTATTTTCAACTTCTGTCATTTTTTCTATAATCTTCTTTTATCCTGTGATTTTCGGAGCCCAAGAGTTAAACATCGATCACAATTGTACCTATGTTTTTCAATGAATGTCCGCCTACTGCATCATTGATATATTATTATGTGTATAGCACCAAACCGAATAGCGACAGTTTTACTAGCGACACTTTTTACTAGCGAGATTTCTGTCATTCGCTGTTTGTTGTTCTTTTTTACAGTCCAGTAGGCGATTTCAATGTGGTACACAAACATTTTTCACCTTATTTACTGTTTATTTTCCTTAGGTTATCAGTCGCATGCTTCAAGTCTCCTAGGAAACTGGTGATGCGTCGTTATGATTTTCAACGTCGCGACGTATGAGATGTGTCGCTAGTAGACAAAGCTGCTGTGGTTATTAGCGCTCATGTTTTGGTTTTTATCTGCATGTATAATAAATCGCGAATGACATAAAGATGTTAAAACGAATATAATCGAAAAACAAATTTACACGTAAAATTTACTCTTAATTTTAATTCATTGATTCAACACATCCAAATCCGGGTAATTTTATCTAAAAACCTGGCATAATCTGGGAATATGATTTCACAATTTTCAAACCAAAATCCGGACTATATCAGGGCTTATATAGTCAATTAAAATGAAAAAGAATGCACTTGAAAATATATTTTTCAATAAAACGATGAATGAGTGGACGAGTTAAATTAAATAAACTTGGCAGATAATCAAAAACGACTGTGTAAAAATTTCAAAACTTTATTCAAATTTTGGATTTTAAATTACGACATTTTCGACTTGAGTGTTTGCAGTATACATAGATGGGAGTTTCCTTGAGAATTATATATTTTAATACAAATTTCGTTTACCTATACATATTTTGTTACTTTCTATAAACTATTTTAGCTAAGGAAGCATATACATAAATTTGTAAAGGAATGTCCATTAAAATTAGGTTTAAAAGAGTTTCGGAAATGTCCCGCTTTTTTCGTTAAATGACCCGCTTTAGAAACATTCAAGTTACCGTAAACTGAGTAGCATTGATCATTTTTGTTTATTCATTTTCAAATATTCTCGAAAAGGGTCCTTTTTCGTAACACCTGAAAATTTTTAGTACATTTACTGTGGTAAGGTAAGGAGTGTGAAGCCTAATTGTTAACTGCACAATTTTCCCGACTAGCTTAAATTGAAAATTTAATCAAAAACACGATTTCATGATTCGGGGTAACCATTGATCACCCATCTAATTTTAGGCCCAATCTTTGTCATAATTTGTCTTAACATTCTAAAAAGTAAAATTATGCTGCATACATTTAGGGGTACAAAATATTATTTATTTTAAAAAAAATAAATGCTAACTCTCACATGCTTAAGGAATTTAAAATTATAAACTTTACAATTCAAAAGATTTAGAATACATCAACTTAAGAAATAATTTTTAAAAATCTTATGAAAATCTACAGGAAACATTTTAGGAACTTTTTCCTGAAAAAAAATAATTGTTTATAACTCTGAAAATATGTTAGGGTTAATTTGGTTCGAGCTGTACCCATTCGACATGATGCCTCAGGAATGATTAAAACTTTTCGTGAGAAACTCTACATCCCTCATTTATAGATTTTTTTTTGAAAAATGGTAACCAAACCATCTTAGTGAAAAAAGAGCACTTAGTCGGTAGTGTCATTTAAACCCAGAAGACTGATTTGGTAATAAAATCAAATCTTCTTATTTGGTTTGCATAAATTTAAGTAAGTTTCAAAGATTTTTTAAATATTTTGATTGTGAATTTTGTGGTCCTAACTATCCGACAGATGTCTTCTTTTTCTTACCGATTTTAGTGTTAAATCTTAAAATCTAAACAGGGTTTACAGCGAGCCAGGAAAAAAAACCGGGAATTGAAAATGGGTTCGGGAAAACCGGGAAAAACACTGGAATTTCGAATCAAAACCAGAAGAATTATTTATTATCAATTCCTAAAATTCGTTCATTTCATCAAGACGAAACATTTTCTCAGAAACTTAATGATTCATAGTTGGTTGTTTTAGGATTGTAAACCATTCACGAAGTGCAGAAAAATGTGAGGATATTATAAACATGAATAAAGAGCCGGAAATATCGGGAATATAGTAAAAAAATAGATTTCGAAACTCGGCACATAAATTTGTGAATGTTCATAGAAAAATTTCTCAACCAAGAACTATTTCTTAGCACAAGCATATTGTGCACTGCAGTGAATGTAAAAAAAATTTCACAACTGTGAAGTTTTAATAATACATTAAGTCTTGGTAGTTAACATTTATACCGTTTATTAATGAAAGACATTGTACCGTTGTGCTCTTTTTTTAAGAATGTCTGAAAAAGAAATTTAAAAATATCTAAAAGTCTATATCTATAAACGTTGAAATCAAACAGTCTTCGATTGAATCCACTTATCGAAAATTAAGATTTAAGCTTAACATCTATCTGATAAGTGATAACTGGAATAATTATACACTAGTAAAGAATTGATGATGTTTGAATCTGCATCACGAGCTTTTTTTTCCCCAAAAAAAGGTGTTATGCTGAAACGAAACTTGAAAACATAAGCAGAAATTTAACTAACACATTCAAACTGGGGAGTTATTAGCAAGAGTCCAACAAAAATATTGTATGAATTTAGTAAAAAAAAATATTAAATATATTCAAAAATAATTATATTATAACCATATTTCAAGTTGTCATTTGATTGATAACATATTAAAAAAAAATCTAAAAATATTCAAACATAACCAAACCAAACATAACATAACAAACGACATAACCTCAAAGTATTTTTCTTATTTGGCTTCGAAAATATTTTTTTCTGATTTAGCTCAATTTTAACGTTTGAGAATCGGAACTTGTCCCATGCGGAAAAAAATGCCCAAAAAAAATAATATAAGATGCCACTTTTTTATTTGGATAATTGATAAACGCACTGAAGGCAGAAGGTGTAACAAGATACCAAGTTTTAGTGTGATTCTTGTATACATTTTTCACTTAAATCTGTACGATTTCAAATTGAAAAAACCGAATAAAAACATGCATTTCTGAGATAGGATTGATAATTCAGTCTTAGGTTTAAGTTAAATTCACCAGAATTTTGCTTAATAGATTCAGGCATCTAGAACTAAGCGCATTTGATTCTTTTCAAAGCTATCCAATAAAAAAAATGATCCAGTATTAAATATGAAACACGAAATAAAATTTCAGATTGCTTAGCATGAATAAGGTTCAGCGGAATCTATATTTAAAGAATTTTAGAAGAAAAATATTAGAATATCAATCAGTGCCAAGCATTAAAATTAAACTTGATTTCTTTTTCCGAAAATAAAACAAGCTTGAGATATTAAAATTTAAATAATGAATCGAAAATTGAAATCAAGATGATTTTTCAATCGGTTATTCAATACGAAATTCATCACGCATGATTATTTTTCAAATTTCGGAATTCAGAAGCCACAGAAAGAAAAATGTAATCTTACATTACACTGTTTCGTCTCATCGGCGCAGAAAATATGAAAAAGAGTATAGCATCTTGCCATTTGCGATGAAATTATCTTGCAATTTCATGTAAATCTCAGTATCTCAACCTTCGTCCGTGTTTTGTTGTACCTGTTCGTGTGCTGTTTGCTTCTGATCGAGTTGGAGACTCCTCCCGGAGGTGGAAGGCACGGAATTATTTAGTAAGGTAACTGAAAATATATTGAAATACCTTTTTGAGAAGAAGTTACAATGTTGATTAATTTGTTCTATTTGTTATTTTGCAGAAATTCGACAGTTGCTTTGATGTCCTCCGGCACCTGTCGTCGTTTCCGTCGTTAAGGGAATCGGAAAACACCAACCGGCGTTTTGTGACAGTGAATAATTCAGTGTGTAATATTCAATTTGATCAAAATGTTAGCTTGTTATCATTAGATGCAGTTTTTGTTTTTTAAAAATAAATGTATTATAAACGAGAAACCCAATCTTTTTCTTATTGGATTAATAGCCACATCTAAGAGTGACATTGGAAATGTAAACCTACAGTAAACAAAGCAGTTGAATGCGATGGGAAGTTTACATGAAACAAGCAGTACTGTTGCGTGTAAATGCCCGATTCCCTTCTACCCATGCTGTTGCATGTAATGTTACATGGATTTTTCTAAGTGTGAAGGTTTCGCCAGTATAATTCAATATTAAATTTGAAATTTTAAAAGTATTATATAATCATGGGACCATATCAAAACTATAATTTAATCCATGCAAATAACAAAAATTAAGAATTTTCTCTTATGATAAGCGAAGAGGGCTTAAAAGACTTAAAAGATGGTATCAATTTTCGGTAAAGGTTAGAACAACTAGAATTATTTTCTTACCGTATTACCATTACCCTATTCTGCATAACCTTTGAGTTTCAAGATAGAACTAAAAAGTCTTCTCACACTTTTACATTGAAGTTTCAAAAAAAAATTTTGATTTCTGGCCTAAAAACCTGATAAACATATTTATATGCGCATTTTGAAACAGGGAACACCATAAAATCTCATTCGAAAAAACCGGGAAAACGGGAGTTTGAAAATGGAAACCAAGTTTTATGTAAATTTGGACGCTGTATGCAATTGTAAGGTGCACTAGACTGAGTCGATTTGAGATCATTTTTAAATTTCTCAAACCCTGGGGTCTTAAAAGCTTCGTTTTAATTAAAAACCCATCCGAAATTTTTCACAGAATTTTTAAGTACCGTTACATGAGTAAATTTGAATTTTTTTGTTTGTATGGGAAAATTGAATATTCATCACCTAGTTCTGAAAAATCAACATAATTTTTGTTTCTTTTGTGGAACCGTACCTGTTGAAGGATTTTGTGCCAATTTGTGTTGTTTATTCAAAAAAAAAATAGATTTCATAAATTGGCACAAAACTCGGAACCAAAAGAAAAAAAAATGATGTTGCTTTTTCAGAACAATTTAATTTTTCAATAAAAACATATAAGTCAAATTTACTCATGTTAACGTTACTTCAAAATTCTGCTAAAATCATAGGTAAGTTTTGATCCAAGACGAAGCTTTAAGACCCCAGGGTTTGAAAAATTCAAAATTTACCCCAAATTGACTCAGTATAATAATGCACACCGTCAAATATGGATAATATTTTTTGGTTATAAAGAACTCAAATGGTTGATATAGAAATAGAATTTTTACTTCTATGCTTTGGACTGCAGCCATGGTTAAAAGCAAACTTCTTGAACCTTCCTTTTGCAGACTTATAAGCTGTGACATGAAAAGCAATATGACAAAGTTAACGTACCTTTTTATCCGTCAACTTTACTTCACTTAGGACAAATTTTAAGGTCCCCTGAATAAAGGATTACGTCTCTTCAAATAATAGATCAGGTCTCTTTTGAATTTACAACATCTATTTTTTCGCTTAAATAACTAAACAACAGAAAGTTGCTACCTTTTAAGAAAAACTATGATAAATATGATCTTCTTAATTAGGAGAGGACTATACTTTTGAATTCTTCTCTAAGCGACTCTGTGGAAAAATATTGTTATCTTCTTGTCTTTCTGTCTCATGAATCAATCATCTTCAACAAAATTTGTATTTAAAAATATTTACAAATATTCTTTAAAAAGCCTTACCTTAACACTACAAAAATGCCGACAAACTAAAAAAAAACGCTTATCAAATTTGCCTACGAAGCGCGTTAATCAAATGTAAACCAATGTGAAACCATCATAATTCCTTTCTGCTAATAAAGTCGGAATTTGATTTTATGCTGAATGAAAACATAAACCGTGCGAAACTTCGGTTGTTCCTAAAAGGCGTAACAATCTTCATCGCAGAAATCAAGCGTTCTAACAAAGACATAAAGAAAGCCCTCAAACAATCGTCAAGCCGGCCGAATAATGGCAATCAGTGACATGTCACGCGAAATTCACTCCATATTTTTCTTTATGCCCACTTCAGCACACCTTTCATAAGTGGCAGAAAAAAACAAAAAAGGAGCAACATTATTCGCGATTTGAATCTGCGCAACAAAAAGTAATAGGTGCGGAACCCTAATCGAGGGTGGGTGGATGTCGCGACTGGAATCACCCCCGAAAAAGTAAAACACCTCCCTGGGGCTGTTGCTCCTGCAAGAATGGACACTTTCTTCAAGAAGCCGGTGTGGTTCCGTTCATAAGTTTCTAGTTTTTATTACGTTACATGGGTTTTGCGTTTTTGGCAGACTGGATGATTTCGGTGGCAGATCAGCTTGATTGCCAGCACCGGTTCGTTAGTTGCCTCTTTCCGGGGTTATAAATATTAATAAAGTGTCGCGTATTTACGAATTTGGGGAGCATAATTAAGCTTCTTTTATTTTGATCTTAATAAAATCCCGTGTGTGTAGAGAGTATAGTTAAAAATATGGTTTCCAGAAGTTATTTCTCATTGATAAAAAATTTTAAAAAATAAAAAAAGCACTAGAACTAGGGCTACACAGTCAGATAACTTTTTTTAAATATGTTCATTGCAACATTAGAAACAGTAGGTACTGTGTACCCGTATCGCAACAAAACTTCCACGAATCAACTCATTGATTTAATATGAATTTGTAAACATCAGCAGCGGCTCGTGTTGTCCACCACATCACAGAGAATATCAAGGTTACTTGAAACCGCGATTCATTCCGCTCGGTAATTGATAAACAAATAAGGTCAGCGGGGTTTGTGGTGATGTGCTGAGAAATGGCAAAGGTAGTCAGAACTGGGAACAGTTGCACGTGATGAGGAAATTCAAATGACATAATTCGCGATAGGGACCTACCATAGCAAAAGACAATATGGCTTCGAAGGGTAAAAGCATCGGCCGTTTTGTCGTCCTCCTGTGGGTACGGCGAAATCATTTGCAACCCACCACTTTATCTGTCAATTAGTGGCGTGCACTTTAATGGCGGAATTATTTCGTTGCGGTTTTCACTGACAGACTGAAATGACTATCATAGCTGCTGACTATCCTTTTGTAGTTTACCAAACGGATTGCAAATATTTCACGATAATTGCCAGTCAGTCAATAGTGGAGGATCGTTGGCGCGCTTCAACCGACACGCAAAGTTTGTTTGCATTCGGTAAGCATCGGTCTGAGGGGCTAATTGGAGGCATAAAACTAGTACATAGAAAGTATTTAATTGGATTTTATGGGAATTTTTTACTGTTTTGACTTATTAATAAAATTTTGTGTGTTTGGAGCTATTTTTCAAGGATTTTTTTAATTGGATATTTCTGTACCAACACGTGAAAAGGATCTATCTCCAAAAGTAAACAAAACCCATTTTCAGCACCTCATGATAGGCCAACAGTTGCTCTACTTAACGGTAAAACCCTTTTGAGAAAATAATATTCCGTTACATTGAAAACTCAACTTGAGTAAAGGATCTATAAACATTCTAAAACCAGAACTGCCATTACATGGATATACATCCTTTACTCCGAAACAATTTTTCGCTACTACTCCGCAAACAAACACAAAATAATCAATTTGACTCTTTATTCAACATAAAAACATAGTTGCAAATTAATGCGAGCTTATAACTAATGCTAAAAATTAAAAAAAATAGCAAAGGGTGTATAAACACGGGAGATAAAATAATACGTGAGCAAGGTTCTATCTACGATAGCGCGTTGTTTTTTCATGAAAATTGATATTCCTCTATTCTAACACATAGAAAATGCTTCTAAAAATCATTTGTCTTGCATAAAAAGCAAAAATTTCTAGTGACTTTTAATTAGGGATTTAAAATAGGTTGTAGTTTTTTCAAACGCGTTTTTCTCGATACGCCATCAATGGAGATTGATCCTTTTTATGTGTTGGTAAAGATTTAACACTTTATTCAACATAAAAACATAGTTGCAAATGAACGCGAGCTTAAAACTGCAGCTAGAAATGAGAAAATAGCAAAGGGTGTATAAACAGGTTAGACAAAATATTACGTGAGCAAGGTTCTATCTACGACAGCGCGTTGTATTTTCATGAAAATGGATATCCCTCTTTTCTAACATGTGGGGGATGCTTCTAAAAATCGTTTGTCTTTCATAACAAGTAAAGATTTCAAGTGATTTTTAATTAGCGATTTAAAATTGGTTGTATTTTTTTCAAACGCGTTTTTCTCGATTCGCCATATATGGAGATACATCCTTTTCACGTGTTGGTACAGATTTCCCTTCGATTTTGGTTTTAAGGAGCTAAACTCGTTTGACAAGTTTATACACGCAAAATAATCTGTACGTAGCGGCTACGTGAAAAACTACATAATTTTTATCTAATTGAGTTGGTTTTTCGTGAAAGATACCTATAATTAACGTGAATTTATAGTGAGTTGAAAGCGATGTTGTAATGAAAGCTACGGGAAATGTTCTTGGTTTTGGAATGAAATGTTGGTCGATTGTGTTATTCTTTTTATTTTTATTGTTATTTTTTAAATAAAGATAAGAATGAAACAAAAATTGTGAATATGATATATTTCCACAATCTTTAATTTCCACATTCACTATCACAATTCTGAATTCACAATAAATTTAAAATCTCCTACCAGTTGCGTTGGGATTCAACATTAATTGGTGCCGGAGATATCCATCTTGACATCCATCTCCGACGCCACCGAAATCTTCTGATGAAGATAAAAAGTTTTTATGATTAACCCTTTAATGCATGACTTTTTTAAATGAAAGTTTCAGTTATTGATTCAGTGAAATAATAACATTTTAATTCGAATAACAAAACTCTGCAGGTTTGAAGTCGTAAATAATTTCGACTATTATAATAGTTATGGCCCATCAAAGTTGAAAAAAAACTAATTCTTAGTTCATTTCAATACGATTTTGCTAATTTCTTCAAAATCTTGTTGATTGGGTGCAGGAAGGTGTTTGTGATTGATTGAGATTAAAAAAATTGTTAGAATTTGCAAACATGAAAAAATGACAGCGATTTTTCAAAAACTACTTTTTTCAAAAAAATTAATAAATTTGATTTTTGCTATTTTTCCGCATACTCACACTCGATATCTCACATATACAATAAAACATCGTAATAAAAATACCATGGGCTAATTTCTTTTAATCTCTAGAATATTTTTTGTGAATACATTACTCTAAAATACCAATGCGTTTTCGAGATAATTGGAATTCGATTAGTGTTATTTTGAAACAACACTATGCATTAAAGGCTTAAGTAGATTCTAAACATGTAGGCTTGATCTACGGGAAAACCGTTCAAATAAAACTGGGACTGTTTGTTTGTCCTCTACAGGCTCAGCCGCCTTAAGACTTAAAGAGCTGAAATTTGGCATGGATGCTTATCGAACCAGGAATGATAGCGAGCCGTCCATACAAGACAAATATTGTTTTTGCGATATTGACGTTGTTAAAAACATCGCATTGTGATGAAATATTGCACATGAGTGTTTTAAGAGACCAGAAATCGATTATAGGTATCAAAGTTTGAAGCAGGGGTTGACCAAAGAGGTCGTCTATATCAACTGTTCAATGCATTGGAGTTATTATACATCAGATTTTGATAAAAAAAAAGCACATGAGTGTTTTGAGAGCAATCAATTCCATGTTTCAAATTCAGGGTCAAGGGCCGACCAAAGGGGTCGTAACCATTTAATGTTTTTGCATTGAATTGTATATGCAAATTTCCACATAGGAGTTTTTAGTGACGAGCAATTACATAATTCCAGGTGTTAAATGCGGGGTAAAAATTGGTACACGAGGATTTTGAGGGACGAGAAATCAATTTCAGGTATCAAATTTAGTGTCAGAGGCCTGCATAAGGGGTCGTCCATATGAACTTTCCAATATTTTAGTGATTATCCATCGGATTGAGATGAAAATTTGGACATAGAAGTTACTAAAGACGAACAATTGATTCCAATCATCCAAATCTGGGTCAAAAGTTGGTGACAGTTGGTGTTCGTGGTATTGACGGGCAATCAATTTCAGATATCAAAGTTTGTTATCAAAGTCTCCTGAATTCAAGACAAACCTGCTACGACAGCACAAGAATTCTAACCAACCCCGTGTATACAGGACAGTGTTCTCCTGAATCGTAAGAATTTCGTCCCGAATTTTAGGAGAGCTTCACGAATGTCGGATAAATTTCAACCAGAGTTTCGTGCTATCTAAGTAAATTCCCTGTGACTCGTTAAACTATAACCCCGAGCGGAATAATTGCAGTTTTTGTGTGTAAGTAATTTTCATCAAGTTTTACACTAAGGTTGTTTATATCCCGCTCGGGACCATGCTTCTCTGTGTCAAAGGAAAACTGCTCAAATCAGTCGAAATTCAAATGGGGAATCTCCAGAATCTCAGGGCGCTTCAACTCTCCTGAAATACGAGAGGACTTGCTACGAGAGCACAGGGACATAAAGAATCCTCATGAATTCAGGACAGTGTTTTTCTGAATCACGAAAGACCCTTATCTTGTCCAATTTACTTTCGCTTGCTCGCCTGAATAAAAAAAACAACAGGTTTTTTTTCTTTCTTTTTTACCTGTGCCTTAAATTCAATACCGCTTTTCAACTTGCAATTTTTTGTGGTTACCGTTCCTTAGTTATTGTAGATTCAAAGTATTAATTTTGTTTAATTGAGTTTATTTTGTCAATAAAAAAAATTGTTGTGGCTCGCGGAGAACGACTTTCCGTCATAATGGGTCAAAATTTGGTCAATATCAACTTGACGTATTTCTTTCAATTTTGCATTTAAAAAACCTGAACACCCCTCATTTTTAAGGTGTGTATGTGTAGAGTGTTGCTCCTATTTTGATTTTGGAATTCACTCTTCAGTTGTCAAAATGCCGTACAAGGAAGAAGAGCAGCGTATCAAAATTTTGCTCGCACATCGCGTAAATCCGAGCTACTCGCACGCAAAGCTGGCAAAATCGCTAAAAGTTGCCAAATCAACTGTAACAAATGTAATTAAAGTGTTTGGGGAACGTTTGTCGACAGCCAGGAAGTCTGGATCAAGGGGAAATCGAAAACCGGAAGCCGCTGCGACGACAAAGAGAGTTGCCGGTACTTTCAAGCGAAACCCCAACCTCTTTCTCCGAGATGCCGCAAATTAGCTAGGTGTATCGTCTAGAACCGTGCACCAAGCCAAAAAACGAGCCGGACTATCGACTTCAAAGAAGGTAGTGACTCCAAATCGCGATGATAAACAAAATACGACGACCAAAGCGCGATCCCGGAGGCTGTACACGACGATGGTGACGAAGTTTGACTGCGTGGTAATGGACGACGAAACCTACGTCAAAGCTGACTACAAGCAGTTTCCGGGACAGGAGTTTTATACGGCAAAAGGAAGGGGAATGGGAGCAGATATTTTCAAGCACATGAAACTGTCAAAGTTCGCGAAGAAGTATCTGGTTTGGCAAGCCATCTGTACCTGTGGCTTGAAAAGCAGCATTTTCATAGCTTCCGAGACTGTCAACCAAGAAATTTACGTGAAAGAGTGTTTGAATAAACGTCTGCTGCCTTTCCTGAAGAAACACGGTTGTTCCGTACTGTTTTGGCCGGATTTGGCATCTTGCCATTACGGTAAAAAGGCCATGGAGTAGTACGCCGCCAACAACGTGCAGGTGGTTCCCAAGAACAAGAACCCTCCCAACACGCCCCCCTCCGCCCTCCGTCCAAGAAATACTTGGCTATTGTCAAACGGAACCTAAAGAAGACCAAAAAAACTGCTAAGGACGAGCAGCAGTTCAAGGCAAACTGGCTTTCTGCGGCGAAGAAGGTGGACAAGGTGGCTGTACAAAATCTGATGACAGGGGTTAAGCTTAAGGCCCGGCAATTCGGATTTGGAAAAGCGGAAGCCTAACTAAATATTTTTCCTGAATTTTATACTAATTGACTGGAAAAAGAAATTAAATTTGATTTTTTAAATAAACGATTTCACCGATTTACACGCGTTTTCCCTTGACCAAATTTTGACCATATCACCCTTTATGTGCAATCAGGTTCTGATGAAATGTTCATCTTTATTATCGCAAAGCTTTCTGGAGAAACTCTACGGCCCTGGTTTGGAAGCTTTTGATTATATTTGACCGGTCGATTCAGATAGCTGGACCAAGAGCGCAAGGATTTAAATTTTTGATACTGATAATAATGAAAAACTATTCTTTTCTACTTACAGAACAACTGCCTCATCTGTGTGTTATAATTGTGTAAAGAATTGTGAAAAGTTCCAAAAAAGTTATATAAAATGAGTTCCCAAAATATATTCAACTTGATTAAACAACAATTGTATCCAAATCTATGAATATTGCATTGAAATCCATTTTCAAATGAAAAGAATTTTAGATTAGGGGATAGGTTACACAGTTAATCTTTTCTCCTATGGTCGGGACGATATCGTCCTGTTTTCTCAACAGCTGAAATTACAGGAAAATTTCAGGACAGCAAAACAGCTTAGGAAAACAACTGTCAAACTGTCCTGTATGTTCGAAACGGACTTCTCCTGTGACTAACAGGGAATAATAACGTTATCCTGTAGGCTCGAGAGTGTTCACTTCTGAAATTCACACGGAATTTTACAGATTTCTACCAAGCAGAAAGTAACAAATCAAATTTTAATTTATCAAAGAAACATTTATTTATTTATTTATTTGTTTTCATAAGCGCCGATGTGGTCTAGCGGATAGGCTGGCGCGAGTCTGGTATTGGTATGCCAGGCGTACTGGGTTCGATTCCCGGTATCGGCAAGAAAAACTTTTGGGTTCGATTCCCTTAAGTTTGCCGACAGGTAAGATGTGTTTCATTCTATAACTGACTATATAATAGGAATGTTCAATCAGTTGCCAGCTGGTCAGGTATATACACGGATGCCGGAATACCTGTAAATAAACTAGCCCACCTGATTGATTCGTTCTTCCAAAAATATACCTACATCAACACAATACATTCACTCCATAACAGTTCATACGAAGCCATGGGGTCCGGGTATGATGGCGCGCTGCATTGGAGATTTGTCGAACATAATAATCTAAAGAATGCATGTGAGCACATACTTTGGCAGAAACTGCGGTGAATCCGTGCACCCATGGTGGATTACCAACAAACAAACAAAAAAAGAAACATTTATTTGTTTTCATTTATTTATAACTATGACATCGGTATTGGTCCTGGTGGCACGTTTAGGAATTTATATTTTACATGAAAACTAAGAAAGTTAAAAATGTCAATTCTCAGCCATTAAGCATTCATTTTGAAAAACTTTCAAGCTCAATGACATGCTTGCCGGCGGAATCGTGTCACGAACTGTGCCGCAAGTTGAATGCGCAGTCCCATTAGACGGACGGATTTTTGGATATACAACTGCGATGGCGGATCCTTCTGAGAGAACTGTTCCTCCAGCACAACCTCCAACAACTCTGCTTTTTAGGGTAGACGGCTAAACACACGACGCACAGCCAAACAAGCCAAATACATTTCGAAATCCCAACTGTCTATTTAGCAACGATCGATCAAGGGTTTGTCGCGTGTTTCGGTTAACTATCTTCCCGTGGCTGATGAAAACTCTTGTTTTTGACAGTTCTAAGTGTCATTTGATCTGTTTTCCTTTAATTCAGAGGATCATGGTCGCGAGCAGAATAAGTGCAATCTTAGTGTGTAGCAGAATTCACTACAAATCACAGAGGGAAACCGTTTTGAGCTTACAAGATAATTCAAAGTCCCTAGAAGTCACAGGGGAAAATAATTTAAAACATACAAGGCAGATGTTTTCCTGAACTGTTTTGTTGTCCTGTAATTTCAGCTGTTGAAAATACAGAATGAAGTGTGTTGAAATATATTTTTATGAATTTTTTAATATTCAATAATAAGGAATACATAAAAAGTTCGCTATTTTGTTTTGAGAAAATGCCAGAAATTACGTGAACTAATTCAAGAATTCCAATTATTTACATGAAACCAAAATGGTTTCAAATAGGTTATTGTTCATAGACCTAAAAAATATTTCTAATTACAAGAAAAGTTAATTGAGTGGAAAGAAATTGATCAATTAAAACGATTTTTTTACTAAATACACCCATAAAAGAGGTTGCATAAATCCAATGCATATTTACCAAGTCTCTGTACTGAAAATTCTATGAAAAGGGTATTGTACCAAAGATTAAAGGGTGTCCACGATGAAATTGCCACAGTATAAAATTGCTCTCACTTTTGACCCGTTGGGTAGAATATAATGTAAATTTGGATGGATTTAGTTCATAGTGCATTGTTTACATCAGGGATGGCCAAGATTTTCAACAGGCGGGCCAAATTTTGGTACTGAGACTTGATTGCGGGCCACACAACAATTTTTTCTTTAGTATTAAATGCAAACGAATTTCAGTGGGCTACCCCAATAGTATAAATTCCAAATCCAAATATTTTTAAAATATGTTTTAAAATCTAATTTTTGCAGAAAGATTTCCGAGATTCAGTACAGATTTTTACCAGTTCTTTTTTATTTGATTAAAACAGAAAATTAAAATTGTTGATATACTTTTAACGAGCTTACAGTCAAAATCAAACCTTTCAATTCAGGCTCAATGCATTTGTTTTGAATTAAATTAAATTTCTTCAATAACACTTCACACATATAGCGTTTTTTTTTCAGAGATTTTAAACATTCTGGGCTTATTCATTCCATAAGGATCAAATTGTTAGGTTACTACACCGGAATCCCATGGTTTCATATTTTGAAAATCAAATCATGGTTAAAATTTATATTAAAAAATGACAAAATTACTCTGCACAACGAAATTGTTCAAGACCGAATAACCATCGTCATCATTTTGCATTTAAGATGAAATTTTCTTTCGCTCTTTAATTATTATAATAAAAATTAATATAAAAAGTTTAATTAGGTACAAACAAAATAAAAACTGGCATAAACAAGTCTCAACTTCTGTCCTTTTAAAATATTTGTAGCTTGGACAACATATTCTATATGTAAAATACAAATTTGAAAGTTGTTGTCATAACTTTTGAAGCGGTTTTCTGATAATTTTTTAGATGTTTCATACGGCGTAATAAACCTCAAGTGAGATTTGATGATTTTTTTTCGGAATTTCAGATTTTTTTTACATTCAAACGAAAAATACAAACTCTTAAAACATATATGGAGAACGGTCAAACTCAACAATTTAAAAGCTTGTTATCTCAAAATAGGCTTTCATGCATACCCGTCTGGCTCCAAGCGCATCATTTTACCTTTTTTGAAATATAAACATTATAAAAAGCAAATATGTAAATATGAAAAAAATTATACTTTTTCAAAAAAGTCCCCCTTCTCTGTTATTTGTAAATAACAAGTTCATTCAAATGAAATTGAGGTAAATTTTACCGAACTGAAAGTATTAATAGCAGAGCCTGGCTTTAAAAATATAATCACTTATTAGGAAGCTATTTTTATATTTTCTAAATTATGTTCTCTCCTTTTTTTGGTGAATTTACAGATAGAAAAAGCTCCACAATCTGAGAAGAATTTCTATCAGCCATCTTGCTTGTCAAATTGTCTTTGGAGGAGCTTGTTTATCAGTTAATTCACTAAAAATTTTGGGAGAAAATGAATTTTTTAACAAAAAAAAACACTTAAATAAGCGATCACAGTTTCAATGCCCAACACGGTATAAGTTTAAATAATTAAAAATACGTTACTAATACTAGGATATATCATTTCGATTTAATTCAGAAAATGTTATCCTTTTCTGTTG
Organism: Uranotaenia lowii; assembly: GCF_029784155.1. NCBI lineage: Eukaryota > Metazoa > Arthropoda > Insecta > Diptera > Culicidae > Uranotaenia > Uranotaenia lowii. The sequence continues at coordinate 391,719,878 of NC_073692.1, forward strand.
AAGTTTAGTACAAATAAAGTGCAAAGTTTTTTATATTTTTTAGATCAATTTTAACAGCCTGAATATTTTTTTGGTAAGCAAAGTTTTGAAAATAGTATTCGAATTACAAATAGTAGAAGTTTTGTACCAATGTAACTCTACAAACCAGATTTCAACTATTCTGATTATTTTCAATTGAGCTGAAAAATTAAATAAGTACTTCGTACTACAAAGCTAAAAAAAATATCAAATATCTGTTCTAAGAAAATCGTGTGAGTGATTTGAAATACGGTGAATTTTCATTTCAAAATAAATATAAATAATTTTGTACTTTCTCTACCTTCACATTATCATTTAAGAGTAAATAATTAATAATAAATAACGAGTTATACGAGTTCTTTCGTAATTTATGAGTACGACGCCTTCCAAACTTCTCAAAATTATACTAGTTTCCGCTTGAAGACTCTCAGCGCTCCAAGAATAGTGGAGGCCACTTTCAATACCACTGATATGAAGTAACTAAATAACAAATATCTACTGCATAATTGCGTGGTTGCAAAGTACAAATAATGTTGTAAAAATTGAAGAATATAAAAATGTTTCTCGTTTGCTTGATACAGTCAGTTTTTTTAAAATGATGTAGCAAAAAAACATTCAATTTTCAAAAGGCTTCGCGAGCCACAAAAAGACAGACGCGGGCCACATGTGGCCCGCGGGCCATGGTTTGGCCACCCATGGTTTACATCCTGCAAGTTTAAAAGTTCTGTGATCAAATCTCGCTGAAATCGAGTCGAAAGAACAGCTCGTGCGTGATAAAATCTAGCGCATTCATCACGAGAACAAGGATTTCTCGCATCGTTCGATCGCTCAAACGTTGGGAATCGCGAATTCCACGGTGTCGCGAGTGATTAAGCGATTCGAGGAAAGATTAACCACCGATCGGAAGCCAAGAAGTGAAGGAAAGAGTATTCCGTACAATACCTAAAATCACAACCGCGTAGTTGGGGCCTTCAACCGAAACCCGAACGCCTCCGTTCGGGATGTGGCTAAAAAGCTGCACCTAAGCCGAAACACAGACTAATAGCCGAAGTTTTGTCCAGAAGGCCAAAACTAAGGCTGGGCTTCGAACGTTCGAGGTACAAAAGGCCCCTTATCGCGGCGAGAAGCAGAACAAGTCCGCCAAAACCAGTGCCAGGAAGCTTTACCTCAACATGCTGACGAAAGTGGAATGCTGCATCATGGATGACGAAACATATGTGAAGGCCGACTTCAAACGGCAACCTGTTTTTCACGACCAATGATAAGTTCAGCGTTCCGGAGCATGTCCGCACTCAGAAGATGTCCAAATTTTCGAATAAATTCCTGGTTTGGCAAGCCATTTGTACGTGCGGGAAGCGAAGAGCACCTTTCGGAACCCAGGACCCAGGACACGATGAACGGACAGGTGTACATGAAAGAGTGCCTCAGAAGCGGCTTTTTCCACTCCTGAAGGCCCACAACGTTCCAACAATCTTCTGGCCACATTTGGCCTCATGCCACTACTCTAAGGACGTGCTGAAATGGTATTTGGATAATTAGGTCAATTTCGTGCCGAAAATGTTCAATCATCTCATCACTTCGGAGCTCCGTCCTATCCAGAAGTACTGGGCGATTATGAAGCAGCACCTTCTTAAACGACCTAAGGCAGTGAAGACAGTCGAGTAACTGAAAGAAGTATGGGTTTACATGCAAAAAACGGTTGATTCACAGGTTGTGCAGAATCTTATGGGCGGTTGCGCTAGGAGAACAATGCAAGTTATTAGAAAGCTTATTAATGCCGATCCGATATAGAATATTATACCAATTATTCCGCCTCCAAGGGAAGTTGATTATCGGAATAGGATCTGATTTGTGGGTGTGGTTCTTAGTAAAAATAATTTTCAAAAAAAATATTTGTAAGATGTTGCAAAGGACTTGGGTCATCAAGAAAAGGCGGTTTTAAAAACCATCAAAATGATCAGAATGACTATTTCTAAAGATATATCGATTCGAACATTTGCTATTGAATTAAGCAAGAACTACTACGCTAATATTTCTGCTAGCAAATAACAATTCCAGCGACCAATTTTCTCCGAATCGATATAGATATTCATTTTCCCTCCGTATGACGACTTGGTCAATTACTGTCACCATTATCAGACAGTGCAGAACACCGCAGTGCGATCAAAATCACCGTGATTGCAATTCTTGTCCGGTATGTTGTAAGTGCACATTTCCTGCAATCCGCCAACCACGCAACCGGAGATAAATGTGCAGCACAGGATATAGCAAAAAACTATAAATTGCCTGACCCGCGCAACTCCTTCCTCCCCGGCAATGGTTCTTATCGCGGGTACATGCACCCACGGATGATGTCCTTTTTTTTGCTAACCGAGTGTCTTCTGGGGCAGGAATGGCCTGGTCCGATTGCCGGTCCTAGACATGTTCGTGTGCCGTTCCTGTGTCAGTCAGCAAGCACTCACAGTCAGTCCTGCCTGTCCTGTGGGCCACTCGCGGGCCTGATAGCAATCAAACTGGGGCTGACAATTTAATTGCAAATTGCTCTGCAAGCAATGCAAGAAAACGAGCGAATCACGGACAGCCATGGTCAGACTGGGCAGAAAATACGGGCAGAGATACGGGCGTATGGCAAAAAAAGCGCACAATGACGCGCCATCACTGACTGGTGCGATAAACAAGACATACTGGCGCCTTCCAAATGACGAATCGAGTAGGGTTACTCGTAACGCCAAATTACATTAAAGAAGTATGCTTCATGCTTTCATATAACATTTTATATATTTTTTCAAGTTTTTAAAATTTCTTATCTCGAATTAATTTCAATATCCTAGATTTATATATATTTTTATAATATTCTTTAAACGGAACCACCATTTTGGTCCAACTTCTGGTTTTTGGTTACTCTAATTTCAAATTTTCCTCTGATGACTTATCCAGCTGAATGTGTAAACTCCAACTAACGGTTTCATATGTCATCTGACTTGCAGATCGATTTTGGGTCCTCGTCTAGGGAAAGCATCAAGCAGGGCAAATCAACTAACTGAAAAATTGTGCAACGCTTCCGGTTTATTTTGCCCTTCCATTCGGAGAAAAACATAAGCTTTGCGAATAAATGGGCTAACTGATGAATAAATGAAATTCAATTTACTTCACCACAATCGGGCGACCTGCTCCCGAATGACCGAGCCAGAACGGGGCAGTGATTCCGTCCCCTGAAAAGTGGTAGGGTATCAAGCACTTCGCAAGTGCCAATCGAGCCCAAGCCCCAGGGTTTGCGGTTGAAATTTTTTTTGAAGGTTGAGCAGACCGCCCCCTCAGATTGAATTAGATTGGTGCTGTAAATGAGCGCAAATTTTGTAATAATGGAGGGAGGGACTTCACAACTGGTTCCGGGATTCCAGTACCTACGATTGCGTGCTTTATTGAAAACTTAACTTCTAGGAAACGGATTTGCACTTTCGTGAAACCTTTTGCGGTGATCGTTTTTCAATTTAGAGGAATTATGTATTTACGTCGTTTGTGAAAGAGGATGAATGTCGTTTTTGGATGTATGGAGTTAACAATTGAAAAAATCATCGAATATTGACAGTGAAATATTTATAGCAACTGGTTTGCAGTATCTTTATCTCTCCAATATAACTCATTCCAATTAATTTATTTTTCAATTGGTTGAAAATTACAAAATTACATATTGTTGAACATTACAAACATTTTGAAAAATAAAGGTTTTAATTCAATTATCAATAATCACTACGAGTAATTTTGACTTCCGAGAAAAAAAGTTATATCTAGTAGTTTGTGTAATACATTTTTTGGTAATCTGCAATGTACGGAAATTTCTACGGAATTTAAGAGAAAAGTTAAACTAAGTTGAATCTAAGATAATTTTTATAGCATAGGTAAAATCGTTTCGGAGTCTTCAACAAAGTTGTTTAATGAATTAAAACCTTCGACATCAATACGTTAGAGACTTTATTTTGTGATGTCAAAAATTGAAGAATTAATTTTTTACACTCGAAGACCTATTTTTATTTACACTGAATACCAGAACCAGAAAAAGTCCCAGAAAACCACCAGAATCTCAGGAACTACTGAACCGCTTAATAGAACTATTGAATAAGCTTAATAGCGGCATGTTATCCAAACATACACAGCAAAAAATTTCTAAAAGTACACGGAATCTAAAAAACGAGTGATCTATTTTTTCTTGAGTGTAATTGCAAAAAGATGTAATTTTAAACTCCTTTTGATGTAATATTAGACTTTTTTCAAAAATAGGATAGAAATAAACTGTTTTGATGTAATTTTACATTGCGTCGTGTAAAAATCAACCGGTCAATGAAATTTATGTCACAAACCGTGTAAAGTTAGATCTGTTTGATTTAAAATTGAATGCAAATATTTTACTTCTGCCTTTTTATATTTCGTTAGTTTGCGCACAAAGTAAACAAGTCGAAAAATTATTCGGAAACGAGTCGATCAAAGGCGTAGCTACCTACAGCAGCACATCTAGAGTCTTTTAAAGTCGTAAGTATACGTGAAATGAAGAATGCGGTTGAAACTGACTAGTTTTTTCTCCATTACAGCAAGGTCAGATATTTTCGCAAAGGCTGATATTTATCCGGACAGTTATTATCCGGACAAACTTTTGTCAGATCAATTAAAGTGTCCAAGTGCTGACCGAAAGATCATGATGTTCCGGAACCATTCGAGGATACTGATGACGCTGAACTGTAAAAATATCCGCGTGCTGGGAATCATCGGATGCAACAACAATTCCAGCTTGACGCTTTCCGTGATGGTGTTTTAATTTTCAGTTTTGTAAATAAATGTGAATTAAAAATAATACATGTGGGCGTATTCATTCAAAGACAAAAGCAAAAACCTGAATATTTAGCAAAAATATCAATATTTACGATAATAAATTTCAAAATTTACATCCCTGTGTATTTTTACACGACGGCTTTAGTGATCCGGTCTCGTGCATTGGTTTCAATCTAAATTTACACGCCTCAAAAATTACATCCTGGAAAAAAATAAACCGTGATAGAATTTTACATCGAAATCGATGTTCTGTTTTCGTGCATCGTTTTCGATCTAAATTTACACGAATTTTTCTTGCTGTGTATGGTAAAATTGAGCCTTTACTTGCGTCCTTCATTTTTTTCCCTACATAATATCTGATACATATTGCAGATATGCATTGCAGATATAACCACGGCCAAGCCAACCATATTGTTAAAACCGCAAAAGATACAGGTTCCCTACCAAACGCTTTATATGAGATACTAAGAAATAGATGCATACACAGTAAATTTTTGCCTTGTTTTTCAGCAAAAAAAAATGCTGGAAATGTCCAGCAATTCAAATTTTTGCTGAAAACCAGTTAACATGATTCGTTATGCTGACTTTTCCAGCACTTGTTCTTTTTTCGCTGTAAATTTTCCACCAATTGATCCGTTCTGCTGGAAAATCAGCAATCGATCTGTCTGATTTGGAATTGTGGACATCCCGGCCCAAGATTTCTAGCCGCCGAATTTTTAAATTACTTGTGAAACACCTACCTACCTAACCTACCCCTTTTCTTTTTCCTCGAATGCCTTTTTTCAATTGCTGACTTTCCAGCAGTTGAGTTTGTTGATTTTTCCAGCAATAAAAATTTTGCTGGCTTTTGTCCCGCTGGTTTTCCAGCAACATGAATTGCTGGAAACGATAAGAAAACAACCGGAAACCTACAAAAGTTCAGTTCAAATTGAGTTGTTTTTATTGACGAACTGACCGATACTAAATTTTCACGATGATACGAAAATGACAAGTCCTAAATTTGACAGATGGCTGAACCAGCAGAATAAATCTCGCGTGAGTGTTTATTACGTCGCATGAAAAATCTTAAGAAATCACAGAAAACTGCTGCAAAAGTTATCAAAACAACTTTAAAAATTGTATTTCATATATTGAGTATGTTTTCCAGACTACACATATTCTAAATGGAAAGAGTTGGCGACTGCTTTGTCAGTTTTTGAATTTTTTGTAAATAATAAAACTTTTTGTTTCATACGACGTAATGAAAGCTCACGCGAGATATAATTTTAGGGTTTCCAGCAAAAATTAAGATTGCTGAACATATCCAGCAAAAAATTTGTACATATTTTATGACTGAATGAAAATGATTTATTTTTTGTTGCAAATTTGAGAAAGTTTCTCCATTGCTGTCTGAAAAGATTGAGATTTGTGAGGTTGGAAAAATAACATGATAACGGGTGTTAAATAAAAAATGAGAATGTTTTCAATACCTTTCAGTAACTCAAATAAAGAGCGTAAAATTTTCTTTCTCCAAGAAAATTGCTCTTTGGGCTCCCTAGAAACAGTAGGCGTGTTTGGTTTTGCTAGTTTGAATTTAGACAAAGCAAAGATGGCGTCGAAACAGCACGTGCTCCGCGAACGCATTGTACGGTTCTACGAAACGCATTTCCAGCAAGGAAAAAAGTTCACGGTGGCACATTTTAAGGAAGAAAATGTACCTGTCAGTACGGTATATTGTATCCTGGGTTCCCTAAACGTCGGAAGTGGTCGTCCGGTGGCGATAATGACGAAGCAGAGGATATTTTCCGCTGTCCAAAACGCATATTCCAGGAAATCGTAAGGAAGATCGTAACTCAACAAACTTGCCCCAGTGCCGCCCAATAGAGGATTTCTTTGGCTCACTCAGTGCCCTAGTGTATAAAAACAATTGGAGGGCCAAGGACATGAAGCAACTGACTACAAGAATCCGGAATTGTATCCGGAAAATGGACGTAAGTGCCGTACAACGTTCTTGTGAGAGCATCGCGACAAAGTTGCGTCGAACATCAGACCACGGCCCTTACTCAAACATTCACTGACATTTTTTTTAAAGAAAATACATTATGTTATTAATAAAAAATACTGAAGTCGATGAAAAAAAATAACATTTTTTTTATATGTGATTGAAAAAATTCTCATTTTTTATTTAACACCCGTTAGTAGCCATTTGGGGCCTGTCAGATACCACGTGGACAGAAAAATGAAATTTTTGATCCCCTCCTCCCCCTCCGTGGACAAGCGTGGACATTTGGCAAATCCCTACCCCGCTCCCCGGATGTCCACGTGGACAGATTTGAAATAGTTTTTTTTGAAATACCTATAATTTAACAGTTAGATAACACTAGTTTTCACCTTTTTGTTATTGAAATGGCTGATCTTGAAAAAAAAAACGAATAAGAATTTCCTGACATAAAATGATTGTAAAAATTTTCAATTTCAAAATTATCATATTTATTTACTTGCTTTCAAGTAGCAACTAATTGTTTAAACTTAAACTGTAAAGCTTCGCAATTTAGAGATTTTGCTTTAAACAGCCGAATATTTATTCACCTTTAAAAAATATTTTGAAAGTAAGTCTGTCCACGTGGACATGACCCAAACCCCTACCCCCCTCTCCGTGGACTAGCGTGGACATATCCATACCCCTTTACCCCCCCCCCCCCTCCCCTAAGTTGTCCACGTGGTATGTGAATGGCCCCTTTGCACTTGGTCTGGTTTTCAGGGGCGAGATCTTCAATTCGGGTTTATTCCTGAGAGATCATTATTCTTTGGCAATTGTCTGCCAAATTTGATACCATTTGATGATTAGCCTTCCAATGAACATTTTGACGCTTGATGATATTTTCAGTTTTTCCCCTTTCACAAGAAAAATTCGTAAGTTTTGGGAGCAACTGTCACACACCGAATTTGTTTTTTGATACAATACTTGTTTTTATTAGGTTTCAGTATTTAGAGCTAGGTATCAAAATTACGGATATATTTTGTTTATCGCCACGATAGATTGCAAATTGAATAATCGACTTTTTTCGGTGGGTTATAGAATGATTAATACTTTTTTACCAGTTGTCCATACGTTTCGAGCTAATATGGCATTCGCTCCTCTTCAGTGGACACTAAAATTATATTTTAAACTATTAATTTTAACTTAATTAACAATTTTAAAAATCTTACATTTTAGAAGTCGCAGCAAGCCGTGCTCGGGAACGGATGTGATTTTTCTGACGTCGCGATTTTTCCGCTTGGTTTTTTTTGGAGCTGAATATTGTGCATTGATTGCTTGTGAAGAATTTTGAATCTTTTTCAAAAAGTTGATCTTGGGGCGCCTTTCATTTGACCATCAACTTTGAACTGGAAAGAAGTCGTGTGTGATAAGAGGATGGACGGAGTAAATCAGGCAGCTAAGTACAATTTTTTTTTATACAAAACATTAATCAGAAGCTACCAGTTCAGACTGTTACCGCGAAGAGGCGAATTTTTGAAAATCAAAGCCAATTTCAATTTTGAAAAACAAATGGTGCTGGCGTATGTGTAATTTGCGAAAGCTCTTCAACACTTCGTCGTAGAACATCGATAAGCTCGTCGATATCTTTTAGGCAGTTTTTTTTATTGTGAAAAGTATTGCACTTAAAGAGATTTCTGGTTAACTTTATTTTACTGTCTTGTTCACCATCGGTTGTACCTATAGTTAAAAATTCCTTCAAAAAAAGGTTAAAAGTTTTGCTTTCGTTTCAGTCTTCGGAGACATTTAGGAATTGGAATTTAAGTAAATCATCCTGATCAAGGCCTTATCTTTCACTTGCATATCTATTGCTAGCGTTTTGTCATATTTTCGGATTTTTTACCCTTTTCCCCCCAGCTGAATAATGGAAAAAACAGTTTTAATTTACACTATTAAAATTTTGGATTGAGAATTTTTAAAAAATGAGATAAAGATTCTCTAGACTTAAGAAAGGGCAGAACAAAAATTGATTAAATTAATTCATTTCTAATTATCTATTAGTCTTAGTTTAGCAATGTCAAACAAGTCTTGCGATTGCCAAATGGAGTAAAAATTATAAATTGTTAAATTGATTTTCATTTCAATTTTAAATGGAGCTTAAAAATTAACAACGAAAGTCAGTTTAAAAAAAGATCAATGCATTAAGGAAAAAATGCCTCTTTAGAGATTTCATTTGGTCAAAATAAGGATAGTTTTCACATCAATAACATAGCTCAGATTCATTTTAATTAATTTAGAGGCTAGCAGTAGAAGAAAATTATAACATAAGATCACAACACAGTCAAAAGTGTCTCCATGATCTTATCCTTTAACCCATATTCCCAACAAAAATTGTTTTGCTAGGATGCAGAGGTGACCTCGGTCCTAAAGCATGATTTATTCTGTCATCCTTTTCTCTCTTTTCAATTCTATCTATTGACTACTAGGACGTGGCCGGCGCCGTTATTGATGATTAAAGAGAGAGCATCCGTTTTGGGCATTGTGAATGTGCAGCCAGTTTCAGACACCATTCATTTGACCCTTGAACAAAATTGGTGGCCTCGGTCAATCACGGAGTAGCAACCATTGGCGATGTGGAATTCGTTCTACTGAGACACGCCTGCGATCATGGGATACGAAATGTATTTGATTCAATATAATCGTACTACCACTAAACAGGTTTTATGAAGTTTACTGAGGAAATTCAACGGAATTGTTCAATTTTAATTTATTACTAAAAAATATAATGAAGCATTTCGGGTTCAATGTTTAAAGGTTGATGTGAGTAGTCAATCAAGCTAAGCTAAGCTAAGCTAAGCTAATTTTAAAAATCTTACATTTTACTGGCCTCCGTCTTTGTTTTCGGTCAGTTTGTTTTGTGTTGCGTTTACAATTGTTTGTCAGTGTCTGTTTCAATTTCGAGATTACAGGGCCGGAAGCTGTTTTAAAGTTACACGAGTCCCTTTGTCTGTTTACTACATTATCATCACCCTTAATTTTAATGTAAAAAGTCTCAGCAGTTATTCTAGCATTATAGCCTGCTACTCTTTCTAAATTTTTTTTTTTTTCAAAATCAAATAGGTGATCAGTTTCTATACTGTGTTGTGCTAGTCCTGTACTCATATGTTTTGTTGATACATTTGTTTTGTGTTGTTTTATTCGCTTTTCTAAATTGACTAGTTTCCCCTATGTATGACTTTTCACATTTTCCACATTTAATTTCGTATACAACATTGATATTTTTGTTTTTTTTTGGATTTTATGTTTGGTTTTTGTGAGAATCAGGTTTTTCATTTTATCCACAGGTTGAAAAGCAACATTTATGTCAAATTGCCAAAGATATCTAGATAGTTTTTCTCCTAAACCTGCGCAATATGGAATGGTGACAAAGTTGTTCAGTGTTTTTTTGGTTATACTGAGACTTTTATAAATTTTGCGAGTCCGCTCTTTAATTAAATTTGTAACAATATTTCTAGGATAGTTATTTAGTTTTAGGATATTTCTAACCGTGTTGAGCGTTTTTTCTCTGTATTTTGTGTGTGTGAGTCTGATAGCTCTATCTACTAGAGCGATAACAGTGTTCTTTTTATGGGAAAATGGACTTAAAGAATTGAAGTCCAGATAGCGTCCTTTTTCGTCCTTCGGGAACCACTCCGTCGTTATCTCATGATCCTCCCGGCGCAAAATTGTGTCGAGGAACATGATTTCTCCATTTTTCTCACGTTCGACGGTAAACTGTAGCCGTTGATGAAAACCGTTGAAAGTGTCAACGATTTCAGTTTGTTGATCACTTTTAGCAGCCACCAAAAAATCATCAACGTACGTACCTCTTAAAAAATAACGGCGTGATCCCCTTGGACCGTAACTCAGTAAGCGCAGACTCTTCGATTCGTTCGAGAGCTATCGAAGCCACCACTGGACCCAAATGTGAGCCCATCGGGACCCCAAACTTCTGGGCGTAGAATTTTCCTCCATATTGAAAGAAAGTAGATTTCAGCACTAAATTTAATAGTTGCAAGAAATTACTTTTTGCAATTTTGGTGTGTTGTTTTATTTCGTCCCAACGTGTCTCGATCGTTTCCATCGCAAAATCCACAGGGACGTTTGTGAATAGCGAAACCACGTCCAGTGACTCACTGGCAGTGAGAAATCATTCAAAAACTCGCCGAAAAAAGTCGATTAAAAAACTCACTATTAATGACTCTTTACCATCCTTGTGGCATTCGTGTCTTTTCTTAAGTTATAATGAATGTGTATAAAAACATCAAAATATAGGTGGACCAAGACGCACCACAAAATGTGGCCCACGATTTTCCACTAGCTATGATTTGCAAATTGGTTGCGTTTGTGTGACTTATTGAGTTTTTTTTTTATCAAAAATTCATCTTCCACGTGAAAGAACTTGACAAAACTTAGATCATAAGCGTTCCCCATCGATGCAATTTGTTGAAGCTTGTTTAATAAAGTAATAATGATTAACTTGAATCATATGATGCGTATGCGTATGATGACAGTTGGATTGACATTTTTATCTCAACACACATCTGAGATATTCAGAGTGGCCCACGTTTCCCCATGGCCAACGTTACCCTACTTTCCCCTATAAATTATCCGGGCAAACGCGGATAAATTCGGACAATCTTATTTACAAGCTGAACCCTTTAATGCATGACTTTTTTTAAATGAGAATTGCAGTTATTGATTCAGTGAAATATACACTGCAAAAAATTCACATATTGCGGATATGGGTTAACTTTATGGATTTTTGTAATGCGATTCACATTTTAAAATTACGTGTCCACATATATGTATAGAATAAAAAAGTATGACTTATATGCCTCACATAAAAGTTATAAAATTCCACACATAGATATTATAAGCCTTCGTTGCACTAAAACATGTGCCTACGTCTAGGCGTTTACGTGCTAGGCTCAACGATACAGATGAAGGTCATGCTTAACTGTTTAACTTAGTTGTGTTCCGAAACTGATTTTAATTAACTTTACCTGTCTCTATTTTTAAAACCTCTTTATTAAGAACAGAATCTCGAAGCGATTTGCTTGGTAAGACGATAATCGCTATTCAGCAGGTGGCATGGCTTCGATTCCCATCTCGGTACTGGGTGTTAAATGCATAAGTTGTCCACCCACGTTTATTCAGTTAGCCTAAATCGGTTAAGACGATATATGTTTTCTTTTCAAATCCTATCTTATGGAAGGATCAATTATTTTAAATAATGACAAAAGATTTTTTCTTCGGGAATTTTTCATCCTATTGGGTGATTCACCCAACACAGTGTCAAAAGAAAACCACGCAGTTCTTGAAACGAAACAGCAGGTTCCGGGTTAAAGGCAACTCAGAGCTCCTGCTGCAAAATATATTTTCCCCTTAAATAGTGTTGTTTTTTTTTGTTTTAAACATTTAAGGCTCGAAAAAATTAAAACACTCTCCATATGAAAGCCTTTCTGCGTAGGTCTGAAACATACTGCCAGTGAAGCTTATACATCATGATGCACATTTAAAATGTGTAGGTATCAACTTTATAAATTTAAGATCATTAAACATGTAGCGTATCGTACTGCCGTTTTGCTACGATCACATTGTTCGATGACATAATTTCCTCGGAAATAATTCAATCGAACAATGGCGCCAATTTCTAATAAAAATTCGATTGGTTGTTATTAAGCTAAGCTAATAACTTTGAAACTCGTAATGAACTCTCCCAAACAGACATTAGGCCCCATTAATCACTCCTAACTGCTCAATATCTGGTCATTTTGAACCGAACTAATTGCCATCAAAGTGCAAATGTCCCACAATTTTTCACCACCACGATCACAATAATAGGTACATTTATGCAGTTCCCAAATCGGAACCCTTAAAATTAATGGATGTCAAAATTGTACCTACCCGGGCCAAATTTGACTTTTACTACATTGCCATTCCCACCGTTTGCGGATGGCAGGGAAAGAACCTAGCACTACGAGGTAGCTGCTACCTTAGACGGAAATTGCACTTCAGCTCTGATTTTTTTGGGGGGTTTGTTCGACGTTGCATTAAGGCAAATAAAATACAATGAATCTCTGGGACTGCAGCTAGAGCACCATCTTGACGAGTGTCGGTGAAAGGTTTTTCGTTCGCCCCGCATCCGTGGACAGTTTCGACTTAATTGGATCAATATTTACATCATTTAATAATTAAGACCGGGCTGCAGACTGGCGGTGGCACTCTTTCGCTAACGGTTATTCGCCTCTCGTTTTGCTCCGAATGGGGCGGAATGGGCTTCCTGTTTTTCGCATTCAATTCACAACGACTGCTGCAGCTACGATGGCTCAAATCATGGGCGAAAATTGGGCAAGGGCCTTCTCCTGAGTTGAACGGGGGTCGCAAGCCTAGATCTTTGAACCGATGCCAAGCGTCCATTATCATTGCATTTTTCCGTAGCAGTAAAAATTGCTCTGTGGTGTAGTTTTTTGTTTCTTTTCTCTGGCACGGGAAATTGGTGGGTTTGGTTGGACATCGCAATGCAATTTATTGCGCTTCAGTCTCGATTTCAAACGAAATACAGCACTTAGATGAATTAATTATGATCTTTTTTATTTTGGTTTTCGAGGGGAGTTGGCTGGTCAGAGCCAATTATTTTCTTCCGTCCGGATCATAAATTAACGAAGTACAAGCGGTGGTCAGCTTGAAGTTACCTCAACGTTATTGGTGTGGAAATGATGGAGCAATCATCAAAATTCAGCAACAGCAGCATAATTCTGAACAAATATCTATCGATCTAATGACTGTTGACTATTTAGTAGTCGTTCCTGGGAGTAGATTTAACTTTTAAATTTGAAAAACTTCCAACATCAAGTTTGGGAAACGTAATATTCTGAGGTTTCTCTGATCAAAGTTTCATGTTTCATGAAGCATTTGCGTAACAGCCTCCAGCGATGAGATTAAAATTACAAATTTGTTGAATTAGAATTTTAAAAAAAAGTTTTATTCAAATAATTTGATCCTACCCAAGGAAGAAATTTTCATCAACGATCAACTTCCCAATCAAGCAGGTACAACAGTTCACCGCATCATCTCAAAGCTTAGCAGAAGTCTGCAGAAGTGTCTTGTTGTCCTTCCCAAAGGAAAAAAAGCCGAACTCTTGTGTAGACCCGGTACTGGTCGATTAATGGTCATCCAGGGAGAGATTACACTGCCCAGCAGTCAGAACCTATCTATGGGACGCAATCTTGAAGCGGATAGAAAAAAGCCTTGCGGAATGCCCATGGGCATACAATGCAGCCCACAGGACAGGACAGCAATTAAACGACCGGAATGATGATTCGGTTTTAATGGAACATCATTTTGCAAGCAACTTTATTTGTGTGTGTTTTTTTGTTTTGGCTAACGGGATTCAAAAAGATTTATGATCTTTAGATTTCGTCCGAAAAAAGGTTATTTATTATCTATTCCCGTTCAGGCGTGGGAGAATCTTTGCGAATCATTTCTACCTCGGAGTGGTGATAGCTGCCCTTTGGATTTTTCTTTTAAATTGTAGAATCAAAGAGTATTACTCTTGTGACCATATTTGAATGAAATATCATAAAAAAAAATTAAAAAAAAAAAGTCACTTGAAAATTTTTTCAATTCCTTTTCAGTACGTTGTTGGTTTAACAGTGTTCCGAAAATCACTCATTTTCAATGAATGTTTCTGATTGCACTTCGCACCTGAACGTACAGCAGTCGGGTTTCGTTATTGATTGCTACTGGACCTACCAGATCATCGATCGTTCAATTCATCGCTAAAATACAGATCACCTCGCACGATGCTTGCTGTCAAAACAGTGCAGCACCATCATCAAATTGGAATCTCACCAATGCGCAATGCATATGGCGAATCTTGTTGGTCTTCGATCAGGAGTGAATGGATCAGGCAGTGAGAGAGTGATACATGAAGCCGATCATTAGCGTATTTTGTTTTATTTGATATATAGCAAATTAATAAATTTATTTGTTGTGATAACGTTTTTTAACATCAGTATGATCAAAATAAAATTGTAGTTGTGTTTGTGAGGGAAAGATGCTAACCAGGGATTGAAATGCTCTTGCTCAAGCGGCTGAGCATCAACGCTCTTGAAGCTCGAGAGCGAAGAAAGCTGGAGCCAATTCTAGCCCACCAATAAATGCTCAAATTAAGCTCATACCTCTTCTGGCTCTAGGAGACAAGGTTTTGCATTTTGCTTTGAGTTTGTTAGCTCAAGGAGCCGAAATTTCTTGAGCTTGCTGGCTCAGCAAAATTGTAACACTTGAGCTAAGTGGTGTGTATTGACTTTGCTATTGTGGTGCTGTGTGAGCCAACGGCTTTTTTATGCACCAGGAACTGTGGAAGGGCTTGTTGGGATTAATAAAATGAATGTTAAAGATTTCTTGTAACTGGTAAAAGTTACCAGCACTAGTAACTATGAAATAGTAAAAATTACATTTTTTCGGGAAAAACGCCAAAAGAAAGGGCTTGTTGCGAGGATTATTAAAATCAATGTTAGAGAGTTCTAGTTACTAGTAAAAGTTACCAGCACTAGTAACTATGAAATACAGACCCCGTTCGTTTTTGGCAACATCCGATTTTGGCAACATTCGATTTTGGCAACATCCGATTTTGGCACATGTGCCAAAATCGAACGGTTTTTAGAAACAACATTACCTTTTAGATTTCGTTATAACAGAACCAATTTAATTTAGACAAATACCATAAACACGTTTTTATGTTCTGAAATGGTGGTAAAATGCAACAATAAAAACAAAAGTTTTTAAAAAAATTTATAAAGTACTCAAAAATGACGAAAAGATGAAAAATTCAAAAAGTTCAAAAACAAATTCTAACAAAAGACTGGAAATGGCAAAAATAACTAAAAAATGATGAAGAATGACAAAAACAGCAATTATGACAAATAAAAAAAACATTATAAACAAAACAAGAAAAGTGAAAAATGCATCAACAACTTGATGAAAAAAATAAAAAAATGACTACAAGTGGTCACAAATTGACTTAAAATAACGTTTTTCATAATAATAATAATAGTTATTTTGTAAAAATAACTGAAAAAAAAAGTTGAGAAAAAAACCGTTTGATTTTGGCAACATTCGATTTTGGCAACACAAAATGTACGGGCGTGTTGCCAAAATTGAACGGGGTCTGTAGTAAAATTTATAAATTTTCTGGAAAAACGCCAAAAGGAAGGGCTTGTTGTGAGGATTATTAAAATCAATGTTAGAGAGTTCTAGTTACTAGTAAAAGTTACCAGCACTAGTAACTATGAAATAGTAAAATTTACAAATTTTCGGGAAAAACGCCAAATGAAAGGGCTTTTTGTGGAGATTATTAAAATCAATGTTAGAGAGTTTTAGTCACTAGAAAAAGTTAACAGCACTAGTAACTATGAAATAGTAAAATTTACAATTTTTTGGGAAAAACGCCAAAAGAAAGGGCTTGTTGCGAGGATTATTAAAATCAATGTTAGAGAGTTCTAGTTACTAGTAAAAGTTACCAGCACTAGTAACTATGAAATAGTAAAATTTATAAATTTTCTGGAAAAACGCCAAAAGGAAGGGCTTGTTGTGAGGATTATTAAAATCAATGTTAGAGAGTTCTAGTTACTAGTAAAAGTTACCAGCACTAGTAACTATGAAATAGTAAAATTTACAATTTTTCGGGAAAAACGCCAAATGAAAGGGCTTTTTTCGAGGATTATTAAAAACAATGTTAGAGAGTTCTAGTTACTAGTAAAAGTTACCAGCACTAGTAACTATGAAATAGTAAAAATTACATTTTTTCGGGAAAAACGCCAAAAGAAAGGGCTTGTTGCGAGGATTATTAAAATCAATGTTAGAGAGTTCTAGTTACTAGTAAAAGTTACCAGCACTAGTAACTATGAAATAGTAAAATTTACAATTTTTCGGGAAAAACGCCAAATGAAAGGGCTTTTTTCGAGGATTATTAAAAACAATGTTAGAGAGTTCTAGTTACTAGTAAAAGTTACCAGCACTAGTAACTATGAAATAGTAAAAATTACATTTTTTCGGGAAAAACGCCAAAAGAAAGGGCTTGTTGCGAGGATTATTAAAATCAATGTTAGAGAGTTCTAGTAACTAGTAAAAGTTACCAGCACTAGTGACTATGAAATAGTAAAATTTATAAATTTTCTGGAAAAACGCCAAAAGGAAGGGCTTGTTGTGAGGATTATTAAAATCAATGTTGGAGAGTTCTAGTTACTAGTAAAAGTTACCAGCACTAGTAACTATGAAATAGTAAAATTTACAATTTTTCGGGAAAAATGCCCCAAATGAAAGGGCTTTTACTATTTCATAGTTACTAGTGCTGGTAACTTTTACTAGTAACTAGAACTCTCTAACATTGATTTTAATAATCCTCGCAACAAGCCCTTTCTTTTGGCGTTTTTCCCGAAAAAATGTAATTTTTACTATTTCATAGTTACTAGTACTGGTAACTTTTACTAGTTACTAAAACTCTCTAACATTGATTTTAATAATCCCCACAAAAAGCCCTTTCATTTGGCGTTTTTCCCGAAAACTGTAAATTTTACTATTTCATAGTTACTAGTGCTGGTAACTTTCACTAGTATTTATAACTCTTTAATATTGATTTTAATAATCCTCGCAACAAGCTCTTTCATTTCGCGTTTTTCCCGAAAAAATGTAATTTTTACTATTTCATAGTTACTAGTGCTGGTAACTTTTACTAGTTACTAGAACTCTCTAACATTGATTTTAATAATCCTCGCAAAAAGCCCTTTCATTTGGCGTTTTTCCAGAAAAATTGTAAATTTTACTATTTCATAATTACTAGTCTGGTAACTTTTACTAGTTACTAGAACTCTCTAACATTGATTATAATAATCCTCGCAACAAGCCCTTTCATTTGGCGTTTTTCCCGAAAAATTGTAAATTTTACTATTTCATAGTTACTAGTCTGGTAACTTTTACTAGTAACTATAACTCTTTAATATTGATTTTAATAATCCTCGCAACAAGCCCTTTCATTTGGCGTTTTTCCCGAAAAAATGTAATATTTACTATTTCATAGTTACTAGTGCTAGTAACTTTTACTAGTTACTAGAACTCTCTAACATTGATTTTAATAATCCTCGCAAAAAGCCCTTTCATTTGGCGTTTTTTTTTCCGAAAAATTGTAAATTTTACTATTTCATAGTTACTAGTGCTGGTAACTTTCACTAGTATTTATAACTCTTTAATATTGATTTTAATAATCCTCGCAACAAGCTCTTTCATTTCGCGTTTTTCCCGAAAAAATGTAATTTTTACTATTTCATAGTTACTAGTGCTGGTAACTTTTACTAGTAACTAGAACTCTCTAACATTGATTTTAATAATCCTCGCAAAAAGCCCTTTCATTTGGCGTTTTTCCCGAAAAATTGTAAATTTTACTATTTCATAGTTACTAGTCTGGTAACTTTTACTAGTTACTAGAACTCTCTAACATTGATTTTAATAATCCTCGCAAAAAGCCCTTTCATTTGGCGTTTTTCCCGAAAAATTGTAATTTTTACTATTTCATAGTTACTAGTGCTGGTAACTTTCACTAGTATTTATAACTCTTTAATATTGATTTTAATAATCCTCGCAACAAGCTCTTTCATTTCGCGTTTTTCCCGAAAAAATGTAATTTTTACTTTTTCATAGTTACTAGTGCTGGTAACTTTTACTAGTTACTAGAACTCTCTAACATTGATTTTAATAATCTTCGCAAAAAGCCCTTTCATTTGGCGTTTTTCCCCAAAAATTGTAAATTTTACTATTTCATAGTTACAAGTGCTGGTCCCGAGCAGACTTTTATGGCAAAATTATAGCAAATTTTGCTATCACGCCTTGAGAGCCAAACTTGCTTTCATTTTGGTTGACATAAGGTGGTACACAGCAAAAATGAGAGCAAAGATTCCAGTACTTGGTTAGCAAAGTGATACCAAAATTTGCTAAAACTGAGACCCTAACTACACCTCATTTTTCGAGAGCTTGGAAAGCACAATGATGCCAATATAAAGCATCAAATAATTTCCAATGAAAGCAAAATTTGGCCTCAATGTAGTCTCAAAGATTAAAAAAACGAGGTATCGAAAAAAGCAAAAATATGCATCACTTTGCTAAGAATGATGCTTTCATTTTTGCTGTGTACCACATTATGTCAAGCAAAATAAAAGCAAATTTGACTTTCCAGGCGTGATAGCAATATATGTCAGAATTTAGCAATAAAAATTTCAATTCAAGTTAGTATCGTCAATTCACAAAAAAAATTTTTTTGTCGACTAACCGCCTGAACGTATAGATAAAAATCCTAAATTTTGGCATAAAAAAATAGACGCCAACAATAATGCGCCTTTGTGCAGACAACGCGTGAGAAACAGGTTATCTAAGCAAAAACCACCAAGTTTATTAAATGCATGTGTTGTCTACATACAGGCGTTTAAATCAACAAGATATGTTTTTGAGTTTGCAATGTTATGAAGAGCGAGCCTGGTAATTAGCTTGGTAAACATGTACGTTCTTAGATCTAGATTTTGCATGTTAACACTTTTAAACATCCAAAGAAAAAAAATCCAAATCTGTTTTTGCTGAGAGCTGTCGACAAACTTTAAACGCATTTTGCTCAAAACAGTTATATTAACGCATTCACCCCAATCTAAATTCAATTTGTTTTTCTTGTACAAATCATTGCGCAGTCTTTCGCTTAAAAAGTGTTAAATTAATTATAAAGTAAGTTTTTTAAACATTTTTCTTTAAAAACGATTGTGAAATTGTTTCAATTACAATTAAAAACTTTAAATATAACAAATATACTCACATAAAACTTGATGGTGAAAAATGCTGGCCATTTTCTAATCCCTCGCAGTTGAGTTTATCCTATCCTTCTTTCTCGTAGCATTTCTAGCAGTTTCATTCCAGCCTATAGACATTTAAACAATTGAAAATCGCTCATCCACTTTCGGATAGATTTTTATCGCCGTTCCTTAAAATTGACTGCATAAGCTGATTGTTCGCTAAAGCGTTTTCATACAATTACCTGATATTCCATGATGTTGTTCCATTGATGGTTCCGGATTGAGCTTTCCACATTCTGATATCGGTTCGTTCTCCAATCTCGCAGTTAGCCACGTCTGCGAGATGACCAACAAAAAAGTATTGCAGCCAAGGTTGGGACGCGGTTCGCCAAACCAGAATCTGTAGCGGCTTTTTAGTCTCCACAAACGTGACAACTACAAAATGAAAAACAAATGTAAGTGTGAAGCTAGGAATTTTTGTCGAACCTTACCTTGCATCTCCGGGCACGACGAATGGATTGAGAAAGTATTCTTTACCAGCTTCGGAGGTTGTTAAGCAGTTTCCGGATTCGGTATCTTGATCATGAATCTCAACCGAAAATCCGTGACCGGATTTTTTTTATTCCTGCAGGATCCTCAAATGAATTGAGGTGATAACCTACTCTTGAACTGCTCCGGACTCCGGATAGTCGTCTAAGTTCTGCTCCAACCGGCGACTAAATAACTTATAAAAGTTACTGCAATGGATCAACAATTTAAAGATTGGCAAACAAATATCAATTTCTGGCTCGTAGTTACTTACATTGCACATCGCGAATAGCCACAGTCAACGAAAAATATGAACTATAAATCAAAACAAATTATGAAATCACGTCCGTTTTAGTCGTTTTCGTGCGAACTATTTTTATTATTTTGTCTAGCAAATGGACCATACAAGTACATTATATGCCCAGTATTCATTTCATCGTTTCTATCAAAGCCCGTGCATTAAAAATTTTGATAATTTATAATTTCGATTATCGCAGTAATTCAATGTTAAATTATACGAAAATTTCGAAAAAAATATTAACCTTAAAAAAAACTGCATATGTTAGAAACTCGTTTTTTATGATTTATTGTTTTGCGCATTCTTTATTTGCTTGTCCCGCTAGGGGACGGCTGAGACCATTATAGTCCATCTTGCCATGGTTTTGCGCATTTGGTGTAAATTCAATGATATATTCGTAGTATGCATTATAACAATAAGGTTTCGTTTTTTTAACCACAACTACAAAATTGACTGAAAAATACAATTAAGCATGTTTATTTATTATTCTGATTATTTATTTAATACTTTATTTTAAACAACCAATGCATCAAAGAGACAAATTCATTTTAAAATATTCTTTTGAATAGGTGTGTGTATTTTATTTAAAATCAATTTATTAGATTTCACTAATTTGAAATAAAATACACTCATCAATTAAAAAAAAAATCAAACGTCCATTTTCTATTAACCAGGAAGACTGGTCCAAAAATCAATATTTTGCAACAATATCTGTTTTTTATTATCACAGGGTCCTCTCGGTTTTGGTATAAGTAAAAAATCGTAAAGTGATATGAAACAGTAATTTCTAATGGTACTCACATTTACTGGATCAGTAAAGATTTCAAAAGTATCACATATATGTTTTCATGTCCTTTAGAACAAGTTCACTGGTGTTGGGAAAACGTGGTAGAAATTTTGACATTTTGAAAATTTTACCATGTAAAAATGTTTTCAAGATCTTTGGGCGTTGAAATTTTTATATCACTGTTTCTATTTCAGCCGTATGTGTTAGAAATCGAGCTATTTTTGCATCACAGCATGCGAAAATAGAACACGTGTTGTAAAAAAAAACTGAAGGCCGAACTAAATTGAAGATCTTGAAAATGTTTTGGCATGGTAAAGTTTTTAAAATGAGCCACAAGTGTCAAAATTTCTACCACTTTTTCCCAACACCAGTGAACTTGCTCTTAGTGTTATTCAATTATAACAACACAAATTATGAAAACTGCACAAAGTTACACAAAATTTACATAAATCAGAATAATTTCAAATACAAATAAAACAAAATACAAATGAAGAAGAAAAAGTATTATAAATATTATAAATAAAAAAATAAATGTTAATAGAACAAGATACCGTAGAATATAATCACAGATTAAAAAAAACAGAACAGTTTTGAAAATAGAAGTCTTAATTATAACGTAAGAATTTTGTTGTTTGTATTAAACAGATTAAAGCTGATGTTACAAAATTTGCCCGATATTATTTTTAATTCTGCTAGCTAACAATGCATTATTTACCCGGGTAAGATATAATTTTGATATAAGATTTGTATTTCGAAAAATTAAAAATGATCGAATGATGAACATGTTTGCTATTGGGTTATATGCAACAAATGATGCTATAAATTTTGTCTCGGGTGTATATTGTGTGAAAAAAAATTGACACCTCCTTCATGCCTTGTTTTGCTTTCAAATTAAATTCTATACCAAATTTTGCTGACTGTTTGCTGTTGATACCAAAATGTGGTCTCAGCTTGCTGTCAAGTAAAACTATATGAAAGCTTAATTATGCCTTATTTTGCTCTCGATCAAAATTTAACAGCAAAAAATGCTATCAGTTTGCTGTTGACGCCTTATAATGCTTTCAGTTTGCTATCAATTTGGGCATCAATGTCTGCTCGGGGTAACTTTCACTAGCTACTAAAACCGTCCAACATTTATTTTAAAAATCCATGCGACAAGCCTTTTTTTAGTTACTTCACTGTGCACAAAAAAGCAGGCATTGGTTCGAACAGCAGCAGTGAAAACAAGCTCAACGAATTTGAATCGGTTGAGCCAACAAGCTCAAGCTCCTCTGGAGGCATGAGCTAACGGGCTCACGAGGCAAAAAAAGAGCTAAGGTTTCTTCCCAATAAGAGCTTAGCAATACGAAGCTCCGGAGACAAAAACGATAGGAGCTTCGTCGATTGCTTTGTAAGCGGAGCTATGGAAATAAAGAGCTATGAAGCTCGCTCAAATGAGCTTAATTTTCAATCCCTGATGCTAACTTTCGCCGGGTTTTTCAATTTTTACAAGTTCTCTTATTAAACTGTCGTCCGTCACGTTAAAACTACTGAGAATTTATGGTGTCCCGCACAACTGTTTGATTTTCCTCGTCCTTCAAAAAATAATTTTGAATTTCATATAATTCAGGCAGATACTGAGTGAGCTACATTCAGAATGGATCAGATTGTATCTCACTCATCTCCGATATGCGATGTTTGCTAAACCGATGATTCTGAATGACGCGACTCGGTTTGCATAGCTGATAGGAGCGCTGATGGAGATTGCATACCAGCCAGGCGAAGCAGTTGCGAGAGGCGCTATCCCATTATACAATCAGAATGTTTCCAATAGGAAACGCATCCTGAGTGTTTGTTTTGATTGATTTTCGGAACTCTGGTTTAAGATGCCTTTAAAAATCGAGCTTCATATTGGTAGATAAAATTGCATAAGAGAAGGCGTTTTACTTTATAGTGAAATATAACAATAACCGTTCCTCTATTGCGCAAAATGGCCATATTGATTTTCAAAATCAGACCATATACAGACCCCGTTCGTTTTTGGCAACATTCGATTTTGACATCATTCGATTTTGGCAACATCCGATTATGGCACATGTGCCAAAATCGAACGGTTCTTAGAATCAACATGGCTTTTTAGTTTTCGTTAGAACAGGACCAATTTAATTTAGACAAACACCATAAAGACGTTTTTATGTTCTGAAATGGTGATAAAATGCAACAATAAAAACAAAAGTTTTTAAAAAAAAATCATAAAGCACTCAAAAATGACAAAAAGATGAAAAATTCAAAAAGTTTAAAAACAAATTCAAGTAAAAGACTGAAAATGACAAAAAACAACTAAAAAATGACGAAGAACGACATCAAAAGCAAATATGACAAATGAAAACAAACCTTATAAACAAAACAAGAAAAGTGGAAAATGCTTAAAAAACATGACGAAAAAATGAAAAAATGACTACAAATGGTCGAAAATTAAACAAAAATAACGTGTTTGACGATAATAACAGTTATTTGGTAAAAAGTTGAGAAAAAAAAACCGTTCAATTTTGGCAACATTCGATTTTGGCAACACAAAATGTACGGACGTGTTGCCAAAACCGAACGGTTCTGTACATTTTAAAAGTTGAACCAAATAAAAGGCCGGTAGATTTCTATGGATTTAAAAAAAACAAAGAAAAATATCAAAAATTAAAAAAACTACAAAAAATTAGAGAAATGAGAAAAATAGCAAGAAACAAAAATTTTAGAAATACAATGAAAAAAAAATTGACAAAAAAAAAACAATAATTATCCAAATGATAAAAAAAGACTAGGCTGACACAAAAATTACAAAAATGACCAAAACTAACAAAAACTTCAGAAATGACAGGAATAACAAAATATGACAAAAAAACGCCAAGAAATGACAAAAATGAAAAAAAAAATACAAAAATATCATTAATGACAAAAAATGGCGAAACGTATGAAAATTACTAAAATGATAAAAAATGCCAAAATTTAAAAAAAAAATGTCAGAAAACACAAATATGAAAAAAGTAGGAGAGTGTGGGGTATCATGGGCCACTTTTATTCTTTGCTTCAAAACTTTTTTATTATAAAAGATTTAAAAAAAACAAGTGGAGAGGTTTTCAACATTTTTAAAGTATCATTTCACATTTTTAAAAAAAAATTTTAAATAGATTAATTTCCCGAGTTCTGACTGTTTTAAAAAGAGTTTTTTTTTTGGATTTTGAAAAACTGTGAGGAAACGTGGGCCACCAAATCTAAATTGACTAGATAACGTGCAAAGTGTATGAGTTGACATAAAACTGAAATTCATTTAATTATTTTGAAACAATTTCAGATGAGGAAATAAAAAAGAATGTTGTGTATGATCGAATAGTTCCTAATTCCTGGCTCGCGACAGTTGGATTCATTGTAGCCCACGTTTTCTCACTCTCTCTTATACATTTTAAATGTTGGTTCAAATAAATCTATATGAGTTGGCCGGTAGATCTCTATATGGATTTAATAAGATAGGAAAAAATGTCAAAAAATTCAAAAAAGAAAAACAAAAAATGAGAGAAATGACAAAAATAACAAAAATAAAAACAATTTGGTAAATACAATAAAATTATTTTTTACAAAAATCACAAAAATTATCCAAATGATTAAAAAAATTTAGTAAAAAGGGGAGATATGAAAAAAATTACAAAAATGACATTACAGAAAGGAAATTTACAAAATTTACAAAAAGTGTCAAAAAACGCCAAGAAATGACAATAATATGACAAAAAGACATCATTTAAATAAAATAAAAATAACATAAATGGCAAAAATGACAAAACGTATTTAAATAACTAAAATTATAAAAATTGCAATAATGGAACAAAAATGTCAAAATAGACAAAAATTAAAAAGAATACCAAAATGACAAAAATAATTAAGGGGCCGTTCACATAACACGTGGACAACTTAGGGGGGGAGGGGGGTATGGGAATGTCCACGCTTGTCCACGGAGAGGGGGGTAGGGGTTTGGGTCATGTCCACGTGGACAAACTTACTTTCAATATATATTCTAAAGGTGAATAAATATTAAGATGTTTAAATCAAAATCTTAAAATAGCATACCTTTCCAGTTTAAGTTTAAACAATAAGTAGCTGAAAGCAAGTGATAAATATGATAATTAAGAAATTTAAAGGTTTTAAATGTTTTTTATCTCAGGAAATTCTTATTCGGTTTCACGAAATCAGCCATTTCTAAAACAAAAACGCAAAAAGTGGTGTTCTCTAACTGTCAAATTATAGGTATTTAAAATAAAATTTTTTCAAATGTGTCCACGTGGACATCCGGGGAGGGGGGTAAGGGTTTGCCAAATGTCCACCCTTGTCCACGGAGGGGGAGGAGGGGGTCAAAACTCTCATTTTTCTGTCCACGTGGTATCTGAACGGCCCCTAAGGTGATAAAATTTAAAAACTGTCAAAAATACCAGCAATGGAAAAGTCAACGAAAATGACTAAACTGTTGGTTTTATGGTGAAAAAATCGTTTACTGAAATTTTTTACAGGTCAGTTGTTTGAGGTTATCTACAAAATGAAAAAAATCTGCTCTATAAATATCAGTTCAAACTTGTACAATGACTTTACAAACACATTTTTTCTCCTTTCATTACTTTTCACATATAGAGAAATTGTACAATAATTTTAAAATGGTTGCAAAAAATCTTCGAATTTACTTGAGGTTTATTGTCAGTGTACAGTAAAGTAACTGAACGAAAATCTTAAAAGGGTCCCTCGTTTCAACGAAATGTTTACTTCGATTACAAGGCTGCCAGATTACCAAAGTGTTTAGAGTTTTTAACTGTTAAATCGGATGAGCAAGTCAATCTGAAAATAAAACCCAAATTTTAATATTTGAGATGCCGTTTTCAAATAACCATAAACTGCAAATATGTTGTAGCAGCAACGTTAAGTTCGATCTTATTTTTTTTATTTCTTTATTTGAAACAGCTCATACCTTACTGCTTTAAAGAACCAAAAAGATCGATCTGCTCTATCTAATAAAATTATATATTTTTGAAAGGAAAGGACGTTCGACGAAGTCAACTTTATTTAGCTTTCTAGAAAATTTTATATGTTCTGAACTATACTTGCGATCGTCAAACAAACGGGTACCTTTTCGTAAAACTGTTTTACATAAATTTATCATTGCTATACTTAATCCATGCAAAGAAACAACACGTTTGCATAATGATTAATGAATAATACCGTATTTGTTTATGCCGAGTGTTGCACTAGTGTTGCACTGGTGCACCACTAGGTGCTGTCAAACTGTTTGTTTATTCGGACGGTGTTGCACTGGTTTTGACCTGTCGGAGTTCTGCTTACGGACGGTGGCCCACCGATAATTTTGCCAGTGTTGCGAGAGAGCGTGTGAGTGAGCGAGGTAGCAATACACTGGCGAGGATTTGTGTTTGTTTTTATCGGGTACGGTGGAACACTCCACGAGTGGAGAAAACAAATACAGTATAAGTTTTCTTCTTCTTCTTCTCCTCTTTATGGCGAGCTAAAACAGCTAAACTGCCAAAGGTTAATGAATAAGTTTATGTTTCAATTTAAAATTATCAAAATGGCGACACTGTAAATGAACCGTTCGCACTTTACGCTAATATTGCCACTCATACTATTGCATTTTAATTTGGAGGCTAAATAACAACGCGTTCGTGAAATGAAACGTACCTCATGAAGGCAGCCAATCAACGACAAGTTTATTCCCAAATACTTCTCTTTACATTCGTTACTCTCCAACACAACCAAACGCCACATTCCGATTCATGTTTTGCTCCCAAAATGTCAAATAAATCGTGACTTTTTGTTTTCATTTTTATTGTTCCGGTCCGTGCCGTTTTATCAGTCCGCCCTGCTCTCGAGTAGTGATAAGATTCGCTGTTTTTTTGAGCCGTAACTTAATTTGTTTAAATTAAACTATCAACCAATTAGGGGTCTGCAACTTTGACCTACGAACAGATATCGGAAACGGTTCCATCATCAGCAAAACAACTTACTGGCTGCAGTTTTAAGGGAACCATTCCAGAGAGATGGTTGCAGACAAGGTGCGTTCATTTAGTACTTTCACTCTTCACTCAAATTTGGATCGGTTTTTGTTTTAGTTAATTTGTGGAGCTTCTATTGATCTCTCGGAGGTTTCTTCAATTGATAAACAGTAATGCTCATAGCACTGAATCGATTTGTGATAGTGATAGCGATGTTTTCCAGTTTGGTATTTTTAACGCTGTTGCTGTTTTTCTGTACGGCTTCGATGTCAAACCTGACGGCCAATGGGATGTGGCCCGGTTTAGATAGCAGTAGCCATAGGCTTTTTAATGGATCTGCGAATTATGTAAGTCACGTTGTCCTGCGCCCGCTTCTCGTTAGGGCGTGACATCGTTTTAATATAGGTATCCGAAATTAGTTTAGCTTCACTGTTTCGTATGAAGCAACTGAATGATTAATTGCGAAAAAAAGCTGTGATACATGCTAACAATGTTATTGTAACATCGAACTCATGAAACAAGTTTTTTTTCCATCTCAAGATTGCTTTAACGATTTGGTCTTACGGTTCGATTCGGTTGAAGATTATTAAGGTTTGATAGGACAAAAAATTTGGCGAAAACGCTTGAAAATTTTTTCAAGTTAGAATATTAAAAATAATATTTCTAATCTTTTGTAAACATGGTAAGTGAATATCTTAAAACAAACAGAATTCGATCGAAAAGCTGTAATCCAACAAGTTAAGCAGCTAACCCAAAATATCTTTAAAAATTGATCTCTAACTTCTTCTAACATTAAAAATATTCGATAGAATAAGCATCGACTCACAAGTTTCTAAACATACAAAAATAGCATCAGTTTTTAGTGTCATAACAATTTGAATTTGTTTTTACCTGTTTCAGGACTTTCCTCCGTTGAAGAATGACAACCTGCTTCGGGCGGCCCGCGGCGAGCCGGTGGATCGGGTTCCAGTTTGGGTGATGCGTCAAGCCGGCAGATATTTGCCCGAGTTTCAGGAAGTCCGGGCTAAGCATGATTTCTTTGAGGTGTGCCGGACTCCCGAATTGGCCTGTGAAGTCACCATGCAGCCGCTGAGGAGGTTTGACCTGGATGCGTCCATTATTTTCTCGGATATATTGGTTATTCCACAGGCCTTGGGTATCACAGTGGAAATGCACAAGGGAGTTGGTCCCGTTTTACCGGAACCGTTGGTCTCACCGGACGATTTGAAGCGACTGAACCAAACTGGGGCTATCGATAGGTTGAAGTACGTCGGAGATGCTATAACCATGATGCGACACATGCTGGATGGAAAGGTTCCACTTTTGGGTTTTACCGGGGCTCCGTGGACATTGATGGGCTACATGATTGAGGGAGGAGGAAGTAAGACCATGTCCAAGGCAAAAGCCTGGCTCTCAGACTATCCGGAAGCTAGCCACCAGCTGTTGAACATTCTGACCGATCAAATCGTTGATTACCTCGTGATGCAGATTAAGGCCGGAGCACAAATGGTACAGGTTTTCGAATCAAGTGCCGAACATTTGCCCAAGGAGCAGTATTTATCGGTTTGCCTTCCTTATTTGAAAAGAATTCGAGATGATTTGCACAAAAAACTCGCAGCCGAAGGTGTGACTCCAGTATCGATGACATTGTTCTCTAAAGGTGCTATGCATTCTTTGCCTGAGCAAGCCCAAACAGGATACGAGGTCATTGGCCTGGATTGGACCATTGACCCGGTGGAAGCTAGACAGTTGGTAGGACCGAATGTCACACTGCAGGGCAACCTAGATCCTCAGGATATGTACAAACCACCAGAGGAGCTTCGAGAGCTGGTGCTAACCATGGTTCGCAAATTTGGAAAACATCGTTACATCGCCAACCTAGGACATGGAATTACTCCACAAACACCGGTAGAAAGCATGAACGTTCTGGCAACGGCAGTGCACGATGCGTTGTAAGCCATCATCACAAAACTTCGAACTGCATTTCCTACGTAAGAGTTGATGGAAAATACATATTTTGGTTACGGTGAAAACGAAATACTTTTTTTAAACTTGAGAAATTTCTTTCCAACAAACAACGCAAATTCGGTTCAGTTTTTTTTCCACTTGGGTTTTAACGATTTTATTATTCACACCTCCGCACGTCGTTCATAACCGAACGTCGAAAATCTTTCGGTCGATTCAACATCCCATACGTTTCCCACCTAACTTATTAACTGCTAAGTTAGTTTAGTTTCGTGTGTAATAGTTTAATCGTCGGTCGATTCGACGTTTTCGGTTTGCAGCTCCTTGAACGTCGGCACCGGCACGTAGGTGACCAGAGTGTACAGCTTGTTGGGCGAGTCCTCATCGTCGTTGCGGCGGCGGGACAGACGGACGCGAATCCTGAAGGGTGGGTTGCTGGAAGGAGAACAAAAAATAGAAAGATTAGGCTCATATGTTTTAATGGTCGGTTTTTTGTAGATGCGAACAACGTTCATGCGTCGCAATTCAATTCACACCAAACATTTTCGATTTTAGCATTGAAAAGTGTATGGACATAATTCCAGGTTTTCTCAATCAAAACCAGGAATAGAAAAAGTTTAACTCGATTACTTATCGGGATTGATGTCAAGAAAAAACTCTGCATAAATTCTGGGGTCTTAAACAGTCAAAAAGCTTGTGGCTAAGGTTTTTGACTCCTTAAAAGAACACCCATAATGTGTGCAATCCATTTTTTCTAACAATTTTCATAAAATGCCAACAGGTGGATCCATGATGCGAAATTTTCTTAGATAAATTCATTTTTTTCTTTCCGCTAGCTTCAAGATAAAGCTATTTTGGTAAAAATTTAGGCCACCCATGCTTTAGATTGTACATCATTTTTTTGACGACCGTTTCTTTTCTTCTGAAATTTTTGTCCTTTTGTATGATTTATCCCTAATACAACTAATCCTCACCAAGCATTATTGAAAAACATTCAACGATGGTGCCTAAATCCAGGGGCAAATATATTAAAAGGAGTTTGAGTTACATTCCAAGCTTTTGAAGTCTTAGTCATAATCTTATGGGACAAATATAAAATTACATTTTCGTCAATATTATTTACTATGATTTAAGGAAATTCTAGGCACTGTTATGTGTAAGTCCAAATGAATCTCAAGTATAGGGTGTCAGAGTGCCACCATTTGAGACATTTTTTATATAATTTTCTAATGCGATTGAGAAATTTTGAGCTTAGTTGGATGCACATCCAAGTTTTGCCATGATAAGTTTTAAAATTTTACTAAATAACCTTTTTTGATTTGCTTTGAATTATGAGAATTTTTTTTAATGTCTTAATAGATAATTCTAAATTCTGAAAAGGTTTTTGAACCACTTAGATCGCGTCTCTTTATACTCAATCTGAATTCTAAGTATTTAACTGAACCCTGAGCCTGAATGATAGAGAATAGTCAAAATTATGTGTCTGTTGATTTGATTTTTGAAAATTTTTAAATATTTATTGATGCTTTCACATTACATTTGAGAGCTGATAAAAAAAACCAATTGCATATGAGGATATAGGAAATTCAGATATTCAAGCCAAAAAAAACTCCGAAATTCGGCATTCTGTATCTGTAACGAGCCTATAGTAAACAAAGAGACGAAAAGCTTATTATTCTGAAAGGGATCAGACTGCGCCTCTTGTACCTATGCACAGTGGTCCAAAAGGGTCTGAAATGGAACTTTATTCCTGGTGCTTTAGTCTTTCATTTTAGCTGTTAGATGTCTTCAGAACATTTACTAGTAAGATTGTTTTCCATAACGTGAAGGTATCAAAAATTAGTCACAGCCTACTACGATAAAAATAAAAACACTATTTTTTTTTTGTTTGAAGAGATAGAGACCAAATTTGTTCTACAAAGTTGTAGATATCATCAAAATATGAAACTTTGTTGAAATAACAAGAGCTTTATCTCTTTTCAGTGCAGAGTTATAAAGCTTTTAGTTCAAAACATACTTAAAATTTGTATTTTGTACTTAACTATTGTAAATTTTGAACTTACATAAATATGATGTTCACAACATTTACTGCGATACTCAATACGCACATTTTGCACTAGATCTGAAGTCTCTACGACCTTGTCTTCCGAAGTTATCGCAATTTCAAGTTTTATTTTTCCTTAATTTCACGAATTTCTAGGGTAAAATGGGGCAAGTGGATCCATAAACTAAATACCACATCTTGAAGTATGATTCAAGTACTATAAACTTAGCCAGAAACTACTTGTCTCCACGCGCCCGTTTTTGAGTACGGTCGGATTAAATTTGTTGAATTCTTAGATTTTAACGAGAAAATAGAGATTGATTGCTAATAATTCTGTCATATCTTCTCAAGGAATGAACTATCTGTTTTGATGTCTTCAAATGAAAGTTGCAACAACAAACGAGCTATTGAATGGTATTTTATAGAGAATTTTTGACGATACCGTTTGTACCTTTAAACAATTTTTAAAGCGTTTTTTCGGTTTAAACTGGAAATGCTTTTTGTTAATTTTTTTTTAAATATTAAATTTGAAAAGGTGATAAAATTTCAATGCGTTTCGATGTGCTATTTGATGATTTCAGTTGAAAACTGAAAAAGTTATGTGCATTTTAAGCATTTTTTATTTCAACGATGACGATAAAACTCTATTTTCTCGTTTAAATTTAAGAATTCAACAAATTTATGTCGACCGTACTCAAAAACGGGCACGTGGAGACAAGTAGTTTCTGGCTAAGTTTGTAGTACTTGAATCATACTTCAAGATGTGGTATTTAGTTTATGGATCCACTTGCCCCATTTTACCCTAGAAATTCGTGAAATTAAGGAAAAATAAAACTTGAAATTGCGATAACTTCGGAAGACAAGGTCGTAGAGACTTCAGATCTAGTGCAAAATGTGCGTATTGAGTATCGCAATAAATGTTGTGAACATCATATTTATGTAAGTTCAAAATTTACAATAGTTAAGTACAAAATACAAATTTTAAGTATGTTTTGAACTAAAAGCTTTATAACTCTGCACTGAAAAGAGATAAAGTTCTTGTTATTTCAACAAAGTTTCATATTTTGATGATATCTACAACTTTGTAAAACAAATTTGGTCTCTATCTCTTCAAACAAAAAAGTTAGGGTTTTTATTTTTATCGTAGTAGGCTGTGCCTAATTTTTGATACTTTCACGTTATGGGAAACAATCTTACTAGTAAATGTTCTGAAGACATCTAATAGCTAAAATGAAAGACAAAGTCACCAGGAAAAAAGTTCCATTTCAGGCCCTTTTGGACCACTGTGCACTGTGCTATGTAGTCTCTTTATGTATCTGAAAATTCGCTGAAGGATATTTAACATATTTACTCACGGAGAGTGTTAAACAACTTGTGTTAATGAATTTTGAATATCTGTATCGTTTTTGAATACGGCGAATGCGCCAACTGTAAACAAATCCAGATTATCACATAAATGCGTTAAACTTTTTATTTTACATCCGAAAATATGATCTTTTAATTTTTCTTATTTTAGTGAAGTTAAATTTAATTTTTTAAATAAGGCGAATAGCTTTTTATGAGTGTATAATCCCACAGTTTATCGTCCATCTCCCCTCAAAATTTCATCGCGAAGAAAAAGGCCAATAGTTATTTCGAGATAGAAAAAGGGCATTGAAGTTTTTGAAATTTGTTTTCCAGGACGATAAGATCGTTGAATGTGCTAATGTGATCATTTGGATCCGCTTTCAAGCCAAAATTTGCTTGAATATTGCTTCTTTAATGAGTGATCCAAAAGGCGAACAGTCATTCTGCAATTCAAAAGGGCGCTCCAATTTGGCGAATGAACAATATGAGAGCGCCAGTCTGTGGTAAAAGGGCCCACAGTTATATTTATTAATTTTTTGAAGTAATTAGTACGGAAAAGCTATATTTATCGATCGGGTGATCAAATTAAATACATTTGAAAGCATTTTAGCGAATTATTTAGGAAAATGATTGTACGCAGCTAAATAGGAAATTGATTTTATTATCTAAAACTTGAAATGCGTTTTTCTCAAAACGAAGGTCTTGGCGTGTATGCCCTTTTCAAAATTCGATACCGAAATGAAATTATTAGTTGGGTTCACAAAATTAAATTTTTACTGGGAGCTTACGGGGCTGTCAAACTCGTTTTTTATCGGAACAGTGAAGTTAGTGCATTCACCGTATCCAAAAATTCGATATCGATTTGTAATTTCAACCTTTCCTGAGGAACTTATCGAGGAGGTATTTTGAGGTTCATATTAACCTTAGCTCAGTAGACACATAAAGGAAAATATTATTGAGGAAACACCAGGTACATTAATCCAAACTTACCGGATTCCCCGGTGCCAGATAGCCTTGTTCAGTCGGGTATCGATGCGCACGTCGTTGGTTCCCATCTCCTTCTCGGCGAATTTGCGCACGATCTTGACCGCCCGTGGGGCCCGCTTCTTGTAACCGACCTTGTGCAACCGGCGGTTCAGGTTGATGGTGCACTCCCGTGTCACCACTTCATTGATGGCGGACTTCGCCTTCTTCTCGGTTTTGGTTTTGGCCATTTCCTCAGGTGGAATTAATTAAACTAAAAGAAAGCGAGATCGTTAGGTTGGTTAGATGTTCAATATCACCAGGAGGATGGCTATCTCGGCAAAAAATAAGGAAGCAAACAAGACCGATAGCTTGAACTTGACAGCTCAACAATGAAAACAAATAGCCAAGAGGTGTACACAGAACTTTCAGACACTGATTTTCTCTGAAAACGACGGTAAATTAACACAATTTATATAACCCCGAGCGCCGCAAGCTTTCCACTCTCATTTTCTTCCATAAAATTTGCCCAAAAACACCAATTTCATAAACTTACAGATTAAAAACTTTTAATAATTCTAAATGTGTTCCTTAGCAATCACAGATGCCGGAAACGAAAGAACGCTGTCGGGTTATTTTGACAGCAATTTGGATGCGCGGCGAAGCAACGCGGCGGAAGTTCGCAAACTTCCAACGCGACACTGCCGGTGGGTGGGTGTCCCGGGTGATTGCGTTCGGTTGTTGTCTCGGATGGTGAAAGCACTGAAAGAAATCGCGTTAGGAAAAGGCACGGAAATGCGTACATTTTCAATTATTGTAGAAAAATGTTTAAAACTTTAATGGAATTAATGGAAGTACCTCATCAAAAACCCAAAGTCATGTTTCGAACATCACTTTAAAAAATGTTTTAGAAAAATAAACTTAACACATTCTTAAACGGTGCAGTAGAAATTTTCGCAACATTTCTTAAATAAACACTGTGAAAAGAAAAATATGTACAAAAAAAAGGGACTTAAAGACAATTGTACTATCAGTTTGAAGAATTTGACTAGAAGAATAGAAGAATAAGAACAACCAGTTTTTTTGGTTACACTAAGAAATTCTACCTACAAGTATAATTATAATTCATCCAAATAACTACTTTTTTCGTCAATTTACAGACACGGAAAACTCTATTTAAATGTGCTAGGAAGAGTGAGAGAACATTGACAATTTATAAGAATTGCTGCAGCAGTTATATAATAAAAAAAATTACAAGAAGTATTCTCAAAATATACTCACAGTATACTGTCTTTCGTTAGATAAATCCTTCACCATAATTATGAAGCCTAAACAAAGGCGTTTTAATTAGGCTTGTTAATGATTAATGAAAATTTTTAGCTGCTTGACGATACTTTAGCCAGCTATAACTTTAGGCGCTTTTAAAGCTCCTGGGAATGAACTTCGAGCCTCAGAGTTGTTATTCTTTTGGGATGAATCATCCGACATGATAAAAATCCTAGAAAAAAAACTTCGAGCAGTTATCGATGCTTAAAAAAATTATTCTTATTCGAGTTTACTTTTTGGTCCATTCAATTCGATTCTCATCCTATTCTTCCAATTCCGATTGAAAATTGCTGTTGATTCAATTCAGTAATTACTTTTTAGTTCGTATGTTTATTGACATTATGTTAATATTAATATTTGAGCTAACAAACATGAAATAGTGCGTTCCGGTGAGGGATGTGCTGGCTGCGGTAGACCTTGACTACATGTTCGAAATATGTAAATCATAATATTAAATCTATCAATCTCCACGTTTGAGTATGTTTTTCAACTTTCTTCCTTCTTTTTGGATTCCTTCTTTTTGGCTATATTAGTTTTAAAATAACGAACTGTAATTACTTAAACCAGACTTTAAGTCTAGCAGACAACATAAAACCAACCAATAATTGACCATGAAACGAAAAACAGTATGGAAATAAATCCGTGACGTAGATTTCAACAATTGATGTGAAAAAAGCAACTTTAGCTATGTAAAAGGTTTGAGCCGATTGAAATAAACGAATAATAAAAAAACCTGCCGATTGAAATAAACGAATAATAAAAAAAACCTTAAATATTTTCAAAATTATATTACCGGTTATTTGAATAAAAAAACCAGCATAAATTTAGAAATAAGGAAATTATTCATCAAAATTTATCGTTTTAAAATTTCTAAGCGAGTTAAAAAATTTTTATAACTGACAGGAAATATTTCTTCATGCCGGATGTGGTAGTCTGGGAATCTCCGGATAAAATTATTGATAATAGCTTCAGCTGGGACTTGTGTTTATTAGAAAATCTAACTATATTAACTGACAATTCAAATTTGTATGTCTCAGTGATTGCTTTGATTTTTATCCCTTCAAGTTGGAATGCTAACTACCACATCTCCCTTTGTTTTAAAAATCAAATAAAAATATTAATCGCAGCGCACTAAATTGGACTGCGCACTCATGACTGCGACATTTGTGCGAACCTGCACATTCGTGCGACCTGTCAAATCAGTGTAAAATCTGTCGGAGTTCTACACGCTAACCTCTTTTCGGTCAACCTTTGTACGGATTACTGCGACTGCAAAACATTGCACGAAATCCAATTTTCAATGAAAGAGATAATATATAAATTCCTCTAAAAGCAATGTCTTTTTTTTTTGTAAATTATTTATTTGAAACGGCTCATACCTTTAGGCTTTAAGGAGCCAAACTCGTTTTGTTTGATTACAATTGTGTACTTAGATCTAGTTCACTTTTTTTTTTTTGAAGAAAAAGAAAGATAGAAAGGGAAATATGAAAATAAAGAGAATTATAGTCGAAGATCGATAGCTTTTAGGAAAAGGTATATCTCGAACATATAGTCCAAGTCCATCATACCTAATACATCCCTCACTGGAACGTCGGGTGGTTTTCCTCGGGCCCGAAGGGAATCTATAAAGTTCGCTCTGGCGAATAGGTGGTCCTCACACGACCAAACAATATGCTCGATGTCATGGTAACCTAGACCACATCCGCATAAATTGCTGCCAGCAATATTTAAACGATAGAGTACCGCATTCATGGAATAATGATTGGACATGAGACGGGAAAATATACGAATAAAATCCCGAGTCAGGTTCAATCTATTAAACCAGGGTTTAAGGCTTACCTTTGGGATAATCGAGTGGAACCACCGACCCAACTCATCCTCGTCCCATCTACGCTGCCAGTTGACAAGAGAGTTTCTTCGAGCCAAGAAGTAAAATTCGTTGAATACGATTTCACGCTGGTAAATGTTGCCTTCCATCGCACCCACTTTTGCAAGGGAATCTGCCCTCTCATTGCCTGCTATTGAGCAATGTGAGGGGACCCAGATAAAGGTGATAGAAAAGCAACGTCTTGATAAAGTGGTCAATATATCTCGTATCATTTCGAGGAAGTACGGCGTGAATTTTCCTGGTTTTATAGAGCGGATTGCTTCAACAGAGCTGAGACTATCAGTTATAATATAGTAGTGTTCAATAGGTCGTGTGGCGATACTATTCAAAGCCCAGTGAATAGCTGCTAACTCTGCAACATATACAGAGCATGGTGACTGGAGACTGTGAGATGCTCTGGATATTTCGTTGAACACTCCAAATCCTGTTGTTTCCTCTATAAGTGATCCATCGGTAAAGTACATTTTATCAGCATCGACGTGTCTATATTTAGCTTCGAAAATTCTTGGAATCAGAAGAGGACGATGCGGATCCGGGATTCCACGAATTTCCTGCTGCATAGACAAATCAAACTGGACAGAAGAATGATCGTAGTCTGAAAAAAAGCAATGTCTTGGTACCAAAACGTTAGTGAATGGATCTTGAAAACCTGTACTGATTGCTGCATACGGTTACGGCCACCACAGCTTATTAGATTGAAATTTGTTTCGAGTAGAAATATATCCGCCCTCATCTCGGATTTCAACCTAGTTCCTTTTGTTATTTTAGAGCATCGTGACAAAGACTTGCAGTTTGATTCAGTTTCAGGACAATTTCGACCCTCTTCTATTTCGGGCAGAGAGAATATGTCAATGTATTTAGCTCTGATTCCGGTTATTTTCGTATGACGCGGTCGCCGTTCATCCTCAAGTTCTTTCTGAAATGCTTATTCAACGAGATTTAATCCAAAACTTCTGGTTCTGTGAAAAAAAAATGGGAAGAAGGTGTGCGAGTAATCGAGTTAAAAGTGATATTGCGCTTCATAAAATACTCAGGAAATACATTCTACCACACCCAAAATAATCTGCACGTTGCTGCTACGTGAAAAACGACATAATATTTATCCAATTGATTTTCACGTAATTTGTACGGATAAAATAAGTAAACGCTCCCCTAATAGGAATTTTGTTCTATGAACATCACGTGCAATTTACGTGAATTTTTCATGCGTTCAACGTGTTATGAAAATGAAAACTACGTGAAATGTGTTTAGTATCGGAATGATATTTAGATTCTTTTTACTATTTGTTACGTTTCTATTTCTGGTAATAAAAAAGAAAACAAATTGAATTTCATCAAAAATATGATTTATTTTCATTACCATATTCGTCACACTGTCACTACACTTGAAACTTATATTTAAACACAATTCTGGAACTTCTTTCCATCGAGCTGCATAGTTTGTTGAATCCTGTAAAAAATGGAAAATATTAAACAATTAAAAATTGAATCATCAAATTGATAACCTGGTTAGGATCAGTAGAAACTAACTTCCATCCGGGCCGACTTGGTGCTTGGGCTTCCTCTCACGGCTCTTCCTCGTCTTCTCCACGGATTTCTTGGAGCTTTCTTCTAAGCTGGAAAAAACACAAACCACAGCATAAATTGCATGAAATTTCGAAAGGGAAAACAATTCACACTTACCACCTTGCTCCAGAGGCTCGGGTTTGTATTTCTCGTGTTTGCGACCCGCAGGACGTCCTTTGTGGTGTACTGCTCGTCTCCGATGCTGAATGCTATCGAGCTGCCGCATCCAGACAAAATCAAGTTAGCTAACTGACAACAATTCCCTTTTCCAATAGGAAAATACCACCACATGCTTAAGAAAATGGCAAAAATTGTATTCAAACCCATCCACCTATACTTTACGTGAAATTCATGTGACAGTTATATGGAAGTACATTAGTTACTACAAAGCATACGTAGAAGCGATGTGATGCCACAAAAGCTTAGTTTACGTGAAAAATCCCGTATAAATAATTTCTAAATTATTTTGGGTGCACGAACAAAAGCATACACAAAATAACTATAAGAAATTCACAGTTAAGAATTATTGATGAACTTGATGATTAACACCATTCTTCGAATGAATAAAATTTAACGTCTTCTGGGGACCTGGAATTGACAAGGATGCTTGAACGAAACATAGAATAAGAAAAAGTAGTGCTGAACTAGAAATTATAGTCAATGTCTTTATGTCACTCATTCTGTGTCTTGTTGACTTGAGGGATGTGTAGTGACCGGACGTATTCACATATTTCCGAAATCCGAACTATATTTCGTTTACCGGTTTCCGTTCTAAGCTCTTCCTTGGCGCGTCTGTACCTTTCAAATATATTTTCTCAACTGAATCTTTCATCACTCCTCCCTACAAGTCCTGAAGAATGTTCACGCACACCGATACACATTCCCAATTCTTTTCGAACCGCGATTCACTAACCGACTTCTGAATTCATTCAAGCACACTCACACTACTGCAGTTAACGGAAGGTATCGGCTATCCCTTTTTACGTTATTCGCCAGCACGTACATGCTCAATGGAACTTAATCATCTGCAGCATACACTTAATTCTATTAGCTATTCTTCTCTTTTATTTACTCACTCCTATTCTCTACAGGATGAATGACTCCATAGATGTTAAAATCCCAATGATCAAATAAATAAAAAAAAGTGTTTTGTTGTTGTTGGTTTTAAGGTTTACTCGGCCTGTGAAGCAAGGCTTCATATCGCCAATTCCGTGTCTTACGCATGAGAAAACCAGTTTGTAAGCTCGATACTAAAACGTTATTGGAGTTCTTCATGGTTATTGAGGTTTCTCAAACTATTCTTGATTATCTAACTAAAGTTGGAATATTTGCTTCGCGCTGTACTGGCTGAACGGGAGACATGCGTTCACTCTAGCTAAAGACTGCAAGTCGACTGACGACCGCTCACGACACGACAGCTCAGCCGTCTTGTGTGTGCGTGTTGTAGGGACGACTTGGGGAGATTATCGACTGGGAGAGGCATATCTGCCGAGAGAGTGTCGTGCTCCGAATTATCGGCTACACATCTCCCCCCTACACAAAAATTCAAAACGAAAACAAAATGTTTTTTTAGCTAAATTTAAAACTGAGTGTATGCAAACATACGTATTTTCCATTTTTTTCCATCGAACTTTAATCACACAATTTTGGTCAGCGCAGTTTTCACTCCTTCACGCCAATAATTATCCTTAAGTAAGACCTACCGTCATAAAAGCACAAGTTGGAACTTTCCTGTGGTCGATGATTCGAGGGCATCTTCAAAAGTATATTGTGGTTATATTCATGACTGCCGTTAAGTCTTCGTCATGAATTGTTAGAGAACACTTTGTACAAGCTTTGGAATACGTAGTTAATCTCGAAACAAATGATGTCTGCTGGTTCACTTTGATTTACGGGTTTAAGGAAATGAGTCAACTTATTATCAGCACTTTACCCAATCTTGTGGGAAAATTTTCCAAACCTTTTCTCTGCCGTCCCCTTGCTTCTACTGGAAACTCGAGTTTGATTGGATATTATCACTATCATCCTCAATTGGACTTCTTGATTCGATTTTCGTACTGTTCGTTTGCTTGTCTGGACAATTCTTCTGCCGAACTCGCGTCTCAACCCTTTTTTTTGCCAGTGGGACTTCTTGAATTAACGTATCTTCTTCTAGACCGATTTTTGAACCGGCAAGTTTAATTTGTTTTTAATAATGGCTAAAAAAGCAATTTGATAGTATCTTCATCTCAAAAATCCATTGTAATACATTTGACAAAGGCGTTAGACGACGTTACTTGTTTCGATTCTCAATTCAACTTTTTTCTGCAAGATACCATGTTCCAGACACAATATGTTGGTCCTGTCGTTCCGATAGGTGTTTTTTCTCACCAACCTTTATGTACAGAACATCCCCCTCCAGACATACTATCCACGACTCCGATTTTTTCAAGCTAACTCTTTGTACTGAACTATTCAAACTGGTTATTCTGAACAGAAATTTTTCATACCTATGAAACCTTTTTGCTGGGAGCCATTCTGCTTCACACAAATTTGGTTGGTCATTAAAACACGATATCAGAGTAACAATTTGAAACTTTTCATGTCAGCCATCTCAAGCCAACGTAAATAAATTGGTCCTCCCAATTCAACCTAGATTCATGAAGTGAACCTTTCAGAACACTCATCAAGTTGGTCCTCCCGATCCAACGTAAATTCGTGAAGTGAACCT
Organism: Uranotaenia lowii; assembly: GCF_029784155.1. NCBI lineage: Eukaryota > Metazoa > Arthropoda > Insecta > Diptera > Culicidae > Uranotaenia > Uranotaenia lowii. The sequence goes on from NC_073692.1 coordinate 391,760,985, forward strand.
TCAGAACACTCCTCTTGTTGGTCCTCCCGATCCAACGTAAATTCGTGAAGTGAACCTTCAGAACACTCCTAATGATGGTCCTCTCGATCCAACGTAAATTAATGAAATGAACCTTCAGAACACTCCTAATGTCAGTCCTCCCGTTCCAACGTAAATTCATGAAGTGAACCTTCATAACACTCCTCATGTTGGTCCTCCCGATCAAACGTAAATTCATGAAGTGAACCTTTCAGAACACTCCTCAAGTTGGTCCTCCCGATCCAACGTAAATTCATGAAGTGAACCTTCAGAACACTCCTCATGTTGGTCCTCCCGATCCAACGTACATTCATGAAGTGAACCTTCAGAACACTCCTCATGTTGGTCCTCCCGATCCAACGTAAATTCGTGAAGTGAACCTTCAGAACACTCCTAAAGTTGGTCCTCCCGATCCAACGTTAATTCATGAAATGAACCTTCAGAACACTCCTAATGTCGGTCCTCCCGATCCAACGTAAATTCATGAAGTGAACCTTCAGAACGCTCCTAATGTTGGTCCTCCCGATCCAACGTAAATTCATGCAGTGAACTTTTCAGAACACTCCTCAAGTTGGTCCTCCCGATCCAACGTAAATTCGTGAAGTGAACCTTCAGAACACTCCTCATGTTGGTCCTCCCGATCCAACGTAAATTCATGAAGTGAACCTTCAGAACACTCCTCATGTTGGTCCTCCCGATCCAACGTACATTCATGAAGTGAACCTTCAGAGCATTCCTCATGTTGGTCCTCCCGATCCAACGTATATTAATATAATTAACTTTCAGTACACTTTTCCAATTGTTCGATGGTATACGAAACATGATTTTCATTACGTCACTAGAAGTTCACTAAGCACACAGTTAAAACTATAATTTCTCTATTATTTTTTTTTTTGTTGGTGGAAGAATGCTTTTTTAATTTTTTTAAATCAGGGGCGGGATTATGGAACTCGAAACACTCGAGTTTCGTTCGATTCGACCGATTATGGCATTACCGATCTTGAACGAGCTCGATTCGAATGGAACATTTCGAGATGATCTACTACCCGGTTTACTCGAAGTGTAGTACGTTAAAATTAAGAACTCGAACGAGATACGTAATTCCGATTCTAACTCGATTCGAGTTAAACTCGAAACTAATATCTCGAATCGAATAGGATTCATAATTTCACCCCAGATTCAATTTTTTTTTAAAGATTGGATTTGGATTCTCTATAAGATTTGATATTTGAAGTTTCCATGTTAACAACAAAACTTAGCATTCAACAGTTACAGACTGCCTTAGATTTGACTCATTTCTCATAACTCTTTTTTTTTAGGTACAAATAGTTAGTACCGTATATTGAAACATCTGAGTTCCTCATTCAGAAATCGATTAAATATCAAGTAGGACTTTTGAAAAAAACTCCATGAGAAGTTCCATAATCTGTCAAATCGTAAAAATAAGAACTGTTAAAAGCACATTTTTTTTAACCAACTCGCCCTCATACGCAAAGTCACAGAAAATTCATAAGTGTAACATTTTCGTCCATGCATAGAAAAAGAAATTCAGGATTGAACAGCGCAGTTCCGGGAACTGTATCGGTTTTCCATTCGCAAATGCTACTTAAATATTCAAATTTTACAACAGCTTTTCTCGTGCCAAGTGCTGTGTTGTCACTTCTCTTTTTGAAAAGCAAGAGAGCACACTTTCTCACAATGGTAAGACGTGTGTGTGTGTGCGTGAATCATTCGAATTTTGAGTAAGTTTGAATGATGCTATTTGACATTCGTAACGAAGGTTTCGTTAAAAACTGAACGAACGCAAAAAGTGATGCGAAAAAGAAAAAACAAACGGCAGTCGAAATTGTGTCCTGCTCAAACTAAACGGTGTTGATTCCGCGATCCACAATCATGGATGAGTCACTTTATCAAGAAAAAAATTATTAAATGTCAATATAACACTAGCATCACTTTTAACTCACAGCTATCCGGCAGAAAGAAAACACAACAAACAAATTTTCTTTTCAAGTTCTTTTAATGGTTTACTTACCGAATAGCCAGCGAAACACAAACACTTCACGTCCGAACACACTCAAGTTCAACTCGAAAAAACTAGCCTCCCGTTCAGCCAAATTAAAATTCTCCTGGCAGGATTCGCCATTGTGGAATATTTGCTTCGCGCTGTACTGGCTGAACGGGAGACATGCGTTCACTCTAGCTAAAGACTGCAAGTCGACTGACGACCGCTCACGACACGACAGCTCAGCCGTCTTGTGTGTGCGTGTTGTAGGGACGACTTGGGGAGATTATCGACTGGGAGAGGCATATCTGCCGAGAGAGTGTCGTGCTCCGAATTATCGGCTACACAGTTATTGTTGATTAATGATATACGAAATTTTTGAAAGTATCATACAACACAGTTTTTACAACTTGAAAATAAGACATCTTGGTAGTAAGCGAGTTGTCATGGAACTAACAAGTTGTCATAGACGTGAGGATTGTTGAAATAAAATAATAATTTTTGCTACACTTTATTTCCATCAAAGAAAGCTCGTTTAATACCATTTTTAAGACATTTTGATGCTCTTCTTTGAGGCTTTTGTTTTTAATCTCCTTTGAGACACTTGTATGCTCTCATTTAAGGCTTTTCTTTCAATCTCATTTGAGATATTTTATTGCTCTCCTTTGAGGCTTTTTCCTAATCTCCTTTGAAACATTTTAATGCTCTTTTTTGAGGCTTTTCTTTTGATCTCCTTTGAGATATTTTCGTGCTCTCTTTTGACGCTTTGCTTTTGATCTTCTTTGAGATATTTGATAGCTCTCCTTTGAGGCTTTTCAACATCTCCTTTGAGATTCTTTTTATCCCATTTGGGATATTTTATAACTCCTTTGAGCTGTTATGTTTTATTCCCTTTGGAATTTTTATAAACCTCCGTTGAGATTTACTTAATTTTTTTTTACTCGGACTTTTTTGGTCAAAAATTGTATTCTTTACTTACTCTAAAAAAAAGATTCTTTTCATGTTTGCACACAGGGTTCGCCTTGTCGCCAATGTGGTAGTCTGGGAATCTCCGGATAAAATTATTGATAATAGCTTCAGCTGGGACTTGTGTTTATTAGAAAAATTTGTATGTCTCAGTGATTGTTTTGATTTTTATCCCTTCAAGTTGGAATGCTAACTACCACACCGGAAATATGTGTATGTCATATTTATCTTCCTCTAAGACTGCTCCTGTCAGTTAATTTTGGCACTAAATACTTAGCTTCTTTCCACACTAATGATTTTTTTTATCGAAAATATTTAATTATGAAAAGCGTTACATAAACACAGGCGTTAAATATTGAGTTTTTGTTTTTTTTTTAAATAATTCTTTATTTGAAACGACCTTTAGGTTTTAAGGAACCAAACTCGTTTTTGTTTTTACAATTGTATGATTAGCTCAACACTTTTAGTTAAAAAAAAAAAGATGATAGAAACGGAATTATAGACACAGATCGATAGATTTTAGGTAGAAGTAGATTTCGAACATGTAGTTAAAATCTAGCACAGCTAATACATCCCTCACTGGAACGTTAGGTGGTTTTCCTCGGGCCCGAATGGAGTCTATTAAATTCGGTCTGGCGACAAGAGGAACCTCACACGACTAGACAATATGCTCGATGTCATGGTAACCTTGGCCACAATCACATAAATTGCTGTTTGTCAATAACGAACATTTATAGACACGGATTTATGGTATACTCTCAGGCGTTTTTTAATGCTTTCGGAAAGGATCTGACACTGATTCCCTGAATAATACTTTCTTAATAATATTCTGTTCCACAAGCAAGCAACAATACAAAAAATTGTTGTTCTTACTGAGTTTGAACAAGTTTTTTCTCAGGCGAAAGTCTCGATTATTTTTCAATGTTTGGCATTTCTATACTAACCTCTCTATCCTCTTACGCTAATAAAATGATATAGTATATTTTTCAAAAGCAGCCGATAACATATTGAAATTTTACCAAACGAATCAAACCGATTTAAAACCATTAAATCTAAAATCCCCATAAAAGTTTTAAAAAAAGTGTAAGAAAAGTCAAGTTGATTTCAACAGTTATTCATATAAGTGATCAATTTTTTTTTCAAACAACCGAAAGCAGTTGCGTACACGAAAGCGTAAAATTTTGCCTATGACAGATTTTAATTATCTACTAGTTAGTATAACTTAAGGCGCTGCATAGTCTCCCGAATTAAAATTCAGTAAACAACAATCGTTGCTTTTCTGGGGCCAAATTTATCATTTAGGCCGGAACAAATTTTAAATCCTTCGGACCGTCACGAGGGGAGGAGGAAGAGGCTGGTGTTTGGCAGATAATTAAAAATAATCGAAATTTTCAATAACTTGGAACAAATTGGATAGAAGCTTGCATTCAACAACCGATATTGCACATAATCAAAAAAATGAGTTATGCTTTAAATATCAACATTTTCTTCAACGGAAAAGAAATGTGTTGCAGCAGCACCATACACCATGCCACAGAGGGTTGCTTGTACAAAAAAATTCGATCCCGACCGATTTCACTCGAACGGTTTGTGCGGTCATTCAAACAGTGCCATACACGATCCACACACGATACAAACATATTTCACACGAACACAAACGATTGCTGGCGAAAACAGCAACAGCAACAGAAAAACCATCTCCACACTGGCTGGGAGGATGGTTTGTACAAAATATTTCGATCCCGACCGATTTTACTCAAACCGTTAGGGCGCTCATTCAAGCAGTGCCATAAACGATGCAAATCGTGTTCACAGCGACAAAATTTCATCGAATTTCATCGCATTTGTACAAATGTTGTGTAGTCTGTGGCCCACTTTAGGTAAATCGACGGAGTACATTCAGGCGTGTTTTACAACAATTGTCAGAAATGAATTTATGTATCGCATATATTTCTGCTCATCTTCCATCAAATATTGTTTGAATTTTCAATCAACTGATGAGTAGTTTTGGGTCCGGGATGATCTGTTCTGAACATGGGATTTGTAGATTTTTTTTCAGAAACTTTCTTACATACTTCTCATACAGACAACAAAAAACACATAAAAATCTGTTTCTTACTTTTTATTTCCTTAACATTTGTACACACACAGTTTCTTACAAAGCTAAAAACTACAAAAGAGAGGGGAACCTACGCTAATCTTAGCTGTAAAATCTTGTTGCAAGATTTGATATCACTTTGACCTGTTTGTTTTTTTCATCACCGATTGGCAGTATGGATCATGATCCCGTTTTAACCAGGAATAATCGTTTGAGTATTTTTTTTAAATTTTCTTTACTTGATTCATTTTTTTCTTCTTTGGCCAACAGGCTTTGGAGTCTTTTTTTCTATGGCATTATGCATTGTTCGATTCTTTGTTTTTTAGTAGAAACACACAGCTCCTATTTCGATCCAGAACTGTTGATTGGATTCTCCCACATCCCGCACGGCAATATCAATGATGGGAAGTCTCGTTGGTTTTTCCGTCTTATAGGCAAGGATAGATTGGGCATAGTTCGGTGCTCGGTATTGACATTCGTCCTGTAAGGCCTCGTACCTTAACCGTTGTGGTCCTCTGGCAGTCAGTTCGGCATCATTCCAAGCCAACAGCTTCAAACTTTGACGATAGCTGTTCTTGTCTTTGTTATAGAAAGCAACGCTGTTCTTGCAATGATAAGTAATGTTCTGAGAAGCAGATGCCGATAGAAGCTGTAAGAATCCGATTTGGTTGCTGTCAGCCTTGTAGGTGATCTTCATTCCCGTTTCCATTTCACCCAACCATACTTCACTTTCTTCACCAGTGTAGTGTAGTTCTTTCGTTCGCAGAGGTTGTGGCAGCACGCAAGATGCTTTATGTTCAGCATCACAATACACCAAGATAGCATCTCTAACGTCACCCTCATTGGGATCAATCCAATAGTGTCCGGAAGTGTATTCCGGATATGCGGCAAAAAGATCTCTGCAAGTTTTAGCTGGCGATGTTTGTTTGCCGTCCGGCTTCTTGAAGGTGACGAATGCCGTTTTGAGCCTTTCGTAAGCTGTTTCTACCAACTGTCTGCGTTCCTCATCAGTGAGATCGAATACTTTGTTGAACTGCATAGGTTCATCACCCATGCTAGGGTTTGGTCCCTTGGTATTGCTTACTTGTCCATGACCTAGAAGAGCAGCCAGTGCTGCAGCATCATAGCCCATACCATCTCCTGGAGGACCAGGTGGACCCGGAGGACCAGGTTGGCCAGGCTGACCAGGTTTGCCGTCGTTTCCAGAAGGACCACGTGGTCCAGCAGTACCCAACAGTCCCTGAGGTCCAGGAGATCCGTCACGTCCGGGTGGTCCGCGTGGACCAGATTCGCCCGGTTTACCTGGTTGACCTGTTAATAAAATTAATTATATAGTCCAGTTATAAGATTGATATTGGATTTAAGTACCTGGTAACCCAGTTTCTCCCTTTTCTCCTGGAGGACCCGCTGTACCAGGCAAACCCTGAAGACCAATGAGACCGCGGTGACCTTTAGTACCCTTTTGTCCAGATTCTCCGATGTCACCCTTAGGTCCTTCCAAACCGGGCGGGCCAATTTTTCCACGTGGACCCGGAGGACCTTCAGTTCCTTGAGGTCCTGTTTCTCCACGCAAACCGCGTTCACCAGTTTGTCCGATTGGCCCCTGTGGTCCCGGTGGCCCTGGAAGACCAGGTGCTCCAGAGATTCCTTGAGCTCCAGGAGCTCCCATTGGCCCCTTATCACCAACACGTCCTGATATTCCAGGTGGACCTTGCTTTCCGGGAGGACCCTCAACACCAGGATCTCCTGCTGCTCCAGGAGGTCCTGGTGGACCGGCAATACCTTGGACTCCTGGTGGACCATCGTGTCCAGGTTTACCAGGTTGTCCTGGTTCACCGGCTGCTCCTCGTAATCCTTGAGCTCCAGGTTGACCTAGTATGAGAAAAAATTAAGGTAATTTCAACGATAATCAGGAGGGTGAGGTTCAAAATATTACCACTTGGTCCTGGCAGACCCGGTAATCCTCTATCGCCATGAGCTCCTTGTGGTCCAGGGTTGCCCGGTGCACCAGGAGGGCCATCACTGCCGGCCATGCCTTTAAGCCCTTCCGGACCCTGCTGTCCAGGTAAACCTTGTGGTCCTGGATTTCCCGGTCGACCTGTGTCTCCAGGATTGCCTTTTTGCCCTGGAATACCAGCTGTTCCTGGTGGTCCTGGGTTTCCTGGTTGACCCTATCGAAAAAAAAAAATATTAAAATTCTACCGGAAAAGAATTTTGATTCAACTTACAGCAGCACCCGGATCACCTGGTCGTCCAGGTCCACCCATTGATCCCGTTTCTCCTCGCAATCCTGGCTCACCACGTGCACCCTTACTTCCAGTCAAACCAATCAAGCCCTGGGGTCCAGGTTCTCCGGGCACTCCTGGATTTCCACTGGTTCCTTGTTCACCCTTCAGGCCCATAGATCCACGGTCACCTTTAGGTCCTGAGGAGCCACTTGGCCCTTGTGGGCCTGGGAAACCTTGCAGACCTTGGGGTCCTACTGGACCACGCTCACCCACAGCTCCTGGAGCACCCGGTTCGCCTGGAGTTCCTGGAGTACCAGGTTCTCCCTTTTCAGCTGGTTCACCTGGAGGACCCGTTGGCCCAACGGGTCCTTGTAAACCTCGTTCGCCTGTTCTACCGGCAGGACCTTCTGGACCGACGGGTCCTTGGGAGCCCCGCTCACCTTTTTCACCAGCGGGTCCTGCAGGGCCTCTCAAACCAGGCATACCAATAATACCCGGCGCTCCTTGATGTCCTTTCATACCGACTGGTCCCGGTGATCCTGGAGGTCCATCATTTCCTTGAGCTCCAGGTTCTCCTCGTAGACCTGGAGTTCCAGGTGTACCGATAGGTCCTCTTTCTCCAGGGAAACCACGCTCTCCTCTGATACCTGGTTGACCGGATGGCCCTGCTGGGCCTGGCTGTCCAGTTTGACCATCTTTTCCAGGAGCTCCCGGATTACCCGAAGTCCCCGGAAGACCTTGGAATCCTCTTGGACCTTTGGGGTAAGATTTATTTCAATTCGTGTTTTTTAAAACATAAGTTGTTTGAATATTTACCAGCAGGTCCCGGTGGACCACGATCTCCATCGTTTCCAGGTGGTCCTGGAGGTCCAAGATTTCCTGGTGGTCCATCTTTTCCGGCGTCACCACGAGGACCAGGGGCACCTGAAGGTCCGATGTCTCCATCCTTTCCAGGCTCTCCTGGGAAACCTTTATCGCCTGGAAGACCGATTGGTCCCGGTAAACCTTGCAGTCCTTGTAATCCTGGTTCACCAACCTTGAAAAAAAAAAAATTAAAATTGAAGTTCATTCTTCAAACAATGCTAGTCGCATTTACTTTTCCATCTGCTCCTGGTGGACCTCGTTCACCGGGTGAACCTGCTTTGCCTTGAGCACCCGCTCGTCCAGTTGCTCCTCGCAGTCCTTGGATTCCTGGCGGTCCAGGAGCACCTGGATCTCCAGTAGAACCTTTAGTTCCCTGTGGTCCTTGTGCACCTCGATCCCCGGACTGACCCTTGATACCTTGAGCTCCATCAGGTCCAGGTAAACCAGGAACGCCTGGTAAACCTCGTTCTCCTTGAGGACCATGAAGTCCAGTGGGACCTTTCATACCTCGTTTTCCGCGTTTTCCCTCGGGACCAACTGCTCCCGGAAGACCTCGAGCTCCTGGTACACCAGCTTCTCCCTTGATTCCAGATTCTCCCTTGTAGCCTCGTTCACCGGGTAGACCCTAGGTTGAAGACAGCGGTTAATTCATTTGTTAAATTTTCAGGTCCTAGGAACTTACCGGTTCTCCTTTAGAGCCTGTTTCACCAGGGCTTCCGTTTGCTCCGGGAGCACCGCGAGGACCTGGGAAACCAGGTGGACCTGCAATTCCGGGTGACCCATTTGAACCTTTTTCACCCGCAGCACCATCTTTTCCCGGTGGACCATTTAATCCTGGTTCACCAGGCTGTCCTGGTCTTCCAGATTCACCTCGAGGACCTTGAGGTCCTTGACTTCCTGCAATCATAAAATGTCAATGTTGTGAAACTCTAAACATTGGTGAAATAATCTCTTTGAGTACCTTTCGGTCCTTGTCCTCCCATATCTCCCTTGTTTCCTGGCGTTCCGGGGAATCCAGGAGGTCCAGGCTTGCCAACTGGTCCAGGTTGACCAGGGGGTCCAGCAATGCCATCTATACCACGTAAACCGTTGGGGCCCGGGGGTCCTTCTCTTCCTCGCTCTCCTCGTGGTCCTGCTGGTCCCTAGTAATTGAAGTATACCAATTATTTTCGGTAGAAAAAAATCTTGCTATAACTTTCAACATACAACTGGACCAAGTGCACCAGTCGGTCCAACAGCTCCTACTGATCCTTTTTCTCCAGGATTTCCGATTTCTCCTTTGGGTCCTTCTAGACCTGGCAATCCCTGGTGACCTTTGACTCCAGGGACACCCGGTAGACCTGGCAGTCCTCGAGGTCCAGGAGCACCTGACGAGCCTTGAGGTCCAGCTTCTCCATCATCTCCGGGAGCTCCATCCTTCCCAGGTGGTCCGGGTAAACCTCTAGGGCCAGGAGGTCCAGCAACACCCGGTGGTCCCGAATCACCGGGTTCTCCACGTGTTCCCTATAAAGATGCTTACATTGTAACATTCTTACTTATATACACAAACGTTAAGAATTTACTTGAAAACCTTGAGGTCCAGTTACACCGGATGGACCCGGAGGACCTCTTGGTCCAACCGGTCCAACTTGAGCTTGCATGAATTGAAAGTTTTCCGGAGACGGTCCTTTATCGGAACCGGCCATGGAATCCTGAAGCTGCTGAGTGAAGAAGGTTAAATCTGGTGCGGGACCTGGAGGGCCCGGTAGACCAGGAGTTCCCGGATTACCCGGAGTTCCCGGAATGCCCGAGTCTCCGGGTGAACCTGGTTGACCAGGTGGTCCAGCAGGGACTCGATTTCCCAATTGAGCGGCATCATAAACCGGAGCTGGTGTTGTGGTTGTTGTCGTTGTGGTTGTGGTTGTCGGTCGTGGGGTCGTTTCGATGTTTCGGGGACAGTCGGCTTCATCACAAACTACTTCGCTATTTTTGCACTGACACGTGGCGCAGCCCTTGTATCCGGTCTGGAACTGGTCCCTTTCCCGGTACCATTTGCCTTCATGGTAGCACGTGAACGGCTGAACGATGGGCTCTGGTGGGCTGGCAGTTACTGCGCGTGGGATTTCGTCATCCGGCTGACGAAACGACGATTCAGTTGCTCTGTTAACTGTGGTGGAGTAAGAAAAAAAATGTCAGTGAGCCATTCAGTATCAAGGTCCACCTTTAGATGAAGCTTTTCAGGAAGATGAGCTATAAAATCCAAACTGAAATCCAACGTTTTTACCTTTGTACATTAGTTGCTGTTTTTTCATGAAATAGTAAATCATTTCCAATAATTTCAAATTAGTATGATTGGTATGAAAATATTCAAGCAGATACAACTATATGTTCATAAATATATTATTGAATAGTACTTCTGGTGGGTTGATGAGTTTTACTTTACCTTTGAACGGGTTTCAATCGAACTAACTGATACAAAATTAATTATGAAATTCTACAAAATTGCACACAGCTCTTTCGGTGGCTCTAAGATACAAAATTTGTAACTTTTGGTACACTGAATTCTGAGATATACAAAGCTGAATTCCGGTGTTTCTTGGATTTAATTTTTTGCGGTCCATAAAAAACCACATCGTGGTCCTTAATGTGTTAAGGCCGAACAACAATTAAAATCAAAAGATGATGCTGCATAAATTAAGGGGGCTTATTTTTTTTAACATTACTTATACAATTTTAACTACTAAAATAATGAAATTTTGCCTTCATTTAATTCCTTGGGTCCTCGCACTATTCCCCCTTATATTTTTCCTTCGAACTTTACCATTTGATAGGGTTTCTAGCCTTTTGTCATAGACTGGCTTACTCTTGGAAAATTTCCTATTTTTGAAATATCAAATGATTACCTCAAAATACAATAAAAACTCCATAAAAATGTACATTTACTAAGGAAAACAGTTTAGCTTCCATATAAATCAACCTGCTGCTTCTAAACGCTTTGATTTCATCAGGAAGGGTGTTTGTTTGCGAATACCCGAAAAAATAGAAATTTCAAGATTTAGAACTTACATTTAACTCACAATTGAAATTTTCAAGATCAAACCAAGTTTTTCTCAATTTGAAACTCAACTTATAGGTTTTTAAATGTAGAAAAAAAATTGAGATATTTTAACTTTAGACTTAGTTATCGATGAATATGTTGAAAAATTTCATGATGGTCAAAGTTACCCCGTTTTACGGTATTTATAAAACTTTCTTTAACGAATTGAAGCTTAAAATGTTCAATAGAGTGCCCCAAATTTGTATGGGAAATTTAGAAACTGTGGAATGTTAGGCGCTGCAGGTCCTAGTCCTAGTACAAGGTCCCATGGAAAATTTGGGCCTGATTGGACCTCGGGAAAGGGTCGCTAAGCAAGCTTGAAGTTTGTATGGGATTTTGAGACATTTTGTTCGGGAGGAACATGAAAACAAAGTTTTTCATCAGTAACTTTGGCCTCTTCCGCCCGATTTTTTTTGAATACGATTCTGTAGTCTAGCAGTTCAATCTATCACTTTTATTTTATCATAAGACCGCATTTCGATTAGAGTTCAGATAAAAAAGTTATTAGGCTTTAAAAATGGGATAACATTTTTAAGGACACACTGTCAATGACTCGTCAAAATATTCGATCGCCCTCTTGAAATGCATGCTATTTCGTCTAATAATGACCAATTTCAACAATTTTCTTGTGATAGATTGCAAAATATTTTGTTTTTTTTTTTCAAATATTTGGTTGTTGGGAATCATATTCACACGATGGTTTGGAGAGAAGTCCAGGCGAAACTGTGAGAGAGATTTGGATTACTGATCCCCTTTTTCTATTTCTTCATATCTTTCAGGGAAAATTAACTAACTAAAGCCTCATTAATTTTCGCTAAAAGAATTACAGATTCTTAGTTTTATGATTATAAATAACTTATGTCCAACGAAAAAAAAAATTCACTTAGAAAAACTGCATAACCACAGGGGCTGAGGAACTTGACTTTCAGTACTTTTTTGGTTGCAGTTTTTACACACTTCAACCTGTCTCAAAGCTAAAATTTTATATAATTTTAATAAAACTGTACTTTAAGAACTGAGATATTTCAACGCATATGAAAAGTTAATATAAACATATTTTTCGAGTTGTTACCGTTGTTTTCCAACCCCGTCTTTAGACGAGGTTTAAGTTTCATTTCGGCTACCTAACTTGGGGAGTTTTTTTTTAATTCTATGGTAGAAGGACTATAATCAATAAATTAAGAATGAGTTGAAATATTTAAGTTCTTTGTGGTACAGTTTAAAAAAAAAAAAACAAAACAATGTAGCTATGAAACAGGTTGAAGTGTGTAAAAACTAAAACCCGAAAAAGTACCTTCTGAAAGTAAAGTTTATTTGTCCCTGTGGTTATATTTTTTCAATTGCCAAATAAAATTTTCAGCGAAAAAGTTGTTGATGGTCAAAAGTCGTGTATAAAACTATGTTTCTGTGATTTTTTAGCGAAAGAAAAAGAAATTTTAGTTTTTTAATTATTCCTGAAAGATATGAAGAAAACAGGAAAAGGATATGAATAATCCAAATCTTTCCCCCAGTTTCGTTTGGACCACTCTTCAAACCATCATGTGAATATGATTAGCAACCAAATAAATAGCCTGCAGCGCCTAAAATTTTACAGATTTAAGTTTCTTACACAAATTTGGACCACTCATATGTACGCATTAGTCTTAAATAGAGATGTACCGAATAGTGGGTATTCGGCGAATGGCCGAATACCGAATATCGATCTTTTCAACTATTCGGCCAAACGAATATCCAACCAGATCTATCTGATCTTTTTTGAGTAGAGGTTTCTTTTATTTTCAAAATGTCACCATTAGGTAAAAGAACATCAAATGACTGGTAGCTTCTAGGACGTTTATCACAAAAGAGATTGGATTCCAGTGAAATCTGGGACAAAAATTGTCCAAACAGGGAAATACAGACCCCGTTCGTTTTTGGCAACATTCGATTTTGGCAACATTCGATTTTGGCCACATCCAATTTTGGCACATGTGCCAAAATCGAACGGTTTTTAGAAACAACATTACCTTTTAGTTTTCTCTATAACAGGACCAATAAAATTTAGACTAACATCAAAAAAACGTTTTAACGTTCAGAAATGGTGATAGAATACAACAACAAATACAAAAGCTTTTAAAAAAATGTATTAAGTACTCAAAAGTTATGAAAAGATGAAACATTTAAAAAAATCAAAAACAAATACAAATAAAAGACTAAAATGCCAAAATCATCTTAAAAATGATGAAGAATGGTAAAAACAGCAAAAATGACAAAAAAAACAAAGATTATAAACAAAACAAAAGTAGTGTAAAATGTATCAAAAAACTGAGAAAAAAACTATAAAAATTCTAAAAATGGTCGGAAATTGACTAAAAATTACGTTAATGATAAAAGAAATAGTTATTTTGTAAAAATAAAAGAAAAAAGATTCAGAAAAAAAACCGTTCGATTTTGGCAACATTCGATTTTGGCAACACAAAATGTACGAGCATGTTGCCAAAAACGAACGGGGTCTGTAGATGAATGTCTAATTTTGGCTAGATGTTATCAAAATACTAGATGAAAGATGATCATTAATCTTAAGCATACAATACTTTCTAAGACACGTATTCACAAGGTCGGGTCTGAAAGATTTTTCGAAACACTTGTAAAAAAAAGGGAAAATCTGAACACAAACTAGGCATTATTCTTTAACATACAAGAGAAAAAAAAAGAAATAAAATTACTTGAAATTTAAAGTTTTCATGGAACTACAACAACAGTGTTCAAATCGTGTCCAACGAATAAATTTACTCTAAGAAATTGTTTTGTAATAGAAAATTTAAAAAAAAATCAAAGAGACATTTGATTTTTTTATTTGATTAAGCAAACAATCTGAATAAACCCGGGTAAAATCTGGAAAGTTTAAAAAAATATGTGGCCACCCCTTATCAGATTTAACTTTTCTCTAATTCTTTATTTGGTTTATGGGAAACCCTGGATATATCAAGAAAGTTTGAAATAAACGATAATCAAAGTATAAAGCTATCTGTAGTGCAAATTACACGGATGCATCTGAAATGTTTTACTGAAACCATAAGTTTTTGATAATTTTGAAGGATTTTCAACATAATTTTTGGATTTTTTATAAATTATTCAACATCAGTTGAAAAATTTTAAAAGTCTATTTTTGTTTAAATTTAAAAAAAATTAATATTCGGCCTATTCGGTGAGCCGAATATTCGGTTTAATGGTTTTTTGGCGGTATTCGGTGCCGAATATTCGGCTGACCGGATATTCGGTACATCTCTAGTCTTAAGTATAATTTAGATCTTTTTAAAAAACATGAAGTTTCACTGAGATCATATATGTGTGTGTTCGTTTAAAACAAGTGCCATCAGAAGCTATGAGATTTGTTGAGGATACACTTTTGGACCCATATTTTGATATTTGGTTTTGGAGAAGGAGTAGGCGTTGTCTTGATGGCAGCGCACGTGTTTTTTTTGTTAGGTCCGCTAAATTGATTGTTTTCATTAGAATAATTTTCATAATTGTCTGTGTGTGTGATAATTGAAGAAGTGATTCTTATGTTAGAGCAGGGGTGAGCAACCTTTTGAACCAATGGGCCAATTTAAATTTGAAATCTTGTCGGCGGGCCGCACTTAAAATTTTTTGTGATGATTATCAGAACTTCATATCATTTTTCATAACTACAAATTTTTGCCGAAAGCAAATCTGAAAAAGAAAAGATTCACGTGTTCCAAAACAGTAATTCAACACGGCTTTTCAAATGCCCGACATTGAAAAGGTACCTCGCTAAATCTTTGTCATTTATAAATTTTCTCATTTTTTTTAATAGTATTTCTTGGCGAACATTCGTTCTTACAACATTCTTGTTTAAACCGATGATACTATTCGTTATCACTTCCATTTAAAAATCTTTTGGAGCTTACCACAGTGTAAGAGTGGGATAAATATATTTTTAAACAAATCACAGTCTTCTTAGCGTTGGACGTTAAATCGCTATTTGACTTTCTGTAATTTTTTTTCACCATTAAAATTTGTCCTCAAAGCCTAGATTTTTTTTCCTATAAACGTTAAAAAACTGGTTTGTTTAAATTAAAGTTCTGTTTTGGATTATTGCATCCAGATGTTGAGCAAGGTTGTCGAAATCACAGAAAATGTTCAATTTCACGTATTTTGACGCAACTATCTTCAAAACTTCATTCTTGATTTTAGAATTTTTATCCACATATTTATCATTTTTAATCTTATTTAGATATCATTGCGATAGGATTTCTGAAAAAAGCATCACAGATAACCGTCAAAGATATTTTGGGTGGAATCACAGGATTGTAGACATCAATTGTTTTTATCAAAAATTAATAATTTTTGTGGATTGATCCATGTTGATAAATAACCTAAAACCGTTCACCCAGGCTTTATTACTTTACTTTCGTAATTTTCGTCAATATTCAGAAATAAAAAATATCTCACAATTTTTTGGTTTAATTTTTTTTCCAGTATTTGAATGCTGACAGAACAAGCCTTTTTGTCGAATTGGATAGAATAATTAAAAAATATATTCTGCTGAGCATATTTTTCTATCATTCAACTTTATATTTTTGTTTCAAATGAAAATAGGTAATGACTTCACTAAACCGCCTTCGAAATTCCTTTGACCATGTGCCGGTTTCGATTTTTGGCTGTTCTTCCGACTCACTTTAATGGATTTTGCTCTCAAAATGGTAGGAGTTTAATAATAATACTTTTTTGCTGGATAAAAAAACATTCCAATATTACGTTATGCCAATAATCAATATTGGATTTAATTCTTGAACAGAACATAAGACACGCTTAAAATGACTGAAAAAAAGTAAACAATCTAAAATTTTCCTTACTGTTCATTGTAGAAAAAAGTTAAGTCATAGACATTTGAAAATAACTTCGCGGGCCGCACATAAGGGTCACGCGGGCCTCATGTGGCCCGCGGGCCGCGGGTTGCTCACCCTTGTGTTAGAGGAAGAATGACCAAGCTGGTTAAAATCCTCTACACATGAATAAACCAAATAGAATAGAATAGATTTTTATGTCGAATTGGTATGGAAGAGAAAATTTTGCGATTTGGCCAATCGCCGTAGAGATCTCAGAATACTGCGATCAGATAAGTTTTTCTAAAATTGGCCGCTCAGAAATAACCGAAGCCTTTTATGGAAAAACGATAAGCATCCTATTATTTTATGAATTTTAGATTTTTTTTTTCCTTTAACCCTCATCCCTTCCTGAAATTTTTACCCATCACAGTTCCATGTGGTTTATCTATAGGTGGGGACAATCAAAAACTTTAGTGTTAGTTCGTTGTATCCATACAGTTGTTTATGAACGATTGTGACGTAACACGACGCCGTCACGGTGGCGAACGTTCAACGCACCAATGAAACCGTAGCAACGTCCCAGAATGTTTGTTATTGACGTTACTATGAAAGCTTGTTACTAAGTTTTCAAGATGACGTCGTGTTGTGGAATGAGTAATGATTCTCGGTGCGTTGAAAATTTTAGTTTTCAATTTCATTTTTCGGGGTTTCGAAATAGTTTGGCGGATTCCGCTGCACTGTGCGCTGCCAAAGGATTCGATTGCTCCCAAGTATTTTTCCGGCAAAAACTCTTATGAAATCGTAACCAGCAGCAACGGCAGCTTTTTGGTGCATCAAAAGTTCCTAGAAGGAGCTGGCGGAGCAGAATATGTTGGGGGACTTAAGAGGAATCCATTCGAAATTAGTTTTAAAATATAAATCCCTAGTCAGTTTTCATTTTTTGGGAACAAAAACAAAAATTATTTTATCATTTTCATAAACAGCTTCGGTTTCAAAATTCCGGAAATGCCTATATAGAATGCAAAATGTAAGATCTCCTTTTAAATAAAGTTTAGTGCCAGTTTGTCGAATTTCTAACAAAAATTTCATATTTGAAATTCTCAAAATGGACAAACGGTACGAGTTGTGTTAGTATTTGGAATCATTTGGAAATTATTTAATCACTTTTACAAGGAAGGATAATAAGTTTCAATTTTGAACGTAAGTACTTTCATTATTATGACTTTACTGAATACCCAAGCTTGATGGTATTATGTACGTATGAAAACTGTCGTCGCAAGGCGACTCCAACGTCGAGACGCCCGTGAACGATCACTCTAAGAAAATTTTACGGGTTGAGACCGTAAAAAGTACATACTTTGAAGAACGATCATTTTTACGTAGAAGTGAGTACCAGAAACTACATATTTTGTAAGTTCTTTCTGTTTTTGGAGGCCCTTACTGTGGAAACAACTTCAAAGTATGTAAAATTGGAAATCAGTCTTAGCGGTATCCTGCTCTGGTAAATATCAAAACATTCAATTTGTGTGTGTCGCGAAAACTTTACGAATTAACGGAAGAATTGCTTCGAATCATGTTGTTGCTCGAGCCTTACCTGTGAGAAACTAAGCTCTACGACGTTTGGTCTTCATCAGAATCTTTTTTTTTTAGATTGTTGATGTCCACCGCCAGCCAAATTTACTTCATCATCGAAACCGAAAGATTGGTATCAAAGTGATGCAATTGATTCCGGTTAAAGCATAGCCAGTATATAAGGTAATATTTCCTCAATTGTTCTGAAAAAATTACAACTAATTTCAATATCAATCTCCTTTAGAATATCCACTTCATGTTCGGCCAGAATGTTTTACGCCATGGACACCGGTTCAAGTGTACGAACCAGAGATATCGATATGGAATCAAAATATGGCTTTCATGCCTCCATCATTCCACAGAAATCCTGAAGGAAAACGAATGAAAATAGCTGGATCTTTTGAACAAACTGGAGGGAAAAAGTGAAATATGAATCGGGAAATCTCGTTGATATTAAATATTATAACGTTCATTATTGATAGATAATAAACTTCCCTTTGAATGTATAAACTAAGCATCCTCAACTTGAAAGAATTCCTTGTCTTTAAATTTCTAATTAAATTTTTTTCTACTGTATGTGATTCTTCTGCTCTATGTGATTTCAACATACTTTTGAGTACTTTGTACATACTCGTCCGTACCAGCCTTGCTACATACTTTTTCGTAAAATAATTTTTACATACTAGTGGCTTCCTGCACTTACGGGTTGTTTTGACTTCTTTTTACATACTTTTGTGTACGATTTTCTAAGGGTGATTGTGACGTAGCAATCAAAACATTAAAAAAACTGATTCTCACACTCGTGCAAGGGTAGTCTTGTCCCCACCTCTACATAAACCACATGGATCACAGTTGCCTTCGTGTCAATTTTTCACTCTTGGCTAAAGCCAATATATCTCTCTTGTTTCTTAACCGATTTTTAGCAAATTTATAGTTTTGTAAACCTCGTAACTCAAATAGGTTACTTAGACAATATTCATGTACACAATACTACAGTTTTCCGTTATCAAAGTCTATGAAAAAAATCCGACAAAAACATGCTTCGGAAAATTAACTGTAGATCGGCTACAGATGCTCGAAAAAAAAACTCACTTATTTTCTGTGGTTTAAGGTTTAAGCCACTTTAAATAAATTTTGAAAAGAGGATTGATAAGTTTACGTTATTTGGCACATTTTTCGCATTTTTAAATTGTCGAAATACGAAAGACAGAATTCTAGACGAATATTCAAAGGTTGCAGTTTTTCTAACTTTTTGTCAATTTGCACTTTTTTCAGATTTTCTTATACTAAAATACAATTATGTACTGGATTTTAACTAAATTAATGCAAGATTTCCGCAATAAATTTAAATTCCCCTGAAAGCCAATTTCATACCGATTCCAGTGGTGTCATTACATAAGTTCAATTTTTTTCGAGCATTCCATAGCTGATACAGTCTTTTTTTCCGAAGCATGTTTTTGTCGGATTTTTTCATAGACTTTGAATAACGGAAAACGGTAATATTATCTGAGAAACATACTTGAGTAATAAGGTTTCCAAAACTACAATTTGGTAAAAATCGGTTAAGAAACAAGAGAGATGTCAAATTGACACTCAAGATCTGATTATAGGGAGTTTTTTTTCTGGGCTTTAAGGATGCATCCATAAAAAAGTAATGATGGAAAATTAAAAGTTTCGAGAATTCATTGAGAGTCCTCGAAGAAATCGATTTATTTGGATGCATCCGAATAAAGTTACAAGCCGCCAAACTTCCAATAGTGTCATATTGACACTCAAGAGCGGTTTAGGGTTAATCTTTAAACATGTGTGTATAGTGTCACTTATTAGAACTTTTACAGATATCTTTCAATATCAACAAGCTATCAATTTACTTAATTTTGACTTAAATCCCTCTAATGATGTCCTATTTCACATACAAACACATTGCCTCACCTTCTTCATCCTCCCCATCCTGCTCCCCGTAGTCATAGTTTTCGTAGTTTTCGTATTCCGGATACGCAGGCGGTGCATCGGCCTGCGGTCGTTCCCTGCGAGGAGCAGCTTTCTTGACCGGTGTTGCTTTCGCCTTTAGCCTGGCGACTTTTTTGCTTTTCTTCTTCACCGGTTTCGGCACATCCGGTTTCGCATCCTCATCGCACCGGATTTGATCCACTAGTATCACAGCTAATAGCAGCAACGGCAAAACCGTATGCTTGATTCGAAACTTCATTGCTAGGCAGAATCTGCAGCCGCAAATTCTGGATTAAAGATCGTGGCGGGAAATTTAGCACATGATTTCGATAAGTGGTAGTTTTTTCTTCTCGTTTCAAAGTTGTTCAAGTGATGATCCTGAGGAAGAAACAGACGAAATTTTCACTAATTACACTGTATGTTAGAAGAGTCATTAATTTCGCATATTCGGAGACTCTATCTAATGCGGAAAACCGAGTAGATTTTTTTTTGGCAGTTTTTATTATAGCTCTTCTGATAAGCTTCTAGTTATTTCTGGTTGCGCTAAAATTTGGAAGTTTCCTGAGCACTGCACCGTTTCATCATTTCTAATTGTTAACCCAGATCTGCAGTTGGACTAGTTTTCTTCTATTTCAAATGTGTCACTTAATTCTTGATACACTGATAAGAACTGTTGCTCCATGATTTCGTTTTTGGGTGTTCTGGATACAATTTTGCAGTCATTCCGAGATTCTGCTGTTTATTTAAGTTCACATAAAGTCATCCTGCAGTTTTTCTAATCACTTAATATGATCATATCCAAATTATTTGTTAAAAGATCATAAACCCTCAACACATTTTAGCCCTTTATATCACATTTGCACATACTTCTTCCAGATATCCAGCTCACGGAAGAAGACTCCAGCTACTGGCTCATCACCAGAAGGGAGCTATCACTTTCCCAAGATGGCACCAAAAACTGTTTTCCAAACCGGAAGGAAAACTTCTAATCTAACAATCGAATTCCGTTTCAAACCGCACGCGTAACGAGTTTCCGAACAACTGAATTTGATCCCGGAGACTGGAAGCTTTTTATAGCGAAAGTCGCGATCAAACTCCCGCGCCAACGCATCGAGCCGCGATAGGCCATCTGAGAACACTTGCAACTTGTGCTGCTTGTAGTTCTACGCGTGATTGACGACGCATAATTCGGCAAGATCGTATTTGCAGACTATGATCGTTCTAGCACACTGGGACATATGGACTGAGGAAAGATATTTTAGATTTGTTTTAAGAATTCCTAGTTTCAATTTGTCACAAAGATAGCCACAATTCGTAATATATTAAAAAATTTGATAAATACCGTCAACTGGGGCAACATGCAACAATTTTCAGCTTCAATGACTTCTAAAAAACTTTTGTTCACAGTTTATCCTACCCCTTATGCATCAAAAGTTCTAAGGATGATGGGACATCAAATTAGTGTAGTTTGAAAAATTATTTATTTCTTTAGTAATTTTAGTTATCTAAAAACATGTGATTTTCACCCTCCATAGAAAATGGGATAGCATGCAACAAACTTTGTTTTGAATGAAAAATGTTATGAACACGTATGAAAATTTATAGTTTTTAATATATTTGCGATGCCTTAAAGCCCATTACGCATGAAAACACCAATTGCAGAAATTGGTTGGTCTGTAAAAACTAATGTTCACATTTTTTATGGAAATAAAGATGCTGCATACATTTAGGGGTTCAATAATAATACGACAAACTCTAGAGTTTGTTTTGATTAGGTCGTATGAAACCATAAACAAAATTAAGTTATTTACTGCAAACGATTGAGAAACATGTATTCTACGTTAGGTTAAAAATTGGATTCATTTGATCAAAAAATAAATTTCAGAATTAATGATAATGACTTTCTCGTTTTCGCGTGCAATTGGGTTTTAACGACTATATGCATCGCACTAAATTGCAGTGCATGCAAAAAGTCGCAAAACAACAGTTCGGAGTAGTGGTTTAAGAGACCTTCTGCATTCTTCCAGAAAACGCTTCGTTAAGTGTAAGGAAATTGGAAAATTCTATCGGAGATAGTTGTTAGCACTATAGTTTAAGCTGTCTTGTTAAAAAGATGCCGTTAATTTGTGCTGGACAAAATATCAGCTTCGAATTTTTACAGAGGGCACAGAGGCAGCCAAAATAATATACGGCTTGATGAATAATCCTCCGCACTCCTTGAACGATTATCGCAGCAGCCAGCAATATTAGTCGACTAGGAACTTTAGTCGACTTTCTGATGGACAGTCTAACGCAGAGACGATTCCAGTCAGCACTGAACGGGTGTTTCCAGGTAACACTTCTGCTTCCTATCATGTTAAACTTCAGTTTTCCAATAATATAGATGGAAAAGGTTAATCAAATTAAGTTGAAATTTTGAGTTTTTTCAAAACGACGTTAGGGCCAAATAGGTATTGCCAAACGTCGTAAGAACATCTTTACTGAAAAAACTAAGCTAATGGCTATATCGAAAATACTAGCATGTTCTTCATCTTTTTCTACATCGTATACAAAATTTCCAAAGTGCTGTTTATGTTATTTAAAATACTAGAATTAAAAATGTGATTCAAAACTTCAACAGCGATTTTATCGAAACACGCTGTCACGCTATATGGCTCATACGACATAATCAAAACAAACTCTAGAATTCTACAAGCTGAAATCATAAAATAAATGTTTGGACGAAAGAAATTCCAATGTTTACAAACGCGTGATGCAAAACATTCATATACCAGCACAAGGAAACGAGATTTACAAGGTTTTTCTTTGATTTTCATTTTGTTGCATTTTATCCCAGACACGAGACACCTAACTGAATTATAAAAATATTAATTTAAAAAAAAAATGAATGTTGTTCCAAAAAAATATTTTTACACCAACAGTGTTGGTATAGCATGAGAAAATCAGTAAAAAGATTGTAGGTAATATTATCAAGCCAATCCGTCATACTGGGTAAAGTTTTTACGGCATCGAAAAATGATTAAATTTGTAAATTTATTGCTCGATTTTTCAAATTTTATATAAAAACTAGCAGACCCGGTAAACTTCGTCTTACCATGTTCAATTTGGCGTCCATTTTCTATTTTTCCTTGTTTTCTTTACATTTCCCTTCTTTCCCTTTACTCGAATCGTCCCGCTCAAGTCTATCAAAATTAAACCAAAGAATTTAAATTCAACGGGTCTTTTAAAATC
Source organism: Uranotaenia lowii (assembly GCF_029784155.1). NCBI lineage: Eukaryota > Metazoa > Arthropoda > Insecta > Diptera > Culicidae > Uranotaenia > Uranotaenia lowii. The sequence goes on from NC_073692.1 coordinate 391,783,822, forward strand.
CAATTTTTGTAACTTGTTAAATAAATAACTGTATGTTGATAATATGCATGTTTCATTTGCTGTATTCCATTCAGTAGATTTATTTCGTTTTGTTATATTGTTTTTAATATCGGGACAATTTTTGGAGTATTTGCCGAATATTTTGCCTAACGCAGCGCTTTCAGCTCCCAATAAGCTTTGGATGGTGTAATTTTTAGAGCTGTAGAAATGAAAAACATAAGAAAAATTTTTTTACTAACCATTTTCAAACAGCTTATTATTCACCATCCTTATGTTTCGAAGCAGTTTGAATTAAAATCCATATTTTTACCAAATCATTTCCAAAAAGTTTCGCCTGATACTTAAGTTATAGACTTTACACATTTCAACTTAAAGTGTTCCCAACAGCATGGCATTAAATCTGGTGATTTTGTGTATTGCTAGTTCCTTTTTTTTATTCAAGCAAAAAATGCAAATTAATCCCTATGAACTTGAACCCAATGAATCAAAGAAACGATTGGTTTTGAAAAGAGGAAAACATATGTTTAGATATATTCACCCATTATTTTAAAGATTTTAATTCAAGCAGTTCTTATTTCTAAATTTCCTGAACATTGTTGGTGATGATCTGCGATTCCATTTAGGATTACGTTATATTTTTAAGATTTAATAACATTTAATTGATAAGCAGATTTTTTTTTAAATTTAATAGATTGAAAATAAATAATCTGTTCAGGCTACGATGGTTTCATGAGTTCATTTTATTTCCTGGAAATTATCATGTAAACAAAACCTTAATAAAAATTATGTGTCTTTTTTACTTTAAATCTTAATTTTTAAAAATGAAACACCGGTCAAATCCTAACAAATATCACCACAGTTCAACTTTCATATGCTCTGGAAAAAGTAATATTTTCAAAAAAAAAATTAGTTATGTTGACAAAAAGAAATATCGAAGTATATATTTGTCCCATTTATTGGGGCAAGTGAAAACACATAAGCCTTTTTAGATGCGTCAGTGAAAAGACTTTAAAATGAATTTAATACTTGTTCTTGTTTGTCTGTTTTATCAACTATCATTACTATATCCTAAGTTTTTCTCCGGAATAAATTAATGCTTGGTACTTCAATTTCACTGAATGCTGTTCAACCAAAAGACCTTGATTTACAAAGACCTTTATAATAATTTTGAATATCAGCTTCAGATCCAACACTCGGGATATCCTTTCTGGCCATTTTGAAGATAAAATTCTTAAATTGTAGATGATTTATAGCTAAATTGCGCGTTTTCACTTATTCCACCTAAGAAATTACAGGAATTAATATTATTTTTAACACTATCAGGTCATATTAAAAGTTCATCATAAAAATCTGCTGCCCCTGGAATATCAATCACAAAAAAACTTTTCAACAAAAAAGTGATTCAAAAGTCTCTTCTATATAGCCAAAATATGTAAAACAAAAACACACTCTTCATGTTAAGTTTGTACTTGAATTGTGTGTAAACAAACAGTAAACGTGTACACAGTTTTGGTGAATGATTTTTAAAAAAAAGTTAAGTATATTTAATCAAAACTTTTTTTGGGCCCAACAATTTTTAGATGAAGAAATAAAGTATACATTTTTTGTAAAAGTTGATAGTTTTCTTAATTAGTTTGATAGTTGATAGTTATAAATTCTTCCGGAAAATGCATATCCTCACTTTTTGTTATTAAAAAGTAGATTATTTTATTGATAACTTCAATTTACGTTTGCAAAAAATCAAATAGTTCATTCGGCCTTTTAAAACTTCAATATTCTATTTTAAAGAACAGAATCTTGTTGAGAGGACGAATGGCCAAGTTGGTTAAAATCCTCTATAATTAAACAATTAGAAGAGAATAGACTCTTGTTCAGTTAATGTGTCTAGCATTCTAGACGTATTGGATTATACGAAGTTGAATGTAAAGCTTCCCAATTTCTTATTTTCAAACGTCCTCAAAGTGTCATAACATTATTTCATATTTATCTTTACCAAGTTCATATTTTTTGGCAACAATTTACTTCTTAAATTAACACGAATTAAAAATGGTTTTGATATTTGAAATCGTTTATATGGTTTTGATTCGATCGATAAAATATCAATCAGTGTCACATCTAGGCGTCATTTATTACCATGTGCTGTGTACAAATAAGTAAGGAAAAAACACATCTAGATTGCATATCGACCCAACGTGCATAAGAAATATAGGTTCTTGGTTGAGAAATAGACGCCTAATTTTTAAATTTTTCAAGCGATCAATAAACAGTATGCTTTGGTTACTATTTACTATTATCTTGCAACGACGTTTGCTAGCGACGCCTCGCCCATGGAGATGAAAAACAAACTCCTCGAAGAAAAGAAAATCTCAAAAAATGGATGCCTGACTTTTCAATTTCAGATTTTGGAAAAACAAATACAGTCCCCCCACAATCATGGGTCACACACAATTATAAGTCACCGATCATTAGAACTGCTGATATCTACTAAACCAAAAGAAATTATTTCATATTATTATTTTTAGTTAATCGACAATATCATCAAAATGCATTAAAAATATTAATTGTGCGTTTGATAACAGTAAAATAGCTGTTTGAATACTTTTTATCAAAGGTGAACTATAAGCTGTGGAACTATTGCATAAAATTCCTATGTTTAAGTTTGACATCTTAAACCGTTAAGCCCCTTATGCGGATATTTCAAAGATTCCAACCAAATGAATTGGTCCCATATAAGCACAAAAGAAGAGTATACATTTTCCAAATAAAACTGAGCGAATGAAATGCGAAAATTCAATAATATTTAGCAAAATAAAAGTGACCCATAATTGTTACAGAATCCACCAAGTTCCACACAATCATGGGTCACTTTTTCGCAAGCAAAACAAAACATTTCTTGGTTGCTAGCTCAACCCAATTGCCCCTTGAACGTATACTAGCAAAGAATGCCCCTGAATGTTTTCCAGAAACTTGTTGATTTTCATGTTGATATTCGGGTGTTGCCATGGACTTCTATGTGACTAATAATTGTGGGCAATATGACTAATAATTGTTACAAGCTTCAATTTTGACCCATAATTGTGGTTTTAAAAAACGTTGATTGTTTCGGTAAATTATTTTATTTTTCAACAAAATTGGAAACAAAATCATGTTTGAAATCAAAGAGGGAATATTTAATGACTGAAATTCATGCAAAGCTGGATGTTTGGTCTACTAACACCCGAATGAACGAACATTTTGTGGTGAAATGATACGTTAAGTGACTAATGATTGTGGGGGGACTGTATTATATGTTTTATTCGATCAGAAAAATGTCAACCTGAGTCACATCTAGGCGTCATTCATAACCATGTGAGCTAGGAATCAAGAACAAAAAAAATCACATCAAGGCATCAAATCGCCACCACTTGCATTGAAAATATGCTTGGTTGAGAAATACGCGCCAAAATATTCTCACTGATCATTATGCTATGCCATGGTTACTTTTCACCCGCGACGTTTGCTTGCGACGCCTCGACCTTGGAGACGAAAAACAAACCGCCCAAAAGAAAGAAAATCTCGAAAAAATGGATGTCATGACTTTAATTTGATTCAAATAACTACAAATTTAATTATAACGGACAATTGATGCGACCTTTTGTTATTTTTATTCGGTATAAACCGATTCGCATGCCTACAGAATATTCTAAAAATAATTTCATTTGAATCGTTTTGGTCATTCCGGAGGAGTAGTACTACAAACACCGTTACAAGAGAGTTTTATATAATAGATAGAAAGCATTAAAAAACTAGCTTAGGATGCGAGAAATTATGTCATCATCATTTTGCAATCATTTAAAGATAACTTTATTTCAATACATTAAATTAAAAATTGATTCAGTGTGGTGTTATATTAATGTTGCATTTAACCAACAATAATATATTCACGGATTCAATGGATATTTTTTTTTATTTAACCCCGCTTTTGCATGATGCCCCGTTTGACGGTATTGCATTTTCTGCTGTACATAAATATTTGTATTTTGACGAAAAAATGCACAGCAAGAAGACATTTTTTTTCTAGAGAAACTGGAGGAACTTTGATCCCTATTTTCATTTATTTTTGATTATTTTGGAAAGGGTGGCTTTTTCGTAATACCTAAAAGCTTTAAAACACTTACTGAGGTGAGGAGTATTTAACGTGATCATTGATTGCAGTAAATTTAAACGACATTGGGAGTTATAATTAAATGTTTGTTACAAAACCAGATTTCGAGTTTCGGGGTAATTTTGATCACTATGGTTTTTACGTATCTCAACATCTTAAAATTTATTGTTTTGATGCCATTTAGCACAGAAGGCCAAAGCATCGAAAACAGTAATTTTTGTTTGGACTCAATTGAATGTTTTAACGTTTTCTTTCAAAAATAAATATTCTCAAAAGATGGACAATGTTGCTGCATACATTTAGGGGCAAAAATTGAAAACATTTGTCAATATTTTTTGGCCTAAAAAACAAATGAAATTTTACCTTCATGCAATTCCCTAAGCTCTCGCACTGTTCCCATGTTTGTTTTTCTTCAAACTTAATCATTTGATAGGGTTTTTAGCCATTTTTTCTATATGGGCTTTTTCGTGGAAAATGACCGTTTATTTTCAATATCCAAAAATTATCATCAAATGACCATAAAAAACACTTAAACTAAGCCTAAACCAAGAAAGAAGTTGAACTTTTACATTAAACAACCCATTTGCTCCTAAATGCTTAAATTTGATAAGAAGAGATGTTTGTTTGTGAGCCTTCAAAAAACCAGATATTATAAGATTTTAAAATTTCATTTTAAATAATATCAAAAATCTCCTAATGAAAACCAAATTTAGCTTATTTGTAACTCAATTTTTAGGCTTTCAAAAGTAGTAAACAGTTTTCAGGTTTGTAACTTATTTTTTTTCTATGTTGTTGTTGTTGCTGTTGTTGTTGTTGTATGTTTACTTCAAGTGGGTTTTTATCCTCCAGCTTCAAGGCTTCATTATATTTTCAAATGACTAAATAGGGAACTTAATTTGATCGATGGTTAAATTTTTTTGAATTTGTTCAAGAGTCTTGAAGATTTAGTTTATTTGATTTTAGCATAAGCCTTAGCCTTAGCAGCCTTCAATTTCTTAAAAAAGGATTCACAAATCAAATAAGTTTAGTATTCTAACCACCTGAGCAAATTCAAAAAATCTAACCATCGATGAAAGCAAATCATTTTTTTTAAATAAAAGTATGCGATTAATTTTTTTTCTTTTTAAATCCGATTCTTGCAAACTTGATCTCCATTTAAGATTTCAGTTTAAAATTTGGCTTAAAAAAATTGAACATTTATAATGTTAAACATAAAACTATAAAAATATACAATTTTTTTCTTTTTTTTAGATTAAAATCAGGGGGGTATATGATTCTCTATCAGCAAATATAATTATTTGAAAATCAATTTTATAACTATAATCCATTGGCTTTTCTTAAAATAATAATAATTTATTTTTTCATAAAAAAACTCAAAAATTTAATTAGTTTTTATTGAAATGTGTGTACAAACTAATTTCGATTTTAACTTTCGAATGTTACACTGAATTAACAAGCAAATTTATGAGTTTGCGATCTTTTCAATTGCTCACCGATATATGTTAATGTTAATGTCATTCCAAGCTTAATCTGAATCTGAATTTTAAATCTGCATTCTTTATCTTGGTTCTGAACCTAAAATTAAAATTTTAGTTTGAATTAGTTGCCGAATTTTTATACGATTTCTAAAGTATACAAAAATTTCGATTTCAGAATCTTAATTCCAGATCAGAATTTGGAATATTAGTCAGACAGTTTTTCAGAGCCCTCAATCATGAATGTATAATTTGAATTCTATAGTTCAGGGTTTCAATCAGAATTCATATTATGAATTATTCATTTTTCGTCGAAATTCTGAGCCTTTATTGAAATATGAGTTTCGAACGCAGAATCTGATTCTGAGTTCTCAATTTTGAAACGTCATTTTAGCTTTGTTAAATTTGAATTTTATCTCATTTAAAATTTTAAATTCTGAACTGAATATTCAATAAACAAATTAAAAAATTTCCAAAAACTGTAGCAGAATTCTAAACTTGGGTTTTGTTTGAGAGGTTTTTGCATTAATTTTGAGTCTAGATTATTACTCTTGAATACAATAAAAATTAAATTAAGAATTAAAAATTTAAAGTATAGAGTAGAATACCTCGCTTGCTTTTCTTGGACTATAAATCCCCCTCTCTCCTTTCCTACGGCCATGACTCAATTCTACATTATCGACTCATTTTTCCCAAGTAGGGTAACGGATTTATTTTGGACCAGAGGACCAATTTTAGACCACTTTGTCTAACTCTCTTATAAAACAAATAATCATGAAATTTTTTAGCAAATATTGTTGAAGTCCGGGCACTTAATGTTATGCATTAATTTTTTTCATTATTAGAAGCTTTATAAGAGAGATAGACAAGGTGGTCCAAAATAGGTCCTCTGGTCCAAAATAAGTCCGTAACCCTATACTAAAATATATATTTTCTTAAGTATTCAAGTTCTTAAAAAAAATGAAATATCAATTTAATATCTATTGTTTCGAACAGCATTGCATTGGCTTATGATATACGTATTGGTTTGGTTAAATATATCATTTTTAAATGTTTTTAAAATGTTCCATTCAGCTGTATCCGGCTTTTTTTAGATTCTCCTACTGTTTTTTTTTAAATTTAGCAAGCCTAGTGTAATGCAATGCAACTTTAGGAGATCATAAGCTACATATTATAAATGTTGTCTACATGTTTCCGATAGGAAACATTATAAAGTTTCAACATAATTTGAAATAAGTCGCCGTCAACCGTGGCGTAGAGAGTAACTTTCCTACATCGTGAAGTCAAATCTTTGCATTTTTTTTTAGATGTACTCACGATTTAACACATATTTGGTTATTTGTTGCCGGTTTCGTTAATTTCTGAGTTCTGTATAAAAAAATGTAATATTTCCAGCAATGAGCTGTACCAATAGACTGAGTCGATTTGGGGTCATTTTTGAATTTCTCAAACCCTGGGGTCTTAAAAGCTTCGTCTTGGTCCAAAACTCATCCATGATTTTTTGTAGAATTTTTAAGTAACGTTTACATGAGTAAATTTGAACTTTTAGGTTTGTATGGGAAAATTGAATATTTTGTACTGAAAAATTAACATCTTTTTTGTTTCTTCTGTGGAACCGAGCCAGCGGACAGTTTTTGTGCCAATTTGTAAAATTCCTAAGGGAAATTTCCCGCTGAACAACTTTGTCGAAGACCGAACCTCGTATCTTATTAGGCAAAAAAGTTATTAGGTGTTGAATGAGGATATGTCTTTTCGAATTGATAAACAATAAATTAAATTGACATCCCTGCAGGGCGCCTAGCGAGGTAATGCATGACTACTTTTCTTGCAATACTTTGCGAGGCTCCAGCAGTGATGTCAATTGAATTTGTTGTTTATCAATGCGAAAAGACATACCTCTGTTAAACAGCTAATAACATTTTTGCCTAATAAGAAACGATGTTACGGTCTTCGACAAAGTTGTTCAGCGGGAAATTTCCTTAAGGAACTTTATAAATTGACACAAAAACTGTCCGCTGGCTCGGTTCCACAGAAGAAACAAAAAAGATGTTGATTTTTCAGTACAAAATATTCAATTTTCCCATACAAACCTAAAAGTTCAAATTTACTTATGTAAACGTTACTTAAAATTTTTACAAAAAATCATGGATGAGTTTTGGACCAAGACGAAGCTTTTAAGACCCCAGGGTTTGAGAAATTCAAAAATGACCCCAAATCGACTCAGTCTACTGTACCAATATACTGAGTTGATATGGGGTCATTTTTGAATTTGTCAAACCCTGGGGTCCAAATAGCTTCAGTTTGATTCAAAACTCATCCATGATTTTTTGCATAATTTTTAACTAACGTTTACATGAGTAAATTTGAACTTGTGGTTTTGTACTGAAAAATCTACATCATTTTTATTTCTTCTGTGCAACCGAGCCTGCTTGTGATTTTCATGCCAATATATATGTAAAAACTTTGTCGAAGACTATAACTTCGTATCTTATTAGGCGAAAGAGTTATTAGCTTTTCAACAGGGGTTGTCTATCATGCGCGTTTATCTTTTTCTAATAAAACTTATTGCGAATTATATAAAAGTATATAATGGTTTCTTTAACTTAGTGCGATTAATCAATGCCAAAATTAATCGCACTAAGTTAAAGAAACCATTATAAACTTTAATATAACTCTCAATAAGTTTTATTGGAAAACGATAAACGCGCGTGATATCTATTTTCCTGTATAAACTTTTTTGTATATACTTCAAGAGACGCAGTTACAGTATACACACTCCAAAGGCTTCAAAGAAATGATGTGGTCGAATAAATTGATCCTAAACGAATTATGAACAATTTAATAAATATTTAAATCAGCTAAAAGCTGTGTTGGTGTTTAAGTTTAAAATAAATCTATTAGGAATTTTATCAAAGAGCACTTACACAGCAAAAATTAATTCCCGTAAAAATACGCAAATGTCCTGTAACAAAAAGGAGCAGGACATTTACCGTAATTTTACGGGTTGAAAACATGATTACGTGACATTTAATTTTTAGTGTACAACTTTTTTACAGGACATTTGCTATAATCATAAGTGAATCTTCGTTAACTTTCAAGGAAAACCATTTAAAATTACAGGTTTTGTTAATAACAGGTGATTTCAGTGACACGTAATAGTCAAAATTGTTTTCTGTGTGGTTCTCTAAGTTTCCTTTGAGAGTTAACAGACTGATCAGGGGTCTTATAAAACTAGTTTTAACTTGTAATTTTGTATCTACAGAACATGAAAATGTAATTTCAATTGTTCTCAGCACTACTATTTTTTACCAAAAATTGCTTCACCATCGCTTCATGTGCAAACTGACTGATTGAATAGTGTGAATCGTGCTGCTGTGACACTATGCTAACCGAAATAGCGCTGAATCAAATTGTGGAGCATTCGCTTTATAATTACTTTTCCGTATCGTGTGTTGTTAGGCATATTTAGCGGAGCAATTTTCTTCATCATTTTTTGTTTTGGATAGAAAACTTATTATTCGGCTTGAAAAATTCCGAGTGATTCTTACTTACTTTGAACCCTTAATTATAGAAAACAAAATTTCAAGAATTGATTTTTTTTATAATTTTGTTTACTGAAAGACAGTTAAATTATAAATAATCTATGAAAAAAAAAAAATGAATGTTAAAAGAAAAATTCTTAGTGACACGAAATTATCATCAGAGCTGATGATTATTAACATGAAGAGAATTTACATTTTCCGTTAAAATATATCTTAGAATATTGTGATCAGAAAATATTTAGTATCCCAGTATTGAATTCCTGAAGGTAAAATAAACGAAGATCGCCTTTCAGCACATTTTTGTTTTGATTGTTTTGACTGGAAAAGTGTTTTCTGTTCAAAAATCCTTATGAATTTCAAAAATTTCAGGCATTTTTCCTATTATATCCCTAAACTCTAAACCGACTCTCATGAGATGGTTCACTCTACATTCTACTAGTTCCCTAAATTTCAAATTTAACCATTTTTTTTAGTTTCAATTTCAGTGAAGCACTTTTATTACTATGACCGTATATTTTTCTATGTCTATTATTTGTTCCAAGTCTGCTGCTATGTTTTCAATGCTCTATTCTGCTGGAAACTTATATCTTGTTTTTTGAAAGAGACTACCTCAAAGCATACTCCAAATTCCATTTCGGTGAACGCGAACATTGCAATATGATAATCACTTTTCCAGCTGCCGAAGAAACAATGTTAGGAGAGTGATACCGCGAGCCGGGCCAAACTGCTAAAAATGTCTCAATGAAGATAGAATTCACAAACCTACATTCATACAGCATCCAACAAATGTAGGAACCGGACAAGTAACGAATATATTCATATGTTCAACATAGTTAGTTGACCAAACGCGGCACCCGCGACTGATGATGTTGATGGCTGTAATCAAAGTGCGTCCCAACAAATTGGCTAACATATGAATCTCAATGAAGGCAGGGAAAGTGTATGAACGTACTATTTTTCACACAATTTGCCTCCTTGGCGTGACAATTAATGCAACCGGCGTATGCGTCGTATGAAAGCAATCGATTAGAAATGAACAATGAAATGTGCTGTTGCAGCTTCAATGGTGTCACTGTCATTGCGCGATTTTTATTAAAGTCCCGTTTTTTAAATAATTGAATGGAATCAGCTGTATTCCATTTTTCTCACATTGATTGTAATCAAACTGCGGTTACTGGATTATCACCAAACAAATTTCCCCAATTGGAAATCACAAGCAGTACAACAAGTTTGGAATAAATGGGCAAGAGGACTATAGTACCCTTATTTTTATCTACATACATTTTTATCAACATCAGAGTATAACTGAATTGAGGCATAAATGATAGTATCACAAAATGGAATTGATATATAATTCGCAGCAAAGTTTCCAATTATAGCTTTTCTTCCAAATTCTCTCAATAGATTTATGATTTTGACAGAAGCAGTTTTCCTGATCTATGGGAAGATATATATGAAATTAAATAAACAAGCGGTATCATAAATTGACATAAATCGTCTTTTAAGGTGTTTTTAATTTGTTCTGCTATTTTTTATCAATTAGTACTGTCCTTTGATAATAATAACAAATGTCTTCTATTCTATTCTTATCAATCAAGTCAGTTATGATTAAAAAAAATTTAATATTTATTATTTCCTTAAGTTTCCAGTAAGTTATTTAGATTCAAATTCACTTAGTTATTATTTTGATTTCACTTGAATTATTTAGAAATTTTAACATATGGACTCAGATAAATAGAGAATTATAAATGTGTAAAAAATCATGAATGAAGATGTTTTCTTTTAAATATCAGTATCAAGTTTTTACCACGCTGTCGATGTGAAATAAGCTTTTCTGAGATGATTTTTGAAGAAAAAAAAATGCTCTAAAATCGAAAATAAAACATGCATATAAAAATATCAAAGTTTCAGTATTTGGTTTAGTCCAGTGATTGCCGAAAAACAGCACATCGGAATTCCCTTGTTTGGAAATCTTTGCGGTCCTTGAACTGATCAGAGCAATTTTCCATATAACATGGCATGAGGCGCGGGAGTTTGACTGTTGTCGGTTATTTTATGTCCCTCTTCGGAACACGTGCTTTCGTTCAATCTCTGACGTTTAGAGCTTTTGACGAAGCATGTTGTGCTTCGGGATTGAAAAGCTCTCATTCTGGATTCGTTATGCTTGTGATTATTTTTTTATCCGCAGGGTGTCGCTGTTTTAAGCTTAGAAATATTGGATGCAGGGTATTCGAAGATGTTGATTTCTTTTTGATTAAAAATAAAAGTATTTAAGGAAAATGGAATTATTTAACGATTATCGTTTTCGTGTTTGTGAGCTGACTATTTTTAGGATTCATTTTTTTCCATTCCTGTAATATTTGTGGTTGTGTTTCTAATATCGAAATTGTAAAGTTGCGAATGGTAATGATGGTAAATCGACTATATTCGAAACAAGAAAAAGAAATTGTCATTTTTGTCATTTTTGTCATTTTTGTCATTTTTGTCATTTTTGTCATTTTTGTCATTATTGTCATTTTTGTCATTTTTGTCATTTTTGTCATTTTCGTCATTTTTGTAACTTTCGCCATTTTTGTCATTTTTGTCATTTTTGTCATTTTTGTCATTTTTGTCATTTTTGTCATTTTTGTCATTTTTGTCATTTTTGTCATTTTTGTCATTTTTGTCATTTTTGTCATTTTTGTCATTTTTGTCATTTTTGTCATTTTTGTCATTTTTGTCATTTTTGTCATTTTTGTCATTTTTGTCATTTTTGTCATTTTTGTCATTTTTGTCATTTTTGTCATTTTTGTCATTTTTGTCATTTTTGTCATTTTTGTCATTTTTGTCATTTTTGTCATTTTTGTCATTTTTGTCATTTTTGTCATTTTTGTCATTTTTGTCATTTTTGTCATTTTTGACATTTTTGTCATTTTTGTCATTTTTGTCATTTTTGTCATTTTTGTCATTTTTGTCATTTTTGTCATTTTTGTCTTTTTTGTCATTTTTGTCATTTTTGTCATTTTTGTCATTTTTGTCATTTTTGTCATTTTTGTCATTTTTGTCATTTTTGTCATTTTTGTCATTTTTGTAATTTTTGTCATTTTTGTCATTTTTGTCATTTTTGTCATTTTTGTCATTTTTGTCAATTTCGTCATTTTTGTCATTTTTGTCATTTTTGTAATTTTTGTCATTTTTGTCATTTATGTCATTTTTGTCATTTTTGTCATTTTTGTCATTTTTGTCATTTTTGTCATTTTTGTCATTTTTGTCATTTTTGTCATTTTTGTCATTTTTATCATTTTTGTCATTTTTGTCATTTTTGTCATTTTTGTCATTTTTGTCATTTTTGTAATTTTTGTCATTTTTGTCATTTTTGTTATTTTTGTCATTTTTGTCATTTTTGTCATTTTTGTCATTTTTGTCATTTTTGTCATTTTTATCATTTTTGTCATTTTTATCATTTTTGTCATATTTGTCATTTTTGTCATTTTTGTCATTTTTGTCATTTTTGTCATTTTTGTCATTTTTGTCATTTTTGTCATTTTTGTCATTTTTGTCATTTTTGTCATTTTTGTCATTTTTGTAATTTTTGTCATTTTTGTCATTTTTGTCATTTTTGTCATTTTTGTCATTTTTGTCATTTTTGTCATTTTTGTCATTTTTGTCATTTTTGTCATTTTTGTCATTTTTGTCATTTTTGTCATTTTTGTCATTTTTGTCATTTTTGTCATTTTTGTCATTTTTGTCATTTTTGTCATTTTTTTCATTTATGTCATTTTTGTCATTTTTGTCATTTTTGTCACTTTTGTCATTTTTGTCATTTTTGTCATTTTTGTCATTTTTGTCATTTTTGTCATTTTTGTCATCTTTTGTCATTTTTGTCGTTTTTGTCATTTTTGTCATTTTTGTCATTTTTGTCATTTTTGTCATTTTTGTCATTTTTGTCATTTTTGTCATTTTTGTCATTTTTGTCATTTTTGTCATTTTTGTCATTTTTGTCATTTTTGTCATTTTTGTCATTTTTGTCATTTTTGTCATTTTTGTCATTTTTGTCATTTTTGTCATTTTTGTCATTTTTGTCATTTTTATCATTTTTGTCATTTTTGTCATTTTTGTCATTTTTGTCATTTTTGTCATTTTTGTCATTTTTGTCATTTTTGTCATTTTTGTCATTTTTGTCATTTTTGTCATTTTTGTCATTTTTGTCATTTTTGTCATTTTTGTCATTTTTGTCATTTTTGTCATTTTTGTCATTTTTGTCATTTTTGTCATTTTTGTCATTTTTGTCATTTTTGTCATTTTTGTCATTGTGGGAGCCGTGGACTGTATTTTGCTCTCGAAATGGGGAAATGAACCGAAAGTCCGAAAACGCAATCAACCGGGGAAGTTCGGAGGTAAAAATAATTAACTTAACGTAAACTTAACTTAAACTATATTTTCTCTATAATACAACTATGTACAGGTGATTTATTGTTCTTCAATTTCATTAAATCTTGGTGGGAAATTTTCTTCTTCACTTAAGGGCGCAACGACTTTACGCAAGGACGACTTGATTCAAACTGAATTCAAAACTGGCGACTAGTTCATTCACACACAGCTTGTGTACGCAACGCAAAATGCTTCCCTTTCTCGCAACATCCAATGCAATTGTTGTTGTAAAAATGCCGGCCGGCATTTGTCGGCTGTCGTTATGTACATGTGTGGCCTTGAATGAACGAAGTTCATACATAAAGGAACCGGCAAAAGAAACATCCTTTCGTGGTGACGCAAATTGCGTTGCGCTGTTGCCAAATTTTCGAGCTGGCGCGAACATACTCCCCGGGGAATGATTTCACTTAACTTGTTGGCTTATGGATGTGTTCAAATTTTACAGGACTTCATACACTTTCTTGATGGATGTCAGGATCGTATTCACCGCCTACCACCCAACCTAGTTTAGTTTCACGTAAGAGCGGAACATGCGCCGCCAATGACATAGCACCAGGCATTAACAATTTAAGGAACCATTGATTTCCCAGTAGCATGTCAATTTTTCCAGATCTTTGGAAATTCGGGTCGGCAAGTGCGATATCCGGAGGCAGGGAAAAACAATTTTCAACATCATTTGGTGGAAGGTTTGCTGTAACTTGCTTGGTCAGTAAGCAATCGATGTTTGTGTTCAACGGAGTATATCTTGAACGGACTCGAACAGCAACAGTGCCAGAGGAAATTGTTTTTGTATTATTGACACATGTCACAGTTTCATGTGATGCGAATTTCTTCAATCCTAATTGTGCTGCCATTTCCTCTGTTATTAAATTTACTTGAGATCCACTGTCTAGCAACACTCTACAAGGGCGCGGAGCGTCGTTTTCATCCAATGCATCTACCACGGCAGTTAACAAAAACACTTTCGAGAAATCCGATGATGTTCTGCTAAATGACTCCATTTCCGTTTGTCTTAAATCGGGATTTTTGTTTGAAACGTTGCTTAAAGAACTCATAGGAATCGGCTTCAAGTTTTGTTCAGCGTGGAGGAGGTTATGATGTCGTCTGTTACACTTATCACATCTTCTATTCGAACGGCAATGCACACTTTGGTGATTTTTCCGAAGACAGTTGAAACACAATTGTTTCTCTTTAGCCTTGGCCAACCGTTTCTGGATTGAGAGTGAATGAAAATGCGGGCAGGTATTGTTGGCATGATCTCGGTTACAGATGTCACACTTGAAAACTGGACTCTCACTAGTGACGACCGCTGTATTTATATGAATTTCAGCCTTTCCAGGGAACGGCTTTGGCTGTTGCCGTAAGTGAGACGGGGTTTGGGCTTCACATCTTTCAAGGACAAAACACTGTTCTTTGAGGAACTTAATTGCGGATGGATATGAGGGAAGGCTACCATGCTTAACTGTTCCTTCCCAATTACGACGTGTATTTTTATCCAGTGCATTCGTCAGCAAATGGACCAACATCAATTCTGAAATTCCAGTAAACTCTTGCTCGAGGTACTTTAATGATTCGACGTGCCGAGTACATTCGTCCACCAGTGATCTTAATTCGGCATAACACTCTTTTGTCATGCGTTTCAAATTGAAAAGGCCAGTTATGTGAGTTTCGATAGCGTGGCGTTTGTTCTCAAATCGCTCTTCGAGAATACGCCAAGCATGAGCGTAGTCCCCTTCATTAATGGTCTTCGCGTCAATCAACCCGGCAGCATTTCCTATGAGAGATTTCTCAAGGTGGTACAACTTAACTGCTGGAGAATCAGGGGACCTATCAACCAGATCTTTAAAAATTGCCTTAAATCTTGGCCAACTATCATACTTGCCATCAAAAGTTGGAATGGGCATTTGGAGAGGTTGGTGGATAATGTATGCTGGTAGATTATTCAAGGCAGGTGGCTCGGCCAAAGAAAATGAGGAAGTCTGAGAAGAGTGTTCTTCGAGAGCAATCGATACTTTCAGATAAAGCTCTTCAAACTCTCTGAACTGTTCATAGTGTGATATCACTTCGTTGGCAGGAACAAGACCAATGATTTTATCTTGAATGGATTTGTATTCAAGATATGCTTCTTTTATTGAGAGTTTATAAGTTTTTATCCTACCTTGAGACATCTTGAGCTCGGATTTATGCTGAGGAACCAACGCTTGGAATATACTGGCAACCTTTCCATGTTCATGCTCCCTGCGGTATATGAGCGCTGTCACTGTATCCATCACCTCCATTTTCTCCACTAAATTTGTTTGCTTTTTGGTGTTCTTCCTCTTTGGCGTGGATGATACTCCGATCTGAGACATTTTTTCGAATGGAAAACACTGGAAACACTGAACAGGATTCACACTTCAATTGTTTTTCACTTTTTTCTATCAAACAGAAGTTTTTTTTTGTCTTTTTCACACTTAAATTTATTGCTTATAAGTCTTCAATTCACTTAGTTCACTTAAATTCCGGTGCGCTCCGGGTTTTCGGCATAATTCGAGTCTTTCCAATCCGGTTCGAATCGGACCAATATGGGAGCCGTGGACTGTATTTTGCTCTCGAAATGGGGAAATGAACCGAAAGTCCGAAAACGCAATCAACCGGGGAAGTTCGGAGGTAAAAATAATTAACTTAACGTAAACTTAACTTAAACTATATTTTCTCTATAATACAACTATGTACAGGTGATTTATTGTTCTTCAATTTCATTAAATCTTGGTGGGAAATTTTCTTCTTCACTTAAGGGCGCAACGACTTTACGCAAGGACGACTTGATTCAAACTGAATTCAAAACTGGCGACTAGTTCATTCACACACAGCTTGTGTACGCAACGCAAAATGCTTCCCTTTCTCGCAACATCCAATGCAATTGTTGTTGTAAAAATGCCGGCCGGCATTTGTCGGCTGTCGTTATGTACATGTGTGGCCTTGAATGAACGAAGTTCATACATAAAGGAACCGGCAAAAGAAACATCCTTTCGTGGTGACGCAAATTGCGTTGCGCTGTTGCCAAATTTTCGAGCTGGCGCGAACAGTCATTTTTGTCATTTTTGTCATTTTTGTCATTTTTGTCATTTTTGTCATTTTTGTCATTTTTGTCATTTTTGTCATTTTTGTCATTTTTGTCATTTTTGTCATTTTTGTCATTTTTGTCATTTTTGTCATTTTTGTCATTTTTGTCATTTTTGTCATTTTTGTCATTTTTGTCATTTTTGTCATATTTGTCATTTTTGTCATTTTTGTCATTTTTGTCATTTTTGTCATTTTTGTCATTTTTGTCATTTTTGTCATTTTTGTCATTTTTGTCATTTTTGTCATTTTTGTCATTTTTGTCATTTTTGTCATTTTTGTCATTTTTGTCATTTTTGTCATTTTTGTCATTTTTGTCATTTTTGTCATTTTTGTCATTTTTGTCATTTTTGTCATTTTTGTCATTTTTGTCATTTTTGTCATTTTTGTCATTTTTGTCATTTTTGTCATTTTTGTCATTTTTGTCATTTTTGTCATTTTTGTCATTTTTGTCATTTTTGTCATTTTTGTCATTTTTGTCATTTTTGTCATTTTTGTCATTTTTGTCATTTTTGTCATTTTTGTCATTTTTGTCATTTTTGTCATTTTTGTCATTTTTGTCATTTTTGTCATTTTTGTCATTTTTGTCATTTTTGTCATTTTTGTCATTTTTGTCATTTTTGTCATTTTTGTCATTTTTGTCATTTTTGTCATTTTTGTCATTTTTGTCATTTTTGTCATTTTTGTCATTTTTGTCATTTTTGTCATTTTTGTCATTTTTGTCATTTTTGTCATTTTTGTCATTTTTGTCATTTTTGTCATTTTTGTCATTTTTGTCATTTTTGTCATTTTTGTCATTTTTTTGTCAATTTTTTCTATCTACCATTGCTTTCTAGTTGTTATTTCTATGTTTAACTGCTTTGGGGCAATCCAAGTTCAAAATTAATTTTTTTTTTCGTATCAAAAATTAAGATCATAAAAGAATCAATGCAAGCTAGATTTCAAAATCTTTAGAAATAAATTAAATTGCCATTTAAACATTTGATTAGGTAATTTTTTATTTGAAACGTTTTGTGATTGATTCTTTGGCAATTCTTAAATATTTCTTTTGAAACCTTTTGTAATACAGTCAACTGATTTTTGAGCATAAATTTTCATTCCTTATATACACATTTTGAAGTCTTGAACCACGTTTTTTTTAATAAATTTTCCGATTCAGAAATGTGTTTTAACTGCGATAGTTCCAATGTGATCGCGATCAACAAATTGTTACTTTTTTGCTTCGATTAGAGTCGTTTGTGATAAATCTTGTGATAAATGGTCTATTTTAAATGTTATTGAAGGCAAAAAATTTTGTTTTTTTGGCAATATTAAGATCATTGAATAAAAATACGATCCAAATCATACAAATTAGTACCATAATTTGGATGATATTCCACGACCCAAGGACAAACGCGTTATAGTATTCGCTAGAATAGCAACTCTGAAGAAATTAAATCAAATTCAAACTTCGATAATATATCTTTCTAACTGTATGCGAAAGTTTTTTTTAAATCAATGTGTTTACTGGAGATTATGTTCAGCCGAACCTAAGGAGTTGATCAGAGATTTTCAACAACGTTGTTTGGTGTGCTAAATAGGATCGTTGAAGTGTTTTCAAAAGTTTCCCTTTTTTGATTAAAGTGAACATATGTTTTTTTTCACAGAGACTTTCTAAAACTTTCAGTAAATTAAAAATCCGGTTTCCCTTCTGCAAAATATGACATACATGTACCAGTAATTTAATCGGTTTCAAATCATCTCATTGTTTACATTCATCAAACTCATTGAAAATTATAGTTATCTTTATTGCTCACCAAACAGGATGATTCAAATGATAATTCTTTAGCTCATCCATGGCATTATCTCCTTTGAATCTTTCTTATCAACAGTTTGAAAATATTGTTTGGGAATTCCACCTAACTACAGCCATTCTTTCATAGAAAAGACACCTGTAGGAATCGACTGTAATCAACAAAGTCAAACAAACACAAATGAAAGCAAAACGTTTATTCCCCGATAATTTTACAAGATTCTTTGTCACCAGGCAGGCATCGTTGAAGTTCGTAGTTGAAAATGTAACCTTCCGAACATTCTAGCATGATGATCAGTCCCTCGAAGCATTGATAGTACTTGGAGCAGTCAGTCGGATGCGAGTGGTATTCGTCTTCGTCCGTGTTAGTGCAAACGATTTCGGGCGTCTCTTCTGTTTCTTCCTCGTCCTTGCCCACACAACGGCTGTCGGCAATGCATTTGAGGTTTTGGAGGTCCGGCACGAATCCTGGACTACTGCAGCGAAAGCCCTGATTGTATGCTCCGTTCAAACATTCGAACTTTACATTGCAACAGCTCGGTGAAGACATCCAGAATGATCCAGTAGTTCCTGCACAATGTATTGGAGGTTCATCGGATGGAAACACGTCACAGAAGTTGGTGGTCGATGGACTTTCGATTGTTGTTCCCGGTAGTGACGTAGTGCTGGACGTTGATGTTGTTGTTCTCACAGTTGTTGTCGTCGTTGTCGGGGCTTCCGTTGAAGAAAGATCTACGCAATAGGGGTTCTCGTTACATCTTAAGGTGCTTGAATCTGGTGAGTGGCCAGAGTCTTTGCAGCGTAGCCCTTGATTGTAGGTTCCGTTGACGCACTCATATTTGACGTTACAGCATGTTGGCGAGAACATCCAAAAGCTTCCGACTGTAGATTTACACTCATCTCGGGCTTCGTCTTCGGGAAACACCGAACACCATTCATTAGTTTTATCACTTACACCCGAACATATGTTTACGAACACCGTGAGCAATATTATCAAACTTGAACTATATGCTGCTATCTTCATTCTTATTATCGAATAACTTCCTCGAATTCCAGACGTCTGTTCAAAGAGCTTTACGTAGGCACAGTGCGCTCCATGCAATCTCGCTACGGTATTGAAGTCATTCGCCAATCAAAATTCAATCAAATTTCAATTTCCACCGAGAGCGAATCAATACAGGTGATTCGAAGGCAGGGAGGTCCATGTTCTTTATTCTGCAGCACTTTATCTCACCCACCGAGCCAACGTCCATTAGGTAGCGCGTCATTGATAACTTTGATTATTGGAGGCCAACGTCATCGGACAGATTGCTGCACGCACCCAGATCGCGACTCTTTGATAGCCAGCGTGTTTGTCTCGCCAGTTAACTGTAACAATCGTTATCTCGGGAAGCATTAGATGTTTTTCTACTTGTTGCATTGGCGTAGGAATGTCTTTAAATTTATAAGTTTTAACTACAAACAGTATGACCCATGGAAAAAGCGAAAATTTTTAGAAACCTGTTTTGGGTTGATTTTGCCGATTTTTTAACTCTATCATTCATCTGTCAATTGACGTAAACGTTGCTTTTCGCCCAAAAATCTTCCAAGCAAATTGCAGCGGCTGTAGCATGCCATCTAGCGACTGTTTACCACGTGAAACGTTCTCTCATTGATTGACCATGTCCATTGTAGCTGGGTAGTGAAGGCGACGGTCTGGACGGTACTCTAAAAGTGGTAAAATTGGTTAAGACGAAAGTGAAGCGGAATTCGTAAGATCAATCCAGAGATTGGCTAAGGAAGCTAATATCTCGGAATCTTCCATGCAACGATCGATCAAAGATGACTTAAATTGCATCAGAAAATCAAAAGCAAAGCGCCATTTGATAACAGAAGAAAAAAGCACTGTGACAACAAAGCTCACTGTTAAGGGGGGGGTAGGGTCTAACACTTTCAAAAAATCGATTTTTTTATTTTTTTATTTTCTTATTGTAAAACATTTCAAGAATGTTGTGTCAAATTTTCAAGTCAATTGAAGCAAAACTGTAGAAGTTATAGGCCTTTATCTCCTCCTATCTAATACTGCAAGAAAGCAAGAGCAGAAACTTTAAACGCGTTTTTCTTGAAAGCACATTTTTAAAGTCCGTGGACATCGTCATTTGAAAACTACTTATCCGATTCTTTTCAAATTTGGAACATATTTTCTACATATAAAATACCAGACCCCAACGTTTTTCTTTTTTGATTTTTTTACTTTGGGGAGATTTTAGAGGTGAAAAATGGCGGATTTTTTAGTGAAAAATCGTAGTTTTTACTTCAAACAGCCACAAAAATTTCATAAAAATATTTTTAAGTAAAATAAAAACGTTGGGGTCCAGAAAAACATCTACTAAAAATATTTTGCTCTGATTTTTTGACTTCAGATGATTCTGTGCTGAGATACAGTGTCCACCGCAAATCCTGTTTTCTAAAAGGCATCCTCGAAAATGCTCCGTCACCGGCTCATTTTTCAATATTTTTCTACGAAAAAATTACTAAATGTTCTTTTAACAATGCTTTGCATAATGCAAAAATTTTGAATACATTTGTTTGAACGATAGCTCTAGAAAAAAATCGTGAAAATGGTGTTTTTTTATACCCGTTAGACCCTACCCCCCCCTTAAGTTGAAGAAGAAGAAACTGACCGTCGTGTTTTCAGACGAGAAACTTTTTTCGATTGATCTGGAGTCCAATTCACGTACGGATCGGTATATTTCACCCCTCAAGGCTAAGGATGTTCCAGAAAATGTGAAACTCAAAATTATTACCAAATATCCCACCGGATTCATGGAATTTAAAGCGGTTGCTTCGAATGGATTGAACATGCCTCCTGTTTTCATAAATGCTGGAGTAAAAGTTAATAGTGCTGTCTACATTTTGTTTACATTTTTGAGAATCCGGTGCTTCCTTTGATTCGGGTAAACTTCGGTCAACCCAAGAATATTGTTTTCCAACCAGATGAAGCCCATGCCATACCTCGAAACGGACCAAAACATGGCTGAAGAAAAATATAAAGTTTTAAACGGAAATCTTTAGCCTCCGACTAGTCCGGAATTGAACCCCCTCGACTAGTTGATATGGACGTAATGTCCTCCATCACTGAGGTGTGGGCTTCAATGTCAGAGGCTTATATTGTGAAGGTTTATGCACCCGATTCAGATCTCGCGTGGAAAGAGTAGTTGAAACGAAGGTGGAATATTCAAAGAAGGTAGTGTCAAGGCAGCCTTGCTCTAGTATTGGTACAGTATGTGTCGTCACAATCACGAAAAATCTGTTAATTTACTGGGAAATTTGCCTTTTCCGTTAATAACTCGAAGAGTTTGCTGGAAATTTTTCACTTTTAAGCTATGTTATTCTAGAAGGATTCTTGTTTTCCAAGATTACGTTACAAAAAAAGTTGGATTTTCGAGTAATTTTAATATAAAATAGGCCATCGAATATCAAAAAATAGTGGATTTTCTATACTCAATTTTGCAAAGCTTTAAAATTAGTTCAAAGTTATCTATGAAAATTTCAAAGCCAGTTCAGTTTACGATCCTTATTACAATAAAGTAATCAAAACACAAACTTTTCTACAAAACAACAATCATCTATTGGCATTTTAGTAAATCGAGTTAGCAATAATTAATTGATGTTAATTGTTCTATATAAAATTGAATATGGTTAACCGGTTGGATGAAAATCATGACAATCAGTTGAACACTCAATAACTCCCAGGTAGACCTTTTTAAGCTGATTTTTTTTTTCATTTCGGCACGTTTGAGCTTCACGACGACATTGCATTAATTAATAAAATGAGAAAAAAATGTAATGCAATCTTCAGAAGACATAAACAAAAGAGGCCTTACAACACAATCAAAATGAAATTAGAAATCATTTTCGTTCTAAAACGTGTTTTTTTTTTAAATTTTTGCCATTGGCATATACATTTTCGATAAATTCGTTATGGTGACGTCACAAAAAAAATTGTCAACATTGCTTGTTGTATCACGGCTCGAAAGCGGAGGAAATTCAACGCGCACTTTCTTTCGATCGGATCATCTACTGTAGCCAAAATATTACCAGCCAACTCAATCCAGGTTCAATGACCTCAAAGAAAAACACGGCAAGTAGGATCACAAAGCACGATTAAATCTTGATGTGGTTTATTGGGCAGCACAAGAACAAGTGAAGTCGCATAGTCGACTTTTCGTAAACAAGAAACAAATTGAGAGACAATAGAATATCATGAACAATAAATCAAACTTTCTTGTTTAAGTGTAGATGAGTCAACTGACATTTCAAGGAGTACAACAAAATTGGGGAGCCTACATCAACTGGGTCATTTAAATACACCTCATCAAACATGTTAAAATTGTCAAAATTGTCAAAACTGTCAAAATTGGCAAAACTGTCAAAATTGTCAAAATTGTCAAAATTGTCAAAATTGTCAAAATTGTCAAAATTGTCAAAATTGTCAAAATTGTCGAAATTGTCAAAATTGTCAAAATTGACAAAATTGTCAAAATTGTCAAAATTGTCAAAATTGTCAAAATTGTCAAAATTGTCAAAATTGTCAAAATTGTCAAAATTGTCAAAATTGTCAAAATTGTCAAAATTGTCAAAATTGTCAAAATTGTCAAAATTGTCAAAATTGTCAAAATTGTCAAAATTGTCAAAATTGTCAAAATTGTCAAAATTGTCAAAATTGTCAAAATTGTCAAAATTGTCAAAAATTGTCAAAATTGTCAAAATTGTCAAAATTGTCGAAATTGTCCAAATTGTCAAAATTGTTAAAATTGTCAAAATTGTCAAAATTGTCAAAATTGTCGAAATTGTTAAAATTGTCAAAATTGTCAAAATTGTCAAAATTGTCAAAATTGTCAAAATTGTCAAAATTGTCAAAATTGTCAAAATTGTCAAAATTGTCAAAATTGTCAAAATTGTCAAAATTGTCAAAATTGTCAAAATTGTCAAAATTGTCAAAATTGTCAAAATTGTCAAAATTGTCAAAATTGTCAAAATTGTCAAAATTGTCAAAATTGTCAAAATTGTCAATATTGTCAAAATTGTCAAAATTGTCAAAATTGTCAAAATTGTCAAAATTGTCAAAATTGTCAAAATTGTCAAAATTGTCAAAATTGTCAAAATTGTCAAAATTGTCAAAATTGTCAAAATTGTCAAAATTGTCAAAATTGTCAAAATTGTCAAAATTGTCAAAATTGTCAAAATTGTCAAAATTGTCAAAATTGTCAAAATTGTCAAAATTGTCAAAATTGTCAAAATTGTCAAAATTGTCAAAATTGTCAAAATTGTCAAAATTGTCAAAATTGTCAAAATTGTCAAAATTGTCAAAATTGTCAAAATTGTCAAAATTGTCAAAATTGTCAAAATTGTCAAAATTGTCAAAATTGTCAAAATTGTCAAAATTGTCAAAATTGTCAAAATTGTCAAAATTGTCAAAATTGTCAAAATTGTCAAAATTGTCAAAATTGTCAAAATTGTCAAAATTGTCAAAATTGTCAAAATTGTCAAAATTGTTAAAATTGTCAAAATTGTCAAAATTGTCAAAATTGTCAGAATTGTCAAAATTGTCAAAATTGTCAAAATTGTCAAAATTGTCAAAATTGTCAAAATTGTCAAAATTGTCAAAATTGTCAAAATTGTCAAAATTGTCAAAATTGTCAAAATTGTCAAAATTGTCAAAATTGTCAAAATTGTCAAAATTGTCAAAATTGTCAAAATTGTCAAAATTGTCAAAATTGTCAAAATTGTCAAAATGGTCAAAATTGTCAAAATTGTCAAAATTGTCAAAATTGTCAAAATTGTCAAAATTGTCAAAATTGTCAAAATTGTCAAAATTGTCAAAATTGTCAAAATTGTCAAAATTGTCAAAATTGTCAAAATTGTCAAAATTGTCAAAATTGTCAAAATTGTCAAAATTGTCAAAATTGTCAAAATTGTCAAAATTGTCAAAATTGTCAAAATTGTCAAAATTGTCCAAATTGTCAAAATTGTCAAAATTGTCAAAATTGTCAAAATTGTCAAAATTGTCAAAATTGTCAAAATTGTCAAAATTGTCAAAATTGTCAAAATTGTCAAAATTGTCAAAATTGTCAAAATTGTCAAAATTGTCAAAATTGTCAAAATTGTCAAAATTGTCAAAATTGTCAAAATTGTCAAAATTGTCAAAATTGTCAAAATTGTCAAAATTGTCAAAATTGTCAAAATTGTCAAAATTGTCAAAATTGTCAAAATTGTCAAAATTGTCAAAATTGTCAAAATTGTCAAAATTGTCAAAATTGTCAAAATTGTCAAAATTGTCAAAATTGTCAAAATTGTCAAAATTGTCAAAATTGTCAAAATTGTCAAAATTGTCAAAATTGTCAAAATTGTCAAAATTGTCAAAATTGTCAAAATTGTCAATATTGTCAAAATTGTCAAAATTGTCAAAATTGTCAAAATTGTCAAAATTGTCAAAATTGTCAAAATTGTCAAAATAGTCAAAATTGTCAAAATTGTCAAAATTGTCAAAATTGTCAAAATTGTCAAAATTGTCAAAATTGTCAAAATTGTCAAAATTGTCAAAATTGTCAAAATTGTCAAAATTGTCAAAATTGTCAAAATTGTCAAAATTGTCAAAATTGTCAAAATTGTCAAAATTGTCAAAATTGTCAAAATTGTCAAAATTGTCAAAATTGTCAAAATTGTCAAAATTGTCAAAATTGTCAAAATTGTCAAAATTGTCAAAATTGTCAAAATTGTCAAAATTGTCAAAATTGTCAAAATTGTCAAAATTGTCAAAATTGTCAAAATTGTCAAAATTGTCAAAATTGTCAAATTGTCAAAATTGTTAAAATTATCAAAATTGTCAAAATTGTCAAAATTGCCAAAATTGTCAAAATTGTCAAAATTGTCAAAATTGTCAAAATTGTCAAAATTGTCAAAATTGTCAAAACTGTCAATATTGTCAAAATTGTCAAAATTGTAAAAATTTTCAAAATTGTCAAATTTGTCAAAATTGTCAAAATTGTCAAAATTGTCAAAATTGTCAAAATTGTCAAAATTGTCAAAATTGGCAAAATTGTAAAAATTGTCAAAATTGTCAAAATTGTCAAAATTGTCAAAATTGTCAAAATTGTCAAAATTGTCAAAATTGTCAAAGTTGTCAAAATTTTCAAAATTGTCAAAATTGTCAAAATTGTCAAAATTGTCAAAATTGTCAAAATTGTCAAAATTGTCAAAATTGTCAAAATTGTCAAAATTGTCAAAATTGTCAAAATTGTCAAAATTGTCAAAATAGTCAAAATTGTCAAAATTGTCAAAATTGTCAAAATTGTCAAAATTGTCAAAATTGTCAAAATTGCCAAAATTGTCAAAGTTGTCAAAGTTGTCAAAATTGTCAAAATTGTCAAAATTGGCAAAATTGTCAAAATTGTCAAAACTGTCAATATTGTCAACATTGTCAAAATTGTCAAAATTGTCAAAACTGTCAAAATTGTCAAAATTGTCAAAATTGTCAAAATTGTCAAAATTGTCAAAATTGTCAAAATTGTCAAAATTGTCAAAATTGTCAAAATTGTCAAAATTGTCAAAATTGTCAAAATTGTCAAAATTGTCAAAATTGTCAAAATTGTCAAAATTGTCAAAATTGTCAAAATTGTCAAAATTGTCAAAATTGTCAAAATTGTCAAAATTGTCAAAATTGTCAAAATTGTCAAAATTGTCAAAATTGTCAAAATTGTCAAAATTGTCAAAATTGTCAAAATTGTCAAAATTGTCAAAATTGTCAAAATTGTCAAAATTGTCAAAATTGTCAAAATTGTCAAAATTGTCAAAATTGTCAAAATTGTCAAAATTGTCAAAATTGTCAAAATTGTCAAAATTGTCAAAATTGTCAAAATTGTCAAAATTGTCAAAATTGTCAAAATTGTAAAATTTGTCAAAATTGTCAAAATTGTCAAAATTGTCAAAATTGTCAAAATTGTCAAAATTGTCAAAATTGTCAAAATTGTCAAAATTGTCAAAATTGTCAAAATTGTCAAAATTGTCAAAATTGTCAAAATTGCCAAAATTGTCAAAATTGTCAAAATTGTCAAAATTGTCAAAATTGTCAAAATAGTCAAAATTGTCAAAATTGTCAAAATTGTCAAAATTGTCAAAATTGTCAAAATTGTCAAAATTGTCAAAATTGTCAAAATTGTCAAAATTGTCAAAATTGTCAAAATTGTCAAAATTGTCAAAATTGTCAAAATTGTCAAAATTGTCAAAATTGTCAAAATTGTCAAAATTGTCAAAATTGTCAAAATTGTCAAAATTGTCAAAATTGTCAAAATTGTCAAAATTGTCAAAATTGTCAAAATTGTCAAAATTGTCAAAATTGTCAAAATTGTCAAAATTGTCAAAATTGTCAAAATTGTCAAAATTGTCAAAATTGTCAAAATTGTCAAAATTGTCAAAATTGTCAAAATTGTCAAAATTGTCAAAATTGTCAAAATTGTCAAAATTGTCAAAATTGTCAAAATTGTTAAAATTGTCAAAATTGTCAAAATTGCCAAAATTGTTAAAATTGTCAAAATTGTCAAAATTGTCAAAATTGTCAAAATTGTCAAAATTGTCAAAATTGTCAAAACTGTCAATATTGTCAAAATTGTCAAAATTGTAAAAATTTTCAAAATTGTCAAATTTGTCAAAATTGTCAAAATTGTCAAAATTGTCAAAATTGGCAAAATTGTAAAAATTGTCAAAATTGTCAAAATTGTCAAAATTGTCAAAGTTGTCAAAATTGTCAAAATTGTCAAAATTGTCAAAATTGTCAAAATTGTCAAAACTGTCAAAATTGTCAAAATTGTCAAAATTGTAAAAATTTTCAAAATTGTCAAATTTGTCAAAATTGTCAAAATTGTCAAAATTGTCAAAATTGTCAAAATTGGCAAAATTGTCAAAATTGTCAAAATTGTCAAAATTGTCAAAATTGTCAAAATTGTCAAAATTGTCAAAATTGTCAAAATTGTCAAAATTGTCAAAATTGTCAAAATTGTCAAAATTGTCAAAATTGTCAAAATTGTCAAAATTGTCAAAATTGTCAAAATTGTCAAAATTGTCAAAATTGTCAAAATTGTCAAAATTGTCAAAATTGTCAAAATTGTCAAAATTGTCAAAATTGTCAAAATTGTCAAAATTGTCAAAATTGTCAAAATTGTCAAAATTGTCAAAATTGTCAAAATTGTCAAAATTGCCAAAATTGTCAAAGTTGTCAAAGTTGTCAAAATTGTTAAAATTGTCAAAATTGGCAAAATTGTCAAAATTGTCAAAACTGTCAATATTGTCAACATTGTCAAAATTGTCAAAATTGTCAAAACTGTCAAAATTGTCAAAATTGTCAAAATTGTCAAAATTGTCAAAATTGTCAAAATTGTCAAAATTGTCAAAATTGTCAAAATTGTCAAAATTGTCAAAATTGTCAAAATTGTCAAAATTGTCAAAATTGTCAAAATTGTCAAAATTGTCAAAATTGTCAAAATTGTCAAAATTGTCAAAATTGTCAAAATTGTCAAAATTGTCAAAATTGTCAAAATTGTCAAAATTGTCAAAATTGTCAAAATTGTCAAAATTGTCAAAATTGTCAAAATTGTCAAAATTGTCAAAATTGTCAAAATTGTCAAAATTGTCAAAATTGTCAAAATTGTCAAAATTATCAAAATTGTCAAAATTGTCAAAATTGTCAAAATTGTCAAAATTGTCAAAATTGTCAAAATTGTCAAAATTTTCAAAATTTTCAAAATTGTCAAAATTGTCAAAATTGTCAAAATTGTCAAAATAGTCAAAATTGTCAAAATTGTCAAAATTGTCAAAATTGTCAAAATTGTCAAAATTGTCAAAATTGTCAAAATTGTCAAAATTGTCAAAATTGTCAAAATTGTCAAAATTGTCAAAATTGTCAAAATTGTCAAAATTGTCAAAATTGTCAAAATTGTCAAAATTGTCAAAATTGTCAAAATTGTCAAAATTGTCAAAATTGTCAAAATTGTCAAAATTGTCAAAATTGTCAAAATTGTCAAAATTGTCAAAATTGTCAAAATTGTCAAAATTGTCAAAATTGTCAAAATTGTCAAAATTGTCAAAATTGTCAAAATTGTCTAAATTGTCAAAATTGTCAAAATGGTCAAAATTGTCAAAATTGTCAAAATTGTCAAAATTGTCAAAATTGTCAAAATTGTCAAAATTGTCAAAATTGTCAAAATTTTCAAAATTGTCAAAATTGTCAAAATTGTCAAAATTGTCAAAATTGTCAAAATTGTCAAAATTGTCAAAATTGTCAAAATTGTCAAAATTGTCAAAATTGTCAAAATTGTCAAAATTGTCAAAATTGTCAAAATTGTCAAAATTGTCAAAATTGTCAAAATTGTCAAAATTGTCAAAATTGTCAAAATTGTCAAAATTGTCAAAATTGTCAAAATTGTCAAAATTGTTAAAAGTCAAAATTGTCAAAATTGTCAAAATTGTCAAAATGGTCAAAATTGTCAAAATTGTCAAAATTGTCAAAATTGTCAACATTGTCAAAATTGTCAAAATTGTCAAAATTGTCAAAATTGTCAAAATTGTCAAAATTGTCAAAATTGTCAAAATTGTCAAAATTGTCAATATTGTCAAAATTGTCAAAATTGTCAAAATTGTCAAAATTGTCAAAATTGTCAAAATTGTCAAAATTGTCAAAATTGTCAAAATTGTCAAAATTGTCAAAATTGTCAAAATTGTCAAAATTGTCAAAATTGTCAAAATTGTCAAAATTGTCAAAATTGTCAAAATTGTCAAAATTGTCAAAATTGTCAAAATTGTCAGAATTGTCAAAATTGTCAAAATTGTCAAAATTGTCAAAATTGTCAAAATTTTCAAAATTTTCAAATTGTCAAAATTGTCAAAATTGTCAAAATTGTCAAAATTGTCAAAATTGTCAAAATTGTCAAAATTGTCAAAATTGTCAAAATTGTCAAAATTGTCAAAATTGTCAAAATTGTCAAAATTGTCAAAATTGTCGAAATTGTCAAAATTGTCAAAATTGTCAAAATTGTCAAAATTGTCAAAATTGTCAAAATTGTCAAAATTGTCAAAATTGTCAAAATTGTCAAAATTGTCAAAATTGTCAAAATTGTCAAAATTGTCAAAATTGTCAAAATTGTCAAAATTGTCAAAATTGTCAAAATTTTCAAAATTGTCAAAATTGTCAAAATTGTTGAAATTGTCAAAATTGTCAAAACTGTCAAAATTGTCAAAATTGTCAAAATTGTCAAAATTGTCAAAATTGTCAAAATTGTCAAAATTGTCGAAATTGTCAAAATTGTTAAAATTGTTAAAATTGTCGAAATTGTCAAAATTGTCAAAATTGTTAAAATTGTCAAAATTGTCGAAATTGTCAAAATTGTCAAAATTGTCAAAATTGTCAAAATTGTCAAAATTGTCAAAATTGTCAAAATTGTCAAAATTGTCAAAATTGTCAAAATTGTCAAAATTGTCAAAATTGTCAAAATTGTCAAAATTGTCAAAATTGTCAAAATTGTCAAAATTGTCAAAATTGTCAAAATTGTCAAAATTGTCAAAATTGTCAAAATTGTCAAAATTGTCAAAATTGTCAAAATTGTCAAAATTGTCAAAATTGTCAAAATTGTCAAAATTGTCAAAATTGTTAAAATTGTCAAAATTGTCAAAATTGTCAAAATTGTCAAAATTGTAAATATTTCGGGTCAGATAACTGGTATTTATATTGCTTAGGGTCAGATTTAAGATTAGATTTAGAATCATGGATGGAATCAATACCGTGACATACTTGGACAAAATAAAAAAAAATGATTCTAGAACCTCTTCAACTTTCTCATTTTAAGGTTAAGATTAGGTTTAATACAAAAAAATTTTTGTTCTGTTCAAGCCCGTTTCGGTTATCCATTTTTTGTGCAATAAATAATTCGCAGCATCCAACATTTTAATCCATTTCCGCTAGCTCAACATGCATAGATACTAACTACCGCCCTCCGAAAGTAAAAGGATTGCCGAAAAACTCACTAAGCAAAATCTCCCATTCACCCCAAAATCGATGCCCGAACCGTTGGAATTTATTTTAATTTCATTTACTCCACTTCTTTCCCTATCGACAATAGCTCGGCATTATTTCTACGTACAGCATACATTAACTATTTGTTGTCGTTGTTGTCGAGTAGTTTCGATGTTTGGTTTAGAGTCCGCGCTCCCTCCGCTTAAGTGAAAATCCGCGAACCAGTGTCTAAATTTATTAAACTGCAATATTTGTGGCTGACGGCACGCTGTGTGGTCCGATCGCAATTTAAATGCGATTTTTGAAACCACTAATTATGGTGCTGGAACGGAGAAAACGTATTTTGCCGAAATTAATGTGTTTTACATACCTACCTATACTTGGAAGTACGGTGATAGTTCAACTTTGGATAATGTTGATTAGAGAAAAGTTTATTTCGGTCGATTTTTATTTATTGGAGTAAGGAAGTTGTACCATCAACATCTTTGATAAAGTTAACTTTTTCAAAATGACAGTGAATAAAATGAACTTTAAGTCGATGAACCTTCATGTTACTTTACCATTGTTTGATTTATGCTGCTTAAATTTTAGGTTGGAACGCTAATATGGCATAAATGGAGCCCAACGGTTTAATGGGGGCGTTATCCGGATCAGCTTAATGTTTTTAGACAGTTAATTTTTTTTGAGAGAATTGTTTGCCATTACGGTTAGCATTAGAAATCTAATAATAATGCGAGAGCAATAAATATTCATTATTTCACGCTGCATTGTAATTGATTTCCGATGGACTACGATTACAAGACAGACGATGATTTATTTTAAATTCCCTTTACGAGTTCAATTTTTAGTACAACTTTAAAATAAAATATTTGATTTTAATGGTGGACAAACAAAACAAATATTAAAAATGCCTCGGATTCAATTATCATTACTTTGAATTCCAAGTTCCTGCGTTTTAGCAAATTTGAAATATAGTACAAGAGTAGTTGAGTTTTTCAACAATAACAAGATTATTTTTAAAATTTACTGTGTGAAAGTGAATTATAATGCTTCTGCGAATTATTTGAATAGATAACTGCATTTTTAGGAATTTTCCACAATTCCAAAGGTTTCCATGGGTTTTAAAAGGGGGGTTTAAGAGATGCTCCTCTAGTGTTAAGGAATTTGATATTTGAGCTTAAATTCTTTACCAAGCTACTTTCTTTCTTCATTAAAATGACGTGAAGTGATGAAACAAACATACAGGATTAATTTTGAATCAGAAAAAAATAAGTTGGAAATCAAAAACTTTGATTTCGTTCAGTAAACCACACTTTTTCCAGTTTCAAGTCGTAGATGACTTGCAGTTAAAACCAAATTTAGTCTCAATTTTGATTTTCCAGGTTTATTCAGGCCCATATTCATCATTTTGAGCTATTTTTCCATCACAGTTTTGTTGGAATCTACGCTGCAGAAAGCTTTTCCGGATTTGCAAAAGAATCACCAGCACAAAAAATGTACAACCGCCAAAATTCCTCCTCATCTAAACTTCCGATTCAATTGCAAATCGTGCCAATAATACTGCTAGCCATCTGGTCTATCAAGTTCCATCGCAAAGTATAACTTTATTCTGATAATCGGTCCAAAAACTTCACTTTTAGTGACCTTGATGCAATTCTAATTTTTTTTTTGGATTTAGTGATCTAGAAATTTCCAAAGCGTTCACACGGTACATGTATTTATTTCTTGACCCAAATCATCATCATCATCCTTTGGAATTCTGGAAAACTCCTTAAAATGCAGTTATCTATTCAAATAATTCGTAGAAGCATTATTATTCACTTTTACTCAGTAAATTTTTAAAAATAATCTTGTTTTTGTTGAAAAACTCAAGTGGTGCTATTCTTATTTCGCACCCCTTTTTCACATTTTTGGTCCTCAACGCCAATTGTTACGTCAAAAAAAAAAGAAAAAACTTGTGCTTGATTTATCCGTGAAGCAATTCAGAACAAACTGTGGAAGAAAATTTTCGTAATTTTCAAGCATTAATATTTAAACAAGCAAAACACATAGTGGTGCTATTCTTATTTCGCTCACTGTAGTAAGTCTGGTAAATTATTTTGTGTAACGTCATTAAGTTGATGAAAATGATAAAAAATTGATAAAAATTTGGTTCTGTTTTCTAATTATAATTCTAAATTCAGTATATCTTTTTGAATTTGAGCCAATAACATTTGTTATTTTGTGAAGGGGGAGTGGGTTATCGTGGGCCTTTGGGAAACGTGGATGCGTGTTGGAATAAATATCTCAAACCAACTGTCATTGTCGTCGCGTTGCATAAGCATATTTTTCCCTATATTGATTACTAGTGTAGTTATCATATCCCAAGTAACACAGATTAAGCCAACTAGCATTAGGAAGTTTATTATGGTGGAATTATGGCATTTTTTGTGCAGCTCGTTTTATGACGGTTTTATTATGGTCATGCAGAATGCTTATATTCTTTTTTCGACCATATGTTTTCAGATAGTTTTGAAAACGCTAATAAAAATTTTATTAAACATACTGTTTTAGTTATTTTGAAAGAGTTATGAATGCTCTTTTTAAACTTTAATAAAACACAAACTTATAAGTTTGCTGCAAGCTTTCTTTTGCATGTTCTATAATAGCACTCAGTGCATGATTATTAAACGCCATAAAACTTAGTGACACTTCTCGATCTCTCTGATGTCAAAACAGGACACGCTAAGGTTAGATAGCACAAATTTGAAATTGGAACTCCCATTTTTTACACATTTTTGATAAGTTATGCGTGTTGGTTTTGAGTTAAAAATTAAAAAAAAATACATAAAAATCTTTGAAAACTTTAAATCACCGAAAGTGGTATGAATAGGGGAGAGTGGGGATACTTGATCTCCTTTTCTTATATTCACCATATCTTTTTGGAAAAATTTTGCAACTCGCCGTCTTTGACATTTTCTGACAGCTTGTAATTTCAAGTTTCTATGCTCCAAAAATTAGAACGATACTTGAACCCGTCGATGAACTAGAAGCATTTTCGTGGAAGTAAAAAAATTGCGATTTTTCTGAAGTTTGGGGAGACTTGATCCCCTTTTGAAGGAGATTTGATCTTTCATTCAGGAAGCTCTAATCCTTGTATAAAAATCGAACAAAACCCCAAGATAGAATGTTAATTGACTAATTGGGTCATGTTTGTTCTCATTTCACAATTTATAGCAGACATAAGAAGAAAATTCTATAACTTTGTCTCAACGCTAATAACATTGCATACTTAAAGGCGCTATTTTTTTTTATAATTTAGAGAAAATTAATTATTTTTGCTCTTTTCTTCAGACAATTGTTTGATAAATATTAGTTTTTGGATAAATATTAGTAATTTCGTAATCAGCAATCATAACGATCAATTCAGAAGAAGAATATGCCGTTTGGAAGGGGGATCAATTGTACCCAACTCTAGGGGATCAATTGTACCCATAATCAACATTTTAGAAAACTTTTTCTGAAAAAAGTTGAGAGTCTTCCATTACTTTGAACACATAGCATTATGAAGTTCATTTTACGCTCGAACGATTGATACATTGAAACAAATATTTTTTCCATATTTTGCCCATGTAAGGAACATTTTAAAGTGATGAAAAAAGATCTTCAAGTCACATTTTGAGAAATTTTTCAAACAAAGTTCAATTACTCAAACAATTATTTTGTTAAATTTTTTTAAACTACAAGCATTGTTATTTTGCTCATTTTGGCACATTTTTCTAGAACATTTGATCTTTGTAAGACATTTCAGTTTCGAGATATAGCTAAGGAATCAAGTATCCCCAGGGATCAAGTATCCTCATTCTCCCCTATCTTTACAATATGAGTATTGAGTGAAAGGGCCCAAATAGTAGGAAAAAAAAAATTGTTGCTAGACGCTATCATTAATTCAAGATGGCGGCCTCCGCTTTTATTTTCAAAGCTGTAAATTACTGAAAATATCGTGAAACCTTCACAATTTGGTTATTAGGAGAAAGTGATAAACGAGTAGAAGTCGAATTTCGTTGTCCGTCGCCATCTTAAATCCGAGATGGCGGCTACCACTCAACTTGAAAATACTGTAAATGACTGAAAATCGCATAAAACCCACATTGTATAAGTTGAAAGAGATCAACCGGTAGAAGTTGTATTTAAATGTAGTAAATGACTTCAAATGACATGAAACCCAAATTGGTATTGGGTGAAAGGGCTGAACGATTAGAAGTCGAATTTTGCTATCTGACGCCATCTTGAAATCCAAGATGGCAGCTTACGATAAACTTTAAAAAATGCTATAAATCATTGAATATCGCATGAAACCTCCAAAATATGGGTATTTGTCAATTGGGATAAGCTATTAGAAGTTTAGTTTTGCATTTTGACGCTATCTTGAAATTGAAGATGGTGGCTTCAACTGAACTTAAAAATACTGTAAAAGAATGAAAATAGCATGAAACCCTCAAAATATATTGTATTGAGTGCTAAGGCATTTAAATATCTCTTTTCGCGTTTCACTGAAATGCTGTAAGTGACTGAATATCCCATAAAACCACCACAATACATGCCCCGTTCGTTTTTGGCAACATTCGATTTTGGCAACATCGAATTTGGAACATGTGCCCAAATCAAACGATTAACAGAAACAACATTACATTATAGTTTTTGCTAGAATAAGACCAATACAATTTAGACATAATAGCATGATAGGAATAATAAAATGACATAAATGGCAAAAAAAAAAAAATCTAAAGCTATAAACAAAACAAGAAAAGTGCTAAATGCATTAGAAACATGATAAAACATAATAAAAGTGATTTAAAATTATCGGAAATTGTCTAAAAATAGTGTGAAGTGAAAAAAAAATTGAGAAAAAAATCGTTCGATTTTGGAAACACAAAAAGTTCGGGCGTGTTGCCAAAAACAAACAGGGTCTGGTTCTTCTTGTTTAGCCCTTTTTACTCCATACCATTATTGTAAAGCTTTCGAGCGATTTTTAGTCATTTACAGTTCAGTGGAAGCCGCCATCTTGAATTTCAAGATAAAGTAAAAAAGAGGAATTCAACTTCTACTGGTTTCGCCTTTGAAGGGTTAGTCACCATATTGGATTTCAAGATGGCGTTTGATATTAAATTTCGACTTCTACTCGTTTGGTCCTTTCACCCAAAACCGATATTGTGGTAGTTTCATGCGATTTTCAGTGATTAACAGCATTTTAAAGTTTAGTGGAAGCTGCCATCTTGGATTTCAAGATGGCGTCGGAAAGAAAAAAAAATCGTCTTCTTATAGTTTAGCCTTTTCATTCAATACCCGTATAGTGGGGGTTTAATGCGACTTTTTGTCAGCATTAAACCATTAAAAGTTGAGCGGATGCCACCATCTTGGATTTCAAGGTGGCGTCTGATAGCGAAATTCGACTTCTACTCGTTTAGCCCTTTCACCCAATACCCATTTTGTTGGAGTTTGATGCGATTTCAAGTCATTTACAACATTTTAAAGTTCAGCGGAAGCCGCCATTGGCGTTAGACAACGAAATTTGACTTCAACTCATGATTTATTCCTCGGGTCATTCACAATCAATTCCTTTTCATTAAAAAAAGTCTGTCCTCATTTACTGTAACTCAGAAAATGAGGAACGGATCCTAAGCGTGTAACTGGTTGGCTTGCGAGAGAAACTTCAAATCGTAGCTTTTTTAGGGTCATCATTAAATCATAATAAAACCATGAATTGACTCACGCCATGTTGGTTGCAGAATCGAAGGGCACAAAATGACGCCATGTTGATGGATTCACAATGCAAACATTGCAAAACATTTTTCAGGCCTTTTTTCTATCAATTCCAACATGATTTACCATCAGATTTGACGAGGCGCATTTATTTTAAGATACTATTTCATACACATTTTACCTAAAATCTTGACTGGCAGTAGAAAAGATGCTCAATATATGGTTAAAACATTGGTTTTTTGCCTATTAATTTTACCAGATCATATCTGAATAATGACATCATCATTCATCAACTATTATGGTTGCTGGAAAAAATAAAAAAACCACCGAGAATCGAAAAAACCTAAATTTCTAACATGTTTAATAATAGCTTTTTAAAAGCTTTGATGACCAACAATGATATGTCTTGATGACGTTTCTAGGGTAGCGCCAAATAGCCTGATTTTGGCTTTATTATAGTCCAGGTGATGCCAGGGTAGGCCTTGGATTGATCGTAGTATGTGCGTTTGAGTGTTTCTGGTGAAATTATGTTGAGATTTAACGAAATAACATTTTGGGAACATATTGATAGCACATGAGTCTAAGTAGACAAGTAAAATTCTGGGTTGGATGTTTGGTGGAGAAGCCATCGATGTACGAAAACGGACGGTTTATTTTTGTGTCGCTGTCTTTGCCCCTTCATTTTGTAATTTTAGTGTGAACTCTGAATTTACATAAAAAAAATTGAAATTTGAACAAACATTTCCCTGAAGATGGTCATTTTAAACTAAGAACTTCGAAACCAGCAATACTCAATCATCTCAAGAAAGCAATTGAAGGCTTTAGCACATTTGCCATATTAAAATTCATCTTTTAAGTTGATGGTAGTAAATATTCTCCAATAACACTGTCATCATGATTGTACACGTACAGCCAGAGCTTGCCACAGCAATTAAGTTTGCTTTCATATGACATCGATATTTTCTCTCATCACAACATAGTCACGAAAATCAACAGCCGAAAAGTAAAGAATCCTAATAAACTGTTTGTGTTTTCAAAACAAACAACAACTCAATTATTCATCAACGGATAATCGAAATATCCCGCGTTCCAGTGCAATGAGGCGGGGCAGAAATTCGGTTGAGCGAATTTGTCTAAAAGGTCCAAAACCACCGGCTTGTCCAAACATACAGGATGAATGTATAATGCGCCAAATTCAATTTGCCAAACTATCGACATCCTAACTATGTTGCTGCAATGATATCGACCGAAAAATCGATGCATGTCCGAATGGCGATCAACCTACAATCTACGACAGCAAACAGTAAATTTACACGTGTTTCCGGTGAATTAACATTGACACATTGAAATTTATAATAACCGGAGGCCGGCGTCACAGTGGTTGTGTTCCCGCGAATCGATATCTGTTCTGAATAGATTGCCATTCTCTTATCTTTCTGCCTTATGGCTCATGCGATAGGAAGCCTATCGTCCGGGTTCGAGGTTCAGGTGACGTTTGACCCGAATGCTGACAAATTCAAAACATCATTTTTCCTGGAAGTTGAAATGTGTTAAAAGGATGGTTAGATATATAACACTTGTATATAAACACTAGCTGACCTGGTGTGCTTTGCTACACCTTCCAAAAATGAAATAAATTTGTTAAAATAATTGAAATTTAATTTTATTTCTAAGGTAGTATTTCAAACCAAATTTTAATATAATTGAGTAGCAAATGTTTTAAAAAGAGAGCTGCAACTTAAGTTTAAAATTTCAGTACAAAGGTGATTTAAATTTTTTTCTCTAAATTTTTTGTTCAAGAACTGAAACTTTTACTTTTGAAGCTAATAAGAGCTTCATAGAGTTTATAAAGATGTCAAAATGTACGTTTTAATGATATGGAGTTTCAGCGCTTTTTCTCTTTTTTTTTCTTGTAGGGGACAGCCCACTGTGACCAGTAATTGATCTATTGTGGTAATTACCCCGCGTTAATATATGCTATCAGGCTGCACTATGGGTTGAAGCGACAGTTGATTGCTGACTAAGCATTTTATCCCAATCGGGTATGATATCAAAGATGTATGATATAGAAAGGGCACAGTAGTTGCATAGAAGATGCTCTGCAGTTTCTTTTTCGAACCTGCAGAACCGACAGTCATCGTTTTGAATAATGTTTTTCCGTTTGAGATGTTGTTTTGTTGGACAATGTCCGGTCAAGAGACCTGTGTAAGTACTTAACTCGTGCTTACTTAGGTTCAACATGTTTTTGGAGAGTCGTGCGCTTGGTTCAATGAATCTTTTCGCCTAAGCTGCTCCCTCTGCTGTTCTCTAGTTGGAGACAATAGTGGTGCTTTCCCAGTTCTTGAGTTCCATATTCAAGGCACTCCTAGATACTCCGCAGAAAGGTTCAGGTCCAATTAACAGGCCCTGAGATCCTTCCCTAGCTAGCTGGTTTACTTCTTCGTTCTCTAGGATACCGCAGTGGCCTGGAACCCAGAACAAAAATACTCTGTTCCGTATGGCCAGGTTTCTTAGTGCAACAATACACTCCCATACTAGCTTGGAGTAACATGTGAACGTACTTAGTGCTCGGAGAGCGGCCTGGCTGTCAGAGAATATATAGATATTTGTGTACCTGTATTAGGGTTGCCATCCGTCCCGCAAAAGCGGGACATGTCCCGCTTTTTTGTTGAATGTCCCGCCGTCCCGCTTTTTCCTCAAAATGTCCAGCTTTTTTCATGGAGAACTTTTGCAAAATTCACAGACTCACACTGTAAAAATCAAACTTTTTTCTATTTATTTCAAATAGGTTTTTTTCTTAAAATAATCAACACAATAAAAAAAATCGAATAAGTCCTTTTTCTCAAAATAAGCATCAATTTTGCAAGGTAACAGAAGACAATGCTTAAAAGCCCTAAAGTAACAACAAGATTCTGATTCGGTTAGGCGTTCTTGGAGCATGTTCAACCAATAAAATATAAATAACTTCAGTATGAAGAAAATATTGTTTATGTTGCTTCGAACTGATTATAAATTATAATTTTTCGACAGAATCTAAGTTTAACTGCCTTTTATATACCACATTTTTAGGATTTATTATTCAAAGTATACAATGATGGAAATTTTCTTGAGTTTTCAAATTCTTCAAACAAATTTGAAAAATATTTGTTATTGTACAAAGGTTTTTTACGCGATATTAAATCCGCCGTTTACATGTTGGAATTGAAATACTTTTTTCAAATAACATGTTTATTATAGTTGTCGATATCACAGATAAATCTAAAATTTCACATAATTTTGAGCAAATTTTCTTCACAGAATCTGTGTCACGGAATACAAAATTTGAGAAATATTCACAGATTAAACAAAATTTTAAAATTGCATACGTTTTTTCAAAATAGTTTTTTTACGTAATTATTAATTTTGGATTTAGATGATAAGATTGACATTGATTTTTCTCAAGTAAAATGTAAAAAAGACGCAAATTGACATGACTTTTGAAAGAAACTATTGAAAAAAGCATCACAGAAAAACATCAGAGAATTGTTGGATAAAATCACAGAAAGTCGGATTTTTTATTCGTCAAACCGTGTTTATGCAAAAATCGTGTAAATAGAAGTCAAGTAAGAAAACCTGACCAAAATCAATCCACGTTTAAAAAAACCTTAGTGTACTTTCTATAAATAACCATGGCTGATGGTATACGTATAAGTATGGCAATACAATTAAGGTTTTTTTAAGAGTTTCTTAAATGTCCCGCTTTTTTCTGCTGTGTCCCGCTTTTTTGTCGTGAAATGTCCCGCTTTTTTATGAAAGTATCTGGCAAGCCTAACCTGTATCCTCTTTTCAAACAGGCTAAAGTGCATTCTAGAATTGCTTGAACTTCTGCTTGGAATACTGTTGGCCAGTTTCCCATAGGAATTGAGATCCTGAGTCTAGGTCCGAATACCCCTGCCCCAGTTCTATTATCCATTTTTGACCCATCAGTAAAGAATTTTATCGATCCGGAAGGAACCTCAAGCCCACCTGCCTCCCACACGTCTCTATAATTGTTATCATCATCATCATCATCATCAGTCATCATTTTTCACAAAAAATAAGTAAGTTTAATTTAAATTTCTTTAGGATTTTGAGGTGTCCTGTAAGATCTCCTTTATAGAGAGTTTTGTGTTTGGAGAGTCTCAAGGCACTACGTTCCGCCTCTAACTCAATGAATTGATGTAGAGGCAGAATATTTAGTAGTGCATTTAGAGCCTCATTCGGTGTGCTTCGCTTTGCGCCAGTTATAGCTAGTCTTTGGAGCTTCGCTAGTTTTTTCCAGGCCGTAATTTGCATAGTTTTGGTCCACCATACTAAGGGAGCATAAGAGATTTTGGGTCTTATAATAGCTGCAAATATCCAGTAGATAATTTTCGGCTGTAGTCCCCATTTTCCCTACTCCTTTGAGACAGACCCATAGAGCTGTTGTAGCCTTAGCGATAACATGCTCTAGCTGTGGGTTCCATGGTAGTTTTGAGTCTAGTACTATGCCTAAATACTTCAATTGTGATTCGAGGTTTAACACTTCCCCATATAATGTTATAGGTTTTATTGTACTTTTACGTCTCATAGTGAAGGCTATCACAGTAGTTTTGGAAGGGTTTATGTTCAGTCCCTCTTCCCTGCACCAAAATTGTGCGTAGTTGAGTGTAGTTTGCATTCTATTAGTCAACACATTCTCATGTTTTCCCCGAACTGTAATAACTACGTCGTCTGCAAAGTCAATAACTTCGAATCCCATGGATACAAGTTTGTTTAGGAGGTCGTCTAATATCAAGGACCACAACAGCGGTGATAGAACCCCGCCTTGAGGACATCCCTTCGTTGGTGTGGCTTTGGTTGTAAGTCCTCCCAAGTTTGCATAAATGGTTCTGTTTATTAGCATGGCACTAGTCCAGTAAACAACATAACCTTAGTTAAACACAAATTTTATTTTAGCTTTATAAAACTACGGGCCCAAGTCGTTACAAATGAACAAAATAAATATAATTTATTTTAAAATTTTGTCACTATCAGTTGAAACATCCCAGGAAAGAGGGGTTTCAAAAATAAACCGAAAACCCATCAAAATTATGTTGTGCCTATTTTGCAAAGCAGATTAAAGTCGAGATGATATGATCGAAGATTTGAAGTAAAAGTAAGAAAATCATTAAATACTGTTATTGGTTATTTAATTAACTTTTTGAACATATGAAAAAGTTTTCGAGTTTAAAATAAAATACTTGTTCATTTAACCTTCTCTTTTAGGTTTTCTGGAATAATTGATAAATGGACAACAATGAGAAAAAAAGCTTTGTAAATTAAACTTAAGCAACTGTTGAACAATCAAATAATAGTCTCACGGCTCCGTTAAACTGTATGGTTTGAGCCGTTTCAAATAAACGAATTATAAAAAAATAATTACGCACAATTTAGTGTACGGGATTTGTAGATTGAATATCAACGAACAAAGTTGAAAAAAAAACTTGTTACATATTTGAAAGTTGATTCAAACTGAGTTTAAAACTTTTTCTTTACTTTTCTCGTTCAATAGGGGAGATGAGGGCATAACGAGCACCCAGGGCATAATGAGCACTACGCTTTTCTACGAAAGTACGTATTGTCTAAAATACATTTTCATGAGGATTTGTTTCGTACTTCCTATAGTATTAATTTTTCACAAAAAAAAGGAATCTCCTTATCATCTTTACAGAGATATTAAAAAAAAACTAGCTTGGTTCTCAAGTTACGAAAATATTGTAATTTTTGAGCGCCACGAAATAAGCTCTTATGATCTTAAAATAACCTTGATCTATAATGTACGCACTGCTACATGATGTACACATTGTTTCTCAATTTTTACCATCATAAAATTTTTGATTTTTCACTTTTATCAATTTTAAAACATGTTTTTACTTAAATTTGTTGACTAGGGGCATATAGAGCACCATATTATCGAGGCATAATGAGCATTTTCTGCCGTAGAATCTAGTAGCGAATTAAAATTGATTTATAGCGCCACACCTTGACTTGTTTTCATCCGACGATTAAGCCTATTGGTAAGGTGTCGGAGAAGTAATCAAAAGACTAGAGTTAGCTTTCTGTTCGAGGTGATTTTTTTTCCATTTACAATTCATGATCGATTTTTTT
Organism: Uranotaenia lowii; assembly: GCF_029784155.1. NCBI lineage: Eukaryota > Metazoa > Arthropoda > Insecta > Diptera > Culicidae > Uranotaenia > Uranotaenia lowii. The sequence goes on from NC_073692.1 coordinate 391,826,219, forward strand.
ATTGTTACATTATACGGCTAGTAGCATCATCCTCCGAACAAAGCACATAATGTATGAGCGTGCGTGAATTGTTTGTATTCTACAAACAGACCTAGATAATTTTGTTATTGCTTTGTTTGATGAATCTACGACTCACCTGACTTCATCGAATTGAATTCGCTGCTAGATTCTCCGGCAGAAAACGCACATCTTGCCCTGATTAATGGTGCTCATACTGCCTCAGGGGGGGTTCTCATTATGCCTCCACAGTGGCTGGTTTTCAGCTTTTGGCAAAATTTTTTAAAATGCATTTTTTAACGTTTTCATCTAGTTTTTCACGTTTCAGCCCGTTAGAGAATAGGCTTTTCAAGTGTCTGAACACGAAACAATAATGTAACCTCCATATTATAGCTATGTTCTATGGTTAAATAACCGTTTTCCTTAAGGTGGCCATTATGCCTCCATCTCCCCTATATCATTTGAAATTGCAGTTTCTTAAAAAATTGAACAATAATATATTTTTTCCTGATTTACTGCGGATTTATAAATGCCAATTTGCAAAGAAACGTTTGATACAAGTTTCTGGGTTTTGATTTTTTTAAATTTATTTTTTGTTTGGTTCAGCACCAAAATAATACAAATTCTTTTAAATTTTTTTGATACCAACTACTGCATGTCAGGAAAATAAAAGTACCCTCTTCGCTAGGTAACATTTACTAAAATTAGCCAGAAACCTTTGCCTGTTTAATATTTCCGGGGATCTGGGAAAATTTTGAAAATAAGTCTGCCAAATCACCATAAGTTGTAAAAATACTAGCAGACCCGGTAAACTTCGTCCTACCATGTTAAACTTGGCGTCCATTTTCCATTTCTTCTAGTATTTTTTTACATTTCCCTCCTTTCCCTTTACTTGAATCGACCCGCTTAATTCTATCAAAATAAAACCTAAGAATCTTAACTCAATTCCACGGGTCTTTTAAAATCCACTTTTTGTAACTTGTTCCATGAATAACTGTATGTTTTTAATATCTATGTTTCATTTGTTGCATTCCATTTAGTAGAATATATTGCTATATTGCTATATTGCTCATTTATTGGAATATATTGCGTATGAATCTTTTTTAAAATAGAATTTTGAATATCGGGACAATTTTTGTAGTATTTGCCGAATATTTTGCCTAACGCTCGCTTTCAGCTCCCAATTAGCTTTGGATGGTGAATTTTTTAGAGCTGAAGAAATAAAAAAACATAAGAAAATATTTTCAACTAACCATTTTCAAACCGCTTTTTATTCACCATCCTCATCCTTCGAAGCTGTTTGAATTAAAATCTATATTTTCACCACAATCATGTTCAAAAATGTTTAGCCTGATACTAAACTTATAGACTTAACACATTTCAACTTAAAGTGTTCCCAAACAGCACTTGTCATCTGGTGGTTTTGTATGCTGCAAATTCCTTTTTTTTTTACTTTAACCCAATAAATCAAAGAAACGATTGGTTTTGAAAAGAGGAAAAAATATGTTTAGATATGATCACCCATTATTTTAAAGATTCTAATTGAAGCATTGGGATGTTCTGATTTTAAATTTTCCTGAACATTGTTGGTGGTGATCTGCGATTTCATTTAGGATTATGTTATATTTTTAAGATTTAATATATTTAATTGAAAGGCAATATTTTTTTTTTAATTTAACTGGTCGAAAAGATATAATCTGTTCAGGCTTCGATAGTTTCATGAGTTCATTTTGTTTCCTCGAAATTATATAAAAAAACCTTTATAAAAATTAGGTGCCTTTTTTACTGTAAATCTTTATTTTCAAAAATAAAACACCGGGGCAAATGCATACGAATATCACCACAGTTCAACTTTCATATTCTCTGAAAAAAAAAATTTTCGAAAAAATATTAGTCTTGTTGACAAAAATAAAGATCGAAGTATTCCTTTGTCCCATTCATTGGGGCAAGTGAAATCACATAGGTCTTTTTCAGATGCGTCAGTGAAATGACTTTAAAATGAATTTAATACTTGTTCTTGTTTGTCTGTTTTATCAACTTTCATTTATATATCCTAAGTTTTTCTTTGACATAAATTAATGCTTGGTACATCAATTTCACTGAATGCTGTTCAACTAAAAGACCTTGATTTTCAACGACCTTTATAATAATTTTGAATATCCGCTTCAGATTCAACACTCGGGATATCCTTTCCGGCCATTTCGGAAATAAAATTCTTTAATGATATGGGAGAGTGGGGAATCATGGGCCACTTTTTTTCGTTGTTCCATAACTTCTTTATTGTAAAAGATAAAATGAAAACAAAAAATTGTATGGTTTTCTACATTTTCAAGTTATCATAAGGTTTTATTTTTTTTTATTTTTATTTTCCCCAAAGTTAGTTATTTTCCCCAAATTCTGACTGTTTGAAAAAAAGCAATATTTTTTGGATTTTGAAAAATGGTGGGGAATCGTGGGCCACCAAATCCAAATTGACCAAATAACATGCAAAGTTTATGAGTTGACCCAAAACTGTGATTTCCTAATTCATTTCGTTATTTTAAGGCAATTTCAGATGATGAAATAAAAAAGAGAGCTGTGTATGATCGCATAGATTCCAAAACCTGGCTCGCGAACGTTTTGGCAAAATTTCTTATATAGGATGGACATAATATTTGTCATAACTCTTTATTTGGCATAAGAAAACTTTACAGATAGGTAAAACGTATTTTAAGTTCTGAATGTGTATAAAAACATAAAAATATAGGTGGTTCAAGATGAGTGGCCCACAATTCCCCACAAGCTATGATTTGCAAATTGGTTGTGTTTGTGTGACTTATTGATGTTTCATCAAAAATTCCTTTTCCACGTGAAAGATCATGACGAAACTAAGATCATTAGCGTATGAGCATATTTTTGTTATGCACTTTAGGTTCCCCATCGATGAAATTAGCGTTTTTTTAATTATGTAAGTAAATTTTTCTAACTTTTTTTAGCTTGATAAATAAAAGCAGCATATGATACAACATATAGGAATATATACTCACGCAAAGCGACGACGATGACAGTTGGTTTAAGATTTTTATCTCAACACACATCTGAGATATGAAAAGTGGCCCACGTTTCCCCATGGCCCACGATACTCCACTCTCCCCTAGATTTTTCATTGCTAAATGGCTCGTTTTCACTTATTCCACCTAAGAAATAGAAGAAGAAATTTCAACAAAAAAGTGCATAAAATTCTTTTCTATGTAGCCAAAATATGTAAAACACACTTTTCATGTTAACTTCTTACTTGAATTGTGTGTAAACAAACAGTAAACGTGTAAACAGTTTTTTGGTGAATGATTTTTAAAAAAGGGTTGAGTTTATTTACTCAGATTGTTTTTTGGGCCCAACAATTTTGAGATGGAGAAATAATGTATGCATTTTTTGTAAAAGTTGAAAGTTTGCACTTGCTCTAGTCTACTTTCTTAATTGAAAATTCTTCCGGAAAATGCATATCTTCACTTTTTGTTATTAAATAGTAGGTACAGTATTTTATTGATAACTTCAACGTACGTTTGCAAAAAAAACAAAAAGTTCATTCGGCCTTTAAAAACTTCAATCCTATCTAATCTATTTCAAAGGATAGACTCTTGTTCAGTTCATGTGTCTAGCGTTCTAGGCGTATTGGATTTTACGAAATTGAATGTAAAGCTTCCAAATTTCTTTTTTTTTTCAAACGTCCTTAAAGTGTCATTATTTTATATTTATCATTACCAAATTCATATTTTTTGGACAACCGTGTCACATCTAGGCGTCATTAATTAGCATGTGCTGTGTACAAATAAGCAGATTATAGTCGAGATGATATGATCGAAGATTTGAAGTAAAAGTAAGAAAATCATTAAATACTGTTATTGGTTATTTAATTAACTTTTTGAACATATGAAAAAGTTTTCGAGTTTAAAATAAAATACTTGTTCATTTAACCTTCTCTTTTAGGTTTTCTGGAAAACCCGAAGGGAGGTAACACAAGAAAAATTGGAAAAAAATCGAAATCAGTCATTACATTGAAATATAATAAATTGAAAATTTCCGCGCCGTACATGCTTTGTCACAATCAGAGTGGACATTCAGCAACCATTCACATAAATATACACGATTCAAGCATGACGGCGATTGTACGTACAGTGTGAGTGCCATCACAAAGGAGTGACTTTTGCAGAAAACCCATTAGAAGTAATTTTCTGATAGTATCTAGTGGCCCCGAATGCACCCCGTGGCGACGATCCGGGCTTTTAAAGCTCACAGAGCAACAAAAACAATTACATTACAAAATATTCACTTTGAGATAGAAAAACATATCACTGTGCATGAAGTCACATTATGAAACAAAAACCACAGGAGCACCGAACAGCTCAAATCCACAAAGCAGCAGCAGCAGCAGCAAACATCCTTCTTCGGTTTGACTTGGATTGTGCTTTGGGTTGCACAAACACACTTGCAGATGTCTACCACTTCCCCCGGAACATCCGCAGTAACCGACACAGCGGCAAAATGCATTCTTGTGCGGTGCCATTTGCCATAAAAGCATTCCGGGACCCATTAGCAATCCTCTAATCAAGAAGCAAGACTTCCCGCTCCAGAAGCCTAAAGGATGTGTGTTGTAAGGGTACCAGTTACACACACACACAGTACACTAACAATATCCTGACAGCACTCGCGCGAGATGGTACGATACTCATTTTGAAGTTGTTATCTGACGGAGTCGGCTAGCTGCTTGGACGGGGGCGTGCGTTGGGGCAACACCCTCGCCCCATATATAGCGGTGATCAACGCGAATCAGCAATCAGCGGCAGCGCCCTTCCGGTGTTTCGTGACCACACCATGTTTGCTTCTTTGAAGGTTCATCAACATCATCATCATCATCATCAACAGCAGCAGGACGCAAACCGCACGTGCTCGCAGTTCCTCTTCCGCCTGGTTCCTGCATCAATTGGACGGGTTCGTTTCGCTAGCACATCCGTCTGATGTTTTGGGCTCCTCCTGACGGATATGACCTAACCCAACAGACCGAAGAACATCGCCAGCAAGCGAGCGCTCGCTCGCTAATGCGAATAGGCTGATATGTAATGGCATTAAGCATCGCATTTAATTAAACTTTGATATCACTTGGCGGAGGCGGCTTTCTCCGGGAACACATGTTCTCCCGAGTGTATGAGCTAAGCCCCCGAGGGATTCGAGACTCCATGGATGTTGGTACACTTACCTTTGTACCTGTGCCTCGTAAACACCCAATATAGCTGCTGCTGCTGCTGCAGTCATGAGTGTCGTAATGCTGTGGCTTAGCTAAATTGGATGGAAGCAAGCTTTCGGTGAGATTGAGCTGTTAGCTTCAGCGGCTTTGCTCAGGTAATGGATTGTTTATGAAACCTACGGGTTTCGGCGAGCGTCGTGGTTTGCAGCATACCAGAGCCTCAAATGCACTAGTAGAATTTCGATCAGCTCGAACAGCAACAATGATCAATTTACGCTCTTTACGCAAATGTAATTTTTAATTAATATGATAAATTCAAAAAAGTATTTTTTTAAAAACCTGTTGTTGTTGTTGTTGATAATCCACCATGGGTGCACGGATTCACCGCAGTTTGACCAAAGTATGGATACACATGTATTATTAAAAAAATTCCAAATTCCATACCCGGCACCATGGCTTCGTGTGAACTGTTTTGATGTGAATGTATAACGTGTAAATGTTGGTATATTTTGGGAGAACAATTCAAACAGGTACACAACCAGTTCAAAATGTATAACATGTTCAATGTTATGCATTTTCTACAGGTATTCCGGCATCCGTGTATATACCTGGCCAGTTGGCACCTAATTGAATGTTCCTATTCAAATAATCGTTAAACGAAATAAAATGATACAAAAAGGAACAATCTCACCAAAAAATCAGCATCAATTCCTCATTTTTTTCCATATCAACAATGCGTTCTCCATACCGCAATAGGTATCAGGTCCAGAAGCAGACAAATCAGCCCGTTTTTCTTCTTCGCTTCTTCTTTTACTTTATCAAACACTTATTTATCCCTCAATTCGGAGCTTGAAACCCTCGGGTGGCAGCTTAATTTCCACCTCAAACTATTCCTTCGGACTCAAACTTAAGCTCAGCACTCGTTACTTAGGCCATTTCAGATTTGGCTTTGATCACACAACACTCTTTTTCAGCCATCTATTTTTCACTTAACTTCAACGAACTTTAAGCTCCCACTTTCTTTCAGATTCCACTTAATGCATATTTTTCCCCTACAACCGCCCTTTGTCAACTCTTTGCTACGCAAGCCGTCTGAATCAGACGCACTAAACCAATGCAAGCGCTTTGGCATATGCCTTCCCGAATAGCAAAGACCATGGTATTAAGATAACTGAACAATGATTTTCAATTTAACAATCAATTTCATCGTAGTTTCTAAATATCTTTCAACCGCATTTAATTATGAAATCACTGTAATTTTCAAAGTCACCGTGAAGTATATCGTAAATTCAAAATTTTTCATAGTGACTGAAAATGACAGAAGTACGGTATCACCATAATTTTCTTGTGATTATTATTGGAACTGTGTACTTCATGGTAAAATGAAAATCCAAACCAAAACGAACAATGGTAAACTTTTGGTTTTTCTACTCATTCTCAATTAATCGTGTAGAAATTTATGTTTGAGTGCGCGCCATTTTGGGGGTAATTTTTTCAGCGATTTCAAAATATCTTGGATGGTAAGTAGCTTTTTAAACTTATTTTGTATTTCTGAGCTGTATTTTTAAAAATCCATATTTATTTTTTCAGATGCCGTTCCATGGCTCCGGTTGCAGGAAGCGGCTCTTGACAAAGCCTCCGGTCAAATTTTCCCGGAGACGGCAGTGGATAACGATAGCCGTCGGAAATGTACCGTGTTAGTCGATTCTCGCGGAGGACGACCTCGGAAAGGATCATCACTGACCAGTGGGATCATGTTCTACTGGCGAATACAAATGACAAGTCCGGGAGCATCTGTAGTAAGTATTTCTTCCCGTTTTTTCATCGGAGCTAGCAAAAATGTTGCGTAATTCGTCGACACAACTTCTTTTTTCGGTAAATTTTTAATCATTCGTTTTCGGTTTTCAGGCTGATGGATTTTCTGTCCATACACAGGCAGCATGAAAGGCAGCTGGCGGTCCACCAAGACGGAAACAAATTTGGAATCACGCACCATTTGCAGCAGGTCGGAGCTGTACACATTTAAAACGGGATCGAGGTGCAGAAATCTGTGAATTGTGAAAAATTGTTTTAAGTGAAAAGTGCGAAAATATTGGTTGAAAGAAGAAACATTGTGAAAATGATGTTCCACATCAATATTGTGTTTTTTTATTTCGATTTTTAACAAGAAACTAACAATTGAAACAATATTAACCAGTTTGCTAAAGTTATTCCTTGTTTTGGAGAATATTATTCCTGATTGATCGTGTTTGTGACAAACATAAACCAAGCACGACGAATCATGAATAAAATTCTTTGAAATGAGCGATAACTTAAGCAACATATTCCAATCCAAAATATTATTAATTCATTGTAAACCATGAAATTCTAAGGTAAAAACAATGCATCTATACCATAGATATACCTTGACTTTCATCTTCTCTAAAACAATCAAAACAAATGTCATTTCATAGTTTTATTATGAAAAAATGGAAGCTTTTATTACCATGGACTTCATATTATTGAGCTTCCGAATGTATGGAAAATCGCCATTTTTTTCATGGTCACGCTGCATAACAATACCCCTTTTTCATGGTTATTTTCACCAAAACGATGAAATTTATGGTCGAAAAATATGAATTCCAATGTGCATTCACGGTATCGAGGACGATAATATTTATGGTCTGTGAATATGGAATTCATGGTTTTTTCACGGTGAATTTCTATTCGGGTTCCACTGCCTCAACCCGCACCCCCCCCCCCCCCCCCAAGCCTCCTGTCTATTTATCCCTTTTCCCGACCATCACTTTACCCGCTAGCAAAGCTCTAACCCCTGAATTTTAGTGGCGGGGAAAAACTAGCCCAAACGGCCCTCCCTGCCGGCCGTGCGAGACATTTTTTCTTCTATGATCATTTTTTTAAGATTCACTCCACTCCAGCTTTTTCAATTACCCGTAAATCCACATTTTACTCGACCCAACATCATCTTAACAACTACGTCCTAAATAATTATGCTATCAAATCACCAGAAAAAAAATCTGGGATTTTAATCCAAAACCTATAACATGAGCCTCCATTTGAATTTTATTTGTCAAATTACATGAGCGTGTGATTCTCTTATTATCACTTCACTACGCATAGACCATACGCACACCAACCGCCCGTACCCGGCCAAAATTTCTTAACCGTTTTCCTCTGCGAAAATGTCATGCATCGCTTGCTTTGATTCAATGCGCTTTTCTGGGCGTCGCACGAACGACTCTTGGCCCTGATCAGTGTTCAAAATTTTCACAGTCAAACTCAATCTTCACTCTACTGACAGCATCCTCTCTGTCAAAGTCAAAGCTTTGAAAAAGCTTTCATATTTGTATCTTTCAAAGTAAAGGAGCTTTCTACCGTGTTCATTTCCTGTCAAAATGCTTTCAAATTCATTTGAAAGCCGGCCCAGTCATATTCAATTGAAAATGATTGATGTTTTTGTTCATGAATATTTTTGTAGGTCCTTGATAAAAATTTTCGCTTCCTGAATATTTTTTTTCTTTCATATTCAGAATGTATAGACACTACGAGATGCTTTATATGATAACTGTAATCGAAATCGCGTAGTCCGTCGCCTACTGAAGACAGTTTGAAGATCATTATTTTTTAAAACGAAAAATAACCAAAATTTTGTTTAATGATTTTTTTTATATTTTGAATTTCTATAAAATATAACTAGAATTGTAAAGATAAACGTATGTGTACACCAAAACAATCCCTTATTCCAAGATAATCACTGAAAGCAACACACATCAAAACAATCTTGTGTGCAATCAAATTTGCATACACCACATCATGTTTTTTACACCGCCGCACGCAGTAGTGTTTGTTGTTGTTGCTGTATTCAAGCGTTCCTGGCGCTCTTTCATTCCTTCATGACTGAAAATGTCTGCCTTTCAAATGAATATGAATATGAACAGCGCACACAGTCATCGAAAATTGAAAGGCGGTTTCCAGCTTTCATTCCTATTGGACTGAAAGCCGGGCTAGTATTCGTTCAATTGGAAAAGACTGACAGCAATGCTGGCTTCATGTGAGCTTGAAAGTCGAAAAGCTTTATTGTGACAGGAATAGAAGGTGCGCGACTTTGAGCTTGTGTTGCGTTCGGCTTTCAATGATTGAAACGAATATTTTGCACACTGGCCCTGATACCTAGACATGTTTGATCATGTCCCGGTTAGAAGAATATGATTCTTTTCAAAGACCCGATTTCTTTGTTCACAATTTTCTTCAAGTCACTCGAATGATGCTATTTTACAACACAAATTAACATCTCAAGGCTGTATTTTTATCTATCCACTGTATTTTTATCACATCCACTATTCATTTTCGCTTGGAATTCGAAGCATTTCACATTCATCAGCATCACTTCGCTTGCTCCACTTAACATAAAACAAATTCCTTTTTCAGTCACCTTTTATGATAGAAACGCTACTTTCTCCTCCAATTACAGTCAATTTTTGCGATGAACTTTTCCTTCTTCAATCACTAGATTATAGATTCATATTGACTCCTTCAGATGTTTCCATTCTTTCCAGAAATTTTCAAATATATTTTTAAATTAATTTTTCTCGCACGCAACTGAAAAAAAAGTATTTTTTTAAAAACCTGAAGAAAAAAAATTATACCATCTATAGTTTTTTAATACAATAACAGAAGGGTGATGTGGTCTATGGTGAAAAACGAAACGCTGTGCAAATTTTGAAAAACTTCGGAATAGAACTCATTGAAAAAAGTAAGAAAAACGTTAGGCCAGGAAGTAAGGAGTGTTCTTTTCATAAAACGGACACTTTTTTTTGAAGATATCTTATCATTAATTGACCAAATTACATAGAGTTTTCTGTAAAACATTGAAAAACTAATCCAGAACAGGAAGAAAGTGAGAAATTTAACCAAATGTTTTCAACGATAAAACTGGTGCACTTTTCCTCCCGACGATTGCGCTTGATGATTGCCCAGTAACGCTCTACTGGGTGCAGCTCAGGACAATTGCGTTGGCAACAATTGCGTTGAAAAATTATTATTATTATTATTATTATTATTGTTTATTGAATCTTGCAACGTAAGATAAAAATCTTTTTAAATGTTACAATGTGGTAGTTTCATTTCTAATAATTTCTTAACAAACTAAAATTGCGGCCCAGGAAGAGCGGCTGTGTCCAGTTTGCAATAAGTTTCATCGTCCATCAAAATGCAACGGTTACTTTGCTTCTTCAAAATCGTATCCAGTCTCCGACATCGCTGCTTCGCTCGATCGTGCTGTTCCGCTCTCCGTTTAGGATGTCTGCTTCCTGTAGGTCTTAATGTTATTTATTTATTAAAATATTTATTAAGGCCTTAAACTTCTTAAAGTATTTATGTGCCGGGGAATCCAATTAACAATAAATAAAATACAGGAAAGGGGAAAGGAAGTGGGAAAAGGAAGGAAGAAAAAATCACTTATTTGTGTCGATGCGTGATCGACTTCGTGATGATCGAGTTCCTCCTGGGGGAATACAATTGGGCTCAGTAACTACCTCAACATCACTCGCTCCTTCACGGGTTGAAGGCGCGGGAGGTGGGGTCTGAGCAATGGGGTTTCGTTTCCTGGGGGGCGATTCTAGATCCACATTTTGATTGGGCTTTGAAACTTCAGCTGATGGTCGTTGAGGTGGTGTGATGTTTTCCAATCTCGTACGTTTTTGTTGGCTAGTCTGCTGTTGGTTTTCTCGGTGTTGTTGTTGTTGTTGTTGCTTCTGCTGCGGTTGCTTCTGCTCCTGTTGTTTCTGATGGTGCGTTGGTAGAATTTCGTTTCGGTTTTGATCATTCAGTTAGGATGTGTTTTGTTTAGCTACGTTTGCGTAGCTCGAGCTGCTGGTGTTTGTTTGGACCATTCTTCGGGCTGTAGCAATCGGTAAATTCTGGTCTGTGCTGATTTTGATCGCCGCTGTCTCTGCCATCCATAAGGGGCAGCATCGATCGATGGGTCCGTGCTTTCCTGAGCAATTGTGGCAATAGCTAGGTAGAGTACAATTTTCTTCTTCGCTTTTATGTGTTTTCGAGCAATTTCTACACGTACGTGTCTATTGCTGGCATTTTATTTTCGGATGACCATATTTTAAACATTGCCGACAAAGAAGAGGTTGTGAATAATATGGACGGGTGCGGACTCTCAATAAACCAAAATTTAAAAATTCTGGAATAATAGTGCTGTTGATAGTAAGCACAAGAGTCGATGTGCCTACCACTCCTGAAGTCATTTTTTTCGTTATACGCCTGACATCTATTATTTTTTGCGGTTTCAATTCATTTAGCAGTTCTGTATCCGACATACCGTCAACGTCTCTACACGTGACAACGAACTTCCGTTGGTTTAGATGGGGATGACGGCCAATAACTATAGGAGTTGCATTACCGAGTTGAGTTAGCTTAGCGAGCAACCTCACTTGATCCTTGTTTCTAACTTTCAACACGTACCAATTGTTCTTGCGTTCTATAAAACCTCCTTCGATAGTCCCGACATGGTCCGCAATAAATCGCGATATCACGAAGGGATTTTTTGGCAGCTCGTATCCGTCTTTAGCTTTCAGGGTTAGATAATATAAACGACCGCATAAGTTCTCTCGGTCTAGCCATTCCGGAACAGTCCTACCGGGAAAATCCCCGGGCGATGAGCTCATCGCGAGCACTTTCGTATTCTTACACCACTTTAGAGAAAAACTATCATTTGCCTTTTGTCACAATAACGATATAGAAAACACATCTGCTATCGACGGAGGCAGAGGACAAACTGAGGTCTTAATGTGGTTTCTTCGTTTAATGTTTTGGACGGTCCAAACGGAAATTTTCAGATTCTTGACAATTCTTCGAACAGAGTTGTGTTCATGTGACAATAAAAGCTATTCACATTTCTTCTCGATTTGTGGATTCACTGTGCCTCTTCTGGTTTTGGATCTTGGCAAATCTTCAAGAGAATGGTGCTCTCCAAACTTCCTGATGATTTGATAAACCGCAGACTTCGATCGTTTCACAAGCTTTGAAACATTTCTACACGATAGTCCATCTGAGCAGTACTTTTGAATTATGAAAACACGGGTTACTTTATCAATTCGTCTCATTTTACGAAATCCAGTCGCTTTCTCACAAAAAAATATGTCAGTGCTTCGTCAACAAACATTTATACACGATGAAACCAGTTCCAACAAATTTGGGTTAAACGTCAACTTTTTATCGTATCATTTAGGTTTCCGTTTTATAAAATGAACACTCCTATTAAGAGCAATATGATAATAGTGGAAAAAAAATTCTCTTGAGATAATGTTATTTGAAGTGTTTTCTTCTAGAGTTTATCGAGAATGGTATGTTTTTTTTTTCAGATTTTTTTTTTCTTTATTCTAATGTATTTCAATCTAAAGGTATTTTTACAAATTTGCATTTTCAATTTACAAACAATGTGATACAATTTCACAATGATTATTCAAATCTGTAACCTATAAAAATTTATATCATTTATTTCATTTTCTTCACTGTCGCTGCCCTTTCTCGAGTCTGGCGTCCACTGTACTCGTTTGGATTATTTTCTGGATTCAACACCATGGCTGGAACCGATGTTTCCTTAATCTTTGGTTTAAGTTTTTTCCTCATTTCTTTTCCAGAAGCCGAACTGGGGCTTGAGATAACTCGTTTCAAGTTCACACTTTCCAGATCCATTTTCTCTACATCGTCATCATCATCTTTATCGTCATCATCACTAGTGTCATCGTCGTTACCGAGTTCGTCGTCGCCGAGGTCGTCTTCGTCATCGTGTTTCTCAGTCTCACTATCGTCCAATAACTCTTCGATTTCTTCTTCGCTGCTCATTGTTTCTTCCAACACTTTCTGTTCTGTGGCAGCCGAAGACTGCGCGATCCCACTGAGTGGAGCTGTTGATCTACCGGTCAATTTCAACGACTTTTCCTTGTTTGCTGTTATTGTTCCGATGCCCTGTGTAGCCCCATTTGTCGCATTCTTAAGAACTTGGCTGTACAATGTACTTGTTTTAGGTGATTCAGCTGACACTGCACTTATGCCTCCCACTTTGATGCTTGTCAGATTTGGACATTCTGCCTTAAAATGACCTTCCGTTTTGCAAAAGAAACATCTACTTTTCAAACCTTCGTAAAACAGTCTGACCTTGAAATGAGCGATAAAAAGGTTCGCTGGTAGTTCCTTGGTGATTTCCAAGTGAACGCCACGAATGCCGCTAAACACGGGGAAACTTGAATTTGCCGCAAATTTTTCTCGCACGTGCTGTTTAATCTTTCCAAATTGACCCAAAACTGCTGCGATCTCATTATCGTTGATTTCAGGAGGCAGATTAAAGATTCGGACATACCGAGAAATGCTGCTTGCTACAAATAATTTCACTATAGTCCTGGATCCATCTTCATACACAAACTGATACTCGTCGTCCATTTTCTTTGTGAAGCTTTCAAATGTTGTTTCGTTTATAAATTTCAGAAAAAAACAGCGTTCAAACTCATCCTTATATATTGAGTGCACTAATGATGGATCTATTTTCAACGTGCTCCCGATAAAACAGAAAATGTCGAAATATGCCGGAGGTTTAGCAGACGCACCGAAAGCAATCTGAACCGTGTTCTTTCTTGTAGAATCCATATCGACACTTCGAAACAAAACGAAAATTAAATCTCACTGGTCAAGAGCTCATTTCAAAACGACTGATCGCGCCAACGTCCGAGCGTAAACTGAATATGTTCGGATAGCTTCAAACGATAAAATATTTTTCGGAGTATCAGGGTACAACCAAGTTATTCGATTTATATTTTCGTATTTAAGTAAGATTCTTGTCAACAAAAAGGTAAGATTTGAGTTCTTTGAAAAGGTAAGATAACTATTTTAAATACCCATATATTTCAATCATTAGTTATAAATAAAAGAACGACCAATCGCTTTACAAGTGAGCAGTATCTTAGCGTGTGCGTAATACCTGTCGTGGATAAATTACAGTTACAGTTGCGTAAGCGATTGACTAGTTCATCCATATAACTCATAGGTTCACCTACACATCAAGCATTCAATTTGAAACAGATCACACGAAGCCATGGTGTCGGGTATGTGGTTAATTGCAGTGCAGATTTGTCGAACTTATAGTTTAAAGAATGCAATTTAACACATATGTACGTTGGCGAAACTGCGATGAATCCGTAAACCCATGGTGATTATCAAATACATACTACATACATACAAAAACGGAAGGGTGAAGTGCGCGTGTATTTTTTGTTTTTAAGGGCGTAACCGATTTTCACCTAATTTGACACAAAAGATAACAAATTTTCGTTATTTCAGAAAGAGAATGATCATGGCATCCACTTTTCGACAAAACTTTGTATCCATTATTGGATTTTTTTTTTCTTAACACCAGACATCGTTCAGTTGAGAAACTCCTTGCTTGAGGATCTACAGACCTCTCATGAAGCGGCTTCTTATCTTTATCCCTCTAAATTCTGTTGATGGGAAATGAAGTGAGTTGTTATTATATGTTACCGTATAACGAGGTAACTTTGATCACCGGGGTAAATTTGACCAACAATAAACTTTTCCACATTATCATCAATAACTCAGTCTATAGTTTGAATTTTTGAAAACTGTTTTCTACGTTTGAAGGCCTATTAATAGAGTATTAAATAAGCCAAATTTGGTTTGTATTTGAAATATTTTTTTTATAAAAAAAATCGAATTTCGAATCGAATTCTTAGAATATCTATTTTTTCAAGGCTCGCAAACAAACAGCTCTCCTGATGATACCATAAAGCATTTAGCAGCAAACGGGTTGCTTAATGTTATAGAACAACTTTTTTTCTTTTTATATGAACAGCTATAGTGCTATTTTTATAGTCATTTAATGATCATTTTTTTTATTATTAAAAAAATAAGGACATTACTCAAGAGTAGACCCGTATTGGACAAATGAATTGGGACCCTATCAAATCGTTAACTTTGAAGAAAAAATTAAAACGGAAAATGTGGGATTTGAAGGTAAAATTTCATTTGTATTTTTGAGCTAAAAGTTTTTAGCAATTATTCTAATTTCTGCCCCTAGATGTAGGCAGGGTCATAGTCCTTTTTCCGATTATAAATAATTTAAAAATGAAACGTTTAAAATCATAGTTTAATTGATATATTAGCATATGTGAATATTATGAAGGTGTTTTGTATCCTTTATGATCAAAAAAATTCGTTAAAACCGTCAGAATAGAAACTGATCAATTTCACCCCAAAGCAAATCCTGAACAAAGACAATAACAATTTTTAAATCAAATTTAAAGTAGTCTTATAAATTGCAGCATCCATGTTTTACGTTCATAGGAGTCGAGTACTTGTTTTGAAAATATGAAACATGCCACATTCTCCTTAGCAGAAAAAATAATCGAAATATATTGAAAAAGTGATCAATATTACCCCGGATTACGGTAACTAAGTTTTCCAGAAAATAATTTCATGATAGTCTTTAAGGACTTTAATAGGATCCATTTTATAAGGCAAATAATACCATTGGTTTTAAATTTGGGTGGACGACGCACTTTAGAAGGGGTCCAAATCCAAAAACATGTATCTCTTCTTTTAGTCAAAACAAAATAATTTGTCAAACTACAGCTATCTAGGCAGGCCCGTGCGAAGGACCCGTCCAAGGAGGGGGGGGGGGGGTTTCGAAATTCAAATTTAGCTAAAAATAATAACAATACAAATTTACACAATAAAGAAGGAAATTGATTTCTAACATCATTTCCTTCCTCATAATTTTCACACGAACTCAAAAAATATTTGATTTTAGTGATAAAATGAATCAATCTTTTTAAAACATATCACAATTAAAGTTTCAAATCAATGATGTTTTCGTCAGTCATTGATAAATTATTTAAAATGATGTTCCTTACTCTGAACTAGGAATTTGCTTCAAAATAATTTCTCAGCCGTCTAGTTTTGAAATTTGAAATATGTAAATATTTCCAAAACACAGATTTAAAAATAAATCTAAATTCGAATAATGTCCAATAAATAAATATCAGATCAGGTTAAAAATTAATCATGATGATTGATTGTTAGGAAAATGATAATAATCGATATTTATTACTCATCTTAATTTACATTTCTTTACTTCATTTTCAACTCAAGCGTTGATGTATTTTGATGAAAAAAAAAATTAATCGCGAATTGAAATGTGAATATTTGAATAGGAAAAATCAATAATTTATGTTTTAAAACACAAAAATTCAGAATTGAAAAACATAGTCATACTACATTTATAAAAATTTAAATAGCTTGACTTTAAAATTTGGCAAATTTATTTAAAAATTGAAAAAAAACTGTAGGGGAGAGTGGGGTATCGTGGGCCATGGGGAAACGTGGGCCACTTTTAATATCTCAGATGTGTGTTGAGATAAAAATCTCAAACCAATTGTCATCGTCGTCGCTTTGCGTGAGCATATGTTCCTATATGTTGTTGACTGAAATTGGTATCATATGCTTCTTTTATTTATCAAGCTAAAAAAAGTTAGAAAAATTTACTTACATAATTAAAAAAACACCCGCTAATTTCATCGATGGGGAACCTAAAGTGCATAACAAAAATATGCTCATACGCTTATGATCTTAGTTTTGTCATGATCTTTCACATGGAAAAGGAATTTTTGATGAAACTTCAATAAGTCACACAAACGCAACCAATTTGCAAATCATACCTTGTGGGGAATCGTGGGCCACACATCTTGATTCACCTATATTTTTATGATTTTATACACATTCAGAACTGAAAATACGTTTTACCTATCTGTAAAGTTTTCTTATGCCAAATGAAGAGTTATGAAAAATATTTTGTCCATCCCATATAAGAAATTTTGCCAAAACGTTCGCGAGCCAGATTTTGGAATCTATGCGATCATACACAGCTCTCTTTTTTATTTCATCATCTGAAATTGCCTTAAAATAACGAAATGAATTAGGAAATCACAGTTTTGGGTCAACTCATAAACTTTGCATGTTATTTGGTCAATTTGGATTTGGTGGCCCACGATTCCCCACCTTTTTACAAAATTAAAAAAATATTGCTTTTTTTCAAAAAGTCAGAATTTGGGCAAAATAACTTTTTAAAAATTTTAAAAAAATACCTTATGATACCTTGAAAATATAGAAAACCATACCATTTTTTATAATCATTTTATCTTTTATAATAAAGAAGTTATGGAACATCGTAAAAAAGTGGCCCATGATTCCCCACTCTCCCATACTATAAAATTCGGTGAATTCATTTGAAAATTGAAGGAAAATATTAAGATGAAAAAGATTATTATTATAAAACTTTTATTAAACGTCTTATCATTATTAAAGTTATTTAAGAAATTTAATTGATAACTCAAGGGAGAAGCATTTTTGTGTTATATTTTAGTGATTAATTTGGTAGATTTCAGCGCCCTGAGCTCGAATCTTTTGTTAAATTTGGACTATCACATTTTGTTTTAAAATGTGTCAGTTTTAAGTGAAATCAATCATTGATAACTGATAAACTATTAAACCTACATTCGACAAAAAATCTGGTTCTGATTTCGTTTATAATACTTCATTCAATTAAGGAATAATTAAGAAGATGATGATGATGATGATGATGATGCATGATTTCAAATAGTAAAATTCGACAGTTTTTGAAAATTTGGAAAGATATCATTAAAGATATTTTCAACATTGCTGCATAAAGGTTGAAAAAATTGGTTTAAACTTCCTTTAAAAAATCGTTAAATGAGAAAAGTAAACAAATAGAAAACTACTAAAACTTATTTCGCAGAATTCTAAATTACCTACTTGAAGAAAATTGTTTAATCATCTAAAACTTTAATTTCAAAATGTTTTTTTGTTGTTTCCAAGTTTTGTCATAAAAGTCCAGAACATTCTTAAAAGATTTTGACCTATTTTAAAATGTTATTTCAAAAACAGCCGATCGCTGACAGAAAGATTGCATATTTAGATTCAGGGCACTCAAGTTAGACAAAATTACTTTTTTGAAATTCACTGCAAATCGTAAAAATGTAGATTTTTTGGCCATGTGTAATTTATCAAAACCTTTTTAAATCTTCAGTTGAGCAAGAACAAGAAATACAAAATGAAATTAAGACTGTTATTAGTTTCTTGAAGAATATTTCATATCAGCTTAACATTTTTAATGACCTAAACGATTTTATTAAATCAAAATTTGAGTAATAAGGTAGAGGATATTAGATTTTTGATTTGTTTTTTTTTTGCTATTTCTGTTGATTATTGTGCCTGTCGCATAGTTTCCAACTTCTCCATGTATAAAATTTGTATTCGATAATTGATTCAGGTAAAATGGTTCGTTTCAAACTCTGTTCTCGTTTAGTTACAAATCTTAATAAAAAACCATTCTAAAGACGAAGCAGGGTTTTTGTATGCAAATCGAAATTTACAATGAAACATTAGTTTCAAATCGTGAACGTTATGAAGTGTCGTGAAATGCAATGTCTCAAGCCAAGGGTGATTTAAGACTAAATTCCGCCGGAGGCGAGCAAAATTTTTAACTTGCTTGTTAACACTAATTTAAGATCATGTTATTTTCCGATACTTCGATGAAAATTTATCTTGGAATAAATCTTCAGGGGGGGGGGGGTTAAACCCCTAAACCCCCTCCCGTTCGCACGGCCTTGTATCAAGGTGTTACGTAGACTTTTGTACAGTAGTTTCTCGATTTTATTACTGTTTGATTCTATCAATATTCGCCAAATTCACGTTCCATTTTAACACGGTTATTGTTTCGATTTTATCACGCTTTGTAGGAAATCATTCAGAAACCGTTTCCAGGACCTCAGTTTTCGTTCAAAAGCGTAGAGCGTCTTTGTTCATGATATTTTGATGGTTTATCTATATTTTGGTAACTGGATTCAGTAATACGAAAATGCCATTGAACTAGCTAAAATAAGCAGCTATATAGTTTTTAAATCTTCATTTAGATTTGAAAACACTTGCAATAATCGACATTAGTATTTAAACGTCACGCTAAAGCTAGTGTTGTCACTTGTGCTTGGTTAGCCACTATAAAAAAGTGAGCTTTTCTGGTTATGTGAATTAATTAAAGATGTGGATGAATTTAAGCGTTTTTGAGAAGAGATAATTTTCTCTGATTTCTTTGTTGAATTTGTTTATTTGAAAGGATGGCGTGCGCAATCCTGATTGGACAGCCTTAAGTATTGTCTGAACAGATAATTTTGGAAGATCAAAATAAAATTCTGCTATCTTTGCCTTGAAATGTGTGAAAAGGACAAAAATTTCTGTTTTTTATATGTAAAAAACAAAGGATTATCTACCTCCATAAAGCTTATTTCGAGAAACACAATTTAAATGTCTGAGTTGAGCAAAGTTGAAAATATTTCTCACTAAGGTAAGCTTTTGAGTTATTCAAAAGTGTGATGATTAAAATATTAAAATTTATAGAAGAAAATTTGTTGATGCATTTTTCTTAATTCTTCTTAAATTCTTCTTAAAAATCGTTATAAAAGATAACGACTGTTAAATTTCCATAACAACTAAATGACTTAGTTGTTTTTATCAAATGGATATTCTATATGGTTTTATTTCAAAAAAAAAAATCGCAAAATTGCTGTAGAGAAGAACTGTGTTTATCAATCTTTGATTATAACATCGTATGATCAAAATTTATTGATACAAAACGTTTCCACTACTGAAAACATTATAAATTATTGATTAAAGACAATAAAAATACTTTTTTCCACTTAAACTTTTAGTTTCGCCATATTCACGGTAAATTTGTTTTTGTCCGTGATAAAATCGAAAAACTACTGTAGTTTGTACGCAATGTCCAGAGAAATTTCAATAATTAGAAATAAGCATAAACACAGAACGCAAATAATATTTTTTACAATTCGTTTATTTGAAACGGCTCAGACTGTCGTCAATTTTTTCATACAAGCATTCGTCAAAAAAAAGCAATTTAATTCACATGTTGATACTCCGGTTGTACCTCAATTTTCCGAATAACGTTTGCCCAGAATAAAAAATCCCCAGAATTTCACCGGAATGAACACTTTTCCAGATTTTTTTCAACAGACGTACCATTTTCCAGAATATTTTTCGCAAGATTTACCAATTGGAAACATAAAATCGAGTGGGGGTGACTTTTGAGTGATATAGCTCAGTTGGCAAAGCAGATGCTTCCTAAGCCGATGTCCGTGAGTTCGAGCCCAAGAGTAAACATCGATCACAGTTGTACCGGATAAGTTTTTCAATGACTGTCCACCAAATGCATCATAGATTTAAATTGCAAATGACATAAAGATGTTAAAAGGACTAGGTATAATCGAATCAAGAAAAAAAAGAAAATCCAATTTATTCAAACAAACTGGATTATAAAAAAGGACAAAAAAATGGATTTTCAACTTCATTCGCACTGCAAGTTTCCGCTTGTGAGACTAACCACACTTGTCCAACTAATGTGTGGTGGTTGGTAGATGCCAAGATAGGTAGATCAAAAGGTTGCGCTTAACCTCAATCGACAGAGGGGTCAAAAAAAGTTATGAAATTTCGAACAACATGTATGGGATTTGAAACAAAATTAGAATTTATGGAAAATTGAGGGGTCTTATTGTAAAATAAGTAATCAGTCGCATACTTTGAAATAATTTGTGTAGCAATTATTAATATTTATGCTCAAAAGCGTTCAATATTCTGACTACGAGACAGTTTTTCTTTGGAAATTTGGCAATATTTCAGCAAAATATTCGAATTTCGGAAAGCATTTTTTCCAATGTAGTTGCAAAAACATGCCAAAACAATGATTTGATACAACTTGTAATGAATGCTATTTTTTATCCAACAAAATTGCATTGTAGATACTATAGTGAACATTTTAATTTTTTTTTGGGGAATTTAAAAATCAGTAATTTGTCGAGAAAACTAATATTTTAAAGTTTTTCCATACATTTCTGTGGAATTTCTATAACAATTTTTTGGTTGGAGTATTAGTAATACATATTCAAGCAACAGAGTAGTATACCTAAGAGCAAGTTCACTGGTGTTGGGGAAAAGTGATAGAAATTTTGACATTTTGAAAATTTTACCATGCAAAAATGTTTTCAAGATCTTTGGGCGTTGCATTTTTTTACAGCACTGCTCCTATTTCAGCTGTATGTGATAGAAATATTGCTATTTTTGCATCCCAGAATGCCACTTGGGGGCCACAGATCTTGAAAATGTTTTTGCATGGCAAAGTTTTCAAAATGTGCTAAAAGTGACAATATTTCTACCACTTTTTCCCAGCACTTGTGAGCTTGCTCTAAGGAATCTAGGTATAAATATTGGGTAGATGCAACTTCATCTGTATCTACCGCTTCATAGTAGTAGACCGGTGTCGAACGGAAATTTGATGTGATGATAATGCTTCTTATAAATTCTATCCGCCATTTCCGCCATCTTTCATTTCTTTTTACTCTATATATGTCTATGGAATTTTACAATCTTAAGATGTTCGTACTAAAAAGGACATCCCTTTTTTATTTCTACAATTTAAAGGAATTATATGAGGTCATCAAAACCTCTCTAACAATAGAATCGCATTGTTTTCATTCATGGTTGAATAGATTCATTCAACTGTTTTATTGGAATTTATGACCTTGTCAGTAATTTCATGATAAGATACATATACTGCCCCTTTACGCATATGAGCTCCGTGTGCATTTTTAAAGTTTTTTAGTTATACATGGAAAACGATTGCTTTCATCCTCAATTACCTAAAACATTTTTGCATTTTCACACATGGGATTCATAATCGTGGAAGGGCAGTATCTGTATAGTATAGTAGACACGCCTTCGAGGATAGATTTGAGAAATGCGTGAATTTCTTGAGTTGAGTTAAGCTCCGTTCTCGGAATGTTTTATTCGTCAACATCGTTATGGACAACCATTTACATTACTTCCATTACTGTCTTTCGACAATGAACCCCTACCATATGATTCACATTTCTTAAATGTTTTATGGTGAATTGATAAAGCAGCCATCGATCCGATTAGAGGTTTTGGAAATTTCACGCGAGCCGTCAATAAAGAAAGATAATAATCATTTCTATAGCCGTTTTATAAATGCCCCTAACTGTGATCCGGCTCCAGTTAAGCTTTGGACATTGATTCGCTAGAGTTGAAAATAAGCCGATTGATTAGTAGAAACCATGTCGATTTGGGTGCTTATTCTAGCTTTGCTAGTTAGTTTAGTCTCCTGTGACATCACCGTGGATAGTGGAGCCAGAATTGCATTGAAGCAGCTGAACAGTATGGAATACGAGGAGGTGAGGTGGTGCGCAGTCTTCTACCAGGAACATTTCCCCTCGAACCAAAATTGTGAAGGATTAAGCGACAATCAGTGGGACTATTTCCCGAAGTGCTGCAACGGAGGCTTCAACTGTCGTGGTGGAGTACTGTGGGATTTCTATCTGTGTCCTGCCGGTCACATCTACGATGATCAAGCGGGAAAATGCATCGTGTTCACGGGCGATAGCTGTCCATATGTGAATAACGGAAACAACGGAAATGTTGGTCAAGGAACCACCACAGAAGAACCAACTGATCCACCGGCAACCGAAGAACCCTCAACTGAAGATCCGGAAGTTACTGAAGAACCAATCATCAGCTGCGACACGGTTGTGAATGGCAGAATTCCCTACAAACCGGATTGTACCAAGTACATCATGTGCACCAACTCGGTTCCTGTTCTAGAAAATTGTCTTCCGGGCTACGTGTTTTATCCGCGATTTTCCGTGTGTCTAGTGGGAGATACTAGCATGTGTGAGCTTTACACGATAGACTAAAGTGTTGAAAACGTTTTCAGCTATATTTCTTTATTGGAAATTTCTCATCTAAACTCTTGATAAATTCAGGAAGATATTTTTGAAGCACTCTAATAAAAATGTTACCAAAAAAATCTATTCTTAAAGCGTCATAATTTAATGAAATCATTATTAATAAAATTGTCTTACGCTAGTTTTACTGAAAAAATCTAAACTACTAAACATAAAATATCATTTTCATGTTTCGAAGAGCGGCAGCAATTACGGCGATTATACCTATGGCTGTAGTTTAAGGTTAAGGATGTCAACATACACAGAATCTTATTTTTATATGCGATAGCTTTTGATTTTTTAAATTAAAGTGTTATAAATAAAATCGAAAATGCATTTGACTTTTTTCTATTTTTTTTTAATTTTCTGAATTAATGTTCCAGAAATCATACGCTACGTAGATTTTTAACATTGAGCTTTTGGATCACCATGTTCTGCACCACTGTGTGGTGGTAAGATAAGATTAGGAGAGGGGGTTCTCTTCCAATTTCAACTCAAGAACTAATTGAGCAAATGAAAAATTTGGCATAAGAAGATATTTATTTATTTATACTACAGAGGCAAGAAGGGGGTCTTCCTTAATTTTTTTTAGCATGACTCGAGAACTAATCAAGTAAAAAAAACCAATTATACAAAGTTAATCGCGTACCAAAAATCTTTTTGTGGTGGTTTAAGACCCCTCTCTCAATCCCGTAAAGAAAAAGAAAAAAGGGGCTCCCATAATTTTTTTTCACCAAATTTTTGAAACTTAAGCGTTAATGGAACCAAATTTGGCATTAAAAGGAAGGATGATGGTTTAAACCATGGGTGGCCAATATTTTCAAGTGACGAGCCATATTTCAGAAATGTGATTCGTTTGCGGGCCAAAAATTCTTGTCAGCATTTTTCTTATATCCATGCTTTTAAAAGTATGTTTTAAACGTATTTAATTAAGTTAAATTTATAAAAACGCGTTTAAAAGTTGCTAAAAATATTCCAAAGTTGGAAAGGAGTCGACTCACCATGGTGCACTCTATTCCTTTATTCCAATGTGTAGATCATATGCAGAAAAAAAAACAATCTTCCAGCTCTCAATAAACAATCCATGTTTGATAGAAATTAGTAAAATAGTATTTAAATCAATTAACTATATCAAGATGGTTTTTTCTTTGAAATTTGATGAGCCATAACTTTTATTGGACTCTAAAAAACGGCTTTAATCTCGCTCAGTTGTGTTATTCAAATAAAAATGATGTTAACCCAAGCAACCAAAAGTCGCATACTTATTTAAACGTGGAACTCCGAAGATCTCATTTGGCTGAACTTAGGTTTTAAGGGACTTCCAGGTATCCATATCACGTAAAAGTTACTCAGAAACTTCTATCGCCTTCTAAAAGGCGATGGAAGTGATAACGGAACTTCTAAGCACTGTTAATGCGACTTCTTTAGAAAAGGATCCTCACGTTCGATAAGTACTTTCTAGCGAACCGTCAATGAACCTTCTAGTTACTGCACAGAATCTGTTTGAGACTTTCAAGCGACATGTCAAATATTTTTGTCATATATTGCGTTTTGTTTACATTCGAATTAAGCATAAAAATAGTAAAGCCGCCGTAGGCATGATGAACGTTAGCGCTCAACTTCCGAGCTAGACGGTCGGTTTTTCTATCGTTGCTATCGGAAGTCGAACACGGACTACTTTCAAAGTACATTTTTCTATCGGAAATCCGTCGGGGACCAAGTGCCGCCGCGCATGGTGTTTTCGCGATGGGGCGCCGCGAGAACACATTTCGTATAGACTTTTCGTTGGCTCCAAAGCCACCTACCCACGAAGAAGTGCATAAATTCATTGCTCATGAGCTTGGATTGAAGCGCGAAAACGTCCTACTAATACAACCAAACCGCCGCCTTGGTTGTTTTTACGTGGAGGTTACTGACCTCGAGCTCGCTCAGCGTGTCGTACAAGATCACGATGACAAACACTCCCTTGTTTACAACGGGAAATCGTACAAAGTACGTATCGAAATGGAGGATGGAGCAGTGGAAGTGAGGCTTTTAGACCTTACTCGCTCCATCACCAACCAGCAAGTTGCTGACTTCTTGCAAGCCTACGGTGAAGTTCTCACAATCCGAGATGTATTGTGGGACGAAAAGCTGTTTTTCGGTGGTACGCCGACAGGAATTCGTTCGGTTCGCATGGTAGTGTTGAGAAACATACCATCACATGTTTCAATTGGTGGAGAAACAACTGCTCTGATCTACAAAGGCCAGCGGCAGACCTGCGGTCAATGCGGGGAATTTGTACACACGGGTATCCCGTGTATACAAAACAAAAAACTGCTTGTCCAGAAACTGGCTGCAGACCAAACGTATGCAAACGTTACCAAGATGAACACACATCCAAACCCAACCCACGCTGCTAACCCACGTCCCGTACAGGCTCCGAGCGCCAAAACAAGCGTTCAAGAGCGACAACAACACACACAACCAACTACGGCTTCGACCGTTGTCGTGGATAAGCCAGTGCAGCTCGATATTACGAAGAAATCGCAGCAACCACCCATGCCACCACCCGCCAAACCGACCACCTCTACCGCCACCACCTCTACGATCCAGCTAAGAAGCCACGACATCACACGCACCAAAACTGATGGAAACGAATCCGATATATCGATTTCCTCAGACTCTTCTAGCAGCAGTAGGAAGAAAGTGAAACAAAATCAACCAAGTAAAAAGTTGAAAACAGCTGTCGACGGTAACGTATCCACCCAGGAGGAGGATATTTGCATGTGATGGCTATGATCAGCTGCAACTTCGGAACCATAAACATCAACACAATCACCAACACTACCAAACTAAACGCGCTTCGAACATTCATCCGAACTATGGCCCTTGACATCGTCTTTCTGCAAGAAGTTTACAGCGAGCAACTTTCCATCCCAGGCTATAATGTAATAGCAAACGTAGACCACAACAGAAGAGGAACGGCAATCGCACTGAAAGAGCACATTCGCTTTTCGCACACAGAGAAAAGTACTGATGGCAGATTGGTCGCAGTGAGAATACACAACACTACAATTTGCAATGTGTATGCACCCTCTGGTACAGCAATGCGCAATGACAGGGAAAGGTTTTTCAACGAGACTATCGCCTACCATCTCCGACATCGAACCCCTAACGTAATCCTGGGGGGCGATTTTAACTGTGTCATCAGACAATCTGATGCCACGGGATATAATATGAGCCCTGCATTACAAGCGACAATCCAACAGCTTCAGCTACAAGATGTGTGGATAGCACTACGACCCGGCATCCCAGGACATACCTACATAGCACACAACTCCACATCCAGGCTCGATCGCTTTTACGTCAGCACTGGCCTCCTGAACCAGCTGAGAACAGCTGATGTGCACGTCTGCTGTTTTTCTGACCACATGGCCGTCACAGCTCGAATTTGCATTCCGCTCCCTCACTCATCCCCCGGCAGAGGATTTTGGTCCCTACGTCCTCATCTTTTAACCGAAGAATGTGTCGAAGATTTCCGGAATAGGTGGCAATTCTGGACTCGACAACGGCAAAACTACCGATCTTGGATGGACTGGTGGCTTCTGTGTGCCAAACGGAAAATAAAATCGTTCTTCAAATGGAAATCCAGAGAAGCATTCGAAAGTTTCCATTGCGAACAGCAGCGGCTGTACATGTACCTGAAAGAAGCATATGAACGCTACTACCAACATCCCAACGAGATCCAAAATATTAACCGAATCAAGGCAGAGATGCTGGCACACCAGCGTCGTTTCACTGCACTGTTTGTGCGGGCAAACGAAACCTACGTTTCCGGAGAGCCACTCTCAACGTTCCAGCTTGGAGAAAGAATACGGAAGAAAACGACGATTGAAAAAGTGGAAAACGAAGAAAGTGAAGTGTTAGAAGATCCAATGGCAATACAAGAGTACATGGTTGAGTATTTCAAAAACTTATATGCACATGTTCCTATGCAAGATCAACATAACGAACAAACATTCCCCTGTGTTCAATTAGTGCCAAACGAGAATGAACGAAACGATGCCTGCATGAACAGTATTAGTACCACTGAAATCCTGAGCTCTATTAAATTCAGTTCACCGAAAAAATCCCCGGGACCAGACGGTATTCCCAGGGAATTTTACCTAAAAACGTTTGACGTGATTCATCGTGAATTAAACTTAGTGATGAATGAAGCAATAAGTGGTAATTTTCCGGCACAATTCGTCGATGGTGTTATTGTTCTAGTGAAAAAGCGAGGGTCTGGGAACAATGCAGGCTCGTTCCGTCCAATCTCATTGCTAAACAGTGATTATAAAATACTCGCGAGAATACTCAAAGAGAGACTGAACCATGTGCTCGAAGAAAACCATGTGCTCAGTGATATCCAAAAGTGCTCCAACAATCGTCGAAACATCTTCCAAGCCACGTTGGCTCTGAAGGATCGAATAGCTCAACTAACCGCCAGAAAAGAACGGGGAAAGTTGATATCATTCGACCTAGACCATGCGTTCGACAGAGTAGACCACAGTTATCTCTTCACCACGATGATACGCTTGGGAATAAACGCGCGCCTAGTAGAATTGCTGACGCGTATTTATGCGCAATCCAGTTCGAGACTGTTGATAAATGGGCATCTCTCCGCTCCTTTTCCAATTGGCCGATCGGTGCGACAGGGAGATCCTCTCTCCATGCATCTGTTCGTTCTCTATATCCATCCGCTATTGCGGCAGCTACAGGTGGTCTGTGGCTCCGATCTCTTGGTTGCTTATGCAGACGATATCAGTGGGATAATAACAAGCGCCGAAAAAATTGATCTCATGCGAGAGCTGTTTTTACGATTCCAGAGAGTAGCGGGAGCAATTCTGAACTTGGCAAAAACAACAGCAATAGATGTGGGGTGTGTTAATGGGAATCCCATCAGCATCCCATGGCTGGAGACAATGAACACAACCAAGATATTGGGTGTTACTTTTTGCAACTCGATACGCAATATGATACGGCTCAATTGGGATGCCCTCGTTACTAGCTTCTCTCGACTAGTGTGGCTTCACTCGCTTCGCTCCCTTAACGTGTATCAGAAAATAATCCTACTGAACACATTTGTCTTGTCCAGAGTATGGTACATTTCTTCCATGCTTTCCCCGTACTGCGTACACATGAGCAGGATTACAGCAACTATGGGTAGCTTCATCTGGCGAGGCGCAGCGGCACGCGTACCCATGCAACAGTTAGCGCGAGAGAAAAAACACGGTGGACTTGGTCTGCATTTGCCAGCAATAAAAACTAAAGCACTGCTTATAAACAGACACATGCGTGAAGCTGATTCTATGCCGTTCTACCGAAGCTTCATCCAACAAGCAAATCTCGGAATTCAAACTCGTCCCCCGGACCTACCTTGCCTGAAGATGATCCTTAGCACCTATCCTCAACTGCCAAGCCAAATAATCGAGAACCCGACAGCAGAAAGTTTAAATATTTTTTTCATCGACCGAACAGATCAACCTCGTGTAGAGAGGATCTTCCCAGCCGTAAACTGGAATCGAGTGTGGAGCAATATTTCATCGTCTCGCTTATCAACGAGCGTGAGATCACTGCTCTACATATGGACCAACCAAAAAATAGCCCATCGTCAACTATTTTACACACAACGGCGTGTGCCCGACGAAAACTGCGAGTTTTGTGGCCAGGTAGAGACAGTGGAACACAAATTTTTTTCATGCCATCGAGTGAGAGCCGGCGCGCGCTTGCTCCAACAGAAGATCAACTTGTTGTTCAACAATCAGCAAATAGTTTTTGTTAATGATCTTATCACACCGCTGCTTGATAGAGTAGGGCTCGCAAAACGCAATGCAATATTGAAACTTTTAGCAAGATTTATTGATTTTATAAATGAAAGCAACAATGTAGTAGATGTAGATGCATTAGAATTCCACTTGACAATTGAATAATAGCAACATGTACATAAACTTAAACTGAACAATAAATAATTGAAAAAAAAAAAAAAAAATGAATCGAGATATGGTGGTCTCACCTTGGTAAAAAGTAGACGAGGGTTGGATGCGGCGGTGCACCGCGGTGGGGGCGAAACGAAGCCGAAATTTTACAGCTAGCTGTTGGCTGGGCTGCTGGCTGGCTGGGATGCCAGGTGCTCTGATTTTTGTAAAACACGGAGTTTTGCCAATCATCAATATATTGCTCAGATAAAGATTTCGCCATGATTTTTGCCAATATAATCCATAGAAGCGAAAAAATTCTTCCGGCTGAGTTCCGGGCTGGTAAGAAAAGCTGGAAGACGTTGAACCAATAGATGACGGTGCCAATTTTGTCGGTAGCAATGAGTAGCATTAATTATCTCTGGATTATGTCTGGATTATGTCTGTCGTCGAATCGGATGGTATAATGGCGAGGTATGACATTCCATCGTCCGAGAAACGGCTGGCCTTCCTGCTGGAACATCTGATCTTCATCGATATTGAACAGCTGCTTCAGGAGGAGGGGTTCTGTTGCCATCGCTGCTCCAGAAGATCCAATCGAGTAATCCGGATCTGATGGGTATCATTTGGGAAAACCAGAAGGAGTTTTTGGCCCTTTTGAACTAAGGAACCGGTGGCAGTGTCGTAGCGCATGATGTAGCCTCGACTGCCGCTTCGATGGTGAACACCCTGAGTCCGACCTTGATGCCATCGATCGGACAAGCTACATCCGGTTTAGGATTATGGTTGTTTGGTGCACCCTTAAAAGATCCTTCCTATTATCACGGTTAATCACAGCTTTTTCGGAGCACCCGAAAAGTGCGGAGTGTATAGTAGTTAAGGAATTAAACTAAAACCCAATTTGATTTAAAATCTTTTGATCTTTGGTCTACGACATGCACAGACATACATAGACTTTTTTTCTTTGATTTTGCATCTCAAACACTTGGGACCCCCTTTTTCGTAAACACTGTAGCCAGCTGTCAAAACTTATTTCAATATGGCTGAACGTGCGATTTGGCATGTGTGACCACCATACTAGATTCATCATGGCCGTAGGTAAGAACGAATATATAAAAAGATTTTCGGTATTTTTATCATTTGGTTATTCCATTTTCAGACTTTTTACCAACCACCGCAGCAGCAGGCAGTGGATAAAAGAACAGGCAGTGGTTATCATCGAATTCAGGAAAGCCCGCGGAACATAAATGCCTAGCAGCACCTTCAAAAATGGAAAAGTTTGAGAAGGAGTGTCATCAACACCAGTTCGAACCAGACCGGCACTTCGATGGAAACCAAATTGAACTGCGAATGGTTTGCAGCAAGTATATCCTTATGTGCAACCTGCCAACCAATTGCCAATTCGAACATCACCCTACAATCTCATGCTGACCCCGGTCACTGGTTTTGGAAAAATATGGGTCTATCCTTGGCTCATTTTGTTCATTAAATTTTACGTGAATAAAATAAAATAGAACAAACAATAACTGTTGTATTTATTTCCATATTCATGCAAATAATCATACACATCTTCACTGGCAAGCTGAAATTCAGTTTATAAACGACTAGAAACAATAATAATGATAAAGCCGGTTTGGTCAGGAGGCTATCGAGTTTCCTTGCAGCCTAAAGAGCATTGGATCGATTCTCGAAGCGGGTAAGTATATTTGTAAGTATAAATTTAGTAAACATAAAAGTTAATGAGATAAACATAGATAGACCGACAAACTTGTAATCAGTCATCTGGTTGTCAGAGCAATCTGTCTTCCGAATTTTTTTTCAGCGCGTCGAAGATTTTTAGACATTCCTTTAGAAGCTGCATCGAATTCACTTCAGCCACTGAAACGAACTTTAAAGTCTATTTAAAAACTTGAATTTTTGGCTGATTAGAATTCTCAAGGAACTCAGGCGGGAGCTGATTAAGCTTCTATGAAACCGTTTAAAGAGAATTCTGGTTACTTGGGAATTTGCTAAATCATTATTTTGCTATACTCATTTGAAAAAGCGAGTCCAGAGAAGCGACTTGTGATATAGCTCAGTTGTCAAGTCAGTTGCTTCCTAAGGCGATGACCGTGAGTTTAAGCTCGAGAGTAGCCCATCGAAAACAGTTCTACGGGATGAGTTTTTAATAACTGCCCGCCAACTGTAACTGTGATATAGGTAAAGTCGCAAATGGTACAAAAATGGTAGAACGACTATAATCGAAACAAAAGTTTTTTATTCCATTAGATTTAAATGTGAAAATATGGCTTATCAAAACTTTTAACAGTTTTGAAGAAACGAGATCCGCAACCATATTTTGAAATTTTAATTATTTAAGACTTCTTTCGCGCCACATCACAAAATTAAAAATTTTGGCTTCTGAAAATTTTTCCAGAGCCGTACTTAAATGTTAATAGCTAAAAATAATCGAAAATGTATCGCGTGAAGAAAAGACTTATTCTAGAAATCGTGTTGGCTTATTTAAACCACAGAGAACAGACGTATAAGCTAGCCCACGGAACTTGTGTAAAAATTTTAAACTGCGTCCCAGAGATGGATCTTGACTCAAACATTTAGTCAGCGAAACTTGCCGTGCTTAAAAACGTCCAAATTTGAGTGCAATAACTGTAAGGTGCAATGATGGGAATAGAAATAGACCACGAAAATGATGATGATCACACCGATAGACTTTGACACTCGACTCGACTAACTTTCATACGCCAGGTTTCCTCCTGTGGTAGAATGTTAATACATGGGATCCGTAGAGGCGCAAGATGTTGGTTCAAGTCTTACCGGGAGACAAGGCGAATTTTTTTCGCATGTTTTTCACCAACAGTTTTCATCTTATCTATTCCCTGAAATTTCATCTCACACAGTTGGATTAATTTCTCTACAAAAAAAACTTGTGTAAAATTTCCAACGAGCGTTTTGAACCAATTTTTGTTTTTTGGCTGGGCCACAAGATGCCCCAAATACACCAAAGAGAACTGTCAAAACCAAACTGAGAAAAAAACCAAAATTTTGGTCAGCTTTGAACATGTCGTATGGACTGTTTGGCATAATTAAAGAAAATTGCGGTTAAAGTTCGTAATCTTAAAATTGAATCGCTATTTCCTTCAAACTTGGACAATGGGATGCAAAAGTGATACTGTAAAACGGGGTAACTTTGATCACCGGGGTAAATTTGACCAACAATAAACTTTTCCACATTATCATCAATAACTCAGTCTATAGTTTGAATTTTTGAAAACTATTTTCTACGTATGAAAGCCTATTTATCGAGTATCAAATAGGCAAAATTTGGTTTGTATTTGAAATTTTTTCTGCCAGTAAAAATCTAATTTCAAAATCTAAATATATCTATGTTTCCAAGGCTCGCAAACATAAAGTGATCAATCTTACCCCGGATTACGGTACTTGAAATTAACCCGCTTTGAGATGTCTAGAATAAGTTCTGATGGATAAAACTGTTCGTCGAGAATGTTCCTAATTGACTGGATATAGCCGATTCGTCTTCTGACGATAACAGCTCAAGAAGTGCAAAAATTTATTATAAAACTGATAGTTATTTCCACTGCTTTAGTAGTGCAAAACTAAAGGAATGAATAAAGGTTTTTAACCAGCCCTTTATTTTGCTAGATAAATGCAATAAGAGTTACTTTTGACTGTACAGAATTTCACTTCTTTTTTTTCATACGGTTTTTGCTTTTTGATTTATTTCGGTGAGTAAAACAACTATTTTTTTTTAAATTTACGTAACGTTTCGGGTTACTCTGGGGGAGATCTGATGAAAAGTGAAGGAAAGTAATCCGAAACGTTACATAAATTGAAAAATAAAAAAAGTTGTTTCACTCACCGAAAAAAGTAAATAAGTAAAAACCGTATAAAATGAAGGATGTGAAATTCTGTCCAATTGGAAGCACTCTTATAGCATTTATCTAGAAATAAATTGAACCCGTCTTATTTTGAGCGGCATAAATTAAATTATTAATGAATTCATATACGATAACGCCTTTTCGAAAAATGGACACTTTAAAATTTGATTTGTAACTTTTGAACGGCGCACTAGAAGGCATTGTTTCAAGTAAATTTTTAACGTTTTTTTTATGTCATCATTAGAAATTTTACACACATTTTGAAGAGATTTTGTAAGGTAAGAATTTTTCCTCTACAGAGGTGAAAATATTCTTATGTGCTTTTTAAGAAAAATTGAGCCTGGATGATTTCAAGCCGAATGTCGTTAAAATCAATTCATTAACGCGTCTGCGATTAAACCTCTGTAAACTTCCAAAAATTCAGATCAAAAATATTTCTATGCTTATGAAGGAGCTTTTTTTACTATCACATTCAGGGAAACCCAAAAATTTCTTACATTTTTAGTTAAAAAATATATATTAATCTTGTAGGAAAAATTTACAAATACTGTCAATTTTCCTGGCTCCTGCTGAAACTGCAAGTTTTTTTGGCTTCCTGGAGAAGGAATGACATTCCAAACTTTTTCCGAAATGCCCGGTTTCTCTGATTCGCTAGCAACCCTTCATCAACAAACAAAGTTTATAAAATGTAGGATACTTCACCCCATCTAAATTTGTTTTATGAAGCTCTTGCAGACCAAAGTGATGATATTTTTCCTTTAATTGGGTATCACAGCACATTTCGCGGTATTCTATTTCTAATAATTCTAGCAATAAGCTTACACTTGCACTGCTCACCGAAGACTCAATGCTTTGCTATATAAAAACCATGTTTTGCGTGTGCAATCTAGTTTGCGAAGAAATCCTCGTAGTTTCTGGACCTTCGTCAACTCAAAACGCAAGTCGAGCTCTGTGCCTTCGTCCGTTTTTTATCATGAAGCTGTTGGGAATACTCCAGACACTTGCTGCAATTTGTTTGCAGAACATTTTAAGTCTGTATTTTTAGATTCCGTCACACCCGAAAGCGATTGCAGCGAAGCGACTGATCACGTCCCAGCAGATGTGATAGACTTTAATACTTTCACAGTTCATGAAGAGCTCATCGTTTCTGCTGCTAGAAAATTGAAAACTTCTTTCGCGCCTGGACCGGATGGGATTCCGGCTGTTATTTATTCTCGCTGCATCGAAGCTGTTTCATTGCCTTTAACTCGAATTTTCAATAAGTCGTTCCAACAACGTAAGTTTCCTGACAATTGGAAAAGTTCGTATATGTTTCCTGTTTCTAAGAATGGAGAACGTCGTAATGTAAAACATTACAGAGGCATAACCAGTTTGTCTGCTGGTTCCAAACTTTTTGAAATTGTCGTTAGCCAAGCTCTTCTACGCGCATCATCGCATTACATAGCCAGTGAGCAGCACGGGTTCATGCCTGGGAGATCAGTTTGTACTAATCTGCTTGAATATACATCATTCTGCATGAACCAGATCGAAAAGAGAAAACAAATTGATGCTGTGTATACCGATATAAAAGCTGCTTTCGACACTATCGACCATGGGATTTTGTTGGCTAAGCTGGCTAAGCTTGGTATTCATAACAACATGGTTATTTGGCTCAAATCCTTCTTAACAAACCGCTGTATTAGAATCAAGCTCGGCGATAGCGTATCCATTCCATTTACGAATCGGTCTGGCGTCCCACAAGGAAGCAACTTGGGGCCCCTATTATTCGCTCTGTTCTTTAATGATCTGATTATCAGCTTAGAAGACGGAACCAAAATTGGATATGCCGATGATCTTAAAATATTTTTTTCTGTTATAGATATCGAAGATTGCGTTCGCTTGCAATCACTCTTGAATCACTTTGGCGAATGGTGCACACTGAACAAATTATCATTAGTGTGTCGAAATGTTCCGTCATCACTTTTCATCAAGGCCGGATTAAAGGGGGGGCAAAGGGGCAATTGCCCCGGGCCCCCCGGCTCAGGGGGCCCCCCGAGGGTAAAAAAAATTTTAACAATACTTTAATCATACTACTACAAATCCATAAAAAGAAATCAAAACACGAAAATCTGAATGAAAACTTGAAATATAAAAACTAGAGGGCCCCTTTGAAATAATATTTAGATTAGTTTTTTGTCTTAAAAAATTAAGGGGCCCCCTAGAGTAAGCAGTGAAGGAACTCTCCCACATTTTGCGAGCTGGGAATATCAAAATCTTCTGGGTAAAACTGAATTCGACAATAAAATTAAGATGAATATGAGGCAAAACACCGCATGTTTTCATTTTTTATCGAAACATATCAGTTACGATATTCTGTACATTTTGTTTTTAAATTCTAAACCCTTTTCCCTCCCTTTTTTTGAAAGGAAAATCTAAAAAAAAAACTGTAGTTGCTCAAATTAGACCAATCGACAGTACAGGGTTGCTTTATTAAATTTCCTTCCCAATTTCTGTCTTAGACTTGAAATTTGTATTGGAACTTTTTCAACTGATTTAACCAATATTTTATCATCTAATGAAATGAATATCTTGAATTCAGCATATCATTTTCCAAATGATCATTCTCAAATTATCATAAAAACGATCTCATAGTTGAGTTGCTAGTATCATTGAGTGATTTTCTTTATATGAATATTTCTATGAATTTTATCTTATCTTTTTCCAGATTCAATTCATTTGGCATTTTCAAATCTTGTGTTGTTTCTTCAGTTACTGAAGTTCAGTTTCATCATTTTTCTGAATTTTTAAAATTCAGGATCTTTGTTTCAGGTACTAAACTGATTTTGATTCTCTATCTGATTTTTTTTTCAATGATAACTGATTCTGTTTTTTATACATTTAATCTTTATTCTCAATTTTTTTTCAACCGATCTTTTTTGCACTAATACCCCTTTGGCTTTGAGGGCATCGAATGGAATTTTTGTCACATATAGAATAACAATTTTGTAAAAATTTTATCTGATGAGAATCACATTCAAAAACATCTCATGAAAAGATTTTTTTTGTGCCTTAAAAACCAAAGAATTTAAAATCACATCTCTGCTTTTGCTCTAGCAATTTCTGCTTTTGCTCTGATTGTAACTTTGCATCTCTTCTTTTTTAAATTTAACTGATATTTGTTTCTCATAACATTTGAAATTATGATTAAGATTTGAGACACTGAATTTTGGTTCTGAATATAATGTAAGATAAAGTTTGAATTCTTAAACTCTTATATCTGTATCTCTATGGAATGTGGATTTAATTCATAAGTTTATTTTTTTTTAAATTTTGTTTTCTATGTTTCAAATCTTCATGATACTTCCTAATTGTCATTAGGTTAACATTTCTCGAATAAGCACAAACCAAACGATCAATGATAATATGAAAATCATATTAAATATCAATCCGGTAATTTTTTTTAAATTAGAAAATTTTAGTTGGCGATAAGGGTTTCAAAAAAAATGAGAATTAAATTTTGCATTTTGCAGCTTAAATCAGTGTTTTCATTTCTAAGAAATTTCTAAACTCTTCCGCAATGTTCGCACGTGATTGAATACCAATTTTTATTTAAAGATACCAGAAACTATTTTCTACGCTGACAACGTAGCTACTTAACCCTTCATTTCATGATTTTTTATTTTTTCTCGAAAAAAATCACAATAGTGCGCAATGATGAATACATGAAGGGAAAAATAATGAAAAAATATTATTTTCACATATTTCGGTTATTTGGCAAAAATATTAATTGTTGCAAATTTGCAACAACATGAAACGGTTACACCTTTTTGTTCTTCACACTATACAACTGGAAATAAATGCTTATTCCTAATTTCTTTTGCACTAATCATAGTTTTCGAGCAGGAACTTCGCAAATCTAGATTTCTGGACACCGTGAAAGTTGAGAATTCAGCTCGGAGTAGTTATGTATGTTGGTTATCCACCATGGGTGCACGAATTCACCGCAGTTTCTGCCTAAGTATGTGAAGTATGTGCTCACATGCATTATTGGACTGACCCCATGGCTTCGTATGAACTGTTATGGAGTGAAGTATTGTGTTGATGTAGGTATATTTTGGAAGAACGAGTCAATCAGGTTACTTAGAGGTATTCCGGCATCCGTGTATATACCTGGCCAGCTGCCAGCTGGTTAAACATTCATATAATCAGTTATAAGAGGAAACACATCTTACCTGTCGGTCACTAATGGGCTTCGAACCCAAAAGTTTTCTCGCCGATACCGGGAATCGAATCCAGCCTGGCACATCGGAACCAGACTCGCACCAGCTTATCCACTAGACCACAAAGGTTAGCTAGGAGTAGTTATGCGATAATATACCACCTACTGAGGAAATTATTCCTTACGTTTGCTTGAAGGTGCTAAATGGAAAGCTTCTTACCTATACAACTTTTCTGAACATAACCTTGAACAAATCAACACAAATCAATTCCGAAAACGTATTTAAATTGGTTCTGATTAAGATACTAAATCTTAAATCTTACCATAACTATATGCCAGTTTTAATAAACAAACTTGAGTATTGAAGAGCAAAATCTCAATTTAGTTTTGAAGGAATGATCCAATTACAAATTTCATTAAACTATTAAATATCATTTGTTAGCAAAATTAAAGGAATAATAATGATTTCTTCGGAATGAGCATTAGAATATGGAACAGGATTCTAAAATTAGAATTCAAACTTGAAATCAGTTTAAAAATAAAATAGAAATAAAAATAAAACTTAATTCAATAACAAAAAGTTTCAAATTAAAATCCACTTCCAGAGCTCTCAGGAAAATGTTGAATAAGTATAAATAAAGAGCATCTTTCGTCGATTCATTATATGAAACGGCTCATACTTTAGTGAAAAATAATGAGGATTGTAATTTTCAATCAAACCATTCATTCATCTCTAAGAAATAAAAAGCAAAACAATACTTCAAACCTCGGTTATCGAATGTTGGCAGGTAGTACTGAATTTTCAAGTGGAAAAATAAAAAAAAGAATACGTTGTTTGTTATTATTTTAAACTCTCTGGATAAAGCCCCGTACTTGAATTTCAATCATGTTCAATATTGCAGAACTTTTGAAAATTGGTGTATACTTATTTTGCAAGTTATGAAGGCATCTGACAATTTTTTTATTCAAAATATGTATTTGTAATACCAACGAGCCGTGAAAAAAAAAACCAAAATAATGTGTTTTACATACGCTGAATTACAAATCATAAATAAGTTAATTATTCGGACCCGTCCTAGTTTAAGATTTGAAAAATTTTGAACTTTTAATAATATTTTTCTAGTTTTTGATAACGGTTTAGAGAAAAACTTTTTATTTTTTCACCTCGGGGCCCTCTTTATCCAGGGGGGGGGGTTCAATTTCACCCACCCCCCCCCCCTCCCCTCACCTAATACAGCCATAACAAGATAATAAATCATTAATAACGAAAACACTTTTACCGGGAAACAAATACACTGTTTAAACGATGCAAGTTTCGAAAACACACTATGGAATCCATGTAACTAGCTAGGGTACTACCATTGCATGGTGTTGCAAATTTGCAACAATTATTGAAAACCCATTATATCAGAGAAAAAACAAAAAAAAAATTCTCAAATTTTGTTTAATATGTAAATTACTTTAGTGGGAATTCGAAAATATTTTTTTGAGTCGAAAAACAATTCTCAATATGAATTACACTAGGCCAAAAGTTTGAAAAATAAGGCTTTTTCCACATTCCATATTTTTCAGATTCATGTTGGTTTTTTTTGTACCTTTAAACACTGAAAGTATTTTTTTTTAATTGAACGTGATCTTGAAGTTAGAAATATTATACCCATCGAAAAAAAAATTGACTTTTTAGCTAAATGTGAAATTTAGAACAGTTTTAATCAATTGTTGCAGATTTGTAGCTTTATGAAACGAAGGGTTAAAGGTAGTATACTGAATTCAAGTTTTTTTACACGTTTAAAAGGTTTTTTTTTTATTTTCTTGGTAGCATTTAAAAAAAATCGAATTATAGGGGCCCCCCGGGAAAAATTGCCCCGGGCCCCCCGATGGCTTAATTCGGCCCTGCTTTTCATCGAAACAAAACACCACTCATCTACGAATATAAAATCGGCAACCAGCTTTTAAACAGAGTATCAGAAGTCGATGACCTTGGAGTCATCCTTGATGCACAGCTCACGTTTAACAGTCAACGTTCTTCAGTCATCAATAAAGCGAATCGTCAACTCGGCTTCATCACCAAAGTGGCGCGTGAATTTACAGATCCGTTATGCCTAAAATCCCTGTACTGTGCGCTCGTCCGATCAATAATTGAACATGCTTCAATTGTTTGGGCCCCTTACCAGCTAAGTTGGATTTTGAGGATTGAGCGCGTGCAAAAGCGATTTGTCAGAGTCGCTTTAAGACACCTTCCCTGGCGCCACCCCGAAGATCTCCCCGCTTATCCTGAGCGATGTCAGCTTTTGGGTCTTGAAACTCTTGGATGCCGCCGAAAGACTCAACAGGCAGCATTTATCTCAAAAATTTTCAACGGAGAAGTGCAATCGCCAAATTTGCTAGGAATGATAAACTTCAGTGCCCCATCAAGGACCCTACGATCTGGCTCGTTACTATTCAATCAAACTCATCGAACTTCGTATGGCTTCAATGAGCCACTAAGCGCGATGGTGCGTATGTTCCAGGCTGCTGAACACCTTCACCAGTTTGGAGAATCTACAAGTCGATTTATTCGTCGAATACGTCAGTCCAGATTATTTAATATTGTTTGACAGTGTTTTTACTATTCATTTAAACTTTTATGTTCGATGAATTAATAATAAATAAGTAAATAAGTACATTAACGGAAAATTGTGTTCTCAATGCACAGAAAAGCACACAATGCTTTCCAATATCTTGAAATCTGTGTCAAATTCCAATATCAAGTTCGACTTTCAGCGTATTATGGTATTTTGGTGATGTTTGGCTTTTATTCAAGCATTATTTTATACGTTGAACAGTTCGCACGGATTATCAAGTCCAATGAAGCGACTTTTTACTGCCTCCAAAGCTGAGAAATTATTTTATTCAAATTCTAAAAAGTTAAATGTGGCCACGGTTTGGCCAAGCTGCCAAAATATGGGATGATACCTAGGCAAATGCTATAAATTCTTGTCGGGATTACAAGCCAAAGAAACCAGCAAAACAAGGCAGTAAAATTGCAAAACAGTTCCTACCTGGGTAATCCTGCCAGACTGGAAGACTGACTTCCGGAGAGGAACTCAAACTGCGGATGATGATTTATTGATCGTTATAATTGGTGCACGTAACTCTCCCTTTCTGCTAGAAGAGACCGGCCGCAGTCTTTCGTGTTATTCGATATTCGTACCTATCTATCTATGATTAAGGTGAACGTTCTAATGGGTTTCCGATGACGGGATGTTTGTGGAATCATTAATTTATGCCAAACAAGCACGAAAACGAAGGATATCCGTGGCTGGCTAGAGCATGTCCCGCCGCTCATATATGGATTGGTATGCTGCCCTGACTAGATGAAGATATCCGAACGAATTGTAATGATGTTCTTTCAATCATGCGATGAGTAAGCGTTTTTGCTCGTGCTGACGAAAGTCTAATTAATGGTTGGACTAAGATGAAAAATTTTCCACAGTGGAATAAAACAGAAGTAGAACAAGATCCATTTGAAAATTGTCTGCTGAGTTATGGCTAAATTCTAGTAAAACTACAAGTTTCTAAAGTGTAGATATATCAAAACTCATTGGAAAAGGTGATCTCAACTTTTGCGACTTTTAATGACTTCATCCTAAGCCATTCAAATCCGTTGGGAGAAATGACGGTGTCTTGAGAATTCAAGAAAACAAAACAAAAACATGAAAAACTATTACCGGAATTATTTTTAATTCATGATAACTCCTGGAGCTATGTCAAAGTTGTTGGGTTCCAAACATGGGGCAAGAAAATGCAATCCATTTACCATTGTCGTATTTGCTCCAGACATGCAAGCTTTCATGCACCAAAAAATTTGTTAGCTAGCGCCATTCCAAGGAAATGTTTCCTCAAATAGTATAACAAAAAGTACACTTTAGCAAAGCGCTCATTGTGTGAGTTTGAACCCAAGGTACATTAGTTTTCTCCTGAACAACTTTCCTTTTCCCACGTTTCGTCCGGATCCAGATGAATGTGTCCGGGAAACGCAAGTGAAAAGGTACTCTCTCTTCGTTTTGCAGTGCTCAGCTAAAAAGTTTGCTAACGTTCACTTTTTACAACTTCCACTTATTGTTTTCAGTCACTTTTAATTAATTTTCCCTGTCGGATAGCTGGTTGTTCTCAAGAATTCTTAACCCACACCATCATCTGAGGCAAAGTCCATTCCCAACCACCCCAAGATGTCGAAAGATTGGTCGATGGAAGATGAATCTATGGGACTCCCGTTTACAGCTAGCAAGAAAAATCAACACAATTTAAAAGCAAACACCTGATGTTGGCAGCAATGGCGCTGTGGGGAAAATTGTGTACACTTATTTTAAGGAAGCTTTTTCTTGCCCGGGTCCCTTCCTAGCGAGCTTTAGGGTTGTAAAAACTCCTGAGGTTGCATTGTATACACTTTGCTCAGCACCGGCTAAAGAGAGTAGTTTTTGTAATGTTGCTTTTCGAATGGAGGGAGGAGAGCTAAAATTTATCACAAACCTGGTCCGGGCAGCATTAAAATGTTGCAAAAGTTTGATTGATATTCGTTGGCTGCTGCAATTGTTTCAGAAGGGTATAAAATTTTAGCTCTTAGCTAAGATTAGTTATGAAAGCGAAACAGTTAGGAGGCATAAATGGCTTATGATGATCGCATCTTTGAGATCTGTTTGTTTAGTAAATGGGAATCCTGTTAAGCTTTTCCAATTTCTACAAAGTTGCATATTCTTTAAATTTTTTATTCAAACAAGTCACAACATAACCACATACCATTACAATATTTTATTACAGAAGATTTCACGAGGGGTTGATAGTCAAACCTTTGGTTTCATGAGTAATTTAGTTCCTCAAAATGTTTTTTCTCCGGATCGTGCTAAATATTTGAACTCCAATGCATCATTCAACTACAAATGTAATTGAGTGTGATGTATACCAACTGTCTCATTAGAATGGAAAATCACATCGATACGATCAATTAGCATCGTACACGGGTGTGACAAAGTAAGTGGTTCATCACTCTGGTAAAATAAGGGTTGATTACAATTTGAGCTTCAGGAGGAAGTAGATAAAGATCAGTCGTATCAGTGATCGGTCGTAGAGTTTGCAATTGTAGTAAAATGTTGAAGTTGGTAGGTTTTAACTTGACTGATGGAATGTGGTTTGCACGAAAATTATGATAAGTTTGTTTCGGAATTTCTTTACAGATTCTCGCCTGTGTGCTTTTACTAGTAGCAATGAGCTCTGGCACTCCTCAATTCAGCTATGGAGGTTATGGTGGCTATGGAGGCTACGGAGGTTACGGAGGTTATCGAAGCAATGGAGGATATGGGGGTTATGGAGGTTACGGAGGTGGTCGCGGATATGGTGGCTACGGAGGGTATGGCGGTTATGGAGGGTATGGAGGAAGACCAAATTCGTAAGTACAGAAAATGATTGCATGAACTACTCTCACTGTTTTAATATCATACTTATAACACTTGCATTAATAGTTCATTGTGTGATAAAGCTTACATGTTATTTTTCAAGTTATGTTTTACTTTTTTCTCATATAGATATCAACGGCCCATAGCTCCATTACCATTATTTGGTTAACAGGAAACAGAAAAAAACTAATCGTTGCAGATATGATAATCTCAAATAAACTTAAGTTCAAACATGATTGTGGTGATCTTTCAATGTTATTTTTGAGAATCAAGAAAAGAAGGCCTGAGTTTTCTTTTTTGTTTTGCTACTCTGAAGTAGATCGCTTATAGCCTTTAGTTGATCGTCAATACACAGCAAAAATTATTTCCTGTAAAATTATGCAAATGTCCTGTAACAAAAAGGAGCAGGACATTTATCGTAATTTTACAGGTCGAAAACATGATTAACTGACATTTAATTTTTAGTGTACAACTTTTTACAGCACATTTTATGTAATAATAAGTG
The DNA here is from genome assembly GCF_029784155.1 of Uranotaenia lowii. Taxonomy (NCBI): domain Eukaryota; kingdom Metazoa; phylum Arthropoda; class Insecta; order Diptera; family Culicidae; genus Uranotaenia; species Uranotaenia lowii. The sequence goes on from NC_073692.1 coordinate 391,869,313, forward strand.
AATCTTCGTAACCTTTAAGGAAAACAGTTCAAAATTACAGGTTTTGTTAGTTACAGGTTGATTTATTTTGAAGGTTGCAGTTTCAGTGACACGTAATAGTCAAATTTTTTTTGGGATAATTGACAGTTAACAGAATCTGTGGCTATTCTGAACATACACAGCAAAAATTATTTCCTTTAAAATCACGCAAATGTCCTGTAGCAAAAAGGAGCAGGACATTTACCCTAACTTTACCGGTCGAAAACATGATTAACTGACATTTAATTTTTAGTGTACAACTTATTAACAGGACATTTGCTGTAATAATAAATGAATCTTCGTTAACTTTCAAGGAAAACAATTTAAAATTACAGGTTTTGTTAATTACATGTGATTTATTTTAAAGGTTGCAGTTTTAAGTGACACGTAATAGTCAAAAAAGAATTCTATGTATGGCCACTGATAGAATGACATGAGCTTAGCGTAAAGGTCGAAGCGACGCACAGTGCGGTGATCTCATACAAGCCGTGGACAAAAGTAATAAAAAGTTTGTTTTTGGCAACTTTTTGTGTTTTTATGGTAAATAATGATGAGAAAATATTAGAAATCTTGTTTTTGGTGATTGGATCCTTTTCTGTGGGTTTTTTTTTACCACGAAAGTACCGAAGTTTAGATTTACGAGATTATCATTTTAACCCATTTTAATCTAGAAATGTGATATATCAGCGAAGTATGCCTATAATCAAATGTTCAATGTTTTTTTTTTTAAATCATTTATTTGAAACGGCTCAATCCAGTAGGTTTAAGGAGCCAAGATTGTATTTGTTTTTGCACTGTTTACATTTCTTGCTTAAACTAAAAATTAGTAACAGATTGAGAAAAAGTCTATAGAATAAGATCGATAGCTTTAAAGAATAGATAGAGTTCGGAAAAGTAAGTTAAGTCCATCGTAGCCAACACATCTACATCTACATTAGGTTGCCTTCCTCGAGACCGAAGCGAATTTGTTAACTGTGCTCTGGCGATCAAGTGGACCTCGCGCGACCAAACAACATGGTCAATGTCGTGATTACCAATTCCACAGGTACATAGATTGGTGCTTGACAGATTTACACGATACAGTAACGCGTTTAAGGAACAGTGGTTGGACATGAGTCGGGAAAATGTTTTAATAAAATCACGGCTCAGGTCCAAACCCTTGAACCATGGTTTAAGCTTCACCTTTGGGATGATCGAATGGAGCCACCGGCCCAATTCATCTGCATTCCATTTGCGCTGCCAATTGACGAGAGCATTTTTACGTACTAAAAAGAAAAATTCATTGAAGGAGATTTGACGCTGATAAATATCACCTTCAAGCTCACCTACCTTTGCGAGAGAGTCAGCCTTCTCATTGCCCAATATTGAGCAATGTGAAGGGACCCAAACAAAGGAGAAGCAGCGTTCAGATAAAGTACTCAATTTTTCTCGTATCTTCTCGAGGAAGTACGGTGAGTACTTTCCCAGCTTCATTGAACGAATAAAAATTACCAACAGTTTGTGAGGCGATGCTGTTCAGAGCCCAGTTGATAGCTGCCAACTCTGCTATGAATACTGAACATGGAAACTCAAGACTATAGAAAGCGCTAGATGTTTCGTTGTATACTCCGAATCCCGTTGATTCATTCAATAGCGACCCGTCAGTAAAGTACATTTGTTCAGCATTGACGTGCCCATATTTAGCATCGAAAATCCTAGGAACAATAAGCGAACGATGTTGATCCGGGATTCCACGGATTTCATGCTGCATGGACAAGTCAAACTTGACAGAGGAATTGTCGTAGCCAGGGTGACAAACACGAATGGGAGAGTTCGAAGAAGAATTAACCTGCATAGACAAGAATTCATGATACATGTATATGGTCATATATCTTGTTTGAAGATTTTCCTCAAGCAGCTTTTCAAAATGTTCAATGTTGTTTAATTCATTATTTTTATGTAAGAAGAAGAAGCAAACAAAAAATCAATTTAAGAAGATTTGTCATAATTTTCCAATTCCGTATCTTTCAAATATGGAAGAAATAGGGCTTCAGCAATTGGTTGTTTGAATTGAAGGTCTTATTTGCCGTGGAAATGAGAGAATCTGAATTCAGCAGCAATCTTCCCAAAAAATCAGCGTTTGTGTTTTTTCTGAAATTTTTACGTGTGTGGTTCAATCGATTTCTTCTAACAATTTTGTGAGTCGCTTCTAAGGCTTCTTCAGAAAGGTCTCCTATGGGTAGTTCAAACATGCTTATGATTTCTGCGACGCGACGATGAGAAACCTAGCTTCACTCATAAAACAAAAAGGCTTTTGAAAACATTGATGAAATGTAGTTGGAAGGGCAAGCTTTCATTTCAACAAATCGGAAGTGCATAATTCCAATAAAAAGTGTTTTTTTAAATAAAATGTTAAAAAAATGGACCTGAATGATAAAAAAGGTCCTTAATAACAAAAAAAAAATCTTAAACTTTTTACTCATATAAAAAAAGTGATGGTTTTCAATACCTCAGGTTGTTTATAAGGTTGTTCGTTTATGTGTTCGTTTAATGTGAACAAAAGTTATAACACGTGCGATTTCGCGCGTGCGCATCAAGCTTCTCCAATGATTACTTCCGCTTTCAATGAAACAAGTGGTTTACGCGCCACCTCATATGAGGACCACTCGTCGAGGTAGATTGCCCGGCTAGACCCCCGACCTCAGGGCGGGTTGTCCAAACAAGATCCGAAAAGGGATACGAAAGGTAAAGGAGGATGATGATGCTAGGGAAATGTACCAGCAATTGCACCGTCGTGCCCAAAGAATAGCTGGGACGCAAACCGTTATCCTATCCGCTCAAAAGGTACTCACTTGCGCTTCTCGTCATGGGTGGAACTTACTTTCCCAAGTTTTTCCTTCCCGCGATAGAGGCGTAAGCGAGGGAACTGTTTTCCCGAGCAGTTCACCCGGCGTAAAATAAATTAAAGACAAAAAGTAAACTCTACAAACTAAGCGGACCGGACACGTGAAATACCTTCTCAGGAAAGACGCAACTGTTCGGGGAAAGCTAGGCACAAATTAAATTAACATCAAATTGCGGACGAAATAATTAAGTGCATTTATTTTTAGATGGAACGAAAAACTATTTACAGCATGCCTTTTTATTTTTAGTTTACATTGGTAGGGGGTTTCTATTGGTGTACATGTGTTGGAGATTGGTATCTATTTTTAGATTACATAGTTCTACCTAATTGATTGTTCCTTTTGTTGTGCTTTCCCTAGTTGTGCGGTTTTTCGATTTGAGAATGAGCTCAATTGGCGGAGCTTCTCAAATGGGAAACTGTATCGGGGTAAAAGTTTCCAAACTGTGTGTGGTTATTAGTTTTTAATCATGGGCCCAAAATTTTATATAATCAAATGCGCATTTAGGTTTTCATATCCGTACTTACGGTACCGTTTCGCTCGATGCCGATAAAGCAGAGCTGGCTTACTCGGTGTCCAAAAATAGACGGTTGGACTGGTGTTGAAGCAGGTAAGGGATCTTCCTTAGATGATGTCCAAACTTTCTGCGACGCTTCCGGCTACGGTGGGGTGATGATGAATACCGTCGGCCCGGTAGGATGTGGCTTGCTACGGGCTGGTGGAGAACGCTTGGTGGCGTGCGTTTCCCTTCCAACGTGCTACGTCGGGCAAACTTCGAAGCCTCCCGTGGCTGGAAATGCGAGGTTCCGTAGGGATCGCTAAAAGCGTTGCGGTGTTGCTTTCCTATATAAGGAGAATAGTACGGAAGATTCGTACGGCAAACATTAACTCACACACAGTGCACACACAGAATTCGTTAGAATTTTTACCTTTTTTGTTGAAGGTCGACGCACATAGATATGAACACACGCACAACACAACTTCCTAGCTTTTCTAATCTAGCTAAAAGGGAAACGGAACAAGAACAATTAACATCTCAACATCAAAGACACTTCACGTGTTTTTTTACTTTTGCGACTTCGCGATACAAATAAAAAAGAACCTCGCTACGGCCTAAACCACGGTCTGGATCAAAGTGATCAAGATCCGTTCCGTGGATCCTCAGTTGGGTCGCAAGTATGGAAAATCCTTTGACCTTTTTGAGGGGAAATCCGATGACCCACGAATGCGGTCATCGAACTTTCGAACCTTAGTTCGGGTACACCAGCCATGCTCTCGGCATGACATTGGGCAATCTCTTGTGTCTCCCCAAACAAGTCATCTTTCCCTTTCATCCCGGATCCTTCTCGGATCTCTGAGAGTTATCTCGAGCGGTGGTACCCTATCACCATAGTCATGGAAAGCGGATGTTGTATGGAGAAGTTGTATAAAAGCTTGAATGAAAGCTTGCATCGGATCAGCATGATAATGGTTCGTTTCATTTGGACGGTACATGTGATACATCTTTTTATTTTATTTCTTTTTATTTACAATAACATTGACGAATTAAATAACTAACAATAATATTTACAAAATGTCTTATTAAACTATCTTTACTCTATGATAATATTGTTTGTATTGGAGAAGCAAATAGTAACCATGTTACAAAGTTTTTGGTTTATGAAAGACAACAAAACCTTCATTAACCTTCATCCGGGAACCGGTTTATAAACGAATTATTTCCGCGAGTGTTGTGGACTTTCTCTTTAAGAAGGTTTGCAAATCCTTTGATGAAATCAAAGCTGACAAAATAAAGTCTGTTTCACATAGAATCTGGTCGGATAAAATAGATCATTTCTCCGCAAAGAAATAACGTACAACAAAAGTAAAAATGTCATTTTGTAGGGTTTTTATTGCACTTGAAGGAAAAAAATACATAAAAATCATTCGTCAGCTTTTCGGATGATTTTTCGAACTTTTTTTGTGATACCACCCATAATTTTCTGCACAGTAACTGCTGGTAACCTCATTCGCCATCTTGTTCCACCACTTTTCCATTTGAGCGAGTTTTTTCATGGTTCTGCCACATTTCTTCAGTTTGCCCTTAACTGTTGCCCAGTATTTCTCGATGGGACGGAAATCCGGACAGTTTGGTGGATTGATACTTGTTCTTCTTATACCACTTAACGACATCCCGGCTGTAGTGGCAGCTTGCCAGGTTCGGCCAGAACTTCACCGGACCTTTGTGGGACCGCATGAATGGCAAAACCCTCTTTTGGAGACATTCTTCTTTGTAAATATTTTCATTCATTGTGTCCCCAGTGATGAAAATCTTAGTCTTCTTCCCACAACTACAGATCCCTTGCCAGATCATCAACTTACGAGCAAATTTATCTGCGAAAACAAACTTGAATCTACCCCCAACATTCCCTTTACGCTTCGCAAGGTAAAATGTGTTACCGGGTATTCGTCCAAAATCCATTTTGACGAAAGTTTCGTCGTCCATCAAAATGCATCCATTGTACTTGGTAAACACTTTCTCGTACAACTTCCTTGCCCTGGTTTTGGCAACCAGGTTTTGTTTCAGCGTCCTGTTGGGGTGTTTGCTTGCATGATACGACCGCAAGCCTTCTCGCAAACAAATTCGTCGAGCTGTACTGTGGTTCGTCTTGAATTTTTTCGCCAAATCAAGCAAGGAGATTCCAGGATTATTGTGAACTGATCGAATTACCTTTGCTCGCAGCTTCCAGTCTTATGTTCTACTTTTACGCCTGGTTTGTTTTGCTCGATCCACCGTAAGAGTCTCCCGGTAACGTTGCAGCACCGAATTTACAGTCGATTATGGATATTTTACGAATTTCGCGATCGTTACCCCTGACCACGTCTTTCTCTACGTGAGTGTGCAGAATTTTTTCTCGCCTTTTGCGTTCCATCGTCGATAACTTTTGACTGACTACTTCAATCTTGATGAAATTTTCACCACTAAGTAAAAAAACCATACGGATCAAAACACTGTCAATAGATTCGCGATGTGACAACTAGGGGCGCTGCAATAAATGAAAAGATGCGACCAGATTCTATGTGAAACAGTTTATGTTAGAAAATCTTTTAAACTGAACATTTCAACAAATTTCTCCAATATGAATACAGTAAAATACTTATGCAGTACTGATAAAATTGGAATAAAGCAAAATAATCAATCAAGTAATTCAGATGGCATGGACTTATTAAGACTAAATTAGCCCAGATATTCAAACCATAGCGATATTCGAAGTTTTTTTTTAAAGGAATCTTCAAGTGAGTTATCACGAGTTAATATTTTTGCGAAACCTTTTGATTAAATTTCATTGAAAATAAAAATAAACAAATATTAAGTTTTATATCACGTTTTTGAAGTGTCCAAGCCAAAGTTAACCAAGCCAAAGTAAAACTACCTATTTTTCTTAAAAGATAAGAAAATCAATGGATAATCCGGAAAATTTGTAATGAAAATAGGACACTTTCGACCATGGTGTTCCATTTTTATACCTAACATAACCTAAACTTTGTTTCAATTTCAACTATTCATCAATTAAGGTGCGAATCTGTGAGAGCGAATCAAAACTATTTTCTAGTACCGTGAAAGCTTGATCTCGAACTAAATTTTACCTCTTCTTGAATCTAATAAATAAAGGCAGTTGAATTCTGAAGTCAAAAGAACAAGACGTGTTTCACTACTATCCGCACCTCACTGTGTCCGAAAAAAGGTTTAGAGCATATTATCCAGGGTTAGGGACATAACACGAATCTTCACTTCAATTGGAGCGTAATTTAAACTTATATTGAGCAATTCGGACGTTTGGGGGGGGGGGGGGATTAGGGGGTTGTGAATTATATTTTTTCTAATCTACTTTTGCTCCAAAACTGCATGAATTAAAAAAAAAACACAGATTTGTATAACAAATCCTTGAGTAACATATCAGAGAACTTGCTTTCATCAATGTAACTATTGATGAAAGTAAGTTCTCTAATATGTTACTTTGAATTTGCTCTATAATTTGGTCAATTAAGCTTATTTGATTTGAACAAAAATTAAGTTTATATAAAAAGGCCTTCGGTTTGTTAAAAAAAAACTTATTTTTTACTTAAATTCAATAAGCTACTAAACTCTGGAGCAAATTCAATGATTTTAATCATTAACAAAAATAATTAAAGTTTTCAAAAATTAAATTACTTTATTGAAATTTAGCGGTTTCAACCTGATACTTATAATTACGATTCAAATTAAAGCTTTTGTTTGAAATTTGGCCCTTGGTTAAATTGTAATTATATTTTTTTTATCATTCAACGGGATTTTACATGTTTCTTTATCTGCAAATACTTTTCTTAAAAATGAATTCCTTAAATAAAATCTTGAGGATGTTTTGTTATAAGGTTCAGATTACAGGTTCGAAATTCAGATTATGCTCTTAAGTAAGTAAAAATGATCAAGATAACTAATTATGAAATTTTAATTTTGAATCTTTTTCTGAACGATTTTTGAATTTAGATTTAAGATCAATATTTTGATATGAGCCATGAATTGATTTTTTTACAAAGTCCTCAATTATCATTCAAGTATCTTTTATTTGATGTCTTTCGATTTGATCTTCTTTCATTATTTGATTTTTTATTTTTAATCTGAATTAAAATATGAATTTCGAATGATTAATCTTAATCTGAGTTTTCAATTCTGGATCGTCATTTGAAGTTTTGAACTCTGCAAAAGAATAAAGTTTAAGAACTTCGGATCTGAATATCAAACAAAAACTCAGAATGATTTCTAAAGCTTTGATCATTTAGAGTCTGGACACTTCTCTGGACACACTATGCAAAATTTGACAGCGTTGTGTTGGTAACGAAAAGGACTTCCTAGCATATTTTTTTAGATGTCTAAGATGAAGTGATTTTGGTGGACATGGTAAAATATTCTTGCACAATAACCTCGGAAATCTTTAATTTTCGACAAATAGATAAGAATTTTAAGGAAACTCACTAGAATGCTCACGTTTTACGGTAAAACGAATAGTTTAAAATATATTGCTCGGATTCTCAATAATCATAGCCTTAATATTGTGTTTTTTTATGATTGGAAAATAAATATTTTAATGCATATGAGTTTCAAAAATTATGGATAAAAATTTGGAAATCTGTAGCAGAATTCTGAACCTGGGATAAGTTTTAGAGGTTTTGGCATTAGTTCTGAGTAAAAATAGTTTTGCTTGAATAATCTTACCCAGTCTTCAACATTTGATTAAAAATTTAAAAACTTGAGTGTAGAGAAAAATCCCTGGTTTGCTTTTCCTGGACCTTCATGGGGGTGGAGTTGCAATCTTGTTAAAAGTTCATGGCCTGCCAGAAGGCCCCAGCTCATTTTCAGCTTATTTGCTTAAATCGCAGGAGTTGCTCAACTACCCCTAAAAAGATTTGATACCATTCTGCTAGCGAAACTGCAAAATCTCGCTTTCGGCGAAAACTTTTATTATGTGTATAAGTTCCTGCACCAAATGCTGCCATAAATTTACGTTGATGACCGTTAGATGATGCGAGTTACGAAAAAAAATGTAATTCAAGATGGACGATAAGTAGAGACCCTTTAGAGTTAACCAAATGAGCTGAAATTTTTGGACGACTGTAATCTGTGACCAAAGTTGCCAAAATCACAGAAAAATCTAAAATTTTACAGAATTTTGAGCAAATTTTCATCGCAGATTCTGTGTTACAGATCACAGGGGGTCATTTTTGAAATTCTCAAACCCTGGGACCTAAAAAATTTCGCCTTGGTCCAAAACTCATCCATCATTTTTTGCAGAATTTTTAAGTAACGTTTGCATGAGTGAATCTGAACTTTGAGATTTGTATGGGAAAATATAATATTTTATACTGAAAAATCAACATCATTTTTGTTTCTTCTGTGAAACCGAGTCTGCTTATGGTTTTTGTCCCAAAATATAAAATTTTCTTTAGAGAAATCATAAATTGGCACAAAAACCATTAGATTTTAGAAGGCTTTTTTCTACAGAAGAAAAAAAATACGCTGATTTTTGGAAAATATTAAATTTTCCCATCAAACCTGAAAAATCCAATTCCTTTGTAAACGTTTTTTTTTTTAAATCTGCGTAAAATCATGAATGAGTATTGAATTAAATCGATGCTGACCTCAGGGTTCGAGAATTTCAAAAGTGACCCAAATTCGACTCAGTCTAGTGTGCCACATCGAATATCATCACTTTGCAAACGCTGTAGAAAATCACTCGTTGGGTATTTTTGCTTAGGAGGTCTTCTGCACCATTCCGACTTAATTTTAATTCGTTCCACTATTCAAAGGATGCCCTGAAGTGATAGGAAGCCAAAAAAGTCCTTTTGGCATCCAAGAGCATCAAAGTTAAAATTAGATAAGCGCATCTGAGAAGTGACTTCTCAAAATCCAAAATTTTATAAATTCTACACTAATGAAAATATACCTAGTTTTCATTTAACGAAGGAAATGCTTAAAAAAAATTTATACTTACAGTATAATTTATCTAGGGTAAGGTGTCATGTCTTCTGGTATCGTAACGAACAACCATCGCTAAACAATCTGAGCCGTGGAGTTACTCATCATAAAAATCCCCATTCTAAATTTTGTTGATCAACAAGTGATGCAAAAGAGAAAAAATCACACATCTCCCTCTTTTTTTTTCAATTTTGGCCCAAAGCGTTAACGAGTCGATTAAATATGGCTTTCATTGAAAAATACTACTGGAGTATAACTGAAGTTTCATAATAAAAACAGTCGTTTGCTAGACCGGAACGTGGTAGTGAATCGTTGATAACATTATAGTTGTTTTTTTTTTATTAAATACCTACTTCAGAATTTTTCAACAATGTGTAAGACCGTAAGTATAGATGACAAAACAATTGTAATGGTTGTAATTGTTGATTTTTTTACACACGAAAACCTTTTAGCACAAGCCTTTTTATAAGGTTCAAGAAAGTATTACATTTCTGAACAACTGTAAAAAAAAAATTAAAATTAAAAAGTAATTCATATTCATGATAGAAAACATAAGTGATGAAGTGATAACAGCTGTTTTAATGACATTTAGGGAAAAATTCATTTGCGATTTACAACCGTCATTAACGTTCGTATTTTTTGTAAACTTCAGATATTTGCAGTCCTACTGTGCGTTTTGGCACTGGTTATTTCGAGCTTAGCTAAACCTCATGGCTCCCATGAACGCCGAGGAGGTTATGGTTATGACGGGTATGGACACGGTGGACATGGATATGGAGGTTATGGTTATGGTGGGCCCGGTGGATACGGATACGGAGGTCACGGGGCACCAGCGGTCATCGTTGGCGGAGGTGTGCGTCCTGGGTAAGTTTTTAATTGCTGAACCAATGTTCGTTACTTAATTTATCGGCCTTACCAGTGAAAAGTGATGTCCTGTTTAGTAAGAACATCTTCAGATTATAAATTTAAAAGACGGATAGCAAAGTTAAAAGATTGAAAGATGGTGCAAATGAGCGAGCTGAGTTTTATCAGAAGCATTTTAACCAAATGCCAACAAATTTTTTATTCAGCACGGGTCAACTACTATGAAGTGGTAGATACAGATAGAGTGGGATTTACCACCACCAATTAGTAGTCCCAGCGTGGATCGCCTCACAAGCGGAAATTTGCAGTGGAGGACGCTTATGGTACATGCAATTTTATCTCTATCTACCACTTCAGAGTAATTGACCAGTGTTGAACAAAAATTTGAAGTGGTGAAAACGACTCTCTCATTTTCACTATGTTCAATCTTCTAACATTTCTATTAGTCCATGAAATTTCATAATCCTAAAATATTCTCATAATAAAGAAAATCACTATTCCAAGGCCAATGAATGAAAATATATTTTAAATAAAAATGTAAGATAAATAACGTTGATTAATTTCTTCATAGAATCAAATTTTTAATTTGAGATTTTATTTTTCAGATCTGCTGTAATAGTAGCGCCAGCGCGTCCTGCAGTTGTCGCTGTTCGACCACCTGTTATTCTAGGCTAAGAGATTTTCATACAAAATTTGAAACTGAGGAATAGCGTTGTAAGCCCAGACATGACGAATAAACAAATATTTTCTCAAGTTTCTAGATTTTATATATTTACTTTGATTGTATTAACCTATTGATACCCGAAACTACTTCCAGTCCTATAGTGTTCCTGGAATTTAGTAAATATGCTTGAAAATACGCGTTCAATAAGATCTTCAAACTCAAGTTCAAACTGTTTTAAATATTGATTTTCATGCGTGTCAAATTTTGGACGTAGAACTTTACATAAAGACTATCTCAAAAATTACTCGACACATCGCCACAAAATTTTGTACATGTGAACATCAAATTACTAGATAGTGTCACCGAAAATTTCATCAATTTTCATTGACATATACGAAAGTTATACCCAAATGAAAATTCTGAACTTTTTTCGAGCACTCTTTTAGATTAATTTTGATTCGATTTTAAACATGACGTTTAAAAGATTCCTGCTGGATGTAAAGTGAGGGGTGTGATGTACCAAAAAATTGAAATGTTTGATCTTATTCTTCACCTTTAATTTGTCAGAAAGTGGTCACAATCTGCAGAAAAAGTTTCCCTTCATTAATCAGACATTGGAATTGGATTAAGCGTCAAAAATCACCAAGGATTATGTTTACATGGCTGCAAACCGGAACAAAAATAAATCACGGTACTCCCCCGATCAAAAAAAAGACCAGATGACGAAGTGTCAACCAGGTCGGTAATTAGCACCTTGGTTCGAATCTTATCATTCGCCACCACGACGATGCTTAATGAACGATACGAAATGCAATCAGTCAATGCGCAGTGGTTGCCAAGTTTTGAGGGAATTATTGTTCATAATCAAAATGTCTAAGCTGGTAAGTAAAGTGTCCTCCAAAGTTCAAGTATTGATATAGGTATCTTCTGCCGAGCTGGTCGAGTAGTGAAATGGTGGCGCCAGTCTGGCTGGATGTTTGGAATGACTGTCATTCCGTGAATTTGAAGTATAGGGGAGAATGAGGATACTTGATCCCTGGGGATACTTGATTCCTTAGCTATATCTCGAAACTGGAATGTCGTACAAAGATCAAATGTTCTAGAAAAATGTGCCAAATGGAACAAAACAGCAAAAGTTGAGGCTGAAAAAAATTTAACAAAATAAGTTTTTGGGTTATTACACTTTGTTTGAAAAATTTTACAAAATGTGACTTGAAGACCTTTTTTCATCATTTTAAAATGTTTTTAACATGGAAATATTATAACAAAAATATTTATTCTAATACATCAATCTTTTGAGTGTAATATGAACTTCAAAATGCAATATTTTCAAAGCGATGGATAACTCCCAACTTTTTTCAAAAAAAGTTATCTAAAATGTTGATTATGGGTACAATTGATCCCTAATATTTGGGTACAAAAGATCCCTTCTTCTCAATGGATCGTGGTCATTGCTGATTACGAGATTACTAATATTTATCCAATAGCTAATTTTCATTCATCAATTATCTGAAGAAAAGGGCTAAAATAATTGATTTTCTCTTGTTTATAGAAAATTGCGCCCGTAAGTATGCAATGTCATAAGGGTTGAGAATAAGCTATAGAATTTTTTTCCGACAATTATAGATTGCGAAATGAGAACAAACATGACCAAAATAGTCAATTAACATTCTATCTTGGGGTATTGTTTGATTTTTTCCATGGATTAGGGCTTCCTGAATAAAGGATCAAGTCCCCCTTAACTTCAAAAATATCGCAATTTTTTTACTCCCGCGAAAATGCTTCTAGTTCATCTACGGGTTCAAGTATCGTTCTAATTTTAGGAGCATAGAAATTTGAAGTTACGCGCTGTCAGAAAATGTAAAAGAGTGCGGGTTGATAAATTTTTCCAAAAAGATATGGTGAAAATAAGAAAAGGGGATCAAGTATCCCCACTCTCCCCTACTGTTTATAAAAATGTGTTTTCAAAAGTTTGAATGTCCCAAGAAGAAGTGGAAAATAGTATACTCCTTCTAATACCGAACCGGATCGCCGCATTTGCTTAGGTTCACAAAATAAATAAAAAATTCTCAAAAATAAAATGATGCAAACAAATTACTGTTTTTATAAATAGTTTGGTTTAATGGATGCTTTAAGTAAGATTCAGCTATCACATTCAAAGTTATTAATTTTTTTTTGATTTTTTTTTCAAAGGCATTGTTGCAAAGAAAGAACGAACAATGAAAAAAAAATGTTGATTTTTATTTCAATGTTTTTGTTTGGATATTATATCAGTCCTTAAAAACCGGAAAGAGAAACGACGCAAATTTTTTTTTTATTTGTTATCTCATTGGAAAGAGTCTATGGTCTCTTTTTTGTTAATTGTATATTCATTCTTAAATCAACAACAATTGACATTCTTAGGCCAAAAGCTTCAATCAAATAAAATTGCATTTATTTTGTTACATTACTTATGAAAAATTGACATTCATAAATCTGCAGTAATTTTGCAAAATGATACTGTAATTTAAAAGATTTTAAAATGATGTATTGAACATAATAATTTAGCGAAAAGAGTGGAGAAAAAGTTGTATACTCAGTTTGGAGCAACTTTCAAATATGTATTTCTTAATTACCTACTCGGAAATATTGCAATCAAATATTAAATGTCACAACTTTGAAAGGATACAACTTTGTTTGTGGTTTTCAATTAATAAACTCAGTGCACTAGATTGTGGGTAATTGTAATTTCTACAACTTGTTTAAAGATGACGATGTTCTATTTTCACATAGAGAACAGGACATTGAAGTGGTGTATATAGAAGTCAGAAATGATCAATAATACCATGAATTCACGTGTCAAAAGTAATCGATGACAACACAAGCACCTTATACTTGTTATTGTAGAAGTCAAGCTAGTATGTATGTAATGTATTTGAGAGCTAATTAGGAGACCATGGTTCAGTATAAGTAATTTGATTAGATCCTCTTTAGACGTCAACTAATAAAGATTTAAATCAAGAATAACCAAGTCTTTCAAATCTATCCAGCATCCTACATTATTGACCAAACAATATTCATTTCAAATGGAATTCAATTAACCTCCTTTCGCATCTATTTTCTCAATTTCTTAAATAAATTGATTCGCATATAAAATAAAAAAAAAATGCAAAACAGCGCATAATATAGCATTATAAATTCCTCAAATTTATCCGGTTTTTCAATGGAATTTTCGAGAAAAGTCCGGTCCGGCACGGATGACCGGATATTGTAGAAACTACTCGGATCATTGTCGAAAAACGGATTAGTGAAAGTTTGTTTAGTCAAAAACAAAACCCATTTTTCCAGATGCTTCAAACACAAATGTGCTGCAACGCAAAAATTCAAATAATTTTTCTTCACTTTCTCAATAATAGTTTTAGATAATTGTCTGGTATTTTTTCAAAAATAAAAAAATCAAACTATCAACCGGATTTTTTCAGGTTTTTTCAAAAAATTAGCCAGAAATTACCCAGCCCGGTTACGTGCAAAAATAATTTAAGGATGCTAATACATTAAACTACATTGGAATGCTTGGTGACAAAATTTTTCCTATAACTTTTTTTCTTGAAAAATAAATACATAAAGAATAGTAAAAAAAGTTATAATAAGGGTATCTGAACGAAAACCTTGTTTGGGATTCAAATCAACAATATGAGTAATGTAAATCAGTAAAATATATTTCCAGCTGATTTTCCTGAACCTGAAGATTAAGTTATTTTATCATCAGTAAATTAAAATTAATCATTTATTTCATATTTAAAATCCTGTGAAAAAAATAAAATTTGAAATTTAGATTTTTTTTAAATAACGAAATTTTGAAAATGAATTCAGATCATTTTTATAATAGTGGTTCTCACCACTTTTGTGTTTTGTTTTGGGGTATTTTAAATTTCAATTCCGAATCTGAATTTTACATTTTGAATCTGAATAAAAAAATTGGATTTCTAATTTTAAATCGATTTCTGAATCTAAATTCCCAATAAAAATTCCCAATAATCAATAACAGAACAGAGAGAATTCATAACCTAAAATTTTTTATTTGAATTTTGTGTCTTTGATTATGATATGATTTTATGATTGACTATAAATATGATTTTCTTGCTTCTACTGTTTATTCGTGATTCAACTGATGAATCGGAATGACAGTTCGGAATGATGAAACTTTTTTTAAATTCTGGATGAATATTATGGAACTTTTTAAAGTTTCAGTTCTTCATAAGAGTAAGGAGTAGAAATTTCAAATCTAAGTCTTAAAAATGGTTTGTTATTTAAAATATTTAATTTTAATATTCCGGAATGGTGAGTTTTGAACAGAGAAATTCTTAATCTTATTTCAGTTTTAAATGCAAAACCAAGATTCGTATCAGGATTTTGTTCCAAAGATAAACCGAACTGAAAATCAAGTACATATATTAAACTGGATACAGATTCCACAAACCGGTCACTGGCAACAAATTGAGATTTAAAAAAATTGGAATCAGAACATTGGGAATGATTCAAACCTAAGTAAACCATACATTTTTGCGCACTTATCCGAGCAAGGCAAATCCGGGTAATTTTATTTAAAAACCTTTGCTTAATCCGGGCATTCGATTTAATAAATTTCAACTTAAAATCTGGGCAATATCTAGGCAAATTGAGGAATTCTTCAATTCAAATCAAGAAGGAAAAATACTTGAAAAGCTGATTTTTCTTAGTAAAAAAAAATTCGGATAAACTTCTGAAAAAATTGTTTTGAACACAAATTACAAAATTAGATATTCGAGACTAAGCACTGTACCCAAAATTTATGCACTATTGTGAATAACTTTTGATAGCGTTATTCGAGTACAGTCTTCAAATATTTATCAACAAGTGAGAAAATTTTGGAAAATCTGTAGTAGAATAGTGAGTCTGTGATAAGATTTAGAGGTTTTGGCCGTGGTTCAGAGTTGAGATTGTTACTGTAGTAGTTTAGTTACTTTTAGTAGTTCATCAAAATTTGATTAGCAATTTAAAATTTTGAGTTAAGAGAAGAACATTTTGCTTCACATGTTTGGATCCTCATGAGGAGGGGGGGGGGTATAAACCAGATCCCCCCTCGTTCCTACGGCCTTGATTATATTGATAGCTTACAAAACCGTTGATCTTTCATAGAATTACTATGAGTGAGTTTTTTTTTTTTTTGTTTCGATTATAGTCGTTTTACCATTTTTATGGCATTCGCGACTTTATCAACGTTACAGTTGGCGAATCGTTATTGAAAAACTCATCCGGTACAACTGTGTTCGATGTTTACTCTTGGGCTCGAACTCGCGGACATCGGCTCAGGAGACAACAGACTTGCCAACTGAGCTATATCACAAGCCCCACTATGAGTGAGTGATGGAAAAGTATGTAAGCACTGTCAGAAATGTCCTCAAAGTTCGAATCAAGCATTGAAGTGAAACACATGTATGGCAACTACGGTTAAGAGTCAACAGGGAAGTCAAGTCTCATACCAAAATTTAAATTTTGGATTAAAACAGCTAAGTGTAGATAGCTGAAATGTCAAACAAAATTCCTCCGATGAGCTAAAAGTGTTACCTAGTTATGAGTCATGCAAACCTAACCTCAAACATCGCATTTTTGCTAGTTCCAGAGAGGGTTTTTTTTCAAGAATCATCATAAGATTTACCTATTACAAAGCATTTATATCCAACGAATGGTTTTTGACATACACTGCCGGTTAAAAGTTTGGGATCACCCCCTCAAAAACATGAAAATTTTGATCGGCCATATCTCAGCCATCTGATAACATATTTGAATTCTTTTGATCTCATTCAAGAGATCGTGAGCAAAATCTTATTTGTATGTATTTCACAAAATGTTAACATTGAGTTCATACAACTTAAATTTATCTTAAATTTGGAACATTTTTCAAAAATCGGACTTAAAATTCAAACTCGATCATCTCAGGGTGGGGTGGACTAAATTTCAAAATTCTTGTCGCATTCGAATCCTTTATTCATACTTATGAAAATACATTTGTTAAATTTTTTTTTTGAATTTGAAGTTGCGTAAAAAGCATTGCAGTGAAATAGATGTGGAGCAAATTTGTCGACATCACAGAGCATAACTCAAATGTTATAAGTTTTAAAATGAAACTATTTTAATCAATATTTAAAAAAAAAACACTTTTGGTGACTCGAAGAAACTTTATTGATAGAATTCGGTTCATTTGTTTCTGAGTTATATACTGCCGAATTTCGGTGTTTATCGGCTTAGATTTATTCGCGGTTCTTATTGTGTTAAGATTCCACTGGGCTAGGATTTCTTATTCATTTGATTTTTCATTTAAAACAAAGTTTGTTGCAAGTTACCCCTAGTTTGTCGGTTAAAGTGCTTAGTTTTTAGGTCTTGAGTATAATTGCTTATTGAATTTTGTAAGGCATTAAAAAAGTTTGAAATTTTTCACAATACTAGGTAGTACCTACAAATAAAAAAATACCATATAAATATGGTTTTGTATGCAGTAGAGTGTTAAAAATTTCATTTTAAATTTTTTTCCGGAATCCCAAGAATTCCCAGGAAAAGGATCGTCAGATTTCTCGATTCCCGGGAACTTTAAAATGGCCGGGAAATAGACACTGCAGAGACTGTATTCAAAACATTAAATCATGTCTTTTTCTTATAGATTTTCATGATGTTATGCTTTGTAGCCTCTGCAAGCATAACTTTAGCTGATCCCCGAGGTGGCGGCGGCGGTGGGGGTGGTGGTCATGGAGGGGGAGGTGGAGGCCATGCTGGAGGCTTTGGGGGAGGTGGAGCACACGGAGGTGGTTTTGGCGGAAGTCATGGTGGTGGTTTTGGTGGCGTCGGTCGTGGAGGCATCGGAGGACACCAAGGTTTCGGCTACGGAGGTCGTCCTGGATATGGTTCACCTGCATTTTTTGGTGGAGGAAGCCCGATATTTCCTGTGTAAGTGCATAATTTCTCAGAGTTCAAATTCAATATAATTTAAGTTGTGTTCCGTTCATCCAGGTATCGGAGACGCCATGAATATTTCCAACCACCATTATTGCTAGGCTAGACCTAGGGTTTACGTTTTAAGAAATAAAAAAACCCTTACCACAAAATCTCAAAATCCCATTCTAAGTTTAAAAAGGGGACTCCGGCAATGACCGCGTTGTTTTCGTTAGCCGATTGGTTAACCCTTTGCTTTGTTCAGGCTCCTCGAGTTCTCAAGTGTCGTTTCTCGGATCAAAGTGTCACTCGGCGGGAGCAAGCAGTGATTCCTAAAGCAAATATTGACAATGCAAAATTATTTCCAACGACGAGACTACCACGGTTCGTCGTCATCGTTCGCCATTTCCAGCAAAATGTAGGAGGTAGGTACAGCGAGAGGCAGAGTGGAATAACAGCAGCAAAAAACTATGATGGTGCGACAATTCCTAGTTACGGTGATGGTGGAATTGAATAAACTTCGGAAATCTCGGACTGAAGTTCTGTGTATGAACGGCATTAAAGAGTAAACAATAGCACTGTTCAAAAGCATTTTCTTTCTATCCTTGATAGATTTTTTGCATTCATTTTCAACATACTTGAAATAATCTCATGACCGTTTATTTAAGGGGATGGTTTTAATAAAAAGTCATTGAACAGGGCTATGGTTTCCAGTATTTTATGCAGCAGAAGCCGTCTCTTATTTGGGCAGTGATTTGGTAGAACCAACATATAAATAAAAAGCACAATCTAGGAGGGGACATCCCACGAAGCGTAGCGTTAAATCGAAACTGAACGGATGGAAGCTGGAAAAAAGGGCGTAAAACGTGGGAATGAGTCATGATGTCCGTTTCCAGCTCTTGATTGTTGGTGGCTGGCTGGCTGGCTAGTTATTGCGAAGTACCTCAATGCCCAAACATACATACGTTCCAGTGAGTGCGTCTTCGCATTTGTGAGAATATTTGGTCAATAAATCATATCAATGTATGATACACCCTTGATCAAGCTAATTGATAGAGGCTATCTATAGGATTGAATCAGGACACGCAGAAAGAACATCCTAAAGATGTCTGTGCATGTATGTTTAACCATGAATTTCGCGAAAGGAAAGAAATCAAAACCAGGAAAATAAATCTATTTCGTCAAACTTTTTAAACCATCACACAATTGACAAAATTGACAAAATTGACAAAATTGACAAAATTGACAAAATTGACAAAATTGACAATATTGACAAAATTGACAAAATTGACAAAATTGTCAAAATTGTCAAAATTGTCAAAATTGTCAAAATTGTCAAAATTGTCAAAATTGTCAAAATTGTCAAAATTGTCAAAATTGTCAAAATTGTCAAAATTGTCAAATTTGTCAAAATTGTCAAAATTGTCAAAATTGTCAAAATTGTCAAAATTGTCCAAATTGTCAAAATTGTCAAAATTGTCAAAATTGTCAAAATTGTCAAAATTGTCAAAATTGTCAAAATGATCAAAATTGTCAAAATTGTCAAAATTGTCAAAATTGTCAAAATTGTCAAAATTGTCAAAATTGTCAAAATTGTCAAAATTGTCAAAATTGTCAAAATTGTCAAAATTGTCAAAATTGTCAAAATTGTCAAAATTGTCAAAATTGTCAAAATTGTCAAAATTGTCAAAATTGTCAAAATTGTCAAAATTGTCAAAATTGTCAAAATTGTCAAAATTGTCAAAATTGTCAAAATTGTCAAAATTGTCAAAATTGTCAAAATTGTCAAAATTGTCAAAATTGTCAAAATTGTCAAAATTGTCAAAATTGTCAAAATTGTCAAAATTGTCAAAATTGTCAAAATTGTCAAAATTGTCAAAATTGTCTGAATTGTCAAAATTGTCAAAATTGTCAAAATTGTCAAAATGTCAAAATTGTCAAAATTGTCAAAAATTACAGTATTCAAGAAAAAAATGAGCTTTGTTCTACATAAGGATTATTTATCGACTGAAATTAAATCGGATGAACAAGCGGAAAACATTGAAAGATGATTTAATAAAAAGTTGTCAAACAAACATGTATACCAAATATTATTATCGGATTATCTATTGTTTATAAAACAAAAAATTGTGTTTGCCTTGAGCTTGGTCAATCAGCGGCAAAATCACGGGAAAATGAATAATAAAAAAACCTGTTTGCGATGGGTTCAATCAGCGGACAAATTCACGAAAAAAAATGAAAACCTGTAGTTGTTTAGTTGAGTGTTGTTGACTTGAGTTGAGTGCGCAGTCCAATTTTTTGCGATGCGAATGGTATTATTTCCCAAGTAACCATTAAGCCGTAAAAAATGGCACTTATTCGGCTCTATAGTCGGGTATAGAAAATACCTTACTGAGCCTAACGGCTACATGTTGTACTCGAGGGCCGTTCAAATGCCAATTTTGGACTGCAAATCGGCCGATATAAAGCCTGTCCCCACTTTTCGAACCACACGGTAATTTTGAATTATTCAGAGACTGATTTGCTTTGGTTCAGGAGTCGCACCATATATGAAGATGAAAACAACTGAGTGAGAAACCTTCAAAATTTTGAGTTGTTTTCATCTAGCGAGTTCCAAATCCTGGGACTTAGCAAAGACGCACACTTTTTCGAGCAAAATAGATGAAAACAACTCAGAGCGTTTCGTAAACGGTTGAAAACAAACGTTTTTGGTCGAACGGCGACGGGTAAAATTTTCAAATTAGCTTAATTTATTTGTATTTACAAATTTTGATCCCCTCTAGGTTGGTTCCCACTGCGTGCGGGCAACTTTTATCACTGGAATATACGTAAGTATCGGCTAAACCAGGACCGATTATGTCATCGGGAATATTTGTACTTCATCGAACAGCAGGAAGTGCTGGTGGCTTAAAAAAGGAGAGCCATTCACGGAGCTGGGACTGAAAAAATAAGGTTAGTTTTAGCGGAACGTCCAATAGAAAATTTAATTTTGAATATTTTTTTTTTCAATTGCAGATTCGATGCGACCAATGACCGAGGGAGTGTACCGCGGATCATTGGGAACGGATTGCGGAATGCATGCCGAACCGGAGCAAAAAGGAGTGTCTCAAGCGGGTCAAGAAGATGGTGGATCTGATGACCGTCAAAAAGGAGCACCGAAGTAAAAGTGAAGCAATCAAATCACTTCCCACCCACCGTGAGGAAAATTTCTCGGTTTTATTTTTTTTTTCACATCGGACATCAAATAGTAATTTTTCAAAAAAATAAATGAAACAAAACGTGACACACCGTACAATATTAAATTTCTCATAAAAATTCGACATTCCATGCGAAATTACTGTAAAATTTCATAAAATGTTGAGTTATTTTCATTCAGTCAACCCATAGTCATCCCCCGTGCAAGCCTGAACAAAAACAACTCAGAATTCGCGAAAACCCCTATTATTCATTTCTGAGTTTTGCCGTTCTAATCAAAATTTGAGTTTTCCCAGTTTTGGCGCATTTTGAATTGTTTTCCTTCAAATCTGAGTCACGGAGAATTAGAGTGCACGCCTATGGGAAGATGTCAAAAAGTGACAGCAAAGTAAAAAAAAATCACAAAAATTTTATTGTGAAGCATTTTATGTTCTTTTCTTTTTCCTCGAGAAGAGATTCACCCAAGCAACCAGAATTCCCTTCAAAAGGGTCTATAGAAGCTTAATCAGCTCTCGTTTCTGTCTGAAGAGAATGCTAATCAGCCCAAAATTTAAGTTATTAAAGCAACTTTAAAGTTCGTTTCATTGGCTGTAGAGAACGCTATACAGCCTTTAAGCGAATATCAAGAAACTCTCCACGCACCAAAAAAAATCGCATGACAGATCGCTCTGACAACCCACATGACAGACTCTTGGATTGTCGGTCTATCTAGAATTTTCTCATTGATTTTAATGTTTACATAACCTCAGGTATATTTTTTGTTGTTTACTTACTTTCGAAACCAAAGTCGCTGCTCACTGCTTCGGGATTCGATCCACTGCTCTCTAGGTTAGAAGTAAAAACCTTTAGCCGCTCGACTATGTCAGCTCATGCCCAACTACTGTTTAAAAGTTGTATTTAAACTTCCGAGTTGTTTGAGCTCTCTAGTTAGAGAAAAATAACACATGATTAAATAGAGTGTAAAAGGTTATTGTTGGATTGGAATTTTTTATTTTGATTGATTCAAATAAGAAACACAAAACTTTCCCATTATAATTTTTATTTATTTTTAATTCCGATCACACCTTTTTTAATCATCAATGAAACGTACACACAATAGTTTTAGCGATTTGAAATTTTAAACAAAACACAAACCACTGTTTGTCCTGTGGCCGGGCTTCCGGAAGGGTACGATGTGTCCAAATTACCAGCATCTTTAATGAACAGGATGCAAACACAGATTAGGGCACTTGCTGGTCAACGTTTAACAATTTTGCCCTCCCAGCTGGAGCTGGCAGGCTTTTATTGTATCCAAGATGATTATGCGGTTTTCCGACCCAGGCCAGTCGATCTTTGATACTCAGTTGAGGGCTCCTAAGTTATTTCTATCCTTGGCAAAATTTTGCAGTACTTCTGCCATGGCTAGCAAAAACTCAAAATTAAATAATAGGCTTAAACGTTCTGCCAATGTAAACAATCCTTTTCGGATGACAGAAATGTCAGAAATATTTGACAAATCTCTTGAAATTCTCCTTAAAGTTCCAGGTGCGAACTTATTGGTTCATAGAAAGAGCAAAGCAGGCATATCGATAGCCTTTAAGAAGATGTCGCATAGAAGGTGCATTAAAGTTTTGTTTTTTTATGCTTTAAAACTTCAGTAGGCGATGGAAGTTTCTGTGTAATTTTAACGTAACAATGAGCGCCTGGAAATCCCATAAACCCTTTGTGCAGCCAAATGTGAACTTCGGGATCCCATGTTTAAGTTAGTATGCGACTTTTGGTTGCTTGGGCAGTTTTCTATCTCCCTAAAACCCCTTATTTGTATCGCTATTGAGATGGTAGTGGAATTGAACTCAGAACCTCTAGGACTACTGTTGAAATATACTGGAAATATACGAGCATTTGACGGCGCCTTTAACCCATGACCTATCGACTAATTGCTTCAATCAAGGAAAATATGGCATTCTTTAAAGAAAAACTATGTTGCAGTTCCAAGTGAGAGAAAAACGTTTAAATGAATGAGTCTTATTATATTTTAATCAACACATTTTATTTATTGGTATAGTTAAACAGATTTGAGGCAAAACATTTGTAATATAGTTCTCCGGCGATACAAATTGAAAGCTTCGTACACTTCACTGCTTGCAAAATTGCATCTGGATGACCTTCTTCGACGAATCACCAGCAAGCTGCGCAGTAAAGTCTCCTCCATCCTCTAGCCTAGTTCGATTCTTGGACAAATTTTGATTGAGATTTTTGAGGTTTCACAATCGTAGCATCTACCTCCACTGCCAGCTGCCGAAAAAACATTCAGGAAGTTAAAATTGCAATGGTAGATCCAGCTGATATGCCGGAATCCGCTGCTCCTGTACCACCTGCGCCTCTATTCAGCAAACTTTCTTTCGAAGAAAATCTAGCGACACTTAAAAATCTTAAAACACTTAAAAATGCTAATAGAAATTTCAATCCGTTCCAGAACTATTCTGTTTGTTTATCAAATTGTTCGGTTTACTTATTATTTTTTGTTGTTGTTTGATTGCCTTCAAATTGACATTTTGCCCAAAAAGTCTTTGACATTTCTTTCACATATCAACAGGGCTTGAAAGCCATAAAGCAGCAACAGAAACCCATATACGGCTGATTTCCCGGCTTCACTCTCACAATGCTTATTGGCATTTGAAAACATACTTTACGGCTAATAGACACTCAAGTGCCATTAAATATCCATAATTCGGCTTATAACAATGCTTAATGGTTTGCTGGGTTCCTATAATAGATTATTCACCGTACACAACTCCTTTTTTTTTAACTTCTCATATAAAGCTTAGTTCTTTTAGAAATGGGACAGTTACGAATGCCTGTATCTAAAAAACCATTCGTTTGAACGAAATACTTTCTATGAAGAAAAAGAAGGTAATGTTATGATCTTTCACGAAAAAAATTGAAAAAAAAAATTTACCGTTTTTTGTTAAAGAAATTTCGACTTTATTCTTGGTATCTCCCTTTGGCCGGCGCACACTTTTTTCAGTCATGGTATTGATCAGTTTCTCCAACTTATACTTCGTAAAATCTATATTTTAGGTGGCTTCACCCTCCTTCTTCAATTTCTGATACTTTTTGGTCCAATACTTCTCTGGAAACTGGAAACTGGAAGCATTTTAATGGATACAGTTGTTTCGAAATGAACAAATTTTATTATTTTTGACCACATTTTTGAACGTTTTTTTTCGGTACCGGTTTTACAGCTTAAGAGCTTTGGAACTATCAAAAAATGGTTGTTTGAGGTTGGATTTCAATGAGTCATCACTAGGCAACACTTTCAGCTTATCGGAGAAAATTGTTTTGGACATTTCAGCGATCTACCCTTAGTTTTTCGTTTATTGAAAATTAAAAATGCTGGTATGAGACTTGACTTCCTTGATGATCCTTAACCGTCGTTGCCAATCATGTGCTTCTCTCCAATGCTTGATTTGAACTTTGTGGACATTATTGACAGTGTTTGCATACTCATCCACCACAAAAACTCAGTAATTCTTTGAATAATCAACGGTTTTGTCAGCTATCAATTTGATAATAACGTATTTTCAAGGAAACTGTGCAAAATTATTTTTTTCTTTTTCTCTTGCATCGTACATATCTCAAAAACGCGTAAATTTTAAATTTTGAAAAAAATAGGTCGATTAGTTCTTTTTACAGGCAACAAAATGTTGTCAAAATTTTCAATATCCAATAACTAGTTAACGAGCTATTAGCAAATGAAAGTGTCCCATTTCTAAAAGAACTAAGCTTTATGTACAATTTGTTACATTTTAACGACAACATAATTGAATTCGACCAGCGTATAAGGTATCGAAGACACATTTATCGCATCAAAAATCTTCGTCATGCCAAATTAGTTAATTCTCAGGCTATGGAAAAATGTGTTTTCAATAATGTAGGGGAGATGAGGGCATAATGAGCACCCGAGGCATAATGAGAACTACGCTTTTCTACGAAAGTGCGTATTTTCTTAAATAAATTTTCATGAGGATTTGTTTCGTACTTCCTATAGTATTAATTTTTCACAAAAAAAGGAATCTCCTTATTATCTTTACAGAGATATTTAAAAAAAACTAGCTTGGTTCTCAAGTTACGAAAATATTATAATTTTTGAGCACCACGAAATAAGCTCTTATGATCTTAAAATAACCTTGATCTATAAAGTACGCACTGCAACATGATGTAC
Source organism: Uranotaenia lowii (assembly GCF_029784155.1). Lineage (NCBI taxonomy): Eukaryota > Metazoa > Arthropoda > Insecta > Diptera > Culicidae > Uranotaenia > Uranotaenia lowii. The sequence goes on from NC_073692.1 coordinate 391,894,578, forward strand.
ACATTGTTTCTCAATTTTTACCATCAAAAAATTTTTGATTTTTCACTTTTATCAATTTCAAAACACGTTTTTACTTACATTTGTTGACTAGGGGCATATAGAGCACCATATTATCGAGGCATAATGAGCATTTTCTGCCATAGAATCTAGCAGCGAATTAAAATTGATTTATAGCGCCACACCTTGACTAGTTTTCATCCGACAATTTAGCCTATTGGTAAGGTGTCGGAGAGGTAATCAAAAGACTAGAGTTAGATTTCTGTTCGAGGTGATTTTTTTCCATTCACAATTCATGATCGATTTTTTTATTGTTACATTATACGGCTAGTAGCATCATCCTCCGAACAAAGCACTTAATGTATGAGCGTGCGTGAATTGTTTGTATTCTACAAACAGACCTAGATTATTTTGTTATTGCTTTGTTTGATGAATCTACGACTCACCTGACTTCATCGAATTGAATTCGCTGCTAGATTCCCCGGCAGAAAACGCACATCTTGCCCTGAATAATGGTGCTCATACTGCCTCAGGGGGGGTTCTCATTATGCCTCCACAGTGGTTGGTTTTCAGCTTTTGGCAAAAATTTTTAAAATGCATTTTTTAACGTTTTCATCTAGTTTTTCACGTTTCAGCCCGTTAGGGAATAGGCTTTTCAAGTGTCTGAACACGAAACAATAATGTAACCTCCATATTATAGCTATTTTCTATGGTTAAATAACCGTTTTCCTTAAGGTGGCCATTATGCCCCCATCTCCCCTAGATTGTTTTTTTGTTTTGTCTGGGATTTTAACGCTCGTAATTAATTCAATCTCAATGAATACTAAGAATAATAATATTTCATTCCGATGACTTCATGTTTTGTCCTCTCTTGCAAAATAATGATTTGAAGATTGATTCAAGAATTTACTTCTTAACTTTTCAATGAAATTAGTGAGTGAGAGTGATTTTTTTAACTGTGTTTACTCCTCCGGCTAGCCTACCGCACGGAAGGCTACCGTCGCGCGATTAGAAATTTTCCCAGTAACCGCAATAAGTTTTAAGTATTCTTTTCCATATATTTTGAAAATGTTCCTTCAATGCTCTTGTTTATGATTTTGAGTTGATTCTTCTTACAAAATTTACTGTCCCGTCGAAAAACCATAAGAAGGGCCAAAGAAACGAGCCGTGTACATAAAACATTGGCATCATCAGTGAGACCATTTCGCATGAAAGATTACTTTTTAATCGATCATGCTCATTACGGAATTTATTGCCATTTATTCGAACCCCTCTCGACTGACTGGCTGGCAAGCTGCCTTCGTGCCAAACCTATTCGATCCCTTTTTTTTGGTCTCGCCATTCTATCGGTTTCAGAACGATTTGTGGAAAACACACGCACGCACAGCACAGACAAACGCAGAGTGTTCAATAAAATAAGTGAAATATGATCAACATTGAGCAAGCGTATCCCGGAGTCCATAAAGCATATTTCGGGACCGATGAAAACAAACGCATCCGCCATGGGCAAGGGCTCCGGCAATTTAATTGATTGCTAGGGATGAAACAATCTACAGTGATGTGGGAATTTTAGACAAATTTTTTTAACTTTTTTTGTTTTTTTTTTCAAATTAAAATTTTCAATAGAATCTTTGAGAAGCCAAATACTGTTTACTAAATCATTCTTAATTCTTGAAATAGTCGACATTACAAGAAAAAAAAATCAACAAATTTCACCTTACTGTAACCCAATTGCATAAAGCATACACATCGACCCAGGATAAGTGTAACTAAGTATAAACCTTTATGAATGAAAGCTCGTTGGATAAATCCGTCTGCAATACCGACATCGGACTACCGGGTCCGTTGTTTTTGCGTAGACCTACCTTCGGAAAAGTCATCCTTCCGACGACGTCCACCATTATCACATTTCCGGAGGGCACCTCCACCAGTTTGAGGTTATATGTGCGGGGTGTTGAAAAAAGGTTGCACCTCAACCGGGGACAGTTTCAGAGCTCAATGCAACGTTGTTTGTTAACGTGTGTCCGCCGGAACGAACGAATGGTCCAATCCGGTTGCACTGATAATGGGCCGGACAGGAGAGAAATGTTGTCATACGAGTTTAATATTTACAATACCATTGAAACAATCGGTTTGGCGAGCTGAATCCATGCGAGAAGGATTATAATTCATGGCTTCATTGAACTTTGGATTGGCATTCAGTTACTTTTTCAGAGGAAACCGTGTTTGTAAAATAAACTCTATAGCTACTTCCGGGAGAATATATACAAAAAATCAAAATTAACGACTGATGCAATTTGATTCAAAAACGCGTGAAAAGTTGAAAGCTGGCGTTATTTCAAGAAAAAAAATCGCATTTATGTAATAAATGAGAAAAATCACAAAGCTGCCAAAGAAATCAAACTACAAAAAATGTTTTCAATGGTTTTGGAAGGCTTGATACAAAAATGTTCATAAAAACTCAGTTGAAAAAGTTATTCTCATTTTCAAAAACTAAGCTTTCGTTTTCTCAATGTGGAGAGGTAATTTAAAGTTTTTTTTCTTATAAGAGGGGACAACATACACTATAGAATAACACATATCAGTCGACGTTGAAAAGCCATAAGCCATGCCGGTTTGTATAGATCCTCACTGTAGACTTATTCACTTTTCGGCTTGTTTTGCAGATCGAAACTGGACTCAAATTGAAGGGTTCAAATGTAGTAAGTCTTCAAGTTGGATACAGTGTGACAATAAACATTCCGTAATTCAGAGTTGTCGTCTAGCTTGGAACTGGAGTTGGCAATGAGGTGTGAGGCTGGCAACTAACCTTCGCCCAAACAATCCTCCCCAAAGTGCCTGAATACCCTTCCAGCAGTTGGATGCAAGTTCACGCACGCTGACCGCAGTGTAGCACCATACCACAGGAGTAACCTGCTTGGTGATTAACTGTATCCAGGCTCCGCACCTGACTGAATCCTTCAACCTCTGCGCTAGCTGATCAATCCTGGTTTTGGATCCCGTGAGTCCTCTTCTCAGCCGTCAGGAATTAATTCACGCTATTAACCGCAGCGTAGTTCGTGACTCGTGATTGCACCGAGAGTAACCCTCTCGGATCCCGCCTTTCCGGTCACGATCTCCAGTACCACCTTGGCTTGTCTTTGTGAGCTAAACCAACCTTCGCGGCCTTCGTGAACTTAAACACTCGCTGCAGCAGCTAAAGGTGCATATTCTGAAAAGCCCGCAGTGGTTTTTGGGGTATTTTATCTCAGGCTTCACGCTTCATAACTTTCAAACCATCATATTTTGTAGAGAAAACTTCGGGCTTTAATTTACCTTAGACAGCCAAGTCTATAGGGTTCAGGTTAGGCAAACTCACCGGCCACTAGGAACTTGAAAGTCACTCCTCAAAAAAAAAAAAAAAAAAAAATGCACACAAATATTCTCTTCCCTCCGCCAGTGCGAAGACCTACTGAAACCAAAATGGGGACGTGCCCACGGTGCGACGACATGCCTTAGGACTAGTCTCGATACTTTTTTTTTGTTTCGATTATAGTTGTTTTACCATCTTTATGGCATTTGCGACTTTATCAACGTTACAGTTGGCGGATCGTTATTGAAAAACTTATCCGGTACAACTGTGATCGATGTTTACTCTTGGGCTCGAAATCGCGGACATCGGCTCAGGAGACAACAGACTTACCAACTGAGCTATACCACAAGCCCTTCTAGTCTCGATATATAAATGGTTGATTTTCACCTCTTCTGGGTTTTCGGTTGATCTTCATCAGGGAAGCACGGGTGTTTTCAGTCCAGACCTTCAACAATGAAAGATTCAGTAGCCTTCTGGCCTTAAACACGTCTGTCTAGACTTGTGATCTTTCTGGCAACCATAATTTATCTATTTGTTTTTTGCTGAACCGCTGTATGGCGATGTATTTTTCTGCCAATTTGTAAAATTCCTTAAGAAAATTTTCCGCTGAACAACTTTGACCAAGATCGTAACTTTGTTTATTATTAGGAAAAAAGTTATTAGCTGTTTAACAGGGGTATGTCTTTTCGGATTGATAAGCAATAAATTCAATTGACATCACTGCTTCAGCCTCGCGAAGTATTGCATGAAAAGTAGTCACGCAATATCTTGCTAGGTACCCAGCAGTGATGGCAATTAAATTTATTGTTCATCAGTGCGAAAAGATATATCCCCATTCAACACATAATAACTTTTTTGTTCCAATAAGTACAAAGTTACGGTCTTACGGTTGTTCAGAGGAAAATTTCCTCTTAGAATTTTATAAACTGGCACAAAAACCTTCAGCTGGCTAGGTTCCACAGAAGATACAAAAATGATATTGATTTTTCAGTACAAAATAATCATTTTTCCCATACAAACCTTAAAGTTCAAATTTACTCATATAAATGTAACTTAAAAATTCTGCGAAAAATCATGGATGACTTTTGGACCAAGACGAAGCATTCTAGACCCCAGGGTTTGAGAAATTCAAGAATGACCCCAAATCGACTCAATCTACTGCACATATCATTTGGATGAATATATCTGAATCTTCACGAGCTAAATTCGAAACAAAGATTTAAAAATCTCTTTGATATAAGTCAAAGTCAAAGGGGTAAAACTTATTTCAAGAAAATACGCTTTTAAATTGTGTGTGGCCATTTTTAAAACATTTTTAGAACATTTCTAATTTTCTTTCGAACGTAAAAGTATGTGAATATAATTTAAAAAATCTGAAGAAAAAAAACTACCAAATATAATTCGAAACATGGAGAATCCTTTGGCATTATTAACTCAAAATCGATTATTTTTGCACTTATACCCATTGGACACAGTGGGCCTCATATAATTTTATTGAGGAACAGTTTTGTAGATCCTATAGTATTAATTTTTCAGCAAAAAAAAATCTTCTTTTCATCTTTACAGAATAATTTAAAAATTAAACAACTATTTAGGTTTTCATCTTAATCTATATGATACGCACTGCAACATGATGTACACAGTATTCCTCAATTTTCATCATTATTAAATTTTTGATAATTCCCTATAATCAATTTCAAAATGCGTTTTTACATTAACTTGTTGACTCAGGGCGTTTATCTGTTAGCAGGGCTATCATTGGTATGAAGAGCATTCAAGCGAACACTAGTTTTAATATCGAGGAGTTTGGATAGCCTCAGAAAAATAGTGAGATCGTATTCAAATCGTTTAAAATTAGTAACAAAATCACCGAATCAAGATCACAATTAAAATTACACTTTTACAACAACTTCTACCCTTTGGAACTTGTTTTCTATTTCAAAAAGTACGTTCATCCATCAAAATGTAATAACATTTGTAAATTATGCAAAATATCGAAAGTTTGCTCAGTAAATTTTTTCAATTTGTTATACCCAAGTTTGTCAGAAAAGGGTATATTTATGAAAATAAACAAAATCCAAATAAATTTGGCCATGGTATTGATGTACATAAATAAGGAAAAACTAGACAGAATTTACTGTTGGGTAGAAGAATTCAACTAGAACCAGCTTGGTACTGACGAATCTCTCAGAAGAACGACTTTTGTATGAAAAAATTTTCTTTAATAGGTGTCATGATTATATTAAACAATCGAATTGGTATTCATCCTCTCTATAAAAGGCTTTCCAAATACACTTGTCAAATCGGGATACAGGAAAATTTGAAAAGAGCTTGATTAAGATAAGGTTGAGGTCCGTATTTTGAAAAATCAATATTGTTTATGATATGACTTAAGTTCGTTGAAAAAATATTCTTTTAACTGTTAAAAGCGAGTGAACGTTACTTTTTTTTTTTAACAATTCCATTCAGCGGTTTTTTTGTCTATCAATTATTTTTAAGAAGAGCAGTGAACTTGAAAAATATGGAGAATGCGCCTTCTTTTAATTATATTTCAATACCATAAAATTGACTCAATGTCCATTGTAATCACGAGACTTGACAATTCTAGGATGCATTAACCGAGGAGGTATTTTTAAAATTGAGAAAAAATTTGTAATAATAAATATACAAGTACCAAAAATACTTTATTAACATGAACTCGAACCAAGAATACATGAAATCGTATCCGAATTGATAACCTCAATCGTTTACAATGGTGTTTCGAATCACAATTCCAACTTATAGTGAATCGTATAAAATGTCGTCTGAAGTCAGTTTAAATCGGATATGATATGTAGAAAGGCCGCCATGTTTGTAAATTTTAAAATTATTTTGCTTCCTCGCGGGCTTCAAGTTAGAAAGTCATCGTCATGCTCTCTCTCTGCAATCAGCAGCGCATTCAGATGGCTGAAAAACAGATTGGAATTGAGTAATAATGACCAATGAGCCAAACATTTTTCTCTTGCATTCTTCCGATAGGTACAAATAAGTTGTCGGATAATGCCACGCCCAATTGATGTAGGAGTTTTCGTCGCTTTAGAAAGAAATTAAATTGAAGTATGTATGATACATTATACACCTCCTAAACTTTGGTAGGTACAAGCTGTATTTAAACTTTCATACGATGATTCTATAATGTATATGGAACGTATATCAAAACAGCATAAGAATATATTTGGCAACAAAAATGTTTGCTGGGACCTGACCTGGGCCAATTTTTTCTCTTTGAATACTCCAGAACAATTTGTTTTTTTTTACCCGACTGCCAATATGATTTCTGAAATATGGCCCGCTTATTAAAAATTTAGGCCACCCATGGTTTAGACAAAATGTTAACAAAGTGACAAGGTACCATCTTTATTATTTGGTTTTTATGCTTGTATTATCTTTTTATATGCGGAAATGTTCAAGAAAAATTGACTGTTTTCACAAAAGCTCAACCTGCATAGATAAGTTCAAAAAATCTCAAATTCGGCAGATATACTTGAAAATGCATAAAGAACAACCATTCCACGCGCTTGTACCGCTCAAAAGTGATTTTTATCCGTTCGCGTATCAAAAAATCTCAAAGTTGTCTATAATTTTGATAATTTAAATCACACAATACCAACGGAAAAGGAGAAAAAAGTTTTTTTTACACATGTTTTAGATGATTTTGAAAATCAGTTTTTTTGTTGAAAAAAGTGGTGCTTTTGACAACTTTTACAAAATCATTAATTTTAATATATGGGTGATTTTTTTTTGGAAATATTTTTTGTATGTTCAGAAGCCAGAAAACACGGCTTCATTTTGTAGAAAAAATAATTTGTTTATATCCAATGTAGTTGGTTTGAAAAGCGAACGAAAACAGTCACAAATGAGTGGATTCACGTCACAAAAAAAGGGAAATATTTAATTTAACGAGAAAACTCTGACTTTTTTTAGAAATAAAAAAATGAGATTTTCTTTGAAAATGACAAGACGATTCTAAAACTCTAAAATTCATAGAAATCGGTTGGAATCTAGCTGAGTTATAACAGCGCGAATGAGTGAATTCACGTCACAAATTTTGATTTTTTATCAAATTTTATATGAAAAATGTGCTCTGAAAGCTGTTTTGACCCTCCAGATGGTCGGATTTTAAGAAATCGAGCATAATAAGGTTGATTTTTTTTTAAAAAGTTCATTATTTTCAAAAAAAAATATAAAAAGATTGAAAAAAAAAAATAAAATTTTTTTTTTGGTGAATCTTTAAATGAAGACAGTGGTAATTTTAACATATGATCCCTCAATATAATGCTATTCAAGTGCCAATCAAAATAAGGAATAAGTTAGGTGCAGATACTGAAAATTTATGATTGTAAAAGTCGCAACAACAAAATATCGTTTTTGAAAGTGTACATAAAATTTGAAGACCCCATAGAATGGTCCAGTATAACCACAGTCCACAGTATAACTTTATATTTCGTGACGTGAATTCAGTCAACTACCCTGTTCTGTTTGAACTGAGTGAATTCACGTCACAACTTCAAATAAGCATAACTTCGTTCGTTGTTGTTCAATCGAGAAGCTCTGTACATTAAATTGTGGGTAATTGTTTTCTTTACAACTCATTCGAAGACACCGATATTTTATTCCCAAGGAGAGAACAGGAAATCAAAGATGTATAGTATAAAGTCCGAAATGGTTAATTCTAGCGTGAATTCACGTCACAAAAGTAATCAATCACAATCAAAACAACTTAAATTTTGAAATGACCAAATTATATTCATTTTGAAGGAAATGCGACCGTTTGCTACAATTTTTTTCTTTTTCAAGAAAATTGGTTGATTTCTAGAATTATAACAATGCAGAAAAGGTCGGAAAAACGATTTCACGTCACGGTGGAATGTGTCATATGAGTTCGGTATCTACCCATGATGCATCTAGTAGAAAAGTCTACCTATCAGAAATTAGCATGGCTTTTTTTTTGTCCCACAGTGAAGTTGAGACCCTCCCTTTTAATTTGAACCCTAACTTAATATAACCCACAGAGGCATGTTTTTTCGTAATATAACCCCATGAAATATCTTTACATCAGATTATCCTGATCAAATTTATACAACAGATTGCTTTTCTAGAGTAAATAAACTGTGTCGAACACAGTGAATTGCTTAATTTTTTAAAAGTATAACAAGAAGCAGAAAAGATAAATACGAAATATTACCTATCTGGTCCTAGAGTTGTAAAATTAACTTAGTTATTAAAAACTTTTAAATGATCCATGTGTGTGCGAATTTATACTTTCAGGAAAATTTATATCGATACAACGCTTGAATGACAACGATATACGCCCGTTCTATGATACTGAATCTTACCAAGCGTTTAATTTATAAGCATATTGCTCAAATATCCTGGAATATCATCCTTGCATATCACTGCAAGGATTTTTTTATCTCACCCCTCGCCAGGGACGGCAGCCGCCAGTCAGTAGTCCTAGTTAATGCACCGCTAACACCAGCTCAACACCCCAGGATGCAACCCCTCAATCGATGGCAGCGATGCGTAAACATTATTGCTAAAAAGGATCAACGACACCCTACACTCTATTTGGCAGAACCGTGACAGAAGAAGAGTAACGAATTACTGCGTATCGCCCAGGATCGGAAGCCTGCTTGACGTGCTTCGTACGTTGGAAGCTAGTTAGATAACTAAGCCCTTGTGCGGCGTATGGATGTTTGTAGCTTCATGGACTCGCCGAGGGTTATCAATATTTGCCTCATCAACGGTTGTATACAGGGCTCCGGAGTAGGGATTATAATTTTTGATTTGTTCCATTTGACATCGGGCAATATAGGAAATGCATCGTGGTTCCGGTCGGATCGGGTTTGTGGTCCTGGCCTGGTAGGCTGTGGCCCCCGGGTTATACTTTCGCCGGGATTTGTTACAGCTCAGCAGGAGACTCTGTTTTTTCCAAGAGGCAGACACAGGAACCGCCCACGGCTAAAGCTGGTATTTGAACGTGATTAAGCGGAGTGTTGCGCAAATTAATGAAGGGTTGAAATTAGATTTCATAGAGAGCCATTCATTACAATTTAATGTAATCCTTGGATGCGAGGCGTCTTCAGTAAAACTGGAAATTGCTCTATTATTTTATTCGAACCAGCTCCTACGAAAACCGCCACAGCTTGTTTAAAGAGCTCGTTCCATCATCAGGATAACATGGAACTCTTTTAAAATAGCAGAAAGTCATGTTATTTTTGCATCGGGGATCGAGTTTAGCTTGACCTTACCACGAGCAGCGTACATACATATATGAAGAGCATACTACATGTGATGGCTTTCCATCCTGAAAACTGACTATTCCGGTGAATAAGTCAACAAAACAACAAAAAGTAAACATGTTATGCTGACTTTTTGTTGTTTGCTATAGCTTTTCCTGGCTCCAGAGTGTGCAAACCCGAAACAAAACGAAAAAAAAAATACATAGCTTGACCAAACAATGTGTCAATTGCCGTTGATGTTATTGTTGATTTTTTCGACATCTATAGTACCGTCGTAATGTTTTAAACTATTTCGTTTAATTTTTTGTGCGCTCAGGGCTGCCAATATTTGAAGTGAAAGTTAAAGGTGAAAAAATATTGAACGATTATTTCCAGACAACATTTATATTGTTGGCACACTAGTGATATGCCTGTAAATTTTTATTTAGAAGTTTAAATTTTTAATTTTTTTTTACTATTCAACTATTTATTTAAAACATTGTTGTTGGTTTCTTAAATTAACTGTCGTAACAAATACCAAGATATTTTTTTTGTTTTCAATATTTTAAATTATAATTTTAAATATTTTTTTTGTGTTTATTAATCCTCATCCTTTCTAGAAATTTTTACCCGCTTTTGTAATAAAACCACTAGAATCAATATAAAATTAGTTTTCTGGTGAGTATATTGCGGAAGTCTTGAGTTAAAATACTCAAAATCCAGTGCAAAGTTGTATTTTACTGCAAGAAAATCTTGAAAAAAATTGAACTTGACAAAAATTAAAAAAAAATACAGCTACCTTTGAAAATTTGTTTAAAATCCTGTGATTCATATTTTAACAATCTAGAATTCAAAAATGTGAAAATTACGACAACTTACGAATCCTGAATTCAAAAATTGTGTGGTGTGACTTAAACAAATATGACGACAAATTTGAAAAGTACGGTTTTCACACCACATTTATTATTCTTGAAAAATTTCAAAAAAGAAATAAATGCTTATGTGCAACGTTTAGCTTCCAACTTCAGCTTTTTTGGACAATACGTGATTTTTTTTAAGCATTTCATAGCTAATCTAAAATCTTTTTTTCCAAAGTATGTTTTTTCTGATTTTTTTCTTAGACTTTGAATGTTGAGTAACATTGCGAGAGGTTTCCAAAACTATATTTTATGTTAAAATCGGTTGAGAAGCAAGAGATATTTAGCGGTTTTAAGGGAGGAGTGTAAAATTGATACTCAATGTCTGATTAGGGCTTTTTTTTCCTGGATTTTCAAGGTGCGTCCATAGAAAAGTAATGATGGAAAATTTAAGATTTCAAAAATTCATAGAGGTTCCCTGAAGAAATGGTTTCATTTGGATGCACCCGAATAAAGTTACAAGCCGCCAAACTACCAAGAGTGTATTGAACCTCAAGAGCGGATTAGGGTTAAAGTATTTTATTTCGTAAAGTTCTTATAAATAAAAATATCTAAATGGTGTTTGGATCAAAAAGAGCACCCAAACTTATATTATGAATCTTGATCTATTAATTTGTGTTAAAGATCTGATAATTTTAATCTGCTTCTTTAAGCTTCTCCCTTAAAAAGGAGGGTCTCAAATTAATCATACGCAAACAATCTAACTTATAAAATATGGTTGTTTTGCTTGATATGTTCTGGATTTATGCTAAAAAACTGATAAGAGAGCCCCTTGTCCTTCCCTGAATGGAGATCGTGATCTTTAATAATCATACCCATTTTTTTAGTTCCCAAAAATCCTCTTATATCAGTTCCATTGGTTAATAATTTTTTAAGCTTACAACAAAATTTTTATGGAGCCCCTTCCTTTCTTTCTTTCTCTACACTGTAAATCGTAAGAATCTATAGCAGTCGTAGAAACATATCTCGTAGCCAAATACCTTTCCATGCCATATTTGATTCTATTTATTGGCTTCGTTAGCATAAATTGAGAACTTATGCTAACAAAATTGTATTGTATTACCTCCTTCCTCATATGTACCTACTGACTAAACGGAGGATAGTGTGTCAGATAATCATTTAATCAAACCAAAATGATTTTCCATGTGAAGTTTTGTCCATTTATCGGATTTTGTAAAAAAAGTTAAATGTAAGCTTCCCTTCTTCCCTTCCTATATTCCCAATTCTTTCGACCTACTGCAAGAAAGGTGGGGCTTCCATTTACAATAGAAACATTTCTCCTATCCAAATACCCTCACATTCCAAATATGTTTCCATTTGCTCGATCAGCTCTCCAGTTATACTGAAAATTGTAAGGGAGACCTCTCCTTCCTGTTTTCATCCTCCTCTTTGAAGGAATGAGGGATACCAAATATTCATAGAAGCATTTCTCGTACCCAAATATTGTTCCATGTCAAATTTGGTTCCATTTGCTGTTGTAGTCCTCGAGTTATGCAGTCAAAATTGTACGAAACACCCCTCCTTCTTTCCTTTCTTCCCGCTGGAAGAAGGAAGGGGTCTCAAACAATCATTGAAACATATCACGTTCCCAAATACCCTTCCATGCCAAATTCGGTTCCATTTGCTTGATTAGTTTTTGATTTATGTAAAAAAATATAAAAGAACCTTTCCCTTTCTACTGGAAAGAGGAAGGGGCCTCAAATAATAATTGAAATATTTTTCATATCCAAAGACCTTCCCATGCCAAATTTGGTTCCAATATTTCGATTAGTTTTCGAATTATATGCAAAATTGTAAGGTAACCCCCCTCCCCCCTTCCTATCAACCCACTGAGAGGAGGGAGGGGTGCCTTATATTTCTAGAAATATTCTTCGTTCCCAAATACCACCCCATGCCGAATTTAATACCATTTACTTACAATGTCTCCATAGGACAATCATATATTATGTTTAACAACCACTGAATCTATTTCAATCAAAATATCAATTCAATATCATGAGATTCTGATTTCAAAACACAAATGGATCATTTATTCCACTTTTTCTTTTATTTATTGCTTTTTTCTGTCATTTTTGACCGATTCGTGGATGGAAAAAATATTGTTCTCAGGAATCGTCCAAAACTCTATAGAAATCGAATTTTTAGGATCATGCGTGAAATATTGTACCTCGCGTAACTTTTGATCCCATCGATAGAACTTTTTAAAAAATTCAGACATGCTTACTTTATGTTTCAACAACCACTCTGCAGAATTTCAATAAAAAGCGTAGTGAGTCTTGAGATATTGCAGTTTGAATGGAAAAAGTCCAAAAAGTCCGATTTTCGTAGAATGACTGTATCTTAGGCCACACAAATTTTAGAAAGCTCAAATTTTGTGTTTTAATAGTGTGATAGTTGATCTATCTTATGCAGAAAATTTGATCAAAAAGTATCATCAAATTAAAAAGTTATGGAAGCTCAAATCCGAAGTGACAGTGCGCATTATTCCTATTTTTGTACAATTATGAACGGTACTGTACACAACGTTTTCCGAAAGTTTGAACCGTATTATAGCTTCGCCTCACGAATGATTTGGGTTTAACAGATGATAATTGCTGTTGCGAAAGTTTTTGCTCAACTGGTTTAGCTGGCAACGATTCCAGACCTCGCCTTTGTAGAAATTCTGTCAAGTTTTTTGACAAATCTTGGTCCTCATTTGCCAAAAATTCTTCCCATCCTCTGCGTGTCACTAGATCGAGACGCAAGGAGAGAATCTGAACCAATAGCAGATCCTTATAATCTACCGGTTGTAAGATTTGATCCAAGGTCTGCACAATTCTTTCGAAACCATCTAAAAGAACGTGCAAATCTGTGACGGATTCCTTGGTGAGTGTTGGCAGTTGGAACAGGGCTTGAACCTGTCTTGTCCGAAGTTTGTTGTTGTTGTAGCGCTTTACTAACAAATCCCAAGCGATTTGATAGTTTGCTTGAGAAATTTTCAAAGGGTCAATAAGGGCTTTCGGTTCACCTTGCAAGCAGCCCTTTAAATAGTGGAACTTTTCCTCTTCAGGTAAATCAACTAAGTATAAAGATCCCTAAAGCCTAACCATTCTTCAATGTCACCATTGAAATGCTGCAACTTGATCTGACGAAGTCGAACATGATCGAGTGTGGATTGTGACAAGCTTTCGTTGGCCTGAGAAGTTTGTTTTCCGGAACCCTCCTCCTCTCTTTAATTCTCTCCATCAAAAGTGATTTTGCATGGTAATATTGATCACTATAAAGTAGCAGGTATTTTCAAATTAATCAAAATCTTCGTGTGATTGAATGTCTACTAAGGATCGTTAAACCGTTCCCATGAACTGTATAACTCCTCCAGGCGTACCTCAATTTCAGAAGTAGAACATTCCGCCGATATTTGAATCTGTCTAAATTAAACGTTCAATACTTTTAAGGACGGCGCATCAGCAGTTGCTGCAGCTGCAGAAGTCACCTTCTTTGTGTCAGGCATAATAAATCAAAATCCAAAAAATTCCAACAAAACTGACAAACACAGTGTTATTGACGGTAAACCAGCCCAAAGCTGATAAATCTCTGACACAATCCGACGATTTAATAACTTATAATTTTTACAATCAGCCCAAAGCTGATAAAATATCTGACAAAATCTAACAATTCATATGAAAACCAATCTGATACAGAACAGACTCAAGACTGGCCGGATACACTTAAGGCACCAAAATACAACAACGTTTACCGAGCGTGATAAATTTTCAAAAGGGTAATTGTTTTTCGCATTAGCATTCCATAATCCAACAAAATTCAAATAATTGTGATACCGTTTCCAATATTCATTACACAAATACAAAAACACAATATAGCACACCACAACTTCACTGTGGTATAAAAGACAAGATTAGAGTCCAAAATACGATGCAATTTTCAAATCGCGGTTCCAATCATGAACCAACAGACACAGTCCAACACAAACTGACCAAAATTCCAAACGTTCAAAAGAACTTTCCAACTTACAGCAGAATCCCCGGGCAAACGCGCCAGGAAGCAACCCAAACAATCCGTCAGACAGAAAAAAAACTTCAAGGACCTCTTGTCCTATGACGCCAGGGCTCAGGTAATAGTGTTTGGGTTGAAGAGGATTAATTGCCGATAGAATTATATTTTTCCTAGTGAAAATAAATATTTTTCCCGATTTCATTTACCTTACGTAAATTTCAAATCGCTTGATAGCGCAGGTTCAGCACCACTGACATCGAACCATTATGTGTTGATCGTCAAACCAGCAATCGAGTAGCGAAACCTTTCACCTCGTCTGAGCTGCAGTCGATGACGATGGTGACGATGATGTTCCAATCACCGTCCGTGATCTGGAAACCTAAAGGCCCACAGCGATGTTCCAATCGCCGCCAATCGTTGCAGCTTAAGGAGTTTAAGGCACCGAGGTCCAAACCAACGACCAAATTCGTTGGCACCCGAGTTGTGGCTCGTAGTCACCGGTCGCCGCGTTGACGTGTGTTGTTTCAACTTGCCAGCCTCCAGCAAGTTGATTGCTGATTGTTGTGCAATTGTTGTGCCGATGCACCAAATCGAACCAAGCCAAGCCAAGAAACAATGGCGCGCATGCAGGAATGTATTGTTAGCTTAATTTCAATGTTGGGGGGTAGGGGGTCAACGACCTTTTCACTCTGCACCTTACCGTCTGGCCTTATTGAGAATAGCTGGTGCCGACGTTCCTCCGGCCAACATCGAAGGGGGGCTGATTGTGGGATCCCAAAATTCGTTCGTGGCTATTACTGGCCACTGCTGCATGCAATTGTATCGGGCCGGTCATCCGTTAACCAAGAACATACGCGGGATTAACTTAAACACACAAGTTCAACTTAACGTTTATTATAAATTCTACTTAGTTGCTAACATCTAACATTAATAATAGCACTGACATAAAACGCGTGGCAGCAACGGAAGGTGACTTAGACTGGAGTCACAAATCGGACAGACTCGGCGATCATCGGCTAACAACCAGCCAGCCGGTCTGTGGTGAATATAACCTTTTGGAGAGGATCGTCTTCGCTTGGGTATTGTTTTCCGATCGTGGAAAGCTTATCCCAATGGCTCACCGCACCGACAAAAGGAGGATTGATGGGCTGAGATCAGTAGCGTACCTAGGGTCACCATCGTACAGCCAATTTTTCAATTATCTACAGTTAATTTTCCTCTGACCAACTTTGTCTAAGACCTTACCTTTGTATCTTATTAGGCATAAAAGTCATTAGCTTGTTAACAGGGTATGTCTTTTGGCATTGAAAATTTAAAAAAAAAAAGCCACAAGCAGTGATGTCAATTGAAAAGACACGTTTCAAATGAAGATGTTACAAAAAAAATGCCATAGACATACCCTTGTTAAATAGCTTATATTTTTTCTTGCCTAATAAGATACGAAGTTAAGGTCTTCGACAAAGTTGGTAAGTGGAGAATTTAGAGGTCTTCAGCGGAAAATATCTTTCAACGAATTGATAAATTGGCACTAAAACTGTTAGCAGGCTCGGTTTTACAGAAGAAACAAAAATTATTAATTCAGTTCAAAATTATCAATTTCCTCGATGTACATACAAACCTGAAAGT
Organism: Uranotaenia lowii; assembly: GCF_029784155.1. NCBI lineage: Eukaryota > Metazoa > Arthropoda > Insecta > Diptera > Culicidae > Uranotaenia > Uranotaenia lowii. The sequence goes on from NC_073692.1 coordinate 391,910,723, forward strand.
TTTAATTTATTCATGTAAACGTTACTTGAAAATTCTACAAAAAATCATGTATGAGTTTTGAACTAAAATAAAGCTATATAGACCCCAGGGTTTGAAAGATTAAAAATGATGATTTATTTTTTTTAAGAAACAGAAAAATAAAGTTAATTTTTGAATTCGACTGAGCGATTACATATAGTGAAGAGTTCCTATTAAATTGAGATTTCTTTAAATTCCACTTGGTACCATTTCAAGACATAAAGTTTATCAACGGTGTAGGTATTGGAATGCACGTAGAAGAAGAACAATGTGACAAAAACGCGTAAGACGCTAAATATTTTTACTGAAAAAACAAAACGGAGGGCAAAATCTATCTCAAAGATTTAGCAGAATAAAGACCAAAATTTGCCCAGTTTAAGGTATAACATTTATTGCAATTCAGGCAACACTTACACCTTCCACGACACCTTATTCGGCCCGGGCTTGCCAAGGGCTTGTGGGCCCTGATGTAAACTAGAAGTGTACTCGGTAATTTCCACTCAAGCGGCCTTTGCCCAGTAATTCCCCTCTCCCCTTTCATTCAACGATGACACGGGGCACTTTTTCCACTGCACCGGGAGATGCCATTCACCATGTATGTGTGTGTGTGTGTACGGTACAACTGACGACTGACATTGTTTTCGAACATGATGCAGAAAAAGCTATTAAAAGTGCACCTCGGAAGGTCAACATTAATTTGCAACGAACACAAACTAAGTGCTTGAGTTGCCATTTTTTGTTGTTCCTCGCTCTGGCACCCGGTGATGGAATAAACTGGGACCTGGAAGTAACTACTGAATCCATATATTGGTTAGAGAAAATATATATCTATCTAGTTATTCTTGGGTTTGTTTGCATTAGAATTCTCTGTAGAATATTCTTAATTGATCCGAATAAACAGTTCCATATGTAGAACAGTATTTCAGTCATTTTCTGGAAATTTCTCTGGAAGTAGTATTTGTTGAGATAGCTAGTTTTACGATTTTTCGCAAAAACTCTAATGGGAGATTCGGGAACTCAAAGGAACAAAATCTCATCTATCAGCTAAGAGAGAAGATAAAATATTCAAACACTGGTCATTACATTTTATGACAATTTCTAAAGTCTCATCCTGAGGATGAAACGTCATCATCCACGTGCGAAGATGTTCGTCATTAATACGAATTGTGCTATTCATCCTGCTGATTCGATTTCCCAACAATACGAAAACACTCCGGCACAGCACGAAATCAGAAATTAATCGTTTAATATTTCAGTTGAATGACACAAAAGTGTGCCTCTTAATACCCGAACAACACAAACAAAAGTATGAATATTTAAAATGTTTCCATGCACACAGGGATCATTATAAATTATGAACGAAAGTTCGGATTCTTTTTTTATTTCGTCCGTTCCTCTCATTCGAGTTACTCGCGTTTATTGTTGTTGCATACATTTCGGGTATTCGGTCCCCCGAATATTTTCCCATTGGTTGCCGCGTAGTCACACCAGTAGCAATGGACCGGGGTATTACCATTCGCTATTCGCCATTGCCACCACCGACATCACCCATCCGGGTCCGGTTAGGATTTTCCCCGCACGACGTTCGCTCGTGTCGTTCCGCTTCGGCACTTGAGAGTATTTTAATGGCGGCCTGGCAGGCAGGCAGGGATCTCTTTTGTTTCCCGCTGAGAAAAGGGATGACGGGTACATGGAACGGTGTCGGTGGACGTGGTGGGATTGACCGAACCCGAGCAAAAAAAAAGAAAAAGGAAACGTTCACCCTCCACGGACCTGTCACGGGCGAGAAAAAACATATTTTACACAATTGCATTTTTATTTATGGTAAATTAATACTTCACCGTGCATCTATTTGATTTCTTTAATTTTAATTATTCAGTGAATTGCAGTAAGGTACTCCCGATTTTATCTTGAATGTTGACATCAAACGATCGAGCAAGTGGGAAACTCAAGAGCTGAAGATTGATTAATTTTCAGTACGGTTGTTGCTTCGTACAGGAATATATTTCCATTGTAGGAGAGATAAGGGCATAACGAGCACCCGGTGCGAAATTTTCCAAAGAAATACATATTTTTTCAAATAAATTTTCACGACTAACAGTTTTGTAGTTTCTATAGTATAAATTTTTCAGAAAAAAATTAATCTCTTTATCACCTTATTAAAAAAAATCAATAAGGTTCTCAAGTGACGAAAATATTATAATTTATGAACACCAGAAAATAAGCTCTTATGATCACTAAATCATCTTGTTCTAAAATGTACGCACTTTAAGTAAAAACGCGTTTTAACTTAAACTTATTAACTCGGGCTGAATAGAGCACCATTGATCGGGGCATGATGAGCATTTTCTGCCGTAGAATCTAGCAGCGAATTCATTGGTAAGGTATCTGAGGGGTATTCGAAAGACTCGAGTTCGATTCTTTTTTGAGTAGATTTTTTTTCATTGATCATTCATGATCAATTATTTTGAATATTGCATTATACGGCTAGTAGCATCATCCGACAAACAAAGCACCAGAAATATGATGCATAAGTGTGTGTGAATCGTTTGATTTCTACAAACAAACATAAATTATTTTATTACTAGCTGACCCGGCAAACTTTGATGAGCCTGTATTTTTGAGAATTTTTTTTATATTTTAGCACTGTTTCTTAGTCAGCCTCCTTTTGAGTGGATAAAAGCAAGTGGATACCCTTGAGTCAGAAAAAAAAATCCAGAATTATAGTTCAATATACGAATAAGTTACGCTAACTTTTGGTTAGCGAACTTACTTTCTTCCGGTAACTTAAGAACGCTTAATATATCAAGTTTCAATCAAGTTTAGCCATCATTCCTTTTCAAAAACTCCTATCTGATCAAGTATTTTAAAATTGCTGAAGATTGATTTGAACAGAAAATGGATCTTTTTTACTGGAGTCGTCATAAACTGAGTTTTTTTTTCGATTTGTGTTTACCTCTGTATTTAAATACATTGAAGTTATCTTTAAGCATGATCGTCAGAAGAGAAAAATTTAAAAATGAATTAGACAAAACCAGAACATTTAAAGAATAATGAAAAAAAAAACTTAATTTTTGGACTTTGTACTAAATACACAAATTGAATCTTATTGTGAATTACACTAGTCAAAAGTGTCTCCAGATCACATCCTTTTAACCACTCCCCAGAACAAAATTATTTGCTAGGACGCAGAGGTGACCTCGGTCCTAAAGCATAAATTGTGTCTTTCATCCCTTTCTCTCTTTTTCAAACTATCTATTGACTACTAGGACGTGGCCGGCGCCGTTATTGATGATTAAAGAGAGAGCATCAGTTTTGAGCATTGTGAATGTACTGTCAGTCCCAGACACCATTCATTTGACCCTTGAACAAAATTGGTGGCCTCGGTCAATCACGGAGTAGCAACCATTGGCGATGTGGAATTTATTCTACTGAGCCACGCCTGCGATCATGGGATTCGAAATGCATTTGATTCAATATAATTGTGCTACCAATAAAGAGTTTTTATGAAGTATACTGAGGAAATTCATCGGAATTGTTCAATATTAATTTGTTACTAAAAATATAATGAAGCATTTCGGGTTCAATGTTTAAAGGTGGATGTGAGTAGTGAATCAAGCTAAGCTAAGCTAAGCTAAATTGAATCTTATTGTGAATTGACAGAGCTGAGTTTAACAAATATTTAACAATTCAGGAAAAGTCACTATTCATCTCATTTTACAGCAACACTTTTCGAATCAATATAATGTTTGAAAATGTCTTTAAAATTTGTGTCATCATTATCTTTTTTCAATTTTCAGTTAGGAATTGGCAATTGAACTATAAATTAGGAAATAACAAAAAAAGAATTTAAACTGTCATGTTTTCGGATCACTTTTCTCTTAGCATTTAAAAACTTGAATGAAGGCAGTTCTATTTTTAGTATTTGGAATAAAAATTCAAATCAATCACATATTATTTAAAATTTTCGTTTATGATCGTTAGATAAGAAACTGTAATCCAAACAGTAAAATTTAATTCTGAATTATATTGTTAATTTATATCAATAATCTGATTTTGGCATTATGAATATCGATTTTCGTTTATATTTGAACGTAAATTTAAAAGCTGATTTTCTTTGATCTTGATTTTATTTTTGTTGATCGAGTTCAAGTGTTAATATTCATAAACTCACTTGTGCTTGATAGATTGTTTTTTTGATGTGATATCTGGTACGAAACTTTTTTTTGTATTTTTGTGTATTGGTTCAGATTTTTCTCTATACTTGAATGTTTCGAAATTTTAGGTGGCATGCTTTTTACTTAAATGTTAAATTTTTATATTCTTTCAAGTTTGATGATATTTTTTATTACGATCCTTTTTTCTGACTTTTGAAACTGAGATTTGGATCTGATATCAAGTTAAAGTCCTATGTAGCTTAACTTTGAAAAAGTTCCTTTTAACCACTGAACATAAAAGGTAGTGTGCATTTTTCAATGTTTCCTGATTTTCGAATCCGTTCTTATGATAGTGATGCAATTTACTTGGAATCACAAAATTGATAACATTCAATTCTCAAACTGACTGGACAAATTCCTAACATCTTCTAAAAATCAACCAAAACTAAATAAAGGTGATTTTTATCAGTTATATGACTTTCTATTGGTGTTATCAAAACTTATCAAAAATGATTTGGTAATGGTAATGTTTTGATTCTATCGAAAATTTTACATCCATATTGCTTGAGTTGCTTAAAGAATATGACATTTAAAAAAAAAATAACGGTGCACGAACAATCATCTAAGAAAATATTAAAATTGCCTTGATTCTGATGCAAGAAAACACAAATTTCGTAAATATGCTTCTTACCGGCTAGTTGCAGTGCAGCACCCCAGAGGGACAATCATATCCGCCAAAACATCCTATAGATAGATGGGTAAACATTAGTAAGCCTTGATTGCTTTTGGCCCCTTCCTACTCTGGGTGATTTGAATGAGAAAAAAAAAGTAAATTGGATGCCATGACTTTTATTTGATACGAATAAAAACTAAAATTTAATTTTCAAATTCCACATAAACATTTTCGAAATTATCTCTCCGTTGTGTTTTTCTTCACGTGAAGACGAATACAACAACAAAAATCGCATGATAATCGGATGATCCAGTGAAGAGTTTTGCGTTTTCGCACATTTCTGTCTCTCTCCCTGTTTTATAGATATAGATTGCTTTATTTGATTTATCTACAACTCACCGCTTTGGCTTTGAGAATATTTGAGAAGGCTTTGAGAATATTTAAAATGTCGTCAGCAAACCCGAATATTCTGCTAAAAATACCATTTTGTATATTATCAAAAAACGTTGGGAATAATGACTTTAGTGTTAAATTTAAAAAAAAAAAACATTTTGTAGCTCATTTGATGTTGAAAATATGATGCTTAGATCACTAGTTGTAACTGGTAATTTGTTTTGATGAAACTTTGTACACGAATAAAATACTGTTTTTATGTGTCAAATTTCTAATTTAAAAGTGATAAAATATGTCTGCGTTGATATGCACTTTTGTTTCAACACTCTTAGCAGCACGCGTTCCTTGTATTTGTGAGTGCAGTTGTTTACGAATTTTATGTACGTGATATAAAAATAGAGATTTGTAGTCATAAATGTTTTAAATACTCTAAAAAGATTTGGTGTTTTCAGATGAGAATTTCCACAGATTGGTAATTTTTGTCGAATATTTGTAGCATCAGCATGGCAATTTAAATCATTTTTGAAACTTATTCCCGGTTTTTATTATTAAAATTAACTACCCAAACTAAGTAAGCAGGTATTTTAATTGAAAAGCTGATAAAAACGCGATGCGTTTTGATATGATTTTCATTATTCATTTTCATACCTGAAAAATATTGAGGCCCGTCAGAAAGTTTAAATAAAATCCACTTCCCAAGGGTTAGAATCTCTATTTTGACATGTAGCAAACTGTGTTCTTTTTCGTGTATCTAATAAATCTAAAGAGTATCCCAATTAACCAAAAGGTTCCCAAAGGGGTTATAAAAGCATACTCAGCATTTCAAAGTTCACATAGATTTTTCTTCCTGATGGCATTTGATGATGGATTTATGCATTTATCGCTGGATTCTTCTACTTTGTCGGGTCCAGAATTAATTTGAAAAATTAAGTTTAAAGATAAGTTAAATTACTAGTTTTAAGATAATTTTAAAAGTTTCTAGTTATACATAGGAGTAATACCTAAAGAAAAATAAATCAGTAACTAAATAAAATTTAATTAAAACATGATATTATATTGTATCAAATCATTCAATGCATCTCGAATTTCATGATCGCTGGCATGGCTAAGTAGAACGAGTTCCACATCGCCAATGGTTGCTACTCCGTGATTGATCGAGGCCATCAATTTTGTACAAGGGCCAAAAGAATGCAGCTTGGGATTAGCAACTCATTCTCAATGAACAAAACTCATGCTCTCCCTTTAAAAATGATCAATAACGGCGCCAGCCACGTCCTATTAGTCAAAGAGGGATGAAGGAAGGATTGTTAGTGAGATACATTTTAGGATCAACCATAAATCTGTTATTCCAGTTTTCTTCAAAAGCTTGTTTTGAAAAACTCTGAAACAATGATGAGTCAGTATCAGTCAGTCAGTACGTCTGCGAATCTATATTCAAGTATCTCATGAAGGGTTGTTTTAGTAAGGGATAGGTTTGGATCAGGAGCCATTTTTGGAAAATGGTGCGATTTATGGTTGACCTACACCTCCTATGCTCCTAGACATTTCCTAAGGAAACTTCTAATAACATCTACGAAGTAATTTAAATAGAAAATTTAGAAAGAATTTTAAACACTCAAATAAACAATTGTCGGTTTATCATATATAATACTGAAAAAAATATTTATTTCACAGGAAAACAATGTTTTTGTGCCAATGTTCAAAAAATATTTAAAAAAAAAAGTATACTTTAGGACCGAAACTTTATCTGCACCTTAGCAAAGATGAATGTGAGGATTTGTTCAGCGGATATTTTTGACTTCTGTAATATCGATAATTTCTCCTACGCTTCAGTGATTTCTGGTAATGGTTCAGAATTCAAGAGATTGATGCAAAAGAAATACTTCCATATATTCTTTTATCCTACTAATGCTCAGCTAAACCTTAGGAGGAGATTTATAGATGAAGCTAACTGTCGCGGTGTGTTTTGCTACACCTTATGAAAATAAATTATTTATTTTATATTTTTTAAATTAAATTTTTTGTAGGCAACCGCTTTAAAATGAGATCTGCAAGTGGAGTTTCAATTATCATTTCAAACATGATTTAATCTTACTTGTAGAAACGCTTTAAATTTGTTATTCAAGGTTTGAAATTTTTATTCTGTTTTTATATTAGGTAGATAAAAAAAACTTGAACATCAAACCAAATGGGTTGTTAAGCTAAATAAAATAATAAATTTGCGAAAATCGGATTTGTTTTTGCAACAAATATGAAATTTAAAAATTTGTCATGTTCTTTTTTAGAACGAGCGAACGAACGAACGTTTTTTTTTTAAAACTATGTGAGCACAAAATCTTTCAATGCATCTCTTTGAAGCTACCCATTATTTGTTAATATTAAATAGTTTCAAATGGATTTAAGCAGATTTTGAAAATACTTAGCTCTTAAGTTTCCGTAAATCCATGGATTCCATTCGTAAATCCATCTTCTCAATGTAAGAGCTTCCATCGGACGGAAGATATTTACCATTTGGTATTTTTTTCCAAAGATTTCCTTTAATCCGGATCGTTGTCAGACTAATCGTTAACAGCCTGCTGATAACTGCACTTAACTTTACTTTTTACTTTTAGTTCTTCCACAATTTATTAATTACAATTACTTTTATAAGAATTGAGAAATTTTGGCAGGAGAAAAAAATTGTCGCTGCTTTTCGCGCCAAGGATTTTTATATATTCGTTAGCCTCAAAAAACTGAAAAGGCGTAATCAAACGAAGAAAGTACTTTACCGTAAGCTAAAACCCAATCGGAACAACTATGAATCGAATATTCTGAACTTGAAAACTGGATATTCATCAGTATATGTAAAACCTTCTATAGGTAAAGTAAGTATATGTTAAACCTTCTGAATGGTGCAATTTAGAAAGGCCCTGTTGGCACTCAAAGTGATACTGAGACGAATTAAACAAAATTTTATGTATTTTCAGGATAATTTAGAAATACAAGTAATGTTACGTTTATCTTTCAAATTTAAGTTTTCAGTCTTGTTTAAATGATGCTGTGCATTTAATAAGTTTAAATTTTTTCATTGAATCTCAAGAGAAACAATCTTTCCCTTGAAAAGCAAAATGCATTTAAGGTATCACTCATTTTGAGGTATGATTTGAAAGAATTCAGGAATGGAAAAATAACAGTCTTATCTTACGATCTTAAGAAATGACTTAGAAATTATTATTTTAAAAATTAAAATTTGAACTAAAAGTATTCAAGGAAAAGGGGAACGAGGGGCTTAAACTATTAAACATTCCTGTTTACACGGCCATGGTTAAAATGAAATAAACTGAAAATATGAGATAAGTTACAAAAAGGAACGGGCTCACCAGGAATGCTAAACAAACTGTCAATTCAAGATGTTAGAGGAGTCCACCAGGACGAATGCTTGAATCTTGAGGGGAAGTTTTCTGTTCGAATTTTTTCAAAAATTTCCGTCGCTGGATTGCTTCCGTCTCCGTCAGTTCACCAAATTTTCCGTATTTTGAAATTTGTATCACCTTTTGATGAAAGCAAAAAAACGTCCTCTTCACTCGGCCGCAGTCCAACAAGTCTGTTTTGCTTGCTGAATTTGGATTGGTATAATTCCACCTTCGCCAGCAGCTTTAAATGGCTCGAAAGTACTTACTGCCCAATTAACCATTGAACGGTGTAAAGATTGGACGCGATTTGCCGAGAGCTGCCTCTCGTCTGATATTTCGACTGGGCCTTTCAGTCGGAGTGTCCATAATCTCTATTCCTTCGATGGATCCTGCGAAATGCGTACTGAGTAGGAATTTAAGTGTCCCTTCTGGGTCTGTAGTGAACTCCTCTTCGTTTTTCTTTAATTGATCCAGTCCATTCGAGTGTTCTTTAGATGAAACTTTCTGAAGCCTGTCAGCATCTGACATAAGGTAGAGCTGATTCCCACATGTGCCTCCAACTTCTCCTCTTAGTTCTCCGAGTTTTTTTTATTGTACTCTGTTAGGAACTTACGATAGTCATCCCAGTTTGAGTCAGATTTTGTTTTGTTGAAAAGTCTGCTGGTGTTTTTTTTTTCCTAAATAAAATTTCTAGTTGTCTGTTCCACCAAGGAACTATTCTGTTTAAACACGTTCCATTAGTGGACAGCTTGCTTCGAAAGCGTATATGATCATATTAAATATCATATTTGTAAAACTGTTTGAAGCTTCCTCTTACTGCTTTGTTGTCCGTATTATCACATCCAACAAAGGTTTGCAAGCTTCATATGTGTTCATAGAGATCCTTGTTGGTGTTATTAGGGTCTTTATAAACGTCCCTGATTATTTCTTCTCCCACTATGTCGAATGAAATATGCCTATGATCAGACGGTAATCGCTTTTGTTAGCCTAATCAGATGGTTCATTAGGAAAAGTTGTCCAATGAGAGAAGCAGCAAATATTGTCGCTGGCAACGGTTTGCATACATATAGAGAGCAAAACTTGCGCTCTCTCGAATACTTTTAAGATGTACGAACAAGATGGTAAATATCGTCCAATTTGTTGAGTGCATATCATTTAAGCCAGAAGTTGAAAATATACCTATATGTATATTGCCTCCTTTTCGGTAGGTAAATGTTGTTTTTCGAGTTTTATGCGAGGATTCTGTATTGTATGAAACGTATAACAAAGTTTGATGAGGAATATACCTACACAAATGTTTGCTGGGTCTTGTCTCTCCGCCGTCGTGAACGTATGTAGGTTTGTTTTCCTCGTTACATATTTCGATATATGGGCTTGTGATATAGCTCAGTTGGCAAGTCTGTTGCCTCCTGAGCCGATGTCCGCGAGTTCGAGCCCAAGAGTAAACATCGAACACAGTTGTACCGGATAAGTTTTTCAATAACGATCCGCCAACTGTAACGTTGATAAAGTCGCGAATGCCATAAAGATGGTAAAACGACTATAATCGAAACAAAAAAAAAAAAATATTTCGATATGGAATTGTGAAAGAAACTCTGTAAGGACTCACCCCTATTGTTGATGTCTGAACCTCGAAACGTAACTCAAATATGTCTCTCAAACAATATCCATCTAGAATACTTAAGTTTCCCGTTATTAAAATTCTAAGAAAAAATCCGAAAAAAATGCTGGAAAAAAGACTGTAGATCAGCTACGGAATGCTCATGAATACGTGTATTACCTAAAGAAAAGCAATTCAATAGTAAGATTCAGAAATACTAGGTTCTGTGCAGCAAATCAGAGTGTATTTCATTTCACATTACCATGACTTGGTCTACTTTCCAATTGAATAACGAGAAAATCACCCCATTAGGAAGGTAAGAAAATCGGTTTCCGTAAAAAAAGCCTAATTAGATTGTTTGAAACGTTTGAAACATGATTTGCCTCTTACAAACACGTGATTGAAAATCTTCAATCCGTGCAATGCTATACCCTTTAAGCACCGAGCAAAAAGAGCATACACTGGCGAAAAGAACCGACCCAAATTGGGGAATTTTCAGAGGTTTTTTTAAAAGTTTAAAATCCTAAATTAAATGTGATATTGACATAATTTAAACAGCAATTTGTTAAAAAAATGATGAAGAATGAAATCATTTTAATTTGTTCCGATGGTTCATGGCACTTTATACTATGAGGAATAATAATCCGACCATTGCACAGTGGTCCAGAACAAACATTTATCGTGACAAAATTAATTACGCAAATTATATACGTTTTAGACATATGATGTCTTCTGCAAAGTTGTTCACAATTATGAGGGCCGTATTTTGGAAGAATAATATATTAGGGTGTGTCATCCTCCTGGGAATTCGTAATGCTAATTTCTTTCAGAAGCTAGATAGAGCAAAATATGTTCTACAATGTTGTAGATTTAAACATTTTAACAAACTTTGCTGAACATATGAAAGTCGTACGATGAGACGTTGTCGTTTTATAATTTTTTTAAGATTTACATATTAGAACGTGTCGAAAAAAACAGTTTTTTGACCATAACTTTTTCTAGTGAAGTTGTACAGTATTAGTGTATTCTAAACAATTGATCAACATAACAATGCGCACGTTTTTTTTTTGAAGTTTATAGGGAGCTATTGTTCCATTTGCCAAAGTTAGGAGCACAAATGTGTTCAAATTTGACCATTTGTGAGCTGCAATATCTCTTATTTGTGCAAACCAAAAAATCTTAAATTTATTGCAAAATGTAGCTTAAGATATGAATATTCAATGCAGAAAAAGTTGGAGATAGGTTTTTCTTTAAATTCCAGATTTATAATTTTGAAAATCGTAATTTCTAATAATTTTTTTTATGAAATTTTATCCAATTTTAATCCTTTTTTATCAGGATCACAACCAGTACTGATACACAAGCCAACCGTTACTCATGATATTCTTAAGAATTGTTCAGCTTCTTATATTACAATTATCTTAAACATTTAATTATTTATAAAAATAATTGGAACAAAATTAACGAATTTCAATTGCTCTTAGAAAATTCAACTGTAGGTGATAGAGGATATGCGGCATGATGGTCACAGCGATTTTATCCTTGTTTCAATTTTTCCCACTTCACTTTGTGTTAGCGTACTAGTTTCTTTTTAAGCTATTATATTGGTCGACACAATATTGTTGATAATGGATAATCATTGTTCCAAATTGTACAAATTTCGTTCCTTACATGTAGTGACACCAAAGAACAAGCAAATATATGGGATTCATTATACTCTACAACGTCTCCATCCGCGTTGCTATCCAAAGTTACTTGCTTGTACCTCGAGTGGTTCGAGCTTCCATCACAACTCCACTTAAAGATGACCGTTGATTCGGATAAGTTGTCTAAATCCGTTGACTTTTCTAGAAAGATCATGAGTCTCTTTATAGTAAGATCCACTTAATTTTGAAAAGGAATCGAGACTGATGATGGGCTTATTTCAATTCCTGTTGGTCAAAAGTCTGGGTTTATCAAGTATTTTAACCAAGAAACAAGGAACAAATCGATAAGAGTTTCAGAGAACATCATTCACGCAAATTCAGTAGGGTTGCAAACATCGAAGATGTCTGTACCAACACATGAAAAGGATGTATCTCCATATATGGCGAATCGAGAAAAACACATTTGAAAAAAATACAGCCTATTTTAAATCGCTAAATAAAAATAACTTGAAATTATTGCATTTTATGAAAGACAAACGATTTTAAGAATCATCCTCTATATGTTAGAATAGTGGAACATCAATTTTCACGAACAAAAACAAAACGCGCTATCGTAGATAGAACCTAGCTCACGTAATATTTTGTCTAACCTTTTTATACACCCTTTGCAATTTTTTTATTTTTAGCTTTAGTTATACGCTCGCATTCGAAAAATTGTTCCGGAGTAAAGGGTGTATATCAATGTGATGGCGGTTCTGGTTTTAGAATGTTTATAGATCCTTTACACAGAGTTTTTAATGTAACGAACTATTATTTTCTCAAAAGGGTTTTACCGTTAAGTAGTGCAAATGTTGGCCTATCAAGAGGTACTGAGAATGGTTTTTGTTTACTTTTGGAGATAGATTCTTTTCACGTGTTGGTACAGATGTCTTCAAAAGGTTGCTGATTACTTTCTGATCAGCTTATTTCATTGATCAATCGCGTTCCGAGAGTCAAAGAAATTTCTCCACTGCCTGAAGCTGCGGAAAATTGGTTGAAGAAAGTTTAATTTTCTTAGAGCAATTGAATTTCGTTAATTTTGTTAAAATATTTTCATAAATAATTAAATGTTTAAGATAATTGTAAAATAAGAAGCTTAACAATTCTAAACAATGTCACGAGTATTGGTTGGCTTGTGTATTGGTACCGGTTGTGTTTCTAATAAAAAAGGATTAAAATTGGATAAAATTTCATAAAAAAAATCATGAGAAATTACGATTTTCAAAATTATAAATCTCGAATTTAAAGAAAAACCTATCTCCAATTTTTTCAGCATTGAATATTCATATCTTAAGCTACATTTTGCAATAAATTTAAGATTTTTAGGTTTGCACAAATAAGAGATATTGCAGCTTAAAAATGGTCAAATTTGAACACATTTGTGCTCCAAACTTTGGCAAATGAAACAATAGCTCCCTATAATCTTAAAAAAAAAAAACGTGCACATTGTTATGTTGATCAATTGTTTAGAATACACTAATACTGTACAACTTCACTAGAAAAAGTTATGGTCAAAAAACTGTTTTTTTCGACACGTTCTAATATATAAATCTTAAAAAAAAATTATAAAACGACAACGTCTCATCGTACGACTTTCATATGTTCAGCAAAGTTTGTTAAAATGTTTAAATCTACAACATTGTAGAACATATTTTGCTCTATCTAGCTTCTGAAAGAAATTAGCATTACGAATTCCCAGGAGGATGACACACCCTAATAAATTATTCTTCCAAAATACGGCCCTCATAATTGTGAACAACTTTGCAGAAGACATCATATGTCTAAAACGTATATAATTTGCGTAATTAATTTTGTCACGATAAATGTTTGTTCTGGACCACTGTGCATTGCTTTCATGTGTGTTCTTTGAAAATCAAGCAATTCCAACATTTTGTACAGTTATTTTGAAACAAAGACCTCTTGTGACAAGTCTTATAAACGAAAGCAGAGCAATAGCGATATATCGTCGTTTGGTTATATGCCTCAAATTTTAACTATATGGAGCGTTTTTAGAGCCGGGTCAAGAATCCTCAAAAAAATCTCAACACAAAAGAAAAAAGACTTAAAAATTTAAAACATCGGAAAAATCAAAAGTTTAATTTTAATGCCAAATGGCTTAAAAATGCATTGAATTGTCGAGTTCCGATTTTATCTAGAAAAAATGGCATTAAAATTTAAATTAGGTTTTTCCGGATTTCCTTTGGTCCTCCCTAACGTGATATTTTTGAATTTTCAAGTCGATTTTTGTCTAAAAATATTTTTCGAGATATTACCAGATTTATACTTTTTGTGCATTTTTAAGTCATTTGGCATCACGTTTGAAATTTTGATTTATCTGATTTTCTTTGGTCCCCCAAGTGGTGATTTTTAAGGGTATAAAAACTAATACTTAACCCTCATCCGCATAAGGTTTTGTTACCCTAATCAGCACTAGGAGTGTCAATTTGACACTACAAGTTCAAATCGTTATAACTTTTGGCGTGTTCAACCGATCTAAACAAAACTTATATCAATAGAAACCTTGTAATGTCAGAAAATATGTTTAGAACATTATATATAGTTTAAGCTTCTGGTTTTCTCGTTATTCAGCATGAAAGAAAAAATATCCGAAAAAACACGCCTCATTGTTTCGTCTCTCGGCTTGGCTCTCTACCCGAATCACCACCCACCTTACCTACTCGGAGAGCAAACAAACACGTTTTGCTGGACGCGCTGCTTATGGTTCTAGAAATTCAGGAATAATTTTACGTTTATAATTTTCATATTTTAGTGAAATTTCACAGCGTGAATTGTTGCACTTCACTAGAATGTAGATTAAATTTGCTTTCCAATGAATATACTCTTGATTGGTCCAAACAAAGTAAATGCACTGAAAATCCGGGTACAACCTGACGGTGGACCACAAAAACAGATGAAATTTTAATTAGTAAAAAAATTGCGCAAAGTAGTGAACTTTGAAAAATTCCAATAAATTCAATTTTTGTTGCATCAAAAATCTAAAGGCAACAAAATGTTAGAATTAGAATAAAATTTGTAGTTATTTTTTTTTCTCAACCATCGCTCAAACAGTTTTTACTAGCAATCGAATGAAAAGTAGGGTTTTCAGACCACTTTTTTAACTTTTTGTGACCATTTCATTAAAAAAAAATTAAAAAACAATATTTCTTGGTTCCATGATGTAGACATTAACTTCAGCTTTCATATGCATAAAGCAAATATTTTTTTGTACGTGTGATATACGATCTACAGCAGTCAGTCTTCACGAAAACACGCACCCAGTTCAACTTGTGTGCCAAATTTTAGGTGCAAGTTCACCTTGGATTTTTATACAACCCAAAACATAGGTTTTTCAAAAACAGCAACCCGAGCGTACAAGCTGTACCCGATGTTCGTACTCAGGTTCGAACATTAATGTTTAAACACATAGTCACGTCACACTAGGCAACGGTTGCCATATTTTGGGTGCTTCGACAGCTTCAACGAGTTTTGTCATGCCTACGTGACACCTGAGACCAATGGTCCGAAAATCAATCAAAACAAACACTCAGGATGCGTTTCCTGTTGGAAACATTCTGATTGTATAATGGGATAGCGCCTCTCGCTACTGCTTCGCCTGGCTGGTATGCAATCTCGATCAGCGCTCCTATCAGCTATGCAAACCGAGTCGCATCATTCAGAATCATCGGTTCAGCAAACATCGCATATCGGAGATGAGTGAGATACAAACTGATCCATTCTGAATGTAGCTCACTCAGTATCTGCCTGAATTATATGAAATTCAAAATTATTTTTTGCAGGACGAGAAAAATCAAACAGTTGTGCGGGACACCATAAATTCTCAGTAGTTTTAACGTGACGTACGACATTTTAATAAGAGAACTTGTAAAAATTGAAAAACACGGCGAAAGTGAACATCTTTCCATCACAAACACAACTGCAATTTGATTTTGATCATACTGATGTTAAAAAACGTTATAACAACAAATAAATTTATTAATTTGCTTTATATCAAATCAAACAAAATACGCTAATGATCGGCTTCATGTATCATTCACTCACTGCCTGATCCATTCACTCCTGATCGAAGACCAACAAGATTCGCCATATGCATTGCGCATTGGTGATATTCCAATTTGATGATGGTGCTGCACTGTTTTGACAGCAAGCATCGTGCGAGGTGATCTGTATTTTAGCGATGAATTGAACGATCAATGATCGGGTAGGTTCAGTAGCAATCAATAACGAAACCCGACCGCTGTACGTTGAGGTGCGAAGTGCAATCAGAAACATTCATTGAAAATGAGTGATATTCAGAACACTGCCTGAGACTGTCAACGTCTCGCGAAAAAAAAATAATAGTGTGATTTTACAAACAGAACCTCCTGCATCAAGCTAAACATTTAGATGAATCTTTTGTAATCAGCGGCACAAAACACTGGAAACTAGAACGCATGCGGGTGGATATCAAATGAAATTGAGCAGAGAGCATTTCAAGAAGATACGATTGTGACTAGCCGCTGATGTTCCAAATCGATCATCACGAGATGAGTCATATTATGAAAGTTTAAAATCTTAATTGGACAAGAGACTATTTCAAGGAATCGTTTTCAAAAATGAATTAACAAATAGAACAGTGAAGAACTCTTATTAATTTCATTTAATTTCAAAGGCACAATTTAAAGGTCATAGCAAATACAAACTTAAATTTATTGATGAAGTTTTTGTTGTGCATATATTCAGATGCACTGCTTGCAGAAAACTGAATTAACACGCTCCGCGTCCTGGGTCACAGCTATGACAGAATGTCCACAGTTGATCGCTCCTCGTGCCGAATATCCGTTACGTATTCGTTGGAGAAAACATGGCCGCTAGACAGTTGAGAGTAGGTATTCGGCTTACTGAAAACTGCAAAGAACGGATTTAGTTTGGCCTGGCAGAAGTTGTTAAGGCGCAAATTGTCAGCTTATTTTCGAAAATTAGCCGGTCAAAACGAAAATTCTGCAAAGAAAATTTAACATGGCGTAATTCATAATACACAACTAACACTGATTATTTACTTACCTCTGAGTTTTCCAGGACATCAGATGTGTCTACCATATATTTTAAGGTTCAGTTTCAGGTGATCGCTTCCATTAGATTTTAGTCAGAGTCGATCTTTTGCCCCGAGCAACAGCAGTCATAAATGATAGAAGGGATGTTCTCAGAAGTCTCCCCGCGTCAACCGAGACCGAAACAAAAGTTCAAAACTACCACTGCTGACTGCTGTGATTGGTTTTAAAACATTTCAAACATGAAAGCGCACCCAAGTTTAAACTTGCACTCTACACTTGAGTTCGAACATGTTTTCATCAAAGCAAGTTCAACACGCACTCCACCAGTAGGGTACAAGTGTGTTCATAAACTTTTATGCACATCGCACATGGGTTGCTCCGTGAAGACTGACAGCAGTTTTCCTGGGGCATGTTTTTTCGTATTTTTTTTCTTTCATGCTGAATAACGAGAAAACTAGTAGCTTAAACTATATAAAATGTTCTAAACTTTTCTGACAGGGTTCGTCCATAACAAAAGCAAAGGTACAATATTCATGAACTTTTGAAATCATTCGGGGTCCCGAAGAAATTTTTGTTTTTTGAAGCTTCTGAAAAAAGTTACAAGCCTTCAAACTTGCAATAGTGTCAAAATGACACTCTAATGCGGATTAGGGTTAAAGCGCTTTGAGGCACCCCTAAATCAAGTTCGATTAAGCTGGAATTTTGCACTGGTCAGCTATTTGGGTCAATCTACAAAATGTGGTTGTTTTCCAAAATTCGATCATGAATTTTTTTCAAACATCTATTGCAAACCTACTAAATAGGTATCTAAGAAAAAAGGTTTTTTACTCTTGCTTATAGAGGTATCGTGCTATAAAAATCACTAGAACTGACGAGTTCTTTCACTTATAGAGGTTTCTCGCTTATCCACGTCCGACTGTTTAATGACTTTCCAAAAATTATAACCTCTTTTTTGCTTATTTACATTCCTACGATGTGATATGAGATCTAGACTCATGTATGAGATTTTAGCGATGGTCCAATAATTTCTAACTTTTTAAATGTATAATTTTACTTTAATATTTTGGATGTACACATTTTTATCAAAATTTTCAAAATTTTTAACAATTCCTTGCTACGTAGTGAAAACATAGTTTGATCTGGGTGATACATCTTTTTTGTCAAAAATAGATGAATTCATTCTGAAGCATAAATTTATCGAATTTGGAAAAACACATCTTACTCGTATGGTACATACTGGTAACAGCTCCGATTTCTGGTTTTGATATTGATGAAATTAGACGATTACTTGTGAAAGTAACAGTTCGTTTCTACGGTAACCACCTGCAGATATTCGGTTTTAATATTTATTTCCCGCAGCAAACCCCAAAAAACCAACAGGTATTTGCCAAAAAAAAGAAACTGCCAAAATCACCCAAAAACTGAAACGTATTAAATATCACATTACAACCAAACCATCAAACCGTTCGTTCCGTGGAAGAGAATGGATGGGCTAGGTGGCCCTAATCGGCTTTCGTAAAGTGCAAATTCATACGTGAAAACCCGATGAACTCCCACAATAAGCTGCGAGCGGCGAATGGCGAACGGCAAACTTAGAGCTTCTTGTGGCGTAAGCGTAGAAGACACAACGGCGAAAGAGAAGGTAGGTATAAGTGTCATTTGATCCAATCACCGGAACGTCGCTTCCAGTTTGGCTTGGCGATCGTGGAAAAACCGAAAGGTAAGCAGCTCGAATGCCAGCCTCGACGTTCGTAAATAATGCTTTAGAGCGATGGATTCAACAACATCCCACGCGCCTCAGAGTATGCCGGAATCTGACACCGATTGAGGGGTATCGAATTTTCCCTGAACCAGGGGGGAAATGGAGCATTTAGCCAAATTGGTATCCTCCTGCCCTGCCAAGCTGGGGAGGGATTTTCGCTCGAAATGCTTTATTTTGACGCAAACGATTGAGCCTGTCAGCAACGGTCTCGAAAAACCCGGGAAAATCGAAAACCTTTGGAGCTTAAAAGCTACGCTTCAGTATGTGAGAGGGAAAAAGAACAAACGAGAGGGTAATAAGTTAAATGAAATGGAAAACTTTTTTCCTGAAGTGATAAATTGATTTGTCTGGAGTGTGAAATATCCCTGCTGGATATCGTTGACACCAAAACAGCTTCCACTTTTTGTATCACCACAAATTTCGAGATAGCCTTAATTATCCGTTTTCTGTTTAAAGTTGTACTCTTTTTGTTTTTTTCCTCTTAAATATTCTAAAACTCTAAAAGACGCTCAATATATGAACATATTGGCATAGATATCGAAGCAAGTTGAAATCGCAACGGTTAGGGCAACCACCCACAGGAAATCCGCCCACGAATGGGAAGCTCCTTGCGTACCAAGAGCTGACGCTTAGGGTATGGGCGATGACGGACCATCAGCGTTTCTGGTACCTTTACGTTACACTCTACCATATGAAATATGAAACCGACATCCATATGGAATCGCAAACTCTGCTGGCTTTTATTATCATTTTCCAGTTTGCTTTTGCTGTCTTCTAGTGAACCTGGACTGCTTTAGGTATGATATGATGATGGAATCCTTAGAAAGGTGTTAAAATCGTTTTAGACTGGAGAGGTTTATGTAAATTATCGTCCATTTTGCGTTTCCCCGTTGCTTTGAACTTGGACTCGGAACTTTGAGGCGTGTTGAGTTGTTCTGTTGTCAATATTTTCTAATCTTTTTCCTACATGCTTAATATTTCGTGGCTTCATTTATCGATCAATATGATCAAATTTATTTTGATAACAAACACAATTCTAACAGATTTTAGGCTTTACTGACTAATCAATCATAGACTACCGTCTCACAAAGATAACCGCTCAGTCACATAGTCATTCGGCTTCAGTCTTAAATGGAGTTATCAAAGAACAAAAAAAATCAATATATCCTTTTACTTAGTTTTATTAACCTTCCAAGTAGAATACGAAATTTTCTTGAGGTAACTTCATCTTGTTCTTTTTTTCAGGTCTTTAGGGATTGATTTTGAAAATCGAGCGCTTATTACCATTTCCGCGCGGAGTTATTACCAATCGTTTCGAAATCACGTCCCATTGAAGCGACTTTTACGTAAACCACCTTGGTCTGATGCACATTTGCGTACGCTGAAACGCAGAAGAGCGGCTGCAATAAGACGCTTGTCGCATGATAAAAATCCATTCAATAAACGCAGATTCGGTATTTCAAGCAATGAGTACAAACGCTACAATCGACTCCGATACTCACCACAACACGTTGTGCGCATGCAAATTATGTTGAAGCACAACCCGAAACGTTTTTGGTCTTTTGTCAATGAGAAGCGAAAGGAAACCGGGTTCACATCGGAGATGTTTTTGGGCGAGCATAAATCGTCTTGTTTGGAACAGATATGTAACCTTTTTGTGAACATTTCGCCAGCGTTTTCAGTACTTCGCATGCCTCGTCCACTAAAATCGCAAGAGCCCTGCGGCATGCGGTACGTTCCTAGCAACATGCTCAATCTAACAGGAATTATTTTCTCGGAGGCTGAAGTTAAAGCAGCTATATCAAAGCTAAAACCGTCTTCAGCTGTAGGACCTGATGGAATTCCGTCTAATGTTTTGAAAATTTTTATTGAGGCTATGTTGAAGCCACTGTCAACTATCTTCAACCTGTCCATTCGCACTGGTAAATTTCTAAGTTCTTGAAAGAAGTCGTATATGTTCCCGGTTCACAAGAAAAGTAATAAGCACGACATAACGAATTACAGGGGAATCACTTCTCTCTGTGCCTGTTCCAAGGTGCTGGAAATCCTGGCGTCACAGAGACTTTTTAATGCCGCTAAGTCGTACATTTCTGTTCAACACGGATTTTACCCGGGACGTTCGATGAACACGAACTTGTTGGAGTTCACTTCATTCTGCATTCGCACTATGGAAAAAGGTGGTAGAGTTGACACAGTGTATACTGTTTTTAAGGCTGCCTTTGATCGTATTGACCATTGTTTGCTCCTCGCAAAACAACGACATCTCGGACTCGAAGAAGGACTCATTCTCTGTTTTGAATCGTTCTTGACGAATCGTTCTTTCACTGCCCTTCTCGGAAATGCTAAGTCCCATGTGTTCCAGAATAACTCAGGAGTACCACAAGGAAGCAACATCGGACCGCTTCTATTCTGCACTTATTACAACGACGTAGCATACGCTCTTCCGTCGGGGTGTAGAATGTTGTATGCTGATGACCTGAAAATTTATCGGAAAATCGAAAGCTATAGCGACTGCTTGGAATTGCAAATGCGGATTTAAAATGCGGAGTAAATTTCTAGAGTGGTGTAATTTGAATTTCTTAACGGTCTGTGTGACGAAATGTAACGTGATAAGCTTCACACGAAAAAAAAACCGTCTGACTTGGAATTACACTCTTCAAGATACCGCACTTGAACGAGTTTTCGTTGTGAAGGACTTAGGTGTGCTTCTGGATTCCAAAATAACTTTTGTAATTCAATTAAATTATGTTGTAGCAAAAGTAAACAGAAATTTGGGATTTATTCTGCGAACCACCAAGGAATTCATCAATCTACGTTGCCTTCGAACTCTTTATTGTGCTTTAGATCGCTCGCACCTGGAACCAGCGGCTGTCGTCTGGTGCCCCAGCCACGATACCTGGGCCAGGAGAATCGAATCCGTGCAATCGAAATTTACCCGCTCAGCACTTCGGATTTACCCCTGGCCGGTTTTGGGAGAATCTTCACAGTCTCGCCGACCGACGTGAATTTCTGAAGGCAGCGTTTGTTGGAAAGTTGCTGCTCAGTGCTATCGATGCACCAAACATCCTTGAAAGAATTGATTTCAACGTAGTGGACAACTGAGAACGCGATAATTTCTTCGGCTTGGTTTACATCGAACGGTCTTTGGTTAGAACGAGCCTATTCGTGCCATGTGTGCAGTGTTCAATGATGTATATAGTGAGTTTGATTTTAATTTGTCCAGTGATACATTTGTGAACAGCTTACGAGCTACAATGCTAAGTTATTTTTTGTTTTATACTATATACTTCCATAATTTCACAGTCCCGTCATTTCACATGTCACAATCCGAAAATCCTAGTGTGACGTCGCAAACGCAGAGGTGGCTCATAATAGCAATATCCGGTGCTAGAGAAGATTTAAAATTCAAAAATTTATTCGTATTTGAACATATTAAAATTTAAGTTATTGACTTACCAGAAAAAGATTTTCAAAGGTTCTCAGAATTTTGCTCCTTTCTAGACGATTTTCTTGCCGTTATTGCTAATCATCATTTTATCTAGAAAGAAAATCAAAGTTAAAGTCGAGAGTAGGCGTTGATTTGATGGAAGCGCACGCGTTTTTTTTTCTCCGTCTGGAAAATTAAAATATTTTGTTCGTTTAACCCTCCAAAGCCGTTCGGGTCAATATGACCCGAAGCGCACATTTCAAACATCTTTATCATTATTCCAATATACTGATGAACTGGTAGTTTTAACAGACCAAGTATGTTCTATGAAAATAATGATCAAATTAACGCCAAAAAATTAAAATTTGAGTTTTTAAAATCCGTCCATTGAGAAATTAAATACAGCTAAGCAAAGCCAAAACTGGATGTCGTTTTTTTAAAGTAAGACTTTTTTCTACCGGAAGATCTGTCATAGCGGTAAAAACTTTCATTGGACCCCAACTTATCTATACATTGTGAGATAGATGGATTCTTGTCAATTTCAAACATCAATGAAATAATTAAATACAGAAAAGCTGTAAGAAGTTATGAGTATTTTAAAAATAAAATTGATTTTTCGGACTTTTTACTTTCTGAACCAGTTTCTGATAACCTGGTAATATATATTGACTTTATTCTGAAATGTTGAGTAATTAGAATAAATTACATACACAATGAATATAATATCATCAAAATCGGTTAACATTTACAGCCAGGAGAACGAAATCAAATTACAACTCATATTTCCCCGAAACGGATATCTAGCGAACGGCTTTGGAAGGTTAAGGAGTGAAGTTATTGAAAATGTTTCATAAAAAGCTGTTTAGGATGATCCAAATCCGTATTGCATCGGATGTGGTGCGATCTCATGATTTAGCGGTTTTTTCTGTGTTTGCGGAATCCAACTTCGAGAGCATCTAGTTAATACGGTGTTTTTCCATACTGTCACGTAAAATTTGGGCTCCTGGAATTGAAGAAAGATTACATCTTACACTGGTTGACTAACGTGCCATGTTTGAGTGCTGATGGCGGAGATGTTTTAATCAGAATACTGTAGTGTCGCTTTTTATTAAGGAAAAGAATTCATTTGTTCGATAATAAGGATTGAGGAAAGTGATTTGGGTTTTTGGGAAATGGTTTTTCGTTTTTCAGCATATTATTGCCAAACGCACTGTGCCCTGCTGTGATTATTTAAAATGAAGATGAAAGAAATTGAAACCCCGATGAGTCACTGCCGGCTGACGATGGATTTTGGTGAGATTGTTTTATATTGAAACTTTTCAATTCTATCTGCCAAGTAGGATTTCCTATTTTTACCCTTTCAGATCCCTTCTGAAACAGCTTTATGGGTCTTACTTATGAGTTCTCTGCACCTAAAGAGCTTGTTTTGCTTGCCACGGGTGTGTAATATGGTACCTCACTGATTTTCAAAAGTAATACTTGAAATAAGTACTGAATACAGGTACTTATTTTGGCATCTCGTGTTGGTTATGATTAACAGTTGTATCTCTTGTATCAGCCAATGCAAGATGTGTGTAGTCACCCCATGCTATGCTATGCTAAAGAAAATGAAAGTTAAAATCAAGAATCAATAAAAAATATAATGTAGGGTGAATGTACCCAATCTTGGCCCCTAAGGCATGGTTGACTAAATTTCCCATGATTGCAGTCTACCTGTAATGTGTACCTTCAAAAGTCCTTCGACAAATATGATTGCTTACTAGCCTGAAATGCAGTAAAAATATGTCCTTGCTTGAAAATGGTTGATAATTTAAGATAAACCTGATCAAACTTTCGATCGAAATGCTCCTTATTGTAGCCCCCGCGCCGAATTTTGGCCCTTTATGAGTTCCTTAAATTGGCCGTCTCTAGGAAAAACTTGCCTCACTAATACAACAACAGCCCCCACGAATTCATTGAAAATATCCCGGAAGGAAGCACATCAATGTTCTGTATTGTTTTCAAAAAGTCGGAAGTACGAAATGTCAATCATTTTTTATAATTGATATTTGCATGTAAAATTATAATCTTACGTCAAAAAGCATTACTAGTTTATTTCAGTTTTTGTGTATTCATAATTTCTATTATAAGTTCCAAACTATGGCATAAACATAACATAAATATGTTCATTAATCAAGCAAACAAATCGTTTGCTAAATCTGTAACATGCAATCATGATAGATATGTTTCCAGTGAAGTTAACAGGGTAACATTATATAGTAAATGTTCATATTTTTTTATTCCGCTCCCATAAAAGGAGGACCGACATTTTAAAAACTATTATGATCGAGGCAAGAAGCAAGCTAAAGCTAAAACTTAAGTCATCGAAAGATTCTTTTAATCATACATATTCAAAATGTCGTCCTTAGGAATTTTCTAGCAATCGTTTGCGTACACCGGGAAAGCAAAACAAGACAAACTTTCGCTCACTCCAGCCAGTCTGATAAAAATAGATTGCATCTCACTCATTCGTTTGGAAACTATAGGCAATGGAGGCGAACAGCAAATTCAAAAGCTGGCTGAAATTCGTGCTGCATCCCACTCGCACTCATGCAAAATCATCACCCAAACTCGGCAGCGCTTCTTTCGTATATTCCTTTCCAACAGAGACCAAACCTCATCACCTCTTGCTGATGCACAGTGATCTATAATTAAAAACAAACCTGGTCAAAATATTATTTTTGATTTCACATGAAACTGCAAACAATAAAAATTCAAGTTCGTTACAACATAGTATTCCAACATTGCAGTGCAATATTTTTTTTTAAATAAACATAATATTTAGAGTGTCATAATTTAAGCTTTATAACAATTTCTTTCAAAGCGACACATATGCAGCAACTCAAATTAAATCAAAATACGTTAAACCTCATTTCCAAATGTGGAATTTTTTGGGTATGGATATAGTAACTTTAACATTGAGATCCAAGATATCAATTCGGATTCGGATCCGGTAAATTAATTTATTGAGAGGTAAATTTTATTGAGAAGATAAGTTCTCGAAATTTATCATAAAAGAGCAGCTCAAATTGTAGCACTATAATTCCAACTAAGATGCCAAATAAGCTTGAGTTGACTTGAGAGATAAATGAATTAATTTTAGTCCAAAATACATTCATGATATTTTAAATTAATTTCAATCATTCATTTTACTTTTGACCGGCTTTTCAATTTCCAGACCACTGTGCACCGTCGGCCGACGAACGGCCGCCGGCTGCCGACTGCCTGCTGATGTCGTTTTCACACATACATACATACTTCTATTTGTGGAATTGCATGCCAAGATTAGGCCAAAAAAAATGTTTATATTTTCTTAAATTCTAGATAAAAATGTACGTAGTTTGGAGTAAATAATAATTTTATGTTTTTTACCATGTTTCGCTGTAACCAACGGTGATTTTTAGTGATTTTTCCGTGAAGAGGTGTGTTTTTAAAATCAATTCGAAGTTGGCAGATGCACTAGCAAGGTAGGTTCATTTAAGATTTTTTCCGAAGATCTTAATTTTATTTGCAGTTTGTCATGTGAAAAAAATTTATTTCGTAGTCATTTGAATTCAATTGTGAACAAATGCTATGCAGAATGTTGCAATATGCGATTTTCTGTTATGTTTGATTTTTTTTTCATTTTTTGGCGTATGTTTGACATCAAAAACACCAAAATGCATTTTGGCAGGCCAAGATAAGGAGCATGCCAAATTAAGGCTCACTTACCCTATTACCTAAATGCATCGAATGAAGCAAATTTAAAATTTTTTACACTTATTGGTTTCTTTCACTTCAACATGACTTGATTGCTTTGATTGTACCATTTGTAATTTCATTTGATTTTCTATCATTCCACAGTTGTTTTTTTTTATTAGTTGATCACCCAGGTGGTAAATCCTTTTTACGGATTGCATTCCAAGGCACCGCGAGCCACCGCGTCCCCCTAGTTTGCTACGCTGGGTCCATGGGTGCAATTGGACGACTCATGCTACTATGTACCCCTATGCCATAAAGTCCACCTGGGGCCTCTGGCCATAACTCCCATCCGGACCTGCAACGAAGGCTATACCGGAGATGGGAGACCATACTCGCGAAATGCGCTCCACGGCAAATACTTGCTTATACGTGCCACACCAGCAATCGTCATCCACTCTTTGTCACGATTCACGACTCACGGGTTGGCAGTCCGTTCGCCGCTACTCGTGACTCGAGTCCCACATACGGCCTCTTGTCACAATTCGAGACGAGAACAACTCGCCTCTCCTCGTGACTCGAGACCTTCTCACGCTCATCCTCTTGACACAATTCGAGGCGACTCTACCCACCTCTCCTCGTGTCTTGAGGGTCACTCAAATCGTCTCTTGACCCAATTCGAGACGAGAACAACTCGCCTCTCCTCGAGTCTGAAGATATCCACACATCCAACTATTTCTCCGTCTCGACTCTTCGAGACTCAACCTGAGGCCCATCCACTGGGCGCAACATGTTACGGCACAAGGCCCCTCTGCCTGTCGTGAGTCGATCGTATCCGCGAATCGGGGCCAGGAACCTCCCAGATCGATCAAAACCCGCTCAAACAATTGATCGTCCCGCATATCGGGGTCGCGACTACCCGATACACGCTCCGACCCTCCCTCTTGCAACTGAGCACTGGTACCAAGGTGCCCAGTCACACCACGATTTTGTCACACTCGACACACAGCCCATTGGTAGCTGACTGTATCAAGTGTGACGTGTAGTTCTCTTGGCCGTACATCTACAGGTGACAAGTCTGTAGACACGTTTCCACTCTGCACCACGGGAAGGTGGAACTACGTCGCAGAGCATTCCACAGTTTCGTATTCAAGAGATATATGGTTGCTATACTCACCCTTATGCTTACCCCCAACACTGACAACTTCTACGGGTTGCAACCGCCTGCTTGAGGTTCAAACCTCGGGCAAAACTGGTGGACTTTTGAATTAATAAACGAACACAATGATAGCAGTTTATTAGAACTGGTATAAAAAAAGTTGAGTTCTCACCAATCTTTCATCGCAAAATCCGTGACAAAAAATTAAAGTGAATGGAGTTACATGAATCTACTGGATTACGAAGGATCCATCATAATGGGCGCCACTGGATTCGTTTAGCACGAAATCATTTTTCCTAAAAAGACTAGTCACTACACGCAAGGATTAGGTATAAATCCCGTATCCAGATATCCTACAAAGGGAACTACATACTAACAGTTTGAATGATTTCTCAATTGTATTCTCATTTGAAATCATGATCCCTGTATCGTAATAAACCCATTTTTTAAATCAGGGTCTAGAATTTGACACTAAAATACAAAAACTAATGGAACCAGTAGCCAAGTTTGTAAGAAAGTCAAGCGAATATCGAAACATCTAACTACATTAAAATGACAAAATTATCTTCGAGCTCCAATTTGTCTACTCGATACATGTCCTATTGTATTTTTTACATCGATTTTTCACATCGATTTTTTACATCAAAGGAGTATAATATTAGAGATTTTATGCTGTGTAGGCTGGCAGTAAGTGCAGACGCTGGCTCCGGATCGCCAGCACTGAAGTTATTTTATCTCAGCCCTATGCGTCGGACAATCGGCACCGGTCCCTTAGGTAGTGGAGATGGCGGAGCTCGAGGAGTTGGACCAGCTGCATCGTTCCCAGAAAACACGAAAGTTTTATCAGAAGCTTAATGCATCCCGCAAATTTCTTTGAATCGCAAGCCGATATGTTTTTGGCTTTCTTACAGAAAGGCATAGGGAACGGTCAGTTGGGGATATCATTAATTAAGGGTCCAAGACCCCACTTTATAGGTACCAATCGACTCAGCTTGACGAGTTACGATGATGTCCGGGAATTTGTATGTTCCATAAAAACGTTCTTAACACATTAACTCCTATTCTAGGTTTCACGATTTTGATGAATTTAGTATCAAAAAATTGCATTTTTTTTCCTGTAGGACTTATTTCAAAACCAAAAAAAAAAACAAAATTGTTTAAAATTTTTCTATTCCATAGAACATATCATGCTTACGTTGGCTCCAAGAAAGGTAGACATTTGCTCAGCAGCAGTAGCCAGCAATCGCTAAATTAATTACAAAGGCGATCAAAAATTTGACAAAAATTTCATAAAACAGCAGAGAATCGATCCCACGCCATCTAGCATGAGAGTTTAGGAGGTTAACCCCTTGACCACTAGTGAGCGTCGAGATATGTGGCTCTCAAACTTTAACAGTTTGAATTATTTGGATTATAAATGAACTCGTTGAATATAAGTTCGTTTATCCTCCAAAAAACGTACTGGGCACCTTTTTGCCTTTCTTTCAGAAAGGTATAGTTATCGGTCGATTTGCGAGATCATTAATTATGGGTCTTAGATATATCTTTATAGGTACCTATCGAATCAGCTCGTCGAGTTCAGATGATGTCTGTGTATTTGTGTGTATTGGTGTGATTTTTTGTAAACTTTTTTGCACGTTTTTGCGAAACTGGGCAGTACAATAAAAATGATTTTTATCTTAAAAAAAATGATTTTTTTTCTTCTTCGTCCTATAAAAGAAAGAAAAAAAAAACAAAATAGTTTGAAAATCAAATTTTCATAGTAATTATCATCAAATCATCACTCCAAAAAACGTGTCAATTTGGCTTGCTAGCCACAACCAGCAATCACTAATCAAGATGATTGAAAACATGGCGCGAAATGCGCTGGGTACGCATTTACTCCGTGTAACTCCCCTTAAGGAAAACAGAGGGCGCCACCGATCGAACGTCATGCACGATTTTATTGACGCATATATGTCAGTTCAACAAGAATATTTCAATTTCAATATCATCATTTGAATAAGTTATTTATTTATGTTTACCAGTCCACCTTTAGGAAGTACCGGAACCAAAAGTTAAATTTCAATCAAAATTCATGTATCATCATGTATCATTAAATCAAAGTTTATGTATAGGAATTGCATCATGGGGTACAACCCCGAAATCGAATGAATCAAGCCTAAGGACTAGACCCTCACATCGCATATTTCTATAGTGATTGCAAGTCCCACCCTGCGCCCAACCATAGATTCTCAAGCACAAATTTCTCTGAGAAGGGGAAAACGACACGGGGACGCGGCCGATGCCTGCACACCATCTCATCTTCGCTCTCACGTGCGTTCGTGCTCAGGAAGCTTTTTCCTAAGCACAAACGACAGGAGAGAATTTCGCC
Organism: Uranotaenia lowii; assembly: GCF_029784155.1. Lineage (NCBI taxonomy): Eukaryota > Metazoa > Arthropoda > Insecta > Diptera > Culicidae > Uranotaenia > Uranotaenia lowii. The sequence continues at coordinate 391,940,131 of NC_073692.1, forward strand.
CGTGGAAGCAAATTGAATCCAATAAGACAAATTTTCTCGAGCTTTAAGCTCTCGGGATAGTTTGTTGTTCCCTTTTCTCTTTTTCTCTTGAGAAGCTTTTCGTTCGCATTGAGAAACCTGTGCAATTGTTGCGTTGTTGTTGTTGGGGTTGGTGTCTAGAAAAGACGATGACGAATTGCTGAAGCCAATGGAAGATAACAACCAAACAGTAGCGCCACCAAATCCTCCATAGTAAAGCTGAAAGCATTTGGGAATTTTTGTTTTGATTATGCATATAGATCCTAGATCCGAATTAATCATTTGGACCAGGATGACCAAAAAACAAAAATTGACAAAATAAACAAAATCGACAAAATTGACAAAATCGACAAAATTCACAAAATTGACAAAACTTACAAAATGGACAAGATTGACAAAATTGACCAAATTGACCAAATTGAAATAACGGAAAAAATCGAAAAAAAATCACAAAAATTGTAAAATTGACAAAATTGTCTGAATTGACCAAACGGACAAAACTTACAAGATTGACAAAAAAAAAACAAAATTGACAAAAGTGACAAAACTGAAAAAATAAAAACTCCATTTAATACACTTAACAGTCGATTCTAGCCTTTCTTACAGTCTATAAATTATATTTGGACACACATGACACAAAATAATAAATATATGATAGATTTATAAATTCTGAGTAATGATTGAAGTGTTTCGAACGAATTAATTTTAATGAATTTAAAAAATTAAGATTCAAAATTTTTTATAGGATAAAAGTATTTTGAAATAATTATAATTTTCACATAAAGAATAATAATTGTAAACTAATTGAATATTTTTGAATGATTGAATTCTGGAATATCTTGTACGATCCCGTTTCTATGACATTATATTTGAATTAATTCATAGGAAACCAGCATTTGCAACGGTAAGTGGAACCGAAGGTTGTAAAAACTTATGCTCGTAAATATTTAATATATTTGTCTTATAAAATTATCAATATACTACAAGATGAGTTGATCCTAGTATCACATTACTTTTTTCGATAAGATTATTTTTCCCCTATCCAGTATGACAACAGATCGGTATCAATTTTAGGAAAGGGCGAATGCTGTTTCGAGAAAATTGCGTTTAAAGTTTGACAGTTCCATAAGCTAGGTCTAAGAATGTACTTTTCACCCAGCTAATAACTCTATTTGTTTGCATTTGACGCATACGCTCTTTGGAAAAATCGAACGAGATGTTAAAAATAAATGGAAAAACACGTTGCATATTCAAAGACGGTTTTCTCTTCACACCACGAGCTTTTAGCGACGCTTGTGTGTATATTTATTTCGCCTTTAGTTATGCATGTAAACAGATACTTAAGGACCGTTCTAAAACAGGTAATTGAATTTGAATATGAATTTAATCGACCAAATTTATTCAACTATTACAAGATTGACAACATTTTCTTTTTCAAAAATAAATAAATTTCCTTTTATTTATTTTTGAAAAAGAAAAAATGACCAAAGCGACATAATCGACAAAAATTAAAATTATACTCTTCATTTTTAGACCTCTTCTAATTTATAGATATCATATCATATATGTCATAGAAACGGACTCATACAAGATATTCCAGAATTCAATCATTCAAAAATGTTCAATTAGTTTACAATTATGTTATTCTTCATGTAAAAATTATAATTATATCAAAAAACTTTTATCTTTTGAAAAATTTTAAATCTTAAATTTTTAAATTCATTAAGGATTTACTACGTTCGAAATAATTTAATCATTATTCAGAGTTTATAAATCTATCATTAATTTATTATTTTGTGTCATGTGTATCCAAATATACACACAACGAAAAAAATCTGTAAAATCACATCACATGTGATGTAAATAAAAAGAAGCATCATATATGACGGAATTTTCAGTGCTAGTTGGAAATTACACGCCAGTGAAATTTTGCAACGTGTAAAATAAAAATGATGTAAAATTTTGCAACGTGTAAAATAAAAATGATGTAAATTATAATTTCACTGAATATTGAAAGGGAAACTTTCCAATTGGAATTTATTTTGTTGTTGAATCATATAAACAAAAATATGATTCAACAATGGAATTTTCTCATCTCTTCATAAAAATTAAACCTTTTTATAACTAATTTAATTTATTTTACTTAGCGACAAACATTTTTTAGCAAACATTTTTTTTTTATTAGGATTCACTTCACCCTTTTACTTTCTTCCTCGGATCCTAAGTTGATTTACGTGGAGCCGCTTCCGGAACCGCATCCCTGCTTCACGAAGATCTCCGGGAACCTCACTCGCGGGAAAACTGCTTAAACTTTGGTGCACGACTTGACTTGACACTTTGTTTACATTTGTCTATGGTCCTGTTCTTGACAGTTCATAATTTTACATGACATTATCATGTTCAGTGTTTGTAATATTGATTAAACACAAATTCAATGTCGTCATCACATTCCATGACGTGTAATTTTAAGAAATTTCTTATTCAGTGTTGTTAAGAATTGTGTATGACCAAAAACATTTGTAAAATTACATCACATATGATTTAACGAAAAAGAAGCAACACATATGATGGAATTTTCAGAGCGAGTTGAATATTACACGTCTATGAATTTCAACAGACGTGTAAAATTTGGAAGACATGTAAATATTTAAGACGTGTAATATTTAATTCGCACTGAAAATTCCGTCATTTGTGATGCTTCTTTTTATTTACATCATATGTGATGGAAATTTACATCAAATAATCGCATTCCGTGTCATGTAATATTCATGTCCTTCGAATTCAGTGCTATTATGGATTCAACTTTTTTCAATCTGTAAATTTACATCAACAAATCGCGTTCGACGTCATGTAATATTAAAGGTTTTTCAATTTCAGTGTTGTTAAGGATTCAGATTTTTTTGCTGTGTAGTTAATAGACTGAAAGAAAGGCTACAATCCACTGTTAAGTGTATTAAATCGGGTTTTTTATATTGAGTTTAGTAATTTTTGCTATCGATTTTCTTTAATCATAATCTTTTTTATAGATTAATAATAAATAATTCAGAAATAAGGAATCCATTATTGTGTCATTTATTTCCAAAGATAATTGACACTCTGTAAGAAAGCCTCCAATCCACTGATAAGTGTATTAAATCGGGTTTTTTTATATTGAGTTTAGTAATTTTTGCTATCGATTTTCTTTAATCATAATCTTTTTTATAGATTAATAATAAATAATTCAGAAATAAGGAATCCATTATTGTGTCATTTATTTCCAAAGATAATTGACACTCTGTAAGAAAGCCTCCAATCCACTGATAAGTGTATTAAATCGGGTTTTTTTATTAGTTGTTAACCCATGTGGTAAATCCAATTTACGGATTGCATTCCAAGGCGCGGCGAGCCACCGCGTCCCCCCAGTTTGCTACTCTGGGTCCATGGGTGCAATTGGACGACTCATGATACAATGCTACGGAACACTGTACCCCCTACGCCATAAAGTCCACCTGGGGCCACTGACCTTTGTTCCCACCTCGAACTGTTTGACACACTTTACTTCAATAGTGGGAGGTCAATTCGCGCTATTGCGCTCCAAGGCAATACTCGTTTCCGAACCCTCTATCAGCAATACCTCATTCTAACACAACTCGATGCGCAATCCCTCCTCTGAGGATTTAGGATCCGACATCTCATCGTGTGAATGAGGTCCCCACATAGCGCAACTACTAACTTTGTGAATCCAGTCCAAACACAAAGCGAGTTGTCGACGACACTTTCTCGGTTCAAACACGCGGGTAGGAGGGGTAAGCCCCCTAAGCCACGTGTAGGACTCAGACTCCTCCGAACTCACAAATAGTGTTGACTTAAGTCACCACTCAGCGCAACTACCCGATCTTCAAGTCGGGCGCTTGACCACCCGAAGCGCAGATCGAGCTATAGAACGCCCTCATCAGGTCACACTCGCGGTTCAGGCGGCAGGCGCAGAAAGGAAAGGTAGAAGAAAAGTAGTTGACAGATGTTTATGACGAATTTTTTAAATCAGGGTCTAGAATTTGACACTAAAATACAAAAACTAATGGAACCAGTAGCCAAGTTTGTAAGAAAGTCAAGCAAATATCGAAACATCTAACTACATTAAAATGACAAAATTATCTTCGAGCTCCAATTTGTCTACTCGATACATGTCCTATTGTATTTTTTACATCGATTTTTCACATCGATTTTTTACATCAAAGGAGTATAATATTAGAGATTTTATGCTGTGTAGGCTGGCAGTAAGTGCAGACGCTGGCTCCGGATCGCCAGCACTGAAGTTATTTTATCTCAGCCCTATGCGTCGGACAATCGGCACCGGTCCCTTAGGTAGTGGAGATGGCGGAGCTCGAGGAGTTGGACCAGCTGCATCGTTCCCAGAAAACACGAAAGTTTTATCAGAAGCTTAATGCATCCCGCAAATTTCTTTGAATCGCAAGCCGATATGTTTTTGGCTTTCTTACAGAAAGGCATAGGGAACGGTCAGTTGGGGATATCATTAATTAAGGGTCCAAGACCCCACTTTATAGGTACCAATCGACTCAGCTTGACGAGTTACGATGATGTCCGGGAATTTGTATGTTCCATAAAAACGTTCTTAACACATTAACTCCTATTCTAGGTTTCACGATTTTGATGAATTTAGTATCAAAAAATTGCATTTTTTTTCCTGTAGGACTTATTTCAAAACCAAAAAAAAAAACAAAATTGTTTAAAATTTTTCTATTCCATAGAACATATCATGCTTACGTTGGCTCCAAGAAAGGTAGACATTTGCTCAGCAGCAGTAGCCAGCAATCGCTAAATTAATTACAAAGGCGATCAAAAATTTGACAAAAATTTCATAAAACAGCAGAGAATCGATCCCACGCCATCTAGCATGAGAGTTTAGGAGGTTAACCCCTTGACCACTAGTGAGCGTCGAGATATGTGGCTCTCAAACTTTAACAGTTTGAATTATTTGGATTATAAATGAACTCGTTGAATATAAGTTCGTTTATCCTCCAAAAAACGTACTGGGCACCTTTTTGCCTTTCTTTCAGAAAGGTATAGTTATCGGTCGATTTGCGAGATCATTAATTATGGGTCTTAGATATATCTTTATAGGTACCTATCGAATCAGCTCGTCGAGTTCAGATGATGTCTGTGTATTTGTGTGTATTGGTGTGATTTTTTGTAAACTTTTTTGCACGTTTTTGCGAAACTGGGCAGTACAATAAAAATGATTTTTATCTTAAAAAAAATGATTTTTTTTCTTCTTCGTCCTATAAAAGAAAGAAAAAAAAAACAAAATAGTTTGAAAATCAAATTTTCATAGTAATTATCATCAAATCATCACTCCAAAAAACGTGTCAATTTGGCTTGCTAGCCACAACCAGCAATCACTAATCAAGATGATTGAAAACATGGCGCGAAATGCGCTGGGTACGCATTTACTCCGTGTAACTCCCCTTAAGGAAAACAGAGGGCGCCACCGATCGAACGTCATGCACGATTTTATTGACGCATATATGTCAGTTCAACAAGAATATTTCAATTTCAATATCATCATTTGAATAAGTTATTTATTTATGTTTACCAGTCCACCTTTAGGAAGTACCGGAACCAAAAGTTAAATTTCAATCAAAATTCATGTATCATCATGTATCATTAAATCAAAGTTTATGTATAGGAATTGCATCATGGGGTACAACCCCGAAATCGAATGAATCAAGCCTAAGGACTAGACCCTCACATCGCATATTTCTATAGTGATTGCAAGTCCCACCCTGCGCCCAACCATAGATTCTCAAGCACAAATTTCTCTGAGAAGGGGAAAACGACACGGGGACGCGGCCGATGCCTGCACACCATCTCATCTTCGCTCTCACGTGCGTTCGTGCTCAGGAAGCTTTTTCCTAAGCACAAACGACAGGAGAGAATTTCGCCCGTGGAAGCAAATTGAATCCAATAAGACAAATTTTCTCGAGCTTTAAGCTCTCGGGATAGTTTGTTGTTCCCTTTTCTCTTTTTCTCTTGAGAAGCTTTTCGTTCGCATTGAGAAACCTGTGCAATTGTTGCGTTGTTGTTGTTGGGGTTGGTGTCTAGAAAAGACGATGACGAATTGCTGAAGCCAATGGAAGATAACAACCAAACAGTAGCGCCACCAAATCCTCCATAGTAAAGCTGAAAGCATTTGGGAATTTTTGTTTTGATTATGCATATAGATCCTAGATCCGAATTAATCATTTGGACCAGGATGACCAAAAAACAAAAATTGACAAAATAAACAAAATCGACAAAATTGACAAAATCGACAAAATTCACAAAATTGACAAAACTTACAAAATGGACAAGATTGACAAAATTGACCAAATTGACCAAATTGAAATAACGGACAAAATCGAAAAAAAATCACAAAAATTGTAAAATTGACAAAATTGTCTGAATTGACCAAACGGACAAAACTTACAAGATTGACAAAAAAAAAACAAAATTGACAAAAGTGACAAAACTGAAAAAATAAAAACTCCATTTAATACACTTAACAGTCGATTCTAGCCTTTCTTACAGTCTATAAATTATATTTGGACACACATGACACAAAATAATAAATATATGATAGATTTATAAATTCTGAGTAATGATTGAAGTGTTTCGAACGAATTAATTTTAATGAATTTAAAAAATTAAGATTCAAAATTTTTTATAGGATAAAAGTATTTTGAAATAATTATAATTTTCACATAAAGAATAATAATTGTAAACTAATTGAATATTTTTGAATGATTGAATTCTGGAATATCTTGTACGATCCCGTTTCTATGACATTATATTTGAATTAATTCATAGGAAACCAGCATTTGCAACGGTAAGTGGAACCGAAGGTTGTAAAAACTTATGCTCGTAAATATTTAATATATTTGTCTTATAAAATTATCAATATACTACAAGATGAGTTGATCCTAGTATCACATTACTTTTTTCGATAAGATTATTTTTCCCCTATCCAGTATGACAACAGATCGGTATCAATTTTAGGAAAGGGCGAATGCTGTTTCGAGAAAATTGCGTTTAAAGTTTGACAGTTCCATAAGCTAGGTCTAAGAATGTACTTTTCACCCAGCTAATAACTCTATTTGTTTGCATTTGACGCATACGCTCTTTGGAAAAATCGAACGAGATGTTAAAAATAAATGGAAAAACACGTTGCATATTCAAAGACGGTTTTCTCTTCACACCACGAGCTTTTAGCGACGCTTGTGTGTATATTTATTTCGCCTTTAGTTATGCATGTAAACAGATACTTAAGGACCGTTCTAAAACAGGTAATTGAATTTGAATATGAATTTAATCGACCAAATTTATTCAACTATTACAAGATTGACAACATTTTCTTTTTCAAAAATAAATAAATTTCCTTTTATTTATTTTTGAAAAAGAAAAAATGACCAAAGCGACATAATCGACAAAAATTAAAATTATACTCTTCATTTTTAGACCTCTTCTAATTTATAGATATCATATCATATATGTCATAGAAACGGACTCATACAAGATATTCCAGAATTCAATCATTCAAAAATGTTCAATTAGTTTACAATTATGTTATTCTTCATGTAAAAATTATAATTATATCAAAAAACTTTTATCTTTTGAAAAATTTTAAATCTTAAATTTTTAAATTCATTAAGGATTTACTACGTTCGAAATAATTTAATCATTATTCAGAGTTTATAAATCTATCATTAATTTATTATTTTGTGTCATGTGTATCCAAATATACACACAACGAAAAAAATCTGTAAAATCACATCACATGTGATGTAAATAAAAAGAAGCATCATATATGACGGAATTTTCAGTGCTAGTTGGAAATTACACGCCAGTGAAATTTTGCAACGTGTAAAATAAAAATGATGTAAAATTTTGCAACGTGTAAAATAAAAATGATGTAAATTATAATTTCACTGAATATTGAAAGGGAAACTTTCCAATTGGAATTTATTTTGTTGTTGAATCATATAAACAAAAATATGATTCAACAATGGAATTTTCTCATCTCTTCATAAAAATTAAACCTTTTTATAACTAATTTAATTTATTTTACTTAGCGACAAACATTTTTTAGCAAACATTTTTTTTTTATTAGGATTCACTTCACCCTTTTACTTTCTTCCTCGGATCCTAAGTTGATTTACGTGGAGCCGCTTCCGGAACCGCATCCCTGCTTCACGAAGATCTCCGGGAACCTCACTCGCGGGAAAACTGCTTAAACTTTGGTGCACGACTTGACTTGACACTTTGTTTACATTTGTCTATGGTCCTGTTCTTGACAGTTCATAATTTTACATGACATTATCATGTTCAGTGTTTGTAATATTGATTAAACACAAATTCAATGTCGTCATCACATTCCATGACGTGTAATTTTAAGAAATTTCTTATTCAGTGTTGTTAAGAATTGTGTATGACCAAAAACATTTGTAAAATTACATCACATATGATTTAACGAAAAAGAAGCAACACATATGATGGAATTTTCAGAGCGAGTTGAATATTACACGTCTATGAATTTCAACAGACGTGTAAAATTTGGAAGACATGTAAATATTTAAGACGTGTAATATTTAATTCGCACTGAAAATTCCGTCATTTGTGATGCTTCTTTTTATTTACATCATATGTGATGGAAATTTACATCAAATAATCGCATTCCGTGTCATGTAATATTCATGTCCTTCGAATTCAGTGCTATTATGGATTCAACTTTTTTCAATCTGTAAATTTACATCAACAAATCGCGTTCGACGTCATGTAATATTAAAGGTTTTTCAATTTCAGTGTTGTTAAGGATTCAGATTTTTTTGCTGTGTAGTTAATAGACTGAAAGAAAGGCTACAATCCACTGTTAAGTGTATTAAATCGGGTTTTTTATATTGAGTTTAGTAATTTTTGCTATCGATTTTCTTTAATCATAATCTTTTTTATAGATTAATAATAAATAATTCAGAAATAAGGAATCCATTATTGTGTCATTTATTTCCAAAGATAATTGACACTCTGTAAGAAAGCCTCCAATCCACTGATAAGTGTATTAAATCGGGTTTTTTTATATTGAGTTTAGTAATTTTTGCTATCGATTTTCTTTAATCATAATCTTTTTTATAGATTAATAATAAATAATTCAGAAATAAGGAATCCATTATTGTGTCATTTATTTCCAAAGATAATTGACACTCTGTAAGAAAGCCTCCAATCCACTGATAAGTGTATTAAATCGGGTTTTTTTATTAGTTGTTAACCCATGTGGTAAATCCAATTTACGGATTGCATTCCAAGGCGCGGCGAGCCACCGCGTCCCCCCAGTTTGCTACTCTGGGTCCATGGGTGCAATTGGACGACTCATGATACAATGCTACGGAACACTGTACCCCCTACGCCATAAAGTCCACCTGGGGCCACTGACCTTTGTTCCCACCTCGAACTGTTTGACACACTTTACTTCAATAGTGGGAGGTCAATTCGCGCTATTGCGCTCCAAGGCAATACTCGTTTCCGAACCCTCTATCAGCAATACCTCATTCTAACACAACTCGATGCGCAATCCCTCCTCTGAGGATTTAGGATCCGACATCTCATCGTGTGAATGAGGTCCCCACATAGCGCAACTACTAACTTTGTGAATCCAGTCCAAACACAAAGCGAGTTGTCGACGACACTTTCTCGGTTCAAACACGCGGGTAGGAGGGGTAAGCCCCCTAAGCCACGTGTAGGACTCAGACTCCTCCGAACTCACAAATAGTGTTGACTTAAGTCACCACTCAGCGCAACTACCCGATCTTCAAGTCGGGCGCTTGACCACCCGAAGCGCAGATCGAGCTATAGAACGCCCTCATCAGGTCACACTCGCGGTTCAGGCGGCAGGCGCAGAAAGGAAAGGTAGAAGAAAAGTAGTTGACAGATGTTTATGACGAGATAGGAAGTGGACAGTTAAAAGGAGGAAATTAGAAAAGTCTTGGCGAGGAGTAAAACGTGTTTATTAAAACTGCTAGTTAGTTTAGTGATAACCCACCAAAAGAAGTGAGTTTTTTCTTGATTTCTATATTATATTGTCGTGATTTCTAATTTCAATCTTTCGCTAAACAGTTCGTTCGGAGATCAGCCGTCTGTGTTGCTATTGCGTTTCAGATTAACAACATAGAGCTGAATCTTGCAAGGTATTATTATAGGTTAGACCTATGAGAATCACATTGAAACTTAAAACAATTATTAGCTTTCAGATAAGTAGATTTGAGCAGGAAGTGGAAAGTAGATTGTTTGATTGGTTGAGGCGGATACAAAATGTAAGTGTATCTAATGATTATAAAAAACAAAAAATTATAATAATACAATTTTTCAGCTTTGAGCTGCACACATCAGCACTGCTACAAAGAACCACTCATTCCCTTCCGAACAATCTCAAAGATTTTCGATGATGGCCTCGAAGGTGGATACTAGCGATGGCTTTGATTGCCAAGGATGTACGGGACTGAATTCTCTTGGAAGGATGGTTTGTTGTGATAAGTGCGATGGCTGGTGGCACTTATCCTGCGCCAACGTTTCTCCTGGTGTGCGCGATCGTCCATGGACCTGTCCAAAATGTTCTTCGAGCACCAATCCAGAAAATACGAATAAGAAAGCTCAGTCTACGGTATCGGGTCCAGTTGTAACTGGCGCGAGGAAGAGAGATACGAAGAAGAGCACGAAAGCTACCACTAAGTCCACATCCGTCGCGAGCGAGTTTGCAGATACGGGTGCAGGTGCGATCGGCACAGAAACAGTTTTGGGACCCGCGAGTCAGGCGAAACCAAACGAGAAAGGTGCTGCACCCATCAAAACACCCCTCAAGAACCCGTTAGTTAAAAAGCTGCCTCACATTTCGGGCGGTACTTCGTCCACCGGGGAAACGGTAAAACCATTGAGAGACGAATCTAGTGGCTCGAAAGATTTCCTGAATCTACGCGAATCCCAAAGTGCTCCTAGTTTGAAAAGGTCGGAGTCTATCAGAACAACCAAATCTTCACGGTCTCGGTTGCAGATAGAAATGGAAATCCTGAATGAAGAACGTTTGCTGAATTCTCTCAAACTCCAAGAAGAGCGACGGTTATTGGAAGAAGAAAAGGCGCTACGCGAAAAGGAAAATCTCCTGCGGGCGAAGGAATTAGCGATGGAGCAAGAATACTTGCGAAAGAAGAAAGAACTTGAAAAGTTAGCGGATGGATACGGATCGGGGTTGACCGATATTTCCCGTATAACCAGCAGCGAAAAAGCGGCTTTATGGCTAGATCAACAAAGGGAACAAAACTCCAATTAAGAACCTCGAGAGGATGTTGGTGATGGACAGTGGGAGCAAAAAGATGAAAAGCCACAGAAAGAGTTTGCTACCCAAAGAAGCAACGTCAACATGCTGGTACCCTTCGATAGAAATCGACCTGTTCCGTGTAGGTCTACACAACGCGCACAAAGTTACGTCCCGCTAGATGTTGAAACTCCGGATCAGCTAGTGCGACCAGAACAATCAGGCGTTCCGCGACAAATGCGTTTCCCAACCCTGACAGCAGATCAAGTGACAGCTCGCCAGTTCTGGCCTAAAACGTTACCGGCCTTCTCAGGGGAACCTGAAGAGTGGCCCTTGTTTTACCACAGTTACGTGACCGCAAATGCAGCCTGCGGGTTCACAAATGTTGAAAATTTAGTCCGATTGAGGGAAAGTCTGAGAGGCCCTGCGAAGGAAGTCGTTTTGACGAAACTGATGTTTCCGGATAGTGTAGATGGCATTATTGAAACGCTCAGGCGCTGTTATGGTAAACCGGAATTAGTGATAAAAAACATGATCCAGAAAGTGCGTCGCCTCGAACCACCGAAGCCAGAAAGATTAGACAGCCTCATAAATTTTGGAATGGCAGTACAACAATTGTGTGACCACTTGGAAGCGGCCAATCTTCGTAGCCATTTGTCCAATCCGACTCTGCAATCCGAGTTGGTGGAGAAGCTGCCTGCTGCTTATCAATTAGATTGGGTCAGATACAGGAGAAGATTCGAGGAACCGACTTTGAAGGAGTTTGGATGTTATATGGAAGAACTGGTTGTCGATGCGAGCGAGGTCACTACAACCCCACCGAAAAATGACTTCTGCAAGTCCGAAAAGACAAAATTTCGAGAGAAGGTACATCTGAACGCGCACATGGAATCTGATGTCTCGTTTGATAGGTCCCAGCAGAAACAGCCTTGCCCTGTGTGTGGGAGGTTCGATCATCGAGTGCGAAATTGTGATAAATTTAAACAGCTGAACCTAGAAGCGCGAAAGAAAGTGGTTCAACAGTGGAAGTTATGCGACATGCCTTAACAGTCATGGTAACTGGAAATGTCGTTCGCGGTTCAACTGTAATGTTGATAAATGCAGAGAAAATCACCACCCATTGCTCCACCCTGATAGACCAAACAGTAACAATTCGGCACGGTGCAACACCCACATCGAAAGCAGTACGTCGATCTTATTCAGAGTGGTGCCGATCAAGTTACGTAATGGACTTTGCTGTATTGATACGTACGGATTCCTAGACGAAGGTTCGTCTCTCACCATGCTCGAGACAAGCCTCGCCAAAGCACTTGGTGTAACTGGAACGCCAGAGCCACTGGAACTTCAATGGACATCAAGTATAGTTCGCAACGAAGACTCTGAGAAAATTGTAATCTCAATCTCAGGTGAAATGGAAACGGCTCGCTTCTTTCCTATGGTAGCTTATACGATAAAAGAGCTAGATCTTCCAAAACAAAGCCTACCGTTTAAGAGTTTAGCAGCTAAATATAAGCACTTGAGGAATCTGCCTGTTTTGTCATACACGAACGTAACGCCTCGGGTGCTAATTGGGTTGGACAATTTGGAGCTGTTCGCTCCCCTCGAGAGCCGCATAGGACAATACGGTGAGCCGATTGCTGTGAGGTCTCTACTTGGATGGACCGTCTACGGGCCGCGCAAACAAAGGCCGAACAGAATCAACGTTCATTCGTGTGATTGCAAAGGAGATGAAACGCTTAACGAGCTGATTCGTGAGCACATCGACATGGAAAAGGCGTTGATGTCAACGGCACCACTGCCACAATCTGAAGCAGACAAGCAAGCTCTAAAGATTCTGGAAAGCACCACTATTTTTAAAAATGGGAAATTCGAAACCGGTCTTCTTTGGTCAACAGAAGCTGATCACCTTCCCAATAGCCGACCGATGGCACTTAGTAGAATGAAGTGCTTGGAGAACAAACTGGCGAAGGATCCCGAACTATGTGCGAATGTTCATCAACAAATTAAGGACTACATCCTGAAAGGCTATGCCCACAAAGCATCTGAGCAGGAGTTGCTGGAAGCACCCTCGTCACGCGTTTGGTATCTTCCGCTGAACGTGGTTTCCAATCCGAAAAAACCCAACAAGAAAAGGCTCGTATGGGACGCCGCAGCATCCGTGGACGGAGTCTCTTTGAATTCTCTCCTACTGAAGGGACCGGACCTACTAGTGAGTCTCCCCTCCGTGATTAGCAAGTTTCGGGAAGGGCGAATCGGATTTGGTGGAGATGTGAGGGAGATGTTCCACCAAATTCGGATCAGGCCCGAAGGTAAAAATGTGCAACGCTTCCTTTTCCGTTTTGATACCAACCTCCCTCCGGACGTCTACATACAGGATGTCACAACCTTCGGCGCTGCCTGTTCTCCCGCTACCGCTTTGTTCATCATGGGAAGAATAGCAGGGGAGTGTAAGCAGGAGTATCCAGAGGCATCCTCAGCGATAAGCGACAAGACGTATATGGATGACTACTTTGACAGCGCAGATTCACCCAAAGTAGCCCAACGAAGAGCCTCTCAAGTCCGATCAGTTCTGCAGAAAGCGGGCTTCGAGATGCGCAACTGGATCAGCAACGACGATACTGTTCTTCAAAGTTTGGGAGAAAGAGCCAACTGCGAGAAGGTAACATTGTCTAGCGATAAAAACAAATATTTAGAGAGAGTATTAGGCGTTAATTGGGATCCAGCAAAGGATGTGTTCTCGTTCCCTATTAATTTTTTCGGGAATCTTAATCAATATGTAACTGAACGAAAGAGACCCACGAAGAGAATTGCCTTAAAATGCATTATGAGTCTCTTTGACCCTCTGGGACTATTATCTCCGTATACTATTCACGGGAAAATGTTGGTGCAAGACCTGTGGCGCACCGGAGTACAGTGGGACCAGGAAATGCAGGACACGGAATGGCAAAAGTGGCTTAGCTGGACGAACTTGCTGAAGGATATTAATCGTCTGGAGATCCCCCGACACTATTTCGCAGGAATAGTGTCAAATCAAACAGTTCAATTGCATATATTTACAGACGCAAGTGAGCTCGGTTGGTTGTGCAGCGTATTTTCGCCTTGTTTGTGGCGAGCAAATCATCGTCACCCTTGTGAGAGGTGTCGCCAAGGTTGCCCCGCTAAAATATCAGTCCATCCCACGCAAGGAACTACAAGCTGCGGTTCTTGGTGCGAACCTGATGGTCAATATCCGCAACAGCCACTCCATCCCCGTCAGCGAAACATTCATATGGACCGATTCGACAACCGTGTTGGCCTGGATTACAGCGGACCAGCGAAAATACAAGCAGTACGTCGCAGCCAGAGTGGGCAACATCCTATCGCTTACGGACCCAGGTATTTGGCGTTGGGTTCCTACTAAGGAGAATATTGCCGATTGTCTGACGAAGTGGGGAAAAGAAACCATTCCCGATTCAAACAGTAGGTGGTTTAAGGGCCCATCAATTCTTTATGAAAAACCGGAAAATTGGCCCAAACCAAAGACTCGTATTGAAGCCACACAAGACGAACTTAAGGCTCACCTCTTATTGCATCATATTTCCTCACATCGACAGAATCTCTAAGTGGTCAATTCTGGTACGTACGATGGCCACTGTCCAAAGATTCATATCTAACTGCAAACGTCGAGTTAAAGGGTTACCTATCGAAGCGGTACAAGCTGAGGAGAAGACAAAGCGTTTAGTCGTAAAATTCATACCATCAATTCAACAACCCCTTCGTCAGTCCGAGTATCGTGATGCTGAAATCACCCTGTGGCGAATTGCTCAAACTGACAGTTTCCCGGATGAAATGAAGATTCTCTTGAATAACCGTAGTAAACCGTTGATCGAAAAATCTAAAATAGAAAAATCGAGTATTTTGTACAAATATTCTCCGTTGGCCGATGAGTTTGGAGTAATAAGAGTTGAGGGGCGTACAGCTAACGCTCAGTTTGCAACCTTTGATGCAAGGTTTCCGGTAATATTGCCCAACGATCATACTATTACAAAACTCCTCATTGACCATTATCATCGAACTTTCGGTCATGGTAACAGGGAAACTATTTTCAACGAGCTTCGCCAGAGATTCGAAATATCAAAATTACGTCCTGCAATACTCAAAGTAGCAAAAAGCTGTCAACGCTGTAAGATTCGGAAGTGTGTACCCCAAGTACCGCGTATGGCACCCCTACCAGAACAACGTCTTACTCCCTACGTCAGGCCCTTTCAGTACACAGGTCTGGATTACTTGGGACCAGTAGAAGTCCCGTTGGTAGACGACGAGAGAAAAGGTATGTTGCTATTTTTACTTGCCTGGTAGTTCGAGCGGTGCACATCGAAGTGGCACACAGTGAAATTTTCTCAGACAACGGCACCAATTTTGTGGGCGCCAGTCGCGAGCTTCAGAAACAACTTAGAGATATTCATCTAGAATGTGCTGATACCTTCACCAATGCCCGCACCAACTGGTTGTTTAATCCACCCACAGCTCCACACATGGGCGGAGTGTGGGAACGGATGGTGCGTAGTATCAAAGTATCGATGGAAGCGTTGGATGACGGAAGAAAGGTGAACGACGAAATCTTGCTGACGGTACTGGCTGAGACCGAATCATTGATCAACGCACGACCACTTACATATATGCCGCAAGGAACGTCGGAGAATCAGGCCCTCACTCCAAATCATTTTATTCTGGGGTTCTCAACCTGGGATACCGGCACTGATCAGATGCGGAAACCGGTCGAGCTGAACGAGATGTTACAGAGCAGTTATCTAAGATCTCAGTATCTAGCTGGGACAGTATGGAGTCGCTGGATCATGGAATATTTTCCGTCACTGAACAAACGACCGAAGTGGATCGAGGAGATGAGCCCGGTGAAGGAAGGCGAGCTCGTGTACATAGCGGAAGGCAACCGACGGAGCTGGGTTAGGGGACGGATCTCGAAGCTACTGCCCAACAAAGACGGAAGGGTTCGGCGAGTGATAGTCGAGACTTCGTCTGGACCCTTAAGGCGAGCGGTGGCGACGTTAGCACGGATGGAGATAGGTAGCTGTGAACCTGGTTCAAGTCCCGAAGGTACCGAACCTGCTTCACGGGGTGGAGGATGTTCTGGCATCACTGAGCCCTGCCGGCCGAAAACGCAGAAAGGAAAGGTAGAAGAAAAGTAGTTGACAGATGTTTATCTCGTCTCGGAAGTGGACAGTTTAAAGGAGGAAATTAGAAAAGTCTTGGCTTCGTCCGCACTACAAGTTCTCGCTTGTGGGGCGGACCACGCTAAGCCTACTAATGTGTGGTGGTAGATGCAACTCTATCTGTATCTACCACTTCATAGTAGTAGGCTCGTGAGGAACAAAAATTTGGTATGTGATGGTAATGCTTCTAGACAAATTCTACCCGCTCATTTTCACCATCTTTCATTTCTTCTAACCTTCTATCCATCTATATATGACCCATTCCAAGCACCCCTCAACTGGAGAACCGATTTTTATTTTTCATTATCAAAAAATAAATTACATAGCGTTAGAAAGGTTATTTTTTGAGTGTCATTTTTCATTAAAAGATTTTCAGCTACCTTTTTTTAGAATTTAGTATGTTAACGTTAAAATTTAGAAATTTTAGTATGAAATAAAATTGATTTTTGCAAATATTCTTTACTTATAACATAAGTTTGTCAAAAATCTAGCTATGTCAAAAAAAATTACTGCAAAATGATGGTAGAAATGCCATCTTTTAAGCATGATATAAGATTAATAACAGTTACTGCAAGTTTACGCTCTAGAATCGTTGATAAAGGTATCTATTTTTAAGCGTTGTGACGTCACGAAAATTCTACTGTTTTTAAATTTATGATTTACTGAAATTTCACATATTGTCGAAAATTGGAGGTCTCTTCAAACTTTTTGAGTGGAATTTAATGCAATTTTTAGATGGAGAATCGGTTTAGCTTGTTGTGAGCTGCACCCGGGTAAAGAATGCGTTGTGACGTCACGAAAATTTATTTACTTTTTTTTCGAAGACTTTTTACTTCAACACTATGATAGTATTTCTTTAATTCAAGTTCAACACAACAATTTGCTTCAATAAACGAATTCTATTATCAAGTTTTTAAAGAATCTAATTTTTTTTTTGCATTAACTTAGTTGTTTTTAAACATTTCTAATAAAACATATAAAACAGCGCTTAAAAACGCTTGATTCAAGAATAAACAAACTATCAAACAAATGAAATCCTCATCGATTTTGTAAAAGAATATTTGTGAATCATAAAGCACAGTTAGTTATCTGTGATTTGAATAAAAATCTTGCAATAGATAAAGTTCTTCATATATCTATGTTAGAATGAAAAACACCGTTAGTAGCTTCTATTTCTTTCTGGCATTATGTTCAAACAAAATAAGTTCCATGAAATAAATGTAATGAGATTCAAAAAATCTTTGAACATGGTAAACTTAACAGATTAACTTTTTTTTATTAAAAAATTCATAAGGTTTTCATAGAAAATTAATCAATAAAGTAAATAAATTATTTAGATAGAAAACTGCCCTTATTGAAATTTCCACCTCAAAGAATGTCACTAGAAAATCCAAATCGTATCCCGTGTTCACATAAAATCTCACAAAAGAGACTTTGAACTGAATTACAAAATAAAATAAATTCAAATATGTAATGGCACAAGGTCTCATGCAAAATTTGGGTCAGATTATTCTAAGGGAAGGGGTTGCGCAACGCACCTGAAGTTTGTATGGAATTATGTAGATTTTGTTCGGCATGATAAAAAAAACCGTTTTTTGTCAATAATTTAGGTCTTTATCAACCAATTTTTCTTTTAATTTGAGTATTTAAAAGCTTTGATTATGACAATATTTCATCTGAGGAACGCGTTTCGATTAGAGTGATCATAAAACAGCTATAACGTTCAAAATTAGCATCGATTAACGATCATTCAGGTATTTTTTGTATTTGACCCATCAGAAGCTAATTTTTGAAACTCAAAAACCTTTTTAACTAAACCATTGTCGAAATGGGATCTTGAGATAAACTTGTTGTCATAATGAAAGTTTTGTGAATGACTATAATTAAAACAAATCAGCCGATAGGAACTTCAGAAATTGGTACATAACTTGGTTTTAATGTCCTTCCAAACTCAATTTTTCATAATTCAATACAAATTTTAGGCTCATTTCCGTGGGCCAATCCCCAAATTTGGCACTGGACTTTGTGTTAGGCCTAGAATCTATTCAAGCTTGCAATTTATAAGATTTTCATTAGATGGCTGATTTAGGCACTCTAGTGTCGATTAACTATCTTTGAAAAGATCGAAGGCTTTGAAATTATCATTTATTTTTCCTTTCCTTCGCAATTAAAGATTAAAAAGATTCAGAATCACATTTCAACACTTTTACGAATAAATATTTCCTAGTTTTAGTTTTGTCCTAAATAATATTCATATGATCGCACAAAAAAACTTCGAATAAAATTGATGTGAGCAGTGTTGCAAACCTGCTCTTTGCACCCTTTATTGCTTATATGGGCCTTTGAGATTTAATTCCTTTTAATTTTTGGGAATAAATGGATCGATTTCATCACCAAATAACATTATTTATTAAGTTTTTAAGCATTTTAAGTAAACCAAGCGTTCATTTTTAGATTATACTTTGATTTATTTCATGTAGCTAACCATAAAATTTCGTGACGTCACAACGCTTTGCAAAACCCTGCTTTAAAAAAATCGTGCGTTGTGACGTCACGAAACTGAATCGCTCTAAAATGAATTGAAATCAAAATTTGAAAAAATCGAAAACTGCGATTTGTTGGTTGTAATGAATCGATACTTTCCTAAAATTTTCATAAAATTTGATCAAATAGAAGAGCAGAAAATTGCGACGTTGTAAAAAAAACTGAAAAGTGGGAAAAGAGGCGCGTTGTGACGTCACGATTCCTTTTGCTTATATTTTGTTAACTATTTATTCTATATAAATACTTTTGGTTTCAAATTGTAGAGAATTAAATTTTGACCTTATAATGTACAACTTTTAACAATGTGCGATATGACCTGTAAAACTTACATACAATATACCAAAAAATTGTTTTGCAAACGTTGTGACGTCACGCTGGAATGGGTCATATATATAAAAAAAAAAAAAAAATTTCATAATCTTTAGATGTCCCTACTAAAAAGGACATCACTTTTCACCGCTAGGCCGATAAATCAAAGTCACAATTATTAGCTTTCAGATAAGTAGATTTGAGCAGGAAGTGGAAAGTAGATTGTTTGATTGGTTGAGGCGGATACAAAATGTAAGTGTATCTAATGATTATAAAAAACAAAAAATTATAATAATACAATTTTTCAGCTTTGAGCTGCGCACATCAGCACTGCTACAAAGAACCACTCATTCCCTTCCGAACAAAACGAGTTGGCGATCGCTCTCCCTCCGGTCGCGTTCGCATATCAGGGTCATGACCCCCTGAAAGCGTGTTGGACCCTCACGCACACACCCAAGTACTGGTACCTAAGTACCCGGGTGCACCACTTCTTCCGCGCGAGTTTGGCAGACCCGTCGACGGCCTCTAATGGGTTTGGTGTAGTTCTATTGGCCGTACATCTGCAATACGCTGGACTTGCAGACACGTTTCCACGGGGAGGTGGAACTACGTCGCAGAGCAAGCCGATATGTGCCGCGATAAAGACGAAGGCATCCTGATGGATAATCGTGAGGTGTTCAAAAGGTGGAAGCAGTACTTTGATGAACTCCTGAACGCACACGCAAGACACCAAGACGGTAGAGGAAGATATATCGCCGGAGTAGCCAACGACGTAGAGGAATCACTTCCAACGATGAGTGAAGTTGAAGAAGCCATTCGTCAGCTGAATAGCAAAAAGTGGTTTTTGTCATTAGTGAAATTAAAATGAAACTTGTTTTCAAAGCCTTCTCTGGGTAAAAGATTATTTTTTATTGTTTCCTCCAATCAAAATGAGTTTTAGAGGAAATCAATTGGACTTAATAGAGTATTCAACATAAAAATAATGTTTAGTAATCTGTAATTGTATGCTGAAATTCTAAAATTGGGAATCTACCTTAAATGATGAGATATAAATCTTAATTTTTCAAATTGTGCTTCTTTCTTTCACAGGCTCACTTAAAAATAGATAATTTTAAGGTGTAGCGTGTGGGTCTCAGGTTGGAACTAATACAGTTTGAAATATTGTAAGCGCAATAAATTCCATCAAACGCCATCGACAAGCCCTCAGCTTAAAAGGATTATTTCATACAGGTATCTACCGTTCGATACGGTTCGAGTAAGCGGATGAGGTGTGAAGTACCTATTTTTTAACGTATGGGACGCGTTGTTGTTTCCTTTCTAAAGGGTTTGAAAGAATTAGGAAAAAAAACTCTGAAGCATCTAGCGCTAGCAGCAGCTCAATTCAAATTCGAGCTAATGAGCCGTAAATTCGGAAGCGTCAAGCGTTTGCCTTCTAGATACCTTCTATGTAGAGACCAAAAATTCCGACAGTGCTGTTGCGCCCCACAGGATTTCGTGCCTGAATGAAATAACGTGTAGGTTCAATGGATGTTCACATTTTAAGAAAGGGAAATTCAGGCAATGATTCAAGAGGGTGGAGACGATTCGTATGTTCTGGACTCATTGGGCCCGAGATTGGTCGGTGATGGAGTGTGTTCAAACAGAATCGGCAACGACGACCAGATGCGGTTGAATTCGATAATTAAAAAATACTTCATTCCAACCGAGCGGGCCCCATACGGGGTGCCTATATCACATGTTGATAGGTAGCAAACGTTCGGTTTGTCCAGCTTTATTGACATAATTATAATCAAAAATACCACATTCATTTATGTCTGGCCAGCATGCGGTTGTTAGTAGATATACTTTTAAGTGCTACTGAACAAAAAAGGTATTCATTCACTTAAACATCTGCAATTTTGTATTGTGGATGATTAAAGGAACTTTAAATGTTGTCCCAATCGCTTTGGGTGAAGAAATGAAAATTTTGCTAGAGTGTGCTAGAATCTTGTGGATCCAAGGTCACAATTTTGAACCACTTAAAAAAAAGTTATGAAGACTTTGATCAAAAATCAATACCTTCTATCCACAAAATCAAATAACCAATAATAAAACACTCATATTTGTGCGTATTTTCCACAACAGAAACCAATCATTGATGAGGGATTGCTCTCGATTAAAAAAACATAACGCCCCAGCACCGCGAATGCACTGCACGCGTCCAAATGTTAACCAATTCCTTGTTGGGTTGGGTTGGGTTGTTTGAATAAATCGTCAGCTCGACGCCGCGGCCATTGCAAAATTGCACACCGTCAGAGCTAATGTAAATTTAACACCAATCCTGGTTTGATGTGATACATTTTCCTTTTTCCATTTGCATTTTTTTTTCTCGCAATGTTTTATTTCATCCAACCGACCAAATGTGTGTACCGCAGTTGAAAACTTTGTGAAGAATTGAAGTAGTTCCCAGAAGCATCATTTATGCGGTGCTTTTCAATATTTAACTCGATAAACACCGGTTGTTTTTCGGACCTCGGCCGTGGTGAAATTCTCATGGAAAATAAATACAAACCTTGTTGGAATGGTTCAAGTTTTTTTTTTTTATATATATATTATTGACCTGGAAAGAGATAGGATGATATTTTTAGGTCAGCCTACAAACTTCAAATTTATTATCTTAATAAGTTCTAAACTGTCTGAACAGATGTAGTTTTTTTTAATTTGAAATACTTTTCACTCTCCGGAAACTTTAACATTTTTTGAGTAATGAAAAACTGTGAATCCTTCCAATGACCTACTGCATTTGATGGTGGGGTGGGGGTAGAATTTTTATTTTTCATTGCATTTTTTTCACCATAAAAACCCCCGCCGTCGTTACCGTGAATATCCTGTGGGGGGAAACATTTATTCGCGCAGAGAGCCATCAAAACTCAACAGGTGGTAGACAGGCGGGGGAACCTTCATGAATTGGAAAATGGATCAAAATTAGATTTGTGCAAACGATCGGAATGGAATTAATGCCAACTGATTGCAATCGCGCACCGAACGCACTGACATGTTAATTGGTGTGCATTGAAATAATGTGGGATTAAATTTACGGTGCAAATACTTACTAACTATATACCAATCTACTTTTTGCTCCAGCATATCGGGTCCACCCGCGCTAATCTCTTTGATTTCGGGCGAACGAGAAACAGACTGGATTATTAATTGATTTTTTGTTTGCATAAATCGTTTCTGTTCCAGTGAAATGGTTGTGATTGAATTATCATTTCGGCAAAAAAAAAGAATTTATCGCGAAAACAATAATAATTACATCCAAGGAATGGCTCTGGAATAGGATTTTAGTGAATTTCACACGCAAACTGAGTTAGCTCAGACGATTTTTTTTCGTTTATTAAAGTGTTTAACTTTCAATTCATTTGGGTGGTAAAATGCACTGAAAAGCAGCCAGCTTAAACATGTTTGCTCAGTATTTTCGCTTAAATCCTGGTTTAAATACTTTGTCTATCAGGTTTTCAGATGAATATCGTCCGTCTCTTATTATAAAGCCAAATACACTACCTAGTGATTTTTTTTTTCAAATTTTCATTAAAAGTTACTCTAGAAAACTTTAATATTTCACTTTTTAGACTTATATTTATTAAGTCTATCACAATTTATAAAATGTCAATGACAAAGAATATATGTTTTGGCAAAAATGACAGATTTTGAAAAAAAAATTGCAACACTGAAGCAAATTTACAAAATCGTAGTGATAAAAGTATATTGTCTATGTTTAAATCATTCGATATTAGAAGGAGTTTTGAGATGAGGGAAGAAAGTTAGAACTTTTTGTCCAACTGTACATAGTATTTCTCCTTAAAAAACATTTTTTTTTAATTTGGTTTTTATGTATGTATGTATGTATGTATGTTGGTTATCCACCATGAATGCACGGATTCACCTTAGTTTCTGCCTAAGTATGTGCTCACATGCATTCTTTAAGTTATATTATTAAGTTCGACAAATCTCCAATGCAACGTGTACATCATACCGGGACCTCATGGCTTCGTATGAACTGTTATGGAGTGAATGTATTTGTGTTTATGTAGGTTTATTTTGGAAGAACGAATCAATCAGGTGGGCTAGTTTACTTACAGGTATTCCGGCATCCGTGTATATACCTGGCCAGCTGGCAAATGATTAAACATTCTTATTATATAGTCATTTATATGAGGAAACACATCTTAGGGACCATTCAAATATTACGTAACGCTTTAAGGGGGGGGGAGGGGGTATAGCAGCTTGTTACGCTTTGTAGATTTTGCTTAGAAATTCTGAGACGAATGTGTTACGTAGGGGGGAGGGGGGGTTGAAAATGCTCGAAAATTGCGTTACGTAATATTTGAACGGCCCCTTACCTGTCGGCCCCTTATGGCATTCGAACCTAAAAGTTTTCTTGCCGATACCGGGAATCAAACCCAGTACGCCTGGCATACCAACACCAGCCTCACGCCAGCCTATCCACTAGACCACATCGGCGCTTATTTATTTATTTTTTTGGTTTTTATGCATACAAACAATCTGATGAGACTCATTTAGCTGGCAAATAAATTTGTTAAAATAAAAAATCAATACAGACCCTGTTCGATTTTAGCAACATGCCCGAACATTTTGTGTTGCCAAAATCGAATGTTGCCAAAATCGAACGGTTTTTTTTCTTAATTTTGTCCTTTTTTCCCAATTTTTTTTTCATCATTTACGTCATTTTAAGTCAATTTCTGACCATTTTTAGTCATTTTTTTTTCTTCTTATGTTTGTTCTTGTTTTGTTTACCAATCTTTGTTTTTGTTTTTGTCATTATCTATCAATTTTTAGTTGATCTTTATCATTTTTAGTCTTCACTTTGTGTTTGGTGAATTTTTTAACTTTTCGTTATTTTTGAATACTTTTTAATTTTTCAAATAAACTTTTGTTTTTTTTATTAAAATTTAGAAACATTTCAGAACGTAAAAACGTATTTATGATGTTTGTCTACATTATATTAGTCCAGTTATAGAGAAAACTAAAAGGTAATGTTGCTTCTAAAAATCATACGATTTTTAAAAATGTGCCAAAATTGGATGTTGCCTAAATCTACTGTTGCCAAAAACGAACGGGGTCAGTACCAAGTGTTCGTTTACTCTCAGTTATGTTAGATTTTTGAAAAAAAAACCGGTAATGGAAAAATTAAGTGCATTTTAAATTCGAAATCATATTCAAACAAGGTTTTGAAGGAACAATACAAGGTTTTTTTTTTTTAAATTTAAGCACGTTTTGACACGCTACGATGACCCAAATGTAATATGCTTAAAACATTCTTATAAATGGAACGGTTCAAAATTTCATTGAAAATTGGGTCGTTCTTACATTTGACTTGAAAACATCAATTAACATTACCAATCTTATCACATTTTTATAATTTAGTAAATGAATTCCAAATTCGATTTTCACATAAAAATACTATTTTTTTTAATTTGAACAAAAAGTTAAAATACTGAGAAATCTATGTGGTTCAAGGGGCACACAGGGGAAAACGATGTAAAAAGGTGTTCAAAATTATTAACGCCAAAACGGAGCGATCCATAGTGTCTACAGGACATTTCCCTAAATTTAAAGCACTTAAAAATGAGCTTTTGATAAAAATGATTCAATCACCTAGCAGTGAAAAATTGTTTTTTGTAATTTTCATTTTAGAGCAATTATGACTTTGGCAAGTTTTTAGATTGTTAAAATGTAGCAATTTTGTCGAAGAAGTCAATGTCGTAGAAGCTAACCCAAAAAAGTTAGAAGGGTTCAAAATATATAAAAAAAAAATTACACAATATTTAAAGTTTTTTAACGATATCTTCTCAGGCCAAGCTCTTATTTAAGCAAGATATGTTTGAAAGAAAACTTAATTAAAATATTCAGACTGAAACGAGTTAGATTAGAAAAACTAATAAAAACTAGCTGTTTTTGAACATTTTTATTTTTCTAGTTCGGATGTGATCGGTTCATTTTTTGGTTGCATTAGAATTAGGCCAATTTCACCGTTATAAACACATGGACTTTACAACGTTAAGTTGTTTATTTTGTAGCTTTATAAGTGATTCAAGTTAGCAATTTTCAAGGATTTCAAAAGAAAAATGTCAATTTTATTTAAACTGACGGTTTGCATATTCAAAAACAGATATTTTTTCTTAGTTTTTCCAATTTTACTCGTTTTACTCTGAATATTTTGTTGTGTTCCACAAAACTGTTTGATTTTAAGTGACCCAAAACTCTTTAAACATAGCTTGTTTGAATAAGCTCGGCCCGAAAAGATATCGTTGAAAATCTGAAAATTTATAATATTTATTCATTATTTAGAACCCTTTAAACTTAGCTTCTACGATGTTGACGTCTTGGAAAAAATTGCTTCATTATGGGTCTAAAACGCTCCGTTTTGGCGTTAACAATTTTGATCGCCTTTTTACATCGTTTTCCCCTGTGTGGGGCGGGGGGATTCTTCAAAAGTCTATATAAAGTCTATAGCAGGATTAATAAATAAAATTTTTAATGAGTATGTATGAAACTTTTCTTTAACGTCATATAAATTCTGCATAAGATTTTTGAAATCCTGATTCATATTTGACATCAGGCAAATCCTCTAAATATTTTTTTCTTGGAAAAGGTATCAATGTTGAAATTTTCAGAGATAAATAAATTTACGTTTCCTTTCTAAATTATAAAATGTTGAAACATTCAATTAAGCTCAGCAAGACCTTAAGCTCTAAACCAGAGTTTGTAAGACTTTTTTTTGGCTAGCTCTGAATTCTTAATGCTTCCTAGGATTTGCGATCTCCATCTCGATTGCATATCGATCAAATCTTGAATTATGTAATTTTTCCATACAGCGTCAAAATTAAGGTCGCTAGAATTTTTCCCGCACGTCTGCGGGCCGGACAACGCCGGACATTTTAATAAAAAAAAAACTGGAACAATTAAAGCATTTGATTTCATAATTTCAATCCTAAATCAGGGCAATATCTGGGCAAATTTGACCAAAACCCGGATATATTTCAACAAAAATCAAGAAGAAAAACACTTGAAGCATTTTTTATTCAGTGGAACACTAAAGCAGTTTTTAAATCATATTTTTTCATTCTATAAATCAGTTCTAGATTGAACTTACTCAAAACATTTCGTTTTTGTACGCAAAACTAGAAAAATTTAAAAACTCAGTTTTAGTTTTTTGCATGATATTGCAAATAAAGTAAACAAATCCGGGCTTTTTTCAACGAAATTCTCATATTTTTTTGTTAAATATCTGGGCGAGTCTGGGTTAAACTGGGAAATCTGACAAACCTTGTCTATATGCTGAATCCTGAATCGTAACTTTGAAGTTAAATCTCAAATATGCATTCTGAATCTGCAGTGTTCGGCACAAAAACGCTAATCCGCTAATCGCTAGGTAGTCCGATAATTTTTTGTTAGCGGTTTAATTTTGCCGCTAAATTTTGATTGAGCTAGCAGCGAATTAAAAAGTTCCGCTATTTTTTGGTTTCGCTAAATGAAGAACGCTAACTTCCATTTACTTGTTTCAAATTCACAAATTATTACTGACGTAGACTTTTTTGTCATTTGACAAGTAAAGGAGACATCGGGCATCATTCTTACACCAAAATGCGCTCCAAGTGAAAATGGTCACTTCAAATGGTCTCAGGGCAGAAGTGCCTCATACAGATAAACTTTTTTTCTCTTTAAATAGGGGAGATGGGGGCATAATGGCCACCTTAAGGAAAACGCTTATTTAATCATAGAGAACAGATGTAATATGTGGATTACATCACTGTTTCGTGTTCAGACACTCAAATAGTCTATTGCCCAATTGGATGAAACTTGAAAAAGTAGATAAAAACGTTTAAAAATGCATTCTAAAAATTTTTGCCGAAAGCTGAAAACCAGTCACTGAAGAGACATAATGAGAAACCCCCCGAGGCAGTATGAGCACCATTAATGAAGGCATAATGAGCGTTTTCTGCCGGGGATTCTAGCAGCAAATTCGACTCGATGAAGTCAACTGGGTAATAGAGCTACAGCTTGACTTGTATCGTCTGACGATTTGGCCTATTGGTAAGATGTCTGAGAGGTAATCAGTAGACTCGAGTTCGATTCCTGGTCGAGGTGATTTTTTTTTTATTTATCATTCATGATCATGATTATACTAAACGGTGAGGCGTAGATTCATCAAACAAAGCAATAACAAAATAATCTAGGTCTGTCATGCTAATACATTATGTTTCTGGTGTTTTGTTTGACGGATGATGCTTTGATGCTATTAGCCATATAGGGGAGATGAGGGCATAACGAGCACCCAGGGCATAATGAGCACTCCTTTTTTCTACATAAGTACGTATTTTCTTAAGCAAATTTTCATAAGGATTTGTTGCGTACTATTCATAGTATTAATTTTTCACCAAAAAAGAAATATCCTTTTCATCTTTACAGAAATATTAAATAATAACCAGCTAGGTTCTCAAGTGACGAAAATATTATAATTTTTGAGCACCACCAAATAAGCTTTTATGACCTTTAACTCATCTTGATCAGAAATGTACGCACTGCAACATGATCTACACATTGTTTCTCAATTTTCAACATCATAAAATTTTTGATTTTTCACTTCAATCAATTTTAAAACGCTTTTTTACTTTAATTTGTTCACTAGAGGCGAACAGAGCACTTTCAATAAAGGCATAATGAGCATTTTCTACCGGGGAATCTAGCAGCGAATTCAACAAGCCAAGCTGTAGCTCTATTATTCAGTTGACTTCATCGAGTTGAATTCGCTGCTAGATTCCCCGACAGAAAATGCTCATTATGCTTTCATTGAAACATAAACACTTAGCGAGTTCAGTCCGAACCGGAACAGCAACCAACGAACACGTCGCAAAATTTTGTCGTTCCGGAACAATTACCGGAAGACTTTGAAGGAACTTCATAATGAAATGCATGTTCACCATGTCAGCGTAAAATTCTGTCCGTCATTGTCATCATATGGTGAGCGGCTTGGAATGTCCGGAAACTGCCGGATGTTGTTTACTTCCCGTGGGAAGTAACATCCGGAAGTTTTCTTTGACCGGGAGTGTCAAAACTTTCCACCGCTCTGTAATTGCAATGTACCGGAACAGCAACATCCTGGTACAACAAATTTTAATCATCCTTTAATTCCCCGAAAATAACCTACCCTCGAAAAAAAAGGATAAATTCGAGTTCGGCTGCCGAACTTAGTATTGAGTATGCCTATCAGTACTTAGTTTTGCTATTGCCCAGTCAAACTCAAAGTTGAGGGATGCCACCGAAGTGCTGTTTTGAACCAAAACTACTTAATTTTGAGTTAAAAAAAAGCGTGTACTTAATTTTGAGTTAAAAAAAAGAGCGTGCAAAAAGTTACATCGGCAAGTTTTAGCAATAATCATATCTCACATAAACCTTGCAGTAAGGTTTATTTAGCTAAGAGTTTGAAACTGATTGAACAAACTATGAGTATTTGTTCTCATACATATTTGTAAAAAAAACCATTTAGCTGTGTCAATTTTATTACAGTGCCAAAGAGGGATGAATCATCCTTCGGGATGAAAATCCCGAGAAAAAGTAAAAAAAATACAGTGCCAAAGAATGATGAAAAATTTACCGGATATACCGGTTTTTACCGCCCCAAAATCCGTTATTTCCGGTATTGGAAAATGGACGGTTTTACCGGTTTCGGTAAAACCGGTTAGACCACCCTACTTGAGAACCTAGTTGGTTATTATTTAATATTTCTGTAAAGATGAAAAGGATATTTCTTTTTTGGTGAAAAATTAATACTATGGGTAGTACGAAACAAGTCCTTATGAAAATTTGTTTAAGAAAATACGTACTTATGTAGAAAAAAGGAGTGCTCATTATGCCCTGGGTGCTCGTTATGCCCTCATCTCCCCTACTTCTTTTTTCAACATTCTTCGACAAACAATTCAATAAATATTGTTGAACAGTATTAAACAATTTTAATCATCATTTATATAATTCAAAGGTCAATTTTTAGATACTGTTTTTGCTTGCAAAAGGACAGTAAACGGCCTACTTGATCAATATTTTACATGACTTTAGCATGGTCGTCCACATGAGGTGATTTGTTGAAATATGCTTTTTAGGTTAATTGATGGATTTTCAAAAGCTTTTCCAATTTTCTAAGTTTTTTTTAGAACTCACATTACTATCTCACACGGCAAGTCTCGAATAATAAATGCAAGAAAATCCGCTTTTTACAACTTGTTTTAAGTGGATGAGATATTTACTTTTCACAAAGCAGTTTTTACAAGTATTTCAAATCAGGTAAAATAAATATAAGATAGTATCACCATAGAATGAATTTGCATTTTTATTTCATTTAGTTTTTTAGATACACGTTTGGCAATGCTCCTATCATGAGAATTTTGCATTACTATTTTAAAAGTTTGAGAAAAAAAAATGAAACTTGGTTAAAGATTTTTCAACAGACTGGGCATAATAAACAATTTGCACTATGTTTGTAAAGTATTTGAGCAAACGAATTGAGATGTAACCATAATCCATGCTGTTGCCATCCCGTTTACGTTATTGTTTATCAACAGTTAGTGATTAGCGATAAGCGCTTTAAGCTTGAAGCGATAAATTTTTCCGCTCATTTAGCGATTTTAATTAGCGATCGCTAAATTTGAATGAGTTAGCGATTTAATTAGCACCGCTAATTTTTCAATTAGCGATGCCGAACACTGTGAATCTGTATTCCGAATCTAAATTTTCCTCTTTAGTCTTTTCATTTATGAATCTGAAATGCAAACGATACAAAAAGCTTCATAATGCAAAAGTTAGGTACTGGAACAGTAACTTTTTATCATTTTCACAAGAAACGCACCCAAAAGTGACCAAAGCACAAATGTATATTGTGGAAGAATAAATGTATCGTATTTAATGCTAAATATAATGCACCTGAATTCTTTGGTAAATATTTTGAAAAAAAGTACGAAATGGGCTTTAAATTTATTATCGTTAATTCGTTACCCTTATTTTTGGCCGAACAAAAAAAAACTATGACCTATAGGTACAACACTAAATACAGTAATGCTCAATGATCGGCAACTTTCTTCAATTAAATCAAAACTGCATAGTGCCTTAAATTTAATATGTTGCAGTGATGCTTGTAACTTTAAATGCGATTTCTTTGAATAATTTTTCAATTTTCTTCCCAAATGATCAGTTTTGGAAAAATTTCAGGTTTTGATCTTTCATTCAAATGTTTTGTAAAAGGACATCACATTTCAACGATAAGGTCGATAAATAAAGTAACAAACATTAATTCACGGTGATTTATCTCTTTTAAAACTTTGAATTTTTGGAATCAGTTTCAAAATATTTAAACATTGCAATTGAAGTTTTGAGGAACAATTATTCGTGAAAATTTGGGAATCATACTCTTCAAAAGAAAATGTTCTTCATAAATCCCTACGAAGATTTTTTTTTGATGAAAAATGCCTTGAGTTGCGGAAAGTCTGCTCTCTAATGTCGTTAATTTTCAAAATGCGATTTTTATCTGTAAATCTTTGAACAGATTTTCGAACGAAAAAAGGTAGTTATTACGTTTTTAAGCAACCCACGTGTGGTAAATTTTTATGAACCATCATTTCTTTTGTAAAAATATGAAGATTTAAATTGTCGGAACCATTTTTTTATCAAATCATCCTGAAAGCCTCATTTACCCAAATTTTCCGTTGTTAGCTTGATTAATCTAATAGCAACATTCAAACCGACAAAAGAAGGATCCAATAAAACATATTTGTTTATGTGAAAATGTCTACTGAATTGAATGGTGTACCTACATTAAAAAAAAGCTATGAATAAAATGGTTCAATTTGCCCTATTTTCTCAATAAGGAATGGATGGTTTGGAGGAAATGGTTTCAAAAATAGTTACAACCTCTTCCGACTTAAAGGAGGGAGGCTCCCAAGCAAAATTTACATGAGATATGAGGATGATTTGATCTAAAAACTGTTTCAACAATTCGATTCCTCGCATTACATTATTCATGAAAATTATGGAAAAATGATGAAAAGATGGATTACTAGAATAAACCTTGCATGGGGTGGTTCAAATCGAAATAGGTACCATTTTTCTATCTCAAATCCCCACTGTGCGTTGGTTATAAATTCATCTGTAAAACTAAACAATTTATTTAATTTTTTTTTATTCAAACACTCTATACCATAACTATAAGTGCTTTGACTTTCGAATAAATTTATAAAGTGTAGTAGAAACTAATACAAATATTCCAAAAAAAAATAGACAGCTAATATTAAGGCGATTCGATGTAGTTTTCATGTGTATGGCATATGCTTTCACCAACCAAAAGTCAAACAACGACTTAAATATCAAAATAAAAATTTCCCAGTTGATTGAATGAAGGATTTCCGATCAAATACAAACATTTCTCTATTTGACCTAGTCCCGAACTTTGATCGAACTTTTAAGCAACATTCAAATCGTAGGTGAACTTTGAAGATTTTTACCATTTCCATGCACTTTGAGTAATCTGGATGATATTTTTTTTTTAACTTGGACTTTTTGCAACTAAAGGAAAACTTAAAATTTTCAAAATAAAATCAAACGTAGCTTATTCGAATCTCATTTGACTGACGATTAATTTTTGGTATTTATTTTTTTTCTCAAAGGCACGAATTTTACAAGGATGATAATGTGTCATTAATTTAACCTTAAAAAATCCTTTTTTCATTTCAAATGTACCATAATAAGAATAGGATTTAATGTTTTTCCTTTCTGTGGTTTTTAAATGGTCGAATGGTTATTCAAATTAACTTTTCTCTTTCTATGTTCAAGTTAAAAATATTTTAGTTATAATTTCCAAATAAAAAACATTTTTATCCCCCCTTCTTTATATACCGTTCTCGGAAGACAACAGTCATATGTTTAATTGAATTTGCGCAATTCATTTTTGCTTGCTCCCGCTAAAGATGTGGTTAACCATGAAAACCCACAGCACAGCGTCTTACATACTTACATCCTACAGGAGAATCTACTTCCGCGCTACAGCTGGGCTGGAACTACTAACGAACTCCATTACATCATTTCCGCATGAGAAGCGAAACATATGCTCACATCATCAATTACAAACTAAATGAAGTTTTTTTTTGCCTCGTGCTCATCCCTCAATGCTATCTCACACTTGCTGCTGCTGCTGATTTTGCTTCTTGGCTGTTAGCAGTCGTTGAAAATTTGCCACATAAAAGTGCCGCTGCTGTTCGAATCGAGACAAGACTTCATTGGAGATAGCTGGAAAGATCCTGGATTCCGTATTTAGTAGAGGATGTTCCTAATGAAGTAGCTGGAAAATAATTAAACAACAATACAGTTGCATTTATTCGCGCGTTTTCCTTTTCTTGGCAATCGGTAGCGTAGCGTTGTTTGAAGAAATAATCTTACCACACGAAAGAGCGTGTTTTTCCTCGCTGCTGGTAGCGAGTAGCTGCCAAAGGTAGTTATTTCTTAGGATTCAAACTAACTTCGTGTATGGCAGTACTTTAGTCGAGGGAAAAAACTCAGATTGCATCAGCACAGCTAGCGACAAACGGTGATGTTTGAGAACCCCGGAAATTCGAGATAAAAATAAATAAGCTCAAAAACCCCAGATCCCCCGGAAAATTATCTCGAAAGTTACGATTTTTGTTACGTAACATCTCGCTCATAGCGTTGATGTTGTTCCACCTGAAAGTAGCATTCCCATTTCCAAAGATAAATTGGCAAAATCCCCTCTAGCGTCGGAGTTTTTGCCAACGCGTGTCCCGGTGCGCAATCACAAACGATGAGCGCTGTTGTAGTTTCTCCGGTCCAGCAGTTCTTCAGCAGGTGATTCCTCGGCTTCGGGACAGGATGATGATGATGAGTTGGCGGTCCTGTGCTGCTTGGTTTTGAACGCTTCACAGCTCTTTCTCGACGTCCTCGTCTGGTCCGGGTTGATCCCGCGGGGCAAGGAAACAGTAATTTCTCTCTCAAACATTTCGGTCCAGAAAACTTTCGCTACCTTCTACATTACGAGTGCGAAACATTGGACCAACTCAACTCAACTGTGTGGTGTGGTGTGAATCCTTTATCGCTTGACCAATAGTAACAATGTCATTGCAGAAGATGACGGGAAGGAACTACTGGCGCATAGTGAGATTTTGTACAAAATTAATGTTAAATGGTATCAGGAACTACAGAACTTTATAATAATGAGCTATACCTAGCTATAAAAAAGTTGCCAGAATATTTATCAGCACGTATCCGGGCTGCACAAATCAGGGCTATCTATTATATAAAATTCTCTTGTAACGGTGTTTGTACTACTACTCCTCCGGAATGAGCCAATCGATTCAAATGAAACTATTTTTAGAATATTCTGTAGGCATGCGAATCAGTTTATATCGAATAAAAATACAATAAAATCCCATAAATTGTCCGTGATATTTAAATTTGTAGTTTTTTGATATACAAAAAAAATCATGGCTTCCATTTTTTCGAGATTTTCTTTCCTTTGGGCGGTTTGTTTTTCGTCTCCATGGTCGAGGCGTCGCGAGCAAACGTCGTTGCCAGAGGATAGTAATCGAAGCATACTGTTCATTGATCGCTGGAAAATTTAACAATTAGGCGCCTGTTTCTCAACCAAGTATCTATATTGCTCATGCACGTGGGGGCGATATGCAACATTTTTATATGTGTTTATTTTCCTTGCTTATTTGTACACAGCACATCGTAATGGATGACGCCTAGATGACACGGATTGGTATTTTAACGATCGAAACAAAACCATATAGACGATTTTAAATAATAAAACCATTTTTATTTCGTGTAAATTTAAGTAGTAAATTGTTGTCCAAAAAATATGAATTGAGTATTGATGCATATGAAATAATGATATGACACTTAGCGGACGTTTGAAAAAAAGAAATTTCGTATAATCCAATACGCCAAAAGACATTTCGTATAATCCAATACGCCTAGAACGTTACTATTGATTCATAAGGATATCCCGAGTGTTGAATCTGAAGCGGATATTCAAAATTATTATAAAGGTCTTTGTAAATCAAAGCCTTTTGGTTGAACAGCATTCAGTGAAATTGAAGTACCGTAAACTGGGGGAACTTTGATCACTAATTTCATTCATTTTAGAATATTTTGGAAGGGGTTGCTTTTTCGTAATACCTAAAAGCTTTAAAACCCTTACTGAGGTGAGGAGTTTTAAACATGATCATGGATTGCAGTAAATTCAAACGACATTTGTGGTCATAATTAAATGTTTGTTACAAAACCAGATTTCGAGTTTCGGGGTAACTTTGATCACTATGGTTTTTACGTATCTCATCATCTTCAAGTTATTTTTTTTTTATGCCATTAAGCACAGAAGGCTAAAAACATCGACAACGGTTTTTTTTGTTTGGACTCAATTGAATTTTTCAACGTTTTCTTTCAAAAACAAATACACTCGAAAGATGGACAATGTTGCTGCATACATTTAGGGGCAAAAATTATAAACATTTCTCAATATTTTTTGGCCTCAAAAACAAATAAAATTTTACCTTCATGCAATTCCCTAAGTCCTCGTACTGTTCCCACGTTCTTTTTTTCTTCAAACTTTACCATTTGATAGGGGTTTTAACCATTTTTCCTACACAGGCTTTTTCATGGAAAATGGCCGTTTTTTTTTCAATGTCCAAAAACTATCATCAAATGACCATAAAAATAACACTTAAACTTAACCTAAACCAAGGAAAATAGTTGAACTTTTACATTAATCAATCCATTTGCTCCTAAATGCTTAAATTTGATCAGGAGAGATGTTTGTTTGTGAGCCTTCAAAAAACCAGATATTTTATGATTTTAAAATTATGTTTTGAGTAATAAAAAAAATCTCTTAATAAAAACCAAATTTAGCTAATTTGTAACTCAATTCACAGGCTTTCAAACGAAGTAAACAGTTTTCAGATATTTTAACTTTATACTAAGTTAATGATGAATATCTGCAAAAATTTCATGTTGATCAAAGTTACCCCGCTGATCAAAGTTCCCCCAGTTTACGGTACCATGGCAAGCATTGATTTATTCCGAAGAAAAACTTAAGATATATCAACTAAAGTTGATATAACAGACAAACAAGAACAAGTATTGAATTAATTTAAAGTCTTATCTCTGACGCATCTGAAAAAGACCTATGTGTTTTCGCTTACACCTATTATAATATGTATAATATGTATAATATATGTAAGTATAAATGTATACTTACACCGATAAAAAAATGTAATATTACATTACAAGTGATTTTACATTTTATCTAACACCAGCGCTGGAAGATTATCAGTATTATCGCATGCAAATGGCCGAATCCTTTCTACCCATGTAGTTTCATGTAAATCTACGCTGATTTTTCTAAGCGTGTAGATATTTCTTTTTGCCAACATAACTAATATTTTTTGAAAATATTTATTTTTTCAGAGAATATGAAAGTTGAACTCTGATGATATCCGTTTGCACTTGCCCTGGTGTTTCATTTTTGAAAATCAAGATTTACAATAAAAACGACACCTAATAATGCGTCAATTAGAATCTTTAAAGTAATAGGTTAAATTGGCACATAGGCGCTTGAGGATAAATAAGAAAAAAAAGTTTTTTTCCTCCTTTCAAAACCAATCGTTTCTTTGATTTATTGGGTTGAAGTTCAAAAGAATTTCATATGCATTTTTGGTTGAATAAATAAAAAAAGCAATTTGCAAAATACAAAATCGGCAGATTTAATGCCATAAAAAGTGCTGTTTGGGAACACTTCAAGTTAAAATTTACCATGTCTATAAATTTAGTATCAGGTGAAACTTTTTTCAACATAATTTTGGTGAAAATATGGATTTTAATTCAAACCGCTTCGAAGAAAGAGGATACCCAAGTAACAATTTTAGCTTTATTATGGTCAGCAAAATATCGTTTGTACTACTTCATTAATCTTCATAAAAAGCTAAAGCGCATTCTATAACATCACCTGGACTCTTATAAAGCCAAAATCAGGCTATTTGGCCCCACCCTAGAAACGTCATCAAGACATATAATTGTTAGTCATCAATGTTGGTCACCAAAGCTTTTAAAAAGCTATTATAACATAGACATTTTTGTTTTTTTCGGTTCTGTCAGTTCTCGGAGTTTTTTTTTATTTTTTCCAGCAACCATAATGGTTGATGAATGATGATTGCATTATTCAGATATGATCTGGTAAAAGTAATAGCTAAAAAAACCAATGTTTTAACCATATACTGAGCTTCTTTTCTACTGCCAGTAAAGATTTTAGGTAAAATGTATATGAAATAGTATCTTAAAATAAATGCGCCTCGTCAAATCTGATGGTCAATCATGATGGAATTGATGGAAAAAGGCCTGAAAAAATTTTTTCCAATGCTTGCATTGTGAATCCATCAACATGGCGTCATTTTGTGCCCTTCGATTTTGCAACCAACATGGCGTGAGTCAATTCATAGTTTTATTATGGTTTAATGATGAACCCAAAAAAAGCTACGATTTGACGTTTCTCTCGCAAGCCAACCAATTACATGCTAAGGTTGAGTTCCTCATTTCTGAGTTGTTAATCATTAGTACAGTAAATGAGGACAGACTTTTTGAATGAAAAGGGATTGGTTTTGAATGACCCGTGGAATAAATCATGAGTTGAAGTCAAATTTCGTTGTCTGACGCCATCTTGAAATCCAAGATGGCGGCTTCCTCTGAACTTTAAAATGGTGTAAATGACTTGATATCGCATGAAACCCCAACAAAATGGGTATCGGGTGAAAGGGCTAAACGAGTAAAAGTTGAATTTCGCTATCAGACGCCATCTTGAAATCCAAGATGGCGGCATCCGCTCAACTTTTAATGCTTAATGCTGAAAAAAAGTAGCATTAAACCACCACTATACGGGTATTGGGTGAAAGGGCTAAACTAGAAGTCGATTTTTTCTTTCCGACGCCATCTTGAAATCCAAGATGGCAGCTTCCACTGAATTTAAAATACTGTTAATCAATGAAAATCGCTTGAACACAACTTTTTTCACGTAATACTATATTAAAACTGCTATAATATAGGTTTAATGCGATTTTCAGTCATTTACAGTATTTTCAAGTTGAGTGGTAGCCGCCATCTTGGATTTGAGATGGCGACGGGCAACGAAATTTGACTTCTACTCTTATTCTACTCTCTTATTACTTTCACCTAATAACCATATTGTGAAGGTTTCACGATATTTTCAGTAATTTACAGCTTTGAAAATAAAAGCGGAAGCCACCATCTTGAGTTTATGATGGCGTCAAGCAACAATTTTTTTTCCTACTGTTTGGGCCCTTTCACTCAATACTCATATTGTAAAGATATTCATACCACTTTCGGTGATTTCAAGTTTTCAAAGATGTATTTTTTTAATTTTAACTCAAAACCAACACGCATAACTTACCAAAAATGTGTAAAGATGGGAGTTTCAATTCAAATATGTGCTATCTAATCTGAGCGTGTCCTGTTTTGACATCTTGATCGAGAACTGTCACTAAGTTTTGTGGCGGTTTAATAATCATGCACTGAGTGCTATTATAGAACATGCAAAAGAAAGCTTGCAGCAAACTTCTAGGTTTGTGTTTTATTATAGTTTAAAAGAAGCATTCACAACTCTTTCAAAATAACTAAAACAGCATGTTTAATACAAGTTTTATTAGC
Organism: Uranotaenia lowii; assembly: GCF_029784155.1. NCBI lineage: Eukaryota > Metazoa > Arthropoda > Insecta > Diptera > Culicidae > Uranotaenia > Uranotaenia lowii. The sequence continues at coordinate 391,978,324 of NC_073692.1, forward strand.
GTTTTCAAAACCATCTGAAATCATATGGTCGAAAAAAAATTATAAGCATTCTGCATGACCATAATAAAACCGCCATAAAACGAGCTGCACAAAAAAATGCCATAATTAAACCATGATAAAACTTCCTAATGCTAGTTGGCATAATCTGTGTTACTTGGGTAGTGAACAAAAATCTGTTTAGTAACAAATCTTCTCTAATGTTTTTTATTTCTTCAGCTCTAAAAAATACACCACCGAAAGCTTATTAGGAGCTGAAAACGCTGTGTTAGGCATAATATAAGCCAATAACTTAAAAAATCTCTCGATATTCAAAATTCTATTTTCATAAAGATTCGTATACAATATATTCCAATAAATAAGAAACTTTTGATTTCGATTTAAACCTTAATGTGCACTCGAACAAAGCTGAAAAATCATCTTAATGGAAAACATCAAATAAAACATATTTATCAACAAACAGTTATTTATGGAACAAGTTACAAAAAATGGATTCAATTTTGCATGAGGCTTGCCAAGTTGGATGATTACGTCGAGTGCTGTAATGCGAGTAATCGAATTTGCAACCCAATTAAAGAAAAGTAAATAAAAAAGTATTCATGTAAGATGCATGTAATGTTTATTGAAGGTTATTTTTTGAAAATTAAGTAAAGAGCCGTAGAATTGAGTTCAAATTCTTAGGTTTCACTTAGATAAAATTAAGCGGTACAATTCGAGTAAACGGAAAAGAGGAAAATGTAAAAAAACTAGGAAAAATGGAAAATGGAAGCCAAGTTGAACATGGTAAGACGAAGTTTACAGGGTCTGCTAGTTTTATATAAAAACCTGGAAAAATATAGGAAAAAATAAAAAAAAAACACTTAAGATAAATACCCTTCTTCTCGTTTTCAATCGAATGACATTCGTTCGAAAGTTTTGCATTAACGTATTCTTGTTTTCGTTCGTATGAATCAGAGCAGTTGGATTTTTCGAACATAGTTCGTTCGAATGAAATGTTACATTCCCGTTTTCAATCGAACGTATTTCTTCTATCGACTGTCAAACGCAAGTACAAACCTGCGAACCGTGGACGTTTGGCAAAAAGTGTATGAAGTTTAGCAATTGTTGAAAAAATTGCCAGTGGCTCAAATAAACAAATTTTGTAATGGGAAAGATTGTAAGATTCTTTGGTTCAAAATAATAAAAAAGAATGTGGATTATGAAGGATTAGATTTTTTATTCAAAAGATAAAAAATCACTTCTGACTTTTCGTCCCAGCAGTATAGTAGAAACAGAATTACTATCAGGATTTTGACTGCTGATAACGATGATGGCAAAGATTCGTTACCGAAATAAGCTTCATGGGCTCCATCGGATGTTTTGCCTCAATTGTCTGGTTTTACTGACACCGTTCAGATGACTGGGAACTTAGAATAGTCTGATATTTCGACTCTCGTATCTTGACAAAAAAAAACCAAATAACATAAAACTTACACGAAAGTTGCTCCTTCTTCCGCTTTTTTTTATAACGACCGATTCTGGACTGTTGCTACATGAGAAAAAAAAAAACAATTGTTTACTGTCAATTTTCTGACAAGAAACGTCATTCTGACAAATCAGTGTACTTTGATTTTTCAAACTTGATCTGATAACACCAGAATCGAAAGTATCCATTCGAACGAACGACAGATACCTATGCCGTACACAAGAATAAGGGTGAAAGTTTGACTCTTGAAAGAGTGTCCCACATAGGACACATTCCAAGCACTGGCGTGCTGAGAGTCGGAATTTTCAAATTACTCCTGGAGCAAAATGTTTCTGTGTTTCTTTAAAAGGATGATTCAATGCGTTTGAAAATAAATAGTTTTAACATTTAATAAACTCTTCTATCTAACCTATAAATAAAGTGTCGAAAAATAGTAAAGTTTCTTTAAAAAATGAACATTTTCGTTAAATAAACTTTAAACCCACCTTCAAGACCTAAAATTTATCAAATTCAAATCCTTCAAATGCAGTTTGTAGTTGACTGGATGTATAATTTTTTTTTTTGATTCGATTATAGTTGTTTTATCATCTTTATGGCATTCGCGACTTTATCAATGTTGCAGTTGGCGGATCGTTATTGAAAAACTTATCCGGTACAACTGTGTTTGATGTTTACTCTTTTGCTCGAACTCACGGACATCGGCTCAGGAGACAACAGACTTGCCAACTGAGCTATATCACAAGCTCTGAATGTATACAAATGTTGTCAAATAGTTTATATCAAAATTTTTGATCACAGACTAGTTGCCGGTTGTACTTTTTTGCATTGTCACGTCACGAAAAAGGTACATTTTTTTTAGTTTTCTCTTAACTTACTATTTGAAAACCTACCAAACTTTCTTTAGATATCGGTTTAAGCCGTTCCCGAGATGCACCTGCTCAAAGTTTTGTCGTCACTTCACACTTAAAAAAAAAAACAGGTATACAATGCACACAAGGGTAGTTCTTATTTTCAAACTTTCTTGAAACCTTTCTTCCAATCCCCAATCTGGATCCAATCAAAGATAAAACAATACTGGAAATGTGATAAATTTGTATGGAAAAAGCGAAAAAATTTTATGAGAAAAGTAAAAGTTTTCAAAAAAATTTTTTTTTTTTAATCTGGCAACACTGATTTTGTGATGTTAAGATTTTAACATGAGGAACTACTTTTAAGAACTTTCAAATCATTTTGTCGCACGTGAAAAAAAAACAGAGATTTCAAGTAAGGTTTTACTTTTTCATATATTTTCATATAAAATCAATGGAAAATCAACAAAAATCGTAATGCCGGGAACTATTCACCGCCTTTTTTAATTGTTTGATATCTTCGATATTTTTTTTATATTTCATTTTATTCGTCAACCTTTTTAAATTAAAAGATTCAGTTCTACAGGCTGCCAAATATTGAATATTGGTGTTGAATTACATATTAAAAGTAAAGATTTACATTAAACCACAAAAAATTTAAGAATATTACAAAAAACAGAATAGCTTCTTTTGGAGTAGCTTCAATACTATTTACATCGAAAATCAAGCTCCCGACTCTCTTGAAACTGTTATTGGAACTAGATGATAATGTTACAACCACAAACGCAGTTGGTATGATTAAAAAGCTACAAATGACACATTCCACGCGCTTGTACCGCTCAAAAGTGATTTTTATCCGTTCGCTTATCAAAAAATCTCAAAATTGTCTATAATTTTGATAATTCAAATCACACAAAACCAACGGAAAAAAGAGAAAAAAGTTTTTTTACACATGTTTTAGATGATTTTGAAAATAAGTTTTTTTTGTTGAAAAAAGTGGTGTTTTTGACAACTTTTACAAAATCATTAATTTTAATAAATGGATGATTTTTTTTGGAAATTTTTTCAGTGTGTTCAGAAGCCAAAAAACACGGCTTCATTTTGTAGAAAAAAGAATTTGTTTATATCCAATGTAGTTGGTTTGAAAAGTGAACAAAAACAGTCGCAAATGAGTGAATTCACGTCAGAAAAAAAGGGAAGTTTTTAATTTTACGAGAAAACTCTGACTTTTTTTGAAATAAAAAAATGAGATTTTCTTTGAAAATGATAAGACGATTCTAAAACTCTAAAATTTTTAGAAATCGGTTGGAATCTACCTGAGTTACAACAGCGCGAATGAGTGAATTCACGTCACAAAATTTGATTTTTTGTTAATTTTTTTTATGAAAAATGTGCTCTGAAAGCTGTTTTGACCCTCCAGATGGTCGGATTTTAATAAATCTAGCATTATTTAATTGATTTTTTTTAATAAGTTCATTATTTTCAAATAAAAATACAAAAAGATTGAAAAAAAATAATTTTTTTTTTTGGTGAACCTTTAAATGAAGACAGTATGTAGTAATTTTAACATATGATCTCATAATATGTTGCTATTCAAATGCCAAACAAAATAAGAAAAAAGTTAGGTGCAGATACTGAAAATTTATGATTGTAAAAGACGGAACAACAAAATATCGCTTTTGAAAGTGTACATAAAATTTGAAGACTGCAAACAATGGTTCAGTATAACCACAGTATAACTTCATATTTCGTGACGTGAATTCAGTCAACTACCCTGTGCTGTTTGAACTAAGTGAATTCACGCACAACTTCAAATAAGCATAACTTCGTTCGTTGTTGTTCAATCGAGAAGTTCCGTACATCAAATTGTGGGTAATTGTTTTTTTACAACTTAATGGAAGACACCGATATTCTTTTTCCACAAAAAAAAAACAGGAGATCAAAGATATATGTACTTAAGTCCGAAATGGTTAATTCGTCACAAAAGTAATTAATTACAACAAAAACAACCTAAATTTTAAAATGACCAAATTATAATTATTTTGAAGGAAATAAAATTTGCGACCGTTTGCTACAATTATTTTCATGTTCAAGTAAATTGGTTGACTTCTGGAATGATAACAGTGCAGAAAAGTCCGGAAAAGCGATTTCACTTCACGGTGGAATGTGTCAAATTAGTAATGGTGAATGGAAAATCAATAAAGTGGAAACATAATAAGATTTTTTTCTTAATAAGCAACGGTTTTAAATAATTTGTAACGTTGCAAAACTATTTTTCACGTATATTCTTTTGGATCTGATTCTTTAAAAAAACCCAAAATTTTGGGAAAAACGTCAACGGATACATAAACGACTAAATGTTATTATAAAATATAGTCGTGAACAACATAACAAAAAAAGGTTTTTAACTCATTCATTAAATTAGACAAAATTCTAACAAAAAATACACAGAAAAAACACTGCGCAGATTGTGGTCCAAATTGAAAAAAAAACGCAAAAGAGCAAAACCAATCAGCTCAACTATTAAATAATTAAAGACTTAACTATCAATCGTTCAAAAATTAGGCATTTGAAAGAGGTTTCAGTATTCTGATGGCTCCATCTTGTATAAATCGTAAAAATAATTGCTTCATTAGCCTTTATAGTCAATTTGTTGACTATGTATTTTTATCGAAAGTTTCATGAAATAAGTTAGAATTTTTACTAAAAACACTTCTTTATTTTTTCAAACACCTAAAATATTTCTGAATGTTTCAGATTTTCAGTTCATGAGAAAGTTGTTCGAAGTTAGAAAAAATCATCAAAACTTTGAAAACAAAAATTGCAGATACATTTGTTTAATTTTTGATTTCTCATATATCCCAATAGAAAAGGTACAACTTTTTTCGATAAGTCCGAAAAAACTTGTTTACATCAAATAAGCTGTTCAGCTAAAAATCCACACTTTGATTATGTATAAGGATTTTTAAAGTGTTGCTAGAATAAATTATTATTTGCTCAATGAAAATCTTCACCTTTTTATTCATCCAACTTCATGGTCTTTGAGGGTCGCCTTAGAGTGGTCCAATCAAAATTAAATTTTGCACAGTTTGTAATTTTGATTAAATGATTAATATGAGGGGGTGGGAGCAGTGTAATGTTTTCTTTTAAAAATCTTCAAGGGCCACCGTAATGCACACTTGCACACTTGTACAGAACATCAATCTGGGGGAACTAAATTAAATGCGTCCTGGGATGAAAAGGCAGACTGATATCTTATTGATATCTTCGACAGCGTTCAACAAGGTGCGCACTTAGATTTAAAACATAAAGTCGAGGGGTCCATTAATAGTGAACAACATTTTAAAACTTTAATTTTTTCTACAAATTGTCAAAATTGTCAAAATTGTCAAAATTGTCAAAATTTTCAAAATTGTCAAAATTGTCAAAATTGTCAAAATTGTCAAAATAGTCAAAATTGTCAAAATTGTCAAAATTGTCAAAATTGTCAAAATTGTCAAAATTGTCAAATTTGTCAAATTTGACAAAATTTTCAAAATTTCCCGTTGTGTTCCAACTAAATGTGTTTTTCCAGATGTCTTACCACAGATAGCGCAGCTTCCCATCAAGGTGTGCAAACACTAATGAAGAATTGCTCATTAAGTAGGAAAATTAATGACCTTTTGTCCCCCTCCGGCAGCAGATGGCGGTTGCCCAAAGTGGTGGGTTGTGTAGGGACAAAACTTGTCTTGATTTTCTCGTTTCTTGGTCAAAGTTTTGCTGGGGCATCATCTCAGAGCCCTTGCCGGTTGGTGGCCATCGCTGCTGCTGATGGGTCCAAAAGCCCCGGACTACTACAGAGGACCACACCGGATCCATGGCATGACAACAGCGATGATGGCTCAACCTAAAATTGGCAAGAACGTGACTTGATTTCGAATGTGCCACTTTGAGCCGGTTATTGTTCCTGCGGGTAAAATGGGAAACTTCGCTCCGGAGTTTTACGGGAGCCGGTTTGCTTTCTTGAAAAGTGCAGCGCATCTCCTCGTTGGGAGCAAAACACACAAAGACTAAATTACGAGAGATACAGGTATAGAAGGGGGAAATTACAATTTGAAATGTATTTCTACGATGCTGTTGCTCAGTTCGTTGATGAATTTGGTCAGATGGATTCTTGTCATAAATAATTAAAAAGTATCAAGAAATATTTAAATGCCACTTTTGTTTTTACTTATCAAAGATTATCATTCCTTCAGTCGAAAGTCACTATAAACTGTCAATTTTGGAATAGTCAGAAACTTCAAATCATATCGATTGAAATTGGATTTCCTCGGAATATTTACATCCACAATCTGTATTATTTTGTATGAAATAGAACCTCGAGAAACATCAATTCAAACCTTTACTTCAAACAACTTTCATCCGATATTTATCAGGCTACATTCAGAAAATTGTTTTCAGTTTTAGGAAAATTGTTTTCCCAATATCTCCCGGGGGTGACGCAGTTTGGTGGCCGCTAAGCTATTAATTGTAACGACATCTCGCTAACAAAATTCCGTAACAATAGCGCTGGGAAACTATCTTTTTTCTTGCGGGCTCACACAAGTTCACCAGATCTTGCTGCTCCTTGTCCTGCTGCAAGGATAACGAAGAAAACTTCGGGAAAAACAATAGCATCCACTCGGAATAGGGGAAAGGGAAGAGGCCAGTCAAGAGCCCTCCGGGGGATTTTCCTTGTCGGTGTGCAAAGTGGTCGAACCGGGAAAATTATCATTTTTAATTACTTTATCCCGGAACATGGCAAACGCGCTAGAGGCTCATCGGCGCCAAGCATTGCCAAGCGCCAGGCAACCAGGAATGGTGGATGTAACGAGAAGATTGTTCTTGTGGTTGAAAAGCACCGCGAGGGTCACAAGTTGGAACAAGTTTTCCCTTTCATGTCGTCGGCTGAAAAGCTTCCACGATGTGCTGATTGTAACCGGAGGAGGTTAAATTATCCGGTTGTGCCTGAGCAACTGATGGCCGTTATGGATTTTGTTTTTTTCATTCCGATAGATATTTTAAATAATTTTTTAATTTTCTGTCAGAAATGTATATTAAAAACCTATGGAGAGAGGTTGCTTGTTTATGGTTTTAAGGCAAGAATTCAATTCAAAAATTATTGATTGCATTGTTTAAAACTCTTCAAAGATCAAACCACGTTCTAAACAAAATGAAAACATTTTTTCAATATCGAATCCTTGAGCTTGAAAGAACATTTCCATAATGCGGTAAAATGGAGCAATACAGATTTCCTTGAGATCCATAAATTAAACAAATACAACATATAAATAAAAACTTTGATTGAATTTAACAAAAATAGTGCTTTGCTAATAGAATACAAGGTGATGACAAGGTGATTGGATGAAGACTAATGTGATCTTTAAAGGGACGCATGAGTTGTGAGTGTTTTTCAAGATTTCTAGAGACCGTTGTAGATACCGGTCAAACGCGGGAGATTCTGCGTTGACCAAAACAAAACATAAACTGCGACTTTAATGTTAATGCGTTGATTAACGAGTATTTCGAGACGAGTTCCTGAGCGATTTAACGAGTTAACAGTATATTACGAGTAAAGTTCAAATTATTAAACACGTATTTTCAAGTTTACAAACTGCACAATTCAGAAAAAGGCGAAACATTATCAGATGTGATCAAAGCTTTTTTTTTTTATTATTTCTCTATTTGAAACGGTTCATACCTTTAGGCTTTAAGGAGCCGAACTCGTTTGACCCAACGGGAAATTACTTGATCCCAAAAGGTGTTTGAATATAATTGTTTATAAAGATGTCGGAAAATTGGCTCGCCTCTTGTGGAATTTTGTGTTATTCGTTTCATTTTACGACACTTTTTTGAATTTTTAATAGCATTCCACAAAACTTTGGTTTACAAACTTTAATTCTGACACACAAAAACCCTACCTCATCTCTAGAGTGAGTTTTCTAAATCTTTATGTATCTAAATTAGCTCATAACTTTGAACCAATCATGTTAACTTTAAAATTTATTCATCAAATACTAAACTAACACTTCATCATGCTGGTAAATATGGGACTGGCGTTTACCACAAACGATAGTCAACAGAATGAGCAATTGTTTTATCATTAATAATTTAATTTTTATGAAATGAATTTGCGGCTTTATCGGTGAGGGTTAAAGAGTTGAAATGAAAGACGGATAGAAGATCAGAAGAAAATTCTAAGGTGGTGAAAAGAGCGAAGAGCATTTGAAATAGAAGCTTGACCACATACTAAATTCTTTGTCCCACACCAATTAACTGTATTGAAGAAGTAGTACCCAATAGAGAAGGCACTACATTTTTCGATACAGTTAATTATGGATGGTTCGACCGCCATGTGAGTGTGCACATGTGCCGAACGGACAAAAAATTTAGCATGTGGTTGCTCTGTTAAGTCTTCTATTGTGCGATATCGTTCCATCGATGGCTAGGTAGATTTCTTATTTTCGTTTTGTGCGGATGTTCCAACTGGATTGAGTTGTCGCATACGGTCAACGGTCAGAAATCTTGGCCTAACTATTTTCGATTATCGGAACGATGTTTTGTAATTGATTTTTATAGCCGAATTATTTTTATTATTTTAAGAGGAGAAATCACCGTGAATTTGTTTTTATGAAATGAATTTGCGGCTTTATCGGTGAGGGTTAAAGAGTTGTGGTCAAGCTTCTATTTCATATGCTCTTCGCTCTTTTCACCACCTTAGAATTTTCTTCTGATCTTCTATCCGTCTTTCATTTCAACTCTTTAACCCTCACCGATAAAGCCGCAAATTCATTTCATAAAAACAAATTCACGGTGATTTCTCCTCTTAAAATAATAAAAATAATTCGGCTATAAAAATCAATTACAAAACATCGTTCCGATAATCGAAAATAGTTAGGCCAAGATTTCTGATCGTTGACCGTATGCGACAACTCAATCCAGTTGGAACATCCGCACAAAACGAAAATAAGAAATCTACCTAGCCATCGATGGAACGATATCGCACAATAGAAGACTTAACAGAGCAACCACATGCTAAATTTTTCGTCCGTTCGGCACATGTGCACACTCACATGGCGGTCGAACCATCCATAATTAACTGTATCGAAAAATGTAGTGCCTTCTCTATTGGGTACTACTTCTTCAATACAGTTAATTGGTGTGGGACAAAGAATTTAGTATGTGGTCAAGCTTCTATTTCAAATGCTCTTCGCTCTTTTCACCACCTTAGAATTTTCTTCTGATCTTCTATCCGTCTTTCATTTCAACTCTTTAACCCTCACCGATAAAGCCGCAAATTCATTTCATAAAAACAAATTCACGGTGATTTCTCCTCTTAAAATATTAATAATTTAATTTAAAAAAATGATTGATGACATTACAAAATTTTTGCTGAATTGAAATAACCTTGAAAAACAAAACCAATTTTATCCTAATTTTTTTGTGACTCTTGTTCTTCTAAATTCTCAGCTCCATATTTATAAGAATTTTGATAAATTGGAAATGGCAACACAACTCACATTTTCCCGAGGTGCAAAGAATTTATGAACTATTATGATTGATTTGAGTGCCTTAATTGTTATTTTTTTTTATCAGATTTTTTTTTCAAATAACTTTTGAAAATAGGTAAAATTCATTAACGAAATTTCGGCACTTCTTTGACAAAACTGTAATACAGAAACTTTTCAAACACAGGTTTTAATTTAATGATCTACTTTCCAGATAACCGCAAGTAATTTTGACTACTGTGAAAAAAGTTTTAGAAGTTTTGTTTACTTTTCGCCATTCTATAGAATATGGCAGTTTTTTAACGAATTTTAAAATAGTTTTAAACTGAATTGAATTTCTGTTAATTTTTTTAACAAAAGTCAAATCATTTGGTCATCCTCTTCAAATTTTTTTTTAATTTAATACGTTTTTAAACTTTCTTTAGTTATGTCAAAAAACTCGTAGTGATATCTTTTCAACTTTCTACAAATTGATGCATTTTTCTTTTTAAAATCATTGTATCTCTGACATTAGAATATCTCAGCTTGTTCAGAACTTATTCAAACTTATTCAGAAGCAGTTTTTGTTACTTATGTAGGTTTTTTGTTTCATCTTGTTATCAATGGTTGATTTCACTTAATTTTGATTCATCTTTAAACTTATGAAAGCTATATCAACAATACTAGAATTGATAGACAAAATTTGACAAAAGGTTTGAGTTCATTACGCTTAATTTATCAAAATCAGTCATTTTAATAATGGCAAAATGCTGTTTTCCTGAGTATCAACCATATTTTGTTAATAAATAAAAATAAATATTTATTTTTCTCAAATGTTAAAAAACATATTTCTTAACATCTTTATCTTATATATAAAAATGGAGGCGTTTTCTTTGTAACAACATCACGTATGAATAGTCGGTCGGAATGAAGTGAAATTTGGTGTCTGAGGGTTTTTTGGGTCAGAGATGGTTTGTATAATAGTTTCAAGGATCTCACATTTTATGGAAAGTGGTCCCAATACAAATTCAACTTTATTTATTCGATTTCCATAAGAATCTTTTCGCGAGCACGATGAAGTGAAGGACGTGTAGATGAAATTAAACATTTATTACGATATATACTTTATAAGGTAAAACGAAGTTTACCGGGTCAGCTAGTATTTTGTATTTATGTTTGAAAAACATTCATCAAGTTTTTAAGTCCTTTCAATTGAATTTTTTATTTAATTTTTGATTTTCATAAATTTGACATTAACATTTAATTCTAACTTTTTTTTAAAATAACAAAATCTTCTTCTAAATTTTCAATAAGAAAAATATTTAATTACCTTTTATACTTCATACCCAATTTTTCTATTGACGGTAACAAAATATTCTGAGCATGAAATATTAAAATAATGAAACTTGCGCTTGAAAGTATTTAACGTTTCTCTCATTTTTATCATTTTCAAATCTTCTTTCATAAATCGATAATTTTTTTTTTGTTTCGATTATAGTCGTTTTACCATCATTATGGCATTTGCGACTTTATAAATCAATCATGATTTTTCAATCAATATATGAAAATTTCTTAAAATGATTCAAAGCAGTAACATCAAAGTTAATTTTTAATGCGCAATTTCAACTCAATAAGTAGTTGTTTTGTTCATTTAATATTTATTACAAAAATTTGAATTACTATTTTTATCTGTGTCAGTTTTTTTGTGATCAATCCACATACGCCTTCAATTATAAATTGAACATGTTTAATTATAAATATAAAAAGTTATGCATTATTTGCCTTTTATTTTGGTAGCTTGGAAAACACGATATATTCGTGAAAAAATAAATTTATTTCTCACTTAGACCACATGAAATAAAATTAAAAAATTTTCTCTTATTATCAAAATTAGCATCAATCTATTCAGTTTTTATTAAATTTATTACTTTTCAAATCAAGAATTCACATTTTAAATCGTGATTTCATATTTTTACATTTAATTTTTATTTATTTATTTATTTAAAACATAGCAATTAGATTACATACATGAGATTTGAATTAAAACTCCGATGGCATTGCCCTTTAAGGAGTTGTATATTCAATTTGAGACTGGGGAGTTTTTTAATCAATTCTTCCGTTGAAAATGATGAGAAGAGATGTTAATCAAGATGATTAAAAAGATTTTTTGATAGAAAATTTGGCTGGAAATACGTTTATCGGGGAGTTACACCGTAGAAGCAAAACATCAATTAACACACGACCAGCCGAGTCGACTCTTACAAAAAGCGGCTTCTAGCTTTGGTACAAATCATGAACTGTAATAAGCAGAACCTATTGAATTAACAATTTATTCAATTAAATTCTTCAGTCTCTGAAGAAGATCTTATGGGGATCGAAATGTTGGAAGCGTTCATCAATACGTCGTTTTTGTTGAAAACAAGAATGCAAACCGAAAAACCCCCCCAACAAAGATGATTATGAATTAACAATTATTCTCATTTTGCTTAACAATTTATAATTATGGATAATTGATGATTTGATCGGAAATCTGTTTAAGAATTTGGATTTATGTATTCTTTTTCTGTTCACCTATTTTCTTTGTCCGAAACTTTCAATTTTTTTTCATTCGAAATTTTAATTCTGATTCGTTTTCTGGTGCTTCGGAAATCTTGATTTTAAATCTGTAAAAAAGAATACTTAAAATTTATTAAGTTTTGTTCAGAATAAAAAACATCATTCAATGATAAATAATTTTCCGGCAAAAGCATCGGTATGGTCTCAAGTAGAAAATGGTTTGAAATAAAATTTTCTGACTGTATGTGCATTTTTGGTATTGCTATCTCTTCTAGCTAAATTTGAAATTTGAAAATCCCCCCATGGGTCAAACTTAATTGCGTGTACATCGTTTATTTGTTTATTTAAAAATCAAAATAACTTACTTTCTGAAGATCTATATGAATAAAGTATTAAAAAATAGCCGTAGTTCTTTAGCTATGATTCAGTCGATCTAGTCCAAATTGGCGAGTTCTCTGTTTGACGCCTGCCATCAGATTTTATACAGTCACCCGTTTGACCCGATTTGTCTGTAAATCACAGACTTTTGACCAATCGTCCATTGGTGATTGCACTGGCACCGATTCTGCCCTGATTTTTGCTCAGAGAACACAGATTTTATAGACTTGTTTAATTAAATGTCGAAATCAATATTGATGTATCAAATCAATTTGTGAGAGATTTTATTTGAAATTTTGCATAAATACATTGGTATTGCTCCGATCATTCGGGCCCGATGATGCTATTCCGTTGGTAAGTGATTTCCTGGATGAGATACGGCTACACATTTTGGCGACCTAGACTGCACCACAATTCATTTTTTTCTTGCATTTCATTCGTTGCAAATTATAAAACCTGGGAAGAAAATTACCCACCTAAGTTAGAACTTGGAAAACAAACCGTTAGCGAGTGATTTCGATGTGACAGTGTGTTATGAATTTGAAGTCGCCAGTGTTGCAAAATCTGCAGTTTTTTGTTATTAAAAAAAGATAAGATAAATAAAAGAATTGCGAGTTAGGAGAACCGCAACGGAAAAAAATATTTTCGTGTTGGGAGGACCGCTAAGTTACTTGAAGAATTTTGAGTTGGGAGGACCAGAGCATAAAACAAGACTGTGAGTTGGAAGGACCGCAACGGAACAGAATGTTAGCGAATTGGGAAGACCGAAACATAAAACAAGTTTGCATGTTGGGAGCACCGCCACGGAAAACAATCTTTGCGTTTTGGGAGGACTGCAAAGTTAATAAAAGAATTGCGAGTTGGAAGGATCGCGATGGAAAACAATATATGCGAGTTGGGAGGACCGCATTTTAAACAGAAAGAATTGAAGGACCGCTATATAAAACTATATTGAGTGTCGTGTGGATCGTATCAAAAAATTGTGTGTTGGACAACGAAGCACGTGGTACCAGTGCGAGGTATTTGATTGCAATAATGAGCTTTCATTTAGGATTGAAAAAAAAAATGCAACACGCCTTTTATAAATATATTGATAAGAACAGTAGTTTAAAAGTCGACCGCCAGAGGTGAGGAGGCGTTGAGAGTCTACAAGAATATGCAGTGTGTAAAGTATGGATACAATGATTGATCTTCATTATGAAGCGACTTCTTCAGTTGATCATCTATTTGGACTGAAAAGTAATGTCCCAGCTTTAAGGAATCAAGCATTTTTGGGATCCCTCAAAGGGAAAGATGAATTAAATCAGCTTAGGGTTGTAAACTCAAGGCTGTGATCTCAAAGATTTGATTACCGTGAAGGAATTTAACTTAAAAGAGAGATTAGACAACGCATGAAACTTTTTAGTAATAAAACCTGAAGTTTTGTGCAATTATATTTCATCGTTCAATTTATAAATTTTAAGTTATTATCGGCCATCAATGTGTTGAACTCTACCATTCAATTATCAGAAAACTTAAAAAAAGGGCTTATTGAAAACATGCAGAGCAAATCTTTAAAAAGGTTTCTATTCAAAAGGTTTCTATTCAAAAATTTCTAAGTACAAAAAAAATTTAAATATGCCATTCTACGGGGGGATCAAACATCCTGAAAAGTGGGAGAATCTTCAAAAGAGGTCGTTCACATATGTTTACAAGCTTAATATACTGGATTTTTTGATGACCCATTTTAAAGGGGGTCGTTCTACAAGAGAAATATTTTTTTTTGTCTTTATTTAAGAGGTAAGAGAAATATTATTTTACATTGGATTGTGATGAATATTTGCACATGAGTGTTTTGAGGAACAAACTCAGGGTCAGGGGTCGGCAAAAACGGTCATCCATATGAACATTTCACTGTTTTTACGATATTGACGTTATTATACAAAGGATTAAAATGAAAATTGGTAAAAGTTTGTTTTCAGGGATGAGCAATCGATTTCAATTATCAAATATTGTGTAATGGGCCGGCAAAAGGGTCATCCATATAACACAAATACTATTTTAGCAATATTTTCGTCATTATACATAGGATTGAGATGAAAATTTGCACACAGATCCTTTCAAGTACGAGTTATCGATTTCACGGATCAAATTTTGAGGAAAAGGATGAAATACGGGGGTCGTCCATATTAACTGTCACAGTTTTTTACGATATTGACGCTAATTAACATTAGATTGCAATTAAAATTTTTACACGAGAGTTTTGAGTGACAATTGATTCAAGGAGTCAAATTTTGGGTCAGGGGTCTACGAAAGAGGTCGTCCATAGTAATTGTTCACTGTTTTTTTTGATACTGTCGTGATTATTCATCAGATTGAGATGAAATTTTGAACACCAGATTTTTTAGGAACATATAATTGATTTCAGATGCCATTTTTTGGATCGGAGGTAGCAAAGGGGTAACCATATTATTTGTTCACTGTTTCGTGATTATGCTCAATGCATATCAATGAAAATTTGCACATGAGGATTTTACAGTACAGGCAATGGATTTCAGGTGTAAAATTTTGGACGAATAATCAGCCAAAGGGGTGATTCATACTAATTATTCGATGTTTTTTGCAATTATCCATCGAATTAAGACTGAAATTCATACACTAGAGATTTGCAGGATTTGAAATCGAATCCTGGTGTCAATCTTTGTAACTGACGACAGAAAAGCGGTCGTCCATTTTAACTGTCAAATGTTTAAACTGCTTCATTATTTATGGGCTTTATTGTTTATGGGATTTATACACCGCGAGTTTAACAAAACGGAATATCAATTCCTGGATTAAAATTTGGAATCTAACTTTCGCATGTCGACAGTTTTTCAGGAACAGGGTGTGGGGTATTTTGGGCTACTTTTTTAATCCATAGCTTCTTATAAGATAAGAAAAAAGTAAACAAGGAAATCCAGAAAATTGATTTTTATTTATTTTAATGCCACATGACTTAACACGACTATATACGTTTTCTCAAGAATAAATTTTGGCCAACAATCGACTCTTGTCCCAGATATTTTTTTTAAATTTCGTCAAAATTCCCGTTGTTGTAGATTTAGACAAAATTTACAAAAAGAAAACTTCAATAACTTCTTTTTTTCAGAAGTCGACATGACTCACGGTCTTTGGGAAAGTTGATCATTGAAGCACCCCAAAATATGTCAAAACTAGCTCTTATTTTCCTCGAAACTCGAAAAATATGAATTTTGTTGCGTGGTGTTATGAAAGATTTTTTGTTGAATTGAATTCCATTTACTTTTTTTTGAATTAAAATAAAATATTAATTTCAAAAAATAAAAATACGGTACCTCAGCCTACATATAAGCAATCACCTCAATATTTTCACATGGATGGGGGAAATTGAAAAAGCATGTCCAAGAAAATGGAATACGTCCCACATTTACTAAAACCTTTTGATCATGTGAACTCCTCAGATGTTCCCCAATCGATGGAAAACCATCAAAACCCTTTGGTACAATCCCTGAAAAAAAAACAAAGAATCAAACTTAAATCTGGGTAAAACTCTAGACAAAAGGCTTTTTATTTCTACATTTCTTAGGCTTGAAAAGCGATAAACAAACTTGTATTCCATTAAAATTCGAGGGTCATTTAATCCAAAGGGTTCGTGCGATTGCTTTTAGGCAGTTTGCGTGTGAATGTTGTTCGCGATTGAAAGAAATGGTCTTTCTGAATCGTTTGAAGTTTTTTCTGTGCACCTCAAAACTAGAGAAAAAAAAATCAGCTTCGAAAACAGTTGATGGTGGATTTTTGATGTCGGACTGATTCGTCGTCAAATGTCCGAGAAACCCATTTTCAAACGAGAGCAAAGCATCGATAAATCGAAAAACCTTTCTCGATTCGTGTGTGAGATTTCCCTTTCCTCAAGAAGAGCGCTGGAAAATGTGTTTTATGCTTTCGTATGCTAAAAAGATCCTGCCTTTGAGGCTGGATTACATTTTGTTCGGGAACTATAAGCATTGTCGTCGAATTTTGCTCCCAGTCCCAGTCTTGTTTGATGCTGAACCCTTGTTAGCCCTCGTTAGTCTTTGATGTTTTCTGATGCCAGCTCACACGCTCATTTATTCGGGTTTTTCTGGATCCCCGGGTTCCGGAACTCTTCGAATCCGGTTTCGTTCGAAACCTACTAATGTGAATAATCGCCTTTCAGACATTATTGGATTGAGACGTTCCCGAAGGAGGATAAACTGCAAATGATGCCATCAAACCTACCCTCGATTATTATTGTGGAGGAAATTCGTTGTAAGCGTTCAAAAACATACACTCACTCACCTAGTCGTGTCCTGCTTGGCAATAGCCAAGGCGTGGGCGTTTGTGGTTTCGATTTGGCTACTTAAATCGAGAGAACTACCTACCTCATTCCAGTTGAAATGTTTTTCCCTCTAAAAGCTCCTACATGAAGAAGCGTAAATTCTCAAAAAGCAAAAAGGGATTTTTCCGATTGCCATTTTTCTCGGAACGTTTTAGGAAATTACGACGACGTTTCATTTTCCACCCAGAGCTTCTAAACACACACACCGGATGGGATCGGCACATCGTAGAAATCGAAGGAATAAACAAACGAAGAACCCGGAAAACAACACGGGGTGAATCCCAACTTCAACGGCCTGGAAGAACGGGCTGCTTCTTACTCGTTTGGTTTCTTGCTTGATTGATTTTCTGAGAAGCGAAATCAATTACAAGTGGAAGAAAAACCGACGACGACGCAACTAATGCCGAGTTTGGCGAAGGGATTAGCTTATTTACGTTTATTCCTGAGCACGCAATTTCCCCTTTTGGAACGTGTTCTACGAAGAGGGATGAATCGATATTTCAATGCAAGACAAACTTCGACGGCAGATTTTAAAGTTGAACGAACGAATCAAATATGAGGCCCTTGGAGCTAAAAGGTTATAATTGAAAATTAAAATATAATTTAGAATTGAAAAAAACTTTGATCTAATAAAAAAAAACATCTAGAATAAGGCTGCAAAAACTTTTTCAGCACGTATCCGGATTAAATCCAGGCTATCTTAAAACTAGGCAAAATCCAGGCATTTGATTTCAAAATTGTTGATCAAAAGTCCGGGAAATATCCGGGCAGATTTGGTCAAAACCGAGAAGTTATTAAAAATAAATCAAGAAAAAATACTAAAAAAAATTTGTTTTTAATCAAAACTTAGCAGCTTTTAGGCTTCCATAAGACCTTTAATAGTTATTTTTTTAAATTTGCTAATTTTTTTTTCGGAATAAGGTGGAGAAATCCAGGCACAATCTTAATTTTATTCAACTATTTTCTTATGCTTCAGTCTCTGTGGAAAATACCCTACTAACTGTAAGCCACATTTTGTTTGATGGCAAAGAGGTGTAAGTGCAACATATTTAAAAAGATTTTATGGTTACCAGTATTTTTCTTGCATTCATCCGGGAAATTTTAACAAAAGAAGAATTTGATATTTGCTCCGGCTTTAAACATCAATTTCAGCTATAATTTGATTTTGCAAATTAAGTGAATAATTCCAAGCATTTCCCAAATTTTGTATCAAATACCAGAGCCAGTTCGGGTTAATTCGGGCAATCAGGCAAGCTTTAATAATATTCTTTTGCATCCAAAGTCCCATCAAGTTATGTGCCAATACTCCTTCACCACCAACCCAAACGTGATTTCTGAGTTACGTTTTGTCATCGGTTCCATAAAAAAAACCAAATGTTGTTATTGACTTTTGTTTTGAACAGCTGATGATATTTATAAAATAACCATCAACTGTTATTTATCTGATTGCATTTAGTGACTGTTTATTCTGGTGGACAAAAAATTAGAATTTCTTAGCCTACTGATCTCTGATCACTTTTATATGGAGTATGTCTCGGATTTGAGGCTTCTAGAAAAAACTTGAAAAATTCAAAACATGCATTTGTTCTAGATGGTTGGGTTAATATTTAAGCGCATTTCGTGAATTGACTGTTAAAAATCAACTCATAATGACTGGAAGTACATTTGAATACATTTCTAATGTCCCATTGATCAGGAAAAGCCGCAAAAAACATGCAGTGATTGAAATTGCGTGGAGACATATCTTTCACTAACTGTTTAAAAAACTATCCCGGAGAAAAAAAGTTGTTTGAAGAGATTGATTTCAAGTTGACGAGACCAGCAGCCGAATTCCGGTAATTAAAGAAAATCAAGTAAGAGAAGAAAAATTATAGTTCACCTTTTCTCCGCTAGATGTCTTTGACGATTGTTGTCGGTGAGACTTTTCAAAACGACTTATTGTTGGCACCGTCTTTCTCCAATGTAAGTTTGTTTCCCGATATTGAGCATGGTAATTAGATTAAAATTATACTTGTAATACTGAAAACTATTTATAACAGCAATTTTCAATATTGCTAGATTAAATACTTAAAATCTTGCTCACAACCGTGCATGCAAATAAATATGAAAAAAAAAACATATCGTTAGTGTTGAAGGCATAATTGGACATTTTTAAAAATGAAGCTAGAAAGTTACGTGTTTGTAAACAATCGAATGTGTTGAGTTTTAAAGCCTAGTCCACACTAGGAGACGGTTCGTCCCGAGACGGTCTCAGTGTCTCCCATTTTCTTCGGGAGACACTGAGACCGTCTCAGGTTTCCAACAACAACAACAGACAACAAAGTTCGTCTCATAACAAAAATCGCAGTTCATGTTGCCTAGTAAGGACTAGGCTTAAGTTGTCTTTGTTCAAGGTTATTAGATCACAAGGTTCTCTGACTTTGTCAGTAAGTAGGCGAGGAGAGCGCGGTGAGATTCAGTGAGTTTGTTTGTAAACATTGGTAAATTTGCTTGAGCTGAGGGCTTTTTTGGTAAACAAACTCCACGAAATCCGCAGTAGCAAAATCAAAATGGCTGAATCGGGAATTTCAAATATCGTTACACCTCCGATATATACACACACCTTGGTCTTGTCCGACTGTCACTTGATGGGAACATGAAATATGTTATAGTTGTACCACTGACCATACTGACTGGACACTCGATTTCGTTTGTTGGATAATTTTTCCAACAGTACGCAATATCGATTTCAGAGTGCGTATCGATCGATTTGAAGAAATGTTATCCCAGTTAGAAATTGCCAACCAACTTTCGAAAGAAACAGGCAATTTCGACGGTAAAATCGGGCTAAACAGGTACATTTTTCCTACTGGGCATTTGAATCGGCAAAATGGTAGGTCGGCAAAATGGTTCGCCACCTATCGGCGAAATTTGCTACCTGTTAAATTAGACGAAAAAAATTAGCCAGAAAATGATCGAGTTTTTGTTCCAAGTGTCCTGTCAGTATGATCAGATTCGAAAGTGTCATACTTGTTGATTTAGATTAATTAGGTTTAATCGATTACCTGAGCCAAGATATCGCAATGTTGTAAGAACTTGTAAATGTACCGGAATTGCTGTGGTTCTTTCATCCTTCAATGGGATAGCGTTCAATGGTTGATCCAATAAGTTAATAAACTTCTAAGCCAAACATTTTGGCATTCGAAAGAGGTTTTCGAAATTTCCATCCGAAATATGCAAATGGATTACTACTGGATGCCGAAGTAGTTCGATTTTTTTCTTGGCGTTTATACCACTTCTTTTTTGCATATAGTGATATGATACAATCATTTGCTCCATTATTTTCAAGTTTGAATAGGTATTAATGCTTAATTTAACAAAAATTCACACTGAAAAGAAATGTCTTTTTAATTTTCCCAAGCAAAAATGCCGAAGAAATTAAAAATCTCGTTTTCTATTTGAAACGTCAAAAAATGTTTTCTTTGAATTGACCGGAATGTCAATCTAAGACAATTTCACGATGAAAAAAATCCGAAGAGATTGAAAATCATGTTTTTTAAACGTCAAAAAATGTCTTCTTTAAATTCACCGGAATTCCAAAATAAGAAAATTTTAAAAATGTCTTCAATAATTTCTTTTCTTTCACGACATTTTTTGCCCGGAATTCGGCTGCAGGTCGGTCTTCAGACATAAAATTTCTTGACTGACTGTAGCAGAGTACATTTCCCTTTAAAACAACAAAAAATATAAATTTTAAAAATAAGTATTCGATTCAAACCAAAATAAATATTTTTGTTAGGGGTATAGGTGCATGTGTTTGGAGCCAAAGGACTGTAAATAATAAAATTCAAAATCATATTTTACCTCAACTAACGTCCAATATACGTTGTTTTTTTTATAATTTTGCCCGAATTAAGGTGGTACAACGTCAAAATTTGGGTCTCCATTCCCATATACAATTACCACATCGAAATTCAATTTTTGCTAGAAATAATAACAATACCGAAAATGCACAATATATAGGGAATTTGATTTCTCAACCATTTTTTTTACTCTTGACCATCACACGAATTCGAAAAAATAACAAATCATACTAATACGATTCAAAATAAATCAGAACCAAAGTTTAAAATCAGTAAATTATAAGTAAATTAATTAAAATTATGATCCATATTCTGAACTAGAAATTTTAAGACAATATTTTCGAAACACCAGAGAACGAATGCGAATAAAAATACCGAATAGAACCAGAACTTTAAACTTTGGACATGAGAACTAGTGCACAAAAATAGAAAACATAAAATGTTTCATCAGATTTGAGAGAAATTTAACTCGAATTAAACAAAAAATCAGATAAGATCAGAAATTAACCACGATAGATTTTTTTTTTAAATTATAAATTTTTTTGATTATTTATCGTTTTTAATCACCTGTTTTGATAAAAATTCCTCTGTATCATTTAAAATTTAAAATAATGTTCGCTCACGATTTCAAATGTGAATTATCGTTAAAGAAAAAAACCATTTTGAACTCGAGCGAATTTATTCAAAACAGATAGATTATGATTGAACTCAATTTGAAAAAAAAGAAAAAATAATTTCATTTTATTTCAAGAGTGCCGGAGTTCAAAGTCAGCAGTTATATTCTTTATCAAAATCTTCCAGTTATCAAAGTCAAAGGCTAAAATAGATCTAGATTGATTGAAGTTTATCATAATAACTATTTATATTTAAAACACAAAATGTTCAATCAATCATTGACAACGAACATGTTTAGAAATGGGTGTTTTCTTGAATGATGAAATACAAAACTAATAAAAACACATACATATAAGAAAATTTTCCTGCGCGGCAAAAGCTTGAAATTTTTGGCTTTTAAAATTATGGCGTCAGTTACTTTAAAATATTGGGTATTGTAAAGATCAAAATCAAGAAATTGACCTTTTTTTTTTTATTGAAAATTTAGATTTATAAGATTCCAAGATTATGTTTGCGGAACATAAAAAACCCGGAATATAAAAACAAAGGCAAATTTATGAAAGTTATTTCGATTATTTTTATTTATTTAGGCTTTAAAATTGGGTCTGTTTATTTGAAACCTAGAAAAAAAATCCATACATTAAAATTTGGTAAAGTTTTTTTTAAATAAACATTTTTTTTTTTAATTTATCGTCCTCAACAATAAGAGCAATGTTCTTTTAATAAAAGCATTCCAAGATTTTGGAAATGAAAATTTGTTCCATAAAAATTCGCTCATTTCTAATATTTATTAAATTCTTCTAACTTTCTTTTCTATTCGCTTTTTGATAACTTACGATGATTGAACTTTTTAGAAATTTAAACATATTATGAAAATGATTTTTAATAAAAACGTACCTAATTAAAAACTTTTTTATGGCATTTATTTCATAAGTAAAAAGATAAATTTTTGGTAGATTATGATGAAACTCGATTTTTTTTCAGATTTTTTCTATCACCTCTCTTTTTGCTGTTATGAAGATTATAAGTTTGAAAATAAATCAGTTTTGATTGAAACCAATCATTAAAAATTGATGAACCTATAGATGTTCAAGAAAGATGAAAAAACTGATTTTGAATTAGTTTATTGTGTTTTATTTAACTTAGAAATGTAATTTTGATGATGATGAATTATCTAAAAAGTAGAATTCTACAATTTTAATAAATGTGGAATAAATATTTCTGACATTATTTAAGAAAACAAAAAAGGGTTTTATTTCATTTATATATTGGTTGAAGTCTGAAAATCGAATTAATTTTATCTTTTAAAAATATCTTTAATTAAATTCATTTTTTGTTTATAATGTAATATTTTACAGTTTTGAGAAAAAAAAAACAAATATAAAATTAAACTTTTTTCTATTTTTTCGCAGAAGAAAAAACTTCTTTCGGGCTTGAAGAAAGTTTATAAATACCTTTCTTTTAATTTTATCCTTAACAATTCAGAGCTATTTCCAAAAGCTTGAGGCCGTCAAAATTAATCTCAAATAGAACTATTTCTTACTCTTATTTCTCACCTCAGGAAAAAGGGGAATTTGTGGCCTTGTGTAATCCATCAAAACCCTTTTGAATGTGGAGTTGAACATTTAGAAGCTAAAGAAATGAAAAATAGAATTGAGGCTGAAATTGGTTTCTTGAAAATATTTCATATCAGCATACAAATTATAATGATTTTTTTTTATTATCAAATAATAAAGTAATGGATGAATTTGTTTAATTTATTGATTAGATCTTAGGCTTTAGCCCTTTATCTTATTCTATAATATAATCACACTTAATAACTACACTAATTGTTAATTTGTAAAAGAACACTGCACAATTCTACTTTTAATTTGTTCTCTGGTCATGCTTAGTTGAATAATATCGACGTTTGCGTTGTAAAAAGCCATCATTCGGTACATCGGTTCGTTTCGAGCGTAATTCTGGATCCGATTAGCTAGTTGAAACGGCCTTACGCTTCGTAATTTGCTACGGCCTTCGTACGGAGATATAAGAGATAATAAATAGGGCGAATAATGTCTTCCACAGATTAAATCCTCTAGAAACAGTGCGTCGATCGATTTTCTTCGGGTTTCCAGCGTATCCAAACCTACCAGCATGCACAAGACTCGATACTTCGGCATTTCCGCTTGCCAACCAAGGTTTCTCAAAGCGTATTTCAAGATCTTCTTCTGAACTCTCTCTAGTCTGTTGTTGTGTAGATATGTTGTAATACGGTCGCCACACAATGCCAGCATATTCAATGACGGTCCTAACTAATCCAGTGTAGATTGAGACAATCGTATAGGGATTATCCAGCTCGTGACAGATTCTACTTACCATTCCGAACATAGAATTTGCCTTTGCTACCACTTTTTCGATGTGTTTTGAAAAAGTTTACTCTGCGTCCAACTCCACTCCCAAGTCCTTCACTGAGTTTTGCCGTGCAATGATACAATCGTTTTCCAAGCGGTATTCATAAGTGATATTTCTTATTTTCCGAGAAAATGTTATCAAGTTGCATTTCGAGGAATTGATCTTTAGGCCGAATCTACTGCAACACGCTGTGAACCTGTGTAAGGCATTTGGCAGAGGAACACTTCTCAAAAATAAATAATTTTAAAGACGAGATAGTGTTATTGTATGTCAAGATTTTAGTTTCAATACAAATGATTTGATGAATTGAAATTCGAAGTCGTTTACACTATTTATTTTTGCATTGTATTGTTTTTGGTATAAACATGAAAATAAAAAAAAATTAAATTTATTGTAACTATTATTTGGCCCAAACACTCTAGAAAATCTTAGTTTGTAAAACTGATGCACTTTATTTGGGAAGCACGACAACGCAGCTTGTAAAATCCTGTAGAAATTAGAAAAAAAACATTTATAAAAATACTTTATCTTAATGCTTAGTTATTTGGTCTGGATCAATGAAGAACTTATTTTGTGCCATTAATGAACCTATCCCCAAATGGTATAACGAATGGCATCCGGTTTAATCTAATCCGCCCCACAAAACGTCGAGCCTTCAGTTCAACGGGAAGAAACTTGCTTCCAGATCCATTGTTATCAAAATTTTAAACAAAAAAATCGTTCAGGTTTGGAAAAGAGAAGGTAAATTATTTTTCATTATCCGTTTATTTGCGCTGGAGTTCTTTAGATCACTACCAAAATTTAAAATTTGATTTATTTATGCGGCATAAAAACACATTTTTTTTCAGATTTCTAATTCTGTTTTTTAACGGAAATCATGGAATAGCACATCAAAACGCATAGAAATTTGATCAGCTTTTCAAAAAAAAAATAATTAAAATCTAATCGAATCTAACATGAAAAATAAAATAATTAGAAATCTGAAAATTTCATTTTTTTTTTAAATGAATCAAATTTTTAATTTGGAAAAAATCTAAATTCCCCGGCGAAATTGAAAATTACTGGTTGCTCTGGAGCCTTCTATACCGATATTCTTCCTTCGATTAACTTTAACTATTCATATCCACCTGCTTTCAAACCGGCGAAAAATCATATTTCTTTTTCCACACGATATTCAGGAACATTTCAAAACCACTGTAATTCAGGTACCTGAGAAAACGACGAAACTAGCGATTAAGAAACAAAACTTTCTCAAACATTTTTCCCAGAAGAAGGCAATGTCAGCTGACTGATATAACAATCTTTTCCTATAAGAGTTTGAGAAAAAAAGCAAGAATACGATTTAAAGTCATCAACTCAGATTTTACGCGAAACTGATGGCGCAATTTATGGAAGTAAAGTAGTAACTACCAGGGCATATTTAAAACACAAATGAAACAAACTATTAGTTCACGTGCAAAATCCCGTAGGAATAATTTCTAAATTTTATTGCGTGAAGATATACAAAACAATGATATTCTCTTCAACATTTTATACATTTCCTTCGGAATCACTCGATGCGTAAATAAATTGAGTCGATGGAAGAGTGGAAATTTATTTACTTAAACCTTTTTTGATACGCCGTGATCCGCTAAAAAGAGCACATTAGTTAGTTTCCTCAGCATCATCAGTTAGAAGTAGGTACCTGGAAGTGCCGTTCCGCGTGCTGAATGCATATAACTCTTCTTCTCAAAGCTCTTTTCTCGTTTCAATGCAAACACACACCCACACACATACACCCCCACAGTGTGTGCATTGTTACAAACTTGCCAAAACCGTTGGCTTTCAACAAACATTCAACCCTTTCCAGTTGAGAAAAGATGCGGGGGTGTAGGGCTGAAATTTTCGGTGCACCTTAAAAATGGCGGCCACACACTGCCGAGTGTGAAATGCTTTGTGGGTGGCATGCATGATCCTGCTACATTGATCCCACCCACCAGCCCAGGTGAGATGAGGTGAGGTGCCGGTATTTGTTACCGGGTTGGTAAACCACTAACTTGAACTGGGCTAGGGAGTAGTTAGAGAACATGTGCGCACGTTCATAAGGAGATGTTGGATCGCAGATTCCGTTCAGATTCCACGGGGGGAGAATGTTCATAACACAGGTAGGAACAGCAACATCCTCGGTCTGGTTTTAGTCGAACCAAGCATGGGTTGCAGCAATAAATAGGTGTTCTTGCACGGTTCGTGTTCTCACATCATTTTTCAAATCTCAACTATGGTTCCGATTAGCAGCAGCAGTTTTAGAGAAAGAACGAAAGCAAAAAAAAAAATCACCATACACAGGGGTTGAGTGGAAATGTCTTGTGTGTAATCTTCCGAAAATCTCCAGACGCTAGTTGTTGGGGATTTTAGATTCGAGAGCCCAGGAACGACACAAGATGAAGCGAATAATGCTGTTTAGAAAATTTCCCTCTTCCCATAAGACGACGACGACTTTCAGAAGAACCTCTTTTCCTGAGCAGAAGCAGCTTCAGTAGGTAGCAGGATTCACAAGAGTCGTTGCGCGAAACCATGATTTAGTGCCCCTTCCGGAGAAAGGAAGTGAAAATGACGAATTCCGAGCAATTCTACTGCTACTGGCACGGCGCGGCGGTTTGGAAACCGAAAATCCGTCCACCGACCGCGCCGATTGCTCCAGCACTTGGTCCGCAGAAAAAACAAGAGAAATCACTTTCTTCCCCATTCCGACAAAGAGATGATTTCCTGCTGTGCCGGAATCGATATGAGGTTTTTCGTGTGGTTTAGCGGCAGGCTGCAAGGGATGCTGGATTTCTGGAGTTTTTTTTTTCTCAAAGATTAAGGATCGGTGATTTATTTGTCGCGAATAAGATTAGGGAAAGCATTTGAGATCTGAGCTGTAGGATTTTTAATGGGCAGTTGTGGTAACGTCTTTTTCACAATACAAGTTAATGTAGGTATTCGTTTTAGCAAAATTTAAATTTTTGAGATACTGACAAATTAAAACACAATGGTTTCTTCCCTGTTTTCAATTATGAGTATGAAAATTTAATAAGCATAATATGAACCTTGCAATATGAACATTGCGTATTTTCGTAAGTGAACAATAACCAAAATTTTCTTAACAAATATACAAATAAATGTGTTGAGAAATATCTTTTGAATGATTTCGTCCAACTTTAAATCGAAATGTGCAGATCGAGATTTTTAAAATTTGTAAATACAAATATGTTGTGAAATTGTGTTCTTATTTTTCGCATAAGTTAATCAATAAAGGGTTTTTTGTCAAATTTCCCCAAAATAATTAATTCACTCACATACACGTTTTTTCTAGATTTTAAATTTATTTTTATCTGAAATTACTTGACAAGGTGTGCTTTGTTACACATTTCAAAAGTAAATAAAACTTTGAAAAAAATATTCAATTTGTTTTGTTTTGTGAGCATGATTTGAAATCAAATTACAACATAAGTGAAATTTTTAGTTTGTTTTTAAAAGCTTCATATGTTGTTTAATTAATGAACCAATTGATAAATTCCCTACCCTCCCACCTTTCAATGGTGGAAAGGCTCACGGACAGACAGACAGACAGACAGACAGACAGACAGACAGACAGACAGACAGACAGACAGACAGACAGACAGACAGACAGACAGACAGACAGACAGACAGACAGACAGACAGACAGACAGACAGACAGACAGACAGACAGACAGACAGACAGACAGACAGACAGACAGACAGACAGACAGACAGACAGACAGACAGACAGACAGACAGACAGACAGACAGACAGACAGACAGACAGACAGACAGACAGACAGACAGACAGACAGACAGACAGACAGACAGACAGACAGACAGACAGACAGACAGACAGACAGACAGACAGACAGACAGACAGACAGACAGACAGACAGACAGACAGACAGACAGACAGACAGACAGACAGACAGACAGACAGACAGACAGACAGACAGACAGACAGACAGACAGACAGACAGACAGACAGACAGACAGACAGACAGACAGACAGACAGACAGACAGACAGACAGACAGACAGACAGACAGACAGACAGACAGACAGACAGACAGACAGACAGACAGACAGACAGACAGACAGACAGACAGACAGACAGACAGACAGACAGACAGACAGACAGACAGACAGACAGACAGACAGACAGACAGACAGACAGACAGACAGACAGACAGACAGACAGACAGACAGACAGACAGACAGACAGACAGACAGACAGACAGACAGACAGACAGACAGACAGACAGACAGACAGACAGACAGACAGACAGACAGACAGACAGACAGACAGACAGACAGACAGACAGACAGACAGACAGACAGACAGACAGACAGACAGACAGACAGACAGACAGACAGACAGACAGACAGACAGACAGACAGACAGACAGACAGACAGACAGACAGACAGACAGACAGACAGACAGACAGACAGACAGACAGACAGACAGACAGACAGACAGACAGACAGACAGACAGACAGACTCTTCTTATTGATTAAGAATTTCACTATTTTTATTGAAGGGGAGTCCCTCTACAAAATCATCTTTTCTTCGTATCTAAAAATGGGTTTTTGTCTGTCTGTCTGTCTGTTCCAGACTGTTCCCGAGTCGATGGGCGCACGCAAAATAATTTTCACTTAAAAAATAAGTGACATCTGTAGTAAATACTCGCCATACGTAATTTCATTTGTATTTTAAGTGATGGATCAAGTGAATTCACTTAAGTGACCGGTCAAGTGAATTACACTATGACGTTCGAGTGAAATTGATCTGAATTTCTAAGTAAGTTTCTAGTTAATTATCTCTCGCGTTTTAAATAAAAAAAACATTTACAGAACACCACTTCGATTTCAAATACTTACATTACGCTTTCACCGTAAATTTATTGATTGGGAAATTCCATCGTAATCCCAAGGCAGATCGGTTACTGCGCATAGTGCGACTTCTAAAACTTCCCTGCTGCAAACAAGAAAATCTGTTCAGTTCAACCCACAAGCTGAGACATGATAACACCTTTAAATAACTTTTTCTTACATCACGTTTTACACAAACTACCGCCAAAATCGCCTATTAAAGAATTGGGAAAATCCAAATCCAGCATAAGCTTTAAACGCTGCTCTTTAGAATTTTGAACTCTGAAAATAAACACAATTACAACCCGACATTCACTTGAAATTCAAGTGATGGGGAAGTGAATATTTTTTCTCGCTCAAATTCAAGTGATGACTGAAGTGAATGTGGATGAATTCACTTAAAATTTAAGTGACTGCCAAGTGAAATGTATATGTCGCACTTGAATGGAAGAAAATTACTGGATCCTTGTTTTTAAGTGAAAAATCATGTGTATTTTAAGAGTGAATTTGGGTTCAGTGTGGGGTTAGAGAAACAAGAGAGAACAATAGCGGGAAAGATCACATGCGGGATATACATGGTTTTTCGATAGAAGGTCAAGCAGTTGATCGACAGAGCTCGATTGCTCGTGTTGGCCGGTTTCATTATGTTCACCGTGGTGAAATTGGCTAACGCGCCGTTGTACTGAAGCGGAGATTGCAGGTTCAAGTCCTGCCGGTGGGCCGTTGTATCTTTTTCGAAAAAATCATGATATTTACGGCTTATGTTCTTTCGTTCTTTGATAGCACATGTTTCTCTAATTCTTTCCATCACCTACGAAAAAAAAAATTGTTTTTTTCTTAAATTTTGTTGATTTTGTTTTGGTTGTCAATTCTGAAATCAAATGCCGGACTAGGCCAGGTTTTTATATAAAATTGCTCAGATTTTTCCGGCTCAGATAGGTGCTAAAAAATTTCTGACAACCTTACACTAACTTACATTGAATTTTGAAACTTAAAAAAACCTTAGTTTAATTTATTTAGTCTGTTTTATTGATGAATTAAGTATGTTTTGACAAAAATTATAAAAAATAAAAACAAAACGAGCAATGACACCTGAGAGGTTTGAGAGCAGAGATAAAAAATCTAAGACCTGATACTTAAGATTTTGAATATGAGACAAGAGACCTGCTCCATCAGATCTGACTTCTGGGACTTGATATCTGAACAAGACCTGCAACCTGAGACCAAGGTTGCCGAAAAAAATTCTGTGTTTTTGAGAAAAAAAAATTCTGAATTTCTGTGATTTTTCCTGAAAATTCTGTGATGGTTTTCTGTGATGCTTTTTCCTTTATTTTCATAGAAAATTCATGATAAATTGGGTCTTTTTTACATTTAAGTATGGCAAAATCAATTAAAACTACATATCCTCTCATACTTTTTTAATTTAAGGTATAAAATCTAAGTTTGGTATTGGCTTAAAAATCATAATTTTGGAAATCGATTCAAAATTCAAAAATTCTGTGAAATCTGTAAATTTTTCAAAATTCTGTATTCTACGATTACAGATTTTTCTGTGATTTCGGCAACCTTGCCTGAGACATGAGCCAATCGATATTCAACATAAGACCAATAAGACCTAAGACTAAAAAAAGGCTCATAGATTTTTCAAAAAGGTCACTAAGCTCAAACAAAAAGGTAGTACGTTATTTTTATGTCAAACCTTAAAAATATTTTTAAAAAAATTCAAAATAAGGCTCTCTTTATCTCTTTTGCGCTGTTGCCACTAAATCGTTGAAGCCTTCATAGCATCAACATTAAACTTTCAAAACCTGACTTTTTTTGTATGCTATAAACTTAGAAGTCTTTCACATCCCAAAGCTGACTTTAAACCACCAGTAACACCTTCAGAACATATTTCAGCTGCCAACCCTGGCCAACCGACATCTACGAAACAAGCAGCTCACTCAATTGCAACCGCCAAGAAATGGGAAGCTATAAATTTCACTCGTCGAAGCTGAAGAACGCTTCACCACACGTGTGTGTCGGCTCCGGCTGAATTTATATAAACTCCACACATCGGCAACGACAAGAAGATTGTTGAAAGGCAACAAAAGTCCCATGGGGAAGCTTGTTAGGTCCTGGCCCCCAGATACGAAGCTCCCAACGATAGAGCATACCGCCAGAAGAAAGTTCTTTCAAAAATAATAGCATAAGAATTTGTTCAACGAGAAGGATTCTCCTGCTTACTTCTTGCCTTCATGTAATCAGCCAAGTGAAGAGCCAACCGAAAAACCCTCGAGCAAATCAAACGACCGCATCATGTACACAACAACGCTGCCAGCATTTTTGCAAAGTGATATGATTGAGAAATGGGCCTATTTCTTCCTTAAGCACTAATAGTCAGTCTGCAGCATCCCCAGCACCCTCGCATCTATCACTTTTGGGAAGGTTTCGGATATAAACATTCCGGATTCGAGTATATTTCATAACCAACTGCTCGGCGATCGGCAGCGGGTTGCGGAAATTGAAAAATCTAATAAAAGATTGATGAAGCAGTTTGGAATTTATGCACCCCTACAGCTCTGGAAGCCGGAATAGTGAATAGGATTTTCCAGTGACTTTTTCAAGGACTGTATTGACCAAACATGGAATCTGAACAATCTGTGTGCCAAATGAAATTTCAAAAGCATATCTCAACACATTTTTAATAATAAACATTTTCAGCCGTCCCAATCTTTACCTGATTGTTGAGTTAATGAATCATAGCGTAGGAAATCCCACTGAATATCTTCCTTAAAATGGTTAGCACCTCTAATCCCCAAATTTTGAAAAATTCACAAGAGCAGAGCAACGGATTTCCCACCCTAGCTCAGCCAAAATAGTGTAAAGCCACTCTCCCAGCGATAATTTAGGAAAATCGAACAGTTCAATTGGAATCTTCTCAATCCACTATATTGGGCTGGGGGGGAGAAGAAAAATGACGATTGGAAACGTGATGGGATTGCAGGATGCGATTTACCCTCCGGAAGCTCCCTCTCTAAGTCAATTCAATAGGTACCTTATAAGTGGAATTTATTCACCTCTGCTTCGAACCAAAACGTGAGATTCGATGCATTCAAATTTACCACAGTAATTTTCAGAGCATTTGTTTTCATCAACTTGGAAGATTTGAAATTTGAGGTGATTGAGAATGAAGCCAAATTTACAGGCACTTTTCAATATCTATAGAATTTTTGGAGTAGTGTCCAAACGAGAATTTTATCCCAAGTATTCGAGTTAATAAAAGACATCTAAGACGCAGTTTTGGGCAAGCATAACGATGCGAAACATTCCTTACAGAGGATCCATGAACAAAACTAAAAAAAACATCAACAAAAAAAACTAATTAATATTAAAAACTGCAACAACAACAAAAAAAACATTAAAAATAAAATAAAGTGACTCAAAATAAGAAAAAAAAGCAGAAAAATAAATGGAAATATTTAAAAATACCAAAAAAGCTGATATAAATAAAAAATGACAAAAATGACAAAAATGACAAAACTGACAAAAATGACAAAAACGACAAAAATGACAAAAATAACAAAAATGACAAAAATGACAAAAATGATAAAAAGAGCAAAAATGATAAAAAGAGCAAAAATGACAAAAATGACAAAAATGACAAAAATGACAAAAATGACAAAAATGACAAAAATGACAAAAATGACAAAATGACAAAAATGACAAAAATGACAAAAATGACAAAAATGACAAAAATGACAAAAATGACAAAAATGACAAAAATGACAAAAATGACAAAAATGACAAAAATGACAAAAATGACAAAAATGACAAAAATGACAAAAATGACAAAAATGACAAAAATGACAAAAATGACAAAAATGACAAAAATGACAAAAATGACAAAAATGACAAAAATGACAAAAATGACAAAAATGACAAAAATGACAAAAATGACAAAAATGACAAAAATGACAAAAATGACAAAAATGACAAAAATGACAAAAATGACAAAAATGACAAAAATGACAAAAATGACAAAAATGACAAAAATGACAAAAATGACAAAAATGACAAAAATGACAAAAATGACAAAAATGACAAAAATGACAAAAATGACAAAAATGACAAAAATGACAAAAATGACAAAAATGACAAAAATGACAAAAATGACAAAAATGACAAAAATGACAAAAATGACAAAAATGACAAAAATGACAAAAATGACAAAAATGACAAAAATGACAAAAATGACAAAAATGACAAAAATGACAAAAATGACAAAAATGACAAAAATGACAAAAATGACAAAAATGACAAAAATGACAAAAATGACAAAAATGACAAAAATGACAAAAATGTCAAAAATGACAAAAATGACAAAAATGACAAAAATGACAAAAATGACAAAAATGACAAAAATGACAAAAATGACAAAAATGACAAAAATGACAAAAATGACAAAAATGACAAAAATGACAAAAATGACAAAAATGACAAAAATGACAAAAATGACAAAAATGACAAAAATGACAAAAATGAAAATGACAAAAATGACAAAAATGACAAAAATGACAAAAATGACAAAAATGACAAAAATGATAAAAATGACAAAAATGACAAAAATGACAAAAATGACAAAAATGACAAAAATGACAAAAATGTCAAAAATGACAAAAATGACAAAAATGACAAAAATGACAAAAATGACAAAAATGACAAAAATGACAAAAATGACAAAAATGACAAAAATGACAAAAATGACAAAAATGACAAAAATGACAAAAATGACAAAAATGACAAAAATGACAAAAATGACAAAAATGACAAAAATGACAAAAATGACAAAAATGACAAAAATGACAAAAATGACAAAAATGACAAAAATGACAAAAATGACAAAAATGACAAAAATGACAAAAATGACAAAAATGACAAAAATGACAAAAATGACAAAAATGACAAAAATGACAAAAATGACAAAAATGACAAAAATGACAAAAATGACAAAAATGACAAAAATGACAAAAATGACAAAAATGACAAAAATGACAAAAATGACAAAAATGACAAAAATGACAAAAATGACAAAAATGACAAAAATGACAAAAATGACAAAAATGACAAAAATGACAAAAATGACAAAAATGACAAAAATGACAAAAATGACAAAAATGACAAAAATGACAAAAATGACAAAAATGACAAAAATGACAAAAATGACAAAAATGACAAAAATGACAAAAATGACAAAAATGACAAAAATGACAAAAATGACAAAAATGACAAAAATGACAAAAATGACAAAAATGACAAAAATGACAAAAATGACAAAAATGACAAAAATGACAAAAATGACAAAAATGACAAAAATGACAAAAATGACAAAAATGACAAAAATGACAAAAATTACAAAAATGACAAAAATGACAAAAATGACAAAAATGACAAAAATGACAAAAATGACAAAAATGACAAAAATGACAAAAATGACAAAAATGACAAAAATGACAAAAATGACAAAAATGACAAAAATGACAAAAATGACAAAAATGACAAAAATGACAAAAATGACAAAAATGACAAAAATGACAAAAATGACAAAAATGACAAAAATGACAAAAATGACAAAAATGACAAAAATGACAAAAATGACAAAAATGACAAAAATGACAAAAATGACAAAAATGACAAAAATGACAAAAATGACAAAAATGACAAAAATTACAAAAATTACAAAAATTACAAAAATTACAAAAATTACAAAAATTACAAAAATTACAAAAATTACAAAAATTACAAAAATAACAAAAATTACAAAAATTACAAAAATTACAAAAATTAAAAAAATTACAAAAATTACAAAAATTACAAAAACTACAAAAATACAAAAATTACAAAAATGACAAAAATTACAAAAATTGAAAAAATAACAGAAATTACAAAAATTACAAAAATTACAAAAATTACAAAAATTACAAAAATTACAAAAATTACAAAAATTACAAAAATTACAAAAATTACAAAAATTACAAAAATTACAAAAATTACAAAAATTACAAAAATTACAAAAATTACAAAAATTACAAAAATTACAAAAATTACAAAAATTACAAAAATTACAAAAATTACAAAAATTACAAAAATTACAAAAATTACAAAAATTACAAAAATTACAAAAATTACAAAAATTACAAAAATTACAAAAATTACAAAAATTACAAAAATTACAAAAATTACAAAAATTACAAAAATTACAAAAATTACAAAAATTACAAAAATTACAAAAATTACAAAAATTACAAAAATTACAAAAATTACAAAAATTACAAAAATTACAAAAATTACAAAAGTTACAAAAGTTACAAAAATTACAAAAATTACAAAAATTACAAAAATTACAAAAATGACAAAAATTACAAAAATTACAAAAATTAAAAAATTACAAAAATTACAAAAATTACAAAAATTACAAAAATTACAAAAATTACAAAAATTACAAAAATTACAAAAATTACAAAAATTACAAAAATTACAAAAATTACAAAAATTACAAAAATTACAAAAATTACAAAAATTACAAAAATTACAAAAATTACAAAAATTACAAAAATTACAAAAATGACAAAAATGACAAAAATGACAAAAATGACAAAAATGACAAAAATGACAAAAATGACAAAAATGACAAAAATGACAAAAATGACAAAAATTACAAAAATTACAAAAATTACAAAAATTACAAAAATTACAAAAATTACAAAAATTACAAAAATTACAAAAATTACAAAAATTACAAAAATTACAAAAATTACAAAAATTAAAAAAATTACAAAAATTTCAAAAACTACAAAAATACAAAAATTACAAAAATGACAAAAATTACAAAAATTGAAAAAATAACAGAAATTACAAAAATTACAAAAATTACAAAAAATACAAAAATTACAAAAATTACAAAAATTACAAAAATTACAAAAATTACAAAAATTACAAAAATTACAAAAATTACAAAAATTACAAAAATTACAAAAATTACAAAAATTACAAAAATTACAAAAATTACAAAAATTACAAAAATTACAAAAATTACAAAAATTACAAAAATTACAAAAATTACAAAAATTACAAAAATTACAAAAATTACAAAAATTACAAAAATTACAAAAATTACAAAAATTACAAAAATTACAAAAATTACAAAAATTACAAAAATTACAAAAATTACAAAAATTACAAAAATTACAAAAATTACAAAAATTACAAAAATTACAAAAATTACAAAAATTACAAAAATTACAAAAAATACAAAAATTACAAAAATTACAAAAATTACAAAAATTACAAAAATTACAAAAATTACAAAAATTACAAAAATTACAAAAATTACAAAAATTACAAAAATTACAAAAATTACAAAAATTACAAAAATTACAAAAATTACAAAAATTACAAAAATTACAAAAATTACAAAAATTACAAAAATTACAAAAATTACAAAAATTACAAAAATAACAGAAATTACAAAAATTACAAAAATTACAAAAATTACAAAAATTACAAAAATTACAAAAATTACAAAAATTACAAAAATTACAAAAATTACAAAAATTAAAAAATTACAAAAATAACAAAAATTACAAAAATTACAAAAATTACAAAAATTACAAAAATTACAAAAATTACAAAAATTACAAAAATTACAAAAATTACAAAAATTACAAAAATTACAAAAATTACAAAAATTACAAAAATTACAAAAATTACAAAAATTACAAAAATTACAAAAATTACAAAAATTACAAAAATTACAAAAATTACAAAAATTACAAAAATTACAAAAATTACAAAAATTACAAAAATTACAAAAATTACAAAAATAACAAAAATTACAAAAATTACAAAAATTACAAAAATTACAAAAATTACAAAAATTACAAAAATTACAAAAATTACAAAAATTACAAAAATTACAAAAATTACAAAAATTACAAAAATTACAAAAATTACAAAAATTACAAAAATTACAAAAATTACAAAAATTACAAAAATTACAAAAATTACAAAAATTACAAAAATTACAAAAATTACAAAAATTACAAAAATTACAAAAATTACAAAAATTACAAAAATTACAAAAATTACAAAAATGACAAAAATGACAAAAATGACAAAAATGATAAAAATGATAAAAATGACAAAAATGACAAAAATGACAAAAATGACAAAAATGACAAAAATGACAAAAATGACAAAAATGACAAAAATGACAAAAATGACAAAAATGACAAAAATGACAAAAATGACAAAAATGACAAAAATGACAAAAATGACAAAAATGACAAAAATGACAAAAATGACAAAAATGACAAAAATGACAAAAATGACAAAAATGACAAAAATGACAAAAATGACAAAAATGACAAAAATGACAAAAATGACAAAAATGACAAAAATGACAAAAATGACAAAAATGACAAAAATGACAAAAATGACAAAAAAGACAAAAATGACAAAAATGACAAAAATGACAAAAATGAAAAAAATGACAAAAATGACAAAAATGACAAAAATGACAAAAATGACAAAAATGACAAAAATGACAAAAATGACAAAAACGACAAAAATGACAAAAATGACAAAAACGACCAAAATGACAAAAATGTCAAAAATGACAAAAATGACAAAAATGACAAAAATGACAAAAATGACAAAAATGACAAAAATGACAAAAATGACAAAAATGACAAAAATGACAAAAATGACAAAAATGACAAAAATGACAAAAATGACAAAAATGACAAAAATGACAAAAATGACAAAAATGACAAAAATGACAAAAATGACAAAAATGACAAAAATGACAAAAATGACAAAAATGACAAAAATGACAAAAATGACAAAAATGACAAAAATGACAAAAATGACAAAAATGACAAAAATGACAAAAATGACAAAAATGACAAAAATGACAAAAATGACAAAAATGACAAAAATGACAAAAATGACAAAAATGACAAAAATGACAAAAATGACAAAAATGACAAAAATGACAAAAATGACAAAAATGACAAAAATGACAAAAATGACAAAAATGACAAAAATGACAAAAATGACAAAAATGACAAAAATGACAAAAATGACAAAAATGACAAAAATGACAAAAATGACAAAAATGACAAAAATGACAAAAATGACAAAAATGACAAAAATGACAAAAATGACAAAAATGACAAAAATGACAAAAATGACAAAAATGACAAAAATGACAAAAATGACAAAAATGACAAAAATGACAAAAATGACAAAAATGACAAAAATGACAAAAATGACAAAAATGACAAAAATGACAAAAATGACAAAAATGACAAAAATGACAAAAATGACAAAAATGACAAAAATGACAAAAATGACAAAAATGACAAAAATGACAAAAATGACAAAAATGACAAAAATGACAAAAATGACAAAAATGACAAAAATGACAAAAATGACAAAAATGACAAAAATGACAAAAATGACAAAAATGACAAAAATGACAAAAATGACAAAAATGACAAAAATGACAAAAATGACAAAAATGACAAAAATGACAAAAATGACAAAAATGACAAAAATGACAATAATGACAAAAATGACAAAAATGACAAAAATGACAAAAATGACAAAAATGACAAAAATGACAAAAATGACAAAAATGACAAAAATGACAAAAATGACAAAAATGACAAAAATGACAAAAATGACAAAAATGACAAAAATGACAAAAATGACAAAAATGACAAAAATGACAAAAATGACAAAAATGACAAAAATGACAAAAATGACAAAAATGACAAAAATGACAAAAATGACAAAAATGACAAAAATGACAAAAATGACAAAAATGACAAAAATGACAAAAATGACAAAAATGACAAAAATGACAAAAATGACAAAAATGACAAAAATGACAAAAATGACAAAAATGACAAAAATGACAAAAATGACAAAAATGACAAAAATGACAAAAATGACAAAAATGACAAAAATGACAAAAATGACAAAAATGACAAAAATGACAAAAATGACAAAAATGACAAAATGACAAAAATGACAAAAATGACAAAAATGACAAAAATGACAAAAATGACAAAAATGACAAAAATGACAAAAATGACAAAAATGACAAAAATGACAAAAATGACAAAAATGACAAAAATGACAAAAATTACAAAAATTACAAAAATTACAAAAATTACAAAAATTACAAAAATTACAAAAATTACAAAAATTACAAAAATTACAAAAATTACAAAAATTACAAAAATTACAAAAATTACAAAAATTACAAAAATTACAAAAATTACAAAAATAACAAAAATTACAAAAATTACAAAAATTACAAAAATTACAAAAATTACAAAAATTACAAAAATTACAAAAATTACAAAAATTACAAAAATTACAAAAATTACAAAAATTACAAAAATTACAAAAATTACAAAAATTACAAAAATGACAAAAATTACAAAAATAACAAAAATTACAAAAATTACAAAAATTACAAAAATTACAAAAATTACAAAAATTACAAAAATAACAAAAATTACAAAAATTACAAAAATTACAAAAATGACAAAAATTACAAAAATTACAAAAATTACAAAAATTACAAAAATTACAAAAATTACAAAAATTACAAAAATTACAAAAATTACAAAAATTACAAAAATTACAAAAATTACAAAAATTACAAAAATTACAAAAATTACAAAAATTACAAAAATTACAAAAATTACAAAAATTAAGAAAATTACAAAAATTACAAAAATTACAAAAATGACAAAAATTACAAAAATTACGAAAATTACAAAAATTACAAAAATGACAAAAATGACAAAAATGACAAAAATGACAAAAATGACAAAAATGACAAAAATGACAAAAATGAGAAAAATGACAAAAATGACAAAAATGAGAAAAATGACAAAAATGACAAAAATGACAAAAATGACAAAAATGACAAAAATGACAAAAATGACAAAAATGACAAAATTGACAAAAATGACAAAAATGACAAAAATGACAAAAATGACAAAAATGACAAAAATGACAAAAATGACAAAAATGACAAAAATGACAAAAATGACAAAAATGACAAAAATGACAAAAATGACAAAAATGACAAAAATGACAAAAATGACAAAAATGACAAATATGACAAAAATGACAAAAATGACAAAAATGACAAAAATGACAAAAATGACAAAAATGACAAAAATGACAAAAATGACAAAAATGACAAAAATGACAAAAATGACAAAAATGACAAAAATGACAAAAATGACAAAAATGACAAAAATGACAAAAATGACAAAAATGACAAAAATGACAAAAATGACAAAAATGACAAAAATGACAAAAATGACAAAAATGACAAAAATGACAAAAATGACAAAAATGACAAAAATGACAAAAATGACAAAAATGACAAAAATGACAAAAATGACAAAAATGACAAAAATGACAAAAATGACAAAAATGACAAAAATGACAAAAATGACAAAAATGACAAAAATGACAAAAATGACAAAAATGACAAAAATGACAAAAATGACAAAAATGACAAAAATGACAAAAATGACAAAAATGTTAAAAATGACAAAAATGACAAAAATGACAAAAATGACAAAAATGACAAAAATGACAAAAATGACAAAAATGACAAAAATGACAAAAATGACAAAAATGACAAAAATGACAAAAATGACAAAAATGACAAAAATGACAAAAATGACAAAAATGACAAAAATGACAAAAATGACAAAAATGACAAAAATGTCAAAAATGACAAAAATGACAAAAATGACAAAAATGACAAAAATGACAAAAATGACAAAAATGACAAAAATGACAAAAATGACAAAAATGACAAAAACGACAAAAATGATAAAAATGATAAAAATGACAAAAAGACAAAAATGACAAAAACGACCAAAATGACAAAAATGACAAAAATGACAAAAATGACAAAAATGACAAAAATGACAAAAATGACAAAAATGACAAAAATGACAAAAATGACAAAAATGACAAAAATGACAAAAATGACAAAAATGACAAAAATGACAAAAATGACAAAAATGACAAAAATGACAAAAATGACAAAAATGACAAAAATGACAAAAATGACAAAAATGACAAAAATGACAAAAATGACAAAAATGACAAAAATGACAAAAATGACAAAAATGACAAAAATGACAAAAATGACAAAAATGACAAAAATGACAAAAATGACAAAAATGACAAAAATGACAAAAATGACAAAAATGACAAAAATGACAAAAATGACAAAAATGACAAAAATGACAAAAATGACAAAAATGACAAAAATGACAAAAATGACAAAAATGACAAAAATGACAAAAATGACAAAAATGACAAAAATGACAAAAATGACAAAAATGACAAAAATGACAAAAATGAAAAAAATGAAAAAAAACACAAAAATGAAGGGTCTTCTGAAGGGTCTTCTGAAGGGTCTTCTGAAGGGTCTTCTGAAGGGTCTTCTGAAGGGTCTTCTGAAGGGTCTTCTGAAGGGTCTTCTGAAGGGTCTTCTGAAGGGTCTTCTGAAGGGTCTTCTGAAGGGTCTTCTGAAGGGTCTTCTGAAGGGTCTTCTGAAGGGTCTTCTGAAGGGTCTTCTGAAGGGTCTTCTGAAGGGTCTTCTGAAGGGTCTTCTGAATGGTCTTCTGAAGGGTCTTCTGAAGGGTCTTCTGAAGGGTCTTC
Organism: Uranotaenia lowii; assembly: GCF_029784155.1. Lineage (NCBI taxonomy): Eukaryota > Metazoa > Arthropoda > Insecta > Diptera > Culicidae > Uranotaenia > Uranotaenia lowii. The sequence continues at coordinate 392,019,927 of NC_073692.1, forward strand.
TGAAGGGTCTTCTGAAGGGTCTTCTGAAGGGTCTTCTGAAGGGTCTTCTGAAGGGTCTTCTGAAGGGTCTTCTGAAGGGTCTTCTGAAGGGTCTTCTGAAGGGTCTTCTGAAGGGTCTTCTGAAGGGTCTTCTGAAGGGTCTTCTGAAGGGTCTTCTGAAGGGTCTTCTGAAGGGTCTTCTGAAGGGTCTTCTGAAGGGTCTTCTGAAGGGTCTTCTGAAGGGTCTTCTGAAGGGTCTTCTGAAGGGTCTTCTGAAGGGTCTTCTGAAGGGTCTTCTGAAGGGTCTTCTGAAGGGTCTTCTGAAGGGTCTTCTGAAGGGTCTTCTGAAGGGTCTTCTGAAGGGTCTTCTGAAGGGTCTTCTGAAGGGTCTTCTGAAGGGTCTTCTGAAGGGTCTTCTGAAGGGTCTTCTGAAGGGTCTTCTGAAGGGTCTTCTGAAGGGTCTTCTGAAGGGTCTTCTGAAGGGTCTTCTGAAGGGTCTTCTGAAGGGTCTTCTGAAGGGTCTTCTGAAGGGTCTTCTGAAGGGTCTTCTGAAGGGTCTTCTGAAGGGTCTTCTGAAGGGTCTTCTGAAGGGTCTTCTGAAGGGTCTTCTGAAGGGTCTTCTGAAGGGTCTTCTGAAGGGTCTTCTGAAGGGTCTTCTGAAGGGTCTTCTGAAGGGTCTTCTGAAGGGTCTTCTGAAGGGTCTTCTGAAGGGTCTTCTGAAGGGTCTTCTGAAGGGTCTTCTGAAGGGTCTTCTGAAGGGTCTTCTGAAGGGTCTTCTGAAGGGTCTTCTGAAGGGTCTTCTGAAGGGTCTTCTGAAGGGTCTTCTGAAGGGTCTTCTGAAGGGTCTTCTGAAGGGTCTTCTGAAGGGTCTTCTGAAGGGTCTTCTGAAGGGTCTTCTGAAGGGTCTTCTGAAGGGTCTTCTGAAGGGTCTTCTGAAGGGTCTTCTGAAGGGTCTTCTGAAGGGTCTTCTGAAGGGTCTTCTGAAGGGTCTTCTGAAGGGTCTTCTGAAGGGTCTTCTGAAGGGTCTTCTGAAGGGTCTTCTGAAGGGTCTTCTGAAGGGTCTTCTGAAGGGTCTTCTGAAGGGTCTTCTGAAGGGTCTTCTGAAGGGTCTTCTGAAGGGTCTTCTGAAGGGTCTTCTGAAGGGTCTTCTGAAGGGTCTTCTGAAGGGTCTTCTGAAGGGTCTTCTGAAGGGTCTTCTGAAGGGTCTTCTGAAGGGTCTTCTGAAGGGTCTTCTGAAGGGTCTTCTGAAGGGTCTTCTGAAGGGTCTTCTGAAGGGTCTTCTGAAGGGTCTTCTGAAGCGTCTTCTGAAGGGTCTTCTGAAGGGTCTTCTGAAGCGTCTTCTGAAGGGTCTTCTGAAGGGTCTTCTGAAGGGTCTTCTGAAGGGTCTTCTGAAGGGTCTTCTGAAGGGTCTTCTGAAGGGTCTTCTGAAGGGTCTTCTGAAGGGTCTTCTGAAGGGTCTTCTGAAGGGTCTTCTGAAGGGTCTTCTGAAGGGTCTTCTGAAGGGTCTTCTGAAGGGTCTTCTGAAGGGTCTTCTGAAGGGTCTTCTGAAGGGTCTTCTGAAGGGTCTTCTGAAGGGTCTTCTGAAGGGTCTTCTGAAGGGTCTTCTGAAGGGTCTTCTGAAGGGTCTTCTGAAGGGTCTTCTGAAGGGTCTTCTGAAGGGTCTTCTGAAGGGTCTTCTGAAGGGTCTTCTGAAGGGTCTTCTGAAGGGTCTTCTGAAGGGTCTTCTGAAGGGTCTTCTGAAGGGTCTTCTGAAGGGTCTTCTGAAGGGTCTTCTGAAGGGTCTTCTGAAGGGTCTTCTGAAGTGTCTTCTGAAGGGTCTTCTGAAGGGTCTTCTGAAGGGTCTTCTGAAGGGTCTTCTGAAGGGTCTTCTGAAGGGTCTTCTGAAGGGTCTTCTGAAGGGTCTTCTGAAGGGTCTTCTGAAGGGTCTTCTGAAGGGTCTTCTGAAGGGTCTTCTGAAGGGTCTTCTGAAGGGTCTTCTGAAGGGTCTTCTGAAGGGTCTTCTGAAGGGTCTGCTGAAGGGTCTTCTGAAGGGTCTTCTGAAGGGTCTTCTGAAGGGTCTTCTGAAGGGTCTTCTGAAGGGTCTTCTGAAGGGTCTTCTGAAGGGTCTTCTGAAGGGTCTTCTGAAGGGTCTTCTGAAGGGTCTTCTGAAGGGTCTTCTGAAGGGTCTTCTGAAGGGTCTTCTGAAGGGTCTTCTGAAGGGTCTTCTGAAGGGTCTTCTGAAGGGTCTTCTGAAGGGTCTTCTGAAGGGTCTTCTGAAGGGTCTTCTGAAGGGTCTTCTGAAGGGTCTTCTGAAGGGTCTTCTGAAGGGTCTTCTGAAGGGTCTTCTGAAGGGTCTTCTGAAGGGTCTTCTGAAGGGTCTTCTGAAGGGTCTTCTGAAGGGTCTTCTGAAGGGTCTTCTGAAGGGTCTTCTGAAGGGTCTTCTGAAGGGTCTTCTGAAGGGTCTTCTGAAGGGTCTTCTGAAGGGTCTTCTGAAGGGTCTTCTGAAGGGTCTTCTGAAGGGTCTTCTGAAGGGTCTTCTGAAGGGTCTTCTGAAGGGTCTTCTGAAGGGTCTTCTGAAGGGTCTTCTGAAGGGTCTTCTGAAGGGTCTTCTGAAGGGTCTTCTGAAGGGTCTTCTGAAGGGTCTTCTGAAGGGTCTTCTGAAGGGTCTTCTGAAGGGTCTTCTGAAGGGTCTTCTGAAGGGTCTTCTGAAGGGTCTTCTGAAGGGTCTTCTGAAGGGTCTTCTGAAGGGTCTTCTGAAGGGTCTTCTGAAGGGTCTTCTGAAAGGTCTTCTTATTCCTTCAAATGTATATTACAAAAAGTTTTAATTGTAGCTGAAATTCCAAGCAAATCAAAAGCAATATTTTTAAATTAATTTTTTTCTAATTTCTTGAAGATTTTTTCCTTGAAAATTTCACATTTCATGCATATGACAGCATAAAATTTACTCCCCAATTCATTATTTGTTACCTTATTTCCATAAGAAATTGTAAACATAAATTGTGGTTTTTAAAACCAACCCCCGGTCCAAATGTAACGGCAATAAATCCGAGCACCCTCCCGGGATGAATTATGACGTGTCAGCAGCATTGAAATTGAGCTGCACTTGCGTGATCGTTTGAACCGAACACAGAAAACATCTCAATTTTCATTTCCCCTTTCTAGCCGGCGCCTTCATTTCTGCAAGGCGTCTTTGCATCTCACACCTCCGTCTTGTTGAGTTGCAGCAAAATTATGATGTACTCGGAATTTGGAGTGAGTATCGTTTTTCATCCGATTCGGTTGCAGGTATGCACCTGGGGCGGGATTGATTAATGAACTAGAATTTCTTTACCGTGTTGTTAGTTTTCAACGAAATGGTCCATTTTTCTCAAAGCAGTCGAGCGTTATCGATCCTTTCGGAAATTGGATTCAGTTGGTTGAAGTTTCTAAACGGAAGTTTGTATCTTATCAGTTTTGTTTTGGAGTTTTGAAGTTTGGCTCCCGAAAAACCTTCTAAATCAACATGATGGATGGTTCTTGTTCCACCAGCTCAAAGCCTAATAATCCAAAAGAAAATTTTCAAGAATCATTAACTCAAGCTCAAAATGGTGTATTGAGCTGGAAAAAATACAATTACTCTGACCAGAAAGGCGAAACTCATTGCGAAACGTTGCCTTTCCTTCCTGGCAGCTCGCTTCGGTACACAGGATGTGTTTCTCCTGTAAAGAGAGATCACAAAAGTCACATTCAAATTTGTCTGCTTAATGAACCGAACATGACTCGGTGGAAACTCAATCAGTGAACTTTTTGCGAAAATGAAAGGGGTTTCATCCCTCATGCAGGGGCAGTGCCGTTCAAAAGAATATCAAAGCTCTAGCTTGTTTGAGATTGCATAATACAATAATACATGGAACTGTTCTGAGAACTATCTATCAAATAAACCAAAGTTCGAAAAATTCTTTGAATGAAACGAGAATCATTGGAAATAAAAGTTGAATAAAAAAATGGTGGCATCACTCGCAAACGGATTGTTAGATTGATGTGAAAGAAAGTATGAGGGTTTTTGAGTCAAAGATGATTTATATAATAGCTTTTATATATCTGACAATTTTGAATTGGAAGTGTCCCTTATTATTTAATCGATGGAAAATGCGGCATTACTTAAACAAATAGCTCAATATTAATAAATTTTAATCACATTCATGGTTAAACGAAATCTACCGGGTCATCTAGTTTGATGCAAAATTCAAACCTATGTCAAGTATTTTTATGCTAGATTTTCACCCGTCAGTGTACCGAGTTGCAGCAGTTTGTAGGCGAAACAAAATAGGGAAATGAATAGGTTCAAAAACACGAAACTCATTATCGCTTCACTAACGAAAGAAGCCAACAAGATCTGGGCAGCACCTTTTTACATTCACATCCTAGTTAGGCTAGAGCCTGCAACCTGCAATGCTCCTTCGGGCAAAGTCATTTGGAAATTGAAACCAAATGCAGCAACTTGGGGCTGTTCTAAGGACAAAAACGCCTACCCCTAAGCATCACTCTCTCTACTAGGCAAACGTATATCCTTCCTGTTCTCTTTCTCTGTCAGAGGGTGTTGGAATCATCTTGATAAGGTCCGCAATGGCTGTCTCGTTATTTCTTTCGATTCATGCCAAGTAAGCACACGGACAACCGGGTTCTTAATTACAAACTTCTGCAAGTCAGGCTAGTTCGTGTATTTGTCTTCAGCTTCGAAAAAGGAAGGTGTGGGCTCCTGGAAAAACTACGGGCTGGAAATACTGCCAGCCAGTTATTTGCTCAGTCACCAATTCCAATTTCAAAACAGTACCCCATTACTCGTCCTTCCCCGCACTCCAAGATCACAGGGTTGAAATGAAATCCATTAGAAATGGTCATTAATAACGTCAAGTTGCATGTTTTCTTGCCCAGAAACAAACCAACCAACCGTCAGCTCAATGCTAGTTACCTATCGCTTTTTGCTTCACCAGAACCCTGACCGGGGGAAAAGATAAAATTAAATTTACTGCAGACCGCGCCAGACGAATTTGGGGATGAGTTTCGACACCACCCGTTCACTCAGAACGCCCGTCTCGGAAATGAATTTGATGTGATAAATATGAGCATGGGCTCGTTTGAGGTACAACAGTGTTTGTTGAAAGTGTTATATTACTTTACCTAGTCAATGAGCTTTGATTTAATCATTTTTACACTCCGATGACATGATGCGCAACACTTTTCCAATAAATTATGACTCTTTACGAAGAAATTCCAAACAATGTTGGAAATTTGTTGAATTTAATATAATATTTTTGGATCACTCTAGAAACTATTATTCAAATTTCATAGCAGAGAGTATTTGGATAGAACTAGTTTTCTATGATTGTTTGAAGCTTCATTCTCCATTCACTGGTTTAATAGGGAGGGGGAAGGGGAGCTCACATACATTTTTTAATAACTCGAGTTATTAAAAAAATGTATGGGAGCTAATCTAGCAGATGATAACAAATTGAGAAGATTAAATACTCTTACAACTTATTCTTACAAGAAATATTTCTATGATGATTTGGTTCCCCTCGTGGGATAGAAAAGAGAAAAGAGATGCCGTTTGTTTACGATATGCGGAGCTGGAAAAGGCAGTTGAACGAGCTTGTAGACGAGACAAGAGAGCCTGGACAAACTCCCTAGACGAAGAGGGAAAAAGGGCCGCCTCCATTGGAGATATCCGATTATTATATGATACTAGCTGATTTACCCGGCCTTGCTCGGGTTTGCATAAAATATAAATCAAAATGAGTCGTTTGACTTTACGAAATTTTGGTAGCTTTGTATTCAATATATTTTGTATATTTATTATGAGAAAATTTTACCTATGTTGTGCCATGTATGTAAGCTTTGAAAGTTTTGTTAGCGTTTTTCAAGTTTTGAATGAGAATATTTACTGTGTTTCCCTTTTTCAGAATTTTGAAACACTTATAGTTATGAGGTTCGTATTCATAGAAATTAAAAATAATTACCCATGAATGCTTTTATTATTTCATCACGAAAAACATTTTATACCCACCCTTTTAAAAAGGAAGCTTGAATAGCTTTGGCCTTCTATTTTTTTTATCTTTAAATGATTAAACTATATTTTTATCTTTCTCACCCCGCATCTAATGAAATCTCTTTTGGAGATGATCTCCTCGGACGCTTTATGCCAAATGCTCCCCCGTATGCTATATTCAAGCTTTATTTGCTCAAATTCTAAGAGCACCTGCAACGGTTCAGGTCTAAATATTGGTTTTAGGTATACCAGTTTAAGCAAAATTTTAAATTTTGGATTCGGCTAAAACACGCGCTCCCCACCGGTGTGATGGCAAATTTAAAACGGGTACACTTTTATTGCAGACACTCAATAATTGAAAAGAAAAAACTCATTTTAATTGAAAAATTGCTAAGTTTTGAGTTTTACACCGTCTTAATTGTACCAGGATTTCATTAACTTAAAGTCTTTTTAATAAAGTTTGTTCGAAACAAGTAGAAATGGATTGACGATTGAATACCTTTCTTTTTCCAATTGACTTCGACCGATTTCTTCCAGGCCGTAACGAACCCCCATGTCGAGCTTTGTCTATTTTGACTATTTTGACTAGTTTCAGCTTGCTTCATTGACAACGACCTGACTAGTTTCGACCAAAACTTTGGCTCATTGAACAACTACCAGTTGGCAGAAACCAGTTGAAACCGATTTTTATCTATGATTGAACGAAGCTTAAAAAGCCTAAATGCCTATACGCAGCGAGAAAAAAAGCTTAATTGAAACAAAAAAAAAAACCTTTTTCTTTTAAAAATTGACTCATTTTGGGGTGTTGATTCCAAATATTAATTTAGTTTACCAGTTCTTGTTTATAGGTAAAAATTCATTAAACATATTTGTGCTTTTGTTTGGGCAAACTAAACAGATTGACAAACATGCTCCTTTTATGTATTCTTAAGTAGAATTTTCATGATTATCAGTAGTTTGTAATGTAGCAGACGGCTTTTTAGCCAGAAATTGAAAGGATTTTTTTCTAAGAATCATGTCAGTTTAGTCAATGTTATCGAACAATATATCATACTAGCTGATCCCATACGAACTCCGTTTCGCTTTCAACTTGGAATATGTCATGAACAGTTTATATGAAAGTCAATTGCCAAGCATTTTCCAGATGCACTTCTGAATTCATTGTTAAGAAATAATTACAAAAATATTGGATAATCACTTTGTCTGTCGTCTGCTACTAAATTTGAAATAAGTAATCAATTGACCGTGCCAAAAAAACCACGTGTATAAATTTCGACTAAATCATTGCATAACAACTTAATTGTTGCCAAAAAGCTAAACCCCTTTCAGGGGCTCTTCTATAATCTTTGATATCTGAAATCGATTGCCCTTCCCTCAAAACTCCCGTGTGCAAATTTTCAAAGCAATCCATTGTTAAATAACGTCAATATTGTTAGAATATGTGCTACTGTGTACCCCTTGTCGCTAAAATATTGTTAGCGTGTTCGTCTCGTTTGGCTACACTGTCGTGCGTCAACGGACGGTTTAGTTCTAAGTTAGCTTTTCTCCCGATTAAACGTATATTTACACCAGTCGCGTGTGTTTTATTTCCCCGGGATAAAACCAGTTTCCATCAAGTCACTTTCCGTACGGCCATCGCCGATTCCGCTGCGAACCTGTCCACTTCGGAATCTATCAGGTTATGGGCCCAGTGGAGGTTTTCCGGAAGTGATTTGTGCTGATCGGAACAGTCGCGAAAAGTGAATTGCGTGTCTTGCGGTGGTCCGCCATTTTTGCGAAATTTGAAATTTCGGTGCGGGAGAAGAAATTTGCTCTAGTGCGTTTTTTGCTTGCGGTGTGCGGTTGGATTTTTCCGTGGCAGCAAAAATGGAAGCAATTTGCAAATTTGTAAAGCTGGATAATCAGAACTGGTCATCCTGGAAGTTCCGGATGGAAATGCTCCTGACCAGGGAAGGACTATTTTATGTGGTGGAGGAGCGGAAGCCGGAACCAGTGACGGCAAAGTGGTCAGCGGATGACAAAAAGGCTCGAGCGACAATGGGGCTCTGCATAGAAGAGAACCAGTACGGTTTGGTAAAAGCATCCCAGTCGGCTCGTGATTTTTGGGAGTGTTTGCGGAGGTATCACGAGAAGTGCACCGTGACTTCCAGAGTGTCAGTGCTGAAAAAGTTGTGCAACTTGAATCTGCGGGAAGGTGGTGATTTGGAATCGCACCTTTGTGAAATAGAAGAGCTATTTGATCGGTTGCAAAGTGCGGGACAGGAAATGGAGGATTCGCTGAAAATCGCGATGATTTTGCGAAGTTTGCCCGAATCGTATGGTGGCTTAGTGACAGCGCTGGAGGGACGACCGGACGACGATCTAACGATTCAGTTAGTAAAATCCAAACTCTTGGATGAATGGGAGCGCCGAAAGGAACGTTCGGGCGATTTATCCGGGGAAGCGAGAGTGCTGAAGAGCGAATCGGGTTCGCGAAGAGCTTTTGGGGGAAAATCGGAAGTGCGATGTTTCCAGTGCCGAGGAAAGGGCCACTACAAGCGCGATTGCCCAGATTTGAAGGGAAACAAAAGAAAAAGTGAACCGCAAAGAGCCGAGCGCGCAACAGAGCGAAATGCTGTTTTATTTATGGCTGGGAGGAAAACGCCAAAGTGCTGTGTGATCGACAGTGGGGCCAGCAGCCATATGTGGAACGAGAAAGGTGCATTTACGTCGCTCAAAGAAAAGTGTGCTCGGGATGTTGTTCTAGCGGATGGCTCAGTAGTGAAGTCGGCCAGATGTGGTACGGTTGTGGTGACTGGTGTTGATGGCTGCGGTGAAACAGTGACAATTACGCTGACGGATGTTTTATATGTGCCTTCATTGAATACAAGTCTGTTGTCTGTGCCAAAGTTGACAGCAAAGAACTTCGAAGTGCTTTTCAGGAAGAACGATTGTGACATTCGTGACCAATCAGGGAAAGTGGTGGTGAAGGGCATACGGTCAGGTGATTTGTACCACCTGAAGATGGTGGAGACTGTTGGGAAGTGTGAGATCAAGCAGCAAATAAAATCCTCTCAACACCAGTGGCACCGGAAGAATGGACGCCGTAAGCTAGAGTTCGCTTACAGAGCGGTGAGTGTTCCGAAGAAAAGCTATCAGCTTGAAAATGTGGGAGGAGCTCAAAGTGAGGAGGAGCAGTTTACCCCTGGAATGTCGGCAGAAAATCCTTTGTGCGTGAAGGAGGAGTCCGATGGGTTCGGCACGGAGGTTTCTGGTTTGGTCGCTCAGATAGTAGTGGAACCAGTGTCGTTTGCCGAAGCAAAGAATTGTCCGGAACGTAACGCTCGGGTGATCGAGTCTGGTGAGGCGGCAAGGTACATGGCGCGTCTCCTGGCTAGAGACGATAAGCAGCGTTGCGGGATGAATTCCGACGGAGTGGTAGCTCCGCTGATTTGCCATAGGACTGGTGGTTTGAGGCTGAAACTCGATGATGTCAAGGACCGAAATATCGAGGAGTTCGTCGATGCTGAATGGGCCAGTGACCCAGGTTCTCGCAGGACAACCGCAGCAATTGTGGTTTGCTGTGTCGGAGGAGCTGCTGCTGGTGGGCGAGTCGGCGTAAATCTTGCGCCAGCATCTCGTCCAGAGAAGCAGTGTATGGGGCAGTAGCAGGAACGTGCGAGGAAGGTTACGGAGCTGATCGGTCTTGAGAGTAGCCAAGGGGCACAAGTAGAGGAGGAGTGTTAGAATATGTGCTACTGTGTACCCCTTGTCGCTAAAATATTGTTAGCGTGTTCGTCTCGTTTGGCTACACTGTCGTGCGTCAACGGACGGTTTAGTTCTAAGTTAGCTTTTCTCCCGATTAAACGTATATTTACACCAGTCGCGTGTGTTTTATTTCCCCGGGATAAAACCAGTTTCCATCAAGTCACTTTCCGTACGGCCATCGCCGATTCCGCTGCGAACCTGTCCACTTCGGAATCTATCAAATATTCCTAAAAACAGTGAAAAATTAATTTAAATGGACGACCTCTTTCGTCGACCCCTGGCCAAACATTTGACATCTGCAATCTATTGCCCGTCCCTGAAAACTACCGTGTGCAAATTTTCATCCCAATCCTATTTATAATAACGACGATAATGCAAAAATATTGAAAGGTTTATATGGACGACCTCCTTTGCCGGCCCCTTACACTGAATTTAATACCTGAAATTCATTGCTCATCTCTCAAAACTCTCGCGTACCAATTTTTGTCTGAATCCGATGTATAATAACGACAATATCACATAAACAGTGAATAGTTAATATGGACGACCCCTTTGGCCGACCCCTGATTTTAGTTTGGATAAGTGAAATCAGTTGTTTGTCCCAAATAACTCCTATGTGCAAATTTTCATCTTAATCTGATCTGTAGAAACGTCAATATCACTAAGATACTGAAAATTTAATATGGACGACCCATTTTGCCGGCCCCTTATACTGAATTTGATACCTCAAATCGATTGCACGTCACTCAAAACTATCATGTACCAATTTTCATATGAATACGATGTATAATAACGCCAATATAGCAAAAACAGCGAACAGTTAATATGGACGACCCCTTTGGCTGACCCCTTACACAAAATTTGACACCTGAAATCGATTGCTCGTCTTTCAAAACACTCATGTGCAAATTTTCAACACGATCCGACAAAAAGTAACGTCAATATCGCGAAAACAATATTTGTCTTCTATGGACGACCCCCTTCAGAAGGGGTCATCCGAAAATCTAAAAACATTTTTCATCATTCCTGGTCCTAATGAGCATCCATGCCAAATTTCAGCTCTCTAGCTCTTAAGACGGCTGAGTCTAGAGAGGACAAACAAACAAACAAACAAACACACATACAGAAATTGCTTTTTATATATATAGATTTCATGGTTTTTATATTAAAATTGTGAAATATGATGGATTATAAATATTGTTAACAACTTTTGACAAAAACCGGTCATTACACGGATATTCGAATTTTTTAATTTTTTTTAAAGTTTATTGTTGTTTTGCATTAATTTCATTAGAATGTTTCTGTTATTGAAAATGAAAGTTCATATAACGTTTGAACTCGAGAAACGCTGACTGGGCTCACTAATTCGTTGAGGCCTAAAGCTATTTATTGAAATATGAAGTCAAGAATAGTTTGACATAAATTATTTATACATGATACATGGTTTTTGTTAACATGTTTTCTCAATTTGTGTTACGTATTGACCGGTTTTGGCGAGAAAAAACATTCAAATAACTTCTCAAAAAGAAACAATTATTACACCCAATGCTACCCAAACATGTGTGAAAATAATCATCATTGGCTAAAATTTTCTCAGCGTGAGCCCCAAACGTCTAAATTGGTCTGTCGTATATTTTGAAATCCTGTTCCAAATTTGCTTGAATTTGGAACAAAGGCGTATAACTGTTGGGAATTTTGAAATCGATAACTGTGCTAAAACAGCAATTTACGCCACCGGTGCCAGCCGAAATGTTTTAGCGTGGTCGAAAACCGTGTTTTGCACCTACCGTTGGGACAGCCCTAAGAAGGCTTCTGAAACTTGCCGCAGCTCGTGGCCTCCAAGTCTTCCAAGCCAACGGCCATGAGTTCGAATCCCAGTCACGGCATACACAGTTAACTTTTGTGGTTTAGTGGTTTTAGCATTTGTAAGATGCTAGCCATCATATACTCGAAAGAGGTACGCTTAGAATTAAGTAAAAGGAATCTCTTCGAGGTAGCGTTAAGTTTCATTGAGATCCTGTATGTGTTTGTATTTGGTTTTTCAAACTTGTTGAAGACTCTCATTTTTTATGTATTCAAATGCATGTGTACTTTTTGTTGTTTTTTCCACACCGTTCTATGATTAGATTTTCTTGAATGTTCCAAGTTCCACTAATAGTTTTTTGAAGTGATCTAAAAGAAAATTATTTCGGAACCCAAATCGCCATTTTATAATGTTATAACAAAAGATTTTTTTTTTAATTTTTCTCTTGGAAAAAAATCTCATTAATTATTGTGAAGAGTGATAAAGTAAAAATTCTTGGAAATAATTTGATTGAATTCGAAGTACTTAACGGTTTAAGTTTTCGCATAATTGGATGGTAAAATTGAACACATTGATGATCAACATTTATACAATAGTCATAGATTGACCGATAAAATTGAATTGTATAAAATTTAAAACCTCATACTTGATTTCAAATAAAGTTTCTTGCGTTGAATTTGGTTTTTCCAGATAGTGTACGTTAAATTTTTGAGTTCTCCATTTAGATTTCTCGACGGCTTTCAAAGCGTTGAAATCACAGCTCTGAATTCAATTATTATATCTTCTCTATGAGGAATTTTAAAAGACTGCCAAATGTGAAGTTCATTCGTAGCATTGTGAAAACGAAAATTTTAAATTTTGGCTGAAAAGTCGGTTTAAATTAACAAGTTTGAGGTTAAGGTGAAGCGTTTGATAGTCTTCTGTGATTGATAAGTGGAGTTTCATCGAAAAAATCTACGAATACTGTGATTATCGGATTGAAGGATGAGAGCTAGTACTGCGCCCTCGAGACCATCCCGATAGTTTGAGCGAGCTACGTAATCGCCCCGAATAATCCGGATCACAAGCTAAGTGGAGTTGTTTTATTACTTTGAATTTTTATTATCATATTTCATTAATTGTTATTTTTTGTAAAGAAAATTTTACTGAAATTTGATCTGACAGCTGAGAGAAAGGGATGAAATATTTCAAAAGAATATTTCACGAATAAACTCAATTCGATACAAGTTTGCGTACAAGTCAGTACTCAAAAAATGTTCATCGCTTATAGTGTCATCTAGTGAGTAAATTGATTGTTTAACGCCATCTGGTGACAGGTATCAGCTAGTTTCGCAAAAAATCGATCGTTTAAACTAATCGTTTTATCACGACTTTTTTTCGAACCAAAATATCAGGATAGTGGAATGGTAAATCTCAAAACGAATGAAAGTCATTTGGAACATAAACTCTATAATCACAATTTAAAAGCATACCAAATCTTTAACGGCGAAGCAATCGAAGAAATGAGAAAGATGTAATTGGGGTTGCTAATAACGAAATTATTGTAAAATTTTCAAGCTAACTACTTATTTAAAAAGATTTCTAGGCTATCAATGACTGCAAGTTAATAATATTCCATCGATGCTTTAGAAAAAAAAGGGAAAAATTAAGGCATTTTGTTATACAGTAAAGCAACCTACATTCAAACGAACATAAAATTTAATAGTTAAAAGAAGTTACGCTTTCCAAAGCAACACTAATTTGTTCTAAATTGGAAAAAGATAAAGTAAAGCATTCAATTTGTCGAGGCCAGAGTCAGCTTGAAACGCAGAGAAGAAACGATTCCATTAAATTATTGAGTTAGAGATATTCGAAATTGAAATTTGAAATACATGATTTATTAAGATTTTGGTAAACACATCTTACAACTGAAATAAATATTATCTCGCTAAAATTTTGTTACATAGAATTTATTTAATTAAAAGTTTACATAATATTGAAGTTATTTCATATCATATCAGGTTTTTTTGTAAAACACAAAATTTAACCCTAGTGTTAGTATTATCTGTAAAAGTGTGAGTTAATTTATAATTAATTTTTCATAGAAAATGAGAAAAGGTATTTCATAATTGACGTTTTATTACATTCTCAGAATGAAATAATTATTTCGTTTGCATAATAATTTTACAAACATTGGGGCGTCTGTTACTTTTAGTAACTTTAGTAAGTTGTTTCTATTTTTTTCTAAACAAAGCGTTTTCAATTCTACGTTTCCAAATAATTGGTAAAAAATTAATAGAAAATAGCATGACATTCATAAGAAATATTACAAAAAGCTATCATTTTTTAATAAAAACAGCATCGATTAAAAGTAAGAAAAGGATTCGGAACAACTGGAGCGCTGAGCAGTCCTAGGTATTTTAAACTCACAAAGACTGGATATTTTCAGCATATTTGATATTTTTAAGAAAATGATTTGATGAATGAATTTTTTTTTCTTGAAGCCAAGTTGAAATTAGAATTTTTTTTTACAAAAATCGATACTGATGTTAAACGTCGGCTTCAATCCACTATTCGAGCATGAAAATTTCACTTGTATTTTATGAATAACTATTTTTTATACTAGCTGGTTCATTTGTGTATGTTCTGCGTAATCACGAAAAGATTATGAGGCAAAGAGTAGAATTGAATTGATGAATTTCCAGAAACGATCTCATTCAATCATCACAACTGACAACTCATTTAAAAATGTAAACAAATGTAACGAGGTTCACCCATTTACAAAACATCCATTTTTTTAATATTTCATCATAAATAACTTTAAAGTTTGAATTTATTACTTTACTATGAAAAGTCGTTTTTGGAAATACATCAGTGTAACAGGAATAAAAGATAGGGAAACAAGTTAGTCAAGTTAGTTTTTTACGATTTGAATAAAAATGCTCTAATTAAAAATGCTCTAAATAATTCAATTACCGTAATACTGTTATCTTCAAGACAGCTTAAAAAGCCTCTTATCACTGCCTCATAGATAGAATTAGGAGTTTCCTTAGGAAAAATCTAGGAGCATAGAAGGTGTAGGAAAACTCGATCGCACCATTGACCAAAATGGGTCCTGATCTATAACCTTTTCCCTACTAACACAACCTTTCCTTGGATATTTAATATGTAGGGGAGAGTGGGGATACTTGATCCCCTTTTCTTATTTTCACCATATCTTTTTGGAAATATTTAGCAACTCGCCGTCTTTGACATTTTCTGATAGTTTGTAACTTCAAGTTTATATGCTCCAAAAATTAGAACGATACTTGAACCCGTTGACGAACTAGAAGCATTTTCGTGGGAGTAAAAAAATTGCGATTTTTCTGAAGTTAGGGGAGACTTGATCCCCTATTGAAGGAGACTTGATATTTTATTCAGGAAGCCCTAATCCTTGTACAAAAATCAAACAAAACCCCAAGATAGAATATTAATTGACTGTTTTGGTCATGTTTGTTCTCATTTCACAATTTAAAGCAGACATAAGAAGAAAATTCTATAACTTTGTCTCAACGCTACATCATTGCATACTTATAGGCGCTATTTTTATAATTAAGAGAAAATTAATTATTTTTGCTCTTTTCTTCAGACAATTGTTTGATAAATATTAGTTTTAAGATAAATATTAGTAATTTCGTAATCAGCAATCATAACGATCAATTCAGAAGAAGAATATGCCGTTTGGAAGGGGGATCAATTGTACCCAACTCTAGGGGATCAATTGTACCCATAATCAACATTTTAGAAAACTTTTTCTGAAAAAAGTTGAGAGTTTTCCATTGCTTTGAAAATATGGCATTATGAAGTTCATTTTACGCTCGAACGATTGATACATTGGAACAAATATTTTTTTATAATTTTCCCATGTAAGGAACATTTTAAAGTGATGAAAAAAGATCTTCAAGTTACATTTTGTGAAATTTTTCAAACAAAGTTAAATAACTCAAACAATTAGTTTGTTAAAAATTTTTTAACTACAAGAATTGTTATTTTGGTCATTTTGGCACATTTTTCTAGAACATTTAATCTTTGTAAGACATTCCAGTTTCGAGATATAGCTAAGGAATCAAGTATCCCCAGGGATCAAGTATCCTCATTCTCCCCTATAGATTCGCAGACGTATAGAGGTTTCTATAGTTGGTGATATTGACTTACCTTTGTTTCGGAATTTTTCAAAACTAACCTTTGGAAAACAAAGGGACAAAAGGTTGTTAATTAATCCTATGAGGTATCCTACTAACAATCCCTCCTTCATTCCTCATTGACTACTAGGACGTGGCCGGCGCCGTTATTGATCATTTTCAAAGGGAGAGCATGAGTTTTGTGCATTGTGAATGAACTGCTAGTCCTAAGCACCATTCTGTTGGCCCTTGCATAAAGCTGATGGCCTCGATCAATCACGGAGTAGCAACCATTGGCGAGGTAGAACTTGTTCTGC
Source organism: Uranotaenia lowii (assembly GCF_029784155.1). Taxonomy (NCBI): domain Eukaryota; kingdom Metazoa; phylum Arthropoda; class Insecta; order Diptera; family Culicidae; genus Uranotaenia; species Uranotaenia lowii. Next base: position 392,035,920 of record NC_073692.1, read on the forward strand.
TTAGCCACGCCAGCGATCATGGAATTTGAAATGCGTAAGTTGAATAAAGCCAAATTTAATATGTTATGCTGAAGTTTTATTTTAAAATTTATAATGAATGATCAGATCGTATCTACACAGCATTTCAAGTTCAATGATTTAAGGTGGATATGAGTAGTCAACCAAGCTAAGCTAAGCTAAGCTAAGCTTCTCTATGAGGAATTTTAAAAATACGAAAATGGTTGGTTCTAAAAAGTTTGATTTTCAGAAAATAGCTTAATATGTTTTCAGCACTCAATCCAAATTCATAATGAAGATTAATCATTGCATCCATACTTCACACACTGTATATTCTTATAGACTCCAAAGCCCTGCAGCAGTGGTAGTTGTAGGTTAGTTGTATTTTTCAATCCGAAATGTTAGCTCATTATTGCATCCAAAATTCTCGTATCTACCGGTACCACGTGCTTTCAGCTGTAGAATGTACAAAAACACCCGCCAAAATTTCCCCTTTCAAATCTTTAACGCTCAGCAAGCTTTGATTTGCTTTCCAGTACACGTGAACTCTGGATAGTCGTTTCTTACGCCCGGCCCATGGTGATGGTGAAAACAACCCGCCAAAGGAAACGAAAATCGGCTGCCAAATGGGTGCCATGACTTTTGATTTGTGGGAATAAAAACAAAAGTTGTATGAGAGGGTCCCTTTTCTTAGGTGGAAGGGGCTCAGAACTATCACTTAAACCTTACCCTGGTCCAAATACATCTTTGTACCAAATTACAGGCTGATCGGTTAAGCGGTGTCGATTTGTATAAGGTGCATACAAACAAACAAACATATATAGTCCAACTCATCTTTATATATTAGATTTCTCGCCGCCTTAGTGGTGCAAGGACTAATGCAAGAATGCCGCTGAAAAACCGAGCAGTTCAGCTGCTGACAGATCGAACAGATCAGCTCAAGCGTTGGACTGAGCATTTTGATCAACTTTTCCGAGTTACAAATAGCAATGGCCAACAGAACCCGCAGCTCGAGGCGCCCACAGTAAGTCGCATTAATGGCGTCAACTCGGAAGCGCCCTCGTTGGCTGAAATAGAAGCGGCAATCAAAAACATGAAATCCAACAAAGCGCCTGGAATCGATTGCATTCCTGCTGAAATGCTGAAAGCCGACTCTGCCTTGTCAGCACAAATGTTGCACCGTCTTTTCGCTGACATTTGGGATACTGCAACATTCCCGGCCGACTGGATGCAGGGTATCCTCGTAAAGGTCCCAAAGAAAGGAGACCTAACAGAGTGCGGTAACTGGCGTGGCATAACTTTGATCTGTACAACCCTCAAAGTACTCTGCAAAGTGATCCTGAACAGGATCCAGGAGAAAATCGACGCTACACTCCGACGGCAACAAGCTGGATTCCGATCCGGACGATCATGTGTGGACCACATCACAACGCTACGAATAATACTGGAACAAATCAACGAATTCCAGGACTCTCTTCTGCTAGTGTTCGTTGATTTCGAAAAAGCATTTGACCGACTGAACCACGAAAACATCTGGGCTGCTCTTAGATGACGAGAGGTCCCAGAGAAACTAGTCCATCTCATCGAAGCACAGTACGAGGCATTTTCGTGCAAGGTCTTGCACGACGGTGTCTTGTCCGAACCAATCCCGGTAACTGCTGGAGTGAGACAAGGATGTATTTTGTCACCGCTGCTTAATGGATGAGATCTTGACTGGATCGATTGACTGTAGACCAAACCGAGGATTGCTGTGGAATCCTTCAACCATGGAGCAACTGAACGACCTTGACCTGGCAGATGATATTGTTTTGCTCGCCCAAACACAACAAGACATGCAGAGCAAACTCGACGACCTCACCGAATGCTCCAAGGCTCCAAAATCAATGTCGGAAAGACCAAGTCGATGGAAATCAATACAGAAAATCGTTCCGATTTCGTGGTAGCTGGACAACAGGTTGAGACAGTGGAGTGCTTCCAGTATCTTGGTAGCCAGATTACGCCTGATGGTGGTACCAAGAAGGACATCGAAACCCGGATCAGAAAGCCCGATTTCCGTTTGCGAGTCTCCGAAACATCTGGCGGTCACGCCAGATCTCTCTACGAACTAAGATCCGAATCTTCAACTCAAACGTCAAATTCGTATTGCTGTACGGGTGTGAAACTTGGTGCACATATGCGGTGACGACGCGAAAACTGCAAGTTTTTGTGAATCGCTGCCTGCGGAACATCATCCGCGCTTGGTGGCCTGGCAACTGGATCTCAAACGTTGAACTTCATCGCTGGTGTCATCAAAAGGCGCTAGAAATCGAGATTCGGGAACGTAAGTGGAGATGGATTGGGCACACGCTGCGAAGAGATGAAAACGAGATTTGCAGAGAGGCGCTTGACTGGAATCCAGATGGGCATCGAAGAAGAGGCAGGCCCAAAAGCTCGTGGCGGCGAAGTCTAGCCGCTGAAATCCTCACAGTTGACGAGAATATTGGCTGGCAGCAAGTGAAGACGCTGGCTCCGGATCGCCAGCAGTGGAGATCTTTTATCTCAGCCCTATGCGCCGGTCAATCGGCGCTGGACCCTTAGGTAGGTAGGTAGGTGAGCAAGAAAAAAACACATCTAGGTTGCATATCGCCCCCACGTGCATAAAAAACATAGGTACTTGGTTGAGAAACAAGCGCCTGATTGTTAAATTTTTCCAGCGATCAATGAGCAGTATGCTTTAGTTACTATTCACTTGCGACGACGTTTGCTTGACCATGGGCAATGGAATCGAAAAGTTATTCTTTCTCTCCTTAAGAAAAACCCGTAAGATCTGTCAAAAGTTGGGTGAAATTTTAGCTGCATCCCTCTTACACTAATGCAAAGCCATCACCCAAATTCGGCAGCGCTTCCATCGCCTATAGAGACGAAAATCAAACCCCTCAAATAAAAGAAAATCTTTAAAAATGGATGCCATGACTTTTCAATTTCAGATTGTGGCAAAAAAAATATGTATATGTATATGTGTATGTACATGTTTTATTCGATCGGCAAAACGTCAATCTGGGTCTCATCTAGGCGTCATTCATAACCATGTGCTGTACAAATGAGCTAGGAATCAAGTAGAAAAAAATCACATCAAGGCTTCATATCGCCACCCTTTGCATTGAAAATATTCTTGGTTGAGAAATACGCGCCAAAATATTCCCACTGATCAGTATGCTATGCCATGGTTACTATCCTTTTGCGACGTTGGCTCGCGACGCCTCGACCATGGAGACAAAGAACAAACCGCACAAAGGAAGAAAAAGTCTCGAGAAAATGGATGTCATGACTTTAATTTGTTTCGAAAAACTACAAATTTTGTATGGAAGCCTCACTTCCCTTAAGTCGGATGGAGTTTTGACTATTACAGAAACCGTCCCCGGCCTCAAAAACCCTCAGATGCCAATTTTGACGATGATCGGTTCAGTAGTTTCCGAGTCTATAGGGAACAGACAGACAGACAAACATTTATTTTCATATATATAGATAGATAGATTAAAAAAAGCATATCAATAATTCGTCACAAAATTTTTAAGTCGAATCACAGAATGAAAAATATTGAAGTTGTTTACAATTCAGAATTTTTGTTAGAGAATTTGATGCTGAGTCATGTCGTTTAGAAATATAAATTCGCCCACTAATTCATTTTTATTCAACTTTCCTTATTTCCGTCAATATTCAAGAACAAAAATGTTTGACTTGTTGAAGTTTTTTTTTTCATTTTTTCAGTACTAACAGAACTGGCAAATTTGATAAAAAAAAATTATTTTCAAAGCAAATAATTTACTGAGTATATTAATCATCCAACTTTATCTTTGCTTGATAGGATGAAAATATGATCTTACTAACGGATTCAGAAAAACCTGTATTTATCATCTATAACTTTCCGATTTTGTTTTGCTTTTCATTCCCGCTATAATAGATTTTATATTTAAAAGTGGTAGATAAATAAAATAATATTGCATCAATGCCTTTGAAATAATAATCTCGCCAGATTTTTTGGTTTCATTAGGACTTGCCCGTATATTTGAAACAAAATTTTGGAAACGTCCAGCCCGGTTGCACGGATTTCGTTGAAAATAGCCCGAATTTTTCCTGGCTTTATACACTTTCTTCTCAAAACTTAACGGAAAAATTCCAATTAAGAAGTAATTTTTTGTATTTGTTGTTTAAGAAACAATGTTTTTTGAAGATTACTTTAAAATCATCTTGAAGGTTTTTTTCTGGAAGCCTTCCATACGATTTAAAATCTGCTGGTTTGTTTCGATGAAAATCAATCCTTTGTTTCATAAAGTAACAAATGTACATCAATGGAATGTTCTAAATTTCCCATACAGCTAAAAAGTCAATTTTTTGGTATGGCAATAATATTTCTAACTTCAAAATCACGGTCAGTTAAAAGAAAATGACTTTTAGTTTATAAAGGAACAAACAATATCAATTTTAATCTTATTTCTGAAAAATATTTTATGTTGAAAATGCCTTATTTTCCACATATTTTTCCTTGTCTAACTTACATTGAAAAATATTGTTCGACTCGATTTCTAATTAAATTTTATTGACCTTAGATAAGATTATCTTGGCTCGAAAATAATGTTCTCGCAATTTTTGTAAACTAATTCACAAATTTGAAAAACTTTCATTGTTTGCTAAATTGAATCTTTAAGTAAACGTGTATATTTTCAACATTATGCAATGGTTTTACTCAAGTTTGTTACTTAAGGTTCATGCTTCAATTACATTTTACCATTGTTACAGTTATGTAATGTAATGTAATGTAATGTAATGTAATGTAATGTAATGTAATGTAATGTAATGTAATGTAATGTAATGTAATGTAATGTAATGTAATTTAATGTAATGTAATGTAATGTAATGTAATGTAATGTAATGTAATGTAATTTAATGTAATGTAATGTAATGTAATGTAATGTAATGTAATGTAATGTAATGTAATGTAATGTAATGTAATATAATGTAATGTAATGTAATGTAATGTAATGTAATGTAATGTAATGTAATGTAATTTAATGTAATGTAATGTAATGTAATGTAATGTAATGTAATGTAATGTAATGTAATGTAATGTAATGTAATGTAATGTAATGTAATGTAATGTAATGTAATGTAATGTAATGTAATGTAATGTAATGTAATGTAATGTAATGTAATGTAATGTAATGTAATGTAATGTAATGTAATGTAATGTAATGTAATGTAATGTAATGTAATGTAATGTAATGTAATGTAATGTAATGTAATGTAATGTAATGTAATGTAATGTTATGTGATGAAATGTTATGTAATGTTATGTTATGCTATGTTATGTTATGTTATGTTATGTTATGTTATGTTATGTTATGTTATGTTATGTTATGTTATGTTATGTTATGTTATGTTATGTTATGTTATGTTATGTTATGTTATGTTATGTTATGTTATGTTATGTTATGTTATGTTATGTTATGTTATGTTATGTTATGTTATGTTATGTTATGTTATGTTATGTTATGTTATGTTATGTTATGTTATGTTATGTTATGTTATGTTATGTTATGTTATGTTATGTTATGTTATGTTATGTTATGTTATGTTATGTTATGTTATGTTATGTTATGTTATGTTATGTTATGTTATGTTATGTTATGTTATGTTATGTTATGTTATGTTATGTTGTGTTATGTTATGTTATGTTATGTTATGTTATGTTATGTTCATAGCATTGACATTTTCCTAACGAATTTGAATAAAAAATTGAACTTGAAGATGTGACAAAATGACAGTTCCATCTCAGTCATACTACTTTTCCGAGCCTGTACTTTTCCGAGCAGGTATTATTAGCATAACAAATGTTATATGAGTAAAAACCATTGAAAAGGTATTGAATCTTTTTTTTTTTTTCATTTCATTATGGAAATATATTTTTTTTTTTGGTTTTTTTTTCATAACAAGTGCTTGAAGGAAACTGATTTTAAAACAAAATTATTCTTTGATTTTTCAAGTGACTTAATACTTCGCAACTATACTATGCAAAACTATTGCTTTTAAAACGAAAGGTTTTATAATTCAAGCGTTGTTGTCAGTTGAGAATTTTTTTCAAGTTGCATATAGCGCTACTGAAACATAAACACGAAGATAAAAAAATAAACTAATAAGTTCCTGAAAAAATCGAGAAAATTTAATTTAATTTATGGCGTAACAAAAAGAACGTCCAGAGCTTGAATTTTATTCCAAGAAAAACTTCAAAGTGTTGAACCTTCAAGGCTATGTTCCGAAAAAGTTGTATTGGAAAAAGCTCCAGCTTTCCATGAAGCGCTTTCAATTAAACGTAAAGAGTTAGTTCCTCAATAGGTTTTATATTATCGCAGAACTACTACCAGCTAAGTTCTTAACTCTAACGATGTCCAGAGAACTAGTTTTGCGAAGTTCTTATGATAAATTATGATTTGAGCGATAGAAATTAAGAGAGAGCATTTAAAGACCCGTTCATTTTTGACAACACGCCCATAAATGTTGCCATATATGAAACGGTTTTTTTTATCACTTTTTTATTTTTTTTTATTTTCGTTTCCAACCAATCAAAATTAATAAAAAAAACTAATTATTAGCATTTTCTATTATTCTGGCTCAATTTTATTAGTTTTAAGTAGTAAATCATGGAAAAACTCATTTTTCAACTGCATAAAATTAAAATAATAAGGTCATTTTTAAAAACTTCATGCTTTATCGTAATATCATTGGTTTTGATTGGAATGAAAATAAAGAAATAAAAACAAAAAAAAAACCCTTCTTTTATGGATGTTGCCAGAAACGAACGGTTTTTCTCGGATTTTGCCAAAATCGAATGTTGCCAAAATCGAACGAGGCATGTATTTGTAATTGTTTTTGTCTTGTGTGAAGAACAAATTGGTTAATATAAACGTTTTATCTTGCAGCAAACTTGCAATAATTAATGTTTTTGCTAAATACCCGAAATATGTGAAAATAATATTTTTTTAAATTATTTTCCCCTTCGCGTACCGATAATTGCGCACCTTTGAAATTTTTTTCGAGAAAACATAAAAAATCATGAAATATAGGGTTAAATGTTCCAAATGTTTTTTTTAGAGTTTAGTTGAATAATTTCTGGCTGTATTCAAAATTTGCGCGAATATTGGCCGGATTTTGGATTAAAAATTTTGAGATCCAATGCCTGGTTATTGCCAGATTTAAAGATAATAATTCCCGGATTTGTCCGGACCGGATGCATGTGGGGAAAATTAAGGCAACCTCATTTTTTTAAAAGAACACAATAAATGCTAAATGCAAGAAAAAAGTTAACAATTTCAATGATTGTGGGGCGAATGCAACTGCAAATAAAAAAAGGGCATATTTGATCAATTTTCTGTCTTTTATTTCATTTTATAAGTATGGAATAGTATTTTATGGTCATTAACAATCTATCGTAAAAAAATCGTTAACTCAACGCCAATTGAGAAAATCACTAACATGTCTTGAGGTCCGCATGCGGCCTGCGACCCTCGTTTTGCTCATCCCTGCTTTATACCGTTTTGATGAATTCGCAAATATGCAAAGTATTGTTATTCCTCCTTTAGTCATTAGCTGAATTCTACCACATTATATACAGAAAAATGCAATTAGATAATTAAATAAAAGAGTTGCAGAATTTTTTGTATTGTTTCGATTATAGTCGTTTTACCATCTTTATGGCATTCGCGGCGTTGCAGTTGGCGGATCGTTATTGAAAAACTCATCTGGTACAACTGTGTTCGATGTTTACTCTTGGGCTCGAACTCGCGGACATCGGCTCAAGAGACAACAGACTTGACAACTGAGCTATACTACAAACCCAGTTGAAGAATACATTACTGAATTATTTCTTAAATTCAAAGAATACTGGATTATTCGAACTAATCTATTGATAACTTAGCGCAGGTGAGCTGAATATTCGGCCATCTGATTTTTTTTTAGAAAACTGACACTTTAAAAAATGTTTGAATTTTTGAAAAAAAAAATTCATTGATGAATGGGTAATTTTAGTTTTTTCTTAAGTTTTTTTTTACCGTTGTTTATCCAGCCTTTGTAAAACTGTTGATAAAACCGTTTGTGAGCTAAAAATCAAATGTATTGCTTTTCATAACCTCAGTTTAAACTTTCAATAGCGCACCAACTTCATCAGCTCAAAGTGTGTTGTTCAACTAAATCATCACGCAAACCCTTCTAACCAGCTAGTCGTTTCAGTGCAAAACTTTTCCCCATATCCTGCTGAATGCATTTTGGGTAGTGTGTGATGCCACATTGTTTAGAGAAGAGCTGTAGTGGGAGAAAAGTTTTTCTTTTCCATTCCCATGGTTAAAACTAACTCCCAAAATGTTTAAACTGCACCTGTACGTTGGAGTGGAGAAAAAATCACCATCTGGCAGGTGTCAACGTGAATGTGTGTGTGTGTGAATTTTCCCTAGGTGCCGCTCTCAATCGCTTCAAAGTGCTTCGAAAGGTTTGAGGTTCTATCGTTTCATGTGAATACCTACTAGTTAGGACTAAGACTTCCACCAGGATTCAACCGGGATTGGGATGCAACATGAATGATGGCACTTTACCTGTCTGTCGGGAATCTCCAGGCGGCCTGAGTGCGTCTGAAAAGTTTTGCCCTTCCGAAATCTGCTGCTCTGCTGAATTGAGGGCTCTTTACCGCCCAATTGAAAAAAAATCACTACCTACTGTTTGCAATGCAAATTTCGAACAGCGTTCAAACTTTAGTAATGATTAAATACGTTCACAGAAGCCGTCGCCGTCGTCGGGACGTAAATTATTCCACCTGAGCTCGGGAAAAGTTTTGCCGTGAGGTTTATAGTTCAACCCTACGGGAACCCGATAGTTTAACCTTAATTACACTCATTTGACGGTGCATGCTACAGTTGTTGTTCGTTGGTGCCTTCAAAGGTCAATAAAATTTCCCCTCTATACTTAGGGTGTATCCGAATGAGGCTCTAATAACTCTAATAATTTATGTCTGGGCACGAAATCAGTGAGCGAATATCGGAATGACAAATCCATTCCCGGGGTGAGAGATCCCGAGGGTTGTAACGCCCGAACACTAATTTGATGCTCGCATGACCTCCCGCGGTACTTGAACTTGGTCATGCAAGGTGCTTTCCACTAATACTTAACGTGTGATATTTGTCGACCCGGGTGGCGTGTTTAAAAGGTTGAAAACCGTCGATTACAAATACGTTTCAATTATTAATTTTTCGATTTTATGATCAGAAGAAAAATTTAAATAATTTGCTCAAAATTGCCGATGTCCGCGAGTTCAAGCCCAAGAGTATACATTGAACACAGTTGTTCCGAAAAGTTTTCGAAAACTTTCTGCCAACTACAACGTTAATATAAAGTCACGACTACAATCGGAACAAAACAAAAATATGCATAAATGTCTTTACCTTCAGCATCCAATATAAGTAATTTTCGCTTTCCAAGGATAACAGTACAACCCAGCGGGTGACGTTCTGTTCGGCATAATCGCTCTAGTTTTTGCGAGCTGGAATCCTCAGTCTCAGCTAAACGATGCATGAAATAGTACTAATGACCATTATTCCGGAGGCAGATTTGTTTGTCTAGACGGCCTCGACGGCTGTCCAATGCCGGCCGACCGCGTCGGGACCGAAAGCAATAAATCAGCCTTTATGGTGCGGCCATCCGTAAATAGTATGCTCTCCTCAAGTCGTTTGACAAACCTGAGATTGGCACTGTCAAATCAGAATCGTTCTGGGGGCCACTTAGAATGCGTTGCGATTAAACAGGAATGTTTGTACGGGCTGTTCCGTTGGGATATGAAGTTTTATCAACAACCATGTTTTATTATTGAATAACAATGTTTTATCAGCCTAATCAGCCTTTCCAAGAGAAAAAAATGGGATCGGAGAAAAATGGGGTCTGGTTTGTAATCAGACGATCAGGGATCCAATCTCACCGCCTTCAACAAGGTTAAGGAATTTAGGTAAGCCCACGGACTTAAAAGAAAATGAACAAAAATTACGAAAAATTAAAACACCACCGAGTATAAATAAAAATGTTGGTCGTATAGTCTCATTAACTGGACCATTATAGGAACTAAAGGACAAACAAGAAATTTTTGCGAAACATTCAACAGGGCATAGATTTTTTTACCATTGAGTAAAATCAACCAAATTTTGCACACTTTCTCATTGATGTGTATTGTTTTCATGTTGTCAAACTTTTCGATTCAACGAAAATGGAGGTGAACCAACGCGAGACGAGAGGACAAACTCTTTCCAAACACCTGGAGTTTCCTGACCTGTCGCACCGGCGCAGTTGGGAAAAGTGTTGAACATTCAACCGTCTCCAGAGTGTTGAAGCGGTTCCAGGAGTGGTTGACGTTGGGCCAAGGCAAAGAAGCTGGAAGAAAACCGGAACCGGAGAACAAAAAGACGGGAGGGAAAGGTGAAGCGGATGATTAAATCAAATCCAAAGGCTCAAGCCGTGATTTGGCTAAAACAATCGGCAGGTCGCAGAGCATCGTCTAGAATGCAAAGAAGAAAGCTGAACTACATACATACAAGGTACATAAGTTTCCGAACCGCGATGAGCGGCAAAAATCGACGGCTAAAACTCGGGCACGGAAGCTCTGCGAGAAGATGCCGACCAAATATGGTTGCTGTATGATGGACGACAAAACGTATATAAAAGCCGATTTTAAGCAAACTCCGGGGATGGAGATTTTTACCGGCAAGAGCAAGTTCGATGTGGACGACAAATTTAAGAAGAAGAAAATGTCGAAGTTCGCCTCCAAATATCTCGTTTGGCAGACCATCTGCCAACTCTTGCGGACTGAGTAGTGAGCCTTTCGTGACAAAGGGCACAGTTAATGACGAGATGTAGGGGAAAAGTTCATATAACGCCCCATGTGGCTAATACGCGCCACTCTTGTTTTGAAGAATCTGAAACATTTTAAGCCAGCAAAATATTACCAATTTGTTTTAAAGGCTGTGATTGGTCATGGCAAGTATGATTTTTTCCTTAAAATGCCCATGTTGCGTGATAATTTCACAATTTAGGTTTTTCTTCATTTCGATCTAAATTTTGAAACACTTTTAATAAGGTGTCACCAAGCAGAGAAAAACGAATAAGACAATATTTTCTGACACATCGATAGAGGAGAATCTAAAATATGATTTTATGCTAAAAAATCATACTGAACTCGCTAAGGTGTGCTTTTCATGGGTATTTTCTATCACGGCCCATGCGCTCTTTATAACGCGCTAATCGTAGTAGGCTGAAAACAGCATTAATTTTTCAAAAAGGCCAATTTTCATTAAGAATGAACAAAAAGTCTAAAACCATATTTTGAGCGTTAATTCAGCCCAAAAAATCTATTTTTCATTTTTTGTTAAATTTCTATTAGTCCATTTTGATTTTCTTTTCAGTCAAAGTGTCTGTAAGTATTGGTGTGTTTTCGGTCTTCGGCTGCTCTCGGGTGTGTTCGGCTACTAGGCGCGTATTGAATACACAGCGGCGCGTATTCACAACACAGTTTTGTTCTGTGGCTTTGAATATGGTTTTTAAAAATCATTTTTTTGAAGAAACTATAGCAATTTGAGTAATGAAAAGTCATAGCAATTTGTAGAAAACACTTTTCTTCAACGATTACACCCATTTTTAACACAATTTGTTCGTGGAATACATAGAAAATCAGCGATTCGCTTAGGTGGCGCATAATAGGACATGTTCCCCTACAAATCTGACTGCCTCGAGGAGCGCCTTTTGCCGTTCTTGGAGCAGCACAACGAAGCTCTGCTGTTTTGGCCAGATTTGGCATCATGCCACTATTCTAAAAGTGTCCTGGAATGGTATGTGACCAATTCTGTCCATTTTGTTCCAAAGGACCTGAACCCGCAAAACTGTCCGGAGCTAAACCCAGTGGAGCAGTACTGGGCAATAATGAAGCGGGAACTTCGGATGAGTAAGAAGACAGTCAAAAACGAGAAATACTTGTTAAGAAAATGAAAAAAACTGAGAAACTGGTACCGGATGACACTGTAGACTTTGATGGAGGGCATCAACGAAAATGCGTTCAGTTCCACACTCAAGGCTACATCGACTAACTTTTATTATGATTTTTGAAGTCAATCTATATCTATATATATATAAAAATGAATTTCTGTCTGTCTGTCTGTCTGTCTCTCTATTCCCTATAGACTGAACCCTAACTACTGAACCGATTTACGAGAAACTTGGCAGGTAGAAGATTCTGAGCCTGGTGAAGGTTTCTATAATAGTTTGGGACCCCTCCTTCTCACTGGAAGGAGGAAGAAGGTCTCTCAAATAAAGTAACAAGTCTTCATAACTCGAGAACTGATCATGCAAATGGAACCAAATTTGGCATGGGAGAGTTTTTCGATACGAAGAATGTGTCTATGATAGTTTGATACCCCTCTTATCTTCCAGTGGGGAGGTAGGAAGCGAGGAGGCGTGCTCTCTTACATTTTTTGCATAACTCGAGTACTAATCAAGCAAATGGAATCAAATTTGGCATGTAAGGGTATTTTAATACAAGAAATGTTTCTATGGTTATTTGAGATACTTCCCTTCTTCCATCGGGGATAATGGAAGAGGGGAGGGAGTTTCCACACAATTTTAATGCATAACTGCCATACCTCTTTATTGAATAACTTGAGAACTGTCCGAGCAAATAGAACCAAATTTGGCTTGAAAAGGTTTTCTGGAACGAGAAATGGTTCTCCGAATATTTGGTGCGCTATCGCTAGAAAGAAAGGGGGGGGGGCTTCTTTACAGTTTTCACCATAACTGGAAAACTAATCAAGCAAACAGAACCAAATTTGGTATGGGAAGGAATTTGAATACGATAAATGGCTAAAACCCTATAAAGTGGTTCAATTTGAAGAAAAAAAGGACATGGGAACAGTGCAAGGATCTAGGGAATTGCATGAAGGCAAACTTTCATTTGTTTTTAGGGCATACAAAATTGGGAAATGTTTATAACTTTTACCCCTAGATGTATGCAACAACATTGTCCATCTTTTGATTATAAATGTTTAAAAAAACGTTGGAGAAATTAGTTTAGTCCTAACAAAAATTACTGTTATTAATGTTTATGGCCTTCAGTGCTAAATGGCACTGTAACAATAATTTTGAAGATGTTGAGCAGGCTTGGCAAAAATCATCGTCATGAGGCGTGAAGCTGCGACTGTGAAGCCTCTTGGTCCGTCAAACTCAATTGACTGTTCCTTAACGACCAGTCACTTCGTTTGCCAGTCATTTATTCCCCAGTCATTTGGAGCTAAAAGAATGACCTAGTCAAGCAATCGCATTCAAACGACCGGTGACGAAAAAGAAACGCATTTATTATTATTGTTGCTCCTGCCAGCAAGCCGAAGACGACCGAAGACGAAAAAGAAAAGAATTTATTATTATTGTTGCTTCTGCCAGCAAGCCCGTTTTCGGTTTTTTATTGCTATTGTTGCTCTCTGCCAGCAAGTCGTTCAATTAGTTGTACCTGTCGTCAGCAGCCGATCGAAGTGTGAAGAGATTTGCCAGTCACTCTCAGGAGAAATTTTGACCTTGTGTAGGAGCTTCGCCAGTCGATGATGGAGAAATGTTCATTGTTGTCGTGCTTCATCCGTCATGCGAGTAGTGAGGCTCCGTCAATTGAAAACAGTGCCAGTCGTTTGATGAAACAAAACTATTCGGGTCAAGCGTGACGGGCGAAATTTACCATCACTGATGTTGAGGTACGTAAAAACTTAAGTGATCAAAGTTACCCCGTAACTCGAAATCTGGTTTTGTAACAAACATTCAATTATAACCACCAATGTCGTTTGAATTTACTGCAATCAATGATCATGTTTTATACTCCTCACCTCAGTAAGGGTTTTAAAGCTTTTAGGAACTACGAAAAAGCAAACTCTTCCAAAATATTCAAAAATGAATGAAAAAAGTGATCAAAGTTCCCCCAGTTTACGTTACTACTGCCTGCTTCCAGTGGGGTGAAAGGAAGGAGATATGGGAGCTTTTTTACAATTTTTCGCATGACTTTAGAGCTTATCGAGGAAATGGAACCAAATTTTGCATGGGGGAAAATTGTATTACCTGAAAAGGTTATACAGTACCGTTCATAATTGTATAGAAATTTTAAGCACGAGCACTGTCTCTTAGACTATGAATTTCCATAACTTTTTACTCTGATGATATTTTTTGGTCAAATTTTCTGCGTTTGGTAGATCAACTATCATACTATTATATCACAAAATTTGAGCTTTCTGCAGTTTGTGTGGCCTGAGATACAGTAATTCTACGAAAATCGGACTTTTTGGACTTTTCTCATTCAAACTACAATATCTCAGAAACTACGCTACATTTTTTATTGAAATTTTGCAGAGTGATTGTAGAAATATAAAGTTAGCATGTCTGAAGTTTTCGAAAAGTTTTATCGATGAAATCAAAAGTTACGCGAGGTGCAATATTTCAGGCATGAACCTAGAAATGGGATTTCTATAGAATTTTGGACGAATGTTTCCATAGGAAAATCATATTCTCTGTTTAACAACCAGTAAATCTATTTCAACCAAAAAATTGAAACAATATCGCGAGATTCTGATTTCAAAACACAAATGGATCATTTGATCCATTTTTTATTTTCTTCATTGCTTTTGCCAGACATTTTTTTCTGATTGTTGGATGGAAACGATATTGTTCTCATGAATCGTGTAAAATTCTATAGAAATCGCAGTTCTAGGTTCATGCCTGAAATATTGCACCTCGCGTAACTTTTGATCTCATCAATAGAACTTTTCGAAAACTTCAGCCATGCTAGCTTTATATTTCAACAAACACTCTGCAAAATTTCAATAAAAAATGTAGCGTAATTTCAGAGATATTGCAGTTTAAAGGAGAAAAGTCCAAAAAGTCCGATTTTCGTAGAATTACTGTTTCTCAGGCCACACAAACTGCCGAAAGCTCAAATTTTGTGATATAATAGTGTGATAGTTGATCTATCTAACGCAAAAAATTTGATAAAGTTATGGAAGTTCAAAGTCGAAGTGACAGTGCGCGTGCTTCCAATTTCTATACAATTATGAACGGTACTGTATGTTTATTTGAGACTCCTTTCTTCTTCAATTTTGGATATAGGGGAAAGGTTTCCTAAATGGGCCTATCGGGTTAAATGACCCTACGGCTGTTTGATGAAATGGCTGACAAGACAGCTTATCTGATCAAGGCATTTTGAGGGTGATACGCTTAGAACATAAGGCAAGAAAGAATTTCATGAATTTACAAACTCAAAAAAATTTAAAACATCATACAAGGTTTTGATACATTTTGATGTAATATTTCGACTTTTAAAAAGTATACGTAAAGAAGTTTAGAACAAAAACTAGGATGGTTTTTGTTTCTTACTCAAATGAACTTTAGAAATTAAACATATTTCAGCTTTTGTGGAGGTTTAATAATTATTATATAGTGGAATAATAGAGTGTTTTTTTTATGCCCCCATCATGTTTGTAAAATGCCTACATCCTAAAATAATAGGTTAAATAGAATAAATAAACGATTTTTATCATTGAACCTTCAAATCTAAGCTCTGAATAACATCTTAAGAGAAAATTGAAGATCTAAAACAGATTTGATAAAGTTTTTCTCATGGATGAACTGCCTCCATAGTATGGCAACCCTAACTTTTGTTTTATTCCATAAAACTATAATATACAAAGATTTTTATAAAACTTCAGCTTAATCGTACGGAAATTTTTACTATCTAGCAGTCTCAATGAAATTATACGGAAATATTGCCCAAAAAACATAAATTTTGTTCAAAACATAAATAGGCGCATTTAGCCCGCACGATTTGAGGTTCGGCCTTTTAGACAACACTTACAATAAAATCGTTTTCTTGGAAACAGAAGAAAATTTTAACATAAAAATTACTCCAATGTATAGAAAACAGATGCCTGCACACGTGTATATAGTTTTTGTACATATATTCAATGTGATATTTGATTAAATCAGTGTTCTGCTTAATAGGCGCATATAGCCCGCTCCTCCCCTAGTTAGGGAAGAGGGAAGCTTTCATACTCCCACGGGAAATCATTTGTATTGTTTAAGAACTTATAAACCAATGGAACCAAATATAATATGATATTGTTTTAAATTACAAAAAATAGGACTCCAACCTGTCTCCAGCAGTTGCAGACCGGAAGGAGAAAGGGGGGCTTCCATACAAGTTTTTTGGCATAAGTCGAGTGGGACAGCTCAACGAGAGGAAGGTGGACCCATCGTCTGATTCCGCACATCGGGAGTTGGATTGGAAGAAGGCACGGTGAAGTGGACTTCTATATGACTCTATTCCTGACTGATCATGGATGCTTCATGAAGTACCACTACCGGTTTGGACATGTGGCTTCGCCATATTGCGGTGACGAAGAGGAAACACACGAGCATGTGGTGTTTGTCTGTCCGATGTTTGCGGCGGTACGTACTTCCATATTTACCGCCTGTGGGCCCGACACGACAGCAGATAACGTTGTACAGAGGATGTGTGCGGATTCCAACACTTGGCATGTGGTTCACCCAGATCATGACTGCCCTGCAGAGGAGCTGGAACCAACGGCAGTCCGCGAACGGTGTAGGATGACTCCATCGACGGGGAGCATCTGAGTAGTGTGCGTCCGATCACTTGATCGAAGCTACAAAGATAAGGCATCATCTTCTGCGTAGCGGAGGTCAGGGGTGCCCCGCGAACGTGTGTTGGATACCCCAATGTCGGGGGGTATTCGAGTAGTGCCGCTCCCTAAGGGGGAAACTGCTGGGATAAGACTTTACCTTCCTCGTATCTCGGATCTCGAGGGAAGAGGGTTAACCACTGGCGGGGGATACCCACGGGTAGAGAGGCTCTCGATGCCGAGAGAGCCTCTCGAGTCGGAGTAGGATGTCGTCACCATCGGGAAACATCCGTGTCGTAGCCGTAGGAAACATCCGTGTAGTAGGAAACGTGTGCCGTGACAGGCGCGAGTCCAGGACAAGCTGCTCTCGATCTGGCACACAACGGCCAGGAAAATCCGCGGGCCAAAAATCCTAGGGTTGCCAGCCAAGGGGGATAAAGAAGATCGGACAAACGGTCGGAGTAGACTGACCCCATCGACGGGAGGCTGTCGAATAGAGTGCGTCCGACCCCACGGTTTGAAGCTACACAGATAAAGCAACACCTTCTGCGTAGCGGATGCCGTGGGAGCGCCGCGTTCGTGCGTAGGATGCTCCACCTTCGGGGAGTATCCGAGTAGGGCTGTTCTCAACGACAGAAGCTGCGGGGATAAGACTTGACCTTATTCGCAATGGAAATCCTTGGGAAAGGGTTATTCCACGTTCGAAGAATACCCACGGGTAGAGTTGCTCTCGACGCCGGGTGAGCCATTCGAGTCGGAGTAGCTGCTCTCGATCAGGCACACGACGGGAAAGGTGGCAAACCTTGAACCCTGAAGATAAGAGATCGGGCCTCGAGCCGTTAGAGGAGAGGTCAGGCCTCAAACCTTCAGGCGGAGAGGTTTGTTAGTCAACCCCGAGTCTTTATGATAAGGGATCGGGTCTCGAGTCGTAAGAGGAGGGATTTGGCCTCTTATCAACAAGAGGAGGGGTACAAGTGGTCACCTCGAGTCATTACGAGGAGAGGTCAGATTTCAAGTCGTTAGAGGAGAGATCGGGCCTTGAATCTTGCAGAGGAGAGGTAAACCTCAAGTCGATGCGAGGAGGGGTCGGATCTCGAGTCAGTAGAGGAGAGATCAGGCCTCAATTCACGAAGATGAGAGGTTTGTGTGGGAATCTCGAGTCATTGCGAGGAGATGTCGGATCTCAAGTTGTTAGAGGAGAGTTCAGGCCTCGGGTCGAGTCGTAAGGAGGAGAGGTTTAGCTGAAAGTGGTCTCGTTAATGAGTATTTCCTTGGAGCGCATTAGCGCGAATAGACCTCCGACTATTGAAGCATAGTATACTAAACAGTTCGAGATGGGAACCAGGTCTGCGGCCCCAGGTGGAGTTAAGGGAGTAGGGGGTATACACGGAGTATATCATGAGTCTTCCCATTCTACCCATGGAGCCCAAGTAGCAAACTGGGGGTACGCGGTGGCTCGCCGTTCCTTGGAATACAATCCGTAAACCGGGATTTACCATCTTAGTTACCAACTTTTAAAAAAAGTCGACAACTTATAATTTGAGACCCTTATTTTAATCGCGAAAGCTTATCAGAAAAATGTATCGAAACGTGAGTTTATTTAGATTTTCCTTCCTCCTCATGGAAGACAGAAAAGGGGTGAGGAATCCGGACCAGTCAAACATGTATTTTGAAATAATCAATGAATCAATGTAAGGCTTATGAAAACAGAGTAAAAATTGTAGAGTATTGAAAACTAATTTAGAGATCAAGTTTCAAAAAAAAACATTTATTCATCTTTGAAGTTAACTCGTAACTCCAGTTGAAGTTTTCATTTCCAAGCGGTTGCTCTAAAGGTCAAATTATTTTGCAATTCAATTTAAAATGATGCCAACAAAAAAATTAAATTTAAAGAAAAAAATATATTTTTTGGAAGGTGTAGCAAAGCACACCGGGTCAGCTAGTGTATGTGTTCAAAACTACCCTAAAATGTTGGTTTGATTCTAAACATTATAAGAAAAATGGCATGACATTTCCGGTGTTGCAAACATTTCGTGTTCTTTAGAACTTAATAAATGTCAAACAATTTATGGTTTCAAGCGTTTCTGTTTTCTCAGATATAATTTTAGGTCAAAAGTGAGCTACAATATTTTGCATCCAATTTTGAACATTTTTAAAAATCCCAGAAAGCGTTATGATTAAGGCTTATCTGCATTGTTAAAGATATTTTTTCAGGAAGTAATATTTTATTGGTTGTTTAAGGAATGTTCATTTTATAGAACGGACACTTTGTTTTGACTATATGTTATTCATATATTGACCAAATTACATAGAGTTTTCTGTAAAACAGTGCAAAACTAATCCAGAACAAGAAGAAAGGGAGAAATTTAACCAAAAGTTTTCAACGATAAAATTGGTGCCCTTTCCCTCGAACTCCCCTCATAAACCTCTTTACAGTCTCCGGCTTGACTTCTCGGCTGGCTTTTATCCACATTTTCTTGAACTCGTCGATGGACTGTGCTTCTCTACCATTCTCCCGAAGATCGCGCTTCATGATTGCCCAGTAAAGCTCTCCCGGTTGCAGCTCAGGACAATTTGGCGGATTGTCCTCTTTCTCAACAAAACATATCTTGAAGGATTTCAGTAGTTTTAGAGTAGCTGATGCGTAGTGTGCCGAAGCAAGGTCAAGCCAGAACAATGGTGAGCTTGTATGATGACGATAAAGAGGAACAAAGCGTTTTTCGATACATTCCTTACGATAATTTTCACCATTGATGGTACCAGTTGTGAAATATGGCGAACTTCTTTCTCTGTAAGAGCAGATAGCTTGACAAACAGGCATTTTTTTGCCAAACTTTTCGATTTCAATGGATCGCATATCATGAGGTACCTCCTTCCCAACAATTGCGTTGAAAAATTGCGGCCCAGGAAGAGCGGCTGCGTCCAGTTTGCAATAAGTTTCATCGTCCATCAAAAGGCAACGGTTACTTTGATTATTAAAAATCATATCAAGTCTCCGACATCGCTGCTTCGCTCGTTCGTGCTGTTCCGCGCTCTGTTTAGGATGTCTCTGCTCCCTGTAGGTCTTAATGTGGTTCCTTCGTTTTATGTATTGGACGGTTCCAACGGAAGTTTTCAGTTTCTTGGCAATTCTTCGAACAGAGTTATGTTCATGTGACAAAAATAGCTTAAAACATTTCTTCTCGATTTGTGGATTCACTGTGCCTCTTCTGGTTTCGGATCTTGGCAAATCTTCAAGAGTATAGTGCTCTCCATACTTCCTGATGATTTGATAAACCGCAGACTTCGATCGTTTCACAAGCTTCGCAATATTTCTACACGATAGTCCATCTGAGCACTAGTTTTGAATTATAAAAACACTGGTTTCTTTATCAATTCGTCTCATTTTACGAAATCCAGTCGCTTTCTCACAAAAAAAAATGTCAGTGCTTTGTTAACAATCTTTTCTACACGATGAAACCAGTTTCATCAAATTTGGGTTAAACGTCAATTTTTTATCGTAACATCTAGGTGTCCGTTTTATAAAATGAACACTTCTTATTTGTTTACAATAACTGTGAAAATTTTTCGCTTTAGATTAAACACATCCACCAAAAAAATAAGTTATTGTACCAGCAGTTCTTTATTTCAGAACAATCAAGCACATCATGTACGACATCTGTAATCCACCGCCAATGTTACAGAAATAAATTGTGTAATTTTTGAAGCGGTTACGTGCAGCCTGGCACGCGTCTTTAGTTCAAACCTGGTAGTACCCACTGTAAATGGTATCCGATTGGAACACTCATTACCGAAATTTGACGGATATTTTTGGCTGATCCAATGAAGCGATAAAACAACCCTCAGGGCGAAATCGAATGTGCGATTGCACGTACAAGTATGAACGAATATGAGCAAGGGTACGGTGACAGAACGTGTATTTGCTGAATTGAAAAAGATGATAAAAAAATGTACAAACATATAAAATTGTACACCCGGGTGTGAAAGGCACGTGCCAGGTTTAATCGTTTTATTATTTCGGTAAAGTGTCACTTTTGATGCTTTTACAGTAGCGACTTTCCAACTCGTGTGAATCTTGTTTTATGGATCGGGTGTACCTTTGTTTTTTTTTTTCGCAAAAATGGAACGAAGTAGTTACAAACTAATAAAAAATTAAAATTTTACAAAATATTTTCGAAAGAATAGGCAATTATTCTATACTAAAATGAAAAGGCAATAACACACGCTTTTAAAGACATATTGTTAAAAAAAGTAAGCTAGTACTTTCTTTTTTTAAACTGTTTTTAACCACTCGAGATTTTCTACAAATCTTCAGACAATTTCGCTGGAGCTTCATCGTTCATCTTGAGTAGTGTCGTATGAATGGAGAAAACTCAATAAATAATTTTCTCCACAGGGAAGCCTCTCAGGAACAATGGTGGCCACGCGTCTCCCAAAATTTCGATGTCCTTGCATGTCACGCAGAGTCCAGGATGCTGTTAAAAAGAACGTGCACCAATAACGTACTTTTCAAGTTAAATCGAGGGTAAGATAAATCACTTCTCCTTGCCAAAGGTTTCCTTGATGCGTATGTCTCGTAAGTTTTACAGACTGTAGATAACCCGTTCTTGAGGGTTCTTTCTTACGCATAAAACGTAGAGTGGTTCACTCTACACATTTTGAGGTTTATGAAAATTTTAACAATTTTGTCAGTTTTGACAATTTTGACAATTTTGTCAATTTTGACAAATTTAACAATTTTGACAATTTTGATTATTTTAACAGTTTTGACAATTTAGCAAAATATGACAAATTTGACAGTTTTGACAATTTTGGCAATTTTGACAATCTTGATAGTCTTGACAATTTTGACATTTTGACAATAAGACAATTTTGACAATTTTGACACATTGACAATCAATTTTGACAATTTTGAAGATTTTGACAATTGTGACAATTTTGACAATTTTGACAATTTTGATAATTTTGACAATTTTGACAATTTTGACAATTTTGACAATTTTGACAATTTTGACAGTTTTGACAATTTTGACAATTTTGACAATTTTGACAATTTTGACAATTTTGACAATTTTGACAATTTTGACAATTTTGACAATTTTGACAATTTTGACAATTTTGACAATTTTGACAATTTTGACAATTTTGACAATTTTGACAATTTTGACAATTTTGACAATTTTGACAATTTTGACAATTTTGACAATTTTGACAATTTTGACAATTTTGACAATTTTGACAATTTTGACAATTTTGACAATTTTGACAATTTTGACAATTTTGACAATTTTGACAATTTTGACAATTTTGACAATTTTGACAATTTTGACAATTTTGACAATTTTGACAATTTTGACAATTTTGACAATTTTGACAATTTTGACAATTTTGACAATTTTGACAATTTTGACAATTTTGACAATTTTGACAATTTTGACAATTTTTACAATTTTTACAATTTTGACAATTTTGACAATTTTGACAATTTTGACAATTTTGACAATTTTGACAATTTTGACAATTTTGACAATTTTGACAATTTTGACAATTTTGACATTTTGTCAATTTTGACAATTTTGACAATTTTGACAATTTTGACAATTTTGACAATTTTGACAATTTTGACAATTTTGACAATTTTGACAATTTTGACAATTTTGACAATTTTGACAATTTTGACAATTTTGACAATTTTGACAATTTTGACAATTTTGACAATTTTGACAATTTTGACAATTTTGACAATTTTGACAATTTTGACAATTTTGACAATTTTGACAATTTTTACAATTTTGACAATTTTGACAATTTTGACAATTTTGACAATTTTGACAATTTTGACAATTTTGACAATTTTGACAATTTTGACAATTTTGACAATTTTGACAATTTTGACAATTTTGACAATTTTGACAATTTTGACAATTTTGACAATTTTGACAATTTTGACAATGTTGACAATTTTGACAATTTTGACAATTTTGACAATTTTGACAATTTTGACAATTTTGACAATTTTGACAATTTTGACAATTTTGACAATTTTGACAATTTTGACAATTTTGACAATTTTGACAATTTTGACAATTTTGACAATTTTGACAATTTTGACAATTTTGACAATTTTCACAATTTTGACAATTTTGACAATTTTGACAATTTTGACAATTTTGACAATTTTGACAATTTTGACAATTTTGACAATTTTGACAATTTTGACAATTTTGACAATTTTGACAATTTTGACAATTTTGACAATTTTGACAATTTTGACAATTTTGACAATTTTGACAATTTTGACAATTTTGACAATTTTGACAATTTTGACAATTTTGACAATTTTGACAATTTTGACTATTATGACAACTATGACAATTTTGACAATTTTGACAATTTTGACAATTTTGACAATTTTTACAACAGATGGAACACTTTTATTGCAAAATTTACGCACTTCCGTTCCACGCTTGCGACATGCATCCTTTCCGAGACGAGATGTATCATTTCAGAATTTTCAAAATCCTGCTTTACATCCAGCCAGCAAAGGGTGAGCGATTTTGAATTTTCTTCCACCCTTGCCGAAAAGTGGCCAGTCCCTGAGCCTTTTCGTGGGATTCTTAGAGGAATAAATCATGAAAATTGCATCATTCATGGTTCGATGCCGATCGATTATGATGAATATGAATTTAATATGAGGGTGATTCTCTCAAGCAAGATGTGACGGATTGATTTTAATGCGATTGGTTTTTTTTTGTTTAGATCTACCATGAATTCATTCAACACGAAGGCACATTTCATTGTTCATTTGATTTTCCAATAATTGCAACACATTTTTTTTTAATTAAATTCTTTTTTATTAATTTGAAGCCGAGTGCACAATTCATATTTGCAAGTGAAATAATTAATCTCATTTTCTGTTTAAATTTCCTTGCAAAAACAGTCGCTAGCAGTTCAATTAGATTTTTTCAATAAAATGATACAGCCCAAAGATCAATTGGAGTTGAACCAATTTACTGCCGGTGAATTTATCTACAGCAGTTTTATGGGTTAATCTGTTTGTGAGCAGAAAGAAAAAAAAAACTATTGGAGCGTTTGATCCAAGTGCAAAGTACCAACTATAAAATTGAAATGTTCCACCCAAAATGGGCTTTGTTGTTTGGGACAGTAAAAATTCTGTTATCGTTAACACGAGGTTATTACAAATTTTCACTACATTTCCCCCAGGAGCCAGGAGAAAGGGGCAGTTTAACTGTTCATCGCATAAAATATGATATTTATTATTTGAGTGCCAATAAAACATCGCATCGATTTCCCGAATCAATTTCCTAAATTAAAAACCACAGTTGACGTGGGTGGGGTAGGGTATGAGTTGAATTATATCAGTATTTTTTCGCCTTAGCCTCGGCAATGGGGTGGATTTATGTACGATTACAAGTTGCATACATTAGCTTCGGAAAATACACAGCATTGGTGTTATCTTTTTTTCACTATCATGATCCGGGTGAAAGTGTAAATGCGCGAAAAATGATTCAATAGAACAACGTGTTACATATGTAAGTAAAAAAAAAATCTGATTTATTTTTTTATCAATTTAAATTTGGTTCGAGATTTTGTTCATTACTTTGAGAAAGAGACTTCAAAGTTTGATCACATCAAAGCTTGACGAAACATGCAGGTCTGAGAACTTCATAATTAGACAACCTGGAGGCCTAGCACCTTAAGGGTTTGTCGATCTCGAAAACAGTGTACCTCTTGGCCCGTCAGTTCTTGATATTCCTGGGCATTAAGATCGACATGCTTTGAAGGTGAACTATTTTTGACATTGAATAACCCAAAATTTCTAAGGGCAACTCTAAATGTAGGTCAAACAATATGATCGCC
This sequence comes from Uranotaenia lowii, assembly GCF_029784155.1. Lineage (NCBI taxonomy): Eukaryota > Metazoa > Arthropoda > Insecta > Diptera > Culicidae > Uranotaenia > Uranotaenia lowii. The sequence continues at coordinate 392,060,516 of NC_073692.1, forward strand.
AGATCACCTTCAAACCTATTGAGCCTAAGGTTTTATAACCTTACTTTATTTACAACCTTTACGACCTTGACCTGATAACCTTGAAGTATGAGAAACTTGAGGCCTCAAAACCAAACTGCTTGACGAACTTAAACCCGGTGCGTTATGATTCTAGGCTAGAAGACCTGAATCTTTAACTTTACGACCTCAGCGAAATCAACGCCTGACGACCACAAGTCATGAAGCTTGAAAGCATTAACTTCTGTTGAAACCAATAAACTTCAAGGCACAATGAAGAATTTAAGGCCTGATGACAATTCATCCTGATGACCTTAGGTCATTGATGATGATGATGATGATGATGATGAGCTTAGTGAACATGAAGCCTGATGACAATAAACGCAACAATTTCAACCTATAACAAAGTTAAGTGCTAACGATAACGAGCTTTAACGATCTAAATGCCTAGCGATCACAAGACCTAAAAAGCTGGATACCTGACGACCTCAAAGCCTGAGCGTCTGAGGAGCTTAATGTCTTGTGGTAATGCAAGCTATTGCCATCACGTGTCAAAAAACTCAAAGTTAAGCCTGAAATCATAAATACCTTGATCGTCAAACTGCGAGGTCAACTGACCTTCAGGCTTTACATCGATCTCTTGAACACAATACCCAGACAACATTAATCCTGGTGACCAGAAACACTTATCATGTTTATTTTTATTTTTATGGTATTCCGTCTCACGAAAGAACTTGATGAACATAATTCCTGAAATTCAATCGGCCATGGCAACTTCTCTCCAACTTCTCGGAAATCCCACATTCGCCAGATCACGTTCCACTTGGTGTAACCACCTCACTCGTTGCTCCGTGCTCGTCTCGTTCCTACCGGATTGGCAGCGAACACCTATTCTGCAGGACAGTCGTCCTGCATTCTCGCAACATGTCCTGTTCAGCGTATCCGGCAAGCCTTCACTACCTTCTGGATACTGGGTTCGCCGTAGAGTCGCGCGAGCTCGTGGTTCATCTCTTGCCTCCACACTCCGTTCCGCTGCACGCCGCCAAAGATGGTCACTCGAATACTCCGAGTGTACGCAGGTTCTCTTCGATTAATATCCACGTTTCGTGCCTGTAGAGGACAGCTGGTCTAATGAGCGTTGTGTACAAGTTACACTTCGGGCGAAGGCTAAGTCTTCTCAACCGCAGTTTCTTGTGGAGTCTATAGTAGGAACGACTTCCGCTGATCATTCGCCTTCGGATCTCACGACTGGTTTCGGTATCTGCGGTTACCAATGAGCCGAGATAGACAAAGTCTTCGACTATCTCCAACTCCACGCCGTCGATCATGACCTTGTTATTATTGGACTAGTGGGTTACGTCGGTCCGGTTCGTCAGGCCAGCATATAATTTGTCTGGGACGCATTAATCATCCTTCATACTTCGTGTTTCAGTTTGCGTTAGATCTCCTTAACCGCTGCAGATGATCTGCGACAATATCAATGTCATCAGCAAAGCAGATAAGCTGACTGGATGTGTTCAAAATCGTGCATTTTACCCACCGCTCGTCGAATAACACCTAATAGCACCACGTTGAATATCATGTCGGGAAGACCATCGCCTTGTTGAAGTGTGTGATTCGACTGAACTTGAAAATACATTCGAAATCCCTACACAGCCCTGCGTTCCATCCATCGTTGAATAACTCAGCTTGGTCAGCTTCCTGAAGGAGCCGTTCTTGTTCATGATTTTCCATAGCTCGTCACGGTCGATCGTGTCGTATTCAGTTTTGAAGTCGATGAATAGGTGGTGCGAGGGGACTGGGTGTACACGGCATTTTTGGAGGATTTGCCGTAATGTGAAGATCTGGTCCGTCGTAGACCGCTCCATGAAACCGACCTGATGACTTCCCACGAATCGGTTTGCTTGTGGCATTAGGTGGTGGAGAAGGATTCGGGACAGCACTTTGCAAGCGGCATTGAGGTCAGTGATTGCTCTATTGTTCTCGCTTTTCTTGTAGATAGGGCATATAACCAGCTTCTTCCACTTCTGCGGTAGCTGTTCTGTGTCCCCGATCCGAACCATTAACCGGTGTAGGCAATCGATCAACTTGACCGGGCCCATTTTGATGAGTTCAGCTGCGAGGCCATCCTCGATGATCATCATTGGTATGCCGGCGATGTATCTTTCCCCACCGTCTTGATCTCCACCGTCTTGATCAGCACGAAGCCTTTGCGGGATGCGTTGATTTTTTGATAGAACTTTCGTGTTTCTGGGAAACGATATAGCCTATCCAGCTCCTCGCGTTCCAGGTGGGGCTTTTTCTCCTGAAAAATTTGAACTCGCTGACTCTTCCAATGTTGGTGACTTTTTACATTTAGACGGGTGCTTCTTTGCAATATTGCCGCCCAGGCGGCATTCTCTTCGTCCATTACCTAGTCCATGTAACATGACGTTCTCCGCAACGCTGTTGATGGCTGTCTTGATGGTTACCCAACAGTCCTCGAGAGGGGCTTCGTCAAACTCGCCCTCTGCTGGCAGCGCTGCTTTGAGTGATTGCGCATTGTCTGCCGCGACCTCAGGTTGCTTCAGTAGTGCGATATTTAACCGAGGCGGGCGTCAGTTTCGTATGTTGTTCACTACGGAGAGTTTTTAGCACATCTTCACCATCACCATATAATGGTCTGACTCAATTTTGGCGCCGCCTCAGGATCTGACGTCGATTATGTCCGAGAAGTGCCGGTGATCTCCAGGTCTGATGATTTTTTTTTATTTTTTTTTTTTTGTAACTTTTTTTTTTATTTTACACAAAAACTTATTTTCTAATAGGCACACTCGGCCATAAACCATAAAAGCGCCGCGTATCACTTAAATCTAAAACAAAAAATACATTTCAACAGTGTTCGGCATCGCTAACTGATAAGTTAGCGGCGCTAATTAGATCGCTATCTCGGTCAAAGTTAGCGATCGCTAATTAAAACCGCTAAATGTTGCGTTAAAGTTATCGATCTATAATAAAGCGCTAATCGCTAATCCATAGTAGAAATCATTTTCAAATAAGCAAAACACAAATTTTGCAGCCATTTTTAATTTTAATATTGACTAGCAAAGTTGTTAAATGATATCAATAGGGGCAGTTTTAGAACTTATTTTGTAATATTTCTGTCCATATCAGTTGCGTCAGACCACTTTTAGTTTCAGTTAGGGTATTTGGTAGAAATTAAAAAGAAAAAAATGAATCAAATTTTTCAAAATATTCACCCGATAATTTTTTTTTTACTTCAGTTAATGCAAAGATTCTCTTTAGGTAGATGTTTTGTTTTGTCCGAAATAGTTTTTCATCTTTTTTGACAATAATGCTCAAAAGATTGATTGTTTTATTGACATATTTTGGACTTATTTGGAAATTTCAATTTTTCACAACTTTTTCCTTTCTTTAATATTCAAAGAAGGCTTACGCTTAAGACATAAATTCAAGTGAAGACAATTCAAAACGACGCTTATTCCTATGATTCCAGTCAAAATCGAGATCGAATAGCTTCTGAAATCAATCTTTAATGAAACTTTAAATACCTGATCGGATTCAAAATTTTAAATCTGAATGATGCCGAATTTATGATCTATAAGTCTATGGCCAAATTAACACTTCAAAGCGGTAGCGTTCTTCAGTTAGCGGAACTAAAAGTTAGCGGAACTTTCATATCCGCTAGCTGAAGAAAAATATAGCGAGAAAATTAATTCGCTAACCGAAAGTTAGCGGACCAATTAGCGATTAGCGGATTAGCGTTTTTGTGCCGGACACTGCATTTCAAACTTTTGGAAACAAGTTAACCAAGAGCGGCCGGGTTTCGATAAGCTTAGCGAGGATTGCACACCAAACGGGTTTCAATTGCAGCAGCATTTCTGTCCATTGTTCGTCTAAACTGAATACTAGGGTAACTAGAATTATGAGGTCCGTAATCATCTGTTCGTGGTTATTGAGCGGCGACATCGACGGCTTCGGTTTGGGCGTAGGCTTTGGAACTGGTACTCTGGTAGGTAATGTGCTGCTTGACGTTTGTGCTTGAACAGAAGATGATTTTGGTCGCTTTCGATGTGTGTTCGGCTGTGGGGTGTCATTCATATTAGGTGTTTCTTCGTCGTCATTGGCATCGCTCAGAACAGCAAATCGGTTGGGTCCCTGGAGATCTGGCAAAGATGAGCGAATGATTTCTGCGTAGCTGCACAGAAAAAAAAATGTAATGTTACGTTACACGGAATTTTGAGTTTTTGAACTCAAGAACAAAATTCGCTTGAAAAGACATGTAAAAAAACGAAACAAATATTCACAGTTTAGAAAATCCACGTAACCTTACATGTAAGATCATGGGTAGAAAGGAATAGGGAATTTTCATGTAATTATAAAGCTTGTTTCATGTAAACCTCCGTTCTCAATTCATTTCATTGTGTATTGTAAATCTACAAGATAAAAAAATGTATCATTACTCTACACGTGAATTTACGACTTTTTGCACATTCTGAGCATTTCTTGCTAATTCACGTAAGATTCCACGAGCCACACTAGCCATATGTTTTTTCATGTAATATTACGCATCATTTGACAAAGTTCGTCCATTTGTTTTTCAATCGAGTCGTGAAAAAGTTGTCTTCGTGTTTATTTATTAAAAAAAGGTTTCAAAAGTGCATCATGTGGATTTAAAATGCCACTGAATGTTAAGTGAGTGGTAAATTTATTGTTTATTTTTAATATTTGGCGAGATGGTGAGAATGGGAATCAATAATCCAATTGAAGAAAAGATTATTCGAAAATCCAAGCCATACATTCTGAATGGACTAAACAAGCTTATCGGATGTTTTACGGTACAATGTATGATTCTTTTCAACTCCCAGAATCTGAAGTATTGAAGAAGAAAACGATTGGTCCACGCAGAATGAAGTACAAAAAATAACGCATAAAAGTGAGTACACTTTCGTTTTAAAGAACCACACCGGATCAAGTGCAAACAGGGGAAAAGTACACTGTAGGCCAAAAAAATGTTTAAAAAAATTCTTCCTGGAAATTCGTTAGAAGTGAAGAGGAGCGTTCTTTGCTGCGCTTTCCTCTTTTTAGCACTTGCTCCGGTGGACTATAACTTACTATAAAATTTTGATACGTTTAAGATCATTCTGTTCGATGAACAGTAAACAGTTAGGAATAAATTAATCAGCTGGTTACTCATCGATAACAAACTACAAAATAATGATTCAAAACGCGAACTAACGGAACTTACATCAATAGTATTTCACCTGTTTGTGTTTGGATTTGTTCTAGTCCCTGTAAAACACCTTGTCCGTATAGAGATTAGAGTCATCGTCGTAATTTTTGTTGATTTATAGATCACTCAGCCAGTTGACCTCAAAATTCAGCTGAAGGATTAACATTTTCACGCTCCTCAACATCCTAGAAATCGTAAGCCTCTGTATGTACTTAATTGCGCTGCGATCAAGTTTTCAGGGTCATGTCCTTTATCCTTTTTCCTGAGATTTTTCTAAAATAAATTTGTATAATGAATAAATAATATATTGAAAGCAAAAATGATCAATTATAGACTCACCGAAATCGCGACCGAAATTCTTTTTCGCCAAGAGCATACCGAAGCTGTTTCTTGGATAAAAGTTGTCGGAATATTTCGAAGCAACATTATTTTTCCACAAATTATTACGATAAACTCAAAAGATAAAATAAGTTAATTAACAGGTAAGCTATTCAGGTATGTCCAACTATTTACAAGTATTTATCGATTTTTTTTTGTTGAAGTAACTATCGAGGGTGGAAGAGAAAAGCTTTTCACTAACTACCTAACCAAGGTCTATTATAATTTTTTATAATTAGAATCGAACATCGATCCAATTAATAATACTAAGATTTTATTCAATACTATTTAATACTCATAAGACAATGAAATGGCATATCTGTTTATTCAATATAGTCTGCGCCTGCCCTACTTTTTGGGGTTCTACTGCGGGGAACGGCCCCGATTCAGCTTTGGTTTTTTTCAGGGATGCCAGGTAATTTTGATTAAAATGCTTTAAAGTTGATTAACTGTCTAAACAACGAAACAGTCGTCATTTTATTTTGAAATTTTTCTTTTGCCTTGAAATGTCCCAGAGACTTGAACTTAAAGAAATAGCCGGTTCACTAAAAAACTGCACATCAGCAATAATTTGGAATTAAAGTACATGAGACTGAATTAAATAAACCGCTGCACACAGGGGTAAAACATGAAAAAGGCGATCAAAACTGTTTTCTGCCGAAACTGTTCGTTTTAGACCTATAGTGTCTTCGAGACAAATGACCAGCATTACAAGGGCTAAAAAATAAGTTTTTTAAAAAATTGATTAATCCACCTAGTAGTGAGTTAGAAAAACTAACTTTTTTAATATCCATTTTAGAGCTGTATTGTCTGAGAAAAGTTTTTAGCTTGTACCAATTCTAGCAACTTTGCTAAAGAAATTATAGCTGTAACATTAATCGTTTCAAAGTTATGACAATTTTTAGAAAAATAACACCAATTTTCAGTTTTTTCAACATAACTTTTTTGCGCGTGATTTTTCATATAAAATATGTTCTAGAGAGTTTTGAAGACAGAAAAGTTGTACACTTTTGCTGAATATACTGTATAGAAATTTTGAAGTTTAAACGAGATATCTTATAAATACTTAACAAAAATAGTCATTTTGAACTGGTTATATCTCCTGAGTTCGGGCGAGTTCGGTTACATATTTTACAGTTTTGCAATTCGAAAAGTATCGCCTTTCAAACAATGTACAATTAAAAGTGGCCAATTGTGACCTTCATAGTGTAAATGTCAATAGAAGTGAGCCGAAAGTGAAGTTTTTATACTAATTTGAGCCCATCTACCATCTCAAGTCCAAGTGGTTCAAGTAGGCCTACTGTTAGGAATCCTACATGTTGCAACCAAATAGTAATAGTTATGCTCAAATTAGTATAAAAACTTCACTTTCGGCTCACTTCTATTGACATTTACACTATGAAGGTCACAATTGGCCACTTTTAATTGTACATTGTTTGAAAGGCGATACTTTTCGAATTGCAAAACTGTAAAATATGTAACCGAACTCGTCCGAACTCAGGAGATATAACCAGTTCAAAATGACTATTTTTGTTAAGTATTTATAAGATATCTCGTTTAAACTTCAAAATTTCTATACAGTATATTCAGCAAAAGTGTACAACTTTTCTGTCTTCAAAACTCTCTAGAACATATTTTATATGAAAAATCACGCGCAAAAAAGTTATGTTGAAAAAACTGAAAATTGGTGTTATTTTTCTAAAAATTGTCATAACTTTGAAACGATTAATGTTACAGCTATAATTTCTTTAGCAAAGTTGCTAGAATTGGTACAAGCTAAAAACTTTTCTCAGACAATACAGCTCTTAAATGGATATTAAAAAAGTTAGTTTTTCTAACTCACTACTAGGTGGATTAATCAATTTTTTAAAAAACTTATTTTTTAGCCCTTGTAATGCTGGTCATTTGTCTCGAAGACACTATAGGTCTAAAACGAACAGTTTCGGCAGAAAACAGTTTTGATCGCCTTTTTCATGTTTTACCCCTGTGTGCGCTGGTCAGAATAATAGCTAAGCACACGCGAAACTACTATTATCCCCATTTCAAACTAGTTCAAATTCTAAAAAATCATAACACCTGGCACCAGTGCTACGTGTCACGAACAACACGAACAATCCTTTGTTCTCATTTTTTTACTGCATTTACTCAAATAATGTACATGTATCAGGTTCCAAATGGTCGCAAATCGTAAAATCAATTTCTTTATTGTATTTCGATATAAGTATTTTAAAATAACTAACTCCAGTTCTTATTACGCACCTAGATCTAAAATTACTGTTTATTTTTGTTGAAAAACATTGGAAAATCTAAAAATATAATAAAAATGTAAATGAAAAAAATCTAACTTAGTTTTATTTTTGAATATCGTATACTAAACAGCCCTTTTGAAAACAACAGTTTGTTTACTTTTAGCAGATTTGTTTTGGTAAACGATCGAATCATTTGAAAAAAAATGTAAAATTAATATGAATTGGCCCCAAATATAAAGTTTACTTTTATTTTCTGAAAAAAAAAGTTTAGCGAGCTGACCGGAAATCGCCTGGAAAATGTTGCAGACAATGAAGAAACTTACACTAACGAAGGAAAAATTATTGAGTTCAATGTTCTGTTATTCAAGAAAGAAATACAATGAATACCATCTTAAGGTACCATAAATCCAGAGCTTTTGAAAGGTAGGTTTGAAAAGTGGCTTAAATCACAAAATGCTGCCAGCATTCTAAAGACATTCCATCAATCTGTATCGGTAAAGACGTACGCTTCTGGTGTTTCAAAAGTATCTTTTTCTCGATTTTTTCCATCTAGTTTGAATTAATTATTCTTGTCGTTTTACTGTTTCAATTACTACATTTATCAATGATTTCCGAACTATCAAGTAAAACATGAGCTCAAAATTTTTGTAATTGTTTTTCATTTGTCTAGCATTTCTCACGTTATGATCAATACTGCGCAATGCCTGAATGTATTAAAAAAAATAGTTTTTTTTTGTGTGTTTTGAAATATGTACGTCTTTGTAACTTAAAGGCTACCGTAATTCCTATTAATAAATTATTATCGTTAAACTATGGGTCATTACTTGAACCAAATTTATACAAAAAATTGTTGATAACAGAAAATTGTAATATATTTATTTCTTTTCAGTTCCTTAGTACATAGATCTGAATGAGGTTAAATTCATAACTTACATGTTTGACACGTGAACACGGTTCATCGAAGAATGCTACAACATCATGAAACAGAAAAAAACTCATTTGGTCCTTCACATATTCTCTTTGTACAAGAGAGCGGCAAATTCCACTGGTAAGAGAAAATTTCAAAAAGTGTTGGTGCTAACGAATGATGGTATAAATCATTGAGAAAGTCAAGATAGTGCTGGTACAAAATGAATTGCTCGTCTTTTATAATAGTTAAGGAGAAAAACGTTTTTTAGCTTTAAGAATAAAACTTCATATTATTATTCAATAATTTGATAGTAGATTTTTTTTTTCAAAGGAAAATATTCCTGATAATTTTTATATCATTTCAGTTTAAGCATAATTTATTAACAAATCTTATGTACATTTTCAATGATTTGATATCATCCGGGGCTCCTTAAAATAAATTGACAATTGAATGTTAGAATCATTATTTATTGTTCTGATTTCTTTTAAATATGCAACTGAAAATTCCAATTTTCCAGATCCTAACAGGAATCGCCTTATATTTTCTGTTTCCGAGCAAACACGATTCACCAAAGGACGTTATATTCCTCTGGAAAATTGGTAAGATAGGTAACAATTTGGTCATCAAGATGGTCGTTTCAAAATCTTATGTCTTTTTCACTTTTAGACCGTGTTCGGAATCGATCCGACTCGCAGCACCACTTCATATAAGGAAATCACATCAGATTAAACCCAGCACGAGAATACGTTGTTCTGAAAGAGTCCGATGATGTGGCGATCACTCTACTGTTGGTTTTCACAGCGTACCCATCGTGTGAGGAAAAAGTACTACTTCGACGATCGGGAAAAAAATGGAAATCGTGAAGCCATTCTTGTATGAAATTTCGTATTGTAAATTTTCCTGGTTTCTTTGAGACAAAGAAGGTTATTAGGCTTATTCACGTTGCTGTTTTTAGGTTCTTTAACTTGATGGAAGTTGAAAACATGATAATTGATAGCTCTAGCAGATTACTAGGAATACCAAAATTAGGCTCGTGACGATTTAAATTGTGTTTGATTGGAACAAATTGAATTTTGTAACCATTTTGCTTTCGTGTGCGAATTTTATGGTGAATAAAAGTTTTGAAATCGATCAATCAGTGCTTTTGTTTACTGAACTGAAAATTCCAAGCCCACGAACATTTATCAGATGATGATTGACATGTGAATCTACTGTAAACAATGATATTGACCCCGAACGGACATTTACATGAAATATCACGAGTAGAAAGTCATTGGGTTTATAAAGTGTAATAACACTGCTAATGCCAAGGAATTTTACATGAAATGAACAGTTTTATCACACGTAACTACCCGATTCTCATCTACCCATGCTATTTCAAGTAAATCTACGTGGATTTTTTTAATTGTGAAGAATCAGTGATGGGACATGTAAATATACATCGCTTGAAGAAAGCATGAGATGTACGCTATTCTGCAAGTACAATTACATGTAATGAGTTGTGTTATCGCTGCAAAATACCCGATTCCCTTCTACCCATGCAGTTTCATGTAATAAAACATGGATTTTTCTAAGTGTGTGATGTTCGATCGTCGGATGAGATTTGCTTTCGATGCTTGTGCCCGTTTTTTATATTCCGGACATTCTCGAATAGATGAGTGCGTACCTTTACAATGTAGGCAAGCATCTATTTGGGAAGGGCAGCTGGAAGCCTCGTGTGGTAAACCGCATTTTTGACACATAGCTTTGTTACCACAAAAGCGAATTGTGTGTCCATATTTTTGGCATTTTTTGCAAACCATGGGCTTAGGAGTGTACATGCGCACAGGGATAAGCACTTTTCCTACCTCTAGGAAGTCTGGCAAGATAGTACCAGCAAAGGTAACTCGCGTTGAGAAAGACGGCACGTAAACTTTTCGCCCATCGTTGTACCGTGACTCGACTAGCTGGTGGCATTCGAGAACATCTACATGGGCAATTCTTGGATCTTTAAAAACTCCCTTGCCTTGAAGCACCACTGTTTCGAGATCAAGGTCAGCCTGCTTTATAACGCCAGAGATTTCCACATTTAAACTGGGTATATAAACACGATATAATTTGTTCAATTTTTCGTTGTGCACCACACTATTAGCATCATTTCGATTTCCAAAAAGCAACCGAAGTTTGCTAAAATTAACTTGTTTTGTTTCAAGAAGGGTATCGTAGGTTTCATGAAGCTCCCTGGCTACAAGAAGCACGTTTATAGGCTTATCAATTTGGCGGACAAACACTGCGAATGGCCCCTTAGCTGAGCTTGGGTAGCTTCGGATACGGTTTACAATTTCTTCGGGTACTTCCTCTTGTCGGTCTTCTTCCGGATGTTGATTTCCTTCATCCGTTTGCATTCGTGGATCACTTGACGCCGAGGATTGGCTTTCGCCAGCCATGGCGCAACGGGTGCTTGAAAATCAAAGCTAAAAATCGGTTTTATTTTTCCCGCGGTTCAAGAGCAACGATGAACACGACCGTCCTCATGAAGAGACACGAGCGAACTCCAGGTGAGATGATGATAGAACCTAAATCTTAGATGACCTCAAGGTTTGACGATCTGTATGTTATCGCTGGTCAACATTAAGGGGGACTATCTCAAAACCTGACTAGCAATAAACCTGACGGACTAAGGACCCCGACTTCAAGACCTGAAAATAGCAAATGCACACCACCAAAAGTCAAAAATAATTCCTCAATATCTTTGCCCCTGGCGACCTGAAGGCCATCACGGGAAAAAAGTATAGTTTTTTCAATAATTTTACACTTACATTCAACAATATTTCTGCTGGATTCTCGACCAACTTTAAATATTCAACTTTAAATATAAAGGACTGATTGGTTGTTTTATGCATTCAACTACAAATGTAATAGATTCAACTATGAATGAATGGTTGATTTTTTGCAATCAACTAAAAATATGATTGAATTAACTACACTTGTGTGATTCAAGTTATGCATTTAACTACTATGATAGATTAAACTACAAATGTATGGTTGATTCAACAGTAGATATGATGGATTCAACTACTAGTTAATTGTTGATTTTATGCGTTCAACTATGAATCTCGCGTGAGCTTTCATTACGTGGTATGCAACATTTTAAGTATTCACAGAAAACTGCCGCAAAAGCATTTGAAGCAACTTTAAAATTTGTTGTACAGTTGCGACTAGTTTATGTCAGTTTTTGTATTTTTTTTGTAGTTAAACTGTTAGTTTATATTTTGTTTCATACGACGTATAAAAGTTCACACGAAAAATAGGGTAAGAACACTACATATTGAACATCATCTTTAAGATTCAGAGAATTTGTGGTCCACAAAAAATAACAAAACGTTTTTTTGGATGAAATTTTGATAGTGTTTTTTAAGCTTGCTCCACAGCATCGAATTGACATGTTTTTTTTGTGGAAATATGTTTTAAAATCATCATTTAAGCCTTTTAATTCAAAATTGTTTTTGTCCCAGTAATTGAACACAATGTTTCTAATTTAGGCAATGTTCTACTAATTGAACACGTAAACATTGGAATTCGTTGTGTATATTTAGAGGTATTTCGCTTGATAGTATGCTTTGCAGGAGCGATTTTAGTTGAGCTAGCGACCAAGAAATAGATTGTTTATATTTAAAAGCACCCAACCGATGTTTGTTCAATAACTGGTATGCATTCCTTTACAAAACGAGTACTGCTAGATTGAACGTTCAACAATTAAAACATTGGCGTTTCTGTGATCCCATGATTGAATACTTTAATTTGTAAAATTTGAAGAAAATAAAGATGATAAAGACAGCCACTCTTCCAGAAATCATTGAAGAATACTTATTGGAAAACAGTTATGATATTACTGTAGAGTTTTATTTGTTTAAAACCCAATTTTTCTCCCAATCAAAAATGGCTGTTTTCTTCATCTAGTCAAAAAAAATCATGTCTTAATTGGAACAATAGTACAAGTTTCGCAGATTGTGACTCTAAGAGTCCAAAAGTCTTGATAAAAATTTGAACAAAAGTAGAAAGTGCTCCGGAACACAACGATTTTTTTTATATTTTTCTACTGTAAATAAAAGTTTTAATTTGTTTATGTTTTACTAGTGTTCAATAACTGGCACCTGTTCAATGACTAGTGCTTCTACCACATAATGATTTCAATAAAATAATGGGTATTATAGATATGGTACTGTTTTTAAATAAAGTTTTTTTTTTTAATTTGTTTAGTTGTTTTTTTTATTAAGAATTAAGTTTCGATTTCACAAAATTCAAATGTTTATCAGCAAAGCATTTACAAAAAAAATAAGAACTCGCGTTGAGCAATATCTCTGGTAGAAAAATCCGCGACCATTAGCACTGCAAATTTTCCTGCTGGGTGCTGATGTTTCTCATAGAGGTACATGTACTGTTGTCAAAAGAGAAACGTGCTCCAAAGATGAATTGATATTTCGTGAGATTCGTTGCAGCTTTTACTGATAACCTAGAAGGTATAAAAGATAAATATTCGACAAAAACCAGTAAAATGAAAATCGAACCCGTTAATATTTCAATTTCACTTTTCGGAGTAGGCCGCTATTTTTTCTTTTTCCGCCGATGATGGTGACAAACACTACATTTTAACCCACGGGAACTCAAATTTAGTTTCAAATAGCCGGCTTTTTTCCGTCATCACACAATCAACCATACAAAATAGTTGAATTAACTCTTTCTATAGTTCAATAGCTAGACCCAATTGTCGAGACTGACCGTAATTTCCGCCATTTTCTTCGCATTCAAATTTTACTTTTTTGACGTGAGACATCAACGCGATCCGTCTCTCACAAAGTTAGTCTGTAAACTGACCATCCAAGCTTTCTACACTCATGTTGAATCTGACAACTTCTCTTCTAAGAAAACTCTACACAGTCTCTCTTATTAAAACGAACGCTTCCGAAACCCAAAATTTCCGAGAACACGAATCGGAGCGTGCTCTTTCATGAGTACATGTTGCCAATCTTCTAACTATCGTTCATTTAGAGATATTTATTCTTACTATATTCCCTACACCAATCATATGAGGAGTGTATTAAAAAAACGCAACACTTTGTTTTGTGAATAAATTTTGAATACATGAATGTAAATTGATTAAATCTTAAGCGAAGTTACCTTTTAAAGTAACGTTTATATGTGGAAATTTATGTGATGTCTGATTCTGTCAAGTCAGACTGAGTCGTGCTCCCGTCGCGCGTGGTTGGTTTTTTTTTTCGCTCCGGTTTCTCGTCCGTGTATTTCAAGGGTGTTGGTTTTATTTGTGGTTTTGATGCAAATCTGTGAAAATAATACATTTTGATGAAAGTTTAATGACGGGGCCGTTTTGAGTCTACTTTTAGTGACCTCAGTGAAGTAATCAGTTTCAATGGGACCATACGAAATTCAATCGAGAAGAAAATGCTAATATTTATATGTGCGCTGTGACTCTACCGCGTTTGCTCCGAGTGGGTGGTCTTTAGAGAATTGAAATCTATTCGAAACTATTAGAAAAACTCGAAATAATTACCCTAGAGTCGGAAAATTTAATCGTCTTGTGAGTCACAGTAAATTGAAAGTGAAAATCGAAAATTATATCCGATCCGGTTAATGACGCCGGAACATGTCAGCGCATGTACGTCTGGATCGCAGCAAGCGATGTTTCTGGTTTCTTTACACCGCCGATGCTGCTAAAACCCGCTGGCGGTGAGTAGCAAAAGTTCTGATAAGAAATATATTAATGTTTTTTTTTGTTTTGCGGGGCAATCAACTGGCGAATTTTCTCTATAATGCCAAACAAAACTTGAACTTGAAGTTTTAAAAGTTACAAGTTAAAGGTGAAAGTGGAGTGCTCTGGTGCCCGGGGGTCTATCGATTGTGTTTGCTTGCCTTGTCGTTAGGCGGTAGCAAGCTCGCTCAATTCTTGATTGCACTAAGCGAAGAAAAAAGCTCAATTTCTGGAAAACCAGTGTGAGAGAAAGAGAAGGCATTGATGAGAGCAGCGGTAGTCGGTAATAAATCTGTGATTATGTTCAATGAAAGTGTGTTGGTGAGAATGGTTCCTTTGGGGGAGGCGAATCCAAATTTTTTAAGTGCTGTAAAGAAGAAATCCAGATTAGAGCGCGCAAACAGCTGCTGGCTGATTTTTGAGTTTATCCGATACCTGGCAGCAAATGTGAAGTCGCTTGAGGTGCGATTGTGTTTTTGGTAATGAAGGGTTGGGTTTTGGGCTGAGTTCGCTAAGTGAATTTATTTTGAGTGAGGCGCGAAGCATGTCTACAAGAAAAGGAAGTTATTTGAATAAAAGACAGCAAGAAATTTGAAAAACGCTGCTGCTGTATAATGTGCAGCATCCTCTACAGCAGAGCTTGGAGAGCACCTGTATTCTTTAAGGCATTGGAATGGTGAAGCTGAACTATGGTGAGATCGTTTCATTATATTGATTACATTGAATATTATTTAAATTGTGTATAAGAATGTTCAATCAGTTGCCAGCTGGCCAGGTATATACACGGATGCCGGAATACCTGAGTAAATGTATAACATAGAAAATGTTACAGATTTTAACTGGTTGAGTAGGTGATTGAATCATTCCCCCAAAATATACTTACATAGACACGAAATACATTCACTCCATAACAGATCATACGAAGCCATGGTGCCGGGTATGGTGTACGCTGCATTGAAGATTGGTTAAGATATTTAAATAATGCATATGAAACCATACTTTGGTCAAACTGCGGTGAATCCGTGCACCCATGGTGGATTACCAACATACAACATACATACATACATGTCTGATTCTGTCAAGTGGTTTTTCGACTTTAATTTTTGGGCAACACGTGCTCTCCATAATGCATTCTTTTACCTATCCTTTTTTCAAAAATAGCCTTTTTAGATTTCGTTTTCTGTTTCCTGAAGTTTACCTTCAAAATAACTCTAAATTATGAATTTGGTCGATGTTGTAATAAATGAAGCCGATTGTCCTCCTTCGGCACAAAAACATATTTTACTTTTAATCATTCAACCACAGTTTCTGCCTAACGAAACGATTCTAGATCCTACTTAAACACAGTATAAACTTTGTGGGACTTTTTTAAGTGCTTTGCAGAGAAAACAGTCGTATTTGGAGGCAGTCTTCTTTGTATTTTTAGCCATCTATCTTGTCAATCGTTTTAAAACACTGAGTGATTTGCAGTTTCTACAGATCATTACTATCCTCAAGTACTAGGCATTAAATTTTTATTTTTTTTCCCTGTTTATTTCTGGAAAATACCGGCGAGACTTGTCAACAAAAAGTTTCTGTTTTTAAACCTGGCAGGTGACCACTAATGAATTCGTTTTTCTGTCTTTTACGAAATTTTTCAAAACATCTCCCCACGAGCTGTAAAAATATTTTACGCACGATTTGACCACCGTATTTTGTTTATTTTACTGTTTTCTACCTTGTAGAAATGAAGTCAGACCTAACTTGCTAATAAAGCTAGATCAACAAGTCAGAAAAATCTATCTATTCGATTAGTTCCTCTATTGATATTTTCAAATTGAGCTTGAAAAAATCTCTTACATTCCTACCTACATGGAATCAATCATCATCACATTTATTCAATTTTAACTTACTATTGGATCCTCTAGGACTTCTAAAAAGATTTACCATATGAACTTTGGTCGGATTATAGATTTCCAGCTGTTTTTGGGTATCCCAATGGGATTTTGTGGATTTTTCTCGATCCTGCCCAACAAACTTTGTCAATGGACTTCATTTTATGACGCTATCTCAAAAACCACTTGACAGATTGTCAAAAAATTTTGTACACATTCACATTACATTACCAGGTAGCTGAACATTTCATCAATTTTAATCCATGCATTCAAAAGTTATTGCGAAAACAAAATGTTGCATTTTTTCCGAATACGTCCCTTACTCAAAATTCAATCTATCATATTTGAAACTGAATTAGTCATAAATTTAGAATGGAATCTATCATATTGAGAGTTAAATGTGAGAGGCCAACCAGAAATGTATAGTTGAATCTATTATATTTATATCTATTATATTTATCAATCATACAATTGTTGTTTAATCTATAATATTTAAAATTGAAACAATTATACGATTACAGTTGAATCTATTATATACATAGTTGAATACATCAACAGTTTGTTGATGAATCTATTATTTTAATAGTTGAATGCCTAAACTCAATCATACATATTTATGAAGTGGAATCTGTCATATTTACAGTCCATTATACTCTTACAGTTCAAGCCATCATATTCATAGTTGATTGCGTAAGGTTAATCATCAGTTTGTAGTTGAGTCTATTATAATTATAGTTGAATGTGAAAATCAACTACACTTCGATGATTGGTATTACAAGCTTAAGAAATTGTATCAACAGTTGCCTTTTTCTCCGTGGTACCATCGATAAATCTGACGATTTTAAGGCGCATATCCCGAAGACCTGATCACTATAAGGAAAGATGACCGACTGCAAATTATAAACCCTAACGATCCCAAAGTTTGAGGGCTTCCACACCTTCCACTTTAAGGCCTTTAAAACATGAATCTTGTGAATATGACGTCCTGATGACCTGAATGCTTAGTGAACTTATGATATGACAACTTTGAGCTGGTCAAGGTTAAATGTAAACCACAATTCTCTGAATGTTTTGCTTTTTTATTGAAACGGTAAGACATTATTTGGGGAACAAACGAAAGGCAGCCTCATCTTCACTGAAAGCTTCGATACTTTGAAACGCTCCCGTTCGGAATCAGAAGCAATCGCATCGGGGATTTTTCTAGCTGAATCTATCGAAATGATTTTACGACGATGCCGATTGAAAATTGCCTTTCGGGTTCGCATAGAGCAATCAAAACTTTCTCTCTCTCTACCTCCATTTGAGAGAAGATAAACTTTGTGAAGTCGAAGGGCAGCAGGCGGTGGCTTAAAATTTAGTGAGGTTATGAAATTTTCATGCTTACCATTTGCGATATTAACGACCCGCTGGGTATTGGAAACAATTTTCGATCATATACTTTCTTGAGGTTATGTTCGTTTTTGGTCTATTAACCGTTAGTAGTAAAATACTGAGGACTGGTTTTAAGCCGAGGATTTCAATTTATTAGTAAATTATTCATTCATTTTTTATGGGTTGTAAAAAAAGATACAATTTCTACTGATTTTGATATATTTAATTCTCTGAAGATGAAAAACATTACCCAAAAACAACCCCGAGACATTTTGAATCGTTTTTATGTTCCTCCGATGTATTTAAAGTAAGGTAGGGGAGATGGGGGCATAATGGCCACCTTAAGGAAAACGGTTATTTATCCATAGAAAATAGCTATAATATGGAGGTTACATTATTGTTTCGTGTTCAGACACTTGAAAAGCCTATTCCCTAACGGGCTGAAACGTGAAAAACTAGATGAAAACGTTAAAAAATGCATTTTAAAAATTTTTGCCAAAGCTGAAAACCAACCACTGTGGAGGCATAATGAGAACCCCCCCTGAGGCAGTATGAGCACCATTAATTCGATGAAGTCAGGTGAGTCGTACATTCATCAAACAAAGCAATAACAAAATAATCTAGGTCTGTTTGTAGAATACAAACAATTCACGCACGCTCATACATGATGTGCTTTGTTCGGAGGATGATGCTACTAGCCGTATAATGTAACAATAAAAAAATCGATCATGAATTGTAAATGGAAAAAAATCACCTCGAACAGAAATAACTCTAGTCTTTTGATTACTTCTCCGACACCTTGCCAATAGGCTAAATCGTCGGATGAGTACTAGTCAAGGTGTGGCGCTATAAATCAATTTTAATTCGCTGCTAGATTCTACGGCAGAAAATGCTCCTTATGCCTCGATAATATGGTGCTCTATATGCCCCTAGTCAACAAATTTAAGTAAAAACGTGTTTTAAAATTGATAAAAGTGAAAAATCAAAATTTTTATGATGGTAAAAATTGAAAAACAATGTGTACATCATGTTGCTGTGCGTACATTATAGATCAAGGTTATTTTAAGATCATAAGAGCTTATTTCGTGGTGCTCAAAAATTATAATATTTTCGTAACTTGAGAACCAAGCTAGTTTTTTTTTAAATATCTCTGTAAAGATGATAAGGAGATTCCTTTTTTTGTGAAAAATTAATACTATAGGAAGTACGAAACAAATCCTCATGAAAATTTATTTAAGAAAATACGCACTTTCGTAGAAAAGCGTAGTTCTCATTATGCCTCGGGTGCTCGTTATGCCCTCATCTCCCCTAAATCCAAAATTCAGTACAACATGTTTCCATTTTTTCCGCCATTTTTTCACAAGAAGTATCTCTCCCAGCAAACATAAGCTTTCAGCCGTTGCTAAATATTCATTGCTTGAGAAGCATTTTGCAACAAATTGACATAACACGAAGAAAAAAAAGCCGACAAATACATCTCTATCGGTCAGCTTTCATCTAGGTAATTGCAACGAAGCGGAAAATGCCCTTTGATGATGCGTTTAATTACTTTTTTCCCAACATATTTTCCCTGCACTTTCATCCACTTCTGGCGAAGATGACAAAGTGTGCTGTAGATGTATGTGTGTCTGTGTGTGTGTATGAGACGAGGGCTCATAACTTTCAAGAAAACATTCCGTGAAAGCTTTCGGAGCGCTCTTTCGAGTTGAAAAAAAAGCAATGATGCCTAATGAGAAAATTTATATCACCTTCAATGGAACTTGTTTTCGTTCATTATGATGACAGATGGGGAATGGGGTAGAATATAAAAAAAACCGGAATACCACGCATTCAAGCCGAGAACTGTGCGCTATGCAGCTCGATGACTAAAGAAAAAGGCTTATTTTGAAGCTACCCGGCGGTGCAAGAAAAAGATCTTTTGAAAATTGCTGCCTTTTCTTCGTGTGAAAACCCCTAGCGATGGAAGAAAAAGGAGGTGTTACATAAAGGCACTCGAAATGGTGCAAGCGCAAATTGCAAGGGCACTTAGAGAGGAGACATACACGAGAGGAGGAACATTCTGCACATCGGTGCAAGTACCCTTTTTCGCAGTAAGTTTCCCACTTGCAGCTTGCAGGGGGCAGAATAGTAAAGGAGGGTGTGAACAGATTCTACTTTTTTTTTCGTACGTCCTCCTCCTGTGTCATTCGTGGTGCAACAGCAGCGAGTGGCGCGAAATTAGACCACCTCGAAAGATCAAAGAGAAATACCGGCGTCAAAGCATTTGGGAGAAGGCCAAGTGGCTTTTTACATACGAAGAACGACGAGGCTTGGGTGTGTCTGGAAGTGGGTGGGTGGGTGAGCTGTTGAAGTGCAAGAAGTACACCGTCAAGTGATTCTTGATGTCTCGTTGTGACACGTCCTTAACTCGGCCTAAACGAACATATTTTACAAAAAAAAAAAAAAAAAAAACTGATGTTTGTAAGCATTTTCTTAAATCCATTTTAAAATGACAAATTATTTCTTTATGTAGTGAATCCTGTTTGATTAACAAAGTTTATATAAGTAGAATTTTGCTCGGAATAAATGTTTAAACAACTGAAAATTTGGAATCTAGAATCTATTAAAAAAATCCATTTTGATCTCAATGGCCATGTAAACTATTTAAGCTTGTTCAACAAGATACGGGTAAAGTAGAAAGGAGGCAAAGTGCTAATTTTTTTTCCAAAATTATGCAGTTGATTTCCAAAAAAAAAACCAAGAACAATTTTTGATTCCTTAGACTTTTATCTCTCTTCAGAAAAAAATAGAAGATAAACGAATAACGGCTTTGATACCAGTAGTGAGAATTTCTAACTGCTACCGAAGCGTACTTTTACCCCACCTCTGGGGCAAAAGTTCGAATGAAGTAGGGTGAAGGAAGACCATTCAAAATTTCACATTCCTGCATGAAGGCAAGTGAAACATTGTTTTTATATCTCTCTTTGCTTTCAAGAGCAGCCCCTTTTTCCACATACAGGGTCCGGCAATTGAAGTGCTACACTGAAATAAACATATAAATTGATCAAAACAACAACTTTTATTTCAAATTCATTCAATTTCTCTCGAAAACAAATTACTTTTTCAAAATTCACTGGTAAAGTTCGACTTGTTCGCCCTTGAGTTTAGCCACTCGCCGCAGACGGTCGAGGAACGCATCGTATGAGGCCCACAGGTCTTTTTGTATCCCATCAGGCTGCCACGAGATATCGCTTAGGGACCTCCACACCTTCATGTTTTTTAGAGAAGACTTCGGCCTCCAACATACTTCAAACAGCGAAGTCCATAGAGTTCAGGTCTAGCGAACTCGCCGGCCACTCGGAGCTCGAAATGAACCCTGGAAAATGTTGCGCAATCCAATGTTGAGTTCTCTTCGCTTTGTGAGCCGGCGCCGAGTCCTGTTGGAAAACCCAATCCCTGGAACGTCAAAATGTCAACGTGCCCACGGTTCGACGACATTCTGTAGAACTAGTGCCCGATATGTATTTTGGATGATCTTCACTCCTTCAGGGATAAAAACCAGAGGAGTACGGCCATGGGTCGGCATGGCTTCGTGATCTGTCTGGCAACCAAATCTGTCGTTCTGCTTATTCACGAACTGGTGTACGGTAAAGAGTTTCTCGTCAATAAACACGATATTCTTCAACCTTCCTTCCGCGGCCCTCTTCAGCAGCGCCTTCGCTCTTTTTACCCGATCTTGTTTCTGCTTCACCGTAAGGTCTTGAACCTTTTTGGATCTTGTAGGACTTGGTCTGAAGTTTATCTTTCAGGATCCGACGGAGACTTCGATCCGATATGTTGAGATCCTCTGGCAATTTAGTGGCACTGCGACGAGGATTTCTTTTAAGGCGCTTCTTGACGATCTTTGCCATGGCAGGTGTCACCACAGTAGGTCGGCGTCCCCCACCATACCGTTTTTGGTACTTCCAGTCTCCAGGTATCTTTTAAATGTACGGTATACAAAACTTCAGCACACACTTATATCGGACAGCTCACGAACTATGTCCTTCTGCCGTTTGCCAGCTAGGAACAAGGCAATCACGACGCTACGTTTCTGTTCGAGATCCATTTTTCCGGATAACACCTGATTACAAAAGTAACACTTGCATCAAATGATAGCTAAGACTTAATGTTAACAAAGACGACCCTTCAATACTGTTTCTTGTGCAACGAAATAAAATTCCTGTTGAAGTAATGTAGCAGTTCAATTGCCGGACCCTGTATAAAAAGACAGGACACTCTGAAAGAAATTCGGTCGATAATTGCAAGCCGATTACGCTGCCATCTGTTGTTGACATTTCTTACTGTTCAATTTCGATTTAAAAAATAATCATGGTCACTAAGAACAATTTGTGATTGTGTTGAAGCGTAAACAACCGTTTAATTATTCATAGGAGTAGGTATTCTGTTATTTATATCAGTTTGAATTTAACGATTTCTGCTTTTGAGGTTTGATTGAACAGGCCTCACTGCTGCTTGTTGAGCCAGTTAAATGAATTAAAAAAAAAATTGAAATTTTAATGCAGATTGTGATGGTATTTGAATCCAGAGATCCTCTGCAAGGTTGAAGTTTCCATCGGTATTAAAACCATCTCCCATCTAATATTCCGGACCTACAAAACAATATTACTTCTAGTTATACGAAAGCAGTTGTAATTTTATGATTCACCTTCGAAAACGGAAAAGTAAAATAACGTTAACCTCCCAAGTTCCAGAAATGTAGTTCTAAAATGACACATTTTAAAAAAAAATTTTTTTTTTTGAATGTATTTAGTCCTTTCTCAACACGTTTTAATTCCAAATTTAACAAAATTCCAGAATTTATCCAACATGAAATAAGTCTTTCATACAAAAATCACCACTTGATAATAAAAAAAATGGAAATGGGTATACAATTATAGTAACGATTTTATTTAAAAAAAATCTAGAGTGCCCTGTTTGTTTGTCTGCGCCTTTTCCTTAGATATCTTCGGTTTCTTGATGATTTAGTGATTTGTTCAATTAGAATTCTTCTAAATGCAGAAAATCGAATATGAGAATGAGTTATTGAAATTTAAAACTATTCATGTGAGATTTAAGACATTCATAAAAAAGACCCACTTACTTTTTACGAATATCAATGGCAATAGAGAACACTATATGAATGCTTTTCAACTTTTTTTTTTAACTTCAGGAATACCTACAGGAATACCTAAATACATACATAAATTACCTTGCATGAAGTGTTAATTTGAGTTCTTACTGAGCATCAGTTTCCTTGCCACTTTACTGTTCCCTGGAATCGGCAACGTTTCCCAGGAATTTCTGGAATCCCAAGAAATTTAGAGATGATAAAGGAGAGTTCAACCTTAAATTGATAGTTTTACATATTTTTGACATATTTTGCATTATAAAAATGCCTGAAATATTTAATTAGCAATTATAAACACAAAAAAAAAACTATTTAAAAATTGTATACTACACAAAAAAGCACAATAACTGGGGCAATAAACGATTTGAACAGTAATGGTTTAATATAAGATTATTTTTTCGATTAAAAAAATCATTGAATATATCAGCGTTGTTGAAAAAATATGATTTAAAAAAAAAACAAATTATTTCGGGGGATTCGCTTCGCATCAGTTGTGGAATACGGACGTATTTTTATCTCGCGCTTTGTGCTTTAGTAGTGTGGTGTAGCTTATCAGCTCTGTGCATCTATTGTGTGATACCCCTCTCACTCAAGCTAAGTATTAAGTGATTCGATTTTTTATAGCTATCGCAAATAAAGTAAGGTTAAGTAAAATCACGTGTGAACCAGGGGGCTTGGCCTCGAGGGCCATGACATGGAGGAACAGGACCGTGAGGTTTCTGTCTCCTCTGAAGACTCAGATATCAATGTGTTAGAAGAGCCTACAAAAAATGTATCCCTTCCCGCCGAGTATCGTTCGCGACAGTATCCAGAATCGGTCATGGGACCATTCGAGGTTTTTGTTCGGCAGAAGAACCCGACAATTCCAATAAACGTTCTTTTGATTTCAGCTGAGGTACATAAGTTATTCTCTTCCATTAAGGAGATAAGAAAGGTTGCTTATGGTAAGGTCCGCATGGTGTTTGCCAGACGAGCTGATGCCAATAATGTAGTTTTTAACAAAAAGTTGTCCGCTTTATACAGAGTTTACGTCCCAAGTGCGAAGGTAGAAATAAACGGTGTAATAAATCAAGATGCTCTCGAATTGAAAGACATAATGGAGAAGGGTTTTGGACAGTTTAAAGATCCTCGTATTGCCCGCGTTAAAGTTCTAGAATGTCATCAACTATCCGATGTCCAGATAAAAGATAACAAAAAGAATTATGTCCCTTCATCACATGCAGTTAGAATAATTTTCGCTGGTACTATTCTTCCTAACTTCCTAGAGATTGATGGAGTTCTTATTCCGGTTCGTCTTTATACCCCGAAGGTCATGCTATGTTCTAAATGCAATAGGTACGGTCATACAATGACGATGTGTTCCAATAAACCACGCTGTGGTAAATGCGGAGAAATTCATAGCGAGAGTGAGTGCCAGATAGTAGAAAACATTTGTTTTCATTGTAAAGGAACTCACGAATCTAAGAAAGAGTGTCCAAGTTATCAGCAGAGAGTAAAAGCGGCAAAAGCTCACTTGCAACATAGATCGAAGCTTTCCTATGCTGAGATTGTTCAATCGGTAGGTTTAGAAGAGTTCGCGGGTAGTAACTCATTTAACTCATTGGAAGACCTTAACGAAGAAGATGGTGAGATAGCTCACTGTTCATATGAACCTCCTAGACGCAAGAGATCTCATCCCACTCACCACCCAAAAAAGATTAATACTCATGATCAACCGAAACATATTCCCAATCTGAAACCCTTAAGTGATCCCCCAGGCTTTCCACTGAAAGAAACAGATTTTCCTCCGCTTATTCCTGAGCACACTCAGGAACAAAATTCTGATTCTGATAGGTCACAAAAATTGTCTCTTAAAAAAATTATTGAGATGATAGCTAATTTTTTAAATTTAGAATCTGTTTGGAGAGAGCTTTTATTTAATTTGACCCCCATTCTTAACATTGTGATTAAGAAGTTGATCTCATTGTGGCCAACCCTTGGAATTTTTGTATCCATCGATGGCTAATTCAACGAATGTTCAAAATTTTACGACTCTTCAATGGAACTGTAGGAGTATTCTTCAAAAACAAACAAATCTTCGTTTTTTTATCAACCAAATTAATGCTGATTGCATCGCTTTATCAGAAACATTTCTTACTGAAGGAATAACAATCAATATTCCATCGTTTAATGTTGTATACAGTAATAGGCAAACCAGAGCTGGGGGTGTTTTATTGGCTATAAAGAACACTTACTCATTCCAAAGAATTCCTTTGCCCAATATTAATCCTATTGAGGCTGTTGCTTGTTCAATTGATATTAATAATGAAAAAATTTCTGTTGTTTCATTGTACATTCCACCATCATGTAGCATAACGATCAATGTATTTCAAACTTTATTGAATTGTGTTCCAAGTCCTTATCTTCTTTTAGGTGATTTTAATGCTCATGGTTGTGCATGGGGTGAACCCGATGATGACGCCAGGGCAAGGATTATTTATGATATTCTCGACGAATTTAGATTATCTATTCTCAATACTGGAGAGGTTACACGCATTTCTGCACCTCCAACTAGATGTAGTAGAGTTGACCTTTCACTCTGTTCATCCTCAGTTGCTTTCAATTTTTCATGGACTGTACTTTCTGATCCAGCTGGTAGCGATCATTTACCTATAGTTGTTCAATTTATTACTAGATCTAATAAATTCATAACGATTCCGTTGGACATATCCAAAAATATTGATTGGAAAAAATATAGCTCGATTATAACTGAAGCAATAGAAAATATAGAGAACTTACATGTTTCAAATTTTTATTCTTTTCTATATAATTTAATTTTAGTTGCTGCCAATCAAGCTCAAAAAAAGCCTTTGCATAGGGATCATAGCAGATGTAAACCACCAAATATTAGGTGGGATAAGGATTGTAAAAAAATTGTTTCGCAAAGATCAGAAGCCTTTAAACTTTTCAGATCTTCTGGCTCTATGAACGACTATCTAAATTATAAAAGACTGGAAGCGTTGAGTAAAAGAACTTTCAAGGCCAAGAAAAGAGAATATTGGAAGAAATTTGTGGAATCTTTGAACCGAGAAACTTCTATGTCAGTTCTATGGAACACAGCCCGCCGTCTTCGAAATTTTGAACCAAATATTAACAATGATCAACAGTACAATGTAGATTGGATAGAAGATTTTGCGAATATAATTTGTCCAACTTTTGTTTCCCCCAATACCCCTTCATTTGAAGAAGCCTCACAAACATATGAACGCCTTGACGACGATTTCACTTTGGACGAGATGGAAATAGCATTATCAGCATGCAATAATACAGCCCCAGGAATAGACGGGATTAAATTTGCACTAATTAAAAACCTTCCGACTAATGCAAAGCAGCTGTTGACCGATTCGCTGAATTGGATGTTCAATAATAATTCTATTCCGAATGAGTGGCGATTAGTTAAAATAGTTCCCATTTTAAAACCAGGAAAAAAATCCTCAAAGCCAGATTCATATAGACCCATTGGTCTTCTACCTTGCCTTCGAAAAATGTTCGAGAAAATGATTCATGTTCGTTTAGACTGCTGGGCTGAGAAACATAATATACTCTCATCTTCCCAATACGGATTTCGACAAAATCGTAGTACACGAGATTGTCAAGCATTACTTGCTTCTGAAATACAAGTTGCTTTTGCTCGTCAAGAAGAATTAATTGCTGTATTCCTTGACGTTAAAGGAGCATATGATAATGTTCGAATTGACATTCTTTGTAAAAAATTGTCGTTGTTTGGTATTCCAAAACTAATGGTGAATTTCTTATACAATTTATTATCGTTGAAAATTTTGCATTTTACTCATAATAATGAAGTCAAAACAATTCGACATAGTATGATCGGTCTCACTCAAGGTTCTTCTCTCAGTCCTCTTTGTTATAATCTATATATTTCAAACATAGACTCATGCATTACTAACAACTGTTCATTGGTTCAATATGCAGATTTTTTTTTTTTAAATATGTCTTTATTTGTACCAATTCATCATTACATTTATATTACATTATTACATTAAATTAGGTGTTCAGTTCAATGATGAACTGTCCAGAGCCCTATAGTTTATTAATCACTATAATTTATTTATTTGAATTAATTTTGCTGAGTGCAATCAAGTATTTTTATGTAGGAGAACATCCTGTAATGTCAAAAAATATTTTAAACTTACTACTAAAAACTAAAACTATCCTAAATTAAAACTAATTATAGAGAGAACGAATCTCTGCGATGGAAGACTGCATCGATTTGCCTCTGAAGTTGGAGATGATTTTGTTGGCCATCTCTTCGATCGATTCAATGCCCGCAATCCGATGAAGATCTTCGGTGCTGTGCCAAGGTGGAAGCCGCAAAATCATTTTCAGAACCTTGTTCTGAATCCTTTGGATGGCTTTCTTCCTCGTCGCGCAGCAGCTAGACCAAATCGGAACTGCATACATTATCGCTGGTCGGAAGACTTGCTTATAAATAAGCATCTTATTCTTTAGGCACAGTCGGGATTTCCTGTTGATGAGAGGATAAAGAGATTTAGTGTATTTATTACATTTAGATTGAATATCTTCAATGTGATTTTTAAAAGTAAGATTCCGATCAAGTGTGAGTCCCAAGTACTTCACGTGATCAGACCATTCTAATGAAACCCCATTAAAAGTTATGGAATGATTTTCATTAGGTTTTAAAAAATTTGCTCTTGGCTTATGGGGAAATAAAATAAGTTGAGTTTTGGAAGCGTTAGGAGAAATTTTCCACATTTTCAAGTAATTCAAAAAGGAATTTAAATTTTGTTGCAATCTACTGCGTACCACCCGCAAATTTCGACCTTTGGCTGAAAGCAAAGTATCATCAGCAAATAATCTTCTACCTTTTCCTTCTGGTACATCAGGAAGATCAGAAGTAAAAATATTGTATAAGATTGGCCCAAGTATACTGCCCTGAGGGACCCCAGCTCTAATGGGTGTCCTTTCAGAGCATGAATTTTGATAGCTTACTTGTAAGGTTCGGCTAGTCAAATAATTTTGAATAATTTTGGTGAGATATACAGGAAAATCAAATCGAGCTAATTTAGCTACTAAACCTTTGTGCCAAACACTGTCAAAAGCTTTTTCAATATCTAGAAGAGCAACACCAGTTGAATAACCTTCAGATTTGCTAGCGTTAATCATATTAGTTACACTCAAGAGTTGATGTGTAGTAGAATGTCCATGACGAAAACCAAATTGTTCATCAGGGAAAATAGAATTCTGATTAATGTGAATCATCATTCTATTTAAAATAACTCTCTCAAATAGTTTACTTAAAGAAGGAAGCAAACTAATTGGTCGATAACTTGAAGGCTCTGAAGCACTTTTTCCAGGTTTCAAAATTGGAGTTACTTTGGCATTTTTCCATTTATTGGGAAAATAAGCCAAGTGAAAACATTTATTGAAGATTTTAACTAAAAAATTTAAAGTGCTTTCAGGCAACTTTTTAATAAGAATATAGAAAATCCCATCTTCCCCCGGAGCTTTCATATTTTTGAATTTTTTGAAAATCAATTTAAGTTCATCAATATTTGTCTCACAGGAACTTTCAAATACATTTTGCTTAGAAAAAATATCATCAAATTCAAGGGAAATTTGAGCATCAATTGGACTAACAACGTTTAAATTAAAATCATGAGCAGACTCAAACTGTTGGGCTAATTTTTCAGCTTTTTCTGCGTTAGTTAAAAGAAGTTTATCCCCATCTTTCAAAGTAGGAATTGGCTTCTGGGGCTTTTTCAGAATTTTAGTTAATTTCCAAAACGGCTTTGAGTAGGGTTTTATGTCCTCTACTGCTTTAGCAAAATTTTCATTACGGATGAAATTTAAACGACGTTTGATCTCTTTTTGAAGGTCGCAATAAATAAATTTCAAATAAGGATCCCTAGTACGTTGATATTGGCGTCGACGAATGTTTTTCAGTCGTATCAAAAACTGAAGATCATCATCAATTAAAGGTTGATTAAATTTATGTTTTACTTTGGGTATTGAAGCGGCTTTAGCATTGACTATTGAAGTTGTCAAATTTTCTACAGCCAAATCAATATCTTCAATTGAATTCAGTGGAACGTTTACATCTAAATTACGTTCAATAAAATTCCTATATCGCTCCCAGTCAGCTTTTTGAAAGTTAAAAGTTGATTTTAAAGGGTTTTCAATGGGACTTTGGGATAAAGAGAAAGTTACTGGAAGGTGGTCTGAATCGAGGTCCGCATGAGTAACTAATTGACTACAATGCTCGCCTAAATCCGTTAGAACCAAATCAATTGTGGAAGGATTTCTAATCGAAGAAAAACAAGTATGCCCATTAGGATATTCAACAGTATAATATCCAGCAGAGCAGTCATTAAATAAAATATTCCCATTTGAATTTGATGAAATATTATTCCAAGATCGGTGTTTTGCATTAAAGTCACCAATAATAAAAAATTTAGATTTGTTTCTGGTGAGTTTTTGTAAATCTCCCTTCAAAAAATTTTTCTGTTCACCGCTGCATTGAAAAGGCAAATATGCGGCAATAATTATAATTTTCCCCATAGACGTTTCTAATTCAATTCCAATTGTTTCTAAGACTTTGGTATTGAAAGAAGGAAGAAGTCTAAATTTGAGACGACTATTGATGACAATAGCTACACCCCCACCTTGTCGATCAAGTCGATCATTTCGCAAAATTTTAAAGAAAGCATTGCTTTTCAAGTTATTGTCCGGCTTTAAAAAAGTTTCAGTGATGGCAGCAATATGAATGTTTTGAGTTTTCAAAAATAAAAAGAATTCATCTTGGTTAGCCAGCAAAGATCTAGCATTCCAATTCATAATATTTAAACATCTATTTGGATCCATGAGGGAATCGTAAAGTCATAATAATTTTGTTAGCATAATTAAAAGAAGTTTGGAAAGCTTCAAACATTGAATTTGCTTTCAACATAAGTTGCATCATTTCCATTAAATTTTGATGCAAAAATTTTAATTTTTCCTCAGTAATCTCACCCAAATCAACAAAATTGTTAGGATCAGAAAATGAAGGAGAAGAACAAGTATTTGAATTTCGGGGATTTTCCCAAGCCTTCGCATGAACGTTGAGACTTGGTTTTTTCCCATTTTTATTAGTTAAACCTGAAGAGGGAAACCCATTTTCAACCACCTCTGAGAACGATAAACAACGAGTCTGTGGCGCAGAATCAGCACAGGTAACATTAAAAACACTTCGGGTATTACCCAGCCGTGATTCCAATGTAGGCCGAGGCTGACCGCGAACAGGCAGGTTGTTTGCCGGCCCGACGTGTGAAGACGAAAAAGAGGAAGGAGGAGAAGAAACTTTTCTGGAAACTTTGGGATTTTTCCTAGAAGCAATAATTTTTGCCCTGATGGGACAGTCTAGCGAATTCGAGGAATGATTACCTGCGCAATTTGCACACTTGAAAAATTCTGTTTGTGGCTTATCACCACCAAAAAGGCATTTAGATTTTTCATGATCGAATGAGCCGCAAAGCATGCATCTGGCATTCATTCTACAATTTTTAGTGCCGTGACAAAAAGCTTGACAACGACGACATTGCGTAATATTTTGAAGGAAATTGGTTGAAGATTTTCGAAAAGGTTCGAATTTTACTCGACAATGAAACATAAGACGAGCCTTTTCAAGAATTTGCAAATTATTAACTTGATCCTTTTTAAAATGAATCAAATAAAGCTCAGGAGCAAAACCAACACTACTGATATTATTCGTGTTGGTTCTTTTCCTCATTTGAATTACTTGAATTGGAGAAAAACCTAACAAAGAATTTAATTCAGTTGTGATCTCATCCGGTGTCTGGTCGCCGGTGAGACCACGAAGTACAACTTTAAAAGGACGATCACTTCTTGTGTCGTAAGTAAAAAATTGATGTTTTTTATTATTCAAATAATTTAAAATTTTTTGAAAATCATTAAAAGATTCCGCCAAAATACGAGCAGTTCCCCTTCGACCGATCTGAAAAGAAATCTTCACATCCTTGACGGAAGTGACGATTTCTTTTCGAAAGGCATTGAAGTCAGGAATCGTGACCGTAATTGGTGGAACCTTTTCGTTTTTAAGAGTATAAGAAGAAGAAGGTTTCTTAGTACTCTTATCAGAATTAAATATGAATATTTCCTCATCACCGATATTATGAAGGACATCGAATGAATTGGAAACTTCAACTTTTTTGGGCGATGGACCTGAATTAGTTTCGGCAATTCGCTTTCTACCAGCTCTTGAGCCGGCCGATGACTTCCCCATGCTGGAAAGAAAAGAGAAAATATGAATAAAAGAAAATGAAAATAATTTTAGCACTGAAAAGTGCTGATGGAAAAACAGGTAAGGAAAAAATAAATAATGTAAAAATGTTCCTGCAGGTACACAGCAACGATACGATGCTCCGGCGTACGTGTTGACGGCTCAACGGTACAGATGGAAGTGGTTCAATATGCAGATGATGCATGTATTGCTTCCTCGGGTAAAGATTCACAAAAAATTCAACAAAATTTACAGACATCTCTTGATAATCTGGTCACATGGGCTTCAAATATTGGTTTAGAATTATCGGTGTCTAAAACAGAGATGGTAGTCTTTTCCCGTAAACATCATCCTTCGCAAATAAAACTTTATTTATATGGAACTGAAATAATAAGAGCAGAAAGTTTTAAATATCTAGGAGTTTTTTACGACCCGAAATGTACATGGGGATTACATATTCGATACCTTGTTAAAAATGCCAAAGACGGATAAATTTTCTAAGAACAATATCAAGTACATGGTGGGGTGCTCACCCTTCTGACATGATAAAATTGTATAAAACAACAATTTTATCGGTAATGGAATATGGTTGTTTTGTTTTTCAATCAACAGCAAAATGTCATTTTTTAAAGCTACAACGTA
This sequence comes from Uranotaenia lowii, assembly GCF_029784155.1. Taxonomy (NCBI): domain Eukaryota; kingdom Metazoa; phylum Arthropoda; class Insecta; order Diptera; family Culicidae; genus Uranotaenia; species Uranotaenia lowii. The sequence continues at coordinate 392,092,361 of NC_073692.1, forward strand.
TTCAATATAGATGTTTACGTATTTGTTTGGGACTAATGACATCAACTCATACTTTAGCAGTTGAAGTTCTTGCAGGGGTACCTCCATTATATCTTCGTTTTAATGAGTTGAGTTGTAGATATTTAGTAAATTGTCACATTTATCACTCTTTAGTGATGGACCGTTTGGATATTTTATTCGAGATTAAACCGGAAAGTAAATTTTTAAATTCGTATAGAGATTGTTTAACTGTTAATTCTTCTAATTCAACGCTTTCACATTACTATGAATCATATGCAATAGCCTTTAACATGCAATCATCTATTGACTTATCTCTTATGGGTCAAAAAACTAGACAGCCCAATACATCTGACAAAATGTTACAGTACGTTGGTTTTCAGTCAAATATAACAACATGTTCGAGATGAAGAAACATTACTGTATAATCAAAAAATTGGAATACCACTGGACCGACAAGATCAACCAACACTCACGCGCCACACTAACTGTCATTACATCTATCAAGATCATTTCCGCCAAAAAGTTCGACTCATGCCGATCAAGTGTCGCTAATTTGCTGTGATAAAACCTGTGCTAGATTGTTTGGTGAACCAAATTCCGGTCAAAGAGATCCCAACAATCGCACGACTGGTGTTTTAGGGACAAAGCGAGACAATCTTTTTCCGATGGCTCTTTGTCTGATGTAGAGAGAAACCACACATCGAGCGACTCCAACCACGAAGTTTATAAAGCCGACAGAGCGGGAACCTCCGCTAAAAGAAAGCGGATTCTGGAATCCCAGTAGAGTACACCAACAACAGCATCCGGAAGAGACTACACATCCAAGATCACGTAACGGCTAGGACGGCAATTCATTCGAACATAAAAATTCATCAAGACAGGCGGCAACACCGAGGCCGATCGCCTGGTGGCGATAGCTAAAAAACATCGCATCGAGCTCGTTAGAGAGAAAAATCTAGCTAGAAGCGACCACCTCACAGGGTAAACCAACGTCGCTCACCTGGGAAAACTACACTCTCACGAAGCATCCATAGAAGGTCCCTCATCCTCGCCAACTAGGTAACATCGATATGAGATAGCTAAAGCATTATTGCATTGCATAACATGGACTCTATCAAACACAGGTGAACGTCGTGATCTGGAGAAGCGTCATCAGACAAGGAAACTGGTGGATTCGAATTGTTCGAAAAAGGTCCTCGACAGAGGGCCTTTTTTCTGAATCGGCTCTGACTCCCGTAGGAAACGCCTGAAGGGCGGCAACGTCATCACCTAGATTGCGTGGGCATAATCAACTGTGGTAACCTCCTACCTTCTCTTGCGCCAGCGACGCCAGTGTTTACATAGAAGGCATATCTCCAGAGAGCAACTAAGCACGTGCGTGCATTACTGAAGGATTGTGAACGGAGCATGATCGGAGAGACACGATATTGTCATCATCAATCATCATGAAACGTTTTGCTCAGACTTACGCATGAACGCATGGGATCGCATGTACCGAAGTCGAGCACGTATGAATGAAGAAGAACAAGAGCGAAAGTTGTGAAGTAGCCGTGTTAGAGTTGAGTGGAAGAAAGCCGTGCTAGTGTGAACGTGAGCAAAGGATTTGCACGCATCCTACATTGATTCACACAAGTGGGCGGACTGCATGTAGCCGTTTGAACCAGTGTTCGAGACCGGGGCCCCGTCGTCTTCAAGCGGAGAGAGCTGATTTGTGGGCAGCGGTACCAAGGAACAAACAGGTGCTTAGTCATAAGTAGAATCTATATATTAAGTCAATACAGTTTATGTTAGGATAATGAAGTTTTTGCTCTGATGCTACTTTGAATTAAAAGATGCCTTGAGCATCATAACGTGAAATTTGCTACGTGCCATTTTATTATTATGAGCTTATGGTTGAGCACACTTGAGTTGAAGCTGACATAGCCATCGATTGCAAACTTGTCGATTTCTTTAAGATCGTCAATCGCGTGATTATTCTGACAAAAGCGATAGTGGCGAATTTGTAACATTGGCGCCCAACGTGGGGCCCGAAATAGTTGAAACCATAATTTATGTTCTAATTCTGTCAAAGGTTAAAGTAAGTGAAATTGTGCAACATGATGGATATCAACCACTTAGAAGATGATGAGCTTACTTTTGAGCTGGCACTGCGTGGAGTGAGGCCAAATTTAAGTGTACACCGATCAGTGAAACTTAAAAACCTGAAAACGATTCTCGACAAAGAAGCCAAGGAGAAGAACATCCCAACATCTTCAACGAATGTTATGACAGATGTAGATAATATCTACAACTGCCAAGCAAAAATATCACCTATAGTTCACTTGGTAGAAACAGCTATTCGACAAAAATTATCTTCGGACTTGAAAAAGTATCGCTCACGTTTGTTGCATTACCGCTTTCGTTTGACTTTAATAACGGACTCCATGATAACGGCGAACGCTAACAAAACAATTTCAAAACTGGAGGCGGCATTATCGAGGATAGAAGAATGCTTACAACAACAGCAACCTGTCAACGTAGGAGGGCGGCCAGGAGATCAGGATATTCTGCCCACGGATAAGGAAACGTTAGATAGACTCAAACATTCAAATTTGCAGTCGAGCATAAAGGAGGTGGTGCAGCAACATGTACTGCTGGGTCAACAGCATAATAACAATCGAGCGGAACAACAAAGGAATCTAGTGCTACCGGATCAACAGGAACGGGAACAGCAAGGAAACCTCCCACAGCAGCGAGAGCAACAAGAATTAAACCAAGAACAATTCCAACAACTGCAAGAGCCGCATCAATGGGATCGCCAACCGTGGACACAACAGCAACAACCGACAACACCAGCACCTTTGAATTTGTCACAACATCCCCTGCAAGCTGACCAAACTTTACACGCCCAGTTTCAAAATTTGATACGTCAGCAACAAGAGCAAATACAACAGTTTGCCCAGTTACAAATGCAGTATGGACAACTTCAACAAAGCTTGGAAGAAGAGAAGCAAAGACGCTTCCAGCTCGAGCATGAAATTTCGATCCAAAGGCAAGGTACGTATCAAAATTATTACGCCCACGATGCTGTAAGAAGAGAAGCTTTTGAACTGTATCCCAACGGGTTAACATCGCCACTTAATGCACATGCTGCCCAACAAGGCAGAACGGGAGATAATGGTAACCCAAGCAGATTTTCCCAACCACTACATAGATGGAAAATAGAAGAGTACGGAGGCGAAAACAACATCCAGAAGCTAGGCGAATTTCTTAACCAGATCAAAATGTACGCGGAAACCGAAGGCATGGATGACACCACACTGCTGCGCTCAGTTAAGCAACTGCTCAAAGGTCGTGCATTCGAATGGTACACCAGGACGTATCGCTATCTCCACACATGGGATGCATTCAAATTGGAAATCAAAAAAGAATTCCTGCCACCATATTATTCGGAGATATTCAAACAAGACTTGTACCTAAGATTCCAAGGAACCAACGAATCGTTCACCTCTTTCTACAGGGATTTGTTATCAATTTTTGAAATTATTGAGCCTCCGATGCCAGAATCTGAGAAGCTATTCATCATAAAATCCCATCTGAACACCGAATTTGTGCCAATAGCAGCAGCATCTCAGGTTACAACGGTGCAACAACTAGTGAAAGTCTGTAAAGACTTTGAAGTATCTCGATCGTATGCCATGAAGAACCGCCCATCAACAATGTATCGTCCTCCGTGGAACAAGCCATTTCAACCTCAAAATACCAGGATAACCGGGATCAACTCGCCTGCTCAACAACTGCCATATCGCAACATTGGTCGACAACAAGTCAATATGTTAGAGAACAACGTCGGAGAACAGGAATCGGAGATAGAACGGGAAGAATATCAGGAAAGAGAACTAACGCAACTAGAAACGGCAATGAACGCAGAGGAAGAGATGCTTACGATAACTGAGAACATCAACGCCCTACACTTGAGGCAAGGACCCTTCAACAGAAACCCAAGATACTCAGAGGACTCGACGAATACAAATGGTCAGAAAACGAAGACAACACTCACATGCTGGCAGTGCGAAACCCCAGGACATACCTACCTCATGTGTCAAAACCCAAGAACATTCGTATTCTGCTTCACCTGTGGCCGAAAGGGTTGCACAACAAGGAACTGTCAGAGTTGTCAAGCAAGATGGAGGCAGCTAGCACCAGAAAATCACCAGAGTTTTTCGGGAAACGGGAAAAGGGAGAGCCTTTAGAGGGGAAGGAGAACTCTTCCAACTCAAACAATATCCCCAACATCGCTGCATTACCACACTTTCGAGAAATTGCATCACTTCTAATTAATCCCATCAACACGGACAACCGTCCATATGCAGAAGTCACCGTCCTAGGTCGAACTCTTCGAGGATTACTCGACAGTGGAGCTACGTGTTCATTGATTGGTGGGGAGCTAACAAGTATCTCAAATGATCTCGGTTTGACAAAATACCCGGTCAAAGGAGAAGTAAGAACGGTTGACAACTCGCCTCATCAAGTATCCTACTTTGCATATCTACCAATAGCTTACAACAACAAAACACAAACCCTACCGGTTCTGTTCATCGAATCCATGCCCAAATCCTTCATATTAGGCATGGACTTCTGGCAAGCGTTTGGCATTCGGGCAATGGTGTGTGGAGTAACAATTTCATCGAACGTTAACAAGGACATCGTGGACTCTCTAACTCCGACAGAAATTCAGGATCTTAAACAAACAATCTCGAAGTTTCCGACAATGCAAAACACCGGAAGCCTAGGTCTGACAAACATATATCAGCATACAATTGACACCGGAAGTGCCGCACCCTTCAAACAGAAATACTATCCCATGGCGAAGTTCGTGTTGGATGACCTAAACAAGGAGGTTGATCGTATGCTGAAATTGAACGTAATAGAGGAAGCAATGTGTTGCCCCTGGAATAACGCAACAGTCGCCGTCAAGAAGAAAGATGGTTCCATGAGGCTTTGTCTTGACGCCAGAAAATTAAACTCAATAATCGTCCAGGAAGCTTATCCAATCCCACACATTGCATCCATAATGAATAACCTGAGTGGTTCGAAATTTCTCTCGTCTATAGATCTAGAATCTGCCTTTTGGCAAATACCTCTCGAGCCATCATCCAGACCAAAAACAGCTTTTACCATCCCACAGCGTGGCCACTATCAATTCAAAGTTGTACCATTTGGATTATCCACAGCAAGTCAAGCACTTTCCCGCGTCATGAACCACATTTTCATCGACTTAGAACCACGAGTCTTCGTTTATCTTGACGACCTTATTCTCGCCACAGAAACTTTCGAAGAGCATCTGGTCCATTTGAAGGAGATAGCATACAGATTAGGCAAAGCCGGATTAACCATCAACTCGGAGAAATCGATATTCTGTAGAAAATCTCTAAATTATCTTGGGTACGTTCTTGATGAGAAAGGCTGGCACGTGGATGACTCCAAAGTTGATGCGATCAGCAAATTCCCAACACCCTCGACCAAAAAAGAAGTGCAAAGGTTTATCGGTTTGTGTGGATGGTATCGACGCTTCATACGAAACTTTTCGGAGACAGCAGTTCCTCTAACCGAGCTTACGCGGGCGAAATCGAAGTTTAAATGGTCTGAAGATTGTGAGAAAGCATTCCAAACTCTGAAGAATCAGCTTATCTCAGCACCTGTGCTAACCACGCCAGATTACTCAAAACCCTTTTCAGTTGCTTGTGATGCTAGTGACATGGCCATTGGTGCAGTACTTACACAAGAATCTAGCAAAGGAGAACAAGTCGTGTGCTACTTCTCGCAGAAATTGTCCCCCGCAGAGAGGAAGTATTCCGTAACCCAACGGGAATGCCTGGCCGTCATAAGATCTATAGAAAAGTTCAGAGGATATCTTGAAGGTACTCACTTCACAGTCTTCTGCGATCACTCCAGTCTTTTGTACCTAAAAACCATGAAAAATCCCACTCCACTACTGGCTCGATGGATCCTGAGGCTGAACGCGTACTCCTTCGATATAAAGTACAGAAAAGGAAGCGCAAACATAGTTCCGGACTGTTTGAGCCGAATTGAAATGATAAACAATATTTCAGCGGTGATTGCGCCTTCTACGACGGATTCATGGTACAATGAATTGTGGAAGAAAATCAGCATTGACAAGGATAGCTTCCCAGACTTCCGTATCGTGGCAGGATTTCTGTATAAACATTGTTCGATCGTTAATGAGGTTGGAGGACGAGCACATCGCTGGAAAAAAGTCGTTCCTGGACCGGAGAGACCGGAGATAATGCGAAGATTTCATGACATACCCACGGCAGCACACTTGGGATACGAAAGGACCTTTCAAAAGATACAACGAGACCATTACTGGCCGAACATGTCAGTAGACATAAAAAAATACATCAGAAGTTGTGAAATTTGTAAAGCCTCCAAAGCACCGAATTGCACTCTAACACCTACGTTAGGCAACCCCAAACCTGCAAAACTACCCTGGGAGCTGATCTCGGTAGACTGGGTTGGACCCATGACCAGATCTCGAAAAGGTTTCAGCGTACTGCTCGTCGTGGTCGATTGGATCACAAAGTTTGTAATCGTGGAACCCTTTCGATCTGCAAACGCGCAGCAAATGGTTAATTTTTTGGAAAACTACGTGTTCTTACGCTTCTCGACCCCAAGAATCATCGTTTCCGACTCTGGATCCCAATTCTTGTCGCAGGTTTTCCAATCGTTCCTGAGAAGATACAGAGTGACACACATGAAGACAGCTTTTTATACTCCCATGTGTAATGCTGCGGAAAGGACGAATCGCACCCTAGTCACCTGTATTAGATCTCTATTAGACGTGGACCAACGTGACTGGGACCAGCACCTACAACAAATAGTGTGTGCAATAAACACGACCAAGCATGATACATTAGGCTGCAGTCCACACTATTGCAATTTCGGAAGAGACCATATCCTTTTTACAGAAGCTTATCCCATGGCAAATCTCAACACGGTAGATGATCCAGTAAAAGCCCAAGGATTACGGTTTGAGGTCATCAAAAACATCCAGGAGTTCGTTCTGACTCGCATCAAGAAAGCCCACGAAACCAGCAAACAACGTTACGACTTACGGGCACGCAACCGAGAATTCGCCGAAGGAGACGTAGTGTGGAGACGATCATTCGAGCAATCTTCAGCAATAGATCATCGCACGAAGAAACTTGGACCCAAATTTATTCCCTGCATAGTGCGACAAAAACAAGGTTCCAACAACTACTTATTAGAAGACATAAAAAGCGGGAAAACCGGAGTTTATCACGCCAAAGACATCAAGGAGGACTGAAACATACCAGCTATGTACACAGTAAAACGTTAACCAAAAAGCTCAACGCCACGAAAATATGCTCCATAATTTAACTAGCAACCCGGTAACAGGTCCCGACCTGGCCAATTATGGTAGTAGCCAAAACAACTCACTCAATTAACCAGACTAGAACAAAGTTTCAACTACAGTTCCACTCAAAATTAAATTTTGCACCACGCACAAAACTGATCTAAATCAATTAAAATAACCTGCTCAACCTAAAATAAGCACTCCAAGAAGCACAGCATTTTCATACAGATTACATGAAACAAATCCTGTCATGGATAGCAAAGTAGCCTAAAATCCAATCTCTAAAACCTGCAAAAATTCAATTAATTATAAGACTAAAAGCCAGTAGCCAAAATTAGTTTAAACCATACTGCGCAGCATGGAAACCAAATCTAATCTTGCTTTTATGTCACTATCATTGTGAGAGCAAGCAAATCTTATGACCATTTAGTAAGTCTTGTATTGCATCGTCTTGCAAACTGTATTCGAGGTCCACGATTGGAAGTTTTGTTGAATCAGTCAATATAGTTAAGTTCTATAACATAAGCGAAACTGCATTCGAATTCTTAGAAAACTGTATTTGAAGTCCAAATATGGAATAATTTGTCAAATCAGTAATAGCCAATAAGCGAAGCACAGAAGAGGATAAACCAACATTAGCGAAATTTTCGGGAATTTGTTGATATTCCCGAAAATTTCTTTCGGGATAAAATCGGAGTTGTTACAGTACGTTGGTTTTCAGTCAAATATAACAACATGTTCGAGATGAAGAAACATTACTGTATAATCAAAAAATTGGAATACCACTGGACCGACAAGATCAACCAACACTCACGCGCCACACTAACTGTCATTACATCTATCAAGATCATTTCCGCCAAAAAGTTCGACTCATGCCGATCAAGTGTCGCTAATTTGCTGTGATAAAACCTGTGCTAGATTGTTTGGTGAACCAAATTCCGGTCAAAGAGATCCCAACAATCGCACGACTGGTGTTTTAGGGACAAAGCGAGACAATCTTTTTCCGATGGCTCTTTGTCTGATGTAGAGAGAAACCACACATCGAGCGACTCCAACCACGAAGTTTATAAAGCCGACAGAGCGGGAACCTCCGCTAAAAGAAAGCGGATTCTGGAATCCCAGTAGAGTACACCAACAACAGCATCCGGAAGAGACTACACATCCAAGATCACGTAACGGCTAGGACGGCAATTCATTCGAACATAAAAATTCATCAAGACAGGCGGCAACACCGAGGCCGATCGCCTGGTGGCGATAGCTAAAAAACATCGCATCGAGCTCGTTAGAGAGAAAAATCTAGCTAGAAGCGACCACCTCACAGGGTAAACCAACGTCGCTCACCTGGGAAAACTACACTCTCACGAAGCATCCATAGAAGGTCCCTCATCCTCGCCAACTAGGTAACATCGATATGAGATAGCTAAAGCATTATTGCATTGCATAACATGGACTCTATCAAACACAGGTGAACGTCGTGATCTGGAGAAGCGTCATCAGACAAGGAAACTGGTGGATTCGAATTGTTCGAAAAAGGTCCTCGACAGAGGGCCTTTTTTCTGAATCGGCTCTGACTCCCGTAGGAAACGCCTGAAGGGCGGCAACGTCATCACCTAGATTGCGTGGGCATAATCAACTGTGGTAACCTCCTACCTTCTCTTGCGCCAGCGACGCCAGTGTTTACATAGAAGGCATATCTCCAGAGAGCAACTAAGCACGTGCGTGCATTACTGAAGGATTGTGAACGGAGCATGATCGGAGAGACACGATATTGTCATCATCAATCATCATGAAACGTTTTGCTCAGACTTACGCATGAACGCATGGGATCGCATGTACCGAAGTCGAGCACGTATGAATGAAGAAGAACAAGAGCGAAAGTTGTGAAGTAGCCGTGTTAGAGTTGAGTGGAAGAAAGCCGTGCTAGTGTGAACGTGAGCAAAGGATTTGCACGCATCCTACATTGATTCACACAAGTGGGCGGACTGCATGTAGCCGTTTGAACCAGTGTTCGAGACCGGGGCCCCGTCGTCTTCAAGCGGAGAGAGCTGATTTGTGGGCAGCGGTACCAAGGAACAAACAGGTGCTTAGTCATAAGTAGAATCTATATATTAAGTCAATACAGTTTATGTTAGGATAATGAAGTTTTTGCTCTGATGCTACTTTGAATTAAAAGATGCCTTGAGCATCATAACGTGAAATTTGCTACGTGCCATTTTATTATTATGAGCTTATGGTTGAGCACACTTGAGTTGAAGCTGACATAGCCATCGATTGCAAACTTGTCGATTTCTTTAAGATCGTCAATCGCGTGATTATTCTGACAAAAGCGATAGTGGCGAATTTGTAACAAAAATTCTATTACGAAACTTATGTTTAGAAAAAATTTCTTTTTTTCCACCGGAAAACGTCTTTTTTACAGATGGGTCAGCCTATCAAAATTGTGTCGGATTTGGAGTTTTTAATGCTGATCATGAAGCCAGTTTCTCTCTCCTTGCCCCTTGTACCATTTTCATTGCGGAAATAACGGCAATATACTACACATGTGTATACATTAGCAGTCTTCCTATAAAATCATACCTCATATGTTCAGACTCGGCAAGTGCACTACAGGCATTGATGACACTAAGAATTTCCGGTAAAACTGGAGATATGGTTTTGAAAATCAAAGAAGAAATTTTTAGATTGAGAAGTTTGAATTACACTATTTCTTTCATGTGGGTTCCCTCTCATTACGGTGTTTATGGTAATGAGATGGCTGATACTCTTGCTAAGAACGGTGCATTAAATGGTAGGGTTTTTCAGCGGGAACATGAACCTCGAGATTTTTATCCTACATTGGGTACCCGAGCGATAAAGTCATGGCAAACGCAATGGGATAGTAGCGATCGTGGTAGATTCTGTTATGGTATCTTTTCTTCTGTCAGTAAAGCTCCTTGGTTTGCAAAACTTGATGTTGAAAGAATGTTCATTAAAAATATGTCACGCATAATATCGAATCACTATACTCAAAATGCACATCTGTATCGAATCCAGCTCACCACTACTAATTTGTGCGAATGCGATGAAGATTATGGAGATATCATCTAATCTGGAGATGCGAACGCTATAGAACAAACCGTCGACATTTATCCACGGAACTGGAGAGGATTGGAAAACCGTTTGGAATACCTCTTCGAGACATCATCGCTAACCAGGATGTCCCTATGTTGGAAGCTATCAACGAGTTCATCATTGCAGCTAAAATCCAGTTGTAGTTACTCGAAATTGGCCCGAAAATTACGAGATGAAATAATACCGAGAAGGATGAAGGAGCATCATCGCTGAATTACGATACTATAAAATCAATTGACATTTCATGCAGGAAAAAAGTGCTTAGAATATCGTTAACAAGTGATAATTATACAGTTTAAATTTTTATACCTTCATATTTATACTTGGATTCTCGGCTCCGTAATGGTCAACGCCAATGAGCCTTCATATTATTTTATATTTTTAATAAAGGATAAAAAAAAAAAAAAAAAATTATTTCGGTTCACTAACCCAAAAAATAAACTAATAAAAACTCAATTTTGAGCATTCAGAAAAACATCATTTCAATTGTTTTCGTAAAGTTTTTTTCATTGGAGTTGTTAAGTTTTACAGATTTGCTGTCTTTTTTCACTTGAAACACAGTATTCGGATGAACAAATTTTGTTTTTAAATTCCATTTTTAAATCAATTTTATAGAAATAATTGTTCAGTTTCATACAAATATCAAGGTAGAAAAGTAATTATAATCCTCGGTGAAACTGACCCATTTCTTCCGTTTTGGTTTTGGTTTTTGAAATTATTCTTTATTTATTGGGTTCAGGAATCCCTGGGATTTTTCAATCCCAGTTTTTTATTTACGGGGAGGGAACACACTAGTTTTTAGCCTAAGAAGCCTTAAAAACAAAACCAAATGTGCAAACCAAACAATGCAAATTTCTCAAGCAAAGCTAGTCAACAAACGTATTTTAGAGTTTTGAAAATTAATTTCAAATTTCACATGAACATGTAAATCATTCAATGAGTGTTTAACTTGGCACTTTTGCACGTAGAATTAAAGTTTTTTTTTAAGAAATGGAATCGACTTTTGAAAACTGGTTGAATTTTGTAGAACGTTGAACAATTGGCTTGCAAAATATTACACATGAATCATTTAAATTTTGACTGACTTAAACTTACTAAATATTTTATTGGAAAAGCTCCGCAAAAACAGTGCGAAAAATGTACATTTCAACTAGAAAAGTTATTGGTTTAAAGATTAATGCTGGCTAACAATTTGAAACACTTTTTCAAGTTAATAATAGAAAACCTTTTGCATAAATTAAAAGAAGGAACAGTATAAAAACAATGTCAAAAATTTAAAAACGAAAACAGTTTTAAAAGAAAAAAAGTTTAATCCTTTTGTCATATCAGTCGCCGATAACTCAGTTGGCATTTTTTCTAGATCAACCTCTTTCTTCAATGAATAGTGTTAAAGCGTAAATTCAAGCCACGCAGAGGCGTGAGCTACTTTGAAGAGTACCTTTAGCACCAACTAATGTGTGCTCTCAGTTTTACACACAGTTGATAAAAACCCGATCAGCTGACGATCAGTCAGTCTTAAGCAATCACAAAAACAAATGGATATAGCTCCCTAAAGCAAATAAAGTTTAAGTCAAAACGTTCAAGTTCCGTTGTTACAGTTCAATTATAAAATGACCAATCATTGAAGACATAAAGTGTTATTCTAAGTCAATCTGTGCTTTTCAATTCAATCCGAAAGTGCAAAAAAAAGGTGCATCAAGCCTCAACAAATAGGATAGATCAAGGTTGGATCGATTTTTTTTAAGCTTATTACCAATTCGAGTTTTAGCTGCTGGTAAGGCAACATCTAGGCGTGACCTCGTGGCAGCGTGTTTGGCTATCATCTCGAAGGGTCGCGGTTCAAATCTGATATCAGGAATAGTTTTTTTATTGGCTTGTTTGATTGCTTGAGTAAGCAAACAATGTCCAAAACAAAGCAATTAAGTCAGATGAATTGAGGTGATGGGAGGAATTTCGATGGATGCCGAGAAACCAGCAGCACCACATGGGCTGGTGGTAACCGAAGAAAGAGGAAGGAATAGTTTTTTTGGTTTTAATGATTAAAAGGTGACTTGTGAGCTGAACAGAAGGCCCTTCAAATCTGTAATGGAACTTCAAAGTTTCAACGAAAACCTCAATTTTGGGCTGAATAAAACAAACTTCCGCACATTGATTATGCTGATTAAGCTGTGCTTGACCTTTCTAACGAGACTTTTGGTTGCTTGGGCATCCATCATCAGACGTCTTTAAATAGTTATTAATATTAAACTTAGAATTTGCATTATTGAAAAAATTACAAAGACAGCTAAAAGTTGATCAGCAGGTGATATGTAAGAGAACAGTGCTGCTTTCTATATTTGTTATTAAAAAGTTTTACTGTTGTTAAAGTTTTGTATTTTTTCGATTTAGTTCAGTGGTTTTCAAACTTTTTTCACTCACCACCCCCTTTTGAAAAATTTTCAAGCTCAACGCCCCCGTGGGGCAAATTTTAGAAAATCTTGAAAAAAAATGACAGTCTTGATCGATGAAAACCATTAGCTTTTGACTATGTGTTGTTGTAAGACTTAACTCAAAATTCATTCAAATTTATATGAGGCCTCCAAACACAACATAATCGTTTTTCTCGAAATTAGCTTTTATGCACTTATACCCTTTGGCTCCAAGGGCTTCATACTGCTTAAAACTTCCAGTAAACAGTCAATTCTATGTAAAGTTTCCTCGACAAAATTCTATAGTCAACATTGATTTGCGTTATTATTATTACTAAAACAAACTAATTACTGTCAAGCTGGCAAAACAACATAAAAAATAGTATTAATATTTAATATCTGAATTTCAATCCTGTTCAAAGTTATGCAGCATTCACGGGTCATTAAGTTTAAACTAGTTTTTAGTTACTGAATTCCGGCAATTTAAGTGATAACCGAATAGATTAAAACATTTAATTTCAAAGATTATCCATGGCAAATGGCACAATAGATTTTTTTATCGATTGAAATAAAGATGAACAAATAAGAACTTAAAATAAAATTTTCTTTCCTGAACAATTTTTTTTCATTTTTTCTTTCTAAAAATTATACTTCCAAATAATAAATAACACCTTTTTACACAGATCTTTTCGAAAGTTTAGCAGATTTCTTGAGACAATACATATTAAAGATTATCAAGCATTCTAAAATCAATTAAAAATCAAGCCATCAAAATTTTACCCTTTTAAGCATATCCCAAAATAATCATACAAAAAAAGATCATCAATCAAAATTATTGAGATGATGGAACAAAAATTTGCTTGCAGCTTTGAGAAATCAAAAATATTTTAGTCTTGAACTTGATGTTTAGTTCTGTAACGTAATTTCGTTGTTTTCCTAACAATTAACTCATTGTTATTGAATGTGTATATTATTAATTACATTTGAAAGACATTTAAATATTACTTCAAGGATGTTCTGTTTTGAAGTTATGTTTTTAGGGTATTTGATAAGTTCGAATACACTTTTTTGTTTGTTGTTGTGGTAAATCCATAGCGTACCTGTATGTTAAATTTTATATTAACATTTATTGTAATGTACAGATAAACTACACCCAAAATTCAGCCCCTGTGCCAATGGCGTGTAGTCAATTACATAGCATCATTGGTACAAGAAGATAACGTGATCGGTGCTGAATCGATTTGCTCCCACCGGCATTAATCTCCCAAGTTAACCGAATTGCGTATGTCTGAAAGAAACAAAATAAAAACGCTTTCACGTCCCTCCCTATCGCATCACAAGACGAAGAAGGATGGAAATAAATACCGGCCAACACCAGGCAGCCAGCGAACCGAGCACTGTGCGTGTGAATGTAGCAAAAGCAACAACAAAAACATCCTTCTTATTCAATCCCTTCAATCTACCGGCAAACAACCACGGCCGAGCTGTGCGTGTGTATGCAGTAAAAGCAACAAAAAAAACATTCCTTCAATTCAATTTGCCGGCAAACAACCACGGCTAAGCTGTGCGTGTGTATGTAGCAAAAGCAACAAGAATATATTCCTTCAATTGACCGGCAAACAACACCGGCCAAGCTGCCCGGCTTTAGCAGCTGTGTATATGTAGCGTGTGTATGTAATAGCAGGCAGTAAGCAAAGCACAGTTCTCATTCAATGGGTTTCCCGTTTCCTCCACTCCCGTTCCCTTTCCCGTTTCCATCGCAAGACAAATGAATACCTTGAAAGGAGACCAAACGCCGGGAAGCCACTGTCGTGCGTTTCTTTTGTGATTGATCGGTGGCAGAATGCCTATGACAAATATCCCTCTTCCTGCATGAAGTTCAAATAGTACACTGGTTAAGATGTCGGTCTGGCAATACGATTTAATTGGTGATTTGAATTCGATTCTCCCTACGGGCTTGTATTTTTATTTTCTTGTTTCTGGGATGAATTATCCAATAGGAACGAAATCCCATAAAATGTTTTTCTTGTTTTGCTTGAATGTAGTGGTCATGCATCATTTTAGTTGGGAGCCGAGTCCTTATGCCAGTTACGGTTTTTCAAACATATCATCTTCGGCACAGTGCACATTTCAGCGCATTATCGGCACAGAGATGTTCCAAATAGGCATTGGATTTTTGCAACCTCTTCTATGGGTGTACTCATGGTCCTGAATGGTTTATTTGCATTAGGTGTTCATTTTAAATCGACCATTTTTCATCCCAAGTATTTCTGGTACAAGAAAAATTGAGCGATTAAAAAAAAAGAGTAACAGCGTGCCGCAAACGATGATCTTGAGAATGGTCTGAAGGTCGCTTTATTGGAAAAAGATGGATTTTTTTTTCAAAATATATTTTGTGATTGATCATCATACAATTGCCTATCATGTTCAATAAAAGCCGACTTATTCTGAGAAGTTGATTTAACATTAACTTAGTTTTAATTTGAATATGAAATTATTGAACACTCTGTATATTGTTTAAACTTAAACTTATAAAATGTTTGCAGTGTTATGGTTAGAGATGACTATAAATCTATGAATATGCACTGGATTCATTTTTTAAACGATCCTATTTAACAAGGTTTTATTTTAAAAGGCCTTTTTTAAACGATTTTCTCGAAATAAGACGACTTTTGAACATGTCAAAAACAGGTTCTAGACAATTCTGCTTTTTGTCCAAACCACTCTTGGCTGGTAAATTAACTCGGACGTTGCTTCTCGACGACTCTGCGGAAGTTCCGTAAAAACCGTGGCTTAAAACCCAAAATGAAGCAATCCAAAACAAATCTTTAGCTTCCTAGATTTCACTCAAAACACCTGAAAATGATCTACCTGGTCGGAAATGACTGATTTACAGTTCAAGTTGGCCACTATACTCAAAATGAGCTATGAGTTCGGCCCGGTTGTTTTGAGTTTTTTTAACGAATTCTTTTTTTGCACGTACATAACAATCGTTTAAAAAAAGAATCCAGTATGTTTTGAATGTTTTCACCAAAAATTTCGACTTTCAAGATTCAAAACTTCGAGCTTAAACAGTACAATTTCGTAAATTGAAAGTTTCATAACTGCTGCACAGTTACATCTGATTCAGGTATCGATATCGTTGCGTGATAATTTGCAATGAATCGAATCCCGGTTCTGTGCGGGACTTTCAGGAAAAATAAAATCTCAGAGCCAGCTTTAGCTCTATTCATTCGCAATTAATTGGAAAGAAATCCTTCAAAACTCATTTCACTGGAGTAGTTCTTTGATAATATTGTAATCAAAAGCAATTGCTTCCCTCGGCTATTTCAAATTGAAGTACATTGCGGTTTTTTCTCAGCGCCCAACCCTGCACCTCTTCTAACTTTCCAAGTCGGTTGGTAATTTGCCTTTGAAGCCGCAGCACCGCAGCACACTCGAGCCATTATTGATCGTCCAGAGGCCAGAGCCAGAGCAGAGTTTCCGCAGTTCCACCAAAGAGCGAACTTGAGGAGGAGCATCGAGCGGCTTATCGTGCTTCTAGAATCTTCTCGTTGGCTCCAGCTACAGCAGCAAAACTTTGGAAAACAGGTTGAGTAACTAAACTACAACGCCATCGCCACAAGGCCTAGGACGGGACAGGGAAGCAGCTCTCTAGGCCGCCGGGAGCGACAAAAAAGGGTCGCGGAGTTTTTCCTTTGAATCATCATCATTCCGTTCAATGATGGGATTTTTTTTCTCGCCATCGCCATTCAGCCTGCCTGCAGCGAGCTCCAGAGCTCACTCTCGTCTCATCATCACCCGTATGCAGCCATCAGAGTAAAATCCAGCCAGGCACTAAAGCAAGAATTTGTCCCTACAAGAGAGCGAGACACGGTCCTGTGATCATTAAAAAGGAGGAAAATTATTTGAGGTCAGAGCGATGAATAAATATGAGTTTCCCTTCATCTCCATCCATCCGGCCGGGTTTCAAGAGCATTGAGGGGTGAATTGAACAAGAACTGTGCGAAGTAGAGTAAAAGTTAAAAAAAAAACTACCCACGCTGCTGACCACTCGAAGCTTTGGGGAAAAATGTGAACACGACTGAAAACGAAAAAAACTGCAGAAATCGACTTACAATAACGAGTCGGCTGCTGCCGGTTGGCTGCTTTGGGTGGTTTGCTGGCTAAGTTTTTCTTTTTCAACAATTTTTTTTCTTTAGAAAATTTTGAAAGAAAATGCAGAGTTTTATTCATATAAAAGTGGGAAAGGGTTTAGTTAAAAAATGAACCTACTGCAATCAGAAGAGCCAGCTAATTTTTTTTACATTTTGCTCCCGAAAAACTCTGTCTAAGTACCTCAGAGATGAAAAACTTTTATTGTTTTGTTCTCATAAACGATGTGATCTTAAAAATATTTGAGTATTTTTTTTTTTACTGAAAAAGCATGGTCTGTAGAATTTAATATAAAACAAAACATTTCAGAACTAGCACTTATCACGAAAAGGATGATGATGCAGTTTTCCAGATCCAAGCAATGTAAGTGACAAAAAAACGTCACAATCTCAACATTCATTCATTCATTCATTGAGAACAGAATGTATAAACAAGCAATGGGTAGTCGTGGATCCTACATTCACTCGAGACATGCACACAACACAAAAGGTAATTTTTCAATTCCACGATTTTGCAATTCTGCCTTTGATCTTTGCCGCCTCCTGGCGGGATGATGACGATGCTGATGACTGACTGACTGACTGACTAAATATGAAGAGTGGGAGAGTGTTTTGTTTGGATTCGCTATTCAAAAATTTGCGAACCATTTTTGCAACCCACGCTCGCTGGGTTGAAGTTGAATTGAAAAAAAAAAAAATATACCCGACAACAGAAAAATTGTGGGTGGGGAAAAATTGCTGAATGGTTAAACTGAGGGTAAGCTGGTGCGATTGTAAAGATTGGATTGAGATTTGTATAACTTCATTATGCAATCAAATCATAATGATGGAATGGCTGGAAATAGTTGTAGGGTGACATCTAAGACACAACCACATTATTGAAGAAGGTCCTTGATATGGTTTTCGTATTCCCCATTTAAATGCTGGCCAAAAAAAGGTGAGGTAACAGTGGTTGAATTATGTTTCTTTGCAGTTTACAAATAGAAAACTTTAAATCATCTGTTTTACAACATTGTTTCTTTGTTTCCAGTTTTATACAGTTTTAAATTTAATCAAGAATAGGGATCAGAGCTGCAAATTATCAGTGTCAGACAGCCAATATCAGCCGACTTTGATACTGCTATGCATGTCTATGTTATGCGATACTGATTTTTGGTCAGCGACATATGCGTGATGTGAGTGGAGTGAGAAAATGTCATTCAATATTCACATTGCTGCTTGACTGATATTGTAGCTTGGTCATTCAAATGTGTAGTGAATAAGGCAATTATTAGTAATAAATAACTAAATTTAAGTGTAGCTTTACTGATCAATGCTTTAAAAATAGATGAGAGTTTTATTAAGTGTTTGAGAGCAAACGCTTCAATGAGGCGGAATATTAACGAAGATATGAAATCACTGATGAACAAAAGAGATAGGAATAAATATTTCGGATGGATGAAAGTGTAGCGAATATAAGAAATTCATTCTATCTGTGATTGTTGGTGAAAATAGACGCGCGCAAGTTAACGGTTTCAAACGCGTGAAATTTCGTCACATTGAGTTGAACAGATTTCGGATACGACAATGGCGTAGCAGCTTCCTAAACCGCTCGGTAATCGTAGAACGGGAGTGTTAAACGATATTCACACTTTCCTAAGATCAAGGAAAATAAATATTTTAGCAAGGCCAATTGTGACAAAAAAACAATGTGTGGAAAAAAACAGAGCGAGAGCACTCCGAGACAGCGCGAGAGATCTCTGAATAAGGAACACTGGATATTTTTCTCTGATTGAAATTCTCGGTTTGAAGCCTGAGAAAAGAAGTCAGTTGCAGTTCGATAAAAAAAAACAGAGCGAGAGTACTCTGATTCAGAGCGAGAGGTCTCTGAATAAAATGAAAAGAATTGAATGAATAAAATTTTGGAGCGAGAGACTCTGATATATGAAATAATGGAACAATTGGCTGAGCTATCTATTTATTTTTCCTTTATCGTATAGGGGTTAAAAAAAATTCTCGGTTTGAAGCCTGAGAATAAAAAAAAAAAATAAATAAAACGACGAGATTATGAAAATTCTTCGGTTTTCCACCTGAAGTAATTTTTAAACCTGTTAACTTACTATTCGAGTTGAAAAGGAATACTTTCTGTTGATAAGATTTGTAGAACCCGTAGAGAAAAGAACAGAGCGAGAGATCTCTAAATCACAAAAAAAACGAACAATGTAAATGAAAGCTATATACTTTTCGATATAAATGTTTTCATTTGTTTTCCAACGTCAAAATATCGAGGCTCTTGGTTTGCAACCTAAGATTCCAAGATGTGGAGATACGAAAAAGCAACAAAGAACTAAAAAAAAAAATTGTTGATGCGAAGAAAATAGTTACCAAAGTTTAAAGTCAAAAGACAGACTCTCATATATCTGGAATAAATGAATATTAGCTTAAGAGCGAGAGTTTTTGATAATTTCCCAATATGAACCTATTTTAATTTGTATGAATTTTTCAGAGTTTCAGTAAAAGAAAACTTAACCATTCATGAAAAATCTGACGAATATTGAGTCGAGGAAGAATGGTAAACGTTCTCGAAAGCGAAAGTTGTAGATAATATGCCGAAAGCAGCTATTTGAAGACTGAATAGGCCATTTAAGCTAAATACTCTGTTCCAGAGCAAAACAAACTCATAAATAGAGCCGTTATAACCAAATAAATTATGAACTTCCCGAGTTTTTATAGACGAAAGAGAGGGAAACAGATGTATATTTTTACGAAATACTTACCAAAAAAAGGATGGATTCTTTGACAGTTCATAATGTTACGGTTCTTGGTTTGACGCCGAGATTTGCACATGTTAAAATAAAATGGTTACTTAGATGGTGTGTCGATGAGTCATGTAAGGGAGGTCTTTGCTGTTCACACGTAATATGCGGAGGAATTTATAATGAGCATAATAGGTAGTGTAAGACGAACAGTAAATACATAGAACAAAGCGAGAGATCCTCGAAGCCAAAGAAGATCTTGACATAATATTTATGTTACATCATGCATCACATTTGCGAACAAGTTTGGTTAAAGATTTTCCATGTGCGCGTGAGAGATTCAGCCTTTTTAGGTTGTTTAACAGTTCCTTCAGTCCTTTGGGGGAACTTTTTGTATGAGTGCGAGTGGAATGCAGTTAATTATCATGAAGAAGCTTTTCGCATACATTGCTCCTCTCACCTAATTTCTGACAAATGTATATACGGTACGCACTGTATGTATGTATTTCCCTTAAAAAGTGGAAGACATTTGAATTATACATAGACAATATTTCGGGGTTGGAGTAAGTAAATATCCAAACATTTTAAAATGCCATTAAGAACGAAGAACTCGTGTAATAAGGTTCAAGAAACGAGATAAAAGAAGCTTGAAAGAATTCAATTGATGTTACTTTTGTGTTAAAATTCTACGAGCTTTTGAAAAAAAGGTTCAAGGCCCAGTTTTTTTCATTTTTAAGAGTGTTTTAAAATTTGGGTAGTAATGCGATTGATTTACCAAATTTGGTTTATTAAAAAAAAAATCTTGAAGGATACAGTTTTGAGTTATAAAAGGTTGAAAGCTTTCTGTATAACGAATGAATTATAATTATTGAGATAAATGATTTGATCCAGTATTTATTTGGTAAACCTTCAAATCAAAGGTGTTTATTGAAATTTGCTTGTTTATGATGAAGATAATATTAAGAATTTATTGTAAAGAAAAAAAAAAATAAATAAACAAAATAAATTACCACAGTTTTTTATCCAGTTATGTGAGTTTTATACATAAATTCCAAAACTATTTATATCGTTTTGAAGTCAACCAAGCGAATGTTTATATAATTCAACGAAAAGTAGTTCAACTCAGGATAGAGAAGGGGAATAATGTAGTGAATAAGGCAATTATTAGTAATAAATAACTAAATTTAAGTGTAGCTTTACTGATCAATGCTTTAAAAAATAGATGAGAGTTTTATTAAGTGTTTGAGAGCAAACGCTTCAATGAGGCGGAATATTAACGAAGATATGAAATCACTGATGAACAAAAGAGATAGGAATAAATATTTCGGATGGATGAAAGTGTAGCGAATATAAGAAATTCATTCTATCTGTGATTGTTGGTGAAAATAGACGCGCGCAAGTTAACGGTTTCAAACGCGTGAAATTTCGTCACATTGAGTTGAACAGATTTCGGATACGACAAAGTGGGAGACGACATTGATATTCTTTCAATAACATTGACTACTAGACGTTGGTCAGGAGAAACGAAATTAACTGAAATTTACCAGCATTGATAGGGATGATCTAATCTTGCAATCTTCAGTCAAATTTTGAATTATTTATGTTTCGATAAGTTACAGAAATAGTAGCAGTTATTTATAATTAACTAATCAAACGAGTCTTTTTTTTTAAGTTTATTTCAAACAAAGCAGAGCCGATTAAAGCTCTGGGATAAACGAAAACTGGCCAAAACTCGCAGGAATTGGGAATCGGAGTAGGCGTCGATCGTAAAGCGGACACGAGTTATTTTCCCTTTCAAAAAATTTTTTCTAAAGTAAAAAAGTGGAAAAATAGTTGAATTGAGAATTGTGGACATTTCTTAATCCTTCAGCAGTCTTTAGCTGTTGCTCGAGTTTTAAATGTGCTACTTAAAAAAACTTTCCTGTTGTTGCCTGTTCTGGAAAATAAACCGAAGATAGAAGCACTAGTTTATCAGGTGAACACATTCAACTATAGGATTGGCATTTTATTTGGCATTTCGGCGAGGCCGTTCGATTATACTTCATTTTTGTAAAATTTTCCACTTATACCAAGGTTGTGCATTCGGAAGATGTTTCAGGGGTTAATCTCAACTCAATTGAGGCGCTTAGGAGTGCCTAAATGATGATTTCGAGAAAACGGGCCCAAAGTTTTTTTTTCTAAATCAAAATTATCGATTCGCCTTTTCTACTCAATTTTCGATGGTGTGTCTCAATAGGTCTAAAATTAATGATTCTGAAAGAAAAACCAAAGTTTTTGCGATATTTATGTCAAAACGGCGAACTACTTTTTTTTTATATTTTCCACTTGCACCCCTCTGACTCCAAACAATATGATCGCATCCTTTTGGAACCTGTATGTAACGAATATTTTCAGCATGACATTAGCTGTTTTGTTTTTGTTCACACATATAATTTTCTGCGTTTTCGGGCTACAAATTTCCATGCAACTCGTAAAGAACGTGGCTTGCAAGTTCCACGGTCCTAATTCCCAAAATTTGTTGAAAACTTCCAATCTCTCTTCTTCCTTAATGGATACACAAGAATACCTGCATATGTGTTCATTCATTGGAATCAAATGCTCAGTTGGTTGCTTTTTCCGGTAGAATCCACGTACGCTTCTCCTTGATTTCGTAGCTTTTTCCACAAGTTGAGTTTTTAGACTGCCTGATTTCGTTTTTGATTAATGGCCAGTTGATTCTCCAGAAGTGGACTCATTCTCGATAGTAAATGCAGCAGCAGCAACTTCTGATTTTCGATAAGAACCATGGATGTTTCCTTTTTTTGCCAAATCTACCAGGCCCCTTTCCAAAAATGTTATGTAAATATTCCTTAAAAGACTAAATGTTATTTTTGGTTCCGACGACTTATTTGAACTTTAAGAAGTGTTCCGTGGAATAGTATGTGGCATCATGATCAGAGCCTGTCGAAAAATCTGATTCCTCTGAGCTTTTATTCGAGAGATTTTCCTAAATATATTTGCCAAAAAATTGTTGTTAAATGCGTTTCGTGTCTGCCTTTTATCCTTATTAGCATAAGCAAAATTTTCCATAAAAAAAAACAAACCTTTTAGAATTTTTCGTATATCTAACAATGAGATTTTTCATGAAAAGTGGTGTTAAAGAGTTTCATACTCTGGCCAAAAAACCTAAAACGAAGAAGAATAAGAGATTTTTCATGTTTATCGGCCTGCCGATGAAGTTTCACCTGAATCTATTTTCATCACTTCTTTATCTAGGGATTATCCTGGTTAGAAGTAGTAGAAAATCATAAAAAGTCGGGCTAGATGATGATTCTATGTTTGTTTTTTCACTACTTGTTTTTAGCTTAAACGACTGATCCTTTGGTGTCAGAAGGGTGCAAGTGCACTTGCACCCTTTTGACACCAAACGAAACAGAATTTTCATTAACACGTTAATTTTTAAACAGCTTAAAAATATTGAAATAATTTTTTTTTATACTTTGAATGTCCAAAAAAACAGTTTATCTCAGTTTTGATAAAAAATCTGATCTCAAGTGCCTCAATTATTAATAATGAAATATTATTTTCAAAACTTTGAAAATATCTGTCATTATTTTGAGGTTTTAGGGATGAGGTGCTTCCATACAAAACGAACTTAAACGATGAAACACTTTGTACCTTCGTATATTCGTACATTTAAGTTTATTTCGGAAAAAAAATCGCAATTATGATTTCACGCATTTGGGAACAAACCCAATTTTTCACTTTTATGCTCTCTATAGTCTTCTTTTACAGTAAATCAATAAAAATTAGATTCCAGGCAATCGTTAACCGGTGATCGTTTTTTTATATTGTAGACTGCTCATTAGCATCAGCACAGACTGGTTTTCGATGAGTTTGAACATTTTTTTAAGCCTTTTTCAAAGTTTTCGATAGAATATGCAGGCTGTACATATTTTCTCAAAAACAATGTGGTAGGGACCCAAATAAAATTAATCGGTCTCGATTGAGGACAATTTGGGAGATTCATCAGCATCTTGACTTTGTTGGATTGGTACCAAGTCATCGTGTCCTTTGAGTACAGCCCAAAACAGTACTGGGTGAACGAACAATCACTGATCATGCTTGCGGATCATGGGCAGCAGGCAAAGGTTCAGGCACTCTCGGACGTCAATGAATAGAACTAAGGCATTTGATTCAGTTTTATTTATTTACAGGAAAAAACGGTTTTTCCTTACTTTTAGTTAAAAAATGTAAGTATTTCAAGCTACTCAAGTTATTTAAGTTATCAGAAGATGTTCAAACCAAGTAAAACATTTTCTTAAACAGATTGGAATTGACCTAAAATGAGAACAAAAGCAAAAGATATAAAAATCGAAAAATACTAAAAATGTCTCTAATACTTTGGCCATCCCGAACAGTGTAATAATGGTCACCTGGAAGCGTTTTATATTCAAACTTGCAGAAGGTTTCGCTATCGATGATACCGTATACCGATTTTTCACATAGCAGTAGATCATATAATTACGAACTCTTGGTTTGACAGAAGCAGCTTGTTTTCGACCAAGGTGTGTATATATAGGAGGTGTTACCGAATATCAAATTCCCGATTCAGCCCTTTTGGCTATTTAGGCTATTCAACTGTGGAGCATATGGAGTTTGTTTACCAACAAACCACAGAATAGCTGTGCTAATAATTTCATGTTTGTATAGAAACTCATTGAGAGCCCCGCTCACTCCTTTCCTACTAACTGTGAAAGTCGGAGAACCTCGTGTTTAAAAAACCTTGTTTTTAACTACGCTTTAATTTCTTCAGATTCTTTGTTTTTAGACCCAGACCCAATCTTACCTTGGCATAATGGACCGTGCGGAGAAAGACACCTGTTTTGGTCACATCCCAAACTGAGGCAGTCTTACTACTGGCGTAAGCACGCATGACTTTTCGGTCCAAAGTTTTGTCCACCGGACCCGGTTTCGGCCCCGATTTTTTTTTCATGATAAATCCTCAACAAACTCTCCTTTCCGGACCGCTTCAATGCTTACTTCTTCCATTTTCGCACTCTGACTCAGCAAAGTTTTGAAGAAAGTTCACCATTTGTGAACTGTATTTTTGCGTTTTCCGGGGAAAAGCTTCTTATTTTCACGAAAATTATGAAAACTGGAGCTTACGGTACACAAAGTTTTAAGTTGAACTGTAAACAACATCACAGAGCAGAAATCAGCTACTTAAACGTCATCCGGAATGAACAGGGTTATATAAAAATAATGCTTAGACATTGGAACACGCTGTACAGTTTTCTTGTAATATTTATGAATTACTAGCTGATTTTACCCGGCCTTGCTCGGGTTTTCACTGTGTTTATAGTTTTCATATAATTGAAAAACTTATAGTTATGAAATTTTAATTGATATACTTTCAAAATAATTTCCTTTGAATGCTAATTCATCGTATCACGAAAAACATTTTTTTCACCTCCATTTTTAGGAAGCTTGAATAAATTTCGTCTTTTATTTTTAATCTTCAAAAGATAAAATTGTTTTTTTATTAATCCCATCCCCCATCTAATAAAAATCTCTTCTGGAGATCATCTTACTCATCAAGATGGTTCCATGTACAATGGAATATTCAAGATTAATTTACTTTGAAATTTCTAAATAGACTTCCGAATCTTGTTGAACCATGTTGAAGACTTACTTTTCATGTTTTCACTTGTTTGTTTGATCTTTTGCTTTTTAATTTCACACTGTTTTATAAGTACTTGTTCTTAAATGTTGAAAGTTCCACTAATAGTTTTTTGAAGTTTTCGAAAACGAATTATCTTAACCGAAGTCACCATTACAATGTTATGAAAAAGGTTCTATTTGAGTTTTATATCAATGTTTCTATTCTTGGACAAAATCCTCCCATTAATTATTGTGAAGAGGGATCAATGTTAAATTTTTAAATATCATTTGATTGCCTGCTACAGAATTCCAAAATTTTTCTCACTTGATGATCGAAATTTATTTCTGAATTCTCAGTTTTATAAAATTAAACTCATTTCAGATTTCCCTTTTATCAAACTTAAAATTCTATTTCTGTTTTCATATTTCGCATTATGTATCTTGTTTGCGATTCTAGGTTTTCAGTTCGAATTATTATTAGAAATTACTAGAAAAGGTATATCGAAATTTTTATTAAAATTTGGTTTTGCATTTCATTCAAAATTAAATCAACAATTTTTGAAACTCATATCCATTAAGGCCGGAACAAATTTCAAATCCTTCTTTTCTCACTCGGAGTTGGAACATTGCAAGGGGGGGGGGGGGGGGAGGGGGGTCAATAAAAAATAATGTGAAAAACAAATAAATTGGAATAAATTTCACGAAAACTTGTATGCAACAAAGTTGCATACAATATCATTAAACAAAACCTAAAAAACAAGTAATTTTTTATCTAAAAATTCAATAAAATCAAGAATACAAAAGGTGAAATAATTTCCATCTTCCAAAATTTGTTTTTTTATTCTTGTAGTCTTTTGGATTTTTGATTTTTTTTTTCGAAGTTTACATCAAATACTTTAAACTTTATTTATTTCCCCCTTCGGGTTTTTGGAAATTTCGAAGGGGGGGTGACAAAAGAAGAAATTAATATTTTTTACAGCCCAATTAATTACTGTTCGGAATATAAAAAAAATACAATAAAAATATAAAAACCGAGCATTTTCAAAATTGTCTTTTTTTAAAGCTATTCGTTTAATCGAAAAACGGGAGCATTCTAGTGTGTCTCTTTATTTTTTTTGTCTTTTAGGGCAAAATAAATTTCAGAAAAAATTATCAGTTCATGAGTTTTCAAGTCGACAATTTCCGAGGTAATTGTGCAAAAATATGTTTACTATGTCCTTTTTAATCGTAAATTTCTCATAAGCATGTAAACTTAGACATCTGATAAAGTAGTCCTTTCCATTACCAACACAACGCTGCCAAAGTTTTGCATATCCGATCCCTAGGAATGTAGTACAGAAATAAAGTGCTCGAACTCTAAATGATCAGAGTTTTATAAATCATCCTGAGTGTTTGCTTCATATTCAGTTCATATTCTAAACTAATTTTTTAGCAGAATTCAAAACTTCAAAATGGTGATTCAGAATTGAAAGAATTAAAATAAGATTCATCATTTGAAATTCATATTTCAATTCAGATTCAAAATAAAATAATAACATAATGAATTCAGATTGACACAAGACATCAAATATTAAATAGTACTAGATTGATTATTGAGGGCTCTGAAACAAATTCCAATGCATTTGGAATCTAAATTCAGAAATAGTTTTTTTTTACTTTTCAGAAATCGTACTGAAACTCGTAAAAAGATCCAAAATTCAATTTTCATAATTAGTTATCTTGATAATTTTAAGTTATTCATAAACCTAACTAGCTGATCCGGCTTTCAAGTTTAATGAAAAAATTAAAAATTATTAAAATTTTGATTTTTTGTATGCATTTTTCTAAATCAAATTACAAACTAATCAAAAGCAATCGCTAGAGCATATGCGTTGCAGCTAGAGGATTTTGAAATTTGATATTTTAATTTGTTTTCAAGATTTGAAATATTCAAATCTGTGATTTCAAGCTTCATAACCCAAGTAACAATTTTAGCTTTTTTATGGTAAACAAAATTTCGTCAAGACTATAGCATTAATCTTCATAAAAAGTTTAAACATCACCAGAACTCTAATAAAGCTATAATCAGGCTATTTGGCCATCCTTGAAACGCCATCATGACTAATTTTGGTCAATAAACCTTTTTAAAGCAATTATTAAGCTTGTTAGCAAATTTAGTGTTTTTCGATTCTATATAAGGGCAAAATTTATGTATGTTTTGAAATTTTTGAAAAATCGTTATTGAACACAAAATCAAAAAAAAAAAATTTAGAAGCAATTTAAGTTTTTTTTATTTGATTTAGCAAACAATCTGAATAAACCCGAGCAAAACTCAGTTTTAAACAATATCCGGACATCCCGGCCAGCTTTGACTTATCGGGATTCTTTTCTGGATGCATGGCCTGAATATATCCAGAAAATCTGGAATATACTTTATTCAAAGTATAAAACGATACCGTTCAGCATTCTCTTTTACAATCTACAGTGAAAGATACGCGGAAACACCTTAGAAATTTGGCTGAAACCATAAGTTTTAAATGATTGTGTAGCTTTTACAACATTAATTTTAAATATTTTATAAATTATCCAAAATTACTTGAAGAATCTACAAATCTGTAGAAGATATTCGGCCTATTTGGCCTTTTTGGCCGAATGCTTAGCTCATTTATTCGATGAACCGAATATTCGGTTTGATGGTTTTTCGGCGGTATTCGGCGCCGAATATTCGACCGATCGAATATTCGGTACATCTCTAGTTGTGAATGATCCGTAAAATAAACCATGAGTTGAAGGCAAATTTCGTTGTCTGACGCCACATTAAAATCCGAGATGAAAGCTTCCGCTGAACTTTCAAATGTTGTAAATGACTTTAAATCGCATAAAATACCAACAGTAACGGTATTGGATGAAAGGGATAGGAACGAAGGTTGCGGCACTGAGATTTACATGAAATGGCATGTTAATTTCATCCCGAATGTCCAGATGCTATACTCTTTTTCATATTTTCTGAGGCGATGATGCGAAAAAGAATAATGTAAGATTACATTTTTCTTTCTGTGTGTATAAGGGTTGTATGAAAGCTCCCCACTCCTTTCCATCCTTCCTGCTGGAAGAAGAGTGAAGTCTCAGACAAACAAAGAAACATTAATCGTATTCAAACACCCTTACATGCCAAATTTAGTTCCATTTGCTTGATAAGCTATGTAAAAAATTTTAAGAGAGCCTCCCACCCCCTTCCTATCTCCCCTCTGGAAAAAATGAGTGATACCAAACCATCATAGAAACGTTCCTCTTACCGAAATACTTTCCAATGCCTAATTTGATACCATTTGTATGATCAGTTCTCGAGTTATAAATACTTGTTACTTTAATTTGAAAGATTCTGTTTTAAATGATTTATGTAATTCAAGGAATTTATTTTTACAAAAAATATTTACGAATGAATGACATCCAGTATAAAAATTAATAATATTGTTATTACAGTTTTATCAAGAGCCAAATTTCAAGCTTAAACTTAAATTTGAATTGAGATTGCAAGTATCAGATTTCAATCGGAAAACTTCAATCAATTATAATTTTAAAAATTCAATTTATTTTCAATCATGGTTTAAATTTTTTGATTTTTTTCGAGAATTTGATACATTAAGCTTATTTGTTTGGAGCATAGAATTAGTTTTTATTTTCAACAAATCGAAGATGTTGGACCCCGACGTTGTGTAATTCCTCACGTTCCAGGTTTACGACGTGCAACGGTTTTCAACTTTAAACTTCCGTACCAGATGGCGGGCTAACTCAGCTGAGGCGACAACCAAACTTGGTTGTGAGCACTTTTCGAGGGGCTCAGATAAAACACACCGGTAATTGGAAACGAAACTTTATTACTTGGAAACGAACCTTACTGAGTAACGATTGCCTCCTTACTAACTTTATTGAAATCATTCTTACTCTCTATACATGACAACTGGCGTTGATCTGTACAGTGTGTATGTGGCTGTGTGGGTTTAATTATGTTTAACAATACTAGGGATGTCAGTGTTTTCTTGAGAGATAAACTGCTTGAATCCTAACAGAAGGTTTTCTTAAACGCCCCCTCCCCCCACCGCCCCACCCAACTATGAGGCCGTTCTTTTTACGGCCATGCATATCATATTGTGTTGCTCTATGTATAAAAAGGCACATCCTGCTTCCAAAACAGAAGAGTTTCGTAAAATATCCAAAAATAGAACAACACCATTTAAAGAATTTTCAGTCAGTTTTCAATCAAAATTGGTTCACAAGCATCTGAATGGTCAACCTCGAGAAAATTTACCAAATTTTCAATTCTCTAGGAAATCTATTCGTTTACCAGAACGCTTTCGCCATTCAACAGTGATAAACATGGAATACTATCTCTTAGTTGTCTAACTAAAAAGGTAGGGGCGTGTGGTTCATCTTGAGTGGTTAAACATTAACAAAAAATTAATTCTAGGCAAAACGAAGTATATCTCCTGGACCGCAAGTTTAATAGTTAAATTACAAGCTCTTCTCTTGAGTTTAACAACATGATGAACTTTAAAGGCAAACATTCATTTCCATTAAATTTCAACAACAGAGTTTTAAACAACTGTTTAATGTTTCTTGAGGCTAACAATTGTGCATCAAAGAGAAAAAAAAACTTAGAAAAAAAATTGCGCAAAAAGTTATTAAGATTTTTTTTATGAGAGAATGAAGTATTGAAGGATTGTCTTAGTTAGTGGACGTGTTTTCAACCACTTAAATCAATTTCAGGAAAAATTGGTGCAAACCGTCGGTTTCCACCGAAACAGCCGCTTTTATTTTAGTTTCACTGACAACGGGGACCGATTTCAAGAAGATATTATACACAAAAAAACACAACACGTGGTAAAGCCTCTTTTCTCAGCTGTCTCGAACACAACACACTCAATAACTCCCACCACTGACTCGCCTGGCCGACCTAGGCTGATGGACCGACTAAGGCTCTCTAGTAAGGAGATGTCGGCATTTTTCCTTTGATGTTTATTTCAAAAGCTCTCTGCTCTTTCAGTGTCGGCGTTTTTTTTGTTCTCGGGTGTTTTTTCTTTCTTTCTTTTTTTATCGTTGAATGCTGCATCCCTACACCCCCGGGGGCTGCCTGCCTGGCTGTTTGTTACTGCTGCTGGATTTCCGAAACCAATTGGGTGGATGCTTCTTTAGTTGGTCGGTTTTGGCTGAATGGGTGTGGGTGGGTGTTTGTGTCTGTATGCAGTTTTCCTCCATCACCATCATCAGCACATAGAGGGGGCACTTGGACTTTTCCTCTCGGGATGCTCGTTAAGGGGAGTGTGTCATTATTATATCTTGGCGCATAATAGGTCCATGGTGTATTGCTATTGCTTGCTACTGGCTGCTGGCAGCGATAGCTTTAGTGCATCAATGGCAGAGGTTCTTTACTCGAAACTTGGCTCTATTATGCTTTGCGGGGACTGGCTTTACTCTCTTTTCTGGCAGATAACAAGCAAAGCTTCTCAGACCACCACAGTTTGGGCTGGATCGGCTTTAGGAACTTTGGGAAAAATCATTTGAAAAATTTTAGTAGATAATAGTTTTGAATCATGAAATATACTAACCATTATGTATTTTTTTTTAATTTCTCAAAAAGGGAAAATTTGCAAATTTCGACCCAACCTCATACAAGTGCATCATAACGTTCCTACTGCTCCGCATGCCATACACATATCAAGGGGACGTTGTTATGCATAAAGTTGGTTGGTAATGATTAGGAGGACAGCTGGGTGATTGTTTTCCTTGGGTTCATCATTTGCTGCCACCCACCCTCCTCCTTCTCCTCTAAGGATAGCTTCTGTTTGCTATAGCTTAAGGAAAAAAAATGGTCACCCAAAAAAGAGCCGGGGGTTTAAGGGCCAGGACAAAGCAAAAGTTCTGACATCCGACCAACGAATCGGTGATTAAGCATGCAAATCTGAGGTGGTTGAACAGATGCTAGGAAGATGTCCTGTGTGTGTGGACCTTAATGTAAAGGTGAAATCATCAAAGGATGGAAAATCCATGGGGCGGCAACATGAAAGAACAAAAAAGACTACTTCAAGGTTGCACTACTTATGAATAAATTTGTTAAGAAAAGAGAAAAAAAATTATTTTTCAAAATCTTTTTGCCATCAAATGTGTTACCGAAGATAACATTCATTTTGTGTGATAAATTGCAATGAATTTGAAATCCTAATTCTAAAAAACTTGAGGAAATCTTAACTCGAACTATATTTTATTCATACGATATCTTAAGAAAAATAAAGAAATGGTTGCAAACTTTCAATGCCAATCGGGGCTTACTAGGTGCCTTTTTTTCAAAAATTTTTAAACATAATACTAGTTTAAAATAGTGTAAATGACTGCAAAAAGATATTTCTTAAAAATTTTGATCATTATAACTATAACAATAACAATAACGACAAAAATGACAAAAATGACAAAAATGACAAAAATGACAAAAATGACAAAAATGACTAAAATGACAAAAATGACAAAAATGACAAAAATGACAAAAATGACAAAAATGACAAAAATGACAAAAATGACAAAAATGACAAAAATGACAAAAATGACAAAAATGACAAAAATGACAAAAATGACAAAAATGACAAAAATGACAAAAATGACAAAAATGACAAAAATGACAAAAATGACAAAAATGACAAAAATGACAAAAATGACAAAAATGACAAAAATGACAAAAATGACAAAAATGACAAAAATGACAAAAATGACAAAAATGACAAAAATGACAAAAATGACAAAAATGACAAAAATGACAAAAATGACAAAAATGACAAAAATGACAAAAATGACAAAAATGACAAAAATGACAAAAATGACAAAAATGACAAAAATGACAAAAATGACAAAAATGACAAAAATGACAAAAATGACAAAAATGACAAAAATGACAAAAATGACAAAAATGACAAAAATGACAAAAATGACAAAAATGACAAAAATGACAAAAATGACAAAAATGACAAAAATGACAAAAATAACAAAAATAACAAAAATTACAAAATTGACAAAATTGACAAAAATGACAAAAATGACAAAAATTACAATAATGACAATAATCACATAAATTTCAAAAATGGCTTATGATTAATTCGTGATTTCTCTAGTTTTCAAAACTTGAATGATTACATCAGATTTCGGATGAGTAATGTGAACAGATCATTTGTTTTCATTTTTTTTTATTATTCATTTGACATTTTTTATACACGAATCAGCGTGAGTTGCGAGTAGTACTGTGCATGACTATTATGCTATAGTTTACTTAGCGTACGGACTTTTTTTTGGTTTTTGAATGTTTCAATTATTTGGTACCGGGCTCCTTTCAATTTTGACTGACTGGCTGGAATTTTGATAAACATTGTTTGATAAACCTATTTCTATTGGTTCTGCGTTTGTTAAATTTGAAGAAGTCTTTGATATCTGGTTTTTTTCACTTTTATTCAACCGGGGCTGGTCTACCTTTTGGAATGGATTCAACTATTCTGATAACACAATTACGTTGATTTACCGATTTTGGAATGTATCCTGTTCGAAGAAAACGGGTTTCTCCTGGTTTTTTTATTTCAGTTTTTTTTTAAATCTATTTACACTATGATACAGTTAGATCCAATTTGATCTTCTTTCTGCAATTAGTTTCTCTTTGGTAACAAATAATAAAAAGGTAGTTTTTGCCAAATTTCCGTTAACCTTATTCTGACTTATGAAAGTGTTTGCATATTAACATTACAAAAACTATCATTATATTCAATTTTGTTTCAATTTTACGCACTCTACAAACGTTTTTTCTTCCTTTACATCCATTTAGTTTAGTCTTAATGCTCTACTTTTCGATTTCTAGCTTCTATTGCTTTCGATTTTGTTTTCTTGAATATCTGTACATTTCGCGTATCCGATCAATCACATTTGGTAAACATTCACTCCAAAACAAAGAGGTTCAATTCTACGGGGAATTTAAACTACACATTGCAATAACCTAGTGCGGGCTGAACTGAATATCCGGTTATCTATGTGCTTTCGATTAATTTTTGGGAAAAAATACAAGCAACATTAACTCATTTAGCGGTAATCATCTGTTGCAATCTGTGTAGGGCCTACGCCCGTTAGGAAACCGAGCGAACTCCACTCCATTTGCGACAGACAGGAAGAACGAGTCATCAGCAAGAGGCCTCTTTTATCCCACAGCAGATTACATCGTTGCAAATCCGTGAAACAAGGCTAGGTTCAATTTTAATTAAAATAATCCGCTTACAAAACTGCTCACGGTCAGGAGAACAACTGTAGACAGCAGTGTCGATTGTGCCGTGCCCTGCTTCCGGTTTGCCCCGTTTCGACCGGATGTCGGACGACTTCCGCCCTGGTTGTTGGCGTTGGCATTGGGCCGGGTGACCTTGGCTTTCAGATCCGTCGTCTGGATCATGTTCGTCGACTCGTGGTCGTCCATTGCGGGCATGTCGATCATGTTCGGTACCCCGCCGCCATCTTCCGGTCCATCCCCATGGCCTGGTTCCGTTACCATGTTGGTGTGGATGTTCCGGCACTTGTTCCACTGCTTCCAGTAGCGGGTGATGTTCCGGCCGTGCGCTTCCATCTCGATGCCCTATAAAGAAGAAAAGGAATAATTTATTGCGAAGATTGTTTGTGCATTTGTAGTTTCCGATACATGGGTTGGATATACTCAATAATCTAAAATTTTTAGTTTTTTATACATCTGAGCGATGTTGTTTTTTTTTCAAGGGTTTTTATTAAAAAATCTTCATTTGAATTTGGAAGGAAAGAGGTGAGGATCTATTTTGAAAAGGGCGCTATTAAATTTAGTTTTTTTGAGGCTCATATCGCTGAATTTGCTGTTACCAAAAGTAATACACAAATGTTTATGTTTTGACTTTTACGATGCCCAGCGGTGACAAATTATCTGGTTTTTAGGAAAACCATTAAGATTTTATAATGCTAATAAATTTTAATGAATATTTGTTTCAGAAAATCTGTTTCGCTTTCAAACAGTTTTCGAAATTTTCCATTACATTTCGGTTTACGTTTAAAAGAGTATGCTGAATAAAACTGATAACTCTAGTTCACGCCATCGGGGCCAATAATTATGTATTTTCTTATTTTGTGTCCATTTCGTCATCATCGAATGTCATAATTGTCAACTTAGATCAAGTTTGGTTGGTTTTTGTCATTTATGCCATATTTGTTATCTTTGTCATAGTAACATGTAGGTCAATTTAGGTCAAATTTTTCAAATTTATCAGATATGTTTTATTTATAAATTCTGTGCTTTTTGGAATTTTTATCAATTTTAATTTTCAATTTTACCAATTGTATAGAAATTTGTTATTGTTGTCATTTTGTTGTTTTTGCCATTATGTCAATTTGACCGATTTCATCAATGTTTATCAATTTTACCAATTTGTTTGTTGTTTTTATTTTTAATATAGTCTATTTTGTCAACATTGCCAATTTTGTCGGTTTATTCTATTCTATTTTTCAGTTTTTTAAATTATTTCGTTTTTTTCGTTTGTCAATTTCGTTTTTCTTGATATTTCTGTCCACTATGTTAATTTTGTGTTCAAGAAAATCAAGAATTGTGCATTATATTCACTTACTGTTAGTTGGTATAAAAAGCTTTCGATTTTTTTGGTAAATTTATGATATTTTCGAGCAAGGTCCCATTCAGATTGATCGTTAACTCGATTTGTTTGTCAGTTTCACCCTTATGAAATGTTACGCTAGATTTGGCCGATTACTGTCAATTTGCTGACGAACGAAATTTTTACAATGCCGTTCGTGATCAGGAAGCTTTTTCAAACGAAAGGAAAAAAATTCCATTTTCCTTTGTTCGAAAAAACTTCCTGAGCACGAATGGCTTGAGAGAAGATGAGATGATGTGCATCACCCGCGTCCCAATCTCGTTTTCCCTTTCTCAGAGCAATCTGTGCTTACGAATTCTGCGTTGGGTGAAGGGTGGGACCAGTGATGGTTTGAATCATTTGACTTAATTTTGAATCATTTGCTTATAACTTCTTTTGAAAACATTTTTCCCAGAAATGATGTTCTAAACTTTAGTAGAACTAGATCTTAGCTGCAACTTTTGTGACCAACACAAACCTGTATCTCTTATGCCTTATGAATGAGAAATCGAAAAGTTTAAATTTTTGAGCAATGATCGTAATCACAATCATTTGGATTAGCGGGTTGGATTAAATCCTACAATTCATACCACATTGAAGATACATATTTATGACATACAAGAAAGTTGTAGCTTAGATCTGTATCTACTAAAGTTTAGAACATCATTTCATGGAAAAATGTTTTCAAAAGAAGTTATAACCAAATGATTCAAAAATAAGTCAAATGATTCAAACCATCACTGGGTGGGACTTACAATCGCTATCGCAAACTACGATGTGCGAATTAAGTCTCTATGATTTATTAAATTAGCTTTGGGGTTGCAATTCATTTAAAATATTTCTTGATGCTGGGCTTAACCCCTAAATTTTTTAAATCGGTTCGGCCGAAAACTGAGCTGGAAAACAAATCATACAAATCAAACAAGGTATCTTTGAAAAAAAAAATATACTTCATCATTGAGAACTCGGTTGACTTAGTCAATTTTATACTTTGGTCATTTCGCCGAAGCTCCCCCTTGTTTACTCACGGAAAATTGAACACCAATAAAACGTAAGCGAGCCAATCGTCTTCAAGCCTATGACGTCATGAAAAATATCACGTCAAATTGATCATCTTGCTGATGCTTCCAAGCCAAATCGACAAGTTTTTTTGGAGTGATCGATTTATGAAAAATAAAATCAAAGTATTTTGTTTTTTTTTTTTCTAGACTGAAGAGAAAAAGATCAATTTTTTTACGATAAAAAATCATTTTTATTGTGCAGCCCAGTTTTGCAGAAAGATGCCAGCTAAAGAGTTCTTTTTGCTGTCCATTAAGATTTTTTTAATATCTCCCTGTGGAATGGATTGAACCAACATCAATCCATTTCTCCCCAAGTGAGGCTCTTCGGTGCTGCTTCCGAACTTTGGAGCTTCGAACAGGTTTGCACATTTGGCAACCGTCATAGGTAATTTCTTGTAAATCTCGAAAAACGACAATTTACAAAAAAAAAATTGAATCACAGGCGTACAAAAATTCACGTTCTAAAAAATTTTATCAAACTTGTTTGGAAAACATGCAGTTCATCAATTTTCCAGTACGAAAAAAGTGGAAAAATGAGTTAATAAATATAATCTGAAATATAAAGCGAGTCGTAAGGACAGCTTGACCATGTTCATAATATCAAGCAAGTTGAGAGGACAGCCTGAACGAATCTATTGAAATTTAAAGCGAATTGAGAGAAAAGCTTAAAATTGAAAGGTGAGTTGAGAGGACAGCTTAATCATATTGATAAACATTTCAAGCGCGTTGAGAGGACAGCTTGAAATTGAAAGGTTGGTTGATTACGAGTACTGCCTGATCACGTCGATAGAAATCTCAAGCGAGTTGAGAGGGCAGCTTGAAATTGAAAGGCGAGTTGAGAGGACAGCCTGATCGTAAGGAAAGAAATTTCAAGCGAGTTGAGAGGACAGCATAAAATTGAAAGGCAAATCAAGAGGACAGTTTAAATATGCTATGAAATTGAAAATCAAGCGGGTTAAAAGAACAACTTGAGATATGATAGAAATTTAAGGCAAGTCTAGTAGAGAGCTGGAAATTAAAAAAAAAAGTGAGACAAGCTTGAATATCTAATCGAAAATCAAGCGAGTTGAGAGGAGATTCAACCACGAAGCGAGTCGAGAGGATTTCATTTCTTTCTAACGCGACGAACTCTACACCAATTATACTCTATTCGACACCTTGTTCGTACCTGTCGGAAGAATGCAAGAGTGCGCAAGATTTTGCTGTCATGCCGCATGCCTGCGACAGTATTTTCCAATTCTCTCATCGGTTAATATCACTCAATTCCTATCTGATTTTCAGCCATCTGGATGCCCTGCAGGTTGCATAGAGAACGTGAGGATGATTTTCTCACTTGAAACTTACGCGGGAGCAAAATTATGTGAAAATTTACAAACATGGCGGACTTTCTATCATATCCGATATAAAGTGACTTCACACAATATTTTATACGATCTTTTCACTATGCAGTCGGAATTGTGATTCACAGCACCGTTGTCAACGACTAAAGTTATCATTTCTGATAGGATTTCATGTTTGCTGGGTAGTTGATTGACCAAAATTAGAAGTAAGTTGACAGAACAGCTTAGGATCGAAAACATTTTTCGAAAGGACAGCTTTGGAAATGGACAATCTGTAGAAATTGTTCAAAATTTCAAGTTAAAGAAATTTCAAGTATAAAAAACGTGATTTCACGTTAATTAATGAAATTTTTCAAAAACTAACATCGCTAAATTTTGCCCCATTCAAAAGCTAGATCTTTTCCCTTTTATTTGAGCCCTTATTAAAATAAATCCATCGGGGGATGTAGGGCATTCATTTTTTTAAGGTTTTAAACCTTTTTAATGGTTTATTCTAAGAAAAAACAATACTATCGATGTTTAAACACTTGTCTTACCTGTAGCGTTATTGCAGCTCCATATAACAATAACATGACAAAATAGGAAATTTTCTGGCTACAATTTTGTCAAAGACATCAAAGTGATAAAAATTGAGGGAAAAGCTATGTGCTGTCCCAAACAAAGTGAAAAAATTTTATTTGAAAAATCTAACAAAACATCTCATTGCTGATTGTACTAAGACCAGAAATAGTATCCCTACGACTTAGTTATTTATTATTTAGTGTTCAAATGTTAAGGACGGTAAATTTACATTAGAAAATCGATTATTTAAATATATTTTATAAGGATTATCTTAATTATAGAGCATTCATAGAGTTTTCTTAGGAAAAAATATGGCTCCTGCTTTACTTGAAAATGTTATAACTCATTTCATATTTTGTGCTAAGTGAATGTAAGGACTTTTATGATAAAACATTTGGAACTATAAAAGAAGTTGGACTTTCCTTTTTCCTTTTAAATATTAAATTGAAAAAATAGCCCATAGTCAGTAAGAAAGATTATTGTTCTACGTTGGTATATGGTTAGGCCGAAGTTTTTTTTCTCTAAAGATTGTTTAAACAAGGACATCAACAAAACAAAATTGAATTTAAGAAAATTTTGCGTTACATGGATCGCTCTTTTTAGTACTTGGGTAAATAATCTTGAGCGGACTAGCCGAAAACTGATCATGATCGGAACTATTTATTTTACTAAGATCAAGGCAATGATTGTTTATGAATCTTATCGAAATGTAAAAAAAAACACTTTTTCAAAATCTTTTCATACAGGGTTTGTCATTTTTGCTAAAATTTATGAAATGAATTAATGTTATTGAAGCTTTAAAAACATACGCCTTTTATGCTGCAATTTTCATCAATCTATGCCGATTTCGAACGTAAATTTATTTAACCATGCAGCACCCTTGTATTTTTTTTTTATTCTTCCAGCTTTGAAGACAGAAAAGATGTAATTTTTTTTTATTTTTTCTTTCAGTGTGGAGACGGGAAGGAGGAGGAAGGCTTTCAAACATATTTTTTGGCATAATTCGATGACTTATGAAGCCAATAAAGGAAGAGTCATAATTTCAGAATTAAAATCAATCTTCATTGCCATTACTATTACTTTAAGAAGCAGCTTTCATTTGAAGAAATTGTTCATGATGATGAAATTCCAATTGGAAACGATATACTAATAATTAAATATTCAAAATATTTTTAGCACAAATTTCTTGAACTCTACAAAGTTTAGTAAAGCACACTGGTTCAACTATTTTATAATACGAAATGATTCAATAGGTGGACTGGTATTGAAAACGTTTCCCTTGTGTTTAATATTTACACTTGACCTCGAACTGATTGGAATCGGTTTGGAAAATAATTGCTTTATCAATAGAACTAATTACCTTATGTTTCCACAGTGGTTTTTATAAAAATAAATTTTATCGTGATTCATTAGAAACTGGAATTTATTATAAACTTTAATTATTGAATGAATTCTTAAGAGCAAGGTTGCCGATATAAAAATTATCTGTAATTGCACACAATTTTGAGCAAATTTTTTATCACAGAATCTATTTCACAAAACACAGAATTTTTAAACATTCACAGATTTCTCAGTACTTTAGTATTTTGAATGAATTTCAAAAACAGTTGAAAAACTAGTTTTTTTTTTTTACTTTGAAGTAGAAATGTATCATAACATTTTTTATACAAACTAATTTTTCTCCACTCAAATAAAAAAAGACCCAATTTTTCATGAATTTCCAATGAAATAAAAGTAAATAGTATCACAGAAATCCATCACAGAATTTTTGGATAAAATCATAAAAAATCTGAATTTTATTCTCAAAAACACCTTGATTCAGAGTAATGCACAGCTTCTTTTTTTTGCGAATTCTGTAATTTGAGGCATACTTTTGTATAACTGACTTGGTCTTTATCTTCAAAAGTTGTGTGGGACAATATGACCCTAAACGCAAACATTCAAATAAACATTCAAAAATACTAAAGAATTGAATTTTTGAGATATAAAAACTTAAATTTGAGTAAAGAGAATCGATTATTTCAAAATAAGATAGAGTGAATCAAAGTGAAACTTGGATTTCTTTTTTGAAGTAATAAATAAATTAGAACGGATATTTAGCGAACAACTGTGAAAGGCAAAGTTTCTGTGATTAACTAAAAATCATTAATTTTTTAACTTTTTAAACCTTAAAAGATAAAATTTAATTGAAGTTTTCACACAAATAATAGTAATGAAAGCATTTGAAGATGTTGACAGTACAAAATGGTTCCGCTCAAGATCAGAATTCTTTTTTTCTTTCTTTCAAATCTCGTAAATTTTCAGATAACAGTCCTTTTATTTAAAAAAAAATTCATTTCTCTACCGATGTTTTGCCACAGTTAAAAGTTTGCGAAATGGAAGTTCCAAATGATAAGTGTGGTCAAAAATAACATTTTTGAAACAAACGATACCCAGTACGTTTTTTGGAGGAAACGCAAACTGGTATTTAAAGAGTTCATTAAAACCTTTAAATAATGTCATTGAAATACATGTTGAATTGGTGCCGTGGTAGCGCTTGGAACTCTTACGAGTCGTGCTATTTATCTCAAAATGTATACTTATTATTGAATTCAGAATCTTAATTTTACATCTGAGTTCTGAATTTGTATTTTAAATTGTTGTTCTTCTCTTAATAGCAAGCAGTAGTTTAAAATCTTCACTAATTCTTGCCAATCCTAATCCAGATGTCATATTAAATCTGAATTTCAAATTTGATATCTGAATCTGAATTCTAAATGTGAACGCAGTATTAAAATATGTATTCCGATTTTTATTCTGAATGTACATCCTGAATTTGAACTCGGAATCATATGTTTTCCAAAATCAAAAATTGATATTCAGAGTTCATATTTAGAATTTTCATACAAACATCTGTTTCTGAATATGAATCTGAATCCTAAATCTGATTCTGAACTTTTAATCTCAATTCTTAATCGAAATTCTTTTCTATGAATCTTAATAATATTTAATACAACAATAATAATTCTGAATGCCAAGTCTATACAGAATTCTCCCAGCAAACATTAAATCGCATTAACATGATAGCTCAAATCGTTAACAATGGTAATGCGAATCGTAATTCCTATCAAATAAGAATTTTAATAAATCGCATTAAAATGATAGCTCAAATCGTTAACAATGGTAATGCGAATAGTAATTCCTATCAAATAAGAAATCGATCGTAAAAATGGTTACTTAAAGTCGGTATGAATCGGATATGATAAAAAGTGCGCCATGTTTGCAAATTTGTTCTTCCGCGTGGGGATTCAAGTGAGAAAACAATCTTGTGCTTCTTTCTGCGATAAGCAGTGCCTTGAGAGCAAAACTTGCGCTCTCACGTATACTTTCAGAATATATTTTTAAGGTGTTGAATATCGATCAATTTGTATATTTTTTATCACTTTAGCCAGAAGTTAAAAATATGTATGTATGTTGTCTCCACTTTGGTACGTAAATGCTGTTTTTTCGATTTTTTGGCGATGATTCTGTTATGTTTATAAAACGTATAACAATATTTGTTGATAAATATACCAACAAAATTGTTTGCTGGGAAATTTTTCGAAAGAGATACAGAGAAAACAAGAAAATGGTATAAAGTCTCCTTATTCTTCCCTAATTGAATATGCTCTTTGGAGCTGATTTTCGCATCCGGATCGGATATTGAAGATTTCAGAATAACACGGAAATCACGCAAATAATTTGAAAACTCCCCAATCCCTATCTTACCTTGGCACGATGAACGGTGCAGAGGGAGGATTCCACTTCTTTGGCCACATCCCGAAACGAGGGAATCTTCTTACTAGCACGCATGACTTTTTGGTCCAAAGTATTGTCCACCAGACCCGGTAGCCGCCCAATTTTTTTTCGGTTTACGAAGTTTCTTTCCTCTCCATACTTCCGAATCGCATTTCGGACCGCTCCAATGCTTACTTCTTCCATTTTCGCCAGTCGCCAACTTCCTCAGCGAAATTTTAGGGAAAGTACACCATTTGTACACGATATTTTAGCACCTTTCCGGGAAAGTGCTTCTCATTTTCTCGAAAATTATGAAAACTGAGACTCACAATAATCAGAATTTTAGGTTGAACCGTAATCAGCAACACACAGCCGGAATGAGTAAGGTTGTATCAAAACTAACGCTCCTAGGGGGGGGGGAGGGAGTAAGCTCTAGCGTTACGAATTGTGACATAGTGGAGGGGGGGAGGTATGCTCATCATTTCGTAACGATTTTTTTCCTGAAAAATTTCAGTTTATTCGCAATTTAATCGCAACATGCAATTTTTGCTAA
Organism: Uranotaenia lowii; assembly: GCF_029784155.1. Lineage (NCBI taxonomy): Eukaryota > Metazoa > Arthropoda > Insecta > Diptera > Culicidae > Uranotaenia > Uranotaenia lowii. The sequence goes on from NC_073692.1 coordinate 392,134,720, forward strand.
ATGATAAGCAAACTAAAATCACCTTAAAATTTGTAAGCATTAACAAGATTGAAACTGGTTTGTAACCAATGGATTGAATCCGTGAAATAACCGTTGGAAAACCGAATATTAGGTACAAGGTACCAAGAACTCAATCCAATCTTAAGACGGAAATTTTACTATTTTTCTCAATTGATTTTGATTATTCTGATCAGCTATTTTGATTATTCTGATGAATATTACTAAGTGGAGTATATTTTGCATTACAAGTTATGCTGCTTGAACAAAATAAAGTAAACAAGGTAGATTACCAGTTAACAAGCACAGAGCAACTCGTAATAAGACAATTAATTTATTTTATCAGAGAGTTATCATCAATGAGAACTAAGAAGCGATTTGGATGGATAGTTTTTTTTATCTTCGAAAATCATGAGATGAGAGGGGGGGGGGGGGTAATTGTCAGCGTTACGTAATTTTCATAGGGGGGTATGTCGAAGCGTTACGATTTGTGACATACGGGGGGGAGGGGGTCAGAAAAGTGCATTTTTGCGTTACGTAATTTATGGATGCCGCCCAAGGGCTATTCGCTGAACTAAAAAAAATTCGTTCGGAAATAACTCTTATCCATGTCGCTTGTTAATCTGTTTCGAGTTGCGTCGAATTGAGCCATTTCGCAGACCTGCGAAAGATCCAAATATCTCGTGTTTGGTCCGTAATTGTGTAGCAAAACCGTGTTATCTAGAAGTGTAACTAGTTTTAAAAAGTAGTAAGAAAAGCTTTTAAACTAATTTCTACACAGTAAAGTTTTGCGTCGATTTCCAGCAAAAACAAATTGTTGGAAACGTTCAGCAATCCAAATTATTGCTGGTTTCCAGCAATCGGTTTTCTAATTGCTGGATTTTTCAGCATTCTGTTGTGTTCTCGTCATTTTTGCTGAAAAATCAGCAATCGGTTTCAAATTGCTGGAATTTCCAGCAATTGATCTAGTTTGCTGGAAAATCAGCAATCGAGTTGTCAAATTGGACTCTTTTTGTTTCTGTACGTTGAAGCAAAGTAAGACTCTTTTTTTTCGAATTTTGGTTAGATTATTATAATTGTTTTTATTTTCCTCTATATTCTTCAGACATCAAGTCAAAGGTGAGTTTTTATTGGACAGGTAGATATTTTATGAAAGATCTAATCAGAACTCTTTTCTCAGGTGGCGAATGATCAACACTTTGGCACAAAGCTGCCACTCCTGAGTTGGAAAATTTATAAAAGTTCTTGGAAATAAATACAAACATAATTTATAAATGAAAGAAAATAATTGTTTTTTATTGCTTACTGCCAGTATTAAATATTTATCTTTGGATTGAAATATAAATTTGAAACTAAATACTGCCGGTTGTCTTGAAAGAAATAGCTGGTTTCCAGCAATCCGGATTGCTGATTTTTCAGCAATTTGAATTGCTCGAAACCAGCATTAACGATTGCTGTTTTTTTTCAACAATTTGAATAGCTGGAAATTTAGCTGGAAAGTCAGCGGGACAAAAAACCAGCAAAATTTTGCTGGTTTCCAGCGGAAAAAAATTTACTGTGTATAACTAGGTATATCATCAATGGAAATGAATATAAAAAAGGCCGCCCTTCAAAAAAATTGCCTCGGGCTCTCCGGAGGCTTTATCTGGCCCTGCTAGTGGTCGAAATATTTTGCGTTCGATTTGACCACCGTATTATGTTTGTTAAGCCGGTGGGCAGCGATTCTATCTGATAAAGATAAAGTCAATCTTGTTTTTAAGTCAACTTGACGAACCAGTTCAATAAAATTACCTTTTTGAACCACTTTCCCTTTTCAAATTTTCGTTTTGCGCTTGATGTAACATCTCATTTCTTTGATTCAAGGAATCAATCACTTTTAATTTTATTAAAATTTTAGCTCATTGTTTCATGCTCTCGTACTATTTAAGCTTTTAAAGTTTTGTCGAATAATTGATTTAAAGCTTTTTTTTGGGTTCACCACTGGGATTTTCTAGGATTTTTCTCAATCTTGCCCAAAAATGTTTGTCTATAAATTTATGCATTTGAGGCTATTTAAAAAACACTGAGACATTACATTACTAGGTTGATTCACTGAACATTTCATCAATTTCATCCATGTATTCAAAAGTTATTCACAAAAAAAAATGATGCATTTTTTCGAATACACTCCTTAGTCGTTCGAAACCTTTATGTTTTTCCATCAGTTGATTTTAAAGAATTTAAGATCATTTAAGATGTTGTGATGCGTTTACTGTTAACCTTTATCGTGATGCGTCCTTGGAATGGAATAGTTTTTCACAGTTCAAACTTAAAAATATCATATTCAAAAGAAATCGCCTGTTCCAAAAAGTAATTGATAGTTAAATTCCTTAAAAAGTTTAACTTATTTCCTCGGTCCCTTTTCTAAAATCTGGGATCTTTTGGTAGGCGTTTGAAAAATTTTGCACGAATTGTAAAATATTTCAGGCAGTCGGCTGATTTGGCTCAATCTGTTACTAATGTTGAAAAGTAACATGACTGCATTCTACAGATGATATATGCACCTGAAATTATTTTTAAATTCATCAATAACGATACCAATCAAAAACTTCAATCAATGTTCAAAGTTATTTTTTGATTAGATATTTCTATTTACTTTCTACGGTAGAGTTTAAGTACAATTTTCACATGAGTATTTGCATGTTTCGAAACATAATTTTTTTCCAATACTCTGAAACATCAAAAGGGCCAAAGTTCATCCTGCAACCTCAACAGTCGTCTTGTGCGGGTTGGTTGGTCGAAGTCGAAACTAGTTCAAAAACTTTTCTGCTGATGCACCTATGCAAAAATTGCCATTCTCCATATCGCCAGAGAAGCATCGCTGTTGTTGCTTGCTACCAGTAGTCACCGAAAGTGGAAAATCCAATTATTGTAAGTCGCTAAGCTTCCTTGTATCTTCGTTGGCTTGCCGGTTTTCCTTTCTGCCAAGAGAGAGAGCGGCCATCATTGGGAAGGAACCACTTTACGATTGACAGTTGCCCATCAACGGAAAAGTGGAAAAGCTAACATACACACAACATCGGATCGGTCGCCGGGTTGGTACTTTTGCTTCCGCTGCTGGCATATGTGCGGGTTTGGTTCCAGAACGGGTTCACTCACCTCGACCCTCTCGGGCTCGGGTCTCTTCACGGATTCACGTAAGGGGTCACGGAATCCTTCGGCCACATTGACTGTCTTCAGAAACGAACCGGGGAGTGTCCCTCTACAGTTTGATCCCTGGCAGTTCATACGTCAGAAGAAGAGTCGGTATTCAAAGTAGGTACTTCCCTCTCTCTATAAATAGTCGGTCTGACACAATATGGCGAAGGAGGACTAACTTCACTTCCTTCCACATTTGCCTTGATGATGGTTGAAGAAATATGGTCTCTCTTCCTACCTATCGTCCCGCAGTTGCTTTTCGTATTATCTAACCCATTCAATCACTTTCGGTACTCACACGCATGGAGCATATGCCAAAAGGAAAAAAGGAACTCTTTCTGCGAGAAGAAGGAAACCCATTCTATCATATCTCTAAACACGGCAGAGCTTTGAAGAATCCTACGACGATGATGATAAAAGATTGCTGATGCCATCTTAAGAATATTGCATGGGTACGACGAGCAAAGGAGCAAAAAAAAATCAACTACCGACCAAGTGAATGTTGGACCAAAAATGTAATCAGTGTCCTATAAAACGCGTTTTCCAGGGAAGCTTCGAACCTTCTTTGTTGTGTTTTCTTGTAATCATTTTTTCCTAGGCAGTTTTCGTGATTGAAAGCATATGAATTGATTTGAAGCGAAGAAATTTTGCTTCGAAAGTCTTGACATGGTGAAGATATTCTTGTTCATCAAAATTTGTTAGGCGTTATTGGTTGTATTTGAACGACTGATGAATCTCGATAAAATTAACTTTCCAAACATATTTAATTAGCATTAAAATTCATACTTCAAATTGAATGATAATAGCTTCAAACTAAGTTTCAATCTTACCGGTATCATGCTGTTGTTCGGGGTCCAGCAGAGGGGCTTGAAAGAACCCAGGCGAGTGACGTACTGGAAGCTTTCGAACTGGTTGGCCCAATCGTACGAGGTGAGTCGCTTTTCGAGGGTCATGCCGGCCAGCTCTGGAGGCGATGCGATCACCACCGGATTTGTTCCACTGAAAATATGAGAAAAGAAAATGATAATTATAGTAATACATAGATTGCATACATATCTTTAGATTTCATTAATTGTAGATTTTATATACAACTTCAAAATGTGTGGTATATTGAATATAGTCACCCCAAAAATTTGGTGTAGTGTACTTTAATTATTTCTTAATTATTTCCAAAACATTGTCTTCAAACGGTCGGAAGAATTCCATTGTTTTTTTTTTATTATCGTTTAGATGCAGTTAATAGGTAAACTATCAGCATAACTAAACTGTTTCTGCACATTAAGGTGTGTCGAATTGCAACTTTTCTAAAATTTCAAAATCTCTGAAGTTTTAAAAGTTTCCATTTTGGTGAAAACGAATGACAGATTTTTTGCATATTTTTAAATGAGATTTAGGAGAAAAAGAGCATCGTAAGGAAGATGCTGTTTTGTTTATTGTTTGTTGTTTAAAACATCAACGGATCACATGTAGATCCTAATGATTATACTAAATCTAACAAATTAAAATTAATATCAACATAAATCTACACAATACTTGATACACTTTAAAATTTTCTTCGGAACACGTTACTTGAGACGTCAAAGTCGAATTGTTCGGAAATCCGATTTAAAGTTTTTAGAACGCCGATGAAAGCGCTGTTAGCCCCGTAATTATTCAGGCGAATGGGAACGTAGAGCTGTAGGTTCTGGTTTCGTAATCCTCGGGGTCGTACGCTGAGAAGTATGGCCTTCAACAGTTCAGGGCAGTCGATTCTAGATGTGAGAAGGCCCGCTACAACTAGAGCACGACTAGCATTTCGGCGAACTTGAAGCGTATCTAAGCCGATGAGGCGGCAGCGGTTTTCATAGCTTGGTAAACGAAACGGATCTTGCCAGTTTAGGTGTCGTAGAGCGTACCGCAAGAAACGCCACTGAATAGCCTCGATTCTTTCAGCTCTATTCTGGTAGAAAGGGCACCAAACAGCTGAAGCGTACTCGAGAATAGAACGAACTATGCAACAATAAAGACTTTTCAGGCAATATACGTCTTTGAAGTCTTTGACTATACGAAACAAGAATCCAAGGCTTCGAGAAGCTTTGTTGATGGGGTTCACCCGGATGATGGTTTTGTCTCCGAGTATGTACTCTGCATGAAGAGGGTTCCGCTAACGGGAAAACGATATTAACGAGCATTTACTGCAGTTCAAAAGCAAGCAATTGATATCGCACCAGTGAGCAAAAGCGGTGAATTGCCGTTGCAGGAAGTTGATGTCATCTTGGCCGATTATAGTTTGAACAAGTTTCAGGTCATCGGCATATGCAAGCTTTGTGCCGCCGAGAAGTGAGAATACATCATTAAAATACGTCTCGGTGGTCGAGTTAGCGTGCTAAGACGGTAATCGCTGGTCCACTGATGACATGGGTTCGATTCCCATTTCGGTACTGGGTGTTAAATGTTAATCTTAAGAGAGCCTAAATCGGCTAAGACGGTGTTTGTCTTTATAAAAAAATAAAATAGATCACGAAAATTATCGGTCCCAAATGACTTCCTTTGGGCACTCCTGAAGAGGCAACGAACTGCCTAGAAAAGGATTCACCTGAGGGATTGCAGTGGAGAGAGAATTCTTTGCATTTGGAATGGTAATGATCAAAATTCAACAACTGCTTAACAAATTGCAACAATTTGCAACAATTAGCACATTTTCACTCTCTCTGAGCACTGGTTTCTCTCATTTGAACTCAAACCTTCTAATTTTCTCTAACAAATTGCCACAAATTATAACAAATTCAATCATTGGCTGACAAATTTGTTTGATCATTGACGATGATTCTCCGTTTATTTCAGTCACCTGGATTCATCAGTACGAACGGATAACTTTCGTCTTATTAGGTAGCTCCGGAACCAATCCAGTAGGGAATCACAGAAACCAAAACGTTCGAGCTTTGCGATGGCAATATCGTGGTTTACTTTATCGAACGCCGCAGAAGGATCTATGTAAATGACGTCTGTTTGAGTTTTCTTGGCAAAACTGTTCTGCACGAACGATGTAAAACTCAGTAGGTTTGTAGTCGTGGATTGTTAAGGCATGAACCCGTGCTGATAGCTGGAGAAATGATGTTTGCAAAATGAGAAAATTGGATCCAAAACAACCGGTTCAAACAGTTTGGCGATCGCGCATAGAGCTAAGATTCCGTGGTATTTGCTCACATCTCTCTTATCTCCCTTTTTGTGGACAGGAAACATGTGAGCTTCTTGTGCAACTTGAACACCCATCACGAACGAAAATCACCCATCAAGTTATTCCACCACCAAACCGCCTCGACGACCTGCTCGCTAGCCTGTCGCGATCTGACTGCCGGAGAGACACTTGAGCTCCTCTACTTTCACGAGGGAATGGGTACTGCAGGAGTGCTCACTTACCCATACAACTTTATGTACTCCACACACTTCTTTACACAATGAGGGAAAGATTTCGAAGTCCAGCGATGATTGAAAGATGTGCCTGATGGGTGTCAGCAGAGATGGCATAAAACGCTGCAAAAAAGTAGCTGGTATACCGTTCGAGCCCGTAGAAGATGGATTTTTTAGCTTGGCTGTCGCTTTTAGGATGGCTGCATCGTCGACTAGAATACCATTTAAAGAAGACCCTAGGGGTGATATATTTCCGACAGCCCTGGTCAGTTGCTCCAAGGAAATGTCCCCAGTTGTGAAAATACTAGAAAATTTCTCGGGAAAAAGTTCACGAATTTCTGGATTAAAATTCGCTGTGTCACTGTCAAGGAACATGCAGGACGGAAACCTTGGTTTTTCCGTTGATTTTTTACGTGTTTCCAAAAAGATTTCGGACTGGTCTTGAAATTCCTTTGTAACCGGTTGAGGCAATCCATCCAAAACAGATCCATACAAAACACTTATAGTATGTGAGTAGCATAATTGGATCGTATTTAATGTCTTAAGAAGTTCATTTCGTATCCGGCTGAAAATTTCAAAAGTTGATAGTAACGTTGAAAAATGTGTTTTAAAATAGTTTGCCAAAAGCTGAAAATAAATCACTGTGTGGGGCAAGTTAAGAATCCACTGGAGTATAAGCGCCATCAAACGGGGCACGATGGGCATTTTCTGCAGTAGAATCTAGCAGCGAATTTAACTCGATGAAGTCAACTCAATTATACACAGACAGCTAAGCTGAGCTTCAAATTTCATGTCAAGCATCCTTCAATCAAAGCAACAACAAAATAATATATGTGTTTTTATAAAATACAAACAATTCACATACACTCATGTATTACTATTCTGGTAATTTGTTTGACGGATGAATGGACTAGCCGTATAATGCAACAAACGAAACAATCGATCATGAATTGTCAGTGATGAAAAATGGCCAGGAAACGAACTCGAGTCCTCTGAGTTATCCCTCCAACACTTTACCACTAGACCAAATCGTCAGAAGGTAGTCAAGTTATATTTCTAAAAATGAGTTGACTTCATCGAGTAGAATTCGCTGTTTTATTCTACGGCAGAAAATGCTAATCATGCCCCGATCTGATTAAAGTAAAATTCTCTGTTCGCCACGAGCTTATTTTCCGGTGCTTAAAAATTATAATTTTTTTGTCACATGGGACAAAGTTTTAATTCTAATCCAAATTCAATTAATAAAGATCTAGTAAGCTTCAAAACCCTTTTTATTGGATCAGTTTTTCTTGTAAGAGATGTCACAAAGAAAAGATATTTGAAAAATATTGGAAATTCATTTTAACATGCTATTCGTGTTGTAAATGTTTATGTGATAAGTTCAATCCCGAACAATCAAAAGTCCCATATTTTCTTAAACGTATGCCTCCCACAGTTCTAATTTAGCTGAACAAAGGTTCCAAAGGAAATTGGTATCGAGTTCTGTCGAATGTAAAGAAATGTTTCTCAAATAGCCTTTTTTGAGATATGTCAATCGTATCACTCAGTGTTAAAGTTACAAAAAGGGCCTCAAATTTAATTTAATTCGTGTTAAGTTATTCGAAAAACAGATCAAAAGACAGCTATACACGACCAGCCGAGTCGACACTCACAAGAAAACGGCATATTTTTGGTAAGAAAGCGTTAATTATGATCAGCAGAACTAACTAAAGAAACACTATTTTAGTCCCTGAAGAATATTCATTAAGGATCGAAACTTTGGAAACGTAAATCAATACGTCGTTTTATCTAAAAACAAGACTGCAAGCCGAAAACACTCCCCGAAAAAACATCTTTCCAGTCAAATTTTTCTACCACTTAAAAAATGAATACAATATCCAGATAAATTCAAGCTACTATATGATGTTATACTTAAAAGTTATAAAAATGGATTTTAATTTTTATAAACCGATATTATTGAAACGGATGTTTGATTTATAAGCCGTTTCGTAATGTTGTTAAAAAATGATTGACATGCACCTTCGATGCTGGCCGGTGTCTGGTTGCCCCTGCATTTGTTCTGAAAAAAAGTGTATTACCACATCGTATTTTGGTTGCGTGTAGAGGACTCTTTAAGTGTGGCCTCGTTGCAGCGTGGTTGGTAATCATCTCAGAGTTTCGCGGTTCATATCTGGTGGCAGGCCCATTTTTTTAGTTAGGTTATTTGATTGCTTGATTAAGCAAATAAAACAAAAGTGTAGCAAAAATGGCGTGCGTGACGCCATGTATCGAACAAATTAAAAACAAAGTTTATTGCTTTGTTATCGGCTAGATGAATTGAGGAGGAATAAAGATGAATGCCGAGAAACCGGCTTTTCCACATGAAGGGCAGCGGGGTATCAAAATAAGGCTGGTGGTGACCGAAGTAAGAGAGGAGAAGAGTGTTTTTTTTTGTTGTTTTTATTTTACCGATTACTTATGAGCTGAACAGACGATTGTTCAAATTTGTAATGGAACTTCAAAATTTCAATAGGAACTTAAATTTTGGGCTGAATAAAACGAACATCTGCTCATTTATTGAACTAATTTTGCTGTGTTAGACCCGTTTGAAATCCAAATTGTTTTGCTGTATCACATTAAGTCGTTCTTTGCAAGACCGATCCGAAGATGTTGAGAAAACATTAAAAAAAAATTAATGGAATGAATTAATAGAGTTCTAATACGAGACCGAATGAGAGTATTCATGAATGAAATCAATTTTTAGACCAACAATCTACAAATTCTGGTTTATAAAGCTCCATAATGTTTACCCTTGAAGTAAATATTTATACATTTAACTCAAATTAAAAAAAAACTGATGGCGTTCTGCTGAATTTCGACGTAAACTTTCCAATTCTCTTTTCAAAAATTTTCTATTGTTGTAACTGGAACAGTTTCTCTTTTTAAAATTTTAAAAAATATTTTTATCTGTGCAACTTATAACATGTAATTTCCGCTTTCTGAGGCACTTAGTAATAATTTATTTTTCGAGCACTGACTTACAGATTTTTTTTTCGAAGCATGTTTTTTCAAAACAGATTTCGCGATTCCTTTACAATACATGATTGCAACTGAGTATTGTCTGAGAATTATGTTACGAGCTTTCCAAAACTATAAAATATGTAAAAATCGGTTGAGAAATAAGAAAGTTAGAACGGAAAAAAATGTTAGAGATGATTTGATTCCTGGCGGTATAAAAAGGTATTCATACATAAGGTTTCCGATATCTAAAAAGTTAAAAAAAAATATTTTAATGAAAATATATGTGCCAGGTGCATTTTGAAAATAAAAATAGTCCTTTAGTAAAATACGAGAAAAATTAATTTTTATAATAGATATAATAATTTAAAATTCTTAAAAAAAAATTGACCAAATCCAGTATAACTCATATTAAGCTTGCATTTTGTCAATTTTGTCGATTTTGTTAGTTAAGTTCGTTTTGTTAAATTTGTCAAATTCGCGAATTTTCTTTTTTTATAATTTTCCAACCTTGTCAATTTTGTCCATTTCGTATGTTTTGTCATTTATGTATATTTGTTTTAATTTGGTTAATTTTGTCCATTTTGCCTTTTTTCCAATATTAGAATTGTCTTAAATTTGGTAAAATTAGTCAATTTTAACAATAATATCACGCATTTTTAATAGTGATTAAATTGAAGAAAAAAAATGTGCAAAATTGTCTCCGTAAAAAAAAATTGACCGAAATAACTAAATACAAAATTTATTAACATTGACAAAAATGTCAATAATGGCAGAAGGAATTGAAAATATTAACAAAAATTGTAAAAAGTAGCACAATTTACAAAACCTATAACTTATTAGACGGATTATTTGCTTTTGAGCTTTTGCTACACAAATCATTTGCTTTTTTTTAATTCGAATTTTTCAATTCTAATTCTAAGATTTACATTTTATTTTGTTTGAATTTCAAATTTTAATTGGTAAATCGAACCGGGTTTTTTTTTAATTTTGAACCTTCAATGATGTTTTGAACGGAAAAATGCTATCTTGAAGAACTGACTGCAGTAAGAAAAAATACGATTTGAAATGAATAAAAAAAATGTATTTTTTCTATCAGCTGCACCAGGAGAACTTTTTCTCTCATTCCTAGGACACCAAATCTCATCTGGAATGGAAAGTATAATGAATTACTTTTAATCTACTTGATCCCCCCACTTCTCGAACTCCCATTGAATGATGGTAAATTTGTCTCATCACGGAGCGGGAGAATGGTGTTAAGCCATCGCATCGTTTTAAAGACGGCGACCTCTTTCCGAGCGAGCGAGGGTGAAAGTACTTCAGCCTATGTGAAAGTTTGCAGGACTAGCACCGTCGAAAGAGAAAAAAAATCAATAAATTACTTGAAAAACAATATATTTTCCTCGGTCTGTTTTCTTTAAAAGGGTGGTTTATTAGGATGTTTCTATTGGATTTCAAATAAGAGGGAATCATGTAAAAAAGGTTTGACGTTTGTAAGCTCGAAGTTTATATTTAAAAAACTTTGAAAATATTCCAAGTGCCTTTTTCAGATTTTCAACAATCCAGGTTTTATGATTCTGTACAAAAATCACTGAATCTAAAAAAAAAGGGATGTAGAGGTGCTAACGAAAGAGAAAATCAACGTCTTTGCCTTTCCTAAGAAGGGTGGTATCCAGAAAAAAATAGAAACGATTGTAGGCACCCCGATAAACAACAACATCATCGTCAGCGAGCGCTCAAGTGTGGAATATATTTTCTTTATCGTTGCCAGTTTTTTTTTATCAGGGTTGCACAAATATTATGTCCGAAATGCGTGAGCCAGCCTTCCAGAAGTTTCCCGACATCACCGTCAAGTTTTTCCGGAGACGAAGAATTTTCTTCGGTTTCCTCCGTTTTTTTCCTAGGGTAATGGAGCCCCAAAATAACTTGCACGGTTGTGTTTCCGAAAGGTCGAAATCCATTAACCGATTAAATTTATGACTCTGTAAAGTATGATTGCACGCGGGTTCGTTTATTGCAAACGATAAATATCCTTGGGATTGAAAACGATTCACAGGGAGGGAGGGATGCTTTTGCTAATTGAAAAAGGGGAAAGGGCATCGAAGTTTAAGAGTAATTATACTTTTTGCAGCCGCTGAATGTTTATTTGTTTTGATCATTAAAAACTTGTTATCGAGTTCCCAAAAATGGAATGAGGTACATTGAATCCATTCGGGATTTTTAAAAACTGTCTTCACTAAGAAGGGCGTGGTTATAACGAAAATTTCAATTAATTTCTCAAACCGGTGATCAGATTCTTCACTAGAAGATTGCAATGGATTTACCTTGGAAAAACTATGTTCATCTGCTGTGCTCTCCATTTCCAGTAGGAATTCTCGACTTCCGAGGCACGCCATTATCTTAATCCCATCAAAGATCTGGTTCAGGTAGATATACCAACTTTTTTATCCTTTCTCCAACATCTCAACAAAACCAACAAATGTCCCCGGTTGACTGGGAAAATGAAAAACGACCGGCGACGCAAGTGAATTGCATTCTTCCATTCTTCTATCTGAAACCTCCCGCCATTTCTTTTGCACCGTTAAGGTATCATGAAATTTACGCGCCATTTCAAAATTATGCGTCCGGGTCGGTGTGGTTGGTGTCATTGTGCAATAACACCACCCACACTCCGGTGTGCACACAAATATCATTCCAGGTGAAAAATGAGAAGACTGTGAAAAAATTCTCATTAAAATTTAATGATAGGAGGGCTTCCTTCTTGGCACTTTTTGTGTAGTTTCGTTTTGTCGCACTCTCACTCTTCTTCGTTCACAGTTCTTGTTTTGCTGTGGCTTACATTTGTTGAAAGTTGAGGGATTTGTTCAGTTTGCTGGGTATCAAAAATTGGTTGTGATAAGTTTATATTTTCTAGGATTTTTTCCTTCTAATTTTGGATGAAGGTTATCTTTGTCGACTGTTTTATTCAATCAAAATTTGTAACTCAAAAACTGAATGCAGTTATACAAAATGCGTGTCTCGTTGACGAAATTGACAAGAAACTTTGTCTTGATTGATTTGAGATAACTTTGTTTTTAATTCCTTTTGACTTTAAATCCAAAAAAAAATAACTAGAGGACTATCTGATACAACACTTTTTCTCTGGAGTTTGATAGATTTCTTCTGCTGTAAACTTTAACCCAAAGTTTGACTATAGTCAATAAGTTTTTACGAACTTTTTTATATTTTTCTGGGATTTTGGTTTTGTACGTCATTTAATCTTAATTCTCAACATCTAAAACTAGATCACTATGTATCAAAAAATTATCTATCTCAATGCTTATATTTGTGAAAATTGTTGTGTTAAGCTGATTCAATAACACCAGGCAATAGAATTTATATTTCTCCGAGGTGTAAAGAACTTAGGAGCTTATAACGGCCTATTTTAGAGCGCTGATCTTAATTTGCAGTGAGTTTTTTTTCAGCTCTTGATTTCGAGATAGTTATGGAAGAATTTTGTGCACTTTTCTGTTAAAATTGAAAAATATTACAAAGATAAAAAAAAGTTTATATTACAATTATCAACTTTCCAGAAGGCTGCGAGTGTTTCTGACTTCTAAAATGAAATGAATAGCTGCTTGCTTTTTGTGGATTTCCCCAGAATCCCAAAATACAATTATTTTGATCAAATCAAAAGGAAATTAAAAAAAAAAAATTACGATTTTTTAAAAGAATTAGTTGAATTGGTTTGCAGTCTTCAACAAAGTTGTTAAATAAGTTAAAAATTTTATAATCATACACTATAAGATTTTCTTCAGTAATGTCAGAAACAGTTTTTACGTTATCTACTTCAAATTCAAAGAAATTAAGAAGTAATTTTTTTAGGTTTATGTCTCTGAAACTAGAAGAGCTGGACAAACATCTGAATTTATGGTTGAACAAAGGGAGCTAAAAAATTTAAAAACTTGTGAACATTTTCATGAAGATTATTTAGTTTTTTATAAAGCTGCCAGATTTTATCAGCTCGTATTCGGGCCGGAAAAACTGGGCAATTTTATATAAAAACCTGGCAAAATCTGGGCTTTCGATTCCAAAAGTTACGACGTGAAAGCCGAGCAATATCCGGGCAAATTTTCTCAAAATCCAGAAATTACTCAAAAAAATCATGAAAGAAAATTGCAATAAAAAAATTTTCCATCAAAACTCATCGACAGATTTTGAATCGTATTTTAGACTTTCTATAAACCTTTAATGATGATTTTTGTAAAAGTCGCTAAAAAAATTTCGTTTTAGAGGCGTTCTTGTTTTTTTTTTGTTTGATTTACCAAATAAAGTGAATAAATCTGGCAAAGTTCGGGAATTTTTCAACGGAATCCGGGCAACCGGGGCCGGTCGGACTTATCCTAAATTTTGTATCAAGTATCTGGGCAAACAGTGCATGAATAATACAAGTTAAATAGTTTTTTTTTTTCGTGCTACATACACATTTAGTAATTATTTTTTAAGTTCTCTTAAAGAAAACAAGAAATCTTATAGTATGCTCAAAAATTTGGTGAGTTTAGCTTATTTTATTTGAACATATTTTTCAAACATTGATATGAAAAATAATACATTTTTTAAAATGTTGCGATTCAAAAGTGATACTTTCAAAATTGTCAAAAATTAAAGATTTTTGTTTTTAATTTTGCTTTTAAAATAAACAATACTAACAATGTTAAACAATACACCAACAAATGTGGAACTCCCTGAAATTTGTTTTACAGGAAGATTACAGATATTTTTTTTAATGAAAGTCAATTCCGTAATTAAAATCCTGTAGAAAAATGAAAAATATAATTAAAACCAGATTTTTTCATTAAAGAAATTGCGAAATCAACTCACACTCTACTTAATATTTTTTATTTTTAGCTAATTTATGTATTCAAAATGATTTGGTGAAAAAATTTAAATTTTGAAATTGAACTAACAATCATATGCGAACTCTTGTAGTTTGAACTTTCTAACGAAGAAGTCAACTTGAAAATTTTATCTTGATTGTGGAACTCATTTTAGAGCTGAATCTGAATCTTAATTGTAAATCTAAATTCTACCTGAACTCAGTAATTGAATTTTGGATCTGTTGCACAATTTCAATACGATTTCTGAATTATACAAAAAAACGATTTCTGATTTAAGATTCCAAATCAGCATTTCCATCACAAATCAAGACTTGAAATTTGTTTCACATTCTCAACCATGAAACTTTAATTTTAATTCTGATGTTATGATTTTCAATCTGAATTTATTATTTTTTTATTACTTTTAATCTGACATGTGAATTTGAATTTAAATGTGAATAAAATGAATCAAATTCTGTTTCGCCATTTTAAGCAGAAGATCTAATATTTTTTTAATGAGATTTAAAAAAAATTGAGTTTGAGAACTTCGAATAAATGTCAAACAAAAACTCAGGATGGATTTTATATTTTGAAAATTATTATCTTAATAACGAAAAAGCATGTGAGTTTCGGAAATCATGAATATAATTTTGTAAAAAATGTAAAACCAAATTTGAACGAATTCAAACAGCTGTTCATTTTTTTTTTTCTAATGATCAAAATCAGGAATCCCAAACTGGATACAGAATCCGAAATATGACAACAGAAATACAAGTGAAATTTTGATATTATGGAACCAGAACCTCTGATCATAATTTGTTTTAAAAATTAATAAGATACGTTTTTAAACAAACTGTTTTATTAATGGGAAAGAGAAGAAATGTTGAGGCCTTTATAGAAATTGCCCCGGACCCAGTGGTTCAAAATAAAAAAATTGAATATTTTAAAATTATATTAATTTTTTTGTTTTTATTGAGTATGGACTATGAAATTCCCCAAGGTTATTTGCATGAATATTAAAACTAGCGTTTTATGGTGAATTGACCTATATATAGAAGAAAAAATGCTAAATTGACTTTGTATAAATACTTTAAAACTTTCATTTTCGAACAAAACAGCGTTCCACGTTATTGAATATCTTTTAGATACTTCGCTTTAAAAATTCGCAAAAAATACTACTTTTCATGAATTCGGAATCTCTACAAAACTGTGATTTTATTCACTAGTTCTTCTATTAAACGAGAAAAGTTTCGCCATGGACACTCGGAACGTGACCAGTTAAAATGACTGGTAAAATTCACAACCCTATAACTCAAACAAGATAAATTTTTTTCGCTTGCTTTTGGTTTTATTTGCAATCAACATTCAAGACAATGAGCTCTAGTTGATTTATGGTGGGCAGAAGTGTGTCATTCGTTATGAAATTATTTATTTTCGATGCGAAGTCATGAAGATTTGTAGAAAAAGTTCACGGATTGGCCGCTGGGTGGCGCTTCAAGCACTTGACTCCCAATTTTTTTTATCTGTTTTGTTGCTCAACTATAATTGAACTTTCTGTCAAAATTTGGCGGAATTTCATCAAGATTTGTAAAAGCTATGTTAGATTTAACACATGTCCATTCGAGTAATCGAGTAGTTTTAGGTGATAAATATGTTTAATACTAAACTAGAATGAGTAAAATAATTATGATTTGTGTATTCATTTACTCAAATTTGAAGACATCAGCTATGAAACTGAATAATTTTAATGATATTTCAACATGGGTGCACGGAACATTTTTTTATGTTGGTTATCCGCCATGAGTGCACGGATTCACCGCAGTTTCTGCCCAAGTATGTATTAGACTGCCCCAAATTTGTATGGGGAATTCAAAATCTGTGAAATGTTATACGCTGCAGGCTGAAATTGATCCTAGTCCTAGTACAAGATATCATGCCAAATTTGGGCCAGATCGGATAACGGGAAGGGGTCGCTCAACGAGCCTGAAGTTTTTATGAGATTTCGAGACATTTTGTTCGGGAGAAACATGAAAAACCAGTTTTTCATCAATAACTTTGGTTTCCGTCGGCCGATTTCTTTCAAAAACGGGTTTTCTCAAAGCCTAAATTATTAAATATATTTCATCCGAAGACTGCATTTCAATTAGAGTTAAGATAAGAAAATTATTTGGCTTCAAAAATGGGCTAACTTTTTTTAAGGATGGTTTTCATCACTGTTAATGAGTCAAGGCGGTCGAACATATTGACGCCTTATTAACAGTGCTGAATACCACCGTTAAAAAAGTTAGCCCATTTTTGAAGCCTAATAACTTTTTTATCTTAACTTTTATCGAAAGTGCACTCTAGTATGTAATCACATGTATTCCTGGATCATTAGGTTCGATAAATTACCAATGAAAGTTCACTTACAGGTATTTCGGCACCCGTGTATATACCTGGCCAGCTGACAACTGATTGAACATTCTTATTGAACATTCTTATTACAAAAGGAAACAAATCTTACCTGTCGGCAACTTATGGGGTTTGAATTCAAGAGTTTTCTTGCCGATACTGGGAATCGAACCCAGTATGCCTGGCATATCAAACCAGACTCGCGCCAGCTTATCTGATAGACCACAGAGCGATGGATGCTTAAAAATATCTACTAAAACAAAATTGAAGTGAAACCGTGCACCCATGGTCAGTACCCATAGCCATCAAACATGATTTTATAATTAAATTGATAATGTGTTTTAATTTTTTGATAACTATTTGAAATATTCATTTTGTGACATACACGCATTCGTCAACTATGCCAAAATGAGGTGATTCCGTGCACCCATTATGAAAAAATATTTCCATTTTATAACAAAAATGTTATCAAATAAATAACAAAATAATTTCAAAAGAAAAAAAGTTAAAAATATTATGATATAAAAATTTCCCCTGGGCTCAATCCGGCCCTGATTAATCTGGTTCAATATCATAAACCAGTCATTAATCTAAGTTTAAAATTGATTCTCCAAACTTAGAGAAACTCAAAATGAGCAATCAACCCAAAGTATCGCAAAGAATTTTCAGGGGAAAGCAGCTTCGCATACAAAAATAATATAGGCGGAAATCGGGTCCGGTGGACAAAAGCTTACGTCTTAAGAAAAACTTTCTCAATTAGGGATGTGACCGAAAAAGTGGGATGTTCGAAAAAGTAGGGCCAAAAAGTGGGATGAAGAATTATTTTCTAAAAATAATAGTATCAGTGATGGTATTGAAAACTTGATTTAATTTTCTGACCATTCGTTTTAATTTGAAGCAGAATTTCATTTAGAAAATCAAAATTTGGTTTATTAATGCCATATTTTTAACAATAAATAAAATTTGTAATTCTGTGAATTATATTTAAAAAATATGTGACCATTCTCTGCAGTGCCTTAAAAAAAATAATTTATTAAAAACAATATCACTATGAAAAACTATGATAATTTAAGAATTTTATTCCTAGCAGCCAAACAACTTTTAATGATTTTTATTAAACACCCTCTTCAACGAAATAAGTTGAAACAATCTAGACATGCCGTTGCTGCAAGATTCCTATTGGACCCATAGATTTTTCACAGCAAGGTCTTTAAAAAAATCATCATTTCCCCGTTTTTTTACTCGATCCCAATATATAGCGCAAGCAATTGAAAAAACGAGGGCAAAAAATTGTCTCTCAAGAGGCTTTCCAATAAGCGGCAGTAGAAGGGATTAAACTTTCAACTTACCCCGCAAGTCCTCCAAGAAGGCAGGACGACAGTAACGCGAAAAAAAAGTCCACCCATCTCATCACCAACGAGAGAGAGTAGCAAAGCCCGAAAGTAGCAGAAGCTGTAATCCAACTCCGAATTAATTAAAATCTTTGAATTAATTGTATCATGAAGTGGTTGCTGACGTGTTCGGTGGGGAAAATTCAGAATCGGTGATGGGAGAAGCTTTTCTTGATACATTGGATGGGTCGAAGACAGGAGGTGAGGGAAGTTGAAAGCTTTACGAGCGCAAGGATGTTCCAATGGGAGGAGTATAAGAACCCTCTTTTTAACACTCTCACTCCACCAAAACGAGGTTGAAAAGTTAGGTTCCAGTTTTCTCGGTGGGAGGGGATGAGAAAAGTTACTCGGAAAAGGTCCTAAACATCTTCGAAATTGTACTGGTAAATATGAGCTGCTTTATCACCCCCCTCAGGGGGAAGTTGCCAAAAGAAGGATCCCTCAAGGGGAAACCTGAAGAAAAGTCAGGGGAGGGTTAAAAAGGACTAAGCAAGATAAGAGTCCTTTTGTGTTTGGCAGCAAAGTTTTCCGCGGGCATTTGCTCCTAACAAGCAAAAGGTTCGGGGCAGGTGCATTAGCAAGCAGCATCAGAAACTGGAGAAATTCTTCGAGGCACAGTTGCATGAATAAGATACAACTCCGAGTCCAAGTCAAGTAACGTTCCCTGTGTACTTAATGAGATTGACCCGAAAAGTTTGTGCTCTAGCAGCAGCAGCAGCAGTAGGAGGATAACGATATAATTGTGTCGCTTCACGTGGTGCAGCAGGGCCCAGTAAAACGAAATTTCACGTAATCTCTTAAAACTTGAGCCCGATGACAGTTGTGCATCTTTTATTTGCCAAGGAGATCAAACCGGTCTAAGCCCGGAGGTGAAGATTAAAGCAGACTTGATACGCAAACAGGTCCTAATTGGTGCGAGGGAAATTTGTCACGGAATCAGACTTTGATAAAGGATCTTTGTAGAAAGACATCTAATTTGTTTGTTCTTAGATTTTCTAATAAAATGTTTCCAAGTTGCAGTTTGGTGGTTAACTCACCCTTTATAGATTGAAAAAGTACTGAAAAAGTAAAATAAAATTGTCCATGAAAATATTTTATACCTTAAACATGATCCAAGAAGCATTGACGTAGTGAGTGTTCACGTCTTCTAGGCTAATGGTCATGAAGTCGAATCCCGGCCATGGCATTATTGAACACACACACCGAAGCACGATTCCATTTTTTTTTTCGATTACACTTCTTAAGGAAAATATCTTCTCAAGGGAACATCGAGCTTCATTGAGATCCTTTATATGTGTTTTGAATCTAATATGAAATAAAAATGTAGTATTTTTTTTTTCTTGTTAATCAAGTATTCTAAACAATATTGCACACTGTGGCTTATTGGAATGTTTCGAAGTATCGCTATTCAGAAATTTATAGAATTATATTTGAAAAAATATATATAAAAAATCACAACAAACTTTTGCA
Source organism: Uranotaenia lowii (assembly GCF_029784155.1). Classification (NCBI taxonomy): domain Eukaryota; kingdom Metazoa; phylum Arthropoda; class Insecta; order Diptera; family Culicidae; genus Uranotaenia; species Uranotaenia lowii. The sequence goes on from NC_073692.1 coordinate 392,154,389, forward strand.
GTTTTGAAATAGTTTGTAAAAATACTAGCTTTTATTTTATTTTTATGTTACTATCATAAGAAAAAAAATGAGATGAATATTCTATCGGTTGAATCAAACAATCGAAAGAATCAATTTTATTTCTTATTTCTTTCTTCTTTCTTCTTATTTCTTTCTTCTTTCGTTTGCTTTTAAGCAGTAGAACTATCCAACCAAGTAGGCTTACAATGCAAATAACAGATCCTATTTCGTGAAATATGTACGTCATCATTTCAATGTTAAATTCTTTTTTTCTTACAGATGAGTATACCTGATTGTACTTTCACAATGTTATTTTAAAGAAAAGTTAAAAACTGTATCATAAATTTTACAACCTAAAATGTGAAATTTTTAAATTAATTTACACATGGTTACAGGTGTAGGTAAAAAATTGTAATGATTCAGCAGGATTGAATAGGATTTTCATAAATGTAAAGCAAAAATATAACAGATTGGTTCCAAAAAAGTTTATAAAAAATCGTAGGTCCTGTAGTCTTCTTTGCTACATCGAATATAGACCCTGAGCGACTAATTGAATTTTGAGAAACTCAATTTTAAAAGATACTTTTTGATTTCTCGATAAAGCTTTATGCTCTCATGGCCTCAAATAAAAAAGCTTTGTTTACAATTTCATATTCTTTCTTCAGATTTAATTTTGAAATGATATCAACTTTTTTTCGAGCATTTTTAATCTTAATTCTTTTTTTAAATTCTTTTCAATAATTTTTTCGAATATCTATTCTTATATTTTAATATTCTATTCGATTTTGAATTTCTCACAGAGTTGGAGTACAGAAGTCTTTAATATGCTTTGAATTAGGATTTTAAATATTGACTTGAGCTACAGAAGTCAATGCGGATTTATGAGTTTTTTTCAATGCTGAACAGTTTATTAATATATGAAACAAGGGTAATGCATTAGCGAAAATTTGTTTCATACGTCAAACTGAGATGTGAAAAAAACGTAGCAAGCTTTGGTCGAGTGCGGTTGAAAAATTTTTAAGCTGTCGGAAATTTAGATAATATTTTTATTGAAAGATAGGTGTGTTTAATATAAAAACCTTTGTTGAAGTGAAGAAAAGTTGTATAAATGCTAAAGATTAATTTATTCTTAGTGACTGATTCGAAGGGGCCATAAATACGTCACCCGAATTTTCCTTGGTGATTTTTTCAGTTAGACGGACGATCAATATAAAGTCTGCTTCATTTAATATTGGAACACAAACAATTGCGTGTAGTTCAGTCATTTATTAACGAATTCATAATTTGTTTTTCATACAAATGTAGCATTTTCTTTACTCTTTCATAAAAAAAAAATTAAAAAAATTATTCATTGCTGTTTCGAAGAAATTCTCGTACTTTTCCCGTAATACGGCACATTAGGCGGCGCACACCCTTTTCGTCCACCGTTTTGGCGATTTGATTCCACCAGTTCTTCATTTGAGTCATGTTCCTAACAAGTTTTCCCTTTGCCTTAAGCCTCCGCTTCGTGATTGCCCAGTATTTCTCTATCGGCCGGAACTGGGGGCAGTTTGGGGGGTTGAGGTCCTTCGGTATTACGTTGACCCCGTTCGTTGCGTACCATTCCATAACCTTTTTGCTGTAATGGCAGCTTGCGAGGTCCGGCCAAAACATTACTGGACGGTCGTGGGCACGAATAAACGGCAGAATCCGTTTCTGTAGGCACTCTTTTTTGTAGACTTCTGATGTCATTGTCTTGTCAGTGAGAAAGACTTTGGTTTTTCTTTCCACAACTGCATATCCCCTGCCAAATCATGTACTTGCGGGCGAATTTATCCGCAAACACGAACTTAAATTTTGCAGGTACATCCCCCCGAGCCGTCGCCAAATAAAATTTTTGACCTGGGATTTGCCCAAAGTCCGCCTTCACGTAGGTCTCATCGTCCATCAGAATACATCCGTCGAACTTGGTCAGCACTTGGTCGTACAGCTTTCGAGCACGGATTCTGGCCACATTGTTCTGCTTCAGCGTCCGATTTGGCTGTTTGCTGGCTCGGAATGACCTTATTCCTTCCCGGAGACGAATTCGTCGCACCGTACTGTGAGCGGCCTGGAACTTATTGGCCAAATCGCGGTCTGAAAGATTGGGATTCCTCTTGGCGGCCTTGATGACTTTCCCACGCAGTTTCCGGTCGACAGTTCCACTCCGACGCTTCGAATGCGGCTTCCGAGCCGTCGTCAATGTTTCCTTGTACTGCTTGATAACACGCCATACGATATTTCTGGGCATTTTAAGCTGTTTAGCTAGCTTCGACAATGGATTTTCAAGAAAACTGTGCACAATTTGATCTCTCCGTTCGGCTTCCATGGCGGTTGTTTACAAAATGCTATCGTTTGGTGTTATGACATAAATACATGGTGAAAGGTAATGAATTTCCCGACACGTGGGTGAAAAAAGTTTCCAAATCCGTCCACTAGGAGCGCCACAATGAGCAAAAGAATTTGTTCCAATATTAAATGAAGCAGACTTTAGAAGGATGGCCCCATATATACCCATAAGCTAATTGAATTTAATCATTTCCAGTAAAGAGAAGATTGAAAAAATTTAAATGTCAAAAGCCAGTACATATATTTAACCTCTTCGTAAAATATTTGACCTCTTCCAACCTCAGCTTTCAACTACGGATGAAGGTGCCCTTAGCAGTCCTAGATATTTAAAGCTCACAAAGACTGGATATTTTCATACTAAGGATATGATCATTTAGTATCCGGGCAGTTACAAACGTGTGTATTTTAAAACTGTTCATATGATCGAAAAACTTTCTATGGAGGAAATGAAGGTGTTGATGTGAAATTTCATGTTAAAATATAAAATAAAATCAATGATTTCAAGAAATACCCTAATTTTTTCATAAAATCTCTTTTTTTATTTTTGCACACTTTCTTCAGTGATGTACTGATTTTTTTTTACCACATAAGCAAAACCTTTGTAGAATCATGATATTTTACACAAAATCACCTGGAAAAAGCAATTGGAATCTGGTTGGAATCTTTTCATGAGTAGCCATCTCGAAGAATTTGATCTCTTAAATCCGGTTTTAACATAATTTTTCTTGTCCATCAGAACACATCTGTCATATTGCGTAAAAATCAGATGCACAGATTGCGATCTTTGAAACTGATCATCAGTAGTTATTTGCGGCTAGTGAAGTAGACAATGTGCAACTCGAGACCCCATACACCCAACCTTCGGGTAGTGGTCATATCACCTCTTGTCTGCAACTCCGATTCTCTACCTCCCCGTGGTACTAGCTGGGGTGCGAGCAACCTTAGCGGAGATCGGGTACCCAACCCCGGTGGATGCTTTGGTCGCATGCAGAATGAGTTAGGGGGCTTCGTACGCGTCTGTTCTCCATGTTAGGGGCGGCGTGCGGAGTGCAACAACGTCCTGGTGGTGTTCGGGACCCAAAACAGCAACATCACGACGGTCCTCCTGCGAGATAGTGGGGTTAGCTGCGGGCCTTGCGAGCCTGTGACTACTAAAAAAACATAAGCAACGAATAACGAACAAATACAGTAGTTATTTGCTTGGTGTCTACTAGTCAGGCAACACTTTTTGCCTGCCGGAAATAGATTTTTTGCATTATTTAAGGAGTCTGCATTCAGTTATCCCCACAAACGATAGACTTTTTACCAAATTTAAGATCAATGGTTGCACTCCGATGGTTGGTTTAAACTTCGTGAGCATCCTAGAGTGGCTACTTATTCTTCTTAACCATTTGGTTCGAAAAAAAAAATCAGAAACAATCAACAGTTCATGAGCTTTCAAGTCAACAAAGAAGAATTTTCGAGGCGCAAAATGCGTAAAAGGAGCAAATTTGTGCAAAATTATTTTTACCATGTCTTTTTGCGTCGTAAATATCTCAAACACACGTTAACTTAAAAATCTATTAAAAATAGGCATGATAGTCCTTTTCATAACCAACACAACGCTACTTAGGTTTTGCATATCCAAGCTCTATTAACGTTTATATTACCGAAATAAAGTGCCCGGATACTAAATGATCATAGCCTTATTTGGTACAAAAATAATATCGCATCTCTATCTAAATTATTTTAAAATTGAAAGAAAAACATGACATAGAAACATTCAAATGTTTGAAGTGCAGTTGATATTTTTTTCTGGAATCCAAAATGAAGGTGACATTTTTTTTTCAAAGAAATAATTGTGTCATTTATAACTGATGAGTAATAAACTGTGTCGTATTTGTCAGAAAAATTCATAAAAAATAAAATTAACGAAATTTCAAGAATAAGATACAAAACAGAAAGGTAAAACCAGCATATCCGAATAAGTATCGTGACTGATGTTGAAAGTCTACTTCAATCCACTATTTGAGCGTAAATATTTCAATTATATGTTATGAAGAACTATTTTTCGTGCTAGTTGGTTCATTTATTTTCTTCTCCGTAATCGTGAAACCATTAGGAGGCAAAAAGTAGAATTGCAATGGATGAATTTTAAAAAACAACCTTATTCAATTATCACAACTGACAACTTACTGAAAATTTTAAACCAAGTAACAGCGTTCATACTTTTCATTCCCAAAACATTTATACTTTTAATATTTCATTTGGGAAGTTTTGAAGTTTGAATTAAATACCTAACTATGGAAAGTCGTTTTTAGTAAATGCATCAAAGTAACAGAAAAAACAATCCTTCCCTCATTCCTCATTGACTTCCAGGACGTGGCTGGCGCTGGTATTGATCATTTCAAAGGGAAAGCATGAGTTTTGTGCACTGAGAATATTCCACCATTCTATTGACCCTTGCACAAAATAGATGGCCTCAATCAGTCACTGAGTAGCAACCATTGGAATAGAAAATTAATCTAGCAGAACTATTTAAATTTACAGCGCTCAGGGGTGGAAAGATAGACTTTTAAAGTCTTCGGTAACATTGTTCAGTTTTATAAGGCACAATGTTTGATATGAATCATAAAGCCAAGGAGTCTAGCGATAGCGAGATAGAAAAGCTAATTTTTTTGTTCAGCATTTTGGGCTTTAATTTCTTCTACAAACTTGTTTATCTTGCCAAAGTACACAACTTGGCTCAACAAGTCATAGTTCTACAATTTCGTTTTAAGGAAATAGGGAAAAAACAGTATTTAGAATTTGAAACGTTGTACGTAAGTCAAAACGTTTAGCAGAAGTTAAAACAAGTCAAGACATACAATCGCTTAGTACATTATCTATGTTTTTCTAATCGCTGAGGTGCTGTAGAGAGCATTAAGTTTTTTTTAACGATTTTTTATTAAATGTTCATCTACACGCGCACATTTTCGCAACACAAGCATAAGTAAATTTTTTTTTTGATATTTCGAAAAACCATTTCCGCTTAAAATTTGCGCAGAACTCGCAGAAGTGATTTTGATGATTGAAAATGCAGTTTTTGTATAACAGGGGGCAGAGAGTGCGTATCCCATGAACTGCTTTTGGCCTGACTGGAGCAGCTTCAGTCCTCCGATCGAGTATGGTGCTCCAAGCCACAGCGAACAAGCGATCAATATAAAGCTTTAAGAGTTGTAGTATCGGCGAATTCTTTGGTGATCTTTACCAAAAATTCCAGGACTTTTTTGGTTTCACAATAACACAGCGATCTCAAATGAGCTCGACTCTTTTTAGAGCCACTTAACAGGCAGTGTAGGAAATTTTCGACTCTACTTTTACCTCATCGAGATCTTGTTATAGTGACATTAAGTCTACACTGCCGGCCAAAAGTTTGGGATCACCCACTAAAAAACATGCAAATTTTGATCGTTCATATCTCAGCCGTCTTATGACATATTGAAAATCTTCTGATCTTATTTGAAAGGTAATGAACAATAGCTATCTCGGAGGTTTTTGGCCCAAATATAATGTTTTAGTTGTGAACTTAAAACTTAACCTAAAATTATAACATTTTCAAAAAATCGCACTCAATATTCAAAGCCGATCATCTCGGGATAGTGTGGACCAAATCTCAAAATTTGAGTGGCATTAGAATTCCTGTTCTTTACTTCTCAAAACACAATCAAAAAAATTTGAGAAAAAATTCAAGAATGTACTTTTAATTAATAAAATAGACACTTGAGTTATCGTCCAAAAGTTTGGGATCACCTCTTTGTATGGTGAGTTTGGGATCATTCTTATAAAAACATGCAAATTTGTTTTATTCATATCTTTCTCATCTCACATCGTATTGCAGATCTGAAGGGTTCATTGGAAGCTTACGAATTGTTGGTTTTTAATAAATTCATTCAAAAATTATATCCCGAGATGATCGGCTTTGAATATTGAGTGCGATTTTTTGAAAATGTTATAACTTTAGGTTAAGTTTTAAGTTCAAAACTAAAACATTATATTTGGGCCAAAAACCTCCGAGATAGCTATTGCTCATTATCTTTCAAATGAGATCAGAAGATTTTCAATATGTCATAAGACTGCTGAGATATGAACGATCAAAATTTGCATGTTTTTTAGTGGGTGATCCCAAACTTTTGGCCGGCAGTGTATGTGCTGGTACATTTTGAGTTCGTTTGCATAGAAAACTAATTCAGAATGGATAAGTTCACAGAGGTCGTTAATAAATACTGTGAACAAAAGTGGACCTAGATGACACCCTTGAGGAACTCTAGATGGATCCAATTTACTAATAATTTAAATGTTCATGGATTTTTTTTCACAATTTTTTTTTATTAATCTTCCCAAATTTACATTTGTGATTTATCAATTCCAAGACACAAAAGAAGGATTCCAAATTTTTTTCGGCCATAAAAATCACAGATTATTGATTGAAAAGAGCTGCAAAATGCAATGTTTTCCATACAAATATTTTTCAATTATATTTAAGGAAAATTATTTTGTAAGGTTCATATTTGAGTATAGATGATTTAGAATGAGGTCAAATAAAATAGAAATACATTCAATTACAAATTTCTCCCACGCAAGTATGGTCGGTTGACATATAAACCCATATGCTTCCACTTCTTTTATTTTTCTTAGTTGAAACTTTTGAATCCAACTTCAATATTTGTGAGCTTGCTCCATACCTGGTTCACATTTTCCAATGTATAATGCATTTTGCGGTTTTCGAACGTATTGTTTAGGCTCCCGTATCCGAACCGAGTCCTTACTTTTCAACGGCAGCGCTTCGACCTGAATCGAGCAGCACAATTGCTACCTCTTTCTTCTGCCCGTTCCATTGACTATGTCCTTTGATTCGCGGCCCAGCTGGACTGACCAGGTCACCACAATACCAGCTAAATCAACCGCTAAATTTAGCAGAAAATGGCGTTTTTCGGTTTTAGATCGCCTCATTTCCCCTCGGCTGCCCAACGACGCGCAAAAGAGGCATGTACACATGGTCGTTGAAGTTTCAATGCTTGTTGTTTTTTTTCTGCTAGCTCCCTTCTTGTTTTGGCAAAACTGGAGGTTGGGCTTTAGGCATTTTGTGAAATAGGGCCCGCTCCAGGACAAATTTATTGGAAACCGCCAATCGGTGTGGTTGAACAGCCGGTCGTCGCCGTGCCAAAAATCGTTCCCGAATCGTGGAACCTGGCACTGGACTCTGGCACTGGTTGGCGGTGGCTTTTGTGGGAAATTATTTCAAATTTTGCGGTCAACGATCGATCGAAATGCGATTCAATCGATGAACTGCTTGTGGGAACGATTTTTAGGATATATTGATGCTGAGAATGAACTGCCTAGATGAGAAAATGTGGACTTGATAGGCAAAAATAACATGAAAATTTGACTCGTATGAGGTTTTCTTCACAAAATGGTATTGTAAGTTTGATTCTCACTTCCCTTCGGTACTTTATTTTTTTTTCTTGTTTCTGGGATGAACTATTAAATTGGATGAAAGACATAAGACATAAGACATAAGGCATAAGACATAAGACATAATACATAAGACATAAGACATAAGACATAAGACATAAGACATAAGACATAAGACATAAGACATAAGACATAAGACATAAGACATAAGACATAAGACATAAGACATAAGACATAAGACATAAGACATAAGACATAAGACATAAGACATAAGACATAAGACATAAGACATAAGACATAAGACATAAGACATAAGACATAAGACATAAGACATAAGACATAAGACATAAGACATAAGACATAAGACATAAGACATAAGACATAAGACATAAGACATAAGACATAAGACATAAGAGATAAGACATAAGACATAAGACATAAGACATAAGACATAAGACATAAGACATAAGACATAAGACATAAGACATAAGACATAAGACATAAGACATAAGACATAAGACATAAGACATAAGACATAAGACATAAGACATAAGACATAAGACATAAGACATAAGACATAAGACATAAGACATAAGACATAAGACATAAGACATAAGACATAAGACATAAGACATAAGACATAAGACATAAGACATAAGACATAAGACATAAGACATAAGACATAAGACATAAGACATAAGACATAAGACATAAGACATAAGACATAAGACATAAGACATAAGACATAAGACATAAAACATAAGACATAAGACATAAGACATAAGACATAAGACATAAGACATAAGACATAAGACATAAGACATAAGACATAAGACATAAGACATAAGACATAAGACATAAGACATAAGACATAAGACATAAGACATAAGACATAAGACATAAGACATAAGACATAAGACATAAGACATAAGACCTAAGACATAAGACATAAGACATAAGACATAAGACATAAGACATAAGACATAAGACATAAGACATAAGACATAAGACATAAGACATAAGACATAAGACATAAGACATAAGACATAAGACATAAGACATAAGACATAAGACATAAGACATGAGACATAAGACATAAGACATAAGACATAAGACATAAGACATAAGACATAAGACATAAGACATAAGACATAAGACATAAGACATAAGACATAAGACATAAGACATAAGACATAAGACATAAGACATAAGACATAAGACATAAGACATAAGACATAAGACATAAGACATAAGACATAAGACATAAGACATAAGACATAAGACATAAGTCATAAGACATAAGACATAAAACATAAGACATAAGACATAAGACATAAGACATAATACATAAGACATAAAACATAGGACATAAGACATAAGACATAAGACATAAAACATAAGACATAAGACATAAAACATAAGACATAAGACATAAGACATAAGACATAAGACATAGGACATAAGACATAAGACATCAGACTTAATAAAATGTAAATTGACTATTTGAAATTTCGAGGGTCACACTTTTGAGGAAATTCTTAAAACAGATATTCATTTTCCAAAACATTAAAAACTTGAAAAGGATTCAAAATTTGTAACTTATAAAAATCCCGGCAAGCTAGCTCAGTAGCAAGAGACTCCTCGAGCTGGGTCTCAGAGTCGGCTTACTACTGGGTAATCGGAGGACCTACGCGAACAAACTTTACACAAAAAACTATCACAATTCTTTCACAATAATTACAACAATTAATTTGAATTAGGGAAAATGTATTTATTAAAACTAAACGAAACTTTGATTTAAAAAGAACTTTTCAACTTGTACTTGCTTTATTTTGGACTTTTAGAGAGTGTTGTGTGGGTGTGGGTGTGGTATTAAGTTGATGGGACGTACCGGTACTATTTCTGCTGCTGGTTCTGCTGTGGCGGCTGCTGCTGAAGTTGCCTGGTGCCCCTTTCTCGCTCAAGCCGGCTTGTTGTTTTTGGCTGGTTTGACGTTGCAGGTTCTTCCTCCCAGATGGGAGTAAAGACAGCTGGTCCACAGATTACTCTGGGTTCTGGGACACGTGGCTAGGCGGTCTATTTTCGAGTTAGCCTCCTGACTCGTAATGATTTTGGAGCTGAGTCAGGAGAACTACAGGCGTCTCCTCTCGTTGACGCGATCGGTTCGGCCCAGGAACTGGCCAGAGTGACCGAACCGAGAGAGGCCTCCTTTGCGGTTAGGGCTTTGCCCGAGGTATGTTCTCCTTAACGGTTATGGCCCTCGAGCCAGAGAACTTCACTGTCCTTCTACGGTTAGACGTAGCAGATCTTAGACCTGCTAGGCCGACGCGTGTGCAGTCCTTGGGCACTCCCAAGGAACCAACTGATAGGGTAAAAAAAAACGAAATTACCCTACCAAAGCCACTTCAAACTTAAAAAAAAATAAAGTTTTGCTCCGATGATGTTGAGCACACGCACGCCTGAACTCGAATGACCCTCTCCTTCCGGATGCGGGTCTTTGCCGCCTTTTTCTTGTATCAGGGTGGCTAGCGAACCGGGAAAACCGGGAATACCGGGAAAAACTTTGGAATTTCAATGCGTCACCGGGAAACCGGGAAAAAACCGGGAATATCTTCACCTCACCGGGAAAATAGTCATGATTGAAAATTTTTCATGGTTTTTCAAAAATATTTTTAAATTAATTTCGAAACGTAAGAGTAGTTTTTGACAGTCTCGACATTGATTTTTGTTCATTAGTGAACAAACGGAGTTTAAATCGCTTTTTTAATTAATTGCGGTGCAAATATGAGATATCTGTTTTTTCGCTCTCTGCAAATGTGCTACACTCACAAGCACAACTCAAATGTTACAAATGTGATAATGAAACTATAATCGCCAAAACTAAATAACTTCGGTAATTCAAATACCAATTTTGTACAATTTGGTTTGGTTTCTGAAAAATATATATGATTTTTTAGCGGTCTTTGATGTGTTACCTACCTGCTTAATAACCTTTTAAGTTATCTAGTTTCAAACTATGAGTTTTAGTTTTCGACGTCATATATATGTTTCATAAAATTATTATCACCCGAAAAATATATATTATTTTTAATGTTGTTGTTGTGTTTGAATTGGCCTGAGGAACAAAGCCTTATATCGCAAGTGTTTTGTTTTTCATTTTCCTACGTTAATCTTTTGCTCAAAGTTTCCTACGCTGGAATATACGTCTTATGTAAAAAATGTGTCGAAAACAAGCTCCTATCAAAGTTGAATGTCTTTACCCTCAAACAAAATAATATTTTAAGGATACAGTACACCTCAGGTGAAATGAAAATGAAAAATCTTCTTTCGACAATTGCTCAAAAAATCGACATAAGTTTGTTGTAACATGGTGGAATCGATGGCGAATAGTTGAAAAATGAATTTTGAACTGGTTTTGGTGTTCAAAACCTCTTCAAAATGTTTTAATTTCGATTCCCCCGATTGGACCGCGGAGATTTCCTCATATTGTGGGAATCAAAACATTTTTAATAATTTTTAAACTCTGAGACTGGTTCAAAATTTATGTTCTAACTATTCCCCATTGATTCCATTATGTTACAAAGCCAGTATTTGTCGCTTTTTTAAGTTGTTTATAAAATAAAATTTTTCATTACCATTTTCACCTGAGGTGTACCGCGACCTTAACATTCATACGATTAAAATTAGCTCTGTCTTATTTCCGATTTTCTATATTTTCACGAATCTTTAGTTCAAATACCTAGGATACTACTAAAGTTATTTATGATTTGTTTACAAAAAACTATTTTTTTCCTAAACATGTGTTAAGATTTGAACAAAAAATATAACTGCACTTTTAAAATAACTATTTTTTTCTGCAAACTGGAGATTTTAAGTTTTGTAAGATAAATCCCTATTCAAGTTGATCAGCTGATTTTATTTTAATTTATTACACCTCTATACAAATTCTATAAAAATTTAAATTTGTACAGTGGCTCAAAAGAAACATATTATTATTTCAAGATCAAGATAACCGGAATTGTTTTTCCAAAATTGTTGAAATTGTGGCCCATTTCGTTGGATTCGTTCCAAAAATTAATAAAAACTCGCAATTTACACGAAAAAATCACGAATTAAAAGACATCAATGTGAATGTCATGATTTCTTGCCGATTAACAAGTTTTGGGAAAAAAGTGTTAAAAATTTGGGGGCCTTACATTGATTTTTTTCACAATGATTTTATATTAAAAAATGAGTATAATAAATGCCGGGAAAATCATCTTTTTCAACCGGGAAAAAACCTGGGAAAAACCGGGAAAAACTTTGGAATTTCAAAACGAAAAAACGCTAGCAACCCTGTTGTATGCTTGGGCGAGGCGAATTATTCCAGGCAAAGGCGAGGCGAAACATCCATGTTCGCCTTCTAGGCGACGGCGAGGCGAACACCCACTTGCATCAACCTGTTCATACAATCCCTCACAAAAGTGTTATACACAATTTATTTACATAATTAAAATTACAAAATTTAAGGTCAACAAAAAAAAACTAAAATGGAAAAATAAATTAAGAACCGTGACAGCATACAAATAAATTAAAACAAATTGCACCCGTTAAAAAAAACAGAGATGCTTTGTAACTGAACGGTTACAAATTGCAAAAAACTTCTTCTAAATGACGGCAGTATTCATATTTTGTTTCAAGGAATATTCAAAAGTCAATATTATACAGTTTATTTGTGAAACAAATTTGTTTTGTAGTCTAAATGACCAGTGAAAATTCAAATAAAAATTATTTCAAAATGTTTCGATTTGTGCAACACTTTGAGTTGAAGCCTCCATGATAAGGAATTGAAGGGATTCTTTATTTATTAAATCATTTTGAAGTGGGAAGTAGACTGAGTCAATTTTGATTCATTTTTGAATTTCTCAAACCCTGGGGACTTAAAAGCTTTGTTTTGGTCCAAAACATAGCCATGATTCTTTGTAGAATTTTTAAGTGACATTTACATGAATATATTTAAACTTCAAGGTTTGTATGGGAAAATTGAAAATTCGTTTTGGTCCAAAACTCATAAGTGATTTTTGCAAAATTTTTAAGTAACGTTTACATGAGTTAATTTTAATTTTTAGATTTGTATGGATAAATTGAATATTGATAAAAAAGGAAAAAAAAGAATATTTTGTACTGAAAAATCAGCATTATTTTTGTTTTTTCTGACGAACCGAGCCAGCTGATGGTTTTTGTGCTAATTTATAAATTTTCTTAAGAAAACTTTCCGCTGAACAACTTTGTTCAACAACGCAATGATAAACAATAAATTTAATTGACATCACTGCTGTAGCCTCGCGAAGTTTTGCATGAAAAGAAGTCATGCAATATCTTGCTAGGCACCCAAAAGTGATGTCAAATGAATTTATAGTTTTTCAATACCAAAAGACATACCCCTGATGAACAGCTAATAACTTTTTTGCCTAATAAGATACCAAGTTGCGGTCTTCAACAAAGTTTTCTAGTGTAAATTTCTTAAGGAAATTTTATAAATTGGCACAAAGACTATCAGCTGGCTCAGTTCCTCAGAAAATACAAAAATGATTTTTTCAGTACAAAATATTCTTTTTTTTCCTTTTTTCTCAATATTCAATTTTCCCATACAAATCTAAAAATTTAAGTTTACTCATGTAAACGTTACTTAAAATGTTTGCCAAAAATCACGGAAAACTTGGACCAAAACGAAGCTTTTTAGACCCCAGGGTTTGAGAAATTCTAAAGTGACCTCAAATTAACTCAGTCTAGTGGGAATTGTCTTCAACTACGGTTTTTATTGACAGAACATATTTTAAAATGTTCACTTTTAAAGCTGAATTTACTGATAGTTAAATTTAAAAGTACTGTTTCTTTTTACTGACATTTTTTCTACCCTCCATCTTTTTGAGTTCATTTTTGAAACTTTGCTCCTCTTGTCGCTAAAATGGTTTCTTCTCTGGCTCGCTCGGCCATTGATGACAGTACCTTTTTTACCAGGAAAATGTTCGGGTCCAAACGATACTTAAAACCGACAAGCCAGGTGGCCTTAAAAACGCAAGTTGTAGGCAAAAATTTCCGGCAAACACCCTTGTCAAACCCTTGCGGCAATGGATTGTTCAATTACCGGCTTGTACAAACTCTTGGGATAGCCTTCTAATAGAAAATTAATCCAGAACTACCATTCAGCTTGAGGTAAAATCGGTCGCCGAAGAAGGTGGAGCAGGTCGTTTTTTGGTTATCCATTCCCCAAGATCCGAGGACCTGACCCAAAAGGAGCAGAATCCAATGGAGGGTTTCTGAAACCCCAGCTGCACAATCCCTTCGAACCTATTAAGAGTGCCCTGATTGTCCCATGATGGCATAATGGGAGCGCTCCTTTTCCCGTTTACTTATTGTGACACCCTGCCACAAAACAAAAAACAACGACGACGTCGGCGATGGCAACAAAAAACATTGTCCCGATAACAAAGTGAAAATCCTCGTCGGAGAGCATACACTTTCTTTTTTGTCCCAACAACGTGGTTAAGGTTACCCCGATTTGTTCCTTAGAATTGCGTGGGTGCTGCCAAGGGAGGGATCCGAGGAAAGGAGGTTTCCTTTTCGCATTTCATGAAACAGTGGCATACAGCAGGGAAGATGCAGCCAGAAAAAAAAGCAACTAAATAGTAAAATACAATAAATAATGGTGCCGAGTTTTCGGGGTGCTCAGGTGCAAATTATTTTCAAGCTGTATATTTGTTTCCCCCTTTTTGGCAGCCCGGCATCTCCTTGTTAACTTATCCAAAGGACTGACGTTGCGCTTTTTCACACAATACTCATTGTTTGGATTTTCTGCTGAATGCTAAGAAACGGAATGTATTATTTTTCTTTGTTGTTTTTTTTTTCTTTCTTCGCGCTACTGGTTTGTCAGACAATTTTAGCATCAGTAACGTTTTTATCATAGTTAAGATATTCAATTACCCGAAGAAGCTGCTAAGGGATAAGTCTCACGAAATGGTTTCGGCGAAGATAAATAGTCTTTGGCGATCCTCATGAGAGTTGGAACAAGAATGAAAGTTACATGTGTGATATGAAATTGCGTTTTGATGAATGGATTCTAGCAACGGCGTTAATTTTTTCATAAAAGGTTTAATAGTTTATCGTTGAGTCGACCCTAGAAAGAAAAGGCAACAGCTTCTAGAACAACAAGTTACTCAAAAACTTTGGAGTCTCAAAGGCTCAATCAAATTAGTTTTTGTTTACATATATTTGAGTTCCAAAGTATTGAGCTCTCCAAAACTGTGCTCGACCTCTGCTTCTTGAAATAAGGCCTTCTATTGAACCACAAAAATTGTAAGCCTGCAATAGTGTAAAATTTAAAATGTATAAATATTAAAGATGGAATTCTGTCTCTCTGTCTGACGGAAACTACTGAACCGATTTACTTGAAACTTGACAAGTGGGTGTATTGCAACGTAACGCCCAGCCGTTACCTTTCGTTTAGATAAGCAGTGTAGGGCGTATACAAACACGAATAATTGACAGATTAAGCTGATAGTAGGAAATGAAAAGAAGAAGGTGAAGGTTAAAAGAGACAGGAAGAGGATCGAAATTGATGAAAACGTGAAATTGATAGCAGAAAGTATTAATTTGACAGATAGTTATAAATCTATAGAGAAAACTTCTGTTATAGTCATTCTCCTACGTTGATACTGGTGGTCAATTATTATCGAATATGATCGAGTTTCAAAAAGCCGTAAGAACTCTGAAGAGTAGTTTAAAGAAAATACTTCATAAAAATCCACCTTTCTGGAAATATAGGTTAAAGAGAAGCTTGATACTGAGTTTGTCGGAGAAATCTCCAATATTTGATCAAATCAAACTAATCAGTATAGTATTCACTGAAATTGTAAGTAAGGCGAGATAATATTGTGAATATAATTAACATAATACTTGAACCAATTATTGTAAAATATGATTAACATAAATTGGAGGTTAAAGCCAGATTCACGAGCGATCTGAAAATACAACGTTGTGTGCCAAAAGAAAGGAACAACGCCACTAAAATTGTGAGTTACAACCTTCAACTTTATTGAATTTGCTCTAATGAATCTAACCTTCCTAAAAATCTACAGCTTAAAAGTAACAATAAAATTGTTCAGTTATACCTACAGAAGTGGCGTTTCATTCCACCGCGATAACAGGGTGTTTTTGAGGCCTGGGATGGTTTCTGTGTATTATGGTATAAGACCCTTCCCTCTTACTGGAAGGGAAGAGGAAGTCTCTCGAAAAAAAAGACAAAAGCTGATCAAGGAAATCATAGAAGATTTGGCATTGGAGGGCTTTTGGGTGCGACGATTGTTTTAAATATGGTTATGTACCTCTCTCTTCTTCCGATGAGGAGATAGGAAGAGGGGGCTTCCATATAATTTTCGTGCATGACTTGATAGCTAATCGAGCAAATGGAATCTTGACATGTAAGGGTATTTGGGTACGAAAAATGTTTCTTTGATGGTTTGATATCCCTCCCTCCTTTCAATGAAGAAATAGAAACGCAAAGGAGACTCCTTTATAACTTTTTTGCATAACTCGAACATAAATCGAGCACCAGAACACCAATCAAGCAAATGAACAAATTCGGTAAGGGAGAGTATTAGACACGAGAAATGTTTCAATGACTTCTTCTTTCATTTGGAGGATACGAATAAGGGGGGATAACTTTCATACAGTTCTGTTTTTGAGGAACACGAGCGCTTATCAAGTAAACGGAACCAAACTAGACATGCAGAGATATTTGGGTACGTTAAATGTTTGTTAAATGATTTATCAACCCTCTCTCTTTCTAATGTGGTGATACAAAGTGCTAAAGGGAGCTCTCATACAATTTTTTTTTGCAAAACCGAGAAATAATCAAGAAAATGGAATCGAGTTTGGCAGGCAATGATATTTGAGTATCAAAAATGATCCTATGATTAATTTGTATTCTTCCCATAATTCCAGGGTGTAAAAGGAAGGCGGGAAGAGGGGTCTCTCATACATTATATTGAATCACTCGGGAACTTATCTACGCAATCAAACCAATTTTGGCAGGAAAAAATATTTGAATACGCGGAATGTTTCGATTTTAGACCTCTCCCGTGTTCCAGTGGGCGGATAAGAAGCGGAACGATTTTCCCTATTAATAGATTTGATTGACTTGAAAACTAATCCTATGAAACTAAATTAGGAAAAGAAGGGTATTTGAGTACGAAATATTCTTCTTCACCTCCTTTTAGTTGAATGAGCACAGATAGCGGCTCCCATACAATTTTTGCAATTTATCAAACAAATGAACACAAATACGGCTTGGCAATGTATTTGAGAACGAGGGATGTTTTGATGACTATTCAAGACCCTTCTTCTCTTATCCAGTGGGGAAAGAAGAAACTGGATGAAAGGGGCTCCTATACATTTATTGTTATATCTCGAGAAAGCGTAAGGCAAATGAAATCAAATTTGATATTTGTTTAGGCCCCACCTGCTTTACATTTGAAAGAGTACATAAAAATATGTGTTGTGAAGCTTAAGAATCGTACAAATTTTGTTGTGAAGCTTAAGTACTTATCAAGAAAGTGAAAAAAATTGCCATTAAAAGTGTTTTTGATACAAAAAATGTGCTCGAAACCCCTTTCTTCATCCAGGAGACGGAGAAGGTTTTTGTATGTATCATTCTACAAACAGACTTACATTATTTTGTTATTGTTTTGTTTGATGGATCTACGATTCACCGTTTAGTGCAAAATGCATCGGTCATGAATGGTAAATGAGAAAAAACTCCCCTGGATCAGGAATCGAACTTGAGTCCTCTGATTTTCTCTCCGACACCTTACCTATAGGCCAAATCGTTGGGTTCTCATTTTGTCCTTACCTTGACGTTTTTATCTAATTTTTTAAGTTTCAGCCAGTCAAAAAATTGATTATTTTAGTGTCTGAACACTAAATAATGATGTAACTCACATATTACAGCCATGATGCCCTTATTTCCCCTATAGATCCAAAAGCTCCAGAGTTCATAATCATATTTAAATATTTTATTTGAGAATTAAACTTAGATGAGCAAATTTGGATTTAAAAATAAAATTCTTAGACCATAATTCACAATGAGAATTGAATTTCAGAATTTATAGAAACAACATTTTCGAATCACTATTCAGAGAAATTTCAAAATCAGTTTTTATTTCACAGCAATTAAAATTATTAAAAACTTTTCTCAAATATTTGTTTTCTAAACGTATAGTTGCAAAATGTAAATTATAAAAAATCGTTGTGTTAACCTTGCGCTGATATGAAGAAATTCGGAGTTAAAAGATAGTTGATAAATTTCTCAAAATGTGCCTCTATTCACAAAAAGAGTATTATTATTATTAATAAAAGAGTGCCCTCTGGTGTACAAAATACGAAAATCATCTTTTTATCATAATTTGCACACATGGAAAATTATATATTCGCAGATTGAAGTTTTTTCAAAGGATATCGAATTATCAATATTTTTAATTCTATCTACACCTTTTAATTCTTCACATACATCGGTGTTTATTATATTACTAGCTGATTTTACCCGGCCTTGCTCGGGTTCACATAAAATATTAATTAAAATTAATCAATTGACTTTTTGAAATTTTGAAAGCTTTTTGTTCATCATCATAACAAATTTGATCATGTTTGGCAATAGAAATTTTAAAGTTTCAATTGGGATTATTAGCAAAGTTTATCGATTTTATGTTATTGAATAACTAAAAATTATAAGGTTTGCTAATAGAAATTGAAAATAATTTCCCTCGAATGTTTATTCATTCTATCACGATGAACATAAAATTTGAGGTTACCAGGTTTCCCAGATTTATCCGTACTTGCATGCACATTTGACTCTAAATTTGAGGTAACTCCGCCCCGGTTGCCCGGTTTTCATTGAGAAAAGCCCAGATATTTTCACTTTCATTTTTACGTCCAAAAAGAAATTTTAAACGACAAGTTATATCCAAATAATCGTGACTTGTGTTTAGAAGCTTGGTATACTAAACTTAAAACCTAAACATTACTTTAATCAAACTGCTTTAAGATTTAGAAAACTAGGAAAAAATTAAAATCGGAAATAAAATGTTTAATATAATAGGTAAGGGGGCCCCCTTGAAATAATATCTCGAATGGTTTCACTCTATTATAAGTTTAAGGGGCCCCCTAGAGTAAGTATTAAATAATTTTTTCCACAATTTTCTGGCTGAACAAATTTTTACAGTACCTGGTCATATCTGGGCATTTGAACTAGAATTCTTCAACATTAAATCCGGACCAATCTTAGCAATGCTAATTCATAAAAAATGTACAAGAAAGTGACTTAAACTCCCGAAAATTTTAATTTGTTTCTCGAAAAAAACAAGCACAGGAAAATTGAACCTTATTTAGATTTTAATTAGCTTCCACTTTCCTCTGAAAACCCGGGATGTTCGAATAAATCCGGAGAGAAAAGCAATATTTTATGAGAAGGAAGTATTTTCTTCTCATTTAAAAAAATGTAACAATTTTTATGGCGGATAGATTCACTTTATCCTAGATTTGTCGAAATTTAAATAAAATCAGAAATAATCATTTTTTTTAAAGAAAATTTGCAAAAGTTTGAAAAAGAAAGTGAAGAAAAACTGTTAAAA
The DNA here is from genome assembly GCF_029784155.1 of Uranotaenia lowii. Classification (NCBI taxonomy): domain Eukaryota; kingdom Metazoa; phylum Arthropoda; class Insecta; order Diptera; family Culicidae; genus Uranotaenia; species Uranotaenia lowii. The sequence continues at coordinate 392,173,855 of NC_073692.1, forward strand.
TCCTTAAAAATCTAAATTTTTCTAGGGTTTTTTTGAGATTACCAAATAATCTGGAATGCTCACTTTGAAAGTAAAAGTATAAGTATGAATACTGCAAAATTAATCGTAGCTTTTTGTATCATTATGGGAGAATGGGAATACTTGATCCCCATTCTTATTTTCATCATATCTTTTTGGGAGAAATTTTCAACTGATCGTCTTTTGCATTTTCTGACAGCGTGTAATTTCAAGTTTATAAGCTCCAAAAGTTAGAACGATTCATGATCTCATAGATGAACCAGAAGCATTATCGTGAGAATAAAAAATTGTGATATTTTTTAAGATACAGGAGACTTGATCCTTAGTTCAGGGTGCCCTGACGTTAGTCAAATATCTATCAGAATCCAAAGAAAAAAGGTCAATTGACTACTTTTTGCTATATTAGTACTCATTTCACAGATTGTAAGTATCAGGCAAAGAGAATTCTAATAGTTTGTCTACTTTAAGGAGCAATTTTCTCGTTTTTAGAATAATACAGTATTTGAAGTTCTTTTAAACAGATAATTACTGAAAAAACATTAGTATTTGGACAGTTATTTTATGATAACCAATGATAATGATCCATTAAGAAAAAAAATAATTTTGGACACTAGGGATCAATAATACCCATAACATATAGTTTGCAAAACTTCTTCTTATTAAAATTGAGAGTTTCATTTTGCTTTGAAAATATGGCATAATGAAGTTCAAATTATAACCTAATGATTTACATTTGGAAATAAATATTTTTGTTATAAGTCTTTCATGTGAGAAACGAATTAAAATGACTAATAAAGATCTTCAAATCACATTTTGATAAATTTTTCGAACAAAGCGCAATTACTCGAAAAATAAAATATTAAAAAATTGTTGAGATAAAAGCATTGATGTTTTGCTCTATTTGGCACATTTTACTAGAACATTTGATATTTGTATGACATTCCTGTTTCGAGATATAGCGAAGGAATCAAGTATCCCCAGGGATCAAGTATCCTCTACACTCATTTTAATTTTGAAAATAAAAGGTATCTGTAGTTGACTAAATAGGATCAATCGACAAAACCGAGTTCTATTGAATTTTTATTCAAAGTTAATCTAAGATTTGAATTCTAATTGAAACTTTTCCAACTGATTAAACTCAAATTCTTTACTTTTGATACTGATGTATGTACATTTTTTGTTTTTTTTTTTAATTAACCTCTACTAGCGGAAAACCTCTGAATTCAGCATTCTCTAAATGATCCTTATCAAATTATTATCATTCAGAAGGTTCCATAGCTCCATTCAAATTTCAGTTAGCGATTCTCTAAACATGAATATTTCTATATTTTCAATTCTGGAATAAGATTTCAAATATTTTATTTTGTGTCTTGAAGATTTAATTTCCATTTGAATTACTGTTTTTGAAAGTAAATTTTGTACATTTAAAAGAACTTTTGACAATAGCATATTAATTTTTTGAATTTTTTTAAATTAAATTAAAGACTTTTTATATCAACTTTTAAATTCGCATTTCATTTTAAAAGTTTCAACACATTACATGAACACGATTTTTGGTTTTTCAAAGATATAAAAGTGAAATTAACATTTTTACATATTTGAATTATAAACTTTGCAATTCCTGCTTTCCTCGAATGGTGGCTCTGAATAAAATCCGATTTTAGGTTTTGAACTTCACTGTTGAACTGTTTGTATCTCCATGAAATTTGAATATAATTCTGTTGTATTTTTTTTTGTTTTAGATTCTTTGCCTAAAGTCTTAATGTTATTTCCCAATATTCATGGGGGATATATTTATGCTGCTTTCGATGAAGCTCATACCAAGTAATGGAATTAAAGAAACAATTTTTAATTTTTTATGTATAATGGTTATTTGAAGGCAATGTAACGAACTCTCACAGTTTCTTTGTATGTTTAAAATGAATGAAAAAAATAATTCATAGGGCCTTCCCGGGAAAAATTGCTCCAGCCTCTCGATGGCTTAATCCGGCACTGTGTATTATAATTTATATTTGTTTAATTCCATTTATATTATTTCATTATATAGGTATTTATTTATTTGAAATTATATATTTCCTAAAGGAAATGCATCTGGGGATAACCCGAGGAAACTATTGCAACCGAAAAGGATTGCCAACCATTGTAGGTTTCTGAGGGTTGGATGTCATCGGCCGGGGAAGGCCAAGCCACACAGAAATTGGTTGGACCTTGTCATGGGTAATCCATTCATACATACAAACACCTTTAAACTTATTGAAGTTGTTATTTCATCTCTTATTTACGAAAACCACAAGCCTTTTCATTAATATGAAAATTTTATTGTTAATTGCTATCAGTCATTTATTGCTGAGGCACCAGGTAAGATTTATAAACTGTTATTGAAAACTGAATCTTTGCTTCTCTGAAACAGTTATAAAATCAGACAAAAAATCGTTCGGTACTTACGAAGCCAGCTCCTGGATCCCGAGTGAGTGAAGCACCGTCGGCAGGCTTGGCAGCGAATGGCAGGATGTCAGTTCCTTCTGTCGCGGGTAATAGAGCGTGAGGACCAGGCAGATTTCCTCGCGGGTCGTCATGCCACCTGCACACGGAGACACACACACAAATGAAAAAAAGAATTGATATAAACGTATACAGTGATAATATCTATCAGCAGTTCGAAGAAAGAAAAGGTAAAAGGGCACCAGTTTGAAGGGAAAAAAAAGAATCAATGATCCATCAAAACCGGAGATGAGTTTCGTGTGCGTGTGTCTCCTCTTTCTTCTACCTACTTACCTAAAGTGATCGATTTCCGCGAAGAGCTGTCATAGATACACTCGGCGATAAGGCTGTCGCCCGGAAGTGCTTTCACTGGAACCGGAAGCCGCCGGTAGTCCTGGTAGCTCGGATCGATGTTGGTGTCATGCACAATTGGCTGGAGCTCGTCGGTTCCCCGAATCTGTGTGAATTAAAGGAAGCAACAGAGGGCCCGAAAGCCCAACAAAGAAATTTAATTCCGATTTCTCACGTCACATCACCCAGCTATAGCTCACCTGTCGCAGTTTGACTTGGCGCCCAATCAGATGGGTCCGGGTCATCACGGCGAAAATATTGATTCCTTCCCGTGGGAAACCTCGCTCGGTACAGGCTCCAATGCAGTGCCCTTCCGAGACGACCTTTTTCTGACCCGGCGGGATAATGTGTCGCCAGTTGGGATCCAACCCAACCGATAGGACTCCCGCATCGAAATTCCTCAACTCGGACGTGTAGTATAGCTTCAGTCCGGAATTATCAACCACCTGCTGCTCCATGGCGGCGTCCGACGAATCCGTATCACTTCCGGGGTATTCCTCATCCGGCATCGGTTCCTCACCGTTCTCGTCCATATTGGCGGCATCAGCGCCACCATCGTCATCATCATCATCGTCGTCGCCGTCAAGGCCGTGGATGTTCATGTTTCGCTGCTGTTTGCTCAGGTTTTTCCTGTAGAAGGCACTGAAGTCGTACGAATAGTCCGGATTGTTGTAGTGCGTCTCCAGCATGTAGAAGGTGGCCTGGTGGGAGTCCAACGGATAGCCGGCCTCCTGCGGGAAGCTGAAACCCTGTGGCGACGAAAACGAGAGATAAGACAAAGGAAGGCTTTAATATATGGTGATGGAAAACGAAAATGGTCTTGTGTTTTTTCGGCTAATCAAAGAGAAAAAAATATTATTTTACTAGCTGACCCGGTGTGCTACACCTTTAAAAAATCAATAAATTGCGAGAAAAGCTTCAAGCTTGAAAAAACCTCTCATGTAAAATATGATTTTTTAGCTTGAAAAGTTTTAAAAACTATGCGATAAAACCTCCCCTATTCCCGGCTCTGTACTGTATGGAATCTCTCTTTTAAAAATATAGAAATATTGTCCGTACTCGAATACTTTTTCTTTCCAATTTGGTTTCATTTGTTGGATAAGTTCTAAAGATATACAAAAATTGTGCGGAACTCTTTTTCCCCTCTCTTATCCCCCACTGGAAGGTGAAAAGGGTTCTTTTAATAACAATAGAATCATTTTTCGTACCCTTTTACTCTTCCCTGTAAAATTTGGTTAAATTTATTTGCTGAACTCTTGATTTATCAATTTATCAAAACATACGTATGTCACCTCTAATCTCCTTCCTTTTCCGTGAGGGGAACCAAATCATCTTAGAAATATTTCTTGTATTGAAATAATTTCCCCATTTTGTTACCATCTGCTAGATTAGCACTCGAGTTCTTATAAAAATTGAAAAGGAGCTCCCCTTCCCCTTTCCTATCGAGTCAGTGAAAAAAGGAAAAAGCCTTAAACAATCGTAGAACAAAAAATCTTTTGAAATATCCTCTGCTGTTAAATTTGAACAACAAGTTATCGAAAGATCCAAACATCTTGTACGTTAACATCCCTCCTCTTTCCCACCTTCCCGTTGAAGAGAGGGAAGGGTCTCGAATCATATAAAAAACATTTCTCGTACTTCCATGATAAATTCGATTTGTTCTTGAGCATAAAAGGGAGACCCCTCCCTCCTTCTTATCCATTCAGTGGAAGGACAGATGGGTCTCAAACATCGTAGAAACTTGACTCGTAGCCTTATACCTTCCTATGTGAAATTTGGATTAACACGTTGACGGACAGTTGCGTCTATAGCCGTCAAGTTCTAGTTCACTATGTGACATGACGGCAATAGCCGTCCAATACGAAACGGTCGTTTAGGGATACGACGGAGGAGGGTACACCTACCCTACTAAACTTTGTTTAGAAAACATGACACTAGGCTTCTACTTGTACGCTGGTAAATGCACATTTGTGCTGCTACAGCCGCAGTGTCTAAAAACGACCGTTTCGTATTTGACGGCTATTGCCGTCATGTCACATAGTGAACTTGAACTTGACGGCTATAGACGCAACTGTCCGTAAACGTGTTAATTTTCATGATTTGATATCGAATCATGCATTTAATTATATGGAAGACCACCTCCCCCCCTTTGTATCTCCCCAAAAGAAGAGGACGAAGCCGCAAATAATCATAGAAACCTTTCTCCTTGAATGATAGGGACTTATCCACAATAACACTGAGATCTCGAATAGACTCAAATTTTTCAATATCCACGTTATCAGCTGTGTATTGATGCAAAATTGCAACCCTACTTCTGGTGAACGTAATAATCTTACATTTTTTAAGATTCACTTCCATCGTATTCACTTTGCACCAAAGCATAAGCTTATCGAGGTCCTGCTGTAGTGACAGGCAGTCTGTGTAGTAAGCTATTTAGCGGTAAATTTTGAGATCGTCTGCATAGAAAACTAATTCGGAATCGATAAGTTCACAAAGGTCGTTCATGAAGAGGTTGAACAATAGTGGACCCAGATGGCTGCCTTGAGGAACCCCGGATGGAACCATAATGTTTCGAGATTTGCTCAAAATATCATTTTATATAAGAGTAAAAAGCTTCAGTCGTTGAGCTGGTGGCTAAAATGGTTTGCCAATTTACTTGCTGAATGATAATATCGAGCTCGGCAAAGTTGCAGTTTCTAAAATTATATCTAGACCACTGCCCTCGTCAACATTTTCGAAAATGTTCGAGCAAAATAAAACTTTGAACAAACTATATTGCTATATTGTTGCTATGCGTTTTGAGGTAAAGCAACGGCTTTCGTTTTTTCATAGCGCGAGATGACGATACCAGCTGACCAGAAACCTTTTGCGGTAAGTGCAGATGAGAAGTTTTTAGGTATGGAAATTTTGAACGAGATGAAACTTGTTCTTTTTCCCAACTTTGTAATCGTGCTGCAGGCTACGGCGGACTCGGGAATATTTTTGGAAACGATGAATTTGACCACGTCATTGCACGATTTAGTCGGTGTAGAGTTCGGAGCACAAAATGTAAGAAGATCATCCGTTTTTTGTGTGCTGTTCGCTGGAGCAGCAAGCCGGGTGCTTAGTTTTTGATCATCAGATCGGGGATGTTTATTTTTTATTTGTCACAGGTTGCCAAGATGAAAAGTGCACTGACGATGGATAACTCGGTGGAAAGAACTGAGTCGGAGGTTGCATAAATCAACCATTTAGCGAGAAACTGTTCGGTGGAACGCTGTATGGTGGCCACATTGGCGGATAGTAAATGGTAGGATAGGCATTCATTGAGTTTGCATTTTGTGCATCCCTAGTTAGATCGACAAAGTTAGCCGAAACAGGAGCAGTTATTACATGGTTCTGTTGCGGGTCAGGTGAGTTGACTATCGAATGAGGGATTAATCAGATCACTAACTAAGCAACGGTCTTTGTTTGCAGAATTAGGGTTCTCGGGCAGAGGCAGTGTACTTGAAGCAGGCCTGAACGAAGAAGAAGCGGCGGCAGGTAACGGAACCCAAATCCATATGTGTGACGCATATTTCTTCATTTCCAGTGCGCTTATTCTGCGAGACGTTCACAGAGTTGGCTTTACGTTTGCGAGAGCCAACCTTCATCATCCAGATTGTAAACTCGGAGCAGTCGATCCATGGATGCATCTAGGGATTCATGAATCCTCTCGTGAATGTCAGAAAAAGGATCTTCAGGGCGACGGTAGTAAAAAGCGTGCTGACATCATTTTAACATTGATAGCATTTGTGGAGGCGTTGACTGCTGCGAGCTCAGTAATCATTTTGGAGTTGGTGTCGAGTTTCATTGCAAGGTCATCGAAGTAGCTATCAAGTCTCTTGGCTAACTCAAGTATAGTTTGCCTATTAAATTCTACCTTTTCCAAGAATTCATCTGAATGTTTCAACCTACAGTCAGAACACTGTCGTATCCCGAATAAGATCCGAAATGTTGATTCCGATCAACCGTTTTTTTTTAAGTCGTTCGAAACTACAAATGATGCGAAACATCTATACTAAGCAACAATCACGAATAGACTGACTCGATTAGCTTGAATCCCAAGCTAACGAAATTGACGAGCTCAGACGAGTTGTCCTTTTTCTCTTTCCTTCTTGCGGTCAGATGTAGTCCGTCTCACCTACAACTAAAATAGTTTCGTTCAAAACACTGATACAAATCATTGTCTGTTTTTTTATTACATTTGTTGGTATAAATTCATTTCATTAAATGTTTGTTTCTCTTATTTCTCATATTCTCCACAAACACAACCATAATATTCCGTCGTTTTCCTGGTGAGCCTTGAGTTGAGGTCCCGAGACACGAGCGCATGAGGTGTGAAATGTTTTCCTACATTTCCCGTTGCATTTTATGACCCGCGCGTTTTTCTCAGGATCGGAACAATTTATGAATTTGCAAACAGACATTGTTGTCTATGTTACCGAGTGATTTGAGGTTATATGATAAGCACCGCAAAATAAAAACAAACAACAGAGTGGCTCTGAGAGCTGCACCGGTTTTTTTTTATTTCACGAGAAAATTAGCCTAACAATTGATAACCAGTAAACCTTGAGTAAATCGTAACATGCCAGGATATCGTCCGCCTAATGATAGAATTCAAATTGATTTTTACAGTTAATTTCACCAATAAAAACTTTATTTATTACAGCGAAGATATAACAAGTTTCCACAGGTAAGCAGTGTGGCCCCTCATCGCTTTGTTTACATTAAGTCTTATTTATCATGTAATGTAAGTGTTACCTGTGGTTGCCTTGTTCCTAGCTGGCAAACGGCAGGAGGACATAGTTCGTGAGCTGTCCGATATAAGTGTGTGAAAAAGTTTTGTATATCGCACATTTTAAAGATACCTGGAGACCGGAAGTGCCAAAAAATGGTATGGTGGGGGACGCCGACCTACTGTTTCGACACCTGCCATGGCGAACATCGTCAAGAAGCGCCTTAAGAGAAATCCTCGTCGTAATGCCACTAAATTGGCAGAGGATCTCAACATATAGGATCGAAGTCTCCGTCGGATCCTGAAAGATAAACTTCAGATCAAGCCCTACAACATCCAAAAGGTTCAAGATCTTACGGTGAAGCAGAAACAAGAACAGGTAAAAAGAGCGAAGGCACTGCTGATGAGAGTCGCGGAAGGAAGGTTGAAGAATATCGTGTTAACCGACGAGAAACTCTTCACCGTACAGAAGTTCGTGAATAAGCAGAACGACAGAGTTTAGTTGCCAGACAGATCACGAAGGCATGCCGACTTGCTGACGGCCACCCGGCGACAGAAACCAGCATCGGTGATCACTCGTGATGGTCGTGGAATCACTCGTGATGGTCGGACTCCGCTGGTTTTTGTCCCTGGAGGAGTGAAGATCAACCAAAATACATATCGGGAACTAGTTCTACATAATGTCGTCGAACCGTGGGCACGTCGACATTTTGGCCAGGGATTTGGTTTTCCAACGGCGCCGGCTCATAAAGCGAAAAAACACTCAACTTTGGATTGCGCAACATTTTCCAGAGTTCATTTCGAGCTCCGAGTGGCCGGCGAGTTCGCCAGACCTGAACCCTATGGACTTCGCTGTTTGGAGTACGTTGAAGGCCGAAGTCTGCTCTAAGAAACATGAAGGTGTGGAGGTCCTGAAGTGACATCTCGTGGCAGCCTGGGAAAAAATACCACAAGAACACCTGCGGGTCTCAAACGATGCGTTCCTCGACCGTCTGTGGCGAGTGGTTAAACTCAAGAGCGAACAAGTCGAACTTTACCAGTGAATTTTGAAAAAGTAATTTGTTTTCAAGAGAAATTGAATGAATTTGAAATAAAAAGTTGTTGTTTTGATTAATTTATATGTTTATTTCAATGTAGCACTTCAATTGCCGGACCCTGTAAGTACGTTCATTATTCTTTTTCGTATTTTTTTTTTCAACATTTTATCAATTTTTATCAGAAAGACTGGCTGAAAACTTGTAGGTGGTTTTCAAATTTGGCTGAACATTTGATTGATCAACCGCCTATACTTAGCGCAAAAAGAACACGAGACAATCGTACTCTTACGTGAAGCACTAACTTTTGTTCGTGCCCCGGTAGACTCCTCAAGACGAGTCCTTTGAAAAGTCAGCACCAATAGCTAATAAATGAAATACATGTAATTATAAAGGCATAAAATATCGAAATAAAATTCAACATTTCATCCGTTTGAATGTCGCCTGTCAACCAGATCAACAGAAAACAATACTGAGCAGGTAGTCGGGTCGGTACGATGAATGGAATTGCATTACACGAAACATTGAATCCGCTGAATATTTCACGTTTCCCAATCAAAGCTGAGTGCTACAAAGTGGAATGAATTTTTCAATCGGTTGGCTCCGTCTTCAGTAGGAGTCTTCACGAGATGGGTCGGGTCGGTCGGGATATACTTTAGCCTTTTTTCGGTTTTTTTAGCGACTGTCTCTGCTTTCCCTCTTGAGAAACCAAGACAGACGGACAGGTTTGGGTGTCGCTTTGCATTTTTCAACGTTGCAACAAATTCTTATCCTTTCGGCGTCGAGGTGAAACTGAATTTTCTGGCTGCCGCTTCATTTTTTTCTCTAAGGGAAAACTCCGACCGGAGTTTATATTCAGCGCAAAATATCACGTTACCTCGCAGGAATCCCTATTTGGGAGGATCACGTACTTCATTTTATGTTAATTGTTGAATTTCATTTTCAAAGGATTCAATAAAAAAAAAACTTTGTCCTTTAACTCAAGGTTCTGCTTTATACAGGGGCAAATTCATGAAAACAAACGCTTAGTGGTTTGGTAAAAACTTGAAAGCGTGCTTGAACTAAACTCAGAAATTTTTCAACAATATTCATATTGTAAACAGTGTTGAAAAATGAAAATAACCAAACCATTCCTTGAATGACAAAAATGACAAAAATGACAAAAATGACAAAAATGACAAAAATGACAAAAATGACAAAAATGACAAAAATGACAAAAATGACAAAAATGACAAAAATGACAAAAATGACAAAAATGACAAAAATGACAAAAATGACAAAAATGACAAAAATGACAAAAATGACAAAAATGACAAAAATGACAAAAATGACAAAAATGACAAAAATGACAAAAATGACAAAAATGACAAAAATGACAAAAATGACAAAAATGACAAAAATGATAAAAATGACAAAAATGACAAAAATGACAAAAATGACAAAAATGACAAAAATGACAAAAATGACAAAAATGACAAAAATGACAAAAATGACAAAAATGACAAAAATGACAAAAATGACAAAAATGACAAAAATGACAAAAATGACAAAAATGACAAAAGTGACAAAAATGACAAAAATGACAAAAATGACAAAAATGACAAAAATGACAAAAATGACAAAAAGACAAAAATGACAAAAATGACAAAAATGACAAAAATGACAAAAATGACAAAAATGACAAAAATGACAAAAATGACAAAAATGACAAAAATGACAAAAATGACAAAAATGACAAAAATGACAAAAATGACAAAAATGACAAAAATGACAAAAATGACAAAAATGACAAAAATGACAAAAATGACAAAAATGACAAAAAGACAAAAATGACAAAAATGACAAAAATGACAAAAATGACAAAAATGACAAAAATGACAAAAATGACAAAAATGACAAAAATGACAAAAATGACAAAAATGACAAAAATGACAAAAATGACAAAAAGACAAAAATGACAAAAATGACAAAAATGACAAAAATGACAAAAATGACAAAAATGACAAAAATGACAAAAATGACAAAAATGACAAAAATGACAAAAATGACAAAAATGACAAAAATGACAAAAATGACAAAAATGACAAAAATGACAAAAATGACAAAAATGACAAAAATGACAAAAATGACAAAAATGACAAAAATGACAAAAAATGACAAAAATGACAAAAATGACAAAAATGACAAAAATGACAAAAATGACAAAAATGACAAAAATGACAAAAATGACAAAAATGACAAAAATGACAAAAATGACAAAAATGACAAAAATGACAAAAATGACAAAAATGACAAAAATGACAAAAATGACAAAAATGACAAAAATGACAAAAATGACAAAAATGACAAAAATGACAAAAATGACAAAAATGACAAAAATGACAAAAATGACAAAAATGACAAAAATGACAAAAATGACAAAAATGACAAAAATGACAAAAATGACAAAAATGACAAAAATGACAAAAATGATAAAAATGACAAAAATGACAAAAATGACAAAAATGACAAAAATGACAAAAATGACAAAAATGACAAAAATGACAAAAATGACAAAAATGACAAAAATGACAAAAATGACAAAAATGACAAAAATGACAAAAATGACAAAAATGACAAAAATGACAAAAATGACAAAAATGACAAAAATGACAAAAATGACAAAAATGACAAAAATGACAAAAATGACAAAAATGACAAAAATGACAAAAGTGACAAAAGTGACAAAAATGACAAAAATGACAAAAATGACAAAAATGACAAAAATGACAAAAATGACAAAAATGACAAAAAGACAAAAATGACAAAAATGACAAAAATGACAAAAATGACAAAAATGACAAAAATGACAAAAATGACAAAAATGACAAAAATGACAAAAATGACAAAAATGACAAAAATGACAAAAATGACAAAAATGACAAAAATGACAAAAATGACAAAAATGACAAAAATGACAAAAATGACAAAAATGACAAAAATGACAAAAATGACAAAAATGACAAAAATGACAAAAATGACAAAAATGACAAAAATGACAAAAATTGCAAAAATGACAAAAATGACAAAAATGACAAAAATGCCAAAAATGGCAAAAATTACAAAAATGGCAAAAATTACAAAAATGACAAAAATGACAAAAATGACAAAAATGACAAAAATGACAAAAATGACAAAAATGACAAAAATGACAAAAATGACAAAAATGACAAAAATGACAAAAATGACAAAAATGACAAAAATGACAAAAATGACAAAAATGACAAAAATGACAAAAATGACAAAAATGACAAAAATGACAAAAATGACAAAAATGACAAAAATGACAAAAATGACAAAAATGACAAAAATGACAAAAATGACAAAAATGACAAAAATGACAAAAATGACAAAAATGACAAAAATGACAAAAATGACAAAAATGACAAAAATGACAAAAATGACAAAAATGACAAAAATGACAAAAATGACAAAAATGACAAAAATGACAAAAATGACAAAAATGACAAAAATGACAAAAATGACAAAAATGACAAAAATGACAAAAATGACAAAAATGACAAAAATGACAAAAATGACAAAAATGACAAAAATGACAAAAATGACAAAAATGACAAAAATGACAAAAATGACAAAAATGACAAAAATGACAAAAATGACAAAAATGAAAAAAATGACAAAGATGACAAAAATGACAAAAATGACAAAAATGACAAAAATGACAAAAATGACAAAAATGACAAAAATGACAAAAATGACAAAAATGACAAAAATGACAAAAATGACAAAAATGACAAAAATGACAAAAATGACAAAAATGACAAAAATGACAAAAATGACAAAAATGACAAAAATGACAAAAATGACAAAAATGACAAAAATGACAAAAATGACAAAAATGACAAAAATGACAAAAATGACAAAAATGACAAAAATGACAAAAATGACAAAAATGACAAAAATGACAAAAATGACAAAAATGACAAAAATGACAAAAATGACAAGAATGACAAAAATGACAAAAATGACAAAAATGACAAAAATGACAAAAATGACAAAAATGACAAAAATGACAAAAATGACAAAAATGACAAAAAGACAAAAATGACAAAAATGACAAAAATGACAAAAATGACAAAAATGACAAAAATGACAAAAATGACAAAAATGACAAAAATGACAAAAATGACAAAAATGACAAAAATGACAAAAATGACAAAAATGACAAAAATGACAAAAATGACAAAAATGACAAAAATGACAAAAATGACAAAAAATGACAAAAATGACAAAAATGACAAAAATGACAAAAATGACAAAAATGACAAAAATGACAAAAATGACAAAAATGACAAAAATGACAAAAATGACAAAAATGACAAAAATGACAAAAATGACAAAAATGACAAAAATGACAAAAATGACAAAAATGACAAAAATGACAAAAATGACAAAAATGACAAAAATGACAAAAATGACAAAAATGACAAAAATGACAAAAATGACAAAAATGACAAAAATGACAAAAATGACAAAAATGACAAAAATGACAAAAATGACAAAAATGATAAAAATGACAAAAATGACAAAAATGACAAAAATGACAAAAATGACAAAAATGACAAAAATGACAAAAATGACAAAAATGACAAAAATGACAAAAATGACAAAAATGACAAAAATGACAAAAATGACAAAAATGACAAAAATGACAAAAATGACAAAAATGACAAAAATGACAAAAATTACAAAAATGACAAAAATGACAAAAGTGACAAAAATGACAAAAATGACAAAAATGACAAAAATGACAAAAATGACAAAAATGACAAAAATGACAAAAAGACAAAAATGACAAAAATGACGAAAATGACAAAAATGACAAAAATGACAAAAATGACAAAAATGACAAAAATGACAAAAATGACAAAAATGACAAAAATGACAAAAATGACAAAAATGACAAAAATGACAAAAATGACAAAAATGACAAAAATGACAAAAATGACAAAAATGACAAAAATGACAAAAATGACAAAAATGACAAAAATGACAAAAATGACAAAAATGACAAAAATGACAAAAATGACAAAAATGACAAAAAGACAAAAATGACAAAAATGACAAAAATGACAAAAATGACAAAAATGACAAAAATGACAAAAATGACAAAAATGACAAAAATGACAAAAATGACAAAAATGACAAAAATGACAAAAATGACAAAAATGACAAAAATGACAAAAATGACAAAAATGACAAAAATGACAAAAATGACAAAAATGACAAAAATGACAAAAATGACAAAAATGACAAAAAATGACAAAAATGACAAAAATGACAAAAATGACAAAAATGACAAAAATGACAAAAATGACAAAAATGACAAAAATGACAAAAATGACAAAAATGACAAAAATGACAAAAATGACAAAAATGACAAAAATGACAAAAAATGACAAAAATGACAAAAATGACAAAAATGACAAAAATGACAAAAATGACAAAAATGACAAAAATGACAAAAATGACAAAAATGACAAAAATGACAAAAATGACAAAAATGACAAAAATGACAAAAATGACAAAAATGACAAAAATGACAAAAATGACAAAAATGACAAAAATGACAAAAATGACAAAAATGACAAAAATGACAAAAATGACAAAAATGACAAAAATGACAAAAATGACAAAAATGACAAAAATGACAAAAATGACAAAAATGACAAAAATGACAAAAATGACAAAAATGACAAAAATGACAAAAATGACAAAAATGACAAAAATGACAAAAATGATAAAAATGACAAAAATGACAAAAATGACAAAAATGACAAAAATGACAAAAATGACAAAAATGACAAAAATGACAAAAATGACAAAAATGACAAAAATGACAAAAATGACAAAAATGACAAAAATGACAAAAATGACAAAAATGACAAAAATGACAAAAATGACAAAAATGACAAAAATGACAAAAGTGACAAAAATGACAAAAATGACAAAAATGACAAAAATGACAAAAATGACAAAAATGACAAAAATGACAAAAATGACAAAAATGACAAAAATGACAAAAATGACAAAAATGACAAAAATGACAAAAATGACAAAAATGACAAAAATGACAAAAATGACAAAAATGACAAAAATGACAAAAATGATAAAAATGACAAAAATGACAAAAATGACAAAAATGACAAAAATGACAAAAATGACAAAAATGACAAAAATGACAAAAATGACAAAAATGACAAAAATGACAAAAATGACAAAAATGACAAAAATGATAAAAATGACAAAAATGACAAAAATGACAAAAATGACAAAAATGACAAAAATGACAAAAATGACAAAAATGACAAAAGTGACAAAAGTGACAAAAATGACAAAAATGACAAAAATGACAAAAATGACAAAAATGACAAAAATGACAAAAATGACAAAAATGACAAAAAGACAAAAATGACAAAAATGACAAAAATGACAAAAATGACAAAAATGACAAAAATGACAAAAATGACAAAAATGACAAAAATGACAAAAATGACAAAAATGACAAAAATGACAAAAATGACAAAGCTGACAAGAATGACAAAAATGACAAAAATGACAAAAATGACAAAAATGACAAAAATGACAAAAATGACAAAAATGACAAAAATGACAAAAATGACAAAAATGACAAAAATGACAAAAATGACAAAAATGACAAAAATGACAAAAATGACAAAAATGACAAAAATGACAAAAATGACAAAAATGACAAAAATGACAAAAATGACAAAAATGACAAAAATGACAAAAAGACAAAAATGACAAAAATGACAAAAATGACAAAAATGACAAAAATGACAAAAATGACAAAAATGACAAAAATGACAAAAATGACAAAAATGACAAAAATGACAAAAATGACAAAAATGACAAAAATGACAAAAATGACAAAAATGACAAAAATGACAAAAATGACAAAAATGACAAAAATGACAAAAAATGACAAAAATGACAAAAATGACAAAAATGACAAAAATGACAAAAATGACAAAAATGACAAAAATGACAAAAATGACAAAAATGACAAAAATGACAAAAATGACAAAAATGACAAAAATGACAAAAATGACAAAAATGACAAAAATGACAAAAATGACAAAAATGACAAAAATGACAAAAATGACAAAAATGACAAAAATGACAAAAATGACAAAAATGACAAAAATGACAAAAATGACAAAAATGACAAAAATGACAAAAATGACAAAAATGACAAAAATGACAAAAATGACAAAAATGACAAAAATGACAAAAATGACAAAAATGACAAAAATGACAAAAATGACAAAAATGACAAAAATGACAAAAATGACAAAAATGACAAAAATGACAAAAATGATAAAAATGACAAAAATGACAAAAATGACAAAAATGACAAAAATGACAAAAATGACAAAAATGACAAAAATGACAAAAATGACAAAAATGACAAAAATGACAAAAATGACAAAAATGACAAAAATGACAAAAATGACAAAAATGACAAAAATGACAAAAATGACAAAAATGACAAAAATGACAAAAATGACAAAAATGACAAAAGTGACAAAAATGACAAAAATGACAAAAATGACAGAAATGACAAAAATGACAAAAATGACAAAAATGACAAAAATGACAAAAAGACAAAAGTGACAAAAATGACAAAAATGACAAAAATGACAAAAATGACAAAAATGACAAAAATGACAAAAATGACAAAAATGACAAAAATGACAAAAATGACAAAAATGACAAAAATGACAAAAATGACAAAAATGACAAAAATGACAAAAATGACAAAAATGACAAAAATGACAAAAATGACAAAAATGACAAAAATGACAAAAATGACAAAAATGACAAAAATGACAAAAATGACAAAAATGACAAAAATGACAAAAATGACAAAAATGACAAAAATGGCAAAAATTACAAAAATGGCAAAAATTACAAAAATGACAAAAATGACAAAAATGACAAAAATGACAAAAATGACAAAAATGACAAAAATGACAAAAATGACAAAAATGACAAAAATGACAAAAATGACAAAAATGACAAAAATGACAAAAATGACAAAAATGACAAAAATGACAAAAATGACAAAAATGACAAAAATGACAAAAATGACAAAAATGACAAAAATGACAAAAATGACAAAAATGACAAAAATGACAAAAATGACAAAAATGACAAAAATGACAAAAATGACAAAAATGACAAAAATGACAAAAATGACAAAAATGACAAAAATGACAAAAATGACAAAAATGACAAAAATGACAAAAATGACAAAAATGACAAAAATGACAAAAATGACAAAAATGACAAAAATGACAAAAATGACAAAAATGACAAAAATGACAAAAATGACAAAAATGACAAAAATGACAAAAATGACAAAAATGACAAAAATGACAAAAATGACAAAAATGACAAAAATGACAAAAATGACAAAAATGACAAAAATGACAAAAATGACAAAAATGACAAAAATGACAAAAATGACAAAAATGACAAAAATGACAAAAATGACAAAAATGACAAAAATGACAAAAATGACAAAAATGACAAAAATGACAAAAATGACAAAAATGACAAAAATGACAAAAATGACAAAAATGACAAAAATGACAAAAATGACAAAAATGACAAAAATGACAAAAATGACAAAAATGACAAAAATGACAAAAATGACAAAAATGACAAAAATGACAAAAATGACAAAAATGACAAAAATGACAAAAATGACAAAAATGACAAAAATGACAAAAATGACAAAAATGACAAAAATGACAAGAATGACAAAAATGACAAAAATGACAAAAATGACAAAAATGACAAAAATGACAAAAATGACAAAAATGACAAAAATGACAAAAATGACAAAAATGACAAAAATGACAAAAATGACAAAAATGACAAAAATGACAAAAATGACAAAAATGACAAAAATGACATAAAGTGACAAAAATGACAAAAATGACAAAAATGACAAAAATGACAAAAATTATTAAACTTACTTTTATTCGAAAAAAAATTACAATGACAAAAATATCACTATCCACGAACGTTTTTGACCCACTTCAACACCAGAAAAAAACATGATTTCGTGATCTACTTGTTTTTTAATGAGCTTGACAGTTCTAAATTGATTTTAAACGTTCTTAAAATACATGATCTCATTTAAGTTTTTAAAAATTTATTTTCAACCCTCAGTTTTACAAAAAAAAATCACTTATAATCTCATCTCAAGCGCCTCAAATTTTTTTTCCTCTAAAATAACTAAGTTTTGCCAAATTTCGTTCATTAAGAGTTATGTACTTTCGTGATTAAAAAATTAAAATAAATATGCAAATCCATTGCAAACGACCGAAAATATTCACCAAATTTCACAGATTCATGTATTTATTCCGAAAATTTAGTTTCCACTTCAAATTTTGAAAACCTCACACGAAATTTCTCAAACAATTTATCTACTTTGTAAATAATACCTTCTGGAGGTCAGCTGATACAATCAACACAGCTGCACATGATTTACGACAATCGACAAACAAATCACACAGATTCCGGTAACAAATTCGTAATTTGAAATTTCCGTTCCATACTGTCAAATGATGTAGCAAACGCTCAGTTGCTCGACCAGCTCGCCAAACAGCAGGAGGGACATCATAGCTGGTTCCGCATGAATGATAAGAAACATTTTGTCGTCCCGTTTGCCATATTGCCAACTCTTGCGAAATCTCCCATACTTCGCGCCGACTTACAGAAGAGTCGGAGAAATATGTATATTTCTTGAAAATGAATGAAAACACAAATTTGCTCTGCCAAAGATTCGCGCTTCAGCGACAAACATCCTACTGTACGGCAGCTGCTGAATTGAAGGCAAAGAGCGACTTTTCCGGAAAATTGCATCCAACCATGAAGCGTGAGCTTGTTTCATGTATTTTTTTTTGCTGCTGCTGCTGCTCCTTGTACAGTTAATATTTTTATTACATCGGAAAGCGAAAAGTTTATTTCACGTCGAGTTGTCGTTCGTTTCAAGTTTTGCGGGGCTGAAGTTTTTGTAAAACAAAAATGGCTCTGGAAAACTCCTCTTCAATTGGCACCGAAAGCAAGTTAATTAGCGCTGCCAGAAGGAAAGAAGGAACAGAAACGCACGCCAAAGACGACCGGGACGACGCCAGGAACATGTTCTCTCTGATTCCATCCGGAATTGGCTGTCCGAAACGCGAAAAGTGCACGTGTAACGTGTGACTTTTGTCGCTTTTGAACGCAGCGGAAAAAATCTTCAACTCGTTAAATTTCAAAACTGCGGAAAAATGTGAGTGCCACCAGGTCACGTTTCCCCTCAGTGAAGCAGGTAATTAGAGGCTCTGAACTAAGAGAGACATCTGAGGAGAAAACTTGTTGTGGTTTTTGATTTAGTAAGGCAAGTAGAAAGCTACACATAAACTTACGTCGGATCCACGTGCCCAGTTCGCGACGACGGTGTTGCAGTGCATCGGTTGAAGTTGGAAGCACGGTTGGCCACGTTCCCGGGATAGCATTTCCAGCTCCTTCGACAGACCCTGGCACTCGTACAGGATCATGTGGTTCAGGTACAGCACGCTGGTGGACGAATCGAAGACGGGTTCGTACTGCGAAATAGATGAAAAAAAAAAAAATCAGAAAATTCATCTTAACTTTTACACTGATGAACTTATTTGAAACATGGCGAAGTTTGATAACAAAATTTGGTAAATATCTCGAGCTTTGTGATGTGTCAATTTTCTCTGGTGGTGTTAGCATTATTAAGATATAAGCCATTATAAACTTGGAAGATGCACTGTAGATGAAGTCTTTAGACGAATTCAGATATCTTCAAAGAAAAATAAGTTAATCCTTATTTTTTTTGACAGTGCAAATAACACATATTAAAAGAATCAACTAGCATAAGAAAGTTTTATTATGGTTTTATTATGGCATTTTATATACAGCTAGTTTTATAACTGTTTTATTATGGTCATGAGAAATGCTTGGCTTCTTGATTTAAACATTTGTTTTCAGGTTGTTCTGAAAAAGCTTATAAAGCTTTTACTACTTAGCTGTTTAGAGAGAGTTCTGAATGCTCCATTTTAACTTCAATAAAACATAAATTTAATAGAAAGTTTGCTTCAAGCTTTTTTGCATGTTTTAAAGAGGCACGCAGCGCTGTAATAAAATTAACTGTAATAAAATTAAGTGAAAACTGTAATAAAATTTGGTTACATTTCTTAATCAAGATGTTAGAACAGAAACGCTTGTGCTAGATTGCACATACATATTTGAATTGGAGTTCCCACATTTAAACATTTTTGATAAGCCACGTGCGTTGTTTTTGAGTTGAATAAACACATATATCAAAGTCCTTAAAATACGTTAAATCACCGGAAGAGGTAGGCTTTTCTTTACCATATGGGTATTGAGTGAAAGAGCTCAACTAATGGGAGAAACAATGTGTTGCTTGATGCCGTCGTTAATCCAAGATGGTGGCTTCCGCTTTCCATTCCAAAGCTAGATATTAGGGGAGAGTGGGAATACTTGATCCCCTTTTCTTATTTTCACCATATCTTTTTGGAAAAATTTAGCAACTCGCCGTCTTTTACACTTTCTGACAGCTTGGAACTTCAAGTTTCTATGCTCCAAAAATTAGAACGATTCTGGAACCCGTTGATGAACTAGAAGCGTTTTCGTGGGAGTAAAAAAATTGCGATTTTTCTGAAGTTAGGGGAGACTTGATCCCCTATTAAAGGAGACTTGATCTTTTATTCAGGAAGCCCTAATCCTTGTAAAAAAAATCAAACGAAACCTCAAGATAGAATGTTAATTGACTATTTTGGTCATGTTTGTTCTCATTTCACAATTTATAGCAGACATAAGAAGAAAATTCTATAACTTTGTCTCAACGCTAAATACATTGCATACTAAAAGGCGCTTTTTTATAATTAAGAGAAAATTAATTATTTTTGCTTTTTTCTTCAGACAATTGTGTGATAAATATTAGTTTTTGGATAAATATTAGTAATTTCATAATCAGCAATCATAACGATCAATTCAGAAGAAGAATATGCCGTTTGGAAGGGGGATCAATTGTACTCAAATCTAGGGGATCAATTGTACCCATAATCAACATTTTAGAAAACTTTTACTGAAAAAAAGTTGAGAGTTTTCCATTGCTTTGAAAATTTTGCAAAATGAAGTTCATTTTACGCTCGAACGATTGATACATTGGAACAAATATTTTTTTCATAATTTTCCCATGTAAGGAACATTTTAAAGTGATGAAAAAAGATCTTCAAGTTACATCTTGTGAAATTTTTCAAACAAAGTTCAATTACTCAAACAATTATTTTGTTAAAAAATTTTAAACTACAAGCATTGTTATTTTGCGCATTTTGGCACATTTTTCTAGAACATTTGATCTTTGTAAGACATTCCAGTTTCGAGATATAGCGAAGGAATCAAGTATCCCCAGGGATCAAGTATCCTCATTCTCCCCTACTGAAAATCTCATTGAACATCCACAATAATGGTCCTAAAGAGCCTAAAGTGGAAATTTTTTCCTAGTGCTTTTATCTTACATTTAAGCTGGTAGGTGTCTTCATAACATTTACTTGTTAGACCGTTCCTCATAACGTGAAAGGATAACAAATAAGTCACAGCCTACTACTATAAAAATAGAAACACTGACTTTTATGTTTGAGGAGATAGAGTCAAAAGTTGTTCTACAAAGTTGTAGATATTATCAAAATGTGAAACATTGCTAAAATAATGAGAGCTATATCTCTACACAGAGCAGAGTATCAAAAGTTTTAGTTGTGAACATACTTTAAATTTGTTTTTATGCTTAAATATTGTTAGTTTTGAATTTACATAAATATGATGTTCACATCATTAATTGAGGCATCCATTACTCACATTTTGCTTTAGAATTTTAGTTGCTGCGACCCTTCCTTCCGAAGTTATCGCATTTTCAAATTTTTTTATTGATAATTTTGCGAGCTTCTATGGTAAATTGGGGCAAGTGGATCCATAAACAAAATACCACATCTTGAAGCTTGATTCAAGTACTACAAACATAGTCAGAAACTACTTGTCTCCACGCGCCTGTTTTTCAGTACGGTTGGCACAAATTTGCGGAAAAATGCCGTAAATTCATGAAAATCGCATGAAACTCCCGAAATATGGATGTAAGTTTAAAGGGCTCAACGAGTAGAAGTCGAGTTGCGCAATCTTTTCTCCTCAAACCTGTATATAATGATAATCGCTTGAAACTAGCTAAACAAGAACTAGTCAAATTTCTCTATCTGACGCATCTTGAAATCCAAGATGGCGGCTTCCGCTAAACTTTGAAATGCTTTAAACTAATGAAACAAATAAACCCCTTCCAATAGTAGTAATGGGTGAAAAGACTCAACTAGAAGAAATCGAATTTCACAATCTGACGTCATCTTGAAATTCAAGATGGCGGCTTCCATTTGAGTTAAAAATGACGTTACTCACTGATAATCAACTGAAACCCTCACTATATTCATATTTCATGAAATGACTAAACAAAAAGAAGCCGAATTTAACTATCGTACGCCATCTTGAAATTCAAGATGGCGGTTTCGGCTTCTCTTTACAATCCTGATAATTGCTTGGAATCCCCATAACATTGGTATAAGTTTGTCTAGGTTTTGTTTTTTCTAGACAAGTCTTGTTGATCTTCTTTTATCTTGCATTGTAGTATCTTCTGGCATATTTTTAAAATAAATCGAACTTGATACGTCTAGTTTGATATTGTTTTATGAAATATTATTTTGTTATATCTTGTTTTGTCTTGTTTGTTCTTATTTCTTGTTTTATTTAACATTGTGTTTTTTTTTTGTTTTGGTTGTTTTTTGTGTGTCATCCTATTTAATTTTGTAAAATCCTATTTTATTTTGTTCCATGAAATTCAACTTTTGCTCGTTCAGCCCTTTCAACCAATACCCATATTGTGGGGGTTTCATGTGATTTTTAGTCGTTTACAGAATTATAAAGTCCAGTGGAAGCCGTCATCTAAGAATTTGAGATGGCAATTAGTCAATTAGCTTTATTAGAGTTCTGGTGATGCATAGAATGTGCTTTGGATTTTGATGAAGATTGATGATATAGTCTTAACGAAGTTGTGCTGACTATAATTAAGCTAAATTGGTACTAGTGATATTATTTTCAAAGGCACTTCAGATAAACCGTTCCATTTCTGTGATTGAAAGTTGGGTTTGTTTTAATTTGAATTCAAAATTCCCAAATATTGAAGACGGTTCATTATGTCCCTAAAATAAGCATGCCAGAAACTCCTGCACATTTTTTCATGATTATTTTTAAAAAACTTGTTCCAAAATCTCGTTTTGGAGACATAAATAAAAAAAAACAAAAAACATTTTTTTTCTTCTATCATCTCTTGTTTGGTTATTTGGTGTCAAGAAATTTCAAAATTGATTAGTTTTGAGATAAATCGTTCTTTGATAAATGGTAATCCAATAAACCTTAATGAAACCATAAAACAGATTTTAATTCTATTTATTACTCCCCGTTCAATCAAGGATTCAGATGTTGCCTTGACTAAGGTTGTCAGAAGTTTTTTAGCACGTTTCCGGGCTGGACAATTCCGGGCAATTTTATGTAAAAACCTGTCAAAATCCAAGCATTTAATTTTAAAATTGACCACCAAAAATCCGAGCAATTTCTTCAAAACCTGGAAATTATTCAACAAAAATTTAAAAAAATATTTTACATCAAAATTCTTCGACAAATTTAAAACCGTATTTCAGGCATCCAAAAAACCTTTCAAGATTTACTAAATTCATTTTACAGGCATTAATAAAGAAATTTATCAACACAATTTGATTTTTTTTGACTGATTTGCCAAATAATATAAATGAATCAGTGCAAAATCCGGCCATTTTTCAATGAAATCCGGCCAACCGGACCAAGCCGTGAAAACCCGGATAAAACCGAGCAGTCTGGCATCCTTATCCAAGATATGCATTTAAGAAATACTAAAAGTTCTACTTTTTTTTTAAAATTTGAATAGATAATACTTCTACTATTTCTAACATCATTGAAGAAAGTGTTTGTGTTTTTGATATTGAACATTTTATCCCATTGTTAACTTTGTTGAAGACCTTAAAACGATTGGACTTGAGTTTGCTTCAAAATTCCCGCATTTGAAGAATTGAAAAAATTGACAAAATTAAATTTCTATATCTTTTCCTTAAAAGTCAAAATGGCTCACTGTCTTCAAGACAGTCGATCAGTGAAATAAATATTTATTTTTTTTAAACAATTTTCTATAATTTTGCATTAAAATGCACGAATTCAAAGGAAAAATTGAATGATTCGCTAATTTTGAATCAGTGGCCCTAGATAAGTCGAAATATTTTGGCTTTTAAATTCTTAACACCTTGGAAAACGTGAACTTGGTTGCTTGGTCAGTTTTTTGATCTTAGGTAAAATGGAGTTGTAGACTGACTTAAAATTAAAAAAGTTCTTCTGTTTATTGACTCATCAAATTAGGGGCGACAACGACGTTGTCAATAAACAGAAAGAATTTTAAGTCAGCCTACAACTCCATTTTACATAACATCAAAACACTAACAGACAAATATAAACATAACATCAAAAGTAAACAAATAACTTCAAACAGTAGTATAGACGACATGCGCGGATCTACGGGGGGGGGGTGATGGGGGTGATCACCCCCCCCAGGCGGAAAAAAATAATCATCATTAAAATGGTCAAAAATTTTTTAACTCAATTTAGATGAAATAAAACTTTTTCACGTGTTAAAATATCTTACCATTTTTACGCGTGCATGAGAATTGAATTGATGCGTATGCGTATGCTCATGTATAAATTCGTTTTGGCTTAGGGCGTGCAAAAAGGATAAAGCTTGAACCTCACTCTTTAAGGAATTTCCTTGAGCATGACAGCAGATTTGTTTTCTTTAATAACGGATAACCAGAAACGTCGGTTGATAGTGACTTATTCTAAATGATTTCTTGAAAAGGCCTGAAAGAAGCCAACATTTATTTTCAAGTTGATCATAAAGTGATTTTTTATTTATGCATGTTTACCATACTTGATGATTTTCTAGAAAAAAAATTAATCGGTCCACAGATAAAAATTTTCAATAATTGTTCTACTTTCGGCTAGAAATATTCGTGACATAATTCTGACCTTTTGAGTAACACTTTTTAACTGTGGGAAAATAACCTCAAAAGCGATCATGTGTTTGAACGGACATCAAAGTTTTGTTAACTAAAATTTTGGAAGTTATTTTTCTTTTCCTATTCATATACGTAGGCAAGTGTGCATAAGAACTGTCAAAAACAACTCTATAGTTGATATTATTTCCAGATGTAGCAACCGAAAATCTGTTCGAACTTTGCAGACATCCGGATCTGCTATGGAACATGCATGCCACCGAAGATTATAAGAGGAACCATAAAAGCCTCGAAATGTTTTCAAGTTCTACTAGCAAATCTGACCTCCAGAATGATCAGACGTTCGCATCTGCTGCAGACAGCTGCAGTCTATGAAATAGATATAGGTGCTGTTTTAAACGATCATCCTTAACCTTACTCAACTATCGATGATCACAAAGCTTTACATTTTAACTAGACACTGGGTACCTCCACCAAATTTTTCGTTTCCATACTCCGAGCATTTGAAAAGTCGAAGTGCTGAAAAAGAAAAACGATACGCAAGTGCAATGCATTTGGAAACATTAAAAGTTGGCCAGTTTTTTTTCCAAACTGAGCTAGGTTATTTTTGTAAAGTCTGACCGCTTTTTGTAGTCAACCTCACTGGTGCAGTTAATAAAACTGTTCAATTGTTAAATCTTGTTACTAAGCCACTGACTTGTTTTTTAAAACTCACAGCAAGCAGAGAGACGAATCTATTCAGCAAACCTCTTTAAAAAAATAAATATAATGATTAGCAATCTATATTTTATTTGTTTAGATACTTGCTTATTTGTTTTTTTAATGTTTATTTTTTTAGATTGTTTTTTGATTTACGTCTTTAAATTGATATATTAATGGAATTTAAAAAGAAAAATATGTGAAATTATTGAATATATACATTGACGAGTTTCGATAAGGAATGAAGCAGAATACGGTTTAAAATTCTAACTCAAAAGAGAAAATATATCGATTAAATATATTTGAAACTCACGTAAATGGCGTTTTGCCCAAATATTGTAATAATTTCAAAATTAATAAGACGTAGTTATAACCATAAAACCAGAGATGCTCATTTGAGTGAGTTGAAATCATACCAACAGATTTATTTTTGACTGAAAATAAATAAAGTACGATTTCCAAAATTAAATTGCTTATGGATTTCTAATCTGATAAAAATAAACAATTGGTCATTCCATATCCCCAACTAGATAAATAAACGTAAATTCAACTTTATACTAGTGAAAAAAAACATTTGTCTGCGTTTTGCGTAAGACTAAGCCATCCACAAACAGATGTACAGAATTCTTTGAACTTTTTTTTTTAAATTCCTTTAACATTATTTACATGCTGCTGAATTCTCTTCATCTATCATCAACATTTTTCCTGCCACAGTTTTTATTTCTCCCAATCACTCAAAAAATGTTGGCCATATTTTTTGAAAATTTATTAAATCACCCCCCCTAAGAGCAATCTCTAGATCCGCGCCTGATAGACGATCGCTAGATTAAGTAAGTTTAAAATAGTATAATAAATGGTAAATTCTTTGAAAATAAATTTAATTTAAGATCCGCTGAAGAGGAGTGAAAAGCCAAAAGTAGCTCGAAACGTCCGAACCAACTGGCAAGTAATTTTGTAGTTATTTATTCGCCGAAAAAAGTCGATAATAAAAACAAATTACTGGACATAGCCAATGCTCCTTCTGACTTCTCTGACTTCCCTCTGACCGTTTAAGAAGTGCGAAAGCTTATTCCAAAAGGTTTCAGTTATTCTCTGCTGCAGTTGTAGTAAAATAGAAAAGTAAAATTTTGCCAAGTTGAGAGTAAATCTAATTGCATTTATCAAGCCATAAACTGAAGCCGTTCATTTTACTGAGATATTGGTGAATTTATTCATGAGTTCATTACAAGTAAGCCGTTTCGAAAAATGAGTGCTTTAAAAGTTGCATTGTAACTTTTCAACGACGCACCAGATGGCATTGCTTCCAGTCAATTTTTAACGATTGTTTCTGATGATAGCTTTAAAATTTTAACACACTTTTCTGAAGATTTTTAGTTCGAGCTTGGACATCTGTTCCCTGCGACTAAACTACACAATTGTCAATGAAAATGAGAAAATGTTTATTCACTATGTCTCGTTTTCTGTTTAAGAGCTTTAAGTGCTGTTGAGTAATTGTAAATCACGAATGACATAAGTATTCTAAAAATTTTAAACCAAAAAAAAAACCATTTGCTCATTTTTAAAATGTTATTTTTAAACATCGCTATTGAAATCGGTTTTTAAAACTCTTTTTCATGAATATTTCATGAATTTATATTTTGAAACAAAATCCTTAGAAAATACGTTCATCATCATCATCATAAAATTTTGAGTTACTACTAATCCACAAAAGGAACTAGTAGTAAATATAAAATCTTTTTCGAGGTACCATTTTCTGAGGTGTTTTTTTCTATTTTATCAATAATGATAAAATGTGTGTCTTTTGATGAAACATATGCATTATCTCTCGCTTGAGTTTTAATCGATTTGTACAAATTACAAGTTCAAAAAAGGTAAAAAATACATTTAACTGAAGACAAAAATAAGATTAAAAGTTTTTAAACATTCTACATTCATTTTCGGCAATTTTTTTTTGTAAAAAAAAAAATTCACAAGATTTTTCTCTGGGTAATTTAAGCTCTCAGCAGTCCAAACTAGGGTGGTCGGAATTACCGGTTTTTATCAAATCCGGTATTTCGGTATTTGTAATTTATAAAAACCGATAAAACCGGTATTTTTCAAAGTATTTCGAATTCATGAATGATTTCGTCTAATTGCAGTAGTAATGGCATAAAATGCTTAGAATTTATAACGCAATAGATTCAGCAACATTTCCAATAAAAAAAAATGGTATTGTGCCTTTAAATTATTCCTTTGTCATAAATCTATCATCATTCTCATAATAATCATTATATTTATCATCTTCATTTTGTTATTTTAATTTCGATGTGATGTTGCGGAAATTCTAGAAGTTTCATATTATTTTCAACGAATTTTTGTCCTCTACTCTGTAAAACAGTATTCATATTTAAGAACAGATTTTACAGATTTATTAAAAGTTTATATAGCCTTTAATGAAAATGATATGAAATTGGTATACAAAAAGATTTTTCGTCAAAACAACAACTTATCTAATAAATAAACAAAACTCAAAACACTGTCACAAAGCTTTTGGTTGACTCACTCCCCACAACCTAGGTCGTGATCGCATTAAGTTTGCGCTCCCAAAAATAAAACGAACAAATCGAAATAAAAATTCATGAAAAACCAGTCAAAATTTAGCAAAAATTGAGTTGTTTGGATCTGATCCATACGCTTTTTGTTGCTATAATACTGTTGCAAATTTATAAAAACTTTGTTACTGCTTGATCTGGAAAAGGAAAATGCTTCAACAGCGTTAAAAATAAAAACAACAGAGTTCCATCAATTACCTTGAAAATATTGACAAAAAAACTAATACAAACAGTCTAACATGTGTCTAAATGCTGACTCTGTTGAAAGTTTGGTTAGAACTGAAGTAAAAATTGATGTAAACATGTGTTTAAATGCTGACTCTGCTGAAACATTTTATGTTTTGAAACAAACTAGGAAGTTTCTAATCAGTTTTGAATATTTTTCATCTTAAATTTCAAGTTTGTGGAAGCCTGGCACCGCTTAGAACGATTTTGATAAACTTGGCCTGCTTATAGATAAGACATTTTTGCAAATTTTATCAAATTCCAGCTTTTCAATGAAAAATTCAGTGATTATTGTGAAGCAAACTTAAATTTCTTGTAGCTGTATCTTTTTTCAGTCATTATAAATTTATGCAGTCTTTAAATGTTATGGAGCGTTAGTTCGATAGCTGAACTGAAATGTCTAAGGTTTCGGGGAAAAGCTTTAATTCATAAAATTACATCGACAAGTTTTAGCAATAATCAAATCTCATATAAACCTTCCAGTAAGGTATTGAGCTTGGATTTTGAAGCTGATTGAACAAAATTTGAGTATTTTTACTCATAAATACTGGGTAAAAAAACGTTTAGCTGTGTCAATTTTAGAATGCCAAATAATGATGAAAAATTTACCGGAAATACCGGTTTTTTACCGTCCTTAAAGTCGGTATTCCGGTATTGAGAAAAAGGACGGTTTTACCGGTTTCGGTAAAACCGGTTAGACCATCCTAGTCCAAACTTACCCCAAGGGAATTCTCAGTTTTTTCTCGCTTTTTTAATGTAAAAGGTACAATTTTAATTTTCCTTTAATATCTTGAAAACATCATAATATTAAAACTTAAAAGATTAAATTTTTTTTTTGTTGAACCACTGATCAGATTAAGAAAATTCAGAGGTTACAGATGACCTGGCATAATATAAAAATGGCGCTAACCTGAATCACAATTAATAATATTTTTTTGAAAATATTTTATAGGATTATCTTAAAATCCACAAAGAAGAAAACTTTTTGACAACCAAAAAGACAAATGCTACAGCTACAGTAAAAACTTGAAAATATCCAATTATTCCAGAAAAAAAAGTCTTTCTGGCAGTATCAGAAATTTTTTTTAAATATTTTTTGTTCTCTAAAACTTTAAGATGTGAGGCCTAAAGAGCTAAAATAGTCACTTTTGAGCGAGAAGAAACATTAACCATACAAGGAACACCAACTTAAGGACCATTCTATCCTACTTGTCGGAAATCCATCGAATTCACTGGGGCTTACTCCAAGTTTCCAGAAGCTTTACCTGGTCCAATAACTTTATCATTTTTTTCTCAAGTTTTTACGAAATTTGTTTGCCTTAACCACTCGTGAACTTTGAGGCTCGTAATATTCTGACTTTCGTAACAGTAATCAATCTGGATGTATTGCCGGATTGCCCTACTTTGGACCCTTCAAGTGGTGGTTTTTAAATAATCATATTTTTCTCTTAAATAGACGAGAGGTTTGTATTTTTTAGGAAATTTACGATCTTGTCTGCAAGTCTCAATAATAATTTTCAACATAGGTTTCGCTGTTATTGAAAGATTTGAAAAGAACAATAAGAACAAAGGATGAACAAAGTTTCCAGTTTTGAACCTTCTGTTTCTATTTGATACTGAACTGGTTCCTTTCTTTGGACCTCGAACTTAAGTTCCTTTAAAAAGTATTGTTTAGCGAAAATAGTTGAACGAATTCATTAAAAATGTAATCTTCAATCAAATATTATCATAAAAAAAGTATTAAAGCTTTTGAACGATTAAAAACACCAAAATTTCTGAAATGAACATCTTAAACACTTTCACTCCCCGTGAGCTCTATCAGCATACCAATATCTGAAACTTTTTTATGTTTGCTAACTTGTAGTTTATTTGCGAAAGGCTTTCAAAGCTTTAAGAAATGTTCAATATTTGCACTGAATAATGTCCCAATAAAAAAAAACGCCCTTTATTGATGTTTTAGTATTAACAAAAAGATTTGGTGATCAGGTCTAGAAATAAAGCATTAAAGTAGAAAGTCTCCTGTTTTTGGACACTTCTCAAATTTTCCGGGTTTTAAATTGATTTTCTTTTATTTTAAGAAAAATAGGTAGTTAGGTTCATATTCTTCACAGTGAAAGTATTTTCTCTTTAAACTTTGCCTTGGG
This sequence comes from Uranotaenia lowii, assembly GCF_029784155.1. Classification (NCBI taxonomy): domain Eukaryota; kingdom Metazoa; phylum Arthropoda; class Insecta; order Diptera; family Culicidae; genus Uranotaenia; species Uranotaenia lowii. The sequence continues at coordinate 392,204,413 of NC_073692.1, forward strand.
CAGTTGAAAACTTGAATTTTCCTTATTCACTCTTATTTCTCAAAATGCGCCCCACTTATTGAGCTGTCTGATTTACCTCTGACGAGGGGGTATAATTACAAAAACGTTGAAAATTTTCTCAGAAAGACTTCAATTGGCAATAAGCAGTATGATTAGATTCAGGAAGAAGTAGAGTTCATTGTATGAATAGGAGTATCTTGATCCTCTGTTAGAAAAATGAAATATTCACAATTCTCGGCATTTAAGGATTAAAGTAGGCTTTAGGTCCAATGTAGAAATTCTCACCCTATTTTGTTTAATTATTGTATTCATAACTGAATGATCATAACCAACTCTTTTACTTACACCAAATTTATATTTGTGTCAACAGAAGTAATAAAATAGAATACACACAAACCATTTGAATGTAATCCTAAACAATTGAATTTTGAACTTTCCTAAAGTCAGAACAAACAAAACAGTACAACATTAGGTTCATTTGGAATGAATGTAGTATATTTTAGAAATTTTCCACATATTTTCAACACTTCATAGTTCAACGAGAATATAAGATGTCCCAAGCTGAAATGAATAGTCAATTATGTAAATAACAAACCATCGAAATGTAGAAGAAGGTACACGTTATTTTCAAAATCATAGCTTTCAACATGTTCATACAATATCCTGATTTCTATTTCACAACTTAAACTTTTAAGATTGATTGTTTCCGTTCATACAGCTTAATAAAGCTGTCAGGAGTTCAAAACAAGCAAGGCGGCGCCATTGAAGATGAAGCAGTTGATTTTCGGCGCTCGAAAAATCGTTTTAAATCGATGGGACCCAACTAGATAAGAGACAACTATGCCCCAGAAGAATAGTTTATAGAACTCGTAAACAGCTATCAGCTCATCTGCGATCTGAACGGAACAACATAGAGCAAAGGAGAAAAAAAAACATCACTGGCACCGAAAAAGATCTCCTTCCTTCTTCCGAACATGAGTGAATTTTCTACTCGCAACTACCGCCATCTTCATCATCATCATCGTTGACATTGATGTCATCCGGGCTAATTTGCATAAATGAAGATGCGAACGAAGTTGTCTTGCATACATGAGCGTCGCCATCGTCGTACATGTTTATCTGTTCCTAGGGGGAATTTCAAAATCCAAATCGAACACTCTGGCTGACTGACAGAAGATTGAAATTGAAAAAAATGCCGAAAGATAATCCGGAATACGACCATGCGTGCTTCTGGTTTTTTGCTCGCAGCTACATCGACATACATAGCGGGCAAATATCGTTTTGGGGCGACAGATGAAATACCAGCTTTCAAAAGATGACATTATTGATGACGACTCACAAGGACGAAGACGACGACGACATCCAGAATGGGGAATACATGGCGTCGGAGGAAAACAAACGAGTTATCTCGGAGATAAAACCCGGTGCTTTCTCGGGTTCGTGCCAGGTTCCCAGATTTTTGACTCGAGGAGATTCGATAAAACCTGATGCCATCCCGCTGGGGTATTGATGGGTGGAAAGTTTTCACCGAGGATTTCTAAATCAATTCCGTTCCATTGAGTTGAAATGGAAAACGTGACAGAATCTTTGGGGAAATCTAGCAAAACATGGTTTTCGTACTTTTTAATGGCTCAATTTTTTCTGTTGCTGGGCTTCAGCTATTTGGAAATGTGTCCACGTAAACAACTTATTCATTTCAGTTAAAATTCAAAATAGGTTAAGATGGAATTTTGAATATATGTAACCTCGAAAACCCAACCCTGCCTTTCATAGAGGTTTATTAAAATCGGTGCGAACCTTTTTTTTTTCTCTTACTTTTTCGCAGAATGTTTCAAATCTCAAAATTATTTATTTATTTATTTACATAGTATTTCGTCTCACGACATAACGTCCGTCTCACGACACATCTCAAAATATGTTAATCTAACATTTAATGCTAATAGCAAATGTTTGACCAGCTTCTTCAAAATCTACAGCTAAGTAAGCTGAAAAACTGTACTGAAGAAATAAGTACAAATTTTTAGAATACCTGCCAATATCAGGGCATTTCATCTCGATTATTTCAATTCGGTGATAATTTTTTTTTCAAATGCGTACAGCTTTGAAATCTCTTTTCAAGCTCCAAAAAAAAAAATGGATAAAAGAAGCACAGAAAAAACGACCATTATGGTTTGTTTTATTTGTCCATTTTTTTTTTTTTGCAAACCCGGGATGTTCGTAAATCCGGGAAATCTGGAATGCATACAATGTATAACAATCCACTTTCTCTTATTTGTTGAATAAAGAAAATATTCCAGGAGTTTCCAGCGAATCAAGCATTATGATCTGATAAGGAAGTATTTGCTTCGCTTTTCAAAAAAAATTATCGTCTTTTACGGGGGATATATTCACTTTTTCTAAGCTTTGTCTAAATAAAAAAAATCAGTTTTTGAAAAAAAATTGAATGATAAGAAAAACATTTTTAAAGATGTATTTTTTTAAATTTTTTTTTTTACTCAAGGAAATATCCTGAATTCAGCATATCATTCTCTAAACATGAATATTTCTATATTTTCAATCTCATCTTCATCTCATTCAGATTTATGATTCTGTGTCCTGAATATTTAATTTCCATACTGATTTATTGTGGTTCATGATATTAAAAATTTTCTTGATTTTCATATTTTCGTGATTTTCTAGATTATCTTAGTATCATTGATTTAATTGCTTAATTAATGGCTGATTTTCTTGATTTTCTTGTTTATATTGTTTATCTTGATTTTCTTGATTGACTTGAATTTCTTGATTTTCTTTATTTTCTTTATTTTCTTGATTTTCGTGTGTTTCTTGATTTTCTTGATTTTCTTGATTTTCTTGATTTTCTTGATTTTCCTGATTTTCTTGATTTTCTTGATTTTCTTGATTTTCTTGATTTTTTTTGATTTTCTTGATTTTCTTGATTTTCTTGATTTTCTTGATTTTTTGATTTTCTTGATTTTCTTTATTTTCTTGATTTTCTTGATTTTCTTGATTTTCTTGGTTTTCTTGATTTTCTCGATTTTCTTGATTTTCTTGATTTTCTTGATTTTCTTGATTTTCTTGATTTATGTGATTTGCTTGATTTTCTTGATGTTCTTTATTTTCTTGATATATTTGATTTTCTTGATTTTCTTGATTTTCTTGATTTTCTTGATTTTCTTGATTTTCTTGATTTTCTTGATTTTCTTGATTTTTTTTGATTTTCTTGATTTTCTTGATTTTCTTGATTTTCTTGATTTTCTTGATTTTCTTGATTTTCTTGATTTTCTTGATTTTTTTGATTTTCTTGATTTTCTTGATTTTCTTGATTTTCTTGATTTTCTTGATTTTCTTGATTTTCTTGATTTTCTTGATTTTCTTGATTTTCTTGATTTTCTTGATTTTCTTGATTTTTTTGATTTTCTCGATTTCCTTGATTTTCTTGATTTTCTTGATTTTCTTGATTTTCTTGATTTTTTTGATTTTCTTAATTTTCTTGATTTTCTTGATTTTCTTAATTTTCTTGATTTTCTTGATTTTCTTGATTTTCTTGATTTTCTTGGTTTTCTTGATTTTCTTGGTTTTCTTGATTTTCTTGATTTTCTTGATTTTCTTGATTTTCTTGATTTTCTTGATTTTCTTGATTTTCTTGATTTTCTTGATTTTCTTGATTTTCTTGATTTTCTTGATTTTCTTGATTTTCTTGATTTTCTTGATTTTGTTGATTTTCTTGATTTTCTTGATTTTCTTGATTTTCTCGATTTTCTTGATTTTCTTAATTTTCTTGATTTTCTCAATTTTCTTAATTTTCTTGATTTTCTTGATTTTTTTTTTATTTTTTTTTTTTTGATTTTCTTGATTTTCTTGATATTCTTGATTTTCCTGATTCTCTTGATATTCTTGATTTTCTTGGGTTTCTTGGGTTTCTTGATTTTCTTGATTTTCTTGATTTTCTTAATTTTCTTTATTTTCTTGATTTTCTTGATTTTCTTGATTTTCTCGATTTTCTTGATTTTCTCAATTTTCTTGATTTTCATGATGTTCATGATTTTTTTTTCTTGATTTTCTTGATTTTCTTGAATTCCTTGATTTCTTTGATTTCTTTGATCACCTTGATTGTCTTCATTTTCTTGTTTTTCTTTATTTTCTCTATATTTGATTCTCTTGATTTTCTTATTTTTCCTGATTTTCTTGATTTTCATGATTTTCTTAATTTTTTTCGATTTTCCTGATATTCTTGATTTTTTTTGGATTTTCTTGATTTTGATGATTATCTTTATCCTCTTGAATTTCTAGACTATCTTGATTCTCTTGACTTTCTTGATTTTCTTTATTTTTTATTTATTTTTTTGATGTTCTTGAATTTCTTGATTTTCTTGATTTTTTTTATTTTCTTGATTTTTTTGATTTTCTCGATTTCCTTGATTTTCTTGATTTTCTTGATTTTCTTGATTTTCTTGATTTTCTTGATTTTCTTGATTTTCTTGATTTTCTTGATTTTCTTGATTTTCTGGATTTTCTTGATTTTCTTGATTTTCTTGATTTTCTTGATTTTCTTGATTTTCTTGATTTTCTTGATTTTCTTGATTTTCTTGATTTTCTTGATTTTCTTGATTTTCTTGATTTTCTTGATTTTCTTGATTTTCTTGATTTTCTTGATTTTCTTGATTTTCTTGATTTTCTTGATTTTCATGATTTTCTTGATTTTCTTGATTTTCTCGATTTTGTTGATTTTCTTGATTTTCTTGATTTTCTTGATTTTCTTGATTTTCTTGATTTTCTTGATTTTCTTGATTTTCTTGATTTTCTTGATTTTCTTGATTTTCTTGATTTTCTTAATTTCTTGATTTTCTTGATTTTCTTGATTTTCTTGATTTTCTTGATTTTCTTGATTTTGTTGATTTTCTTGATTTTCTTGATTTTGTTGATTTTGTTGATTTTCTTGATTTTCTTGATTTTCTTGATTTTCTTGATTTTCTTGATTTTCTTGATTTTCTTGATTTTCTTGATTTTCTTGATTTTCTTGATTTTCTTGATTTTCTTGATTTTCTTGATTTTCTTGATTTTCTTGATTTTCTTGATTTTCTTGATTTTCTTGATTTTCTTGACTTTCTTGATTTCCTTGATTTTCTTGATTTTCTTGATTTTCTTGATTTTCTCGATTTTCTTGATTTTCATGATTTTCTTGATTTTCTTTATTTTCTTGATTTTCTTGATTTTCTTGATTTTCTTGATTTTCTTGATTTTCTTGATTTTCTTGATTTTCTTGATTTTCTTGATTTTCTTGATTTTCTTGATTTTCTTGATTTTCTTGATTTTCTTGATGTTTCTTGATTTTCTTGATTTTCTTGATTTTCTTGATTTTCTTGATTTTTTTGATTTTCTTGATTTTCTTGATTTTCTCGATTTTCTTGATTTTCTTAATTTTCTTGATTTTCTCAATTTTCTTAATTTTCTTGATTTTCTTGATTTTTTTTATTTTTTTTTTTTTTGATTTTCTTGATTTTCTTGATATTCTTGATTTTCCTGATTCTCTTGATATTCTTGATTTTCTTGGGTTTCTTGGGTTTCTTGATTTTCTTGATTTTCTTGATTTTCTTAATTTTCTTTATTTTCTTGATTTTCTTGATTTTCTTGATTTTCTCGATTTTCTTGATTTTCTCAATTTTCTTGATTTTCTTGATTTTCATGATGTTCATGATTTTTTTTTCTTGATTTTCTTGATTTTCTTGAATTCCTTGATTTCCTTGATTTCTTTGATCACCTTGATTGTCTTCATTTTCTTGTTTTTCTTTATTTTCTCTATATTTGATTCTCTTGATTTTCTTATTTTTCCTGATTTTCTTGATTTTCTTGATTTTCTTGATTTTCTTGATTTTCTTGATTTTCTTGATTTTCTTGATTTTCTTGATTTTCTTGATTTTCTTGATTTTCTTGATTTTCTTGATTTTCTTGATTTTCTTGATTTTCTTGATTTTCTTGATTTTCTTGATTTTCTTGATTTTCTTGATTTTCTTGATTTTCTTGATTTTCTTGATTTTCTTGATTTTCTTGATTTTCTTGATTTTCTAGATTTTCTTGATTTTCATGATTTTCTTGATTTTCTTGTGTGTTTGTGTGACTAATTGAAGTTTCATAAAAAATTCCATTTCCACGTGAAAGAACATGACAAAACGTAGCGATGTTTTATCAACATCAACAATTTTCAAATTCCTGTCACATTACATAATGAAAAAATTGAGATGGTTTACCGACAGCACCCATTTGAATGTTTTCGTTAAAATTTCAATAAACGTTTTTCAGCTGCAGCAGCAAAACCAACACTCAAGCTCGCTAATCCGACAAACATGACAAATTCAAGATTCTTTACGCCCTCGCTGCTCAGCTGCTGTAATTTATAGCCCGAAAACGTTATTAAATCTGTTGTTTAATTAATTCAACAGCGTTTTCAATTAGCTAGAACCTACCGTTGACCCACGACTATGTGATGCCGGGAAAAACCTTCCTTCCCCCTGAAGATGCAACCGGGTGTTTTTTTTTCGGGTAAGTAAAAGTAACATCCCTCCCCTGCCTGGATCCAATTCGACGTACCAAGAAGAGATCAGAACGGCCCACTTCTACCGGATTCACCCTCCTTCTTCGGATGAATTTAATTGTGTCACGTGGTATCTCTACTCAAGTCCTCGAGCTCTGTCCGGGAGATACCGAAACCCTCTCAACGAGCCCCTTTGGCGGCTTTCTTAAGGACAGATTTTAACGATAAAAAGCAGCAGCAGTGATTGAAATCTGCCGCCTCACTCCTCGAGGACTTGTTGTTGCTGTTGAATTGCGGAAGCTGTGGCCGCCAAAAATAACACCGTTAGTCGGGTCTCTTGTTTTGGAAGGGGAAGTTACGAATTTTGAAGAATATGAAGGTGGAAGAACAGCTAATCTTTGACGGTTTCCAGATTGAATCCGGTTGGCAACGAAAAAGGTTTCCCTCATAAGAAGAACCTGCTTGGGTGGTGGATTATTACATTCTTAGTCCAAATATTTGTTTTTCGATGGAGTAAAACAATAAGATGGTACTCCCGAGAAGATTCTTGTTTGAGATTTCCGGGAGCAAAAGAAAAACATCGAGACGTTTTGGAAAAAGGCTGCTCCAAGGCACAATCAAACATTTAAATCCTATAAGCTGAGAGTATTTTTAGAATGTGTTCCCCAGGAAGGAAATTTGAGAAAGGGTTCAGCTTGGCGGCCCCAATCAAACGTTTATCCGGATTTGCAGTCAACTGGGACGTGTTTTTATGGTGGGGAGAAGATTATTGCAACCAGAAAGTAAGTAGGAGAGTAAATAAAAGTTCTGAAAAGTTATGTATGTTTGATGTAAGTTACTAAAGGCTGAACTAGAAAAAAATTGCAACACTTTGATTTGTTCAATGTTTAAATAGACTGAACTTATTCGGAAATTTGTTTCGAATTATAACTGGAATCTGCTCTGAAACTTGAGAATAGTCATGTAACCTGGGATACGAAACCTGAGAACTGAGACATGAAACCTGAAAACTATCGCATGAAACGCGAAACCTAGGAAATGCATCTCAGACATGAAACCTGATATACCTCTTACACCTGAGATCTGACATTTGAGACCTGTGACCGTAGGCCAGAGACTTAAAACCTGAAACCTTAGAACTGAGAATTGACACCTGAGACCCGATACCTTAGTCATGAGATCTGAGACCTGAAACATGTAGCCTGAGTCATGAGACCTCAGACACAAGCTATAAAACTTAAGATCTAAGATATGACACCCGCATCGTAAGATGTGCAACCAAAGAAGTAAAAAGTGAAAAGTGAGACGTGAGACGTCGGACAAGAGTGATGAAACAAAAGTCAGAAGTGAGACGTGAGAAGTTAGATGTGAGAAGTGAGACGTCAAACGTGAGGAGATAGAAGTGAATGTGACGTGAGACGTGAGGAGTAGGTTGAAGTAGGTTTAAAAAGTGAAAATGAGACGTGAGACGTGAGATGCGAATTGGGAGACGCAATGTGTGAGGCGCGAGGCGTGGAACATAAGAAAAGAGACGTGAGACATGAGACGTGAGACGTGAGACGTGAGACGTGAGACGTGAGACGTGAGACGTGAGACGTGAGACGTGAGACGTGAGACGTGAGACGTGAGACGTGAGACGTGAGACGTGAGACGTGAGACGTGAGACGTGAGACGTGAGACGTGAGACGTGAGACGTGAGACGTGAGACGTGAGACGTGAGACGTGAGACGTGAGACGTGAGACGTGAGACGTGAGACGTGAGACGTGAGACGTGAGACGTGAGACGTGAGACGTGAGACGTGAGACGTGAGACGTGAGACGTGAGACGTGAGATTTGAGACGTAAGACATGGAACTCGAGAGGTGAGACGTGAGTCGTAAGATGTATGACGTGAAACGTGAGACGCAAGAAGTAAGAAGTGAAAAATGAGAGTATGGAAGATTTCAAAAACCAATGTAGGTTAACGAATATTGAAATTTCAATCAATCATAAAAATATATACAATATCCAAAAGGAAGTGTGCAAAATTTTTCGAGTACAGTCTTTAGGAAGAGTTCTCTCTGGTTTTGTGTAGCACCAGTTTGTAACTTTTTTGGTTTTTTGGTTGATTTTTTCCCCAATAGACTAGTGGCTTGAGATTAATTCAACCTTGTAAGCTCACGGTAGTCAGAGCAATGTTCGATAAAAATCCTTCTCAAACAAGTAAATTTCAAAATTACAAACTATGCATGTATTTTACTGTTCAAATGCCTTCAACTGCACAGAATAAGCGTCGTATCTAAGCTCCAGCAACAGCTCCAGTTCTATTTTCGTCTGCTTGTCAAATCTTTCCAGTACGGTCTTGAACCGAAAAGCAAAGACGAGGACGTGCGTCGTACAACCAACTTCCGGAAGTTGGATTGGTGCGTGTTACATCGCACTCCGGCATGCAATAAAAGCACGTAGGCTAAGGTGCTTACCATCAACCCTCGCTTATCCTCCAGCTACTGCTGTGGAAATTCGGTGCACTGAGAAGCACAAATGACAACAGAAGATTTTATGACACTCTTTTAAAATAGACTTATTTTAAGAACTTTTTAAAAATTTATTAAATCTAGGATTTTTTTCACAAAACTCAGAATTTTAAAAAATAATTCTAAGTGTAAATTGCTTAAGATATTAATAATAACTAATTGAGTATAAGACCTTTTCAAAATTCCAGGATCGCCAATTGCTTTTCCATTCATCTAGAGCTGCACACACAAAACCAAAGCTTCCATTCCTGAGCTATTACATTCGGGTTCACAATCTTCCAGGGGAGAACTTTGTTGAATGGTACAGCTATTGCTCTCCCCCAGAAGTAACGAGACCGAGCAAGTGTATGTGTAGTTTAGGCATGTGTACATTAGTAGGACGCTGACGGCAATGCTATTTGTCGACAGGATATTAAATTTTCAATTTCGGGTTTTCACTTGCTGCTTGCTGCTTCGTATGAGCTTGTGTATGCCCTCAAACACATGCATCCATACAGCTACTCTGCCAGTTGTGTTTGTTTGCTGAACTTTAGCTTCGGATGGAGCCTGGAGCATTTTCGACGCTCCCGAGTCTCATTGCCAGTATGGGATTTGTCTGGTACAATGGGACATTAGTGATTGAAGGATAACATTCATTTGGATTGTTTGCTTCCTCGTGCATTATTGCATCATGAGCAACACTGGGAGTCTTTAGCCTGTAACGTAATAAAGTTTGGTTCTAAAAAGACCAATCACGAAAAATAATCAGAAGAAATCACACACCAAAAAATTGTCAAAATTGTCAAAATTGTCAAAATTGTCAAAATTGTCAAAATTGTCAAAATTGTCAAAATTGTCAAAATTGTCAAAATTGTCAAAATTGTCAAAATTGTCAAAATTGTCAAAATTGTCAAAATTGTCAAAATTGTCAAAATTGTCAAAATTGTCAAAATTGTCAAAATTGTCAAAATTGTCAAAATTGTCAAAATTGTCAAAATTGTCAAAATTGTCAAAATTGTCAAAATTTTCAAAATTGTCAAAATTGTCAAAATTGTCAAAAATGTCAAAATTGTCAAAATTGTCAAAATTGTCAAAATTGTCAAAATTGTCAAAATTGTCAAAATTGTCAAAATTGTCAAAATTGTCAAAATTGTCAAAATGGTCAAAATGGTCAAAATTGTCAAAATTGTCAAAATTTTCAAAATTGTCAAAATTGTCAAAATTTTCAAAATTGTCAAAATTGTCAAAATTGTCGAAATTGTCAAAATTGTCAAAATTGTCAAAATTGTCAAAATTGTCAAAATTGTCAAAATTGTCAAAATTGTTAAAATTGTCAAAATTGTCAAAATTGTCAAAATTGTCAAAATCGTCAAAATTGTCAAAATTGTCAAAATTGTCAAAATTGTCAAAATTGTCAAAATTGTCAAAATTGTCAAAATTGTCAAAATTGTCAAAATTGTCAAAATTGTCAAAATTGTCAAAATTGTCAAAATTGTCAAAATTGTCAAAATTGTCAAAATTGTCAAAATTGTCAAAATTGTCAAAATTGTCAAAATTGTCAAAATTGTCAAAATTGTCAAAATTGTCAAAATTGTCAAAATTGTCAAAATTGTCAAAATTGTCAAAATTGTCAAAATTGTCAAAATTGTCAAAATTGTCAAAATTGTCAAAATTGTCAAAATTGTCAAAATTGTCGAAATTGTCAAAATTGTCAAAATTGTCAAAATTGTCAAAATTGTCAAAATTGTCAAAATTGTCAAAAATGTCAAAATTGTCAAAATTGTCAAAATTGTCAAAATTGTCAAAATTGTCAAAATTGTCAAAATTGTCAAAATTGTCAAAATGGTCAAAATTGTCAAAATTGTCAAAATTGTCAAAATTGTCAAAATTGTCAAAATTTTCAAAATTGTCAAAATTTTCAAAATTGTCAAAATTGTCAAAATTGTCAAAATTGTCGAAATTGTCAAAATTGTCAAAATTGTCAAAATTGTCAAAATTGTCAAAATTGTCAAAATTGTTAAAATTGTTAAAATTGTCAAAATTGTCAAAATTGTCAAAATCGTCAAAATTGTCAAAATTGTCAAAATTGTCAAAATTGTTAAAATTGTCAAAATTGTCAAAATTGTCAAAATCGTCAAAATTGTCAAAATTGTCAAAATTGTCAAAATGTCAAAATTGTCAAATTGTCAAAATTGTCAAAATTGTCAAAATTGTCAAAATTGTCAAAATTGTCAAAATTGTCAAAATTGTCAAAATTGTCAAAATTGTCAAAATTGTCAAAATTGTCAAAATTGTCAAAATTGTCAAAATTGTCAAAATTGTCAAAATTGTCAAACAAAATTGTAAAAATTGTCAAAATTGTCAAAATTGTCAAAATTGTCAAAATTGTCAAAATTGTCAAAATTGTCAAAATTGTCAAAATTGTCAAAATTGTCAAAATTGTCAAAATTGTCAAAATTGTCAAAATTGTCAAAATTGTCAAAATTGTCAAAATTGTCAAAATTGTCAAAATTGTCAAAATTGTCAAAATTGTCAAAATTGTCAAAATTGTCAAAATTGTCAAAATTGTCATAATTGTCAAAATTGTCAAAATTGTCAAAATTGTCAAAATTGTCAAAATTGTCAAAATTGTCAAAATTGTCAAAATTGTCAAAATTGTCAAAATTGTCAAAATTGTCAAAATTGTCAAAATTGTCAAAATTGTCAAAATTGTCAAAATTGTCAAAATTGTCAAAATTGTCAAAATTGTCAAAATTGTCAAAATTGTCAAAATTGTCAAAATTGTCAAAATTGTCAAAATTGTCAAAATTGTCAAAATTGTCAAAATTGTCAAAATTGTCAAAATTGTCAAAATTGTCAAAATTGTCAAAATTGTCAAAATTGTCAAAATTGTCAAAATTGTCAAAATTGTCAAAATTGTCAAAATTGTCAAAATTGTCAAAATTGTCAAAATTGTCAAAATTGTCAAAACTGTCAAAAATTGTCAAAATTGTCAAAATTGTCAAAATTGTCAAAATTGTCAAAATTGTCAAAATTGTCAAAATTGTCAAAATTGTCAAAATTGTCAAAATTGTCAAAATTGTCAAAATTGTCAAAATTGTCAAAATTGTCAAAATTGTCAAAATTGTCAAAATTGTCAAAATTGTCAAAATTGTCAAAATTGTCAAAATTGTCAAAATTGTCAAAATTGTCAAAATTGTCAAAATTGTCAAAATTGTCAAAATTGTCAAAATTGTCAAAATTGTCAAAATTGTCAAAATTGTAAAAATTGTAAAAATTGTCAAAATTGTCAAAATTGTCAAAATTGTCAAAATTGTCAAAATTGTCAAAATTGTCAAAATTGTCAAAATTGTCAAAATTGTCAAAATTGTCAAAATTGTCAAAATTGTCAAAATTGTCAAAATTGTCAAAATTGTCAAAATTGTCAAAATTGTCAAAATTGTCAAAATTGTCAAAATTGTCAAAATTGTCAAAATTGTAAAATTGTCAAAATGGTCAAAATTGTCAAAATTGTCAAAATTGTCAAAATTGTCAAAATTGTCAAAATTGTCAAAATTGTCAAAATTGTCAAAATTGTCAAAATTGTCAAAATTGTCAAAATTGTCAAAATTGTCAAAATTGTCAAAATTGTCAAAATTGTCAAAATTGTCAAAATTGTCAAAATTGTCAAAATTGTCAAAATTGTCAAAATTGTCAAAATTGTCAAAATTGTCAAAATTGTCAAAATTGTCAAAATTGTCAAAATTGTCAAAATTGTCAAAATTGTCAAACTAGTCAAAACTGTCAAAATTGTCAAAATTATCAAAATTGTCAAAATTGTCAAAATTGTCAAAATTGTCAAAATTTTCAAATTGTAAAAATTGGCGAAATTGTCAAAATTGTCAAAATTGTCAAAATTGTCAAAATTGTCAAAATTGTCAAAATTGTCAAAATTGTCAAAATTGTCAAAATTGTCAAAATTGTCAAAATTGTCAAAATTGTCAAAATTGTCAAAATTGTCAAAATTGTCAAAATTGTCAAAACTGTCAAAAATTGTCAAAATTGTCAAAATTGTCAAAATTGTCAAAATTGTCAAAATTGTCAAAATTGTCAAAATTGTCAAAATTGTCAAAATTGTCAAAATTGTCAAAATTGTCAAAATTGTCAAAATTGTCAAAATTGTCAAAATTGTCAAAATTGTCAAAATTGTCAAAATTGTCAAAATTGTCAAAATTGTCAAAATTGTCAAAATTGTCAAAATTGTCAAAATTGTCAAAATTGTCAAAGTTGTCAAAATTGTCAAAATTGTCGAAATTGTCAAAATTGTCAAAATTGTCAAAATTGTCAAAATTGTCAAAATTGTCAAAATTGTCAAAATTGTCAAAATTGTCAAAATTGTCAAAATTGTCAAAATTGTCAAAATTGTCAAAATTGTCAAAATTGTCAAAATTGTCAAAATTGTCAAAATTGTCAAAATTGTCAAAATTGTAAATATTGTAAAAATTGTCAAAATTGTCAAAATTGTCAAAATTGTCAAAATTGTCAAAATTGTCAAAATTGTCAAAATTGTCAAAATTGTCAAAATTGTCAAAATTGTCAAAATTGTCAAAATTGTCAAAATTGTCAAAATTGTCAAAATTGTCAAAATTGTCAAAACTGTGAAAATTGTCAAAATTGTCAATACTGTCAAAATTGTCAAATATCGAGCTTAAGAAAGCCTAAAATTTCTCATTGCTTCACATCGGACTTAAACCATTTTTCCCGTTGGTTTTCAACTTTTGATCAAAACTAACAAGCGGGAAACCATTATCTTTTTGAGAAAAACTTTTCCTTCCTCACACATCTGGTGGATGAGCTTCGAGATTGTTGGTTGGACACTGGCACATATTCCTACTGAATCCATCCTTATACAGTTGAATCCGAAACCCAAACAGGAAGCAACGCAATGCGAAACTGATAAAATATCAAGCCGCAGGGTATCCTGATACGGATACGTTGCCGGAATGCTATCGGAGCCACTCTCTTTGCTTGACCCAGCTCAAATTGAAACAGCAATCCTCTAGCTATGAAGTGGTTCGAAAATTTTATTGGATGGAATCGTGACAATTTTGCTAAACGATTGCTTCTTGAAATTGTATACCAATTTAAGAAAAGACCATTCAGAGCACCACCCTAGCTGCTGAGAAATTGTCTACTGACCACAGAAATGGTTTCCGCAACCGGAAAAGGGGATTTAGTGAAACTTTTCTGTCGATTTAATTAGGGCGTAAAAATACATATGTACATATGTATGTAACGTAACGTAACTTAACAGGATGTATGCAGTTAGCAGTTTGCTCTCGTCCGTTGCCAGTGGCAGATTTCTTGCAACAGCAGCAGCTTCGTTAGTGAAGATGGGTCAAGTTTGTTTGCAGTTGTTTCATTGAATACACTTTGAGAAACTGCATAGCAAAGAAAGTTTATGAGCCCGAAACTCGGCAGCAACATTCGGAAGCAAACTGAAGTTTGCGAGCAACTTTTCAATTTCAATTTAGCATTTCATTGCATGGGTTGCGTTTGCTTTGAATAAAGATGCATACAAATTTGGTAATTTAAGGCAACTTTTGTAAGGAATTTCGTTGAGCGTGATGTTCCGATTTGTATCTTAGTTAGTCTCACCAAAACTTTAGACAATTTTCAATTGAGTTGAAGTTGCAAATGCAAATGATGGGAACTGCACTGTAAGGAAAATTCAAGAATAGAGTTGATTGCAAATTGGTTACATTTACACTCATTGCTCTCAAATTCTATTATTTTTCAATTTGAATCGATGGAGCACTCTCTTGAACATACAAATTCAGCAGACCAACTTTTATTTTCAGAGAAAATAAAAAATGACCCAAAATAGACTCAGTCTACAACCACATGCTTTGGGACACTCGCAATTGATGATTACATATCAATAGGTTGGTGATGACGATGACAGTACAAATGTTAACATCATCATCACACGGTAAAGCATGAATACTCAAGTATGGTTCGTGGTAACACAACAGTGTTCCCAGAAATTCTGAGTAGAAGTATTTATGCGAGTATCAATGCATTCAGAAATAAGTATTTTCCCGGTTAAGAAATAAAAGAAGTGGAAAGTGACAAAAAACAATCACTAGTGCAGAAGATGATATTATAATGACTAGACGAAGAATGGAAATGGACGAAAACTCTTTTCCACCACTGAAACGTGCGTTTGCACAGGTTATGGGCTCAGATACGTCTAGATTGGAATTTTCGAGTTAAAGGGATAATCTCACGTATTAAACTCTTTGTTGGAACAAGTGGAGCAGCCAGCAGCCAGAGGACCACCAGGAGAAGGAGGAACCAGCTGTAGGGATCAGGATAGATAATGAATCCAAAATGAGCTAAATTCAATATTGATTCAGATTTGTTTCATCGTAATTGAGGTTTTAATTACGTAGGAGATTACTAAGTTCATACGAGCGTGACGGTTACGTTCTGTCATATGAAAACAAGAGCGCATTTCAATGCGATTGGTGCTGTCAAAGAGAAAGAGAGAAATGAGATCCCAAGCGTGTAGGTGTGGTAGTTTAACTGATAGTACAGGGAGACTGATTGGGGTTTGTATTGGTGAACTGCCCCTTTCCAAAGCTGCACCTGAACCGCATGGTGCCGGCCGATTAGAAGACCGTCAGTTAAGAAACGAGATGAGAGCAGTCAACCTTTCCGTCAGTCCGTTCACTTCTGATAGCGCGTCGAAAAAAATTCGCCTGCGGTCTACCCCGGGAAGGTTCTCGGATCAAGAGGGTTACTCTCGATGCCGTTATGAGCCACGCTGCGGTTAACACACGTAAGCTCACGTCCGACGGCCAGAAGGAGTCCCTGTATCCGCAACCGGGCAGCGTGAAGGGTCGAAAGTTCACCTGGAGGAAGACTCTGAAAGAATTGGATGGAACTACTAGCCGAGAGGATTACTCTCGACCTTTGGTTGTAACTGCTGTTAATATACTCGAGCACAGCTGGAAGCAATTCCTGGATTTTTAGAAAAGTTGGTTTGGGCTATGACTTCAACCACTTCATGCTGCTGCAGCTCAGGATTTCCAGGAGAGTCTTAGACAAAAGGCGTTGATGGCTAAACAGAGGTTGCTCTTCTGGGGTTACCAGTAAATAATCTTCCAGAAATCCTCACCACTCGCAGGCTGAGGACATCAGTCACCAAAAGCAACGCAAGGGTCGATTCTGGTGCCACGCAAAACATGATTCGAGATCAAAGCCCTTTGGTTGATGTCAGAACTCTGTCAGAACCATACATCATCACCACTGCAAACACTGGCCAGTGTCTGAAAGCCAAGCGAACTGGAACAATGCATCTGAGCAATGTAATTGGGAGGTCTTATGTTCCAATTATACTGTTCAATTAACTTTTGATATCAGAGCTAGACGAGAGTCAACTTTTGATCAACAAGTGTACCGAGAACGACAGAAGGGTTAATTTTCTCGGGAAACAAGTGCAGTTTGAGTTTTCAGGGGAGGTTTTCGCTCAAGGAATACTCCTGAACGACTTGTACTACTTGGATTTGTTGTGGAGACCTAAAATTGGACGAAAGTACCTATCTTGCAAGCAATTCGAAGTACAAAGAGTTGCATATGCGATTACGACACCTTGGCTTTGGAGCGATGCAGAAGTCCGCGATAAGCTGGTTGAGGGTTATTTATTTTATTTACATAGTATTCCGTCTCACGACATAACTTGACGAACATAATTCCTTAAAATTCACTCGGTCCATGGCAACCGTTCTCCAATTTCTCCGGCACCCCACGTTCGCCAGTTCACGCTCCACTTGGTCTAACCACCTCGCTCGTTGCGCTCCCGCTCGTCTTCTGCCTACCGGATTCGTAGCGAACACCTGTTTTGCAGGACAGCCGTCCGGCATTCTCGCAACATGTCCCGTCCAGCGTATCCGGCCAGCTTTCACCACCTTCTGGATACTGGGTTCGCCGTAGAGTCGCGCGAGCTCGTGGTTCATCCTTCGCCTCCACACTCCGTTCTCCTGTACGCCGCCAAAGATGGTTCTTAACACTCGTCGCTCGAATACCCCGAGTGTACGCAGGTCCTCCTCGAGCAATATCC
This sequence comes from Uranotaenia lowii, assembly GCF_029784155.1. Classification (NCBI taxonomy): domain Eukaryota; kingdom Metazoa; phylum Arthropoda; class Insecta; order Diptera; family Culicidae; genus Uranotaenia; species Uranotaenia lowii. The sequence continues at coordinate 392,221,541 of NC_073692.1, forward strand.
ATGTCTCGAGAACAACCGGTCTAATGAGCGTCATATACAGGTTACACTTCGTGCGAGGGCTAAGTCTTCTCGACCGCAGTTGCTTGTGGAGTCCATAGTAGGCACGACTTCTGCTGATAATTCGCCTCCGGATCTCACGGCTGGTGCCATTGTCCTACGCTACTGGAAGCTATTCCTCTTAGTGTGAGACCCCATGGACTGAGAAACCAGGACCATCAACTGTATGTTTCCATCCGATTAAACAACTATGGAGCCAATAGTGCATCCATCGGTGTTACGAAAACGTTTAACCTCTCTTCCGAGCTCTTCGGCTTTGACGTTTCGAGTGTTTGTGTGACGCTTCGGTTGCTAAGTAGAGAGTGTCCGTACCATCTTGGCGTTGGCAAACGAATTCAACATGGTCGTTCTTGGGATGGAGGTCAAATATGCATTCCTGATGGAAATTTAGAAGAAGTTATTTCATGCAATCTCCGAACGATAACTTCGGCACATCGAAGGTCGTTCGATTGGAGGAAAGCCTGTACTGCTTGTAGCAAGCGGGTCGTGCTTGACTGCTGACTGCTGCATTTTCTGAGGACTTACGCTCATCCTGTACTTGGATGACACCCTGATTGCCAGAAAAGACGATTCAGAGGTTATCTGGATTAAAACTGAGCTTGGAGAGCTATTTCAGATGAAGGATCTCTTGAAAGTCAAGACTTTCTTGGGGATGACCATCAAGCGAGACTTCCGAGACTTCCAACAGTGTTCCAAGCAGAAGTTCAAGCAATTCCAGAATGCAATTCTAGAATGTCTGTTTGAAAAGAGAATATCGGTACACAAGTATCTATATATTCTCTGACAACCAGGCCGCTCTCCGAGCACTAAGTACATTCACATGTTACACCAAGCTGGGTTCCAGGCCACTGTGGTATTCTAGGGAGCGAAGAAGCACGCTTGCTAGCTAGGAAAGGATCTCAGGGCCTGTTAATTGGACCTGAACCTTTCTGCGGAGTATCGAGGAGTGCCTTGAATATGGAACTCAAGAACTGGGTAAGCACAACTTTTGTCTCCTACTGGAGAGCAGCAGAGGGAGCAGCTCAGGCGAAAAGATTCATTGAGCCAAATGCATGACTATCCCTGGCACGAACGTTAGCTGGACGAAGCTGAACGATGGTGAGATTATAGGATATCTGAGCTGCGGTTATTGTACTTAGCAAGTATCAGGCCAGCACAGCGGATTTGAATTGGAAAGGCCTGAAGCGCATTCTTCGTTACCTTCTAGGTACGACACATGCTCTTTTTTTTTAACTTAAAATTAATTAGTTTTGGTTCAAAACAGCACTTCAGTGGCAGCCCTCAACTTTGAGTTCGACTGGACAATCGCAAAACTAAGTTCAGATAGGCATACTCAATACTAAGTTAGGCATCGGAACTCAAATTTATCATTTTTATTCGAGGGTTGTTTATTTTCTGGGAATATAAGAATGGTTGAAATTTTGTACCCGGATGTTGCTGTTCCGGTACATTGCAATGCTATAACAGAGCGGTGGAAAGTTTTGACACTCCCGGTAAAAGAAAACTTCCGGATGTTACACCCCACGGGAAGTAAGTAACATCCGGAAGTTTCCGGACATTCCAAGCCGCTCACCATATGATGACAATGACGGACAGAATTTTACGCTGACACGGTGGACATTTCATTATGAAGTTCCTTCATAGTCTTCCGGTAATTGTTCCGGAACGACAAAATTTTGCGTCGTGTTTCTTAGGTTGCTATTCCGATTCGAAGTGAACTCGCTAAGTGTTTTCAGTCCAACAAAGAGAGTTCAATTTTTAGTTTATGAGGTCGAATTCAGCTTTGCTCCCTTGCCGAAGGAAAAAAAAAGGGATCAATTTTGAGTTCGCAGTTCGAACTCTGTTTTGAACCATCGCAAGGAGGAAAAAGGATGCTCAACTTTTAGTTCATAGAATCGAACTATGTTTTGAACCTCGGTCATACTTAATTTTGAGTTAAAATAAAGGAGCGTGCAGATAAGGCGCATCCGCAGAAACGCTTAATCGGAACCACTCATCGGATATGTTGATGCAGATTTTACCAACGCCTCCGATGGTCAAAGATCTGTATCAGGCTACACTTACATGATCTTCGAGAATCTTATTTCGTGGTCAACAAATCCTCAGCAGACGGTAAGTCCGTCCTCGACCGAAGCTGAGATTGGAGCCTTTGCCATGCAGTCAATGAAGATTTTTGGTTCACAAGCTTCCTGGGTGAATTGGGTGTGGTTAGCACTTCTTTCACATTATTGGAGGACAAAATCCCTTGCATTCAGTACCTGGAAAGGGCGCGGACCTATCAGCGGCTGAAGCATCTGGACATGAAGTATGCGTTCATCAGGGAGATCTTAAGAAGTGGTAAGCTTTCTTTACAACACATATCGACTGAAGATCAGCCAGCTGATGCGTTCACGAAGGCGCTACCGAGGGCAAGGCATGCGGAGCAGTTCAGCGTTCTCAATTTGCAAATTGAGGGGAGGTGTTGAGACTTACGGTTCTCGTTTGGGATCCTCCGGGAACAATCGATTGGGATCGGTCGTCCAGAAGAATTGGGTCTGCTGCACCGAGCAGAACCAAAACAATGTTTGTTTTTGTTTACCACATGCTTTGCGCCATTCGAAATTGATGATTGTAAAACAACGAACAATAGATGAGTGATGATGATGATGACAGTACAAATGTTTACATTATCACACGGTAAAGCAAGAGTACTCAAGTTAGGTTCGTGGTTACACAAAAGTGTTGGCAGAAATTCTTAGTTGAAGAATCAAAGCAAGCCTCGATTCATCGAGGAATGAGTAGGGTAAAACTGTACAAGACGCACCAGCTAAGCATAATTGCTATTTACAGCGATACCAATCATTTAAGAACCAAATTGAAAGTTGACGACGATTTAAGGATGAAATTTACGTATTATCGAAAAGAAGAAATATGATAAAAACACGATTTTGACGATATTTTTGTAAAAAACTAAAACAGCCAGAAAACAAACCGCGGGGTAGAACGCCAAAACTAATGGACAGAACGCACCAAACCGCAAGTGTGATAAGAAATAGAACAATGATTGTACGGAATGTAATTATTGAAACACCAATCGTTCAATTACATGTTAATCGTATTTTTGTAAACTACCATTTTTTGGCTTTAAATCATTTAGCATTACTAAACTCATTGAAAATTTCGCTTTTCAAAATACACTTTTTTATATCCTTATAGATAAAACGCCTTCAAGTAGGCAACGAAATTCAATATTTTTGACTGATATAGTGATATCGCGGCAAACATGGCGGCCGATAATTTTTTCGAGTCGAATATCGGTGCACCGTTTTTACTCGAACAAGGACAAAATATGTTATAACTATGCATTGTTATCGTAATTTGGCAGTCAGCAAATGAAAAGAATGGCATTTTGTTTTGATATTCGGGTTTTCTCAAAAGCTAACAGCATTCAAAATTTGAGCGTAAAACACGTGGTCTTGTGGGCATTCTGCCCCAATTTTCATATGATTGAATTTTGATAAAAATTTGTAGGAAGTTAATAAAATACAACAAAATATTTATAGTCTTCCGAAAGTGCACATGAGTGGTAAAACGATAAGCTGTAGTTTGATCAGATTGCGCAGGCTGTTTTACCATAAAACCTTATATGTTACTTATGAAAAATTACAAGTTTCACGCTGGTTCCATTAATTCCTCTGTTTTTAAGAACTAAAGTAGATTTTGTGAACTTTTCATCTATTGAATGTATGTATGTATGTATGTATGTATGTATGTATGTATGAATCCACCTTGGGTTTACGGCAGCGCCGCGGTTGTGGCAAAAAAAATAACCCACGAGTCTATCTTGGTTACCACGCAAGACGATCATAGCTACTCAATGAGACTTTCAAGGGAGCGGAATCATAAGCAGAGGCACTTACGGTATCCAAGGTTATAAGGGGTACAAGTCTCGAATAGCTATAGCCATCTTGTTGTCTAGCCAGGATAGCATGCAAGCTATAATCCCGCCGCCAAGGCTTCCGAAAAAAGAGTGCGTCCTTATTTTACAAAAAGTAATCAAATACTTTATTTTCTTCAACCACGTCAAATTCCCTTGACATGAAATGAGGAATTTCCAATATTTGAAACGGTACTAGCATACACGGTAACCCGCTCTTTTTGCAAAACGAGGATACCCAGATGCCCCTGCCCAAACATTTATTTGTTTAATAATGAAATTATATGATATATGAAATATATGAATTTATATGAAGTATAATAATAATAATAATAATAATATTAATAATAATAATAATATTAATAATAATAATAATAATAATAATAATAATAATATAGGGTAATATATATTTCATTAAGATTGATTGTGACCTTTTGTTGTTTTTATGTAAAGGCTATAAGTTGGCCAACCTGCAACAAAATTTTTTTTTAGTGTAATGTAACATAGAAATAGAAATGATAAAAAAATTGTAAAATAATAAAAATGTTCAAAAATGGTTAAAAGTGATAATATTCATTTTTTTAATTTTAAACAAATATATAATGTAACCATGTAGATAACAAGTAGATAGTCTGAAAATAATCCAAGTGATTATTTAGAAATGTTCAAATTGTTGAATCCATTTGAAATGCTGGGTGATGCAGCCGCTGCAAGGGTAAAATTGTTAATTGTTCATATCAATGGAACATAAATTCATTTTTATCGTAATAATATTTACAATAAGTGCGGCTATAACTTATGAGAGTTTATTTCCTGTTGGAGCCCTTTCAATTATTGTAATAATGGTTATTTGCAATGAGATGTATTGTGTGATTCTCTGTACTCAACAACCTCTAGAGAGCAATCATCATTTTTTGAAACTCTTCAGAACTACCTCTTCTTCAAATGCTTTAAAGAACTAACTGTTCCAATCAATCGCTCAAAACACAAATATCATCGACATTCCTCTAAAATTTATTGAATCCATCGAATCACATCATGATTATTTGAATGAAATTGAAGAAACAGTTCATGGAGTTATAGGATACGACTAGAAACAAAACAATCCTTGGGCTTCCTAGAAAAAATTATTGGAATTTTCTGAAACTCAAACGATGATTAGTATACAATTTAAAAATTAAAACAATGTGAATAATATTTTAGAAGGGTTTGTGTCGACTTGCTCTTGTACTATTTGTTTGTAATTATAAGTTTCGAGCTCTGGGAGCCGTTTGAAGACGCGTCCTGTTTAATTCATTTGTCGGGGTAATCTCAAAGCTGCTGAAAATTCACTTGTACTGTTGGCTTTACGCATACATTTCATCTTTCGCTGCAACTTAATAAACGCTAAATTACTACATATGTTATCGGTATAAGGGAAAAATTTGAAGATAGTATGAAATCAGAATAATTAAAATAATAATAAAAAAAGAAAAATTGAGAGAAAAACAGTGCTATGGGATAACCTGCTCGTTGCGTGCAACCCTTATTTCTCCCTTTAGAGAAGCTGGAAAATAATCATAATTTTTACCGAATATTGGACATTCCAATGTTATGAAATTGGCACTTCTGTTTCACTTTCCCCATCAGATATTTCACTATCGGTTTTGTTATATAGAGTTTCCGCTTTTGCTTTGAGTTTCTCTCTATCCTTAACCAATTCTTCCCACTCTTCCAGTTCAACATTTCTGTACTTTCCAAAATCCTGCTCGAGTGCTTTCCTCCACGTAAAACTGGGTCGTCCACTTTTTTTAAAAGGCATTTTGTATTTAAGTGCTATCTTGAGTGGATGCATGCTGTCTCTCCTTTTAATGTGTCCATAATACTTGATTCTTCCTACCGTGGCTTTTCTGTTTATAGTTTTTCCTTTCAATTCTTTTTTTATATTTAACTTTTTACCTTTTGTATCTCTGCATGTGTCCCAAATTTGTTTCATTATCATTTTCTCATACTTTGAAATCTGTGCTCTGCTTCTTTTAGTCAATGTTGCTACTTTTATTCCATATAACATTGAGCTAGCTAGAACTGTAACATATATTAATTTTCCAATTTCCCATGACGGTTGAAATTTCTTGCAAAATTCCACCACATTTTTTGCTGCTCTTAGAGTATTAACACATCTATTTTTTGTTGTGGCCGGTCTATCTAAGGTACTAGTTAATGAAACTCCCAAGTATTTTATTGTATTTGATGTACTGTATAGTTTTCCATTCAATTCTATTTTATCTGGTGTGAGTCCATAGTTATTAGGGATTCTACTAAGTATTTGGCTTTTTTGATTGTTTATTTGCAGTCCAATTTCCCCCAGTAACTCTTCTAAAATTCTCATAATTTTACCAAGATCTCTTTCGTTTTCAACAATAACAAGTAAGTCATCTGCGTAGGCTAGTATTACGGGTATTCCTATTTTCCCTATATCCAATAATCTGATTCTGGGCATTTTAAGCTGGATTTTATGCAACACATTTTGCATTATTAGATTGAACAAGTATGGAGACAATGGACACCCTTGTTTTATTCCTTTATTCCTAAGTTTCTCTGACGTCAGCTGTCCTTGCCATTTAATTCTTGTTTTGTCTACTCTGATACACTGTAAGACTCTGTCTATGAGCAGCGATGGTACTTCTAGATCTGACAAAATATCCTTTAACTTACTAAGTTTAACATTGTCAAAAGCTTTCTGGATATCAAGGCTTGCCGCATACATTTTTATCCCAGCGTTCCAATGTTCCTCGAGGATTCTTCTTGCCATAAAAATGTGGTCATCTGTAGACCTTCCCTTTGTGAACCCGGCTTGATGCAACCCAGCTTCACCAGCAAAGGTTGCTAGTCTGTCTCTCATCCATTTGGCGTATGGCTTATATGCAATGTTGCAGAGACTGATTCTTCGGAAGTCATTAACAACCTTTGGATTCTTTATTTTTGGTAACGGAACTTGAATTGACTTGTGCAATTCATCGGGGAATTGATTATCAATCCACATTTTTTGCCACATTCCTACTATTTCTTCCCATGTATCATCGTCAGCATACTTTAAGTATTCCATTCGTATGCCGTCTGGTCCTGGTGATTTCCCATTGCACGACTTTTGTACAATTGAATACATTTCTTCCTCCCTGGGTGGTTCTAGTAATGGGCAAGTATCGTGATTTCCTGTGAGCTGTACCTCATCTGTTAGTTCTTCTTGAGCCACATCTTCCCACTTCGATTTCGGTATATAGGTATTTTTGTTGTTATTTTTCTTCAAGTAATTATTAAGATATGTGTAAGACTGTTGTATCCGAACTCCCACGCCAAAATCATTAAGACTATTGTAGAAAGTTTTAATAGCGTTCTCTTCATGTTCCTTATTTGCTAATTCCAGTTCTTGTTTTCTGTTTTTCTCTATAATCTTGTACTGGAAACATCTGGCCTGTTTTTTAATAGTTCTAGAGATTTCTTCCAACGTGAAAGAGCTTTCTTCCTTTTGGGCGATAGAGGGGGTTTTTGTGACCTAAGTGCCTTTTCTGCCGCCTTTTTTATCCTATTAGCAATTAATTCGTATCTTTCATTTATGTCCTTTCCGCTAGTTGGCTCACCCTCAAGCTTCCTTATCCTTATCATTTCAGCTTTGTATTTTTTATTAACCACCTCGTATTTCAAAGCTTTGGCGTCTAGACTTCTATAATTACCCTCCTTTCCTCTTATTTCTTTAGTTTTGTCCATTGAAATCCCTGTTACCATTAGTCGGTGATCCGTATTTATATCAGTCCATATTCCTTTTATGTATCTACAGACTACTGCTTCTCCCTTTTGTTTAATTACGTGGTCTATTTGACTTTTCCTATCCCCACATTTCCATGTTACTTTAACATTTTGTCCTATCATTGACGAGATAAGTTGTAGATTGTTCAAATGCAAAAATGTTTTCAAATCTTGCCCGTTTTCATTGCTTTCATCGAACCCTAGTTGGGGTCCAATCACTCCTGCGTCCTCTGTTTCTACCTCCTTTATCCCAATCTGTGCATTGAAGTCGCCTAGAATGACTACCTTATTTTCCCAATTTCGATTCGATATTTGTGCTCCAAGCTTAGCAAAAAACATGCGAGACTTTTTATTAGGTGCATGCACATTTACCAGCACCAGCTTGAATTTGTCTTCCATGAATACTTTTGTCATTGTTGCGTTTTTGCTCACTTCTATAATATCTTTTATTTGGATATTAGCATTTCTGTTTACGAGAAATGCTAAGCCTCTCATCTTGTTCTGAGTACTCTTGCTTATCCACCAATCATAGTGAGCTGTTTGTATTTCACCCAATGTGTTCACTTCTTGTAATAAGGCTATATCTATCTTGTGATGATGCAAAGTTTCATCTATTTGCTTCCTTTTCTCTTCATTCGTACACCCTCTTACATTAGTTGATCCTACCTTCAATATTTCTCTTCCTCCCTTAGTCTCTTTTTTGTGACCATCTTTGCTCTGATCCTCTGTTCCTTCCTTTTCCATTATGCTATTTAGATGGTATTCCATTATATTATCCAAACTTACTTCTTTTCTAAGGTTTTTAATACATTTACAATTGTCTGTGCTGCCTTTTGCTGTGTTTTCCTCTTTATTCTTTACCTCATCTGTCTGTGATCGTTCACTGTTGGATATTTGTTCTATTTTAATAACACTGTCGTAATGGTTGCCATTAACATAAAGAACATTATAATCTGATATTCCACTCCTTTCTTCCCCAATAACTATTTTTGGATTGTTTGCACTATGAACTATTATTCTAATCCCCATCATATCTGAGTATGCAACAAGTGATTCAAAACCCAACCATGTTCCCGGCTTCCTAACATCTTGAATAAATTTTTTGAAGCCGTTATTTTCTAGACTTTCTTCTAAAAATGGTTCGAACTTGTCCCTATTATTATCCATGTAATCCGCCACCGAATTTCGCCATAGCTGTATTTTCTCCCTTGTGCAAATAAAATCAGGAAAATCTTTGTTCTTTTGGTCTAATACTGCTTCTACCAAGCAATCCCCTTCTGCTCTCATTCGTTTTATGATCATTCGATTATTTGTTCCGTATTCTGTCATTATTTCATGTTTCTTATACCTTTTTGCCTCGCTTGTTTTCTCATTGCATCTATTTCGTTCGGCTTGTTTTCTTCTTTTCAATTTATCTGAGTTTTCGGAATTTTCAATTTCAACCATTATCTGCCCTCTTCTATCACCCTTGTCTTCTCCTTCTGTTAGCATACTTTCTCCAGTTTCTCTGAAAGTATACATGTTCTGGATTTCCTGCAGCTCTACCAGCATATCAGCCTCCGTTCGTCTAATTCTTTTTTCCTTCATTTCAATTTTATACTCATTCTGACCCATTCCCTTTCCCATGCCATTTTCACTAACATCTTTCTTACAAACACTTCCAAAAACTAGTATTTCGTCGTTTTCTTCTGCAAAGATAACGATTTCTTTTGCTTCTGCTTCGTTTTTCATTAATAGCGGCGAAATTATATGCATCTCGTCGTTTCCGAAAGCCACAGTTACTTTACATTCAAAAATCTCTGCTGCTGTTTTAATTGTTTCCATTTCCAACCCACCTACACCTCTTTTTAGCCCTTCTACAATATCTTCATATCTTTCCCCCCACCAGTCTTGGAATTGTGCTTTACAATTTAAGATAAATGTAACAAACAACGTTCTGAAATATGCTTCGTCGTATTGTAAGGAATCGGCATATTCCATCCTAATCATTCTAACTTGGTGAATTAATGAATATATGAGCGTATGCTCATTGAATTGTTGGATTGAAAGATCAAATTGTTGAAATTTCTGCAATTTATTGTAGTAGCTCATTTTGTCCTGTATTAAAACACTTCTGATTGTTTCGAAGACTTGCCGTAGTTTGCCGTTCCACAGCTGCTGAAATATGTTTTGCCTACTTACCCGATACTATTGACCTTCACTCACACTCTCTCCAAGTAACGGTATATTGGAAAAAAGCTACCTTGTCCTCTACACACATCTATTCACACCTGAAGCGTTTGCAAATAGTTTCTCTCTTCCAGAGGTTCAATCGACTTCGTCACTCGTTTTCACACTATACACTCTTTCACACATATCATCACGACCCTTTAAAAAAGCTTACTTGCTTACACTCTCACTTTCTCTCTTCCGATCATACCAATATCCAACCGTTCTGATTTCAACACTTTATTTCCCGCCAGTTGACTGGCGTTGGTTTTTTTTCCCCACCTCCCACTTCCCACTTATTCTCAATATGCCCCGTTTCTTTTACGCACTATGCAACCAGCATTCTTTTATTCTCATATAACCTCACAGCTCTCTTGTTAAATTCACTTATTCACCCTCTCTCTTTCACTCTCCTTTAGATCATCTCAGCTACCACTTGCTTATTTCGCACTTTCTTTCCCGCCGGCTGGCTAGCGTTGGTTTTTTTATTTCTCACTTCCCTCTATTTCTCAATATCTCCCACTTGGTATTGGAACCGATAATTTCGCTTAGCCCTCTAGCACCGTGAAACTTTTATTTGGTCACTTGGATAGGACCATTCACTTTCACCTTAACCCCAATTCCCACAATATTCTTTTTTCTTGCGTCTACACTTGCTTTCTTCCTTACTCCTTAGCGTTTTTATATCGCTTCAACTCACTATCCCATCAATCTCACTTTTTTCCCCCACCGAGTAGCGATGGAAAAACAAACGCTTTGAAAAAAGATGGCTTCTTCCAAATTTGCCAAATTCCTTTGAATAAAAATCGCTTTTCCTGTAAATTCCGACCATTTGACACTTTTCTTCCATGACACCCCAAATCACTTCCACTTTATCACTCCGCGTACCGGATTAAGCTAACTTTTTCGAATTCCGAACAGGTAAAAATGACTTTTTTTTTTATCCGCACCGAAAATCACCACCGCTATAAATACACGCTCAACTTGAACTGATCTTGTGAACTTTTCATCTATTGAATGATGAAAACGCTTGTTTGCTACAATAAAAATGAAGAAAAAAATCATTCGAAGCCGTAGGTTATTGTATATTTGAGAAATAATAGCATGGGCCATCTCACCCCGCTGGTGCGTCTTGTACAGTTTTCCCCTACTTTCCCGGTTAAGGCCCATTTACAATTCACGTGAAAATGAACGTGAAAAAATCTTATTTTATCAATAACTCAAAATGTAACACAACTAGCATGTATAACCTGATGGAATCGATGGAAAATGGTTGAAAGATGAAATTCCAGCCGGACTTGCTACTTATAACCTTCTAAACTGTTTTTATTTCGATTCCCCCGGTTTTCATCGCGGAAATTTCATCAAGGAGTGGGAGTCGAAAAAAAAATCTGTCTGGTTTTGGGGAACTAGTTCTATTGGAATTTAATCTTTCAACTATTCCTCATCGATTGGACTATGTCAGAAACCTCATTTCTTCGCGTTGTTGAGTTGTTGACGAAACAAGATTTTTTACGTTCATTTTCACGTGAAGTGTAAATGGGCCTTAAGGGAATAAGAGAAGTAAAAAGTGACAAAAAGCTATCGCTAGTGTAACATATGATATAATTACAACTTGAAGAAGAAAGGAAATAAGTAATAACCTGTTTCCACAACTCAAATCTCCGTTTTAAACAGAAATTAATCATTTCAAACGGCAATGCGTTCACAATAATCATGATGGTCGGAATTAGGATTGTTCGATCTTCGGGAAAAGATCGATCTCCAAGATCGATTCAGATGAACGGTTCTGGGATCGATCCATCTAAAAAATCGAAGCTTGAAGATCGATCTCCGATTAATCGATCTTTTCCATTTGTAACAAGAGGGAACTGTTTTTTTTAAACATGCAAAAATGGCGCAAAATTCGTATAATCTATCTACATATGGACAGGAAAAAATTTCAAGCGCTTTTATGTAAGGCGAACCGGAGTTAATGTTTTAAAACAACACTAGTAAAAATCCGAATATCTCGGAAACGCTTTGATATTTCTAAGTAATGTAATGGCAATAAATATTTTAGAGTTTAATAGAAATTATTTCAAGGAATTTTTATTGAGATTTTTTAAATGTTAATGTGAGGTATCGAACAAAATATGCGGAAAAAAAACAAGAATCACATTTATTCATATTTTTGAAAAAAGAAATTTTTGGATAATCGCTTTTATTTCTTAAGATTAGCAAAATCTAGCAAATTTTTAATTCTAATCAATCACAAACACCATGCTGCACCTAATTCACTAGATTTTGAAATAAGGTTCAAAATTGTAATGAAATAAATAAAAAATTTCTGTTTTATTTTAAACTGATCATGAATACTCAATGAAAAAAAATTCGGCTCGACCAGGAATCGAACTCGAGTTTTCTGATTATCTCCGACACCTTATCAATAGGTAAACCCTCAGATGTAAACTTGTCAAACTGCAGCTCTATAATTCAGTTGACTTCATCATATTAAATTCGCTGCTAGATTCTACGGCAGAAAACGCACATCGTGCCCCGATTGATGGTGCTTATACTGTCCCTACAGAGACTGATTTTCAGATTTCGGCACAAAAAATTAAAATGCAATTTTAAACGTTTATACCTACTATTTCCAAGTTTCATGCAGTTAGGAAATTGACTTTTTTAGTGTTTGAACAAAAAAGATGTAACTCACATGTTATAGCTATTTTCTATGGGTATATTAGCGTCCTCCTTAAGGTGGCCATTATGCTCTTATTTTCCCTAAATAAGAACAAAAAGATCGAATCGGAAATAAACCGATCTAATCGATTTTTTTCTGGCCGAAGAATCGATCCAAAAAATCGAAAATCGGAGTTGAAAAGATCGATCTACCGAGGATCGATCCAGACGACCAATCCTAGTCGGAATGCTTTTTCGAAATAAAGGTTTTCTTATTTACAAATAATCGGACTTTTTTTTACAAAAGTTGAAAGTTGAGATTTCTGACATACACAGTTTTCAGTTATGATTAATAGTTTATTTAAAAACATCATGAAAAAAGCAAGTTTGAGAAAAAACTCAATCGGCAACTATTTTTTATTTTTTGTGACTATTTATGAAACTCAAAGAAGCTTTTCTTGAGAAATCGAAATGGAAAGCAAATGTCCATCCGTTCCGCAGATAACGACCAAACGATGGCGTCGTCGCCGTCGCACGTTTCTTAAGTGCTGGAAAATTTATTTATAATGTGTATAAATTTGACGGTGACAGCAGACGGAATCGATGTGTATACATCCAATTTCCGCCGTCATTACATTGAAATATGAGATAGAGAAAGCTGGCAGGGCCGAGGAGGACCATTGGAATCGTTCCCTGGTTTGGCTCGTCCGTCTTAGAAAGGGTTCGCACGGTGGAAATGATTTCGTTTTCCATCTTTTACCGGGATTTTCCCTGCACAGTGTTGTTCACTTCTACTGAAATATTGAATTTAAAAGTAAAATTGTCAATTTTTTGGTTGAAGAAATTCTTGTTTATTTTTTAAGTGACTTATTAAAGATTTTGTTCTAAGCTTTAAAAAAAAAATTAACTTATCAAAAACTTCTTACTTTAAAATAGCAAAACTTGAAAAAAAAACTGCTAAGAACGGTGTCGAAGATAAAAATGGCACTCGAGACGAGTTTTTCTGCCAATGTGTGTGTGCACACGTGTGTCTGCATGAATGTGTAATGTGTTTGTGGCTGCTTCTGTGGTTTTCATCCCTTTTTACCACCCTTTATTTGAAATGGGGATGGATGAGGAAAGCTCTCGAAGACTGGAAATTTTTCTTACTCTCCTAGAACCGGAAATATCTTCGAGGGTGAAAAGAAATATGACCATAGATTGGCGAGGGCTGACTTGGCGAATCGATCTTCACCAAGACGGGTGGAAAAAAAAATTCCCGTCTCAGGTTAAAAATCAGTGTGTGGGAGTGTGGAAAATGGTTTTAAAGTTTCTTGGAAAGAGAAGTGAAAAATTTAGCAGGAAAGATAAGAAAGTTGTAAAAATTTCATTTCCTCGTTAGACTGTTGGCTGATACTTCAGCAGAGAAAAGTGATGAAGGAAATATTTAAGAGTGTTCTGGTGAAAGAAACGTTTCTTGAATTGAATCGAAAGTATCGGAAATTAAGGATTGTTATGGACTGAAAGTATCCACACTGTTATCTTGAAATGAATTTAATTGGAGCTAGAACAACAATCCTTAGAAGGGTCTAGGATTTTTTTTTGTCAAATTTGAACATTTTTGTAGTAAAACGAGTCTTGAGGCTTCTGTTTTTAGTACTCACCCTCACGAGATGATGCTTCCGGTGGAAATCGTCCAGCTTGAAGATCTTGCACCAGTACAGGCTCTCGTCACTTTCCGGCAGCTCGACGTCTTCATTGCGAAGCTCCAGAATGTTGACCTCGGCCGAGATGGGCAACGGCTGTTGGCTTGTCCTCTGAGTCAGGAACAACGATCTAGATCCCTTGAAAGCTTCCAGAGGGCCAGGAAGCGTTCCCGGCAGCGTTGCGCCCTTGCTGGGCTTTTCCTTCGAGTACATGAATATCACTCGCATGGTGTCATTCTACAAAATGGAACAGAAAAAAAAAGAAAGACGAAAAAAATATTATAAACGGGCAGTGAGCAGATGACCGTACAAATCATTTAAGAAGATTAAACTCAACCGACTGCAAACGAATTATGTGCGCTTTTCTCTCGATTCACTCAATAATTTACGCTGATGATTGAAATTCGGGAAGCTTTCGACACGGAAATCGCATCCTGTACGCCACACTTGCGTTCGTTTTGTGTTCGGGAGGAAGGTCGCATAGACACGTAGGCCACGTGAAAATGTGCGCACATTTTGGTGACCCTCTTTACCTTGTAATGAAAGTAGAAGAAGGTTTTACAAATTACAAGTTCCGATAAAATTGTGATTGAGTTACTATAAATTAAAATAAAATTATAGATAAAACCTAGCTAATAAAGATCAGCAAGTAATGTGAAATGAGCATATTGAGCCTTGAAAAAAATATTTTTATAAGAGAAAAATTTTGTTTACCTGCTGTTACCTCAAAAAACTTATCATACACCTCAGATTAATTTCTACTCTTGTAAACTCGATTGAATTTTAAAGTTTTAGTAAGAAACATTGTTTTTGAATAACTATGCAGTTTTAACAATGCATTCAGTATATAAAGGCTTAATCGGCTGAGACGATATTTTTCTATAATTTGCAATTTGTAAACCAATAATTTATATTTACTTACAGTTTAATTTTCACTTGAAGATTAAGTACAAGCTCTTTGAGCAATAAATATGCATAAATTATTTATTTCATAATGAGAATCAGGTGCATACTTTTTGAATTTAAAACTATATTTGTAAAATTGTGAAACCTTCACAATGAAACCAAATGTTATTTTGAATTTGTGGTCTTGCTGGTTTGTGTTTCCAAAATGACTCTAATTAAATATAAAATTTAATTTTTGAATCTAGCATTAAAACTAGGAAACTGCGATATCGTGCAATTTGAATCCTTGATGAAATTCTTACATAGATATTCTTATCTTGATTATAAAACTTAAATTTGAGCTGAACCTAAAAAGTAATTTTTTTTTATTTCCGGATTTGAATCCTGCTTTGAGCCTGAGTTCAAAATCTGAATTCCGAATCTGACTATGAGTTTTTAATCGAAATTCCAGATAATCATTTTGTTTAGGTATGAACCAACAATCAACATTTTTATCAAAACACTCAATCAGAAATATCCTATTTTTATTCTGTATTTTCGCCTTTTAGTATGAATTCTTTCTTTAGTTATTAATTTGAAATTCAATATGTAAATCTTAATAAAAATTGCAAATGATGAAACTATTTTGGATGTTTCATTTCTGGATCACTGTTATGAAAAAACTGTTTTAAGTTCCAATTTTAAAAGTGAATTAAAAGATCAAATGTTGTAATGGTTGCAACTTTAATTTTTTGTTTCACAATCCGAAATCATGAGTTTCGAATATGTAAAGTACACCTAGTTGAGGTTCCAAATGAAAAACCAAGATTCGCTTTCCCCCAATGATGATACAAACTGAATTTCAATAACAAAAAACCGAATAAAGAACCCGGAATCTGATCACAGACATCAAATTTTATTTATTATAAGCAAATTTGGATCCAAAAAATCCAGAGTTATACTAACCTAAGCTTATCAGATATCTTTTCGCTTTCGGGATATTTTTCCCAAATTCAACCAATATTTATCAAAATTATTTCATAGAAATTATAAAGAAAAATTCTGAAATCCTGTTTTTTATATCAAAGTACATCAGTCAATTTTTAATCTTTTTTATGTTTATAAAAAATCGATTATTTTGATAAAATTTGCTCAAAAATTTGAACTTAAAATACTGAATTGTAATTTTATGAATCATTTCCAATTTATGAATGATCAAGCAAATTAAATGAACAAAGTTGTCCAACAACTGGCTTGGCAATATGGCAAGCTAAGTTTAGTGAGAAATTTTTCTGAAAAACTTTAGTAGAGTAGGCCTGGAATAAGATTTCGAGGTATTGGCTTTAGCTCTGAGTCGAGATTTTTTTCTCTTGAATTATTTTAGTCGTTAATCAAATTTGAAAAAAATTTGGAATTTGGAATTTAGAGATCAAAATTTCGCTTGGTTTTTTGGGTCCTCATGGGGTGGGGGAGAGGTGTTTAATGCCCAAAATCCGCCCCCCGTTCCGATTTTTTTGTTTAATACACCGACTAAAAACTTAATTTTCTTAGCTGCTACAAACAAAATATTAAAAATGACAAAACTTAACTAAAACTGTTAAA
The DNA here is from genome assembly GCF_029784155.1 of Uranotaenia lowii. Taxonomy (NCBI): domain Eukaryota; kingdom Metazoa; phylum Arthropoda; class Insecta; order Diptera; family Culicidae; genus Uranotaenia; species Uranotaenia lowii. The sequence goes on from NC_073692.1 coordinate 392,238,341, forward strand.
GAGTGACAAAAATCGCAAATTCGACAAAACAAATAAAAAATTTTTAGCAAACAGATAAAATGTCAAATGCGTCAAAAACATATAATTAAAATAAATACAAAATAACTTTAAACTATGTTCATGATAAAAGTAATGATTTTAATTGGTAGTAATCAGTGAAAAACCAGTCGGCAAAAAAACATTCTATTTTGGCAACACTAAAAGTTTGGACGTGTTGCCAAAATGAAACGGAGTCTGTATTTCCAAATGTTTATTTATTTTAAAAACGTCTGAATATTAAGTTTAACAAATTGCTTAAGAAATTCTTTGATGTTTACTATTTCAGCCCTTTGGCTCTGAACGCCTCACATGGCATCGTTGAGCTTGAGCTTGCTCAACTACGGTCCACCTGCGGCCCCTCCTGGCCAATGGCATAATGGTTGCACTCCGTGATTGGTTCGGGATAATCAATGTTGTACAATGAACCAAATGAAAGGTGCTGGGAACAAGCATCACAATCTCACTGTACACTTTTGAGAATCTCCTACTTTAAAATCAACCAATAACGACGCCGGCCAATTCCATGTAGTCGATAGGAGGAAAGGAAGTGCAGTACATGTGGAGATATGTTTAATGGAGACCGGCTGTACGCCGTCCCTCCACAAATCTGCACGCTGAATATTTTGGGAAAAGGTAGTGCGGCATGGAAAATAATCTTGGTAGACGAATAAACCACTTGAGAGCTAAGCTACTTATATCCTAAAACACCTACGTTTCCTGTTGAAACTCCCGATTGAACCTAGAGGCCTTAAACAGGTATAAGTTTACAAATTGGGAACTTTACTAAGGCTGTACTAATGTGTCCCTAGCTGAACTGGGCCTTATTTAATTCAGTGTTCAGATTTGGCGTTGTTACCAAATCTATCTCTATGAAATTCATTCAAAATGGTTGTGTGATAACACCGTAGCACATTTTTACAAAATATCTACAAAAATCGTCTGGCTGTACTAAGTATTTACATTTAAAAACAAGAAAATAAGTGTTACGCTAGATAGGAGTGATTAAGATGAAATTTTATAAGTTTTTAGCTACAAATTCACAAGGAGCTTAGATGGTCGGAGTTTGATTAACCTAATTAACGGAAATAAAATAGATTTAAAGTAAAATGACTGTACAGTGTACAGCGTACCATGTTTACGGATTTCCTGTAACCTTGATATCAAACCTGAAAACTAAACTCCCAAAAATATAAAAAAAAAACTCTTATCATTAACTGTACTTGTACAATTCCAAATGCTTCTGAATGCTTGAAATATATTGAATACTTTGTGAAAAAAAATAAAAAAATGTTGCCTTGTTTACATATTACTAAACAAAATACATGCATTTATGTAAGTATTTGTCGAATATTAATAATGCATATTTATAAAATTTTAGCTTCCTGTTCTACTAGTGAACCTGCATATAAAAAAAGCGGTATCTGATCCCTCTCAAAATAAAATATCTGGTCACATCTATCTCAGCACTGTTTTGTGACCCAATATTCAGGCTATAAAGTAAACGCTCAGTAAATCCAACAAAACAACAATGAATTTGATGCCCGAAGGATCGGAATAAACGATATGAATGACCTCAATTTTTTTAACAAACACATAGTTTTCTAACGACGAACACGAACCACCATAGCAGTGAACAAAATTGCTCCTTATCAAAAATTCATATGAGTTTTAAAATTATTTTCTTGCAGTACAACAGCAATCACAATATTCTCCTTAGTTGAGTTTTCTATTAGAAAGATAAAAGCTTAACGACAAGAGCTCGGATCGATTGGAATAGATTTTGACAGTTCTTTTGTATCGATTGGAATTTTGTTTTTCAGACGTCGCTTCTCTTACATAGGTTCACTATGTTTTACTATAACGCATGGAATTATCTACGATCACAGCAGTCCATAAAATGACTACATTCATGCGCACGCAGCCGCACCAAGGAAATTTTTTTAAACGGCTTTTAAACTGTTGATGAACAAAAAAACCTCGGCTGATGGAACAAGCATGAAAAAAAATACTTCCGGAATCTTAGGGTTTCTGAAGATATCTGATAAAATCACTGCATTTAGTATATATTAGGGAGAATGAGAAAGAGTCACGATATCGACCATTGCATTGGCAATGTTGTTACACAGAAAATGGATCTAATCTACATAAGCGCAAAACTTGTAAGAAAAGCATAGCATCAAAAGCCGTTTGCTAAAAGTCAAAGGGTCCATCTAACTATTCCTGCCACAAATCACTCGAATACATTCTAATTTCATTCCGCACATTAGTTCTTATGACAAGACGAAAGAAATTAGAGTTTTCTTGCAAATTTCACTACAATTTATTCCAAAAATCATTGAAAGTTGTACTGTTAAGGAGAAAAAAATAACCAGCTACCAACGCCTCACATGGCATCGTTGTTCTAGAAACTAATGATGAATTCAGTGATTTCATTATCTTCTTCTACTTCTTTCTGGTATCATGTCTTCTTCTGGTAACATGAAAATTTAAAGTGCCAGTATCTCAGATATGCCCTGGTCAGTGATTCCAAAGTGAATAATATCTTCAAACAATATGCTCAATATACAAAAGACAAGCAAATAATGCGAAAGTAATAATAGACCATACGAGAATGAAAACTGAGCTTAAGGAAATTCAACCTAAGATAATCTTTGATGACATGAAAACGCTAACTTAAGTTCAAATTTTATGCTTTTGGGAAATTTAAAATATTACACACAGAAGTTTTTAGAAGGGGTTCTTAATTCTGATAAGTAAAAAAAAATCTTATACAAAGATGACTCATTAAAAAAAAACTGGTATAAAATTGGTTTGGTGTTAAGAAATATAAGTTTTAAAATAAGACTATGAACCTCTCTAAAATTTCTTTTCTTAGCCAAATTTAGAATTTCATCTTTAAAAGATTAAATTTAAAATATTGTAAGAAAGCATAAAAAAAATAGTAAAAGCAAAAGTAAGAAGTTTATAATTGATGTTATTGGTAAGACTGCAAAACTATGAATCACTTAGAAGAATCAGTCTCATCTTCCGGTATGGCAAGTATAAGTAAGATTAGGCCAATTATACTACAGGGAAAGGTTGCAATGAGCCTTTAGTGTGAATAAAATTTTAAATCATTTTAGTCATAAATGAAAAAATGTACAGGTTTTTCAATAATGACTTTTTTAAAAGCTTTTTTTCCTCTATGCAAAATTTAACAAAAACTTTTAAACTGAGTTTTAGAATTTAACTTTTGGATTCTGCGGCAAAGGTAAAAATAGAGATATTGGTCAGTTAATAAACTTTACTATTTTTTTTTTTTGAAATTTGTAAACTAGTGCTTTTATTAGGTAAGTACTTAATCTAAAATCTCACGCGTTTTTGATAGTCTTATGATCAGAATTTCCTTATCTTTAATTTAAAAACAGTCACATTTTTAAATTTGTTATTGATATTTGAATAATTTCCAAATACCGGTATTATTGCTTTAACCGACGGAAATGGAATACCAAATACCAGTTTAGTGAAGCAGTTTGGCAGTTTACAATATTAATAAACGACATTAACAATATCAAAATATATTGAAACCTAAAACCTGAAGTCTTAGGAAAATTGCAATAAATTTTTTTAACCTATTTTGAAAAATGTTAAAAAAATTTTAACAGATGAATGAAGTTGTTAAAAGCTTATACGAGCTATACATAATTCATTCTTGAATTTACAATTACATATTGAATTTGACTAAAACTTCAAAAACTGTATAAAAAATATTTGAATGGTACCCAATAGCGGCGAAACGAATGTTTGGTTGAATACCTACTAATTTTTTCAAATGTTTGGGCAAGTGTTCAAATAACGCAAATCAGTCCAATTTTGTATTTATAAACGACTTTTAATTTATTCCGACGTTTGGAGGTTTATTGACATCATCATCAGAGATCACAGTAGACGTTTATAAAGTCTTTTTTTTTTGTGAAAACATTCCTTCCTTATTATTTTATGCAGAATCAATTTCAAATTTAAACTTTTTCTCTGAAAACTTTCTATGAGAATAACTGTGGTGTACTTTCAGGCGGTACTTTTGTTTTTTTTTCATCGAATCACATCAGCAGCGTTCATATCGTATCTAAGGATTAAACCAATTGATGATCATATTCAAATAAACTGATAAAAATCGGATTTGAACACAAAAACTAAAACTTTTCAAAGAGATGAGTTTTTCACTTAACTAAGCAAGTAATGTGAATAATGTGGATTGAGAGCCGTTATTGACTTATCTAAAATTATTCATTGAGTTTATAGGCAAGCCTGGATATACTCAAGAAATCTGGAATAAACGATAATTGAAAAATGATGTGATTCTTGTCTGCATTTTCTGGCACGATAAACAGCGGAAGACACGCGGATACAATAACTAATTTTACAATTGGCTTCTACATTATTTTAATAAAATATTAATAAAGCTTAAAAATACGTTTGCCAGTTACTTAGATCGAGTATGAAGCTTCGTGAAAAATTGATAATGTCCCAAAACCCTCTGTGTAACTGTAAACCCTCTGCTTTTTAAATAACAAATTCATTTGAAAAAATCTTTATTAACCTCAAAAGAAGAAATTTTTAGTATTAAGCTATCGACTGGTTGGGTAATGAATAAATTGATTTTCAGCAATTTCAGTCAAGAAAAATCTTCAAACAATTTTTATTTCTTCACCCAACGATTTGGCTGAGTTTAAAAACTTCGAATATTTTTTCTCTGCACCGCAGACGACTAAACTTACATTTCCCGATAAGACAGTTTAGCAGATTCAAAAAACTGTTTTGGACAATTAAAATGAGAAATTTCAGTAAGAACACCAAATATTGTTGCACCATTTTTAAACTCATTATTTTATTATGACACTAGCTGATCCCATACGAACTCCGTTTCGCTTTCAACTTGGAATATGTCATGAACAGTTTGTATGAAAGTCAATTGCCAAGCATTTTCCAGATTCATTGTTAAGTAATAATTGCAAAAATATTGGACGATCACTTCGTCTGTCGTCTGCTACTAAATATGAAATCAGGAATCAAAAACCACGTGTATAAATTTCGACTAAATCATTGCATAACAACGCAATTATTGCCAAAAAGCTGAACCTTTTTCGGGGGCTTTTATAAAAACTTTGATATCTGAAATGGATTGCCCTTCCCTCAAAACTCCCGTTTGTAAATTTTCAAAGCAATCCATTGTATAATAACGTCAACATTGCTAAAAATAGTGAAAAATTATTTTATATGGACGACCCCTTTTGTCGACCCCTGGCAAAATATTTGACATGTGAGATCGATTGTCCGTCCCTGGAAACTACCGTGTGGAAGTTTACATCCCAATCCGATGTAAAATAACGTCGATATTGCAAAAATATTGAAAGGTTTATATCGACGACCCCCTTTGTTGGCCCCTTAAACTGAATGGAATACCTGAAATCCATTGCTCATCTCTTAAAACCCTCGTGTACCAATTTTCGTCTGAATCCGATGTATAATAACGACAATATTGCATCAACAGTGAATAGTTAATATGGACGACCCCTTTGGCCGACCCCTGATTTTAGTTTGGATAAGTGAAATCAGTTGTTTGTCCCCAATAACTCCTATGTGCAAATTTTCATCCCAATCTGATGTATAAAAACGACAATATCACTAAGATACTGAAAATTTAATATGGACGACCCCTTTTGCCAGCCCCTTACACAAAATTGGATACCGCAAATCGATTGCATGTCACTCAAAACTATCGTGTACCAATTTTCATCTGAATACGATGTATAATAACGTCAATATCGCAAAAACAGCGAACAGTTAATATGGACGACCCCTTTGGCTGTCCCCTTACACAAAATTTGACACTTGAGATCAATTGCTCGTCTTTTAACACACTCATGTGCAAATTTTCAACACAATCCGACAAAAAATAACGTCAATATTGTGAAAACAATATTTGTCTTGTATGGACGACCCTCTTCAGAAGGGGTCATCCAAAAATCTGAAAACATTTTTCATCCTTCCTGGTTCTAATGAGTATCCATGCCAAATTTCAGCTCTCTAGCTCTTAAGACGGCTGAGCCTATAGAGGACAAACAAACAAACAAACAAACAAACAAACAAACATACAGAAATTGCTTTTTATATATATAGATATTCGTAGACTCCTTGAAAAAGGCATATGTATTAAATGCGAAACGTCGGATGAAAAAATAAAAATCATTTTAAGATTTTCCTTGAATGAAAATTTTTTTATGGTTTTAATAATTTGAAAAAGTAACAACTTTTTTAAAAAAAAAAATTTAGATTTAAAAGTTATTCAATTTTTAATGCTTTTAAAAAGTTTAAAATTTTCAAATGTACAATATTGAATTAGGCGTTAATATTTTGAAAAAAAAAACCTCTTTATGGCTTGTATGACTCTTGGATAATTTTGAGGTGAAGATATTTTAAGATTTAAAGGAGTCCTTCCTCAATTGTTATATTATGTACAGTACCGTTCATAATTGTATAGAAATTGGAGGCACGCGCCCTGTCACTTCGACTTTGAACTTCCATAACTTTTTACTCTGATGATATTTTTTGATCAAATTTTTTGCGTTAGATAGATCAACTATCACACTGTTATATCACAAAATTTGAGTTTTCTAAAGTTTGCATGGCCTGAGAAACAGTAATTCTACGAAAATCGGACTTTTTGGAATTTTTTCATTCAAACTGCAATATCTCTGAAACTACGCTACTTTTTTTTTGAAATTTTGCACAGTAATTGTTAAAATATGAAGCTAGCATGTCTGAAGTTTTCGAAAAGTTCTATCGATGAGATCAAAAGTTACGCGAGGTCCAATATTTCAGGCATTGTAGACGATTCATGAGAACAATATCGTTTCCTCCATCAATCAGACAAAAAATGTCTGGCACAAGCAATGAGGAAAAGAAAAAATGGAATAAATGATCAATTAGTGTTTTGAAATCAGAATCTCGCGATATTGTTTTGATTTTTTGGTTGAAATAGATTTACTGGTTGTTAAACAGAGAATATGATTCTTTCCTAAAAAATTGACCCTCGCGTAACTTTTGATCTCATCGATAGAACTTTTCAAAAACTTCAGACATGCTAGCTTTATATTTCAACAATCACTGTGCAAAATTGTAATAAAAAATGTAGCGTAGTTTCAGAGATATTGCAGTTTGAATGAAAAATGTCTAAAAAGTCCGATTTTCGTAGAATGACTGTTTCTCAGGCCACGCAAACTTCAGAAAGCTCAAATTTTGTGATATAACAGTGTCGAAGTGACAGTGTGCGTGCTTCCAATTTCTATATAATTATGAACGGTACTGTATGTATGTATGTTTGAGAACCCACCAGCGGCTGATAGGTCTTGTGACCCGAATCGGTACGGGAAGTCTCGATCACACGTTCAAATATTGTCCTTGCTTAACTTACCAACAATATTTGCAGTGCTACCAAGGGGTCCGTTACCACTGGTTTTAGATAGGTTTGACTCACCAAACTCTCTTCCACCTTTTTGAAAACAAATTTATTTTGAAAAAGAACCCTTGTATCCTTCTCCTGATTTCATATTTGCCAAGATTCTCTAGCTGGCTTGAACCCACAATCCATTGTATATCAGTCTTTCGTTCGTTTGATGACCTATCCAACCCCCCACGAATCCCCTTCAATAGAGTTAAGCTTTTTGAATTTCATAGCTAATAAAGCGTTCAGTATTTTCGAAGAAATATAATGATAGAGTCTTATCATTTCTGTTGCATTAGGTTTATACTCATCTGTAAGTTGTCATTTACCGAGATCTTTATCCGCCAGCAAACACTCCTTGGATATACCATGCCAATTCGGCCGAACTTTGCTACTTTGAAATCTTACCTCAAATTTCTTCACTTAATAAACACCGCATATCCACTGTACTTCCTTTGACTGGACAATAAAGGTAATTCCCTCTTCCACGTGAAAGAAAACTTACATTCTCCTGTTCATTCTAGATATAGAACACACATAGAAAACTTAGCAAGCCGCAAACTTAGCAAGCAACATGACGTGACCCGTACAGAGAACGAACAACCAACCAGGATCTAAGTTTTTCTCCTGACACCGACAAATTATCGGTAAATTTAAGATTTTCCCATTACATGAAATCTCGGAAGATTTTGCATTTCGTAGATCATAGATCCCTGAAGTTTCATAAGTTTAGCTGCCCCAACGAATAGAACGAATTATGAGTTTCTTCCTGACAACCTTTCACGCCATGCGACCAAGAAGGTAAAACTTCTAATTCAAAGACACCACTAGCACATTCACCATTTTCTTCCTCGATCCACGCAGATTCCATGCCGCACATCTGAAAAAATACAGATTTTTAAGCCATTCTTTACAGCGTTAAAAACCACTCGGTTCATCGAAACTATCATATTTTATTATCACTCAGCTTTCCCCGCACATCTTAATGTTAATTATTGAACATTAAATTTGCCCCTTTTGCAGAGATAGTTTGCATTTGTCTCTTGAAAATCTATCTTTATGCAACACTATTTCCGGTGGCTACTTCTGCCGGGCACATCCGGTCCCCGATTGATATCTCTTGTATCAGTTTTTCAAGACTCTGTTACATTAAAAAACTTAAATTGTCGAAATTTTGAGTTCGTGAAAAAACACGGTCCGCTTTCAATCGTTAATCGCCTACTCTTCCAAGTCCTTCCTAAATTGTTATATTGTACATTTAACAAATGAATTTTGATTTTTGTAGTTTGAATTATAGTTTTTCACCTCCAGCTATTAAAACATTGGGGGGGAGGGACTAAATTTAGGGACCTTGGACCATTGCCTCCATTGCCTGAAGAATTTTTCAAAATTATGGAATAATTCGAATCGAAAAAGGTCGTATCAATTGTTCGTCTCCCATTTCAACCGACACCCAATCAGCAAAATGAAAGCGGAATCCGGAGCGCAAATAATTACTGCTGAGCCACAGCCGTGAAATGAAAACGTATTAAAATCGCTTTAAAATCCTGGTCCCACAAATTTCCTTTCCACCTCGAGACCTTCCAGGCCTCCCAACATTTTCGGTATCGTTCGGTAGCACCTTTCGAGCCGGGTCGGGGTAATTTTCCCGCTTTTCCGGAAGCAAACCGAGAGAAACCGATCGGAAGTTCGATGCGGGAAAATGTTGGTCCTGCATGTGTTTGCTGGTGATCGGATGTGTAGGTCTCGGTGTTGTTTGGTCCGGAAAACCAACTCAACAAAAAACAACACATTCCTGATAAATAATTATCAGAAACGCAGGCAGGAGGACATTCGCATACGCACAAATACCTACATATTCCGGGAGACAAAGTTAAACACACAGTCGAACAGCCGTGTGGGGGTTGAGAATTGTTGGAAAAAAGAAGCACAGCAAAACCATTACGCATTATTCAAAATCGGCGGCGCTTCCCTTTAGTTATGGCTCAGCTTCGGGGCCTTCTCGTGAATGATGATGATGATGCTGGTGCGTATGATGGTATGTGTGATTCTGCTTTAAATGTATGTGTGCGTTTACCCATTGCGATACATCGTTCTGTTTCCGCGTCTATTTCCGTTTGCTCGGCTGAAAGTAATAATGGAATTATGAAGCATGAAATTTTATCTGTTTCGTTTCATGGTTTATCAATTATCGTGTTGTATGCGAAATTTAATATCGAATCAGAAATTAATACCGCTCCACGGCTTGTGACCGGATGATGGAAAGGTTTGCTTTGCGAAACCCGGATCCGGACCCAAATCGGAGGGGTGAGTCACACGTATTACGATGATGACGCTTGATAATGTGACTTTGGAAAATCAGATGCTTCTTGGTGGGTTCAGCTACCGGAACAAATTAAGGAGTAAAAACGTGATTACTGAGAAAACATTTCGGGAGCATTGAGAGAAAAGTTCTGTATCAAAATTTTCTGGCAAAATGAAACATGAGCTCAGCACCTTCGGAAATAGATAATTTCCTTTGCACCGCATTGGGATTTTGACTTTTAAACCCCTCAAATTTGGCTAAATCAGACGTACGTTTTTTGTTTTTAAAAACTTTTGTTATCAATATTAATTTCACGGATCGGTATCAAAAAGCTATTACTATGGCTTAAGTCTTCAACGAAGTTGTAGCTAGGGAGTTATCCAATGAGATCATGTTATTAACATACGGTATTGGAATAACGCTAAAAGTGAGGTACGTGTTTAATAGTGAATAGTATGATTTTTCCTTTGATTAAACCATTAAAAAATCTTTTAAAAATTTTGTTCCAGACTCTCCGATGGTCAAAATTAGGCTCAAATGAAAAGGGAAAGCCCTAGCTTTCGAATTGCGTAACAACTAGCGATGCTAATTTTCAATCAATAAAACTGTTCTACCAGAGACACCGTTACGGTGAGTAGAAAAAGTATATTTACTACCCATCTTTACTCGGCCGGGCCCACGGTGCAGTATTGGAGCGAAGACAACTGACAATCATAGGAAGGAAGAAACGTGGACAACGATACCAAACGTTCCCAGTTATATAAAATGTTCAAGCTGTTCTCGTTGATTGTGCTCCTTGATGATTTTGTTCTTCTATGGATGGAAATTACGTTTTTTTGAGTAGAAATTCAAAACTTAGCTAACTTAGTTCAACAGAATTGCATGTTTTGGATTTCAGAGCACCATCATCTTTGGTTTTTTGGCCGTTTTTGGAAAGAAATTTTGAAGAAACAGAGTGACAAAATTGGTTTTGCCGTAAAATCATTTGAAAATTCCTGCCTTCAAAAGATTTAGTGAAACCATATTGGAAGTTTTGAGTTTAAAGTTGCACGTTTCAGTAAATATTTTTATC